>NC_091486.1:18429829-19629829 GCF_947461875.1 Haliaeetus albicilla
ATGACCAGAGCCCACATGTGGCAGACTTCTTCACGGCTGCATTGGCTGCTGCCTGCAGCATCCCCCTGGAGAGGAACAGCTGTCAAGAAGCCAAGCAGCAGGTCAGGCCAGCTCTCTTTGCACGGAGAGGAGGTGTGGTCCCCACAGGACCTCCCCAGGAGGATCTCTTTTTCAGCAGTAAAGTGGAGGGCTGGGGTCCTCTGGCTTTGGTGGCTGCAGGGCTGGCACTTGCAGGCTCCTCCTCTCCAGCCAACAGCTGAGCTTTAGGAGTCTAAGGACTCCTAAGTCAATTAAGAGACTCACACTTAGGATCTGAACTGTGGGATGGGCTAAGCAAAGAACTAGGCAATGCAGAGAAAACATGAAGAATTCTTATATACGATATCAACTGTAGGAGATCTGAAATTGAATGGACAATAAATAAGAGGGAAAACAAAACTACAGATTTACATTTGATCTTTTAACTCAACTCTGAGTCAACAAGGAGGGAAGCAGAGGAGGAATCTCACTTTGCTCATCTCAGCTCTGGGACTGTGCATCAAAGCCATGCTGAGTCATGGCAGATGGGTATCCCTTTGTGAACACAGGCAACATGTAGGAAGCAGATGCCTTCTTTTATTAATTTGTTGCTAGCATTAAACTCCTTAAGTCTGTGCAGTCCTTCAGGTGCTCAGGGTGCAAAACAGGCTGATTTCTGCAGGTCGCTCAGGAGGTAGCTGAAAAGCTTATGGAGGGAGAGAGCCAGCAGCTTGGGAGACTGCTGGGGAGACTGGACCACCCAAGCTGCTCCTTGAACGTGCTGAAGGTAATGGCCCCATCCATTTATCTGGCTGTGCCCAGAGGTGCCTGGACCTTTGGTCTGAGGTTAGGAGCATGGGGAAGAGGGAACTGTGTGCTCAGCCCTCAATGACTCCCATCTCCCTGGTGTCAGTTGTTGAATAAATGAGCCCACAGTAGCCATGGCATGTGACTGGGATGGGCCTGGTCACTGTGTCCCTGTCCCCAGGAGCTGGTATGCATCTCTCCCCTCTGCCTCACAGATCCTCTATGCTGGCTGCCATGCCAGCCCCAGCCTGTGTCAGCACCTGGGAAGGAGCCAGCGACTGTGGGGTTCTCTCATGCAGCTCTTGAAGGGTGAGGTAGGACTGGCCACAGCCCCAGTGGTGGGGTAGGAGTGTGGGCAAGCAGGACACACTCCTCTGAGTGCTGCTCAGACCAAGCTGGGGAACATGTGGGGAGAAGAGTTTGGGGGAGCTTAGTCTGGAGAGTGCACTTCTCCTCCAGGGTCCAGAAATGTCCCCTCCTCCCCGCCCAGCCTTGCTGTCCCCCTGTGACTCCTGCTCCCTTGGCAGATCCCCATGGCAGAGGTGGCCCAGGGGGCAGCCTGCGAGGCTTCTCTGTACCTGCTGGCTCTGCTCACCCTGCAGCTTCAGGCCTCCCCTCCCAGGTAAGCACACACTTTCACTCATGGGTGGGAGGGGAACATGCCCTGCTCTGAACAGCCCTCTGTCCCACAACCTGCCCAGAGCTGGATTCTTGCTCCCACTGATCCCTCTGATCCAGACACACCAGCAGAGTGCTGGACAGTGTGGGTGGGTGCTGGGGATGCAGTGAGGACCTAGTGTGGACAAGGAGGTGCTGTGAACCAGGGCTTGCTCCTCCTGCAAGGTGGCTGCTTCCCAGCCCTGGGGGTGTTTAGATGCTGCTGCTCTGTGGGATGTGAAGCTGTGGGAACACAGTATCTCTCCCCTGGTCCCTGTGTTTTCAGGCCTGAGGAGGTGGTTACCCTGGCTGTGGATTTCATCACCCACTCTCCTGTCGTCTCCCTTGTGGTAAGTCTGCCCACCCTGCTGGAGCTGCCTCTGAGAACCCTGCAGAGCCCTACATCCCATTTGGGTCATCTTGTTGCTCACTCAGGGTGGGATGGGGGCAGATGCAGCCTGGCTGTCCCTGCCCTGGGCTGAGGGATGAAAAGTCAGCACTCAGCAGGCAGGTGGGAAAGTTCCAAAGGTGCTGAGCTCTCCCTCTCCCACAGGGTGCTGCAGCATTCCTCCTGACACAGCTCAGTCAGCACGGGGTGGCCTTGGAGCTCGGGGGAGAAGAGATCCTACTGGTGGCAACAAATGCGCTGACAGCACCTGCTGAGGTATGGGATGGGGACAGAAGCGCGGGGAGCCACACTGTCACCCCACTGTGGAGGCATGGTCAAAGATGGGCACGGAAGGGTGCAGGTGCAGTGCTGCTGCCCTCAGACCCAGCACCTAGCTCCAGCCTGTCCCCTACTCTCTCTTCCAGCTGCAGCTCCCCCCGCCAATGGGTGCTGGTCTCTATGATGGGATCTTTTTCCTCCTGCTGAAGCTCCTTGCCCAGGTACCAGTCTGCCCGTCTCCCTTTGCCTGGTCCCTGCCAAAAGGTGTGGGGGCAAAAAGGCCTGACTGTGGATCAGTAATGGAGTCTGAGGCAAACCAGGGAACTGGGCGGGCAGCTTTGGCTGAGCTGTGCAACTCTGTGAAAGTCACCTAATGTCCCTGGGTTGTCTGTGGAGCTCTGGAGCGTTGGTGGGAGAGTGGAGGGCAGGGAGGGGCGATTCATGGGCACGTTGGAGTGAGAGAGGGCAGAGATGCCCTGGGAGTGGCGCCATCAGCAGGTGCAGCAGGGCTGCCAGCTGCCTGGTCTCCGCTCCTCCCCCTGGGCAATGTCTGTCCAGCCCTGACCTTCCCAGGACCATGGGGCTGGTAGACCCGTGGACCAGAACCCTGGGGAGCCATGGGGGACCATGAAGCCCTCTGACATCTGCCTCCCCACCTCTAGGAGGATATGGCTGTGGAGCAGGGCTTTGCCGCCTCAGAGCTGTGGAGTGTGGTGTGGCATTGCATTGCTGTGGTGCTTCGTGTGGGCAGCAACAAGGCAGCACTGGAGGGAGACCCCCAAGGGGAAGGTCACCCCACAGCAGAGCCAGACTGGAACCTCCTCTCCCCTCAAGGTAGGAGCTGCGGGATGGCAGGGCATCTGCCCTGGACCCTGCTCCACATCCTGCCCTCAGACTTGCCCACAGTCCTGTCCCTGTCCACATCTTATCCCTCAGGCCAGAGGGTTCAGGGGGCTTTTCTTGAGGATTGCTATTGTCCTCCAGGGAGAGAGGGCTGGGCTGGCCAATGATGTGCCCAGTCAGCAGCAGCTCAGCTGAGCTGGTTGTGGAGGAACAAGAAAGGGTGTCTGTGCTGCCGGGAATGTTCATGCTAGCAGGTGTGACCACCATGGGTGGAGACTGGTGTGGTTTTAGGCAGGGGAGCACAGAAGCAACCCTGGAGCAGCCTTGAGGCAGTACAGGCAGACAGAAGAGAGGAGACTTCAGCCTTCCCTAGCTTTGACCCTCTGCTGTGCTGTTCCTCCTGCAGGCACCCTGCTCTTCCTCAGCCTGGCCCTCTTCATCTTCACTCGCGAGTCCCACCGGTGCCTGCCTCAGCTCACCCAGTCCCATGGTGTCCTCATGGTGACACTGAAGAGACTGCTGTCCCCTGGCTTCCTGACATGCCTGGCACAGACGTGAGTTGTGGGGAGGGCTGAAACGGGCAGAGCTCAGCCACTGAACGGGGCTTGGACATGAGCACGCAGAGGGCTGAGAAGTTCCTGACCTGGCACTTGTGCAGGGCACAGCTCACTTGCAGAGCCTCTCCTTAGTGCCTGGTGTGGGGAACGCTCTCTGCCTCTTACCCTGATGTTTTTCTGATCACCTGTGTATTAAGCCCTCTCTCTCTCTAACAAATTCAGGCAAGCAGGAGAGGATGGGGACCCTGAGCTTGTCCCAGCTGTGGTGATCCAGGCCTGCCAGCTCCTCTGTTTCCCTTTTGCCCTGGATGTGGATGGAGACACCTTAGCATTGGTCATGGAGGCTGTGAGAGACAGCCAGATCCCTGCCCAGCTGCTGCAGGTACCCTCTTGGCCCTGTGTTTCTCTTCCCCCACCCATACTGTGGAGACATCTCCCCAAATTGCAGCCCCCAATGCGTGGCACCACTTCACACCATGCTGGTGGTTTCTGCCCACACAGGGCTCACTTGGGTGCCATGCAGCCCTCAGAGCAGCTTGGCTGGCAGCTGAGCTCCGCACTGACCTGCTGGCAGCCTTCAGCCGCTGCTTGACTTGGCCCACACGTGAGGACAGCGCACTCAGTGCTGGTGTCTCTTCTTTCTCCTTAGGTCTGCTCTCGCCACCTGCCCTTCTCGTACACTGAGCTCCCCGTGAGCCTCTTGTGCCACCTCGTTGTGTCTGACGAGCAGGTCGTAGACCAAATGGTGAGGGAAGCTGCCGCCTCAAAGCATGTTATTGCCTTCTTGACGTCTGCCTTGTTTTCAGACAGCCTCACGCTCACAACTGACCTCCTGTCTCTCTTAACCCATGTGGCTCGGGCCTGTCCGGAGCACCTGCCCTTTCTCCAGAGGATCCTGAGTGGCTCAGATGTGGCTGACCAGCCACTGACCCGCCTGCTTGGCCACCAGCAACCCCCGATACGTGCCAAAACCTGCAACCTGCTGGGCAACCTGCTCCGACACAGCCATGGCTTTCCCCAGGCGCTGCAGAGCCAGCCCGGCTTGCTGGAGAGCCTGCTGGGGTGCCTGGCAGACCGGGAGGAGAGCGTGCGCAAGGCAGCCAGCTTCGCGGTGGGCAACGCCGCCTACCACCCGTCCTTCCCGGCTGGGACCCTGGGCAGGGCCGTGCCCAGGCTGACGCGGCTGTTGAACGACGTGCAGGCCAGGACACGCTGCAACGCGGCCTTGGCCCTGGGAAACCTGGGCCAGCGCTGGGCGGAGCTGGGGGACCTGCTGATCGAGAGCAGGGCCCCCCATGTCCTGCTGGAGGTGGCCTGCCGGGACCCCCGGGAGACCGTGCGGGAGGGAGCCCTCGTTGCGCTGCGGGCCCTCAGCCAGCACCCCGGGATACAGCAGGTACTGCACGGGGACCTCAGCTCCTCTGTGGGGGACCTGGTGGTGCTGTGGGGACAAGGGGCCAGGCTGGCGGGTGACTCCTGCCCCTCTCTTTTTTCCGCAGGTCCTGCTGTCCCTCAGAGCCACCGAGAAGCTGGCCACGCTGGCCAGTGGCGACTTGCAGCCCGCTGCTGGTGGCAGCCCCCGGCCGTCTTCCGCCCGGCACTGCGAGAAGCTCCTCCGTCTCCTCGCACCTCTGCGCAGCACGAGCAGGAGCCGCACCGGGAGCGCTCCCGGCCCCCCAGGTCCCAGCAGGCCTGCTGCCCCGCACCAGCGCTGAGGGCTGACGCCTGGGCTCAGCCTGACGCTGCCTTGAGCAGGACGGGACAAAGGCTGTCTTTGTCCTCCTCGGGCTCCAGCCCCGACCTTCCGTGGAACCCGTTTTGTCCGGCCGGCTTTAACCGGGGGCCCTCCCCGTTGGAAGCCGTTCCTGGAGAAGTGCCTATAGACCTCAAGAAACCAGCTCTTTATAAGTGGCCTCCCGTGCCGTGCCCGCCCACCGGCCCCGGGGCTTTGCTCCTCCATCCCGGGACAGCCCCACGGCGGGCACCAGCGCCCAGCGCTGCCTTCCCCGCCACGCCGCTAGGGGGCGCGGGCGCGCCGCGCGGCACGCCGGGAGGTGTAGTCCGCCGGCGCGGCTCGCGCGGTGGCTGCCGGGAGGTGTAGTCACGTGGCGGCGGCGCCGCCCCGGATCCCTATGGTAACGGCGGGCGGTGCGGCCGGCGGCGGCAGCGCGGGGAGCGGCGGGGCCCGAGGGCGCCGGGCGGGCGGTGAGTACGGGAGGGGCGGGCCCGAGTGCGCTTCCCCTTCAAGGAGCTGGGCTTTTTCACCCGTGGGGAGTGCGTGCCACCCCCAGGTACCCCCCCGCGGGGCGTGGGGCCCTTGGTGTCCTGTCCCGTGTCCCCCCTCCCCCTCTCCCCCCCACCTCTGCCTCGCTACTCCCGCCTCGCCGGGGTCCCCGGCCCTCCCTGCCCCACCGCCGTGCCCCCAGCACCCACCCGGCCTGTGCTCAGGCCCCGAGGAGGCACCTTGCCCAACCCCAGGCCTCCCCGCGGGGGCTCGCCGTGGCCCTACCCTGTGTCCCCTTGGGGTGCGCCGGGCCGGGCCCCGTGGGGCTGGGGAGGTGGCACGGGGATGTGCCGAGGTGGGAGATGCTGGGGTCGGTGTCCTGGCCAGCGCTTCTAGGGCAGGACGGAGCATCTCTGTAGCGCCTTCTGCCTCAAAGACTTTCACCTGAAGAAATGAGAAACAGAGCGTGTTCCCTGGGTGAGCGCCAGGGAGGAAGAAGAGCTGGCTCCCCAGTGAGCCATGGTCCCAACAAGCCTCTCCAACGGCACTCGGAGCAGCAGTGAGGATGGAGCTGGGGTTGACCAGACCTGCGTGGGGCACTGGGGCAGCCTGGCTGTTAATCCTTCCACTGGGGTCTTGGTTTGGCTGCTCTGGAGTTGTAAAAAGGAGCTGATGGGTCTGAAAGGTCAATGGCAGAGCTGTGAAAAGAGTTGAGATGAGCCTGCAGTATTTCCTGAATGCCTCCAGGATCTGGGCTGGGAAGGAGGGGAGCAGGAGAGGGGAAGCCCTGTAGTGCAGTGCCAGCCTCCTGTCTCCTTGCCCGGCTGGGCCGCAGATATCTTGTGGGCAGCAGAGTTCGGCCCCACAGCTCCACATGAAAGCCCTCCCTACATGACTCCCTGCGATGCAGCTTCTCTTTCTTGTTGCTGTGTGCTCCTCGCTGAAAGGGCACATGATGTCTAGTGGCTACTAGGCAGTTTGGGGGAATTAACAGTGAATTGTTGGTCTGATTACAGTTTTATCTAAAAATTTTTCCTTAACTCTTAGCAGTTGTACCCAGCAGATAGTGGCACTTGTCTGTCCTTGTGTTGCTCTCTTGTTGCAGTCCTCAAGTTTTGTATTAGGCAAACTTTGTTGATGACAAATTGGCCCCTTCTGCTCTTTGGTCATGCCCAGGGTCCTTCTCAGCATAGCAGGGGTCGCATTGTGAGGAGGATGCTGACAGGGCCAGATGCCACTGTCCCCAGATAATGATGCCTGCATGGAGATGTCTGCCTGCGTGAAGATGTCATGTCACCTATGCAGGTCAGGGGCTTTGGCTGCTGTACCGCCCTGGCTGGGTGCTGTTCCTTGCAGTTCCCTGGTTCCTCATGTGCAGCAAGTCTAGGAGTATTTGGCTTCTTCCCAATGTGAATCTCTGTTTCTTCTCTACTCCCGAGCTTGGAGAGACTGCTGTATGGAGTGAGGTGGTTGCAGTGCCTCCAGAGGAATCTTTCCTACCCTGGCCAAGATGTGGAAGGATCCTCATCACATACTGAAGGCCAGACCTGGGACCTTTTTCTTCCAGTTCCAGATATGTTTCAGAAAAAAGTATCAAGAAAAGAGGACGGACAAAGAATTGATGTGTTTTGAACTAATCGGGTTATTCTTGTCTCCTTGCTACATACTGATATTTCATACTTGTTCCACTTGCCCTGACTCTTCCACGTTTTATTTTTTTTCCCCTGCCAAAGGCTGAGGGTGTGGCCAGACTGTCTAAAACCAGACTGAGATGTGCTGACTGCCTGTCGGTTCCTGTGCTGGTGGCCAAGCTCTCCCTAGGTCTTGCTGCATAACTCTCCTGTATCTTTTCTCCCATCATGAAGATCAACTGAGAATGCTGTCCCTTTGGTTCGCTCAGATCTGCAGGAAGGTGCTTTAGACCTCCTCAGTGAAAGGCTGTAAAACACCCCATGCTTTAGCTGGTTGCTTTTAACCCAGACTCATTTCCCTACTCTCATTTATGCTGTGATACAACTGCTCCCATAGCCCAGATGATGAGAAAATATGAATCAGGGATGGGAGCGAGGGCAGGGACTTCCCAGCTTCACTGCTGGGGAAACACAGAGCTGTGTGGTCTGCTGTTGCTGTGCGGCATGTCCCCTTTGGTGGCCTGGGGACTCTGTCAGGGCGGAAGAGTCTATATCCTTCAACAGCGATGGGGACTCCACGCTCTGGACCTTTTGCCCTTTGCGTGGCCCCTGCACTCTCTGGTCAGCCCAGGACGAGCACTGAGCCAGCCCTTTATTTTAGATGTCCCCAGTGCGCTCTGTCCACGGCAGAAATGCAGCCCTGGATTTTTTGTGCCTAACCACACTGGAGTCCCTCACCTCGTGCTCCGATGCCCTGAGAGTGATGAGAAAGTCCCCTGTGAACTCGAACGGATGAGCCTTCAGTCCCCAGCCCGGCCTGTGTGTGCGTGGAGGGAAGCATTTGCTGCGGCGCAGAGTGAGGCAGCAGCTGGATTCTAGCTCTCCCGTGGCTTGGTCCAGCGCCCTGCTGCCCATAAGGTCTGCCTCCCTCCCTCCCTCCCCACAACCTTGGGAACAGGAGCACGCACTGGAGCTGCTCTGCTCTTCTTCCAGGGCAGCCCTCTGTTTAGTTAAAAGATATTTTGGGGAGCTATGCAGTTCTCATGCCTTCTCTGTTCAGTGTGGAGTTCAGCACTGCAGCCATTGAATTGAAATTACTAGCCCCAGTGCAAAAGCTGGGCACAAATGTAATCCTGGGATGCAAGGTGGAATTTGCTGATGCATCCCCACTGTGGGTGGTTTCTCACTGGTATCTTTTTTTGACCTGAGTGGCCAAGCAAAAGCTTGGTATCTTGATTAGGAGAGAAATTGTTTGTCATCCTGTGCCTCTTGTTTTGCACCCAAAACGTAGTTCTGCAGGACGATACTGGAGCTGAGAGGGAGCAGCAATGCTTAACTGAGTGGCAAAGCAGCATGCCAGGCTGTTGGTCCCTGTGCCACTGGCATTTCTCTGGTGGCGAAGCTGTCTCCAAGTTGTCTTGTCCTCATGGACTTCTCGTGGCCAGGAAGACCCTCTGCTCTTCAGCTTGAACTTGCGGGTGGCCTCAGGTGCTGCTTTGTCTCCATGTGTGACTGCACTTGAGGCCACTTGTTTCCTGGAGCTGATGTAGGTGAGGGTTGTTTCCATGCTGTTGAAACAGAAGAGTTTGTACCTAAGTACCAGGGTGTAAGAGCAGCTTTAGGCACTCTCAGTCAGTTGGTTTCAGATCAATGCACTTGATCTTGTTGAAAGCTTTTTTGAAGGGGTACAAATCCTTATTTTGAAATGTATATTGGTTTTAAAACCTGTTTATTTTGTGTTGTTAACTTGCTTGTTCAAGCTTTAATCAAAAGCCCCAGAGCTGCAAGTGAGAAACTTGGTGTGACCTCAAGTCTCATTTAGAAACAGATGTTATCCTTTCTAATCATAAAGAACAGAAATTGCACCCTGCAATGACATAGAGAACAATAGCAAATCACAGTTGTCTGACACCCCCCCCCCCCGCCTTGTGACTTTGGGCTGCGCGAGGCTGACAGCACATTATCAGGTCAGCTTGCAGCTCATACATTTGCAAGCTCTTGTTATTTTAAGCATGTCACCACAGCTGCGTTTAAAATAAGCTCCCCAGCCAAACTCACGTGACAGGGGGATGATGTGCACATAGGGCTCTTACGGTCTCGTCCTTTCCTGTTAGAAACAGGTCTGTGAGGAGCTCCCACGCTGCTGTTAGAGGAGCACATGCCGCAGGGAGGCTCAGGCTGGAAGAAGGGACTTCCAGTGACGCTTAGTGGGGTGCGCACGTGCTGGGGTGCGTGGTGGCCCCTGTGCGCTTGTGATGTGACATTTGTAAAGGCTGTGGCAGCGCTCCAGCTGACGTCCTGAAGCTTGCAAGCAGGCTGTGCAGTAATAAAAGGTGCTAGCGAAATAATTGTAAGCGAGTGCAGCTGTACGGTCACTCCAACAGTGACAACTTTGGCCTCTATATTATGTGTCAATAAGTCCAAGCCAAAATCCATTAATTACTAGTAATGATGTTTGGGTTTGACTTCCAGCCCAGCCAGTTTGCCCTGGGCTTTTCCCAGTTCATGTTTGTACAATAAAATTTCCAAGCGTAGTTTTATTGCTGTTGTGAGCGGCAGAACAGATTCCTGCTCCTTTGCTGTAGGGTTGGGTTGGCAGAACTAGGGATTGCCTCAAGCTGTCACCTTCCTCCACCCCAAAACTTTGGCTGAGTTAAATGTAAAGGGAAAACTTCCCTGACTGCTAACCAGTGGGGATTTACCTTGGGACAGGTGATGTGTTTCCTGATCAGAGCCAGGGGGACATGGCAGCTGCTGCCCTGTTGTGCCCACAGCCTGGCATGTGAAAGTGCCTCTGTCTCCACTGGTTCTGGATGCTCAGCAGCTGCTTTGCCAAGCTGTCCTTGCAGCGAGGACAGGAGCTGATTTGCAGGCAGACATCAGAGGTGGCTGTGCTGGCATGCAGGAGGTGGGACAGGAGTGTGGACGGAGGCAAGGACAGGCAGTGTAAGCTGGTGCTGCCAGTCTGGATGCATCCTGACATGCCCCTTGCAGGGTCATGTTCTTCCTTTCATAGTTCCTGCCCCTATCTCTGAGCTCCTGTGTCTCCACAGGGAAACAGTAGTGGTTACTAGCTGTCGGCCAGCACAGTCCTTGCCTGGAACCTGTACGAAAGGCCCTGCTGCTTCCTTCTGCAGCCACTGCTTCCAGTGCACCCCGGCCCCACGCCAGCCCAGCCGCTTCTGCAGCTCTGTGGCAAAACCGCTCCACAGAGGGGTAAGCTCAGCATGTTCCTCTGCCACTGTGGGGCTGGGGACCAGCCCTGGCTAAGCAGGCAGTGGTGGCTAAGGCTGTGCCATGGCCAGACCTTCACCCTGGTAGTTGCAGCTGCTGGTGGTACACCTGTGCCTGTGCTGGTTGCATCTGTGCCACCGTTGTCACTTACTGCAGAGCAGGGTCACAGAGGACTTCTGCTGGCATACTCACGCCTGTATCTAAGCCGGCTGTAGCATTCAGATCCCTTGTTAGATCTTCATTAGGCCAAATCACTTTTATTTTTATAGCAGGATGATCCACTGATAGCTGTAAAGCCGGGTGGAGATGAAGCACAGGTGGCTTTCACTGCAGGCTGGTTTTGCAAGGTCATTCACAGCTGGTTGAGAGCGCAGGCGGTGGCCAAGCTGGCAGCACGCGTGTGGTGATGCTGCAGTGACAGTCCCCTCTAGGGAGGGACATTGGGGACACTTTCATTCACCTTCTTGTATTTTTATTTTGCTTTTTCACATCTACATTTGCTGGTGTGCTAGGATCACTTTGTGGTTTGAGCGTGCTTGCAACCTGGGTGCATCTGGGGGCATGGCATGCAGAAGCAGAGCTTCACTCGCATGTTTACTGGGGGAAACTTGAGCTGGGCAGGTGGTGGCATCTGAGTCACAGCCTCTTCGCTCTGTGCTAATCGCTGTGAATGTCACAACACGCCGGGTTTGCTGCTGGGCGCGGATTGGGTAGCAATCCGATAGTGCAGTACAGCTCAGTTGTGTATGGCATGTGGGATTCCCTTCCCTGGGGCTCAGAGCCCCTCTGGGCTGCAGCTCACAGAGGGATGCAGCCGCCCATCCTTGTCCGGAGTGCTCAGCATGACTGTACAGGCACTAATGAGCAGTACAGCCATGGGTATGGAGCGGACCTGACCCCTTCCATACTTCCTTGCAGAGCTTGGAAGGGCAGCAGCTCTCCTTGAAGATCTATAGCTCCTATGAGATCCTGCATGGGATGTTCCCACCTCGTACAGCCTCCAGCTGGGGCCTGATTCACAGGTTGAGAAGGTCTGGTGGGTGTAGGTCTGTGCAGGGTGTAGGTCTGTCTGACCCAGCCCTGTGGTGCATGTGAGCTGCTGTCATGGTGCTAGAGAGCAACCCTGGGGTCTCCTAGCTACACTTTAACTGCTGCAGCCTGCCCTTAGAAAACTAAGAAGGTGATGTCTGATGCTCTGCTTAACCTTCGTAAACATGCAAGCTTGTGAGAGCTGGAAGGTGGAAGAGCGAGCCAGCCAGCCAGCCTGCTTGGGATACAAATTCCTATTGCGGCTGTACCCAGGGCCCTCCAGGCATGTGTTAAAGCAAGACAAATACCTGGCACATGGTTTGTTTTCACTTTCCCTTCTCCCCAGGCAAGAGGATCTTACAGGCATGGTGCAATAGTTCACGTTAGGAGGATTCAGGACACCTACGTCTACAGCTCTGTGGTATGCCAGTTGCTCCTTGCAAGAGACTTTTCTGTAGCACTGCAATGGGGAGAAAAGTCTGTGCATGGTACTGCCAGCCTCTGTTGGAAACCGAGGTGTTGATGTTAGAACAGCCCTGCGTTTGCTCCTTGCTGCCTTCTCAGTCCTGAGCTCTTTAGGATGTCCTCAGCCCTCACTGACCTTTTTCAGGGGGTTACAGAAGTGAGAAATGTTTTCCTTTTAAAAGCAAGGCCTGAGGTTCTCACCTAGTTGTGTGACCTTGGGAGCTGAAGCTTTAAGGAGTGGAGAGAAGAAAAAGAAGCAGACGTTTTGGGGCTTGCGGTGGAGTCAGGAGAGCTGGTTGTGGAGCACACGGTGCAATTTGGAGATGCAGACCCATGGGAGTGGGCTCCGGCTGCTGTGCTGGGTCCAAGGCAGGCAGGTAGGTGGCCTCTCCCTGCAGTTGGGACTGCTGTGCTGGTGCTGCTGCCCCATGGCCCTGGCTGGCAGCCAGGCACCCCTGCGCCTTTGCAGGATAAAAGCTTTCCTGTGGATGGCACTTTTCCCAGGGCCCTCTCTAAGTCGTCCTTCACATCCTCTGGTTTCATGTGAGACACCAACTCTTCCTTTGACTTGGTCCCAGGAGACTCTCGGGGAGCTCAGCAGATGGAGATGTGGTTTTTCATCCTGCAGAGAAAGCAGCTCACCCTGCTCCCCTCCTGGGGCAGTAGACTGGGTGCTTTGCCCTGCCAGGGTAACAGCGCCTTTCATACTGTCGTCTTGTTTCAGGCCAGCAAAGATGCTGCTGTAGATGACTGACTCGCTCGTGCCTCATGCTATGGCTCTACATGGCCTCTGCAGGACCAGAACGTGCTAATCTGGGCCCCAAACAGGAGAATAGCATCAGACTCGAGTCAGGCGCCCTTCCGGCAGGGCGAGTTCAGCTGCGCCGGGCCTGGCACCTCGCTCAGCAGCAGGCGAAACCCGTCTGGAATTTAGAGAAGTATGTGAATGCTTTCCAGGATCGCAGCCTGCTGCCCTCAGGGATACCTCTGCAGCAATCCTGCTTCTTGTGTCCACCGTCACTATGCCACACACACACTGGTGAAGACGCCCTCCCGAGCCTGCCCTTGGCCCAGCCCTGCCTGGACCTGAGTGGGAGCGTTCTGCTCTACCGACGCTCCTGCCTAAGACCCAAGCCCTACGGGTTTCCTTTCCGAAGCCCTTTGGACACTGGCTCTGCCACAGGAAGGGTGATGTCTTCCTTGCTGATGGAGCCCTGCCTGCTGCCTGCGCTGGCAGAGGAGCACTCTGGGACTGGGGTAAAAGGCTCTGCCCTCAGCTCAGGTCGGCAGGCTTCCAGCTCCTATAGACCAGTGCTCAATAACAACTCCTTCCTACGGCCGAGCAGTGCTAAAGTGCCTTTGCTGCAGTCACCGGAAATCAAGAAGGTGAAAAACACCCACAGCTTCCCTACCGCCTCATGGCCGCACTCCAGGGATGGTGGAGACAGCTCCTCTGGCAGCCTGGTCAATGGAGCAGTGAAAAGCAATGACCTTGTGCTGGAGCAAACTGTGGTCCCCTCCCTGACCCTTGTGCCCAGCAATGCAATTCTCAGGAAGGACCAGTGCTCACAGGCGGATGCTGAGAGGAGAGCGCACAGCTTAAAAGAGAAGGAACCGGAGATCAGCCTCACGGAGGCTGTGCAGCAGCTAGCCAGACAGACTGCCACACACAACGGCTTTGGACGCGAAGTCAAAAGCTCTGGCCTTACGAACATGGGCAGCCTGTCCAACTGGAACAGCAGGTGGGGGCAGCACATCATAGCGCAGCTCACCCCAAAAGAAACCATTGCTCCTCTGAACTTGGAGCTGGGTAGCCATCGCCTTAATGGTAACTCGAGCCTTATAGGCACCGATGGTGCCATCGTCTGCACTAAGCGTATCAGCGTCCATCTCTTGGCCTCACGTGCTGGCTCTCCCGACTGCAACGCCGACTGCAGACTTGTGAGCATGCTGAGCCCGCACAGCGGGGACCGGATGGCAAGAGCAGAGGCTCCGCACCTCGCTGACGTGTCTGAAGTGGCAACTCAGATGTCCACCATCCAACTGGAGAAAGAGGAGAAATGGGCCCAGGCTGTGCTCCTGGGAAAGCATGAGTAAGTAGAGCCAGGAGGAGGAGGGAGGCTGTGGCAGGCTGGGCTGGGCCGGCTGTTGCGTCTGTGTATGTTGGGAGAGCATGCACTGTGGGCACTACGGGGATGGCGTAAGGATAACCATGGGCTGCATCCCTGAGCAAAATCCATCTGTGGCATCCTGGTGTGGGGGGAGCCTTCTCGCCACCCTCAGCTTGATGCATGTGCTTAGGGTGTCTCTGAGCCCTTCCATCTTTTCCTTCAGCCACAGCGTGGAATTGCCGTGTGGCATTTCTGGCTCACTCCCCACACAGTCACAGGGCCCTGCCTACTGTGACAGGCTCTGCATGTATGTTGGGTGAAGCCTCCTGTCGAGCCAGGTCCAGCAAGGCTTTCCTGGGCAGAGACATGGCTTCCTAAAGGAATGCAAAGCTGAGGCAGGACAGGGAGGGTGCAAGGACACGGAGCTCCTGCTCTCCTTCTGGGAGGGGGTGTCCTTGTGCCTCTTTCTTTCTGGCTGCTCTGGAAAATATTCTCTCTCAGGGTGCCCTGGGGCCTCTCCATCTTGCTCGCTTGGGATGAGAGCTTGTACATCAGCAGTGGGGAGGGCAGTGCTGTCACTCCCCTGCCACATTCTCTCATGCTGCCTCATGGGCTTCTGGTCTTTTGGCCCCAGAAAGCCCATGCCACTCCTTCTGATGTGATGTCCCTTTGTCCTAGTGTCACTGCTGAGCAGTCGCTGCTGGAGCAGAGCCATCCCCAGGATGAAGCGGAGGAAGAACTTCCTGATGGCCTGGATGAGAGCTGCAGTCGGGAGGAGGATGAGGACAGTGAGTGCTGGTTCCCTGGGGAGGGCTGTGCTCTGTGCCTCAAGGTGGGGAGTGTGGGGGCCGTCTGGGAGCTGGGGGTGAGCACAGCTGCCCTCCTGTCTTACATTCATGCTGTCATTTCAGGATGACCTAGAGATTGTGCTGAACCCAAAAGCAATGTAGCAGCATGGGTTCCTCTGGGGAGCACACTAGGGTTCACCACTACCCTCCAAAACTTAGCCGCTATCTCCTCTCTGTGCAGGGCTGTCAGCTCCACCCCTGCCCTGCCTTTTATGCCACCAATTAGTGGGCACAACCCAGGATCCAAGGATTTGGGGCAGCTGGGAAGGGTCTGTCCCCTGGAGCATTTGTTTTTTCTCTTCCCTTCCTAACTCTGTGTGCATTCACTCCCCACGGAGACAAAACTTGAGTCTGTCCCCTCCTGCAGGTGACTCGGATGCTTCTTCTGTCGCTGGTGTGTCATTCAGTGGCTCCATGGCTCTTGTATCCAGGTTAGTAGCTGTAAATAATAAATTGAACTTGGCATCTTTGTCCAGACTTGTCCGTCTTTGCCCTCCCTGGTGATAGAGGAGAGTTGTAGTGTGTGGGGGAATGAAGTGAAAGTAGCAACAGGCTTCCCAAGCAAAATGAGCTTCCTTGCTACACTGCAGACCAAAGCTACCTCTCCTGCTACAGACAGTAGCCTGCAAAGTGCTGATGGTGCATCTACCACAGCAAAACAGGGGTCTTGATTTCACTGCCACTTCCAGTTTCTGGGTTAAGTTTAACCGGATTAAACTGTGCTCTTGCAGTGTTGCTGCCTTGCAGATGAAGCAGAGTGGAGGTGTCCTGGGCCAGAGATTGCAAAAGCTCCTTGGGGTCTTGTGTCTCAGCACTGCATCCTAGAAAAAAATCCTGGAGCCTGGGTTTTTCTTTAGATTTTGGAAGGAGGTTTCTCTGGTGAGGATTGGTCAGCCTGTGGTCATCTGAGCCCTGACTCTGTGACTCCTGGCAGACCTTTGTGGGACCTGTTCTTCCAACAATGGGAGTTGGTCCTTGCAGCTGTGCTGCCCATGGCACCAGGGCTGCCTTGGGCTTTGCTGACAACTTGCTGATTTCCATCATGCCATAACTCACTTGGGAGATGAGGAAGGCTTCCTGCAAGCAAATGTTGAACCTCAAGGTGCTGCAGGGCTCTGGGTATGCATACATGGTTGTGAAAGTCCTGCAGAGGTGACATAAATTGGACCAGCAGCTGTTTCTGGCAGGACGTGGCTGGTTGGTCTGTGGTGGCAGATGGGGGAGAAGCAGCGCTTGGGCCAAATGCCTTCTGTGGCAGGGACAGGGGGGATGTTGGCCACTTCTCTGTGCATGCTGTGTGCTGGGCTAGCCTCAAAGCCTTTGCAGCTGTCTCCTGCCTTCAGTCTGTTGCGGGCAAAACCAGTTTTGTGCCAGGGAATGTTAATCAACATAATCTATTGCCAATGAACAAACTTTTAATTACCAATTCTGGTATTGAAAAAAAATACATACAAGGATGTAGGGAAAACGCCTCTTCTTCCCCTGTCCCGGTCTCCAATCCCCCTGCTGCAGCTACACTCAGTCCCTTCAGCAAGGCAAGGGGTGGCCTGGGAGATTGGGGTCAATGTGTTGTGATTCCTTTTCTTTTGCTGCTCTTTGTTCCTTGGTGGATTTCTCTGGTGTGGCTTCTTCCACTGGCTGCAGTGGCTTGTATTTGAATATATGTTCATTATAAACTCTGTTCGCATCATCACAACCTTAATAGATATGTTATAAATTCTACCCTTCCTCCCAGGTGTTAGGGATTGCTGTGGTAAGAAGGTGTACAGTCTGTAAAACTCCAGCCCTCTTCTCTGCAACACACCAAAACCAAGAGGGTTACAGCAGCTGAATCATATATGCATTACAACCTCCACCCCTTGTTCCTGTGGACTAGATTATAGGGTTTGTCATGTGACAAACTCCACCCCTTGCCCCAGTAAAACACAAAACCAGTGGGGGTTACAACACTTGGCACGTGCATTCATTGCAAGCTCACCCCCTTGTCACTGCAGACTGGGTTACTGACCTTAGTGCCCATTGCTTACACCACATTGCGATGATGCAAATTCCCAATACCAGGATCAAGGCTCCCTCCGGCTTCCCCCTGTCCTACTTTTCACTGTTAGCCAACTGCCTACTGCTTCATCTCTCCTAGGAACTGCATTGAGGGCCTGGACCAGCCTGCTGAGGCTCAGGAGAAAGTGCTCAAACCAGCTCTTGTCTGCAGTTTATTCCCTAATGTGCCTCCAACCATCTACTTCAGTACTCGGGATGAGAGAGGTGAGCTGGGGTCTGTTGCCATGCAGGGTGAGAGTGGCCAGCCCATTATTAGCAAGCAGCGGTGCCAGCGCACAGCCAGGAGCTGGCCGGCGGTGGCTCCCTTTCACCCTTCCCGTGATGAGACCCAGCACTGCTGTGAGATCCAAAGGGCTGGAGTAAAATGGTGGCTGCTCCCACAGCCTGGAGCATGAGTCAGGCTGCCACCAAATGTCCCAGTGTCCTGAATCTCCCCCAGCCGCAGAATCTTCTGCTCCATGCTAGTTCTGCAAAGGGGGCTACGCACCCTCCTCTGCAGGCCTGGTACCTGTGCAGCAAACCATAAGAATTTCTCTGTGTGCAGCTGTAGAAAATCTGGGTATTGTGTTTGTTTTCATTCTGTCCTTATCTTTTTGCCTTCCTAGTGGAAAAGCTGCCTTGGGAGCAGAGGAAGCTGCTGCGATGGAAAATGTGCACAGTCACGCCAAACATAGTGAAGCAAACCGTTGGCAGGTCCCACTTCAGAGTCAGCAAAAGTAAGTTGTGGGAGGCTGTTAGCATCCAACACATCATTTCCTCCCTCGCCTCCAGCCCATGGGCATGAGAAGGCAGACCGCTTGAGAAGAGCAGAGCAGGAGCGATACAGGCTCGGCACTGCAGGATGCTGGGTTCCCATTTCTGCCTGTCTGACTTGCAATATCCAAGTTCTGTGGGTCCTGACAGGGCCTGATCTCCCTCTTGGCTTGTCTCTGGCATAGGCCGCAAGGACTTACTCCTGGGTTGTCAGGGGCTAAGGCAGTGTGTGGGTCAGCAGAGCTGTGCTCCGGCTTGTTTGAGCGGTGCCTCTAGATGGTGCTGCCACTCTGAGGCTGGCACTCATCTGGTGCCAACCCCAGCGCCGCTGTTCCTTGTCTGCATGTGCTGAGGAAGAAGCCATCCTCTCTGACCATAGCCAGAGAGTTCTTAGCATTGGGATCTTGTTGCTGCGTAGGAGATGTGTAGGAGAGAGCTGGGGCTGGGGAAGCACTGAGCATTTGCAGCTAAGATCCACACCCTGGAGTGTGATCTCCCAGCAGTACTCCTGCTTGTATCAGGAGACCTCTGCGCAGACAATTTGGGGGCTATAGTGGGACACACAGGGCAGAGCAAGACCTAGGAAGTCTTGCAATCCTACATGTCCATCTGCAGTGCAGTGCCAATTAGCCAACTGCTTCATTCACCTGCTGTAAAGCAGGGAAGTCAGGGTGCTGGGGGATTAAAGCCATTCCTTTGACCCTGTGTCTGCCCAGATCCCCACAACAATCATGTTTGCAAGGATATGACCCACCTGGTTAACTGGATCCCACTCATAGCCCTTGGTTTGGCAGCCTTGCAGTAGCCAGTATGAGTGCTTTGTGCTATTGCTGTGCAGCATCCCTGCCACACTTCTGCTAGCCCCAGGAGATGGGGTGCTGGTGGGTTGAGAGGGTGTTGTGGGTGTCAGGGTACTCAGTCATGGATTTCTCTGTTTTTCCTGCAGAAAGCAATGACTGGCTGGGTTGCTGGGGCCACCACATGAAATCCCCCAGCTTCAGAGCTATCAGGGAGCACCAGAAGGTAGGAGATGTTTTGGGCTGACCTCCTTCACGTGCATGGAGAGCATGTTGGGAGCAGTTTGGGTGCCCCTCTCTTCAGGGCCAGGTGTTTGTTGTGCAGGCTGTCCCTGCAGTGTCCCTTCCAGACCATGGCAGCTGGCATTCCTGTGCTGGCAGATGAACCCAAGAGACAGACACAGCTGGGTGAGAATCCCCACTGTGAGGGTGGTTCTTGTACAGATTGAGGCTGTAGCCAAGCTGTGTTCCCTTGTGAGCTCATCTAAATTC
The DNA here is from genome assembly GCF_947461875.1 of Haliaeetus albicilla. Taxonomy (NCBI): domain Eukaryota; kingdom Metazoa; phylum Chordata; class Aves; order Accipitriformes; family Accipitridae; genus Haliaeetus; species Haliaeetus albicilla. The sequence goes on from NC_091486.1 coordinate 18,449,021, forward strand.
AGTCATTGTTGCTTAAAGCAGTCCTTCCTCTGGCAGAACTGAGTGGTAGGGCCAGTGCGCTCCCTGCCAGCGCAGCCAGAGGGGATGTACCTAACTCAGATCACAAAAGGGTCAGGAGTGGCCCATGGCTTGGGGAGCATGTGAGGAACCAGAGGTTTGATATCTATCACACACATATATTTGTTCTGGAGAGCTGTCATGCTCCAAACTGCTTGGTTTTGAGGCAGCATCCAGGTTTGGAAGCTAGCAGCCTCTAGTCGTGTTCCTGTCCTGCTGTGGGGTCTTTCTGTCCCCAGAGCTTATGTTGCATGGGCAGGACTCTGGCATACAGTTTAGAAGCAAGAGAGAAACCACTGGGGTGGAGGATACTGCCAGAGGAAGCTCAAAGGCTGGGGGTTAGTGCTCTGCAGCTGTTCAGACATCAGAAGGGATGAGGTGGCAGCTGCTGGCTTTGTAGCTGGTGTGGGTCACCGTGTGGGTGTTTATCCCTGCAAAGCTTCAGGAGCAGGTGGGTCCTATCTTGATGCAATCCTGGGAGGGGAGCAAAGAGCATTACCCTGCACTGTGTTCAGAAAGGGTGTATCCTCTGGCCAGGGAGCAGCAAGGGATGGGCAGGGAGATCTCACAGCATCTGGGTTCCTTTCCAGCTAAACCACTTCCCCGGTTCATTTCAAATTGGGAGAAAGGACCGTCTGTGGCGCAACCTGTTGAAGATGCAGGCTCGCTGTGGGAAGAAGGAGTTTAACTTCTTCCCCCAGTCCTTCATCCTGCCCCAGGACATCAAATTACTCAGGAAAGCATGGGAGGAAGGAGCTAGCCACCAGAAATGGATTGTGAAACCAGTGAGTGCAAAGCAGAGCTCAATTCTCTGTCCCACTGTAGCTGTAGGGAGAAGATCTGATCCCTTCTTGTTGGTGTTTTGCAGCCAGCATCAGCAAGAGGCATTGGTATCCAGGTCATCCACAAATGGAGCCAGCTCCCCAAAAGGAGACCGCTGCTGGTACAGAGGTGAGCGAGTGTCATGGTTTAACCCCAGCCAGCGACTAAGCACCATGCAGCCACTCACTCACTTTCCCCCCACCCAGTGGGATGCGAGAGAGAATCGGGGAAAAAAAGTAAAACTCATGGGTTGAGATAAGAACAGGTTAATAGGACAGGAAGGAAAAAAAAAATAATAACAATAATAAAATGACAATAATAATAATAAAAGAATTGGAATATACAAAACAAGTGATGCACAATGCAATTGCTCATGACTCAATGACCGATGCCCAGTTAGTTCCCGAGCAGCGATCCCCCCAGGCCAACTCCCCCCAGTTTATATAGTAGGCATGACGTCACATGGTACGCAATACCCCTTTTGGCCAGTTTGGGTCAGCTGTCCTGGCTGTGTCCCCTCCCAACTTCTTGTGCCTCTCCAGCCTTCTTGCTGGCTGGGCATGAGAAGCTTGACTTAGTCTAAACATTACTTGGCAGCAAATGAAAACATCAGCATTATCAACATTCTTCTCCTACCAAACTCAAAAACATAGCACTATACCAGCTACTAGGAAGACAATTAACTCTATCCCAGCTGAAACCAGGACAGTGAGGAAAAGCAAGGTTGACACATAGCCTGGGACCTCCTAGCGTCTCTGGCCAGATATGGGCCGCTGCCACTGTGTGGCAGAGCAGAAGCACCTGATTTTCATCTGGAAACTTCTCGACTGCCTGGTTGTAATACTGCTGCTGGAAGTCTGGCTCTGTCAGCTGCGGCTGGGCTTATCAGAGTGCTGCTGTCTCTGCGTAGATTTTTGAGGTCTTGGGTACAAACTGGCTCCATGGGCTTTCTGGAGCTTCTGTCTGTCAGGTGATCAGCTTCAGCTCTGCTGTGATCCTGCTCCCACTGCTTTGTACTCTGGGGTTTGACATCTCTGGAGGCAAACAAACCTTATCCAGTGCCCACAAGCACAGTCGGAAGAGAAGTCCCAGGGAAGAGGTGGCAATTGTCAAAGATTTGTTCTTATCCAAGTTGGAATGAGTCAGTGTGTGTGGCCTCTGTGTGTGTGGATGTTGGTCAAAGGATTTTCTTGAAATAACAGGATTTTCAGAATCTCCTTTTCCTTTTGCAGAAAAATGGAATAGCTTATCTTGGTTTGAGGCTGCTTTCTGGGAAAGTTCTTGTGAGGGCAGGAAAACTGTCTGGTGTTTGGCAGACAGGGAACTGCTGTGTTGGCTTGTCTGTTCTCCCTGTCCGCTTCCTGTGCAAAGTGATAAGCTTTCCTACGGAAAATCATGAACTTCTGGGGCAAATAATAAATGATTTGGATGAAAATTTCCAACTGTTTCTGCTCACTGAACCAAACCATCTGTGGCCCACTGCATGTCTTAGATGTTCCTGAATATTGTGATCAGTCTTGTGGGTGTAGAAAAGCTACTGTGCTTTAGAGCCAGGGAAAATCTCTTCAAAATGGAACTGAGCAGAGGGGTATACTGCTCATGTGCTGCAGGATCTTCCTGTGCATGGGAGAGCTTTTTTCTCTCTCATTTTTACTGTGATGCATTTAACTTGGAAATGCTGTGCCAAAGGGCTTCTGCCTTGATGCCTGGTTTTGCCAAGTCTTCTGAGGTGGGGGCTAAAGATGTTCCTGCACATGGAAATCATAACCCTTCCCCGGTCCTTGCTTCCCTCTGCAGATATCTGCACAAACCCTACCTCATTGGCGGGAAGAAGTTTGACCTGAGGATCTACGTTTACGTCACTTGCTACGACCCCCTCAGGGTCTACCTGTTCAAGGATGGATTAGTTCGCTTTGCTAGCTGCAAGTAGGTTGTACAGGAGAGCAGTGCTGGGGGGGCGACCTCAGCGCTGAGGCATGTGTGACTGTGGTACCGGCCTCGGCTGGGGCAGGAGGGTGTCGTCCTGTATACAGTGATGCTTAAAGCTGTAGTTTGCTTGCTTAAGAAGCAGTCTGGAAACACATGGGGTCACTGCAGGTGGCAGTGTTGAAAGGGAATCTGAGACGATGCTTTGTTCATCTGCGCTTCCCAAGGCAAGATCAGCTCAGTGTAAAGCAGTTCTTGAAATATGCTGTCTGTGCTTCATACTGCATAAGAGCTGGCATACCAGAAACTGAGATGTTTCTTCCAGTTTTGGCTGTATTGCCTCGGACTGCTGCAGTTCCATCAGTGCTTTTGCTCACCGATGCTCTGGTCTTTTCTTAAGGACATGCTGTGAGGGTGGGATTGCATCTCACTGCCCCAAGGCAGCTTGCTCTGTGTCTCATGCTTTGTCCCATCAGCTCTGGGCCCATGGGGACAGAGAGCTCCAGGCAGCCTGGGAAAGGGAGGCAGCAGGGCTGGTGGATGGCCAAGAGTGGTCTGAGATGAGAACAGAGTTTCTGTCTGCCCCATGGGCCTGGGGGCAGCCAGTTCAAGCTGACTGCTTGTGCTCCTATTGTCTCATCCAGGTATTCCTCCTCAATGAAGAGCCTCAGCAACAAGTTCGTGCACTTGACCAACTACAGCGTGAACAAGAAGAACACGGAGTACAAGTCCAACTCGGATGAGACTGCTTGTCAGGGACACAAATGGTAGGTGCTGTTTTTAGGGCAGTTATTCTATTCCCTGTTAAGTCAGTCTTTTCAGTATTCCAACCCAAAACTTGAAGGTGCTTCCTGTATTGTCTGCTCCCTCTTGGGGAAACTGGAGAAGCAGAGTGATTTTAGCATGGGTTAGTGTCGATGGAATCTTGGCAGTCTCCCTGGCTTGTGACTCATCCTGGCTGCTGCTGCTTGGGCTGTGGTTGCCGTTCATCCCGCCTGTGTCTGTGCTGTTCCCTGCTTCCAAAGCTGCTCTTATCTGTGCTCATTCATCCCCTTGCCCTGTTGCAGGGGCAATGGGATGTGGTTAAAGCAGAATCTGATTTTTTGCTGTTAGAACTTGAATGGGTAATTGTGATGCTTAAATTGGCTAGATGGGAGCTTCTGCCCATCTCACTCTTGACTTCCCTATGGAGGCAGAGAAAGGGACAGTCCTGGTGCATAACTGATAATTTGTGTGTTAGTGTGAATAGGAGCAGCGGTGCCATTTCTAGGCATTTGGGAGGTGGGCTGCAGTCTTGCAGGAGTTCCTGTTCTCTGCTGTTCCATGGGTGGACTGATCCAAGGCCCCAGGCACTTGTCTCTGATTCCATAGCTGTGTTTGAACTCTTTTAAAAATAGTGCAGGATAGAGTTCTCAATTCATGGGTCTGGGCAGGGCTACTTCACTTCAAAGGGAGCTGCAGAAGGTGGTTTGCTGTGGTAGGATTGCTTTCTCAAACACGGACCTGCTGCACAGTGGTTTGTTCCTCTACTGGGACTTTGAGAAGGGGCTGCTGTCCCCCAGCAGTTGAAATCCCATGGGGGTGGGATTGTGTGGGTTTTTGGTACCGCCATGCAAGTCAAAGCTGGCTGCTCCCACGTTAAAGATGAGAGTGGCTGTAATCTGCTCCATCTCTTGTATGCAGGAAGCATGACCTTTGGATTCCTGGACATTAGCCACACAGTCACTTGAGCAATATCTGAGCATCCTTGGCTTAGTGTCAGGGTAGCTTGCAACGCTCAGTGTGGTGTGGGAAACTCCTATAAAAGCAAAGATGCTCCCCCCTACCATCTTGTTCTCCATGTTTTAAAAAAAATTTTCTCCGCACCCGAAGCCTTGGTGAAATGGCTCTAGCTAAAAGATTTACGGGGGTCTTGCTGGATTCTTGCTGAGCTGCTTTGTAGTGCTGCGGGGGAAGGCCTGCAGGAAGGGGAGGTTTGCTGAGGACACCGAGGGGGAGGGAAGAGAAGATCTGGGCCTGACTTACCTTGCTCATGTGCTAATTTGGGACTTACTACTCCAGTGCTGGGACAAGTCTATGACAGATTTATGTTCCTAGTAGCTGGGCCTACAAGACCAGCGGCCAGGCTGCGGAGGGCAGCGACCAGGAGCTGAGGGGTTTGAGGATGGCAGAAGGGTGGCCGTGCCAGGGAAGAGCTTTGTCAAGGCTCTCCTCTGCTGCTTTGACTCCCCTTGCAGGGCTGGGCAGCAAGAGGCTACAGAGCTACCTCCTTTGCTTTTTCTCTCCCAGGGCACTCAAAGCTCTCTGGAGTTACCTGACCCAGAAGGGAGTTAATAGCGAGGCCATCTGGGAGAAGATTAAAGACATCGTTATCAAAACCATCATTGCGTGAGTCCTGGCGCCCCTTGCTCTGTGCCTGGCTGTGGGGTGCACCCTGGCCCCTTTGGCTCTCCAGTCCCCTGTCAGCCCAGTGCTTTTGCTCTTAATCTAAATGCTACCACTTCTTTTGGCTTCAGTATCTCTCTCTGGATCCTTCCTTTCATACTGTTACTTATGCTCATGCTGCAGTAGCTGCAATGGGTAAATAGACCTTACATTTCCTGGGTCTGCCTGCAGTGCAGGGGAGGAGGTCAGGAGGCTGCGGTGTACCCAATACTCTGCACAGCTTGCCACCCACTTCCCTGCTTGGCCAGGGTGCCTGAGAAGAAAGGTCCCCTGGTGCAGGATGGATCTTGTGTTCAGAGGCAGATCCTGCCTGACAGAGCAGGGATGCTCAGGATGCAATGCTGGATCCATACGCAGTGCAGCAGCAGCAGCTCACAGGCCTGAGTTGGTCTCTCAGCCCACCCGCTCCCACAGCATGTGGCTGCATACGCTCTTAGAACTGGCAGCATGTGCCTTGAACAGCCAGAGCTCTGCTGTCTGACTGTTGGAAACAAGCATTTTTTTCCTTGGCTTGCAGATCTGAGCCCTATGTGAACAGCCTGGTGAAGATGTACGTGCGGCGGCCGTATTGTTGCCATGAGCTGTTTGGGTTTGATATCATGCTGGATGAAAACCTCAAGCCCTGGATCTTAGAGGTCAACATTTCCCCAAGGTAAAGCAGATTCTGAGCCACAACAGAGTGGATAATGGCCTTTCTTTTACCACAAAGTGAATTTGGCTTGTGATGTCCCCTCCACCCTGTGCTGAAAGACTGTGGGCTTTGAAGCCTCCCTCTCCAGATTGCAGGAATCAAAGTCCTCCCTGTCTGCGAAAGCAACATCTATCGGCAGCTCAGAAAGCTTCACTGGGCATGCTCCAGCTAGAGCCAGGGAAGAGTATGTTAAAAAAGGAAGGCCAAGGAGGGATGTGTCATATAGGGAACGGGTAATGGCAGAGATTTCTTCTTTGCGTGGGCAGAAGTGATCTGCAGCTCCACTGCCTTGTGCACTGTTGCTTGCTTGCTGACAGCTCCCGGCCGCGCGGTGTTGGCTGTGCAGGCAGGGCTGGGAGCTGCAGTGTACCTCAGTACAGCCTCTCCTGCCTGCAAGAGTGGATGGGCATGAGCTGGACACAGAGCTGTGGTCCCACACAGGGCTCTGGGGATGGGTTTGCTGGTTTCCGGCAAATCTGGGAAGAGGTGGAGAAATTAACTGTTTCTGGTGGGGAGCCCCTATTCAAAGAGCTGTTGTCAGGATTTTTCTCTCAATGTCTCCTGGCTGTCTGTGATGAGGTGAGGGACAGTCTGGGTTTTGTATCCTGGTCAGTATTAACCCGGGGAGTGATCTAGAGGCTGTGAGGCTCAGCACCTCTATTCTAGCACTCAGTGATGCTTCTTCCCCACAGCCTCCACTCCAACTCCCCACTGGACGTGAGCATCAAGGGCCAGATGATCCGGGACCTCCTCAACCTCGCTGGCTTTGTTCTGCCCAGCACGGACAGCATGGTCTCAAGGCCACAGACAAGAAGTGGCTCTACCTGCAGGTCAGCCCCCTTCTCTGTCAGAGGCAGGCTTTTCTCTTGGGGGATTTCATCTGGGGGCTGCTTGCAGCCTGGCAAACGCTAGTTCCTATGCTGTTGAGAGCCTGTGCTTGCTGGTCCTTCAGCTATGGGTCTGAGGGACTTGCATCATTGCTTGGGTATCTGGTTCCTGCAGTCTCTTCAAGGCAGAAGGATTTATGCCCTCTCTGCAAGTCCATAGTTGGAAGTGAGGCCAGCATAATTTGTGCTTGCTCTGCAGTTAGTCGAGTTGTGCTCTCTCCTCTTCCCCCCTGCCAGAACTAACGCAATGCTGAGCCTCACTGCCTCTCCGTTTGCTTGGAGGGCTGGCTGGCTGTGTTGGGTCTGGATCCGCTTACCCTCTACCCCAGGGCTGACATGCTGCTGCCTTGAGCAAGAAGAGCACCTGTTATTTTGCAAAGGCTGGAGTGATCTGTTCCTTAGGCAGCACTCCAGGTGTCAAAGGCTGTAGACCTATGGGTTGGGGTATGCACAGCCTTACCTTGCAGCTAACATGACTGTTTCTTGCATAAGGCTAATTCTTGGGCATGTGTCCACCCAGGCCCCTGCTCCTTCTGTGTTTCACCACAGCTTGGACTTATACTGGTTTCAAACCTGACAGTGGGATGAAGCCAGTCCTGTTCCCTGTAGCAGAGTGGCTGCTGGCCGTATGTCACTGAAGGAGCAGCTTGCTGGGATGAGCATCAGCACACCCTGATGTGTGGGCATGCTGAAAAATGGGACTCTTGCCCTCCACCTGCCCTGTGCCTTCAGCGAAGGGAGAAGCTTGGAGCGCGGGCCTGTTCTAGCCGGGGAGCTCTCGCCAGCCAGTCTGCGGCACTTTGATCACACGCTCGTTTGCGGCTTGTGACAGAGGTGCTGAAGGGCAGGTGTCCTCGGAAGGACCTGCAGGGGATTAAGCGGATCCTTAACATGGTTCAGATCATGCATTACCAGAGTTCCTGCATCCAGGGGCAAGCTTGCTTAACCATATCTCCTGCCCTGGAAAGGATATGAAGGGGTTTTTTGCATATGGGCATAATTCCAGTAGATCTATATGTTCCCCAAGCACAATGCAGCGCAGCCTCTAGGCTCTGCTCAGCCTCAAGGCTCTGCTCTCCCTGTTTGGATCTGCACACAACTAATTATTTTTGCAGCAGAAGAACAACTTAGCTGTGTTGATATAAGGGTTACAAGATGTTGGACGAGTATCTCCCAGACTCTGGCATCCCCAAATGGTTCAGTTGGGTGCTTAGGAATAGTTTAGATGGTTGCTGGTCAGATTGTACAAAAGCCAGGATTTCCCATGGCCTGTGGAGCTGGAGCTGAATTCGAGTCTTAAGCAGTCTTGGGTGTTGCAGGAGGAATTTTTTGATCTAAGAGTTCTCTCCTTCCTTGCACAGTACCAGTACTGAGTACTCGTACCCCCAGCCCTGTGGTTGCAGTTAGGAAGCTGCGTTCCAAGTGGGATGTAAACATGAAATCCCACCAGGCTTCAAGTGCTGTGAATCGGGTCATGGTGTGTCTTTGGCCCTCTTGCATCCTATATGGGTGTAAGATGATGGTTCACCTTTTGGTTGAAGGAACACTGAAATGTCTTAGCGAGGAGCTGGCAGGGCCCTCCCTGTTCCCCTGCCCACATCCCTCCTGGGTCCTGTGCTGATGCACAAGGCTGTGGGTGCATCACTGATCTTGGAACTAGTGAAATCCTTGGAGGAAGTGTTCTCTCCTCCATGGCATTTTCCTGAGGGTGTCACTGCTCTCACAGAAGTTGCTGGGAGCAGCTCTGCCATGACAGAACTTTGTCTTCTCTGCCTAAATGCTCTACTGCCTCTTGTGTCCTCAGTCTGGGCAGTGCTTTGAAGGAGAAGCCCAAGGCAGCACCTGAGCATTTCATAGCAGAGAAGATGAAGAAGGCCTATTACTTGACACAGAAGATACCTGACCAGGTATGACACAACCTCCTCTGATACTTGTGCCATCCTGCCAAGCCACTGTCCCAACCAGTCCCACATGTTTTCTCCCATGTTCCTCTCCAGATTGTGCTCCTCTGTGGGGACAGCCAGATGATGGGGAGCACTTGAGCTCCAGTGGGTTACAAAACAGCTGGTCAGAAATAAATTGGATTTGCTTAAGCCACTGCTGCACTGGCTCATCTTTACATTAAAATAGGCATGTGCTGAGGGGCATGTTACTCACCAGTCCCCAAACAGGGTCTGAGCACTGCCTTTTCCTCCTTGTGTCTCTGCGCAGCTCTCATAGCCTTTGCCTGCTGACCCCATGCAGGTTAGCAGGGATGCTTGCCTTGTGTGCCACCTGGCAGCGTCTGTAAGAGAGGTTGGGCTGCAGAATTGGGGCATGTTCTCAGCTCTGTGCAGTGTTGATGTCACCACTGAGCCTAGATTTCTTCATTTTCCACATGGTCTGTGTCCCAAGATCTCAGACACATGGAGACTTCTCCCTGAGAGGGTCTGAGGCGTGGGAAGGTGAGAAGGGGGACCGACAAACTGTAGTTCAGTTCTCCCTGACCCTGCATTGGTCTTATCTGCAGGATTTTTATTCTTCTGTCTTGGACATCCTGACCCCAGATGATGTTCGCATCCTGGTGGAGACAGAGGATGAGTATTCCCGGCGTGGGCAGTTCGAGCGGGTGTTCCCTACCCACATCTCCATGCGGTACCTGCGCTTCTTCGAGCAGCCTCGTTACTTCAACATCCTGGTGACCCAGTGGGAGCTCAAATACTACTTGAATAAACACAAAGGTAACTGCCATCTGAGAGCCTGGCACAGGCACCTGAGTCAGGCAGGCTGCCTGCCGGCAGTCATGGGAGACTTCTGAGCTACGCATGTTGAGGGAGTGCTGCCTGCCTGCACACTAGCCACAGGAAATGTGTTACCCTCCCAGACTGCTTCAAATATCACGAAAAGCTTATTCTGAGTTGATCAGAGGTGCTGACTGTTCTGGTAAACACAGCACCATCACTTCTAGGTGCCCTGGGGCTGAAGCAGGCTGGGCTTCTGCCTTCAGCCTGTAGCTCTGGCCTCTTACTGTGTTCCTCTGCCTTCTTTTGAGGGAGGAATAGCTGGAGTTGCTAGGCTTTGCTCCTTACAGGTGATCTGTGAAGTGAAGGAAAAATTGGGCCTATTCCCTGGTCTCCTGCTGCTTTCTAATTGATGAAAAACTGTCAGCGTGCACACAGAGAAATTTTTCCTAAACACTAGAAATCTGGCTATGATTTCCACCTTTCCAGGACACAACTCTGTATTTTAATAAAAAACATCCTTTAACGAGGCATAGCTGGGCTGGACCAATTCCTTCTTACCCAGGGCTGTCTCTATCAGGGCAGCAGTAGAGGCTCTTCAGGAGAGAGAGATCAGTGAGGTCTAGTGTGAGGGGTTAGAGAACATAAAGAGTCTGTGGCTCAGGGCTCTCCATCCAGCATCTGATTATAGCTGGAGAGGCTTCTGCAGGAGCGAGCCCTCCACTGAGGTGACTGTATTTGTGCTCCTAGCCTGGCTGTCATGCAGAGGGGAAAAAAAAAAGCTTTTGTCACTTTTCACTGGTATTAGAGCAAATATCAAAGGGGTCAGTAACAGTCTTTCACAGAGAGACACAGTAACCTCATAGCCTTCTCCAGCTGCGCTGTCAGCATGTGTCATCCTTTGCCTCGCTAATACCTTTGCTGGATGCTCTCCTGTCAGCTGGAAGAAAGAACCTGTCATCATCCGCACTGAAGTGCTGCCCTGAACTTTGCTGCTCAGGCCAGGGTCCTGGTTCAGGGAACCACCTTCCCTGAAGCAGCCCAACGAGCAGATTTGCTCTACCCCCTCATTGCTCTTCACCTCTGAGCAAAACCCAACCTCCCCCTGGCCCCTTCCCATTCATGTATGTTCCACGCAGCCCTCCTCTCTCCCCGGCCAGCAAGGTGCAAAGCCCGGGCTGGTGCACAGAGCCAGGGCAGGGCTTCTGAGCTGCCCTGGTCCTCTCAGCCCCCAACACATGGGGTTTTTTTCCAAGGTCCTGGGGCTTGCTGAAAGGTCACTGAGGAGCAGAGTTTGGACAGCAAGGATTCCTCCTATAGCCAGGGCTGGTATCGTATAGCAAACCACAGTAACCCCAGCTGGATAGCATCAAGTTCCTGGCCATTGCTGTGCTGGTTCTTAAATCTCAAGGCACCTTAGCTTGTGCTATGGCTCTAAGGCCCTTAAAAAAGTAAACAGGAAGAGAGCGGTCCTGGATTTCTCAATATTTCTGGGTTAGCAGGGAGCAGGGAGCTTGGCTGTAGTGGGGACAGCTAGCAGGAGGCCTTGGAGGAAGTGGAGCCTGTTCAGTGCAGTTGGACACATGGCTCTGCTTCAAGGTGACCTCACTGTGCTCTGGAGCAGCACGTCTTGTATGTGGCTGGAGGAACAGTCCCTTCCAGTCACACCACTAGTGAGCTTGGTCTGTGCCAGCCTCACCCTCTGTCAGGGATGGAGACCAGGTCTCAGCCCACATCGAGCTCCGAATGGATCTGTGCAGGGAGAAGGTGATGCGCTGGGATGCTGCAGCCGATCAGTGCCGTGCAAGGTGGAGGTTGCCAGAACTGCCCTCCTCTGGGAAAGGGGCTGGTGACAGCAAAGCTGCTCTACATTTGCACTATAGGAACTTTAACCGGTGCAGCCCAAATCAGGTGCTGCCGTTGGCAGGCACCGGGCTCAGGGGGACAGCCAGTCTTGTCTAATTCGGCAAATCCCGTGTTGCCCCAGTTTCCCTGCTTAGCTGAGCCTGCTGCACGGTGCGTCTGGCTCCCTGGGAGGAAGGTAGGCACTGCAGCAGCCCATGTGTTGGCACTCGCTAGTGTTTGCTCATACAAAGGGTGAATGCCCTTGGTTTACCCCATGTTTGCTGGGGCTCAGGCACGTGTTCAGGTAGTTATTGCATAGTATGTACTGCGCAGTCAGTTCACTTGGTGCAGCATATTTGTGTGCCCCAAGCTGGGAAGGCTTAACTCTCTGCAAACTTGGTTGTTTGTTCTTGCTTCTTGTCTTTTCTGTCAATTCCCAGGTCTGGAGCTACTGAGGAACTGGTGTGTCAAAGGGTACCACACTGGGGCAGGGACGGATTTGACCCAGATGGTGCGTATGGCTATGGGTAAGCTAGGGAAAGGTGGTTGGTTTGCCTGGGAAGAGTTAGGCAGAGAGCCTGCTTGTTCTGCTTCCTGTGGCTCCTGCCCTACCTGTTTGCCCTCTTCTTCCATCTCTAACAAGGCCTCGGGAAGTCTGGAAAAACCCACGCTTCTCTATCTCCCACCAACATGAAGTCCTCCCAGTATATCAGATTTGCAAGTACTTCACATCTGAATATCCTTGGGTGCACTGGGCACAGCCCTACATATTTGGCACCTCGCCTGCCCTTTATTCCCCTCCGCAAGGGAGCCATCTCCGTCTGTCACTCCTGTGCCTTACCAGCAGGCTGATCCAGTGAAAGAAACCCACTCTTTTGACCTCGAGATGCTCTGCTCCCACTTACAGAACAGGGATTCATTAAGCAGAGAGCAAAGACTGCTCTGTTTGCTATTCTGGGAACAGTCTGGTGGCAGTGACGATGCACAGCAGTGTGAGGCAGTTCAAGCTGAAGCGCACTAGGGCAGCCTATGGCAGAGCCCAGCAGGCTTGAGGGATTTTTGCTGCGACTTAAATAGCCATTTGGTTGTCTTTCTCTCCTCCTGCAGTGGTCGTTGCCAAAGTCTTTCTTCCTCCAGAGGAGCAGCGTTCAATCAAATGGCTTCAGCAAACTGGAACTGGGCAGGCTGGGGTGAGTTTGCACTGGCCGTGACGTGCATGGTGTTCAGTGTGGCTTTAGGACTGGTGTCCTGCTGAGAGAGAACTGGCAGCAGGGAAAGCAGCTTTGTTTAAGGGGAGAGAAACAGGTTGGCTTGCAGGCTCTGAAGCCAGCCTCTGCTCTCTGAAGAGCCAACTGGTCGGGCTGGCATGCTGTCTGTGTGACAGGGCATGTCTCCTTGGCACTGTATGCCCAGCTCGGGTGGGAGTAAGGCTCGGAACAGCCGGACTGGGTGATGTTTGGGGTTGTCATGGTCAGGACATGCTGACAAGATGTTCCTCACAGGGACCTGCACCAATTCTGTGGGCTCTGATGTGACCAGCAGTGAGCAGAGGCTCTCAGCTGCAGCAAGGGTCTGGGGGAGCAGGCAGGCCTCTGCCAGCTTCCCCGAGCAAAGCTGGGCTGCAAAATGGGTGCTGCTGGCCCCAACAGCTTCCTTTGGAGAGTTGGAGGACTGGGGTTCGTCTGGGTGAGCCAAAGTGGAGGGAAGGCACACCCCTGGTCTTGGGTGTTAAGGGAAAGGCATCCCTGCTCCTGTGCCCAGGTCAAGATGGAGTTGGGTTTACGTGCAGGCAGGGAGATCAAGCTGTGACCCTGAAGTCCCATCAATGTCTTGGATGTCTGTTGGGGTGAGTGGTGCTGCCTGGGATGGGAAATGGAGTAGGTGAGCCTGGCAGCCCTGTCTGCAAATCTGTGTATAATGCTACTGCAGGTGAATGTTGCACCATGGCCCTTTTGATCCTTTCTCGCTGTTCCTAAGCAGCATGGGGTCTCCTTTCTCCTGCAGCACACTCCTCCCTTCAGCTGATGAAGGCCTCACAAGATGCCTGGAGCCCAGCCCTACTCAGAGCTTACCTCTCAACAAGTGCGCTGATGGAGCCGACCAGAAACCTGCTGGCTGTCTCTCAGACACTGCCCTGGTGATATGACCAGGCAGCTGCTGTCCCTCCCTGGGGACGACCCAACCTACCTCAAAGGAAGAGACAGGAGCTGGCTCCGGAGAGCAAGGACTGTGGGAGCCCTCTGTGCTGCACACTTACTTGTGGGGCTGTTTTTAGAGAGGAATGTTTTACTGGGCAAAGAGGAGAGCTGTTTGACTTCCATTTTTAAAACAGATGGCAAAGCCTGAGGAAGTGGGGTTTGTCTGGCCTTTGTTCTAGGCTGCTCTTAAAGCCTGATGTGGTGGTGGCGGTTTCTTTACTGCGTGGGAGCTGGCTGAGCTTGGAGCCAGCCTGGGTTTCCCATCCCCAACCAGCACAGGCTGAGCCCTTACTTGCCTGTGTCTCTGTGTGCTTGTCCTGAGCCGCTGGGAGCCAAGTCTGCTTCTGCCCTGCTGCAGCCTGGCTCCTGGAGAAAAGTCCCCAGCCACCACCCTGCTCCTCTGGAAGGACGAGGGCATGGGACTTTCAACCGACCCATTTCATCCTTTCTGAACACCTGTGCCAACATCCTGACCTCCCCCAGCCTCAGGGCCTGGGGGAAACTTTGGGCTTGCACATCGCTACTTGAGAGAGACCATGGGTACCAGCGTAGCTCCGATTTGTTGTGGGGACAGTAGGGCTACCAGGGAGGGACCATCTACTCTGGGCTGTCGGCTCTCCCAGGTGACCTGCAGCATGTGTGCAGGGACTGCAGGCTGGTGCTCTTCTCCTGGGCTCTGCTCTCTATTTTCTCATCATTTCTCAAGGATTTCTATTAAAGTTTAGCACTCAGCTGCTCTCCTGGCCTCCATATGCCTCTGTTTCCCTGACCTGTTTGCACCTGCGGGGCAGCTCTGCTCTCCCCATGCTTCACCAGGCTCTGGTACAGGCAGGGTTTGTGCCACCACCCTGCTGTTCCCCTGTCCTTCCCGGAGCTGGGGGTCATTCTTGCAGCCCCATGGCAGGTAAGTGTGCCCCCCTGCGTGGTGGAGCGGGTCCCAGCATAGCTGCTGGGGCCTGGGGTCTGCTTTATGTCCTGGGGACTCTCCCGCAGATCATTAGTCAAGGGGGACAGAGCAGCCCAGCCTTGCAGCAGGGGAAGGAAGGGCTGGGTCCCCTGAGCTCTCCCTTGCTGGTTTTGGGTTATGTTCCCCCAGCCCGGCAGGGGGATGTTGGGCATTTGGGCGGGTTGTTTAGGGCTAGGGGAGGTGCTGAGCCCCATGTGTGGGCCCTGGGGCTTGCAGAAAGCCCTTCCCTCCCCTCTCTTCTCCCCACAGCCCCTTGCTGCCCGGAGCTGGGCCCTGTTTCTCTGGTCTCCTTGGTGACAATCTCATCGCTCCTCGGCTTCTCTCCAGCACCTGAAAATAGCCGCCGCAAGTGGAGATGCCTGCTGCCTTCTCTGCTGCCAGCACCCAGCAGTGGCCAGGCTGGAGCCAGGCTGCCCAGCTCAGCGCAGCTGTAAGGGTCCGGCCCCATCCCACCCCTTGCACCGCTGTGGGGCAAGGGCTGTCCAAGACTGGGGCAGCTGCTGTGTCCTCATGTCACCCCCATCCTGCTGGCCTGGCCCCAGCACCAAGCCCCCTGCCTCATCCCTCCTCTTCCTTCCTGCCATGGGATAGCACCAGAGGACAGGGGCTTTGCTCCTTGCGTCCCGCCGCGGGCCAGGGTCCAGCTGTCCCCCAGCAATCAGCCGGAGCCACTTTGTCCCCTTGGCCTGGCAGCCACCAGCCTGCTCGCCCACGCCCGCTGCTCCCAGGCCGGCACGGCAGCGGGCCAAGGGGTTATTTGAACCTTCCTGAAATAGAAATGGAGCCGGGAGCGGGCGGAGGGCGGGCGAGAGGGGGTGGCCCCGCAGGCGATGAAGGAGGTTCCCTCCATGAGGGCCGGGGATGGCTGAAGAGCAGCAGGACAGCAGGCAGGAGCAGGCAGGGCTGGAGCAGCGTCGAGGGCAAAGGGTCCCCAGCTCCGGCTCTGGCTGCTGCTCAGCCCGTGGCTGGATCCAGCCCTCCACCAGCATTCCCGGGGGAGGGGGGGGGAATTGCCGTGCCCCCCACCCGCTCCTGCTGCAGGACGGGCTGGGGGCAGCACCGGGGCGGGCAGGGCAGCATTCTGGCAGGCGCTGAGCACCGCTCCTGGAGGACGGGGGGTCCGCGGAGCGGGGGGGAGAGTTTTTCTGGCCCCAGCCACCTCTCTCCATCACCCCCTCCCTCGCGTCCCCAGCGCCAGCGCTGTCCCCGGGGCCACGGCCATCCCCTCCAGCCCGGTGCTGCGGTGTCGCGGGGTGGCGCAGCGGCTGCGGACACCGCACGGCGGTGGCAGTGGTGGTGGCGGTGTCGTGTCCCGTCCCCCCCCCCGCGGCGGTGGCGGGGGCATGGCTGGCATTGCTCGCTGACACCCTATCTGCCAGGCCCCCGCCAGTCGCGGGCCCAGAATAGCAGCGCTGCCCCGCAGTCAGCATGGAGCGACTCCCCGGCCCCGCTGCGCCCCAGGTACCACCGGAGAGGGTGGGGGACCCGGCCCGAGAGACCCCCACTCGTGGACAGGCCGCCTCCGGGGTGGGGGGGGATGTGG
Organism: Haliaeetus albicilla; assembly: GCF_947461875.1. NCBI lineage: Eukaryota > Metazoa > Chordata > Aves > Accipitriformes > Accipitridae > Haliaeetus > Haliaeetus albicilla. The sequence goes on from NC_091486.1 coordinate 18,465,122, forward strand.
GGGGCTGGCGGTGCCCTTCCCACGGCCAGGCAGCCGGAGGGACGAGGACACGGAGCGCAGCCTGGCCCGCCGGCCCGCCCCGGCTGTCCCAAGCCCCTTGGGAAAGGTTGGGGGACGTTGGTGTAGGGTCACTTCCTTCCCAGGTTTGGCTCTGGGCTCCCTAGGGAGCAGTCCCTGCGCTTTTGTTATGGTAGGGTGGCTCGTAAACATTGGCTCTGCCAGCGGGTTTGTGGTCCGGGGTTGGTCTTCCTGCCACGCGTGCTGCTTTGTTATGGTAGGGTCTCCTGGGGACCAGGGGGCGCGGGGTCAGCCGGTTGGCCGTGCTCGCCTCCCTCCCACCTGGGGCTGCCCTCTTGTTATTGTAGGGTCTCCCGGGTGGACCTAGTCCCCATGGTCAGGTGGGGCTGCCGACACGGGAGAAAGCAGGACCAGGAATTACAGCCTGGGGTTGGGAGAGGGAGAGGATGAGTGCAGACCCGCTGCAGGATGCGCTCAGCTCCGACAGCAGAGAGAGGAGCTGGGGGGTCCTGCCATCCCCTGCCCCATCCCGGGAATCCCCGCTGCCCCCCAGAGCAGGGGGACAAGCTGGGCATCCTGGGCTGGAGCCACCATGGGGGTGGGCAGGGTCCAGGGGTCATGGGTGGGCAAGGGGCTCCCCGTGGGGGCTCGGTGCTGAGCCCAGCGTGCATCCCCACCCTGAAAGGAGGGTTCCCTCTGTCTGGCTTGGGGGTGCCAGGGCAGCTGGGTGGGTGCAGGCAGGAGCCATGGGTGGGTGAGAGGCCGGGCTGGCTCCTGCTGATCCCCCACCTGCCTGTGTGCCCCCTCAGGTGGCGCTGCTGGATGCTGCTGCCTGCCCTAAGGAGGAAGGTGGGTAGCAGGTAGCACCTAGACCTGTCGGAGGGCAGGGGGTGGGCTGGGCGAATGTCTGGCTCACTCATGTAATGACCACATTGGTCCTCTGCCCGCCCTGCCCATACCCCACGTTGCTCCACTCCTCAGCTCCTTCCAGAAGCTCCCAGGGCCCCCTAGGCTGGAGGGCTGCAGTGCCGTATGCTGCCCCCGTGGAGTGGGGAATGGGGGGGGGGGTGTCTATGGGGAGCAGCCCCTCCCACAGCATGCCCCTGCTCCCCCCAGGCAGGAGGGTGCTGAGACCCGGCAGCTCAGCTCACCGGCCAGGCTTGGGGCGGGTTTGCTGGCAGGGTTCCCGGAGGCACTGTCCCCCAAGGAGGAGGGGGAGGAGGAGGAAGAGGAGGAGGAAGAGGACAGGCAGAGAAGCCCAAGACCGGTCACCTTCACGCTGGGCAATGAGGTGCTGGGGCTGACCCCAGAGACCGAGTTTCAGAGTCCCGATGCTGAGGTCTACATGCACTTCATGAGGAGCCACTGCTGCTATGATGCCATCCCCACCAGCTGCAAGCTCGTCGTCTTCGACACCTCCCTGGAGGTGATAAAGCGGGGGGATCAGTGGGACAGACAGGGGGGGAGCGGGCTCAGGGACCCCCTGACCCCCTCCCCACTCCACCAGCAGATCAAGAAAGCCTTCGTGGCACTGGTGGCCAACGGGGTGCGTGCCGCCCCGCTCTGGGACAGCAAGACACAGAGCTTTGTGGGTGAGTGCCGGCAGCACCACCTGGCCCCTTCTCCTGCTGGCAGCGAGGGTGAGGGCAGCGCTGCCAGCCCCACGTGTCTCCACAGGGATGCTCACCATCACTGACTTCATCAACATCCTCCACCGCTACTACCGCTCTCCCCTGGTGAGTGTGGCGGGGAGGGCACGGGGAGCTGGGGCAGGCATGGGGTAGGGAGGGGCTGTCCCCACCTCTCTGGTCCCCTCTTCCCTCTCCTGGACCTCTCTTCATCACTAGCCTGTGACCAGGGGATGGTCTTGGCCAGCCCAGCATCTGCTTGATGCCCCTCTGCCCAGCACCCAAGATGTGATCCCTGCACTTAGGGTGATAGGGTGGGATGCCTGGGGAAGGGGCAGTGCCCCAGTGTCCCCTCAGTCCCCCCATGGGGCCACCGTGACCAGGGCATCTCCCTGCCCTCAGGTTCAGATCTACGAGGTGGAGGAACACAAGATTGAGACCTGGAGAGGTAAAAAGCGGGAGGTGATGGGGGTGGCCGGGCTGAGCTGGGGATGCTGCACAGGGCATGGAGGTGGGCTCCATGAGGGGGCTGGGGGACCCCCTCTCCCACCTCTCTCCAACCTCTCTCCTTTGGCAGAGGTGTACCTGCAGGGCTCCTTCAAGCCACTGGTCTATATCTCTCCAAGCAATAGGTGAGTGCCTGCCCACTGGGGAAGAGCACACCCCACGGGGGGTGTGCCCGGGATGCAGCCCTATTCCCTCACGGTGTCCCCGTCACCCGCAGCCTCTTCGATGCTGTCTACTCCCTGATCAAGCACAAGATCCATCGCCTGCCTGTCATCGAGCCCATCTCGGGCAATGTCCTGCACATCCTGACACACAAGCGCATCCTCAAGTTCCTCCACATTTTTGTGAGTGCTGGGACTTCATGTGCACCTGCATGGTCGGTGTGTATGGGCACAAGCAAGGGTGTCAGGGTGCATGTAGGTGCCAGCCCAGCCCTGCTGTTCCCCACCGCAGGGCTCCACCATCCCCAAGCCACACTTCCTGAAGAAAACAGCGCAGGAGCTGTGTGTCGGCACCTTCCGTGACGTGGCCGTTGTGCCTGAGTCCGCCCCCATCTATACCGCCCTGGAAATCTTCGTGGACCGCCGTGTCTCTGCCCTGCCTGTCGTCAATGATGCCGGTACCTGGAGAGTGAAGCAGCCCCACCATCTCCCACTGCCCATGGCTCTGGCCCCATCCCCACCCAAAAACCCCCTCCTGGCCCTTGGGCTGCACCTTGGGGTATGGGGGAGCACAGTGGGTTGTCCCCAGGGCCCCCTCCCCAGCCCCTGCACTGTCTCTCCTTGCAGGGAAAGTGGTTGGCCTCTACTCCCGGTTTGATGTCATTGTGAGTACCCTGTGTGCTTGCACGCCTGGGCACGAGTGTGGCCCCTTGCATGCCACTGGTGGGGTGCTCACACTTGCCTGTGCCCATGCAAACCCACCCCACGTGCAGTGACATGCATGTGCCAGTGCAGATCTGCCCCATGCAGCCCCAGGGCTGCGTGTCCCCCGCTGTGCTGGCACAACAGGGTGTGAGGACACGTTGGGGCGCTGAGCGGGACCACCTCTCCCACAGCATCTGGCAGCCCAGAAGACCTACAACAACCTGGACATTAGTGTGCGGGAGGCACTGCGGCAGCGCACCGTCTGCCTGGAGGGGGTCCTCACCTGTTACCCCCACGAAACCATGGAGGACATCATTGACCGCATCGCCAAGGAGCAGGTGAGTGCCTGGGGTGCCTCGTGCCAGTGTAAGCTGCTCCTGCCTGCTGCCTGACCTGCCTGTGATGCTCTACCTGCACCCACAGGTCCATCGCCTGGTTCTGGTGGATGAGAACCAGTATCCACGGGGCATCATCTCCCTCTCCGACATTCTCCAGGCCCTTGTGCTCACTCCCGCAGGTATCGATGCTCTTAACTCTTAGCCCGCGACGCTCCATCTTTCTCCACTTGCACCCTCCATTTCTCTCCACTTCAGGTAGGCGCCGTCCCCCGCCACTGCACACCTGTCCCCTCCCCGCTGCTGGGTCACCCACACTTCATCTCTGCACCTTGTCACCTCCCTGCTCGGGCCACCTGGCTCCATCCCAGCCAAATCGGCCTCAGGGGACAGAGGAGGCTGGAGGAGGCTGGGGCTGGGGTCTGGCAGTGCTGGGTGCCCAGGTGGGGATGGCAGGACCTGGATGCTGCTTATCCCTGGGACACAAGGGTCACAGGGGAACCCTTCTGGGGTCCTGATCCCTGGTATCCATGAGGAAGGATGGGGGCATCTGCTACAGAGACACCTCCCAGACCCCAATCCAGGCAGCACGTGGGATGCAGGTTTTGCAGGTCCCTGGACTTTGGGCTGGATGAGGGTTTTGGGGTGTGATGTTCCCCAAGACAAAAGCCCTTTTCTGACCTCGCCTCAAAGTCTCCCTCGAGACCTGAGCCCCTTCAGTGCCATTCCCAGGGGACACAGAGGGGACAGACCCCCACTCGCACACCCCAGACATGCTGCCCACCACTAGCCATGTGCACAGCACGGCCAACTCATGGGCCATGGCTGGCACAGCCCAACCACCCCCATGGCCCTGAAACTGCTTGCTCCAGGGATGGGACTCACTCCCAGGCCATGCTGCCTGCACCCGGCTCTGCTCGCCCACTGCCTGGTGAGTCCTTGCTGGTGATGGGTAGGCATGGCACTGGCACCCATTGTGGCACCCATTTAGGGGTGAATTGGGGAGGGGGAAGCTGGCCCCAGTGCCCAGCTGCTTCCCAGAGGTAATGATGCTTTTTTTGGGGGGGAGTGGGGGGGGAACAGGCTTGGGACAGCCCCATGCCCACCAGTTCCCCTAGCAGTGCCCAGTTGCTCCACACAGAAGGAGACAGGGAGTGGGGTGTGTTAACCACACCAAATATGAGACCCCACTCACCCTGCCATTCCCCATCATGGTGCCTTTGCTCACTCCATCCCTGGTGCCCGCACGGGTGGCTGTGTCAGGAGCTGCAGGGGGCCACCGGGATGTCCCCCTCCAGACCAGCCCCTGCCCTCCCCCAGGGCCTTGCATCCCAGTCAGGGATGGAGGCAAGACCCCGCTGTCTGCTGGGGTGGGTCGGAGGGCCATGCCACAGGGCGCCCAGCCCAGTGCCAGTGCCCACCGGGGGGAGTTACGGCCTCGCACACTCTCTCGCCCTGCAGGCATCGACCAATCCTCGCTCTGAAGACAGCAGGGAAGTGCTGCCATCTCATCCGACTTGGGGGCCTCTTGTGTGGTTCTGGGGTCATGGAAGGAGGCTCGGGCCCTGCAGGGTCTCCACAGGGTGGACCTGCCTACCCACCCCAGTCCTGGGGCTCGTCTTGAGTCCAGGGCCAGATCCTGCCAGCCTCAGAGAGGCAGGGAGCGGGGAAAAGGGGGCCCAGGGGTGCCTCCTGCCAGTGAGCACATGGTGATGCTCGATGGGCACCATGCCGGAGGAGCTATGCCATGCCAGCAGCTGGGCACAGGGACCCACGTGGCCCCGGGGGACTCAACCACCCTGCTCCCATCCTGCTGCTGGATTTGAGCGCTTCGGCCGAGGCTCCCCTCTTAGCAAGCACAGTCCTCCAGCTGCGCCTGGTGCCCAGTAGTGTAGGCTCAGCTGCACACACAGGCTTGTTTATTGTAGGGTCACGCGGGGCTGGAGGTCCCTGGCAGAGGGACAGCCTGCGCCAGAGCTGGTGCCAGGACGGGCACTTGCACGGGGACCCTGTGCATGTTTTGGGGTGGCTGGAGGGTATTTATTTGCTGGTCTGTTCAGCCTTGTTGTAATAAAGCAGCCTGCTCCAGGAACCACTGCCTCGCCTTTCTGGGATGCAGCCGGGCACGGCTCCTCTGGAGAGAGCTGGGCTGGGGAGGGGGTGCTGGCTGCTCGGCAGGGCTGGGGGACGCAGCCTGGGATGCCAATGAGGGCAGCATGGGCACAGGGTGGCACCTCTGCCTGTGTGCGTAGAGCCAGGGGGACAGGGGACACGGGGTGTGCAGCCTTGATGGCTCCACCATGGTGGTGGTGTGGGTCCCCTCGGGGATACCCCAGGGGTGGCGCCTTGGTGCCAGCAAGGTTTCTGCCTGATGCTTCCCGCAGTCCAGCTAGGATCCCCAAACAGCAGGAAGGTGAGGGGGGTTCACTGTTAGGGTGTCCCATACTCCAGCCCTCCAGGAGCCTGGGCAAGGGGCAACGCATCCCCTGCCTGTGGCTGCTGCCAGCTCTGAGCCCCTGCGGTGGCCCTGGATATCAGCCCCATGTCCCCGCTTGGGGACGGGGGGAGCTGAGCCGATCCTTCCCTGGCTGCTTCACCCGGAGCGAGTCCTGCCCCCATTCCCGTGACCCTGTATCAGCATCTCAGTGAAATAACGGCTGATAGCAAAAGGTCCCGGGTGCTCCCCATGCTGACTGACCCTGCCAGGGGACATGATACCAGTGCTGGGTGGTGACAGGCTTCCTCCCCATCACGAGGGACATGCTGTGTTATTGCTCCGCTTGCCCAGGGCCAGGGCTGGCTCCGTCCCTCTGAACCAGGCACAAACCCAAAACCCCTGCCGGCGCTCGACCCCTCCCTGGGAGGCAGGGGGGAAACTGAGGCACAGAGAAGTGGCTGAGGCTAAGGTCAGCTGTTCAGAGAGGACCCAGATGTCCTGGCTCCAGGCACAGATTCACGTGCAGCTACACAAGAATGGGACGAAGGAGACACCGAACGGCTGCAAGCCCCCTCCCCGCTTCCCCCCCGCCCTGGCAGAGCTCCTGCGTCCCCGACACAGCCCAGCTGGGCACGGGATGGGGGGGACACAACCCCTCGCAGCATGTGAAAGGCACAGCAGTTCCCCAAGCCTCCTGCAGATTTGGGGTAGGGGGATACTAGTGCCCCAGGGGAGACTTGGGGTCATCCCTTATCCCTCCCCATCTTCCCCACAGTGGAGCTGGGAGTCCCCTGGCCCAAGCTGGGCAGGGGATGGGTGCTGGAGTGGGTTTGCCTTCCTGCCCCTCCTCATGGGGCAGTGGGGATGATCCCCACTCAGCACCCAGGGTGGGGGGGTGGGCACGCAGTCAGGGGGCCCCCGGGCGAGCAATGAACTCCAGGTTGATGGGCTTGTCGGCCACCAGGACGATGCGAGACACGGACGTCACCTCCACGCCGCGGGGGTCTGGCCGCACCTCAAACGCCTGGATGATCTGTGGGGAGAAGGGGATGGCAGTGCCTTGGGGACTCCCTGGGGCCCCCATCCCAGCTCGTGGCGAGTTACCTGGGGTGGGGGGTCCTTACTCACCCTGGCGAGAGCCAGGTGCATCTCCAGCTCTGCAATGCGGCGGCCGACGCAGGCACGGACCCCGTAGCCAAAGGGGATGGAGCTGAAGGGGTGGTGGGGCGATCCGTGGCCCCGGAGCCAGCGCTGGGGCAGGAACCGCTCAGGCTCAGGGAAGTAGGTCTCGTCATGAGACATCGCGTAGTGCGCCAGGACGAAGAGGGTCTGTGGGGCAAGAAGGGGGGTGGTTAACGACCCCCGCCCAGCCCCACTGAGCACAGTGGGGGTCCCTACGGCATGGCCCCCACTCACGTTCTTGGGGAAGAGGTAGTCTCCGATGACGATGTCCTTCTCATAGAAGACCCTGGCGTTGGTGGGCACCACTGGGTAGACCCTGGGATATGGGGAGAGTTAGTGGGGCAGTAGGATCCATCTGGGGACCCCAGAGGGAAATTGCCACAGGCAGGACAAGGGGGAGCATCATCTCCCGCTGCTCAGCAGCTCCGTCCCCCTCCCCAGGGAGAAGGTGGATGGATGCGGCCCTAAGGGACTGAAATCCAGCCTTGCACCCTGCCTGACTGGTGCATCCCCCAGTGTGTGGGGAGAAGGGACTGCCCCTGGGGAAGGGGCCCGTGAGCAGGACCTTGGGGCAGCTGGGCTGTACCTCAGCGTCTCCTTGATAACTGCCCGAAGCATCGGCATCTTGGGGATATCCTCAGCACCAGGAAACCGGTCGGCAGGCACGACGGCTTTCAGTTCCTGGTAGAGGGTCTCCTGGATGCCTGGGTCCCGGGAGAGGTGGTACAGGGCCCAGGACAGCGTGTTGGAGGTCTGGGGGAGCGGAGTGCCAAGAGGAGTGAGGGAGATGGGGCCACTACCTGAGCAGCCTTGTGCCAAGCATGGCACCAGTACAGCACCAGGCAGCCCCTGCTCCGGTGCACAGGGGAGCCAGGGGTGAAGGGCAGTGAGCCCCTTTCCATAGGGGAAACTGAGGCAGGAAGCAGGGCAGGGAGAAAAGCGGAGGACAGGGTCTGTACTGACTGATCCCTGAAATTTTGCCCCTATGGGGCATCAGCCCCCCAACCACCAGCCCAGAGCTCGCAGGGGCTGGGGAGTGCAGCTGAGCATGGCCCCCTGGCTCCCCCGCCTGGCACAGAGCTCAGCAGAGATCCCCCTGCAGCAACTGCCCAGCTCTCACCGTGTCCACGCCAGCCAGCAGCAGCTCGGCCACGCTGCCGTAGACCTCATCCAGGCTGAGCCTGCCGCTGGCCAGCAGGTAGCTCAGGTAGCCGGATACCTCCTTGCCCCGCTCCACCTGCCCCTCCAGCTCCTCCATCTTTCGGTCAATCAGGGTCTTGCCTGCAGGGACAGAGTGTGGGACCCAGTGCTGACAGAGCGAGGGTGGCCAAAAGCACACATGGCTGAGGACTGTCCCACTTCTAAGGGTCCTTAGGGTGTCTGATCCCACCGCGCCAGGCCCCCATCACCACTGCTCACCGAAGGCGAAGATGGTGTCCCAGCTGTCCAGGTAGCGGTCCCAGAAGGGCAGCACCTTGCGGCTCCACCGGGGCAGGACGGTGGCGAAGATGGAGTTCTTGAACATGAGGTTGATGGAGTCGATGAAGCGCTGGGTCTCGGCAGGGACCTGCTGCTTCAGGCATCCAATGCGGGTCTCGAAGAGGATATAGGAGATCCCTGCAGGGGACAGGCCACATCCAGACCCCCGTGGGGATGGGAAGAGTGGGGCAGGGCAAGGGCAAGGGGGAGGACCCCCCTACCTTCCAGGGCGAATCGGTAGAGCAGGTTGGCCACGTCCCCCACCAGCACCCCTGAGGGGCTGCGGCTCCGCTCGTCCCGCAGCCGCACCATCAGGTCCGACACCACCTCCCCGATGGCGTCTGCGTACAGCACCGCCTCCGAGGGCTTCAGCAGCCGCTTGTTGAGGACCTGGCGCAGGCGGTACCAGCGCTCCCCTTCCCTGCATGGGGACGAGGCTCAGTGCGGGGGGCAAGACCAGGCAGGGGGCAGTGGCTGGCAGCAGTTTCCCACTCCCTGGGTGCATCATTCCCACGCCGGGCTGGAGCCACCCCAGGGGTCTTCCCACCCACCATGGCCATGGCCTTCTGCTTAGGGGGGACACGCTGTTTGCAGGAGAGGGAGCAATGTGAGCTGCCACCCAGGCCCTACACCCGAGGAAGGGACAGGAGCCACCAACTGCCCTGCAGAGCGCAGCCAGGGCAGGACTCACTCGGTGAAGGGTCCGTAGGGCAGGCGCCGGGTGTCCCGGTGCTCCTTCCACAGGGCCATGTCGCTCCGCATGGGGTACTTGCCCTCCTGCCGTAGCAGCTGCTCCAGCACCACTGGGCTCCCAATGTTGATGTTCTCATAATGCCCGAAGGTTGACTTCCAGATAGGGCCGTAAATGCGCCGGGACATCAGCTATGGTGCACCAGAGCATAGTAGGGTGAATGGGACAGGGCCAGCACTGGGGCTGGATCAGTCCCTCCCTGCCCCAGTGCTGCCCTGCATGTGTCCAGCATGCTCTGCACCCATCCCAGGGACCCCTCAGCACCAGTCAGCTCCAAGCACCCGCCTCTGACCCCCCAAGCTGGCACTATCTTTGAAGTGCTCTGCAGATGGCTTGGGCTGGTATCTCCAGGGACATGTCCTCTGCCAGCACAAAGCACACCAGGCACTGACCCCTGGCACAGGCTGGTGCATCCCTCACCCACCCCAGAAATGCACGGAGGGCCTGGTGGGTCTTTTGGGGAAGCAAGGCCAAGAGGGGACAGCAGGGACTGGGACAAGTGCCAAGCCCAGGGCTTTGCCGAGGTGCAGGGCCATTGCAGCAGCTGTCGGCAGGTCCAAGCCCTACAGCTTCCAGCATGGCCCCAGCTCTGCTCAACCCGCGGACAAGACTCCCTGCGTGGGTCCTTGAACCTGCCACCTGATAAGGGTGGTTAATGATCAGTGGTGGGAGGGCAGCACCAGGCTGGGGCAGGACTGGGCTGCTCCCAGGGCAGGCTGCCACCCCCAGGACATAGCCCTGGGGCCACAGGCTCATAAGCCAGCTAGGAGACATGCACCAGCATCAGCCCTACTCTGGGCTCTGCTGGCCACAGTTCCCTCTCCTCAGCTGCACCCATGGGTACCATGCCTGCCTCCCCACTGGGGAGCACCGTGACCCCCAAGTGCATCGCTCAGGTGCAGCCAGGCGCCCCTGTGCAAGTGGATCTGCACAGGGCCACATGCAAGGGGTGCTTTCCATCCCACCCAGGCACTGCCAGAGACCCTGTAGAGTGGGGCCAAGCCCAGGGGGCTGCAGGGGACCTAGCAGGGAAGCCCTGGTCCCCGTTCCCCGCGGCTGCGGGGATGCACGTGGTACAATCTCCCTTGGTGACTGACTGCATCGCAGCCTGCGCCCGGATTCAGCTGGATTCGTCACCACGGGGAGACGTTCCTCGTGCGTGGTGGCAGGAGGAGGGGGAGGGACAGCCACCCAGGTGCTGCAGGCAGCTTGCCAGGCGAACACGCTGCGTGGGGCCGTGGGCAGCCGTGGCCCAGGCTGAAGCCTGCCCACGGGTGTCTGCTGGCAGCCAGGACCCGACATGGCGCAGGCCTCGGAGAGCAGGGCTGAGAGAAGCCAGAACTGCTGGGATCTGGGGAAAGGCACCTCTGAAGCATGTGGGCATCTATCCGTAAAGCTGTGCTGTGCTTGGAGCCCCAAGGGCAGGAGGGAGCAGCAGGGAGCTCCCATGCCCGCTCCCGACACCCTGCTGCCCTGCGACAGCCCCTTCTTCAAACAGCAGTGCCCGTTGCTCTGCGGTGCTGGGGAGGCCTGATCCTAAACACTCCTCCGGCCGGTCAGAGCTCCAGGTCGGTGGAAGATGCTGCCTGGCTTGAGGCCAGCCAAGCCCAATGCTCGCTTCATCCGATGTATGAGGAAGTGTTGACAGAAGAAAACAAACGCCTCTGCCTATCCCTCCCCTGCCTGCCTGGATACCATCTGCCCAAACACCTGCCTGGCCGCCTGCCCCCCAAACCGCGGCCCCTTCAGCTTGTCACGGCCGGGGCAGCTTGGGCTGCCTGGGGATGCCAGGACCCCGTGAGGTGCCCCCGAACCTTTGCCCTCGTCTGTCTGGCCGGCTCGGGGATGCCAGAGCGGCCCTGGGCTGGCAGGACGCTCCCGGGGCCACCCGGTTCTGCTCTGGCCCCTCTCCGCGCTGCTGGCCTCGGCATCACCCCACGGTGGAGGGGTGCTCCCCGCCACCCAGCCCCTCCTCTCCCCTGCCCCGCCGCCCCCGCTCAACTCCCTGCCGTCACTTACAGGCTGCTCCCCCCGCCCCGGAGCCCATCGCACCCTGCCCCCAGCACGCACCCACTCCCCCCCTCCTTGCAACGCCCCCCCCGCGCACAGCACCCTCCCTGCAGCCCAGCCGGGAGCCCCTCCACCCCACGCACCGCTCCCAGCCCCCCCACCCCCACGCACCCGTGCAGGGTCCCCAGACCCCCCGCGCACCCCGCAGCCCCGGCCCCCCCCCGCAAGCCCCCCGGGCCGGGCTGCCCCGGCGCACCTGGAGCCGGTGCGTGTGCAGCAGGTAGCCCCGCAGGAAGAGCCAGACGAAAGTCCGGAGCAGCCCCGGCCCCGGTAGCTCCTCCGGTCCCTTCAGCCGCGCCGGCCCCGCCGCCGCGGCCGCCGAGCCCCCGGTCCTGCGCGGCGGCCCCGGGATGCTGCGCGGCGGCGGCGGGCGGGGGCGGAGGAGCAGCGGCAGCAGCGGCCGCCGGGCCCCGCCGCTCCAGCCCGCCATGCTCCGTCGGCAGCGCACGGGACGGGGCGGGGCGGGGAGGCACCGGGGGCAGCGGGGGGCGGCACCGGGGGCGGTGCGGGGGGCGGCGCGGGGGCGGCAACCCGGCACCGGCACCGGGCACCGCGCACCGGCAACTGAGCGTCGCGCACCGGCTGCTGCGCACTGGCTGCGGGGTACCGGCCGCTGCACAGCGGGGGCCGGGCACCGGGCAGTGCGGACCGGGCACCTTGTGCCAGCTGCTGCGCGCCTGCTACTGGGTCGTGGGTGCCGGCTGCAGCGTACCGGGTACCGGTTACGGTACACCGGGTACCACGTGCCATACACCAAGTGCTGAACACCGGGCACTGCTCAGAGAATCACACACCATACAGCGGGTGCTAGGTACTTGGAACTGGCATCGGCGGTACCCGCTGCCATGTACCAGTTACTGGGTGCCGCACGCTGTGCGCTGCACGGTGGCACCGGGCACCAGGCAGCTAGCAGCCAGCACTGGCATGGCAACGGTAGGTAGAACAGCCTGGGCACAACGTAGCGTGTGGCACCAGCACCGGTACCAGCACCAGGTGCTGCGCACCAGGCATTGCACATAGGCAGTGGGCGCTGGGTGCTCTCACCAAGCACTGAGCATCATGTTCCAGTACCAGCATCGCACTCTGGCACTGGGTACTGCACCCCAGACTCCGCACACCCCACTGCGGCACCAGGCTCACTGCTGGGCCTGCTCTTCAGGGCGCTGCACCTCCTGGCCTGAGCCCTCCTGCCCTGCCTCCATCCCCTGCCTGTCATACCCCTGTCCCTGCCTTGTCCCCTTGCAGTGCAGGATGATGCCCCAGGGAGCTGGGTCCAAGCTGTCCCAGGGCCTCCCTCAGTGCTTCCTCCGGGCGCTGCCAGCCAGGAGCCCCGATGGGGAGACACCAGCATGCCCAGTGTGGCCGCTGGCAACCCAACAGGTTTCATTTGTCTGCATGCCAGGGCGGGCACGGCACCAGCTCCTGCCCAACCTGGTGCAGGCCAGTGTGTCCAGCTCACAAGCAGGGCTCTGCTGCGCTGGTATCCAGGGCCATGGGTGCAGGGCATGTCCCCTCTGGTCAGCCTGGCACTGCCACCAGGTTCTGCGGCTGTGGGGCAGGGCGCTGACCCCCAGGCGTCACTCCTGGGGCAGCTGGCACCATGCCTCTGGCTGGGACATCCCAGCGCTGATCATTAACCACCCTTATCGGATAGTGGGTTCAAGGTCCCAGCTGGGGAGATTTTGTCCCCACATCGGGCAGACATCTCAGAGCCCCGTGAGTGGCTGTTGTCCCCTCGGTCCTGCCTCACTGGGGGCAAGAGATGTCCCAGGCTGGTGCCTGATGTGCTCTCTGCCAGCAGGGTCGGGGCTGGCAGTGCAGGATCCAGGCACCCCGGGCCTGCAGACACCCGTGAGGCACCCAAGGCTGAGACAGCCAAGCGTGAGCGCCTGCCGCCATCTCATGGCTGTTCACAGCCAGCTCTGCAGTTCGCCCTGTCCCAGCCGGGCCCGGAGCCGGGGGCAGTGGAAGAGCCCAGGCCCCCAGCTCTGCTCTGGGCTTTCCAGCCTGGCACCCGGCCACCCTGCGGCTTTCGATCCCCGTGGCAGGGGATGCCTTGGCCTCTCCGTCTGCTGTGGCTGCCTTTCCCCTTGCTGGGGAGTGGGACCCCGACACCTCTTTCAGTTTAAAACCATTGCCCCCTGCAAACACAGTAAAAAGTACAGGCCCTGGTAAACCTCTCTCTTCATCTTTCTTATAAGCCCCTTTATATATTGGAAGGCTGCAAGAAGGTCTCCCTGAGCCTTCTCCAGGTTGAACAGCCCCAACTCCCTCAGCCTTTCTTCATGGGAGAGGTGTTCCAGCCCTCTGATCATTTTTGTGGCCCCCCTCTGGACCCACTCCAACAGGTCCATGCCTCCCTTGTACTGAGGACCCCAGAGCTGAACGCCGTACTCCAGGTGGGGTCTCAGGAGAGCGGAGTGGAGGAGGAGCACCACCTCCCTCGACCTGCTGGCCACGCTTCGTTTTGCAGTCCCAGATACGCTCGGCTTTGTGGGCTGCAAGCCCGCATTGCCAATCATATACTATTTTTTCATCCACCAGTATCCTCAACTCCTTCTCCGCAGGGCTGCTCTCCATCCATCCCCCCATCCCTCCCTCCTTCCCCCAGCCTGTACTGGTACTGGGCTTGCCCCGACGCTGGTGCAGGACCCCCCACTTGGCCTTGTGGAAGGGCAGGCTTTACCATGGTAGGGCAGGCTTTACCACGGCAGCGCTGACCGCAGCGGCTCCCCGGGCCGGTCCCCTCAGCCCGGCCGGGGCGGGGGCTGGCGGGGGACTCCGGCAGCCCGGTTCCTTCCAGCTGCCGCCGCTAGGCTGTGCTCCCTGCCCTCGGACCGGGGCCGGTGGCGGCGGGGGCCGGCCGGGGGCTCCGCCGGGGCGGCCTGCCAGGGCTGTGGGGGAGGCCGTGCAGGAAAGGGGGTGTCGGGGGGGGGGATTGTCGGGTGAGTCAGACCCCCCCAGAGCCTCTCGGCGGGGACTTCCGAAGGGAAGCGGCTGGGCCATGACACATCCGCGGCCGGAGGATGCCGCGGGGAGCCGGGGGCATCGCCAGCTCCTGGGAAGTCCCCTAGTGCGGGGCCAGCACTGGCCCCAGCTTGGTGACAAGCGGGGCAGAGGCAGGAGAGCAAATGCTGCGTTTATCCATGGGGATGGGGAACTGGGGGTGGCAGGTCCCATCCTGTGTGTCCCTCTGCCCCAGGGATGCTGCGACTCCACTCATCCCACAGCCGCGTCATCAGGTCCGACACCACCTCACGGCTGGGACCTGAGGGTGCAGAGACAGGCACTGTGGGACCCCCTCCCGCTGCTCTGCCCCTCAACCCACTGCTCATGGAGTCCTGCCCTCAACATGGAGGGTCCTGGCTGCCTGAACGAAGCGACAGCTTCTTTACGTGACTTGTGCAGTGTCACCCAGGAGCTGGAAACTTTTCCCAGGACTGCATCTGTTAATCCCTCCTTGCTCTCCCACAGCCCGTGGAGCCGGGTGTCCCAGGGGAGGGCATCCCCTGACTCAACCCCAGGACAGCCTGGGCTGTGAGAAGGCTGAGCCCGGTGTCCCGGGGACCGTAAATAAATGGGAGATGGCCCATCACGCCAGCTGTGTGTCACTGCCTGAGTCATGAGCCATGCTGGGGCCAGCAGGGCTGCACAGGGGGGACATGGGGAGATCCAGAGGGATGGGGACATATCCCAGGCCTGGAGACAGCTGCTCCTCTCCCATATAGAAAGTTCAAGTGGGACCCTCTTGTCCCTCTCCCAAAGGTCCTCATCCCTTCGTTTCCCTCTGTCTGACCCCTCAGACTTGGGCAGGGGCTTGGGGACAGCACAAAGCTTTTGAAACAAGTAAAACAACCAGCAAGATGGTTCCCCCCCCCCCCACACACCACGCAGGGCTCAGCACCTGGCAGCAAGCTCTGCTCTGGGGTCCCCTGCTTTGTGCCCTGCGGGACCCTGGCAGGCCGGGACCTTCACCCGAGGACGTGGGAGCAGGACACCAGAGCAAGCCCAGTGCTGGCGGCCTGTTATCACGGGAGACGGGAGGCAGCCCCAGGCTGGTCTCAAGTGGTCCCGGCTGATTAGTGACTTCAAGTGCCTATGGAGTTATTCTAAGTCAAGTAGGCGTGAAGGGAGCTGACCTGGGACTGGTGAGACCAGCACCGGGCTTTGCTGGGGTGTCCCCATTGCCTCTGCTCCCCACCAAGCCCTCCGAGGCAGGGAGGTGTCCCCCCTTCCAGCTGCTCTCCCTGTCCCTTACTCCTCCTGCAAAAGGCTGTTTGCTCCAGCCCAAAGCAAACCTGATTTTATCTCCCGACTCCAGTTCCCTTGGCTGTGGGCCACGGTCGATGCCTCCCACGCAGAACTTGTGAAGCCCATTCGGGGACCCGCGCACAGAGCGAGCTGTGTATGCTGCCACATGACATCATGTTTACGGCCTGCAGGGGCCCAAGGACACCCCCTCCCAGCGGCTTCGCTTCCAGCCCAAGCAATGTGTGTCCTTCCTGTGGCTGGACAAACGGGCATGTGGGGAGATGGAAGGAGCAGGAGCGGCCACAGTGCCGTGCCTGCCCAGAGAGGGGTGGTTCCAGCTTTGTTGCACGGCAAGTCGGTTCCCCAGGCCTCAGTTTCCCCTCTGGGCAGTGGAGAGCAAATCCTGTGCTAGCTGTGAGGGTGCACTGCTGCAGCGGCACAAGGTCAGGCCCTTGAGCTGTTGTGCAGAGAGAAAGGCAAATTTTCTCCCCTTGGGATGTGGATGTTCCCTCCCCTCCTAGGACAGAGCTGGGCCTTTTCTGCTGCTGCGTGAAACTGAGGTTGCTGGGAAAGAACAACAATGTCCAGAGCCACAGGGGCTCACTAAGAAGTGCTAGGGCCATCCTTTCTCCCATTCATCCATCCATCCACACTTGCATGAAGCTTTCTATCTCACAGCTATCTCCATCCATCTACTGAGCTGCCTGTGCACTCACCCATCCATCCATTGACAAACGCATGCATCACTCTTCCCACCCATCCCCACACCTACCTGCCCGTCCATCCAGCTAGCCACCCACCCACCCACCTGTCCATCCTCCCATTCACCTCTCCATCCATCCATCACCCGCCTGTCAGTGCCCGAGTGATGCGCAGCCACCGAACAGCCCTCCTCGGGGTTTACGGCGTGTGCCCACGTGTGTGCGCACCTGTGTGTGTGGGACATGCTGGCCACGCGGAGCACCACGGGCAGGGATGTCCTGGGCTGTGTCCAGCCATGGGGCAGGGACCTGGAGCGCCGGCTGGGGGGAGGCGGGGACCCTTCTAATTTAAGAACGGGCCCCGCAGTCGCTGTCAGCGCCGGGCGGCTCTGATCTGGGGACAGGTCCTCGTCAGCTCTGCTCGCCGCCCGCCGGCCTGACATGAAAGGGCTCTGCGCCCCGATAAGGCCCCAGATGCTCAGCCCCAGAGGTGGGCAGTGCTGCGGCTGAGCCTGGGGACCCTCGAGCAGTGAGCCCTGCTGTGGCTGTCCCCAGATTCACTGTCACCCCAGCACCACAGGGCTTGTGTGTTTGCATCTGTTGGGGAGCTCAGCCCTGGGGGCTGCCCTCTGCTTTGGGCACTGGATTGTGCCCTGTGTCACCACCAGCTCCCACCAGTGACACAATCCCAGGGAGGGCTCCATCCCCCAGCTGCCACCAGCTCCTCTGACGGCTGTTACCCCGCACTGGAGTCCCCCGGCTGCGAGCGGCCGCGGACGGGGACCATGTTGTTTTAATAAGATCATTCTCCTCCTGCCGTGAGGTCGCAACCCCAGGCTTATGACATCACAGCGCGCTGCCATGGAGACACCAGGATGTCACAAACACAGCTCGATGACCTCACTGCAGGAGCAGGAGATGGGGCCAACCTGGGTTTGATCGCCAATGTCCTCGGGAATAAAGGAGGGGAGGGACGCTGGGAAAGTATGTGGCTGCTGAGCGCCGGGGTGTTTGGGTTGGAAATCACCGCGCTTTCCCCGCAGCAGGAAAGGCCTGTTCCTTCCTCCCCCCGTCCGCTCCCTCCCAGAGGCCAGAGCCCCCCCAGCCTTGTGGCTGCAGGGCAGGGGGGCTGGGGGAGCGGGGCACCCCCATCTCTGTCCCTGGGGCCATGCAGTGGGGAGCGAGAGCCAAAGCTCAGAGCAGCACTGGGGCACCAGCTTAGGGGCAGAGGGGGGTCACAGGGAGGGGGGCTGTGTCCCTGAGCAGGATGGGGCACTTGGGGGTTGCTTTGTCCCAGGAGCAGGATGGGGACCACTGGGGATGCTGTCGAATGGGGCAGGGTGGATTGGTGGCTGGGGGTGGTCTCCTCTTCCCCAGGAGAAGCCCAAAGCCATGCTGCTACATGGGGACATGATTCCCCATCACAGTACCCTGCAGCTGGACCCCAAAGCACCCCTTGGCTCTGCCCAGCCACCCAACAGTCGTCCCCTCCCCAGCCCACAACCACCAGCATCTCCTGGGACCAGTCTCCACTGCCCCATCACCCTTCCCTGCTGCAGCCTGGCTCTCCATCCTCCGTGCTCAGACCTTACCACTGGGGAAACCACAGCTGGTTGGGGGGACACACACCTCCCTCCTCTCTGCTGCAGGGGTGCAGGGATGCCTGCTCTCCCCCTGCATCCCCCATCATTAATTTCCATCAGTGGCCGAGCAGGGCCGGGGCTGCCCGGGGGTGGCCGAGGAACACGGCGCTTTCCCCTGATAGCAAAAATAAATACATTAAAATTCTTGCAGGAGGTAGAAGAATGCGGGACGGCAGGAAAAAATTGTTTTATAATTTGTAATAACACAAAAGTCGGGAGGGGGGGCGAGCTGTGAGAGGCGAGGGAAGGCAGAGACAAAGGATCAGCCACAGAAGAGAAGGCTGCTTCAGGGTGGTGGTGGCATCCCCGCTGCCCGTAGCCCTGGTGCAATGTCCCCACTGTGGCCTTGTCCCCTGAAGGATATGTCCCTTCAGGTCTTGTTGCAGAAGGGGTGTGTGCGTGTGAGCAGACTCCTGGGGCTGGGGGAGCAGGCAATCACCCCCCAGCTGTTTAAGCATGTCTCAGCATCTCTGTGCCTCAGTTTCCCCCTTGCTAAAGGGGGATTTTTATGTAACTGGGAGAAAAGCTGGGAAGCAGAGGCAAACCCCAGGCATCCCCCTGGTCCCAGCCCCCCTGGTATAGGCACAAGACAAGGAGCCCACCTTTGCCCATCCTGCCCCCCTCTTGGAGGGGTTTTGCCACAGGATCCAGGTGATGGGGCCAGTTCCCATATACGTGCTGGGGGCATCACACACACCCCCAGCCCCCTCCAGCCTTGCGAAGAGCTGGGACATGACAAGGCGAGTTGCTGTGCACCAGCCGCACCTGCTCGCCGGGATGGGGCTCCCCCTCCTCCTGCTCCCCTCTTCGGGGCAAAATCAAAGGGATTTTTCTGCCCTTAGGAAATCAGATAAAGGCTTCTCACCTGCCCCGTGCTGCCTTTGCAAGGAGGCTGGGTGCTCGGGGCGGGGGGACAACAGGCACTTTCAACACGCCGGCAGATGAGCTCTGCATTGCAGTGAGCTGCCGCGGAGCTCTGCCCGCAGGGGCTGGGGCCCTGGGCACAGTGTCAGCCTGTCCCCAGCTTTGGCAAGGATGTCCCCTCCCCAAGAGCTGCCTGTTGCTGACTCCCCCCACCTCTAGGTTCGAGGTGATGGGATTCCCATAGGACAGGTAGGATAGAAGCTGGTGGGTGAAAGCAAAAGACACCAGGGACACCAGCAGCCCAGACGCGGTGCCCAGCTCAGGGAAGGTCCCCATGTCCCTGTGATGCAGCCAGGACAACTCAAATCCTTGTCACCATGCCAAGGGTGCAAACTGGGAGCCCAGTCCCTGTGTGGGAGGGCAGGGAAGGAGTACGTGGAAAACCTCCAGAGCTGGTGGGAGTCTCTTACCTCCTGCACCCAGGAGGGAGAGGAGAACCGTGCCAAGTTGCAGATAAAACCTGAGTCATTCACCAACAAATGCTGCTGGTGCGGAGTGAATGTGCCAGGGTGAAGGAAAGAAGCTGCTGGTGATGGGGGCAAGGGGATCAGTGATGGGCAAGCCAGGGGCTAGAGCTGAGCAGGGGATGGGGGGGTTGTACCCTCCCAGGAAGGGGGACAGAGCCCAAATCTCTGTTGGAGGAAGGGTTGAGCTTACTAGCAGTAAGGGTGCTCTGCTTTGCCCATTGCTGGTGGCAGACACCCCATTTCCCTTGGCGTAACCCAGTGGGCTGTCTGGGTGCTCAGTGGAGGTGGCTGCAGAGGTAGATCAGGGCCCCCCAGGGTGGCTGTCCCAGCCCCAGGATCCATGGCACTGGTGCTGCAGGGCTGGGAGCTTCATCCCCAAACTCTGCTCTGAGTCACGGATGGTGCAAGAGGAAGCAGAACCCCAGGGCCCTGGGCCGAGCCCTGGGAAACCATCCCCGAGGCTGTTCAGAGAGGAGAAAATTGGCCTGGCCGTTGACAGGCACCAGCTCCTCCTGTCCCCAGCTGCCCAGACCTGGTGTGGTCCTCCCCCTCCTGGCCCTGCTACCTCCCAGGCCCCTCAGCTTCCTCTTGCCCCAGGCAGCTCCTGCTGCCTGCTCTGATGTGGTCCTGGGGGGCTGTCTCCCTCCCGGGTCCTGGCTGCACCTGAGATGAGATCACCATAAACAAGCTGGCCCTCCCTGCACTCTTCTCCCGGTCTCTTTGCTCCTGGGGCTTGCTGCCATCATCCACCTGCGTGTCCCCCTGCCCCAGGGATGTCTCCCCAGAGGAGTTGGAGCTAAAAGTTGGGAGGTGCTTGGGGGGGGTGGTGGTGTCACTCCTCCAGTGTCCCCAGGCAGGACAGATGGGTCTGAGGGCAGGCAGGGCAATGAATCCAGGCTTGTGCCAGGTGACCCAACAGGGACAAGGGCCAGGCAGGGCTATGTGGGCAGCAACACGGGGGTGCCAGGTTTGGGCAAGGCTGTGCCAGGGGTGTCAGGGTCAGGCAGGACAGTGACCGGCAGGTGCCAGGGGGGACCTCGACAGGGGTTGGGTTTGGCAGGGCTGCACCAGGACCCCGAGTGGAGCCAGGCAGGGCTGTGCCAGGCAGGCTCCCGTAAGGGCTGCGGGGCTAAGCCGTGCCGTGCCAGGTGGGGCTGTGCCAGGCAGGGCCGTGCCAGGTCCCCGGGGCTCCGGGGGACAGGGCTGTGCCAGCCAGACACCGCTATAAGGGGTGCGCGTCCGAGCGCGGCGGCGGGACGCGGGGCCGGGCAGGCTGCAGCCACCGTCCCGCTGCCGGAGGGTGCCCGTGGCCGTGCCCACGCCGCGGCCGTGGCTGCGCGCCTGGAGACGAGCTTGGCACCCAGGAGTCCCCCCGCCCGGCCCGCCCTGTCCGTCCCCCCGGGCTCCGGTTTCCCTGTCGGAGGCAGATGCTTTCGCAGCCCCGTCCCTCCTCCTCCTCCTTCTCCGGAGCAGCCTCCGCGCCGCGCTCCAGCCGCCCGGAGGTGCCTGCCCAGCCCAGCCCCAGCCCAGCCCAGCCCCGCCGGCCGCGGTGCCCGCCGGCCCCGGCCCGGCGGAGGGAGGCAGCGGGCACCCACCCGCCGGGGCCCCGGCCGAACCCTCGGGGCGGCGGCGAGCCCGGCTGCCCGGGTCCCCACGGGGGGCGCGGAGGGGGCTCGGCGCTCCCCTCAGCCCTGGCAGGATGCTGCCTTCCTCCCGGACCCAGCTGGGGCTCTTCTTCATCCTCCTCTGCCCCGCCAACATCATCGGGCTCTGGTGGTGAGTAGGACATCCCGGGGTGGGTGCCAGGAGGGCGCGCAGGGTCCCTCGGTCTCCGGGGATGGTCCCCCCGCCCCAGCTTGGGGACAACAGTGTCCCCTGCACCCAGGGCAGCCCTTGAGAGGGGACCGCTGCTCGCTGGCCAGGCAGATCCAGACCGGGGGCACCCCCACGCTGCCGCGGTTTGGGCACACGAGCGCATTGGGGACAGCGGGCTGCGGGACCCCAGGGGTATGGGACACCCGGGTCCTGCGGAGGGAACTGCAGGCTGCCTCCCCGCACCCCAAGCCCACAGCCTGGGAGGGTTGTATGCCTGAGGGGTGGGGAAGGGGGCGTAGGGGCCTCCAGACCCCTCCAATAAGTCAACTTTAATTAAAAGCCCGAGGGTCCCTACGGTGTCCCCTCCCGAGCGGTGGCCTGGACGCGGCGGGGACAAAACCCCTGTTTGTAATGGTGCCTTCATCAAAGGCAGAGACGGTGCCTTGCAGGATACTGGAGGGGGTGGGGGATTCATTACAGGCGCAGAGCTGGGACCCAGCCTTGGAAAGCCCAGGTATCTGTCGAAACATGAACTATTTAAATCTATTAAGAATTTCACCCAGCCTGTCTTTATCCGGTTTTAAGTGCTTAGATTCCAGCTCCCCGGCGTGCCGTCCAGGCTATCATTCATTATCTGAGGCTATTCGTCTCCACATTGTCACACTCTTTTGACCCCTAAAATAAAGCTCTCCATAAGCCTTTCCCCTCCTGGTCCCCTGCCTGCCCACCAGTGATTTATTCTGTGGCTCCATCCCCTTCGCTAGCCCTGGCTCCAGGCGTGCAGGGCAAAAGGGGGGGCCTTGGTGGATATAAATGGTGCTGTTACGGTCAGTTGTACATCAGATGAGAGTTTGCCCCCGGAGCCCAAACGCTGTGTTTATTGCCGGGAAAGGGGTTAATGTGGATTTGAGAGGCGCTTGCTTGGTGTTTTTTGCTACAGCAGGGGAGAGCGAGGTAGGGTGAGTGCTGGCTGGGGCAGGGTGCGTGCAGAGGGTCACCCTGCTCCCCGCCATCAGCCTCGGGGTAGCTGTGCCATCCCGGGGCACGGTCCCTCCTGCTGCCCAAGAGCTGCTCTTTTTCCCTGGCTAATTCTCAGACAGCTGCTTCACACACCTGGCTGTCCCTTCAGCTCTCCTTGCTTTCTCTGTCCCATCCTCATCAATACCCACTCAGTGAGCCCTCACCCCCAAGCTCATGCCCTGCGCTCCAGCTCCAAGGATTTCAGTGCCATCCTGCCCACAGCTGGAGTGGGCACAGGTGAAGCAAGAGCTCCCTTTGCCTTCAATTCAGAGGCAGGCAGATGGCACTGGCAAGGGCAGGGTGTTGGGGTACTGCTGCCCCCCGCCCTGGCTGCTCAGAGCCACGTCTTACCACCGAGCCTGGGTCCTGCTGGTGCCGTGACCATGCTGTGCGTGCGCTGGCAGCACCGGCTTGGGGAGATTAGCAGGATTTGGCAGAGGAGGGCAAGGGGTCAAACTTGTTTTTTCTTCTCTCAAAAAAGAAGAAGAAAAGGAACCTTTAATTTAAGAATAATAACCCAGCTGCACGCAGCATGGCCAAATGCGCTGGGCAGCGGAGCGGCTGCAGGGGGATCACCAATACGCACTCTGCTTCACTCCAGAACCCAGATCCAGGGAGCGGGGAGGAGGTGATGTGTGGATGAGGCCACCAGCACCACCAAATGGACATGCCGACCTTCCCGGGACTGGGCACTGGAGCAGCCAGCTGATTCACGAGCTGCTTCCCCCAGAGCTTGGGATCTCTGGCCCCTGGCTGAGATCATCCCTCATTTCCAGGGAGCTCTTCCCATGCGGGGGAGAGAAATCCGGGCGCTGCCTGGCCCTTTGAGCCAGCTCGACAGGCAGCTTCCTACATGTCTGCTCCCCATCCCCATCCCCTCTGCCAGGTCTGGGTAGCACTGGTGTCTGTGGGTTTTGCTTTTGGTGAGGAGGGGTTCAGGGTTGCAGCCCTATGTTGTGCCAGGGCTCCTGGAAGCTCTAGGGCTGGTGGCATTGGTAGAGCGGTTCCTTGTTGTCCTTGTCACTGATGCATAGGGACTTTGGTAGCACGCTTTCACATGTGCATCTCTGGGCACCCATAGGTGCTTAGCCAAGGGGGCTTCTTCCCCTGGGCAGGAAAGGGAGGTCTTTACGACCTACCCCATCCCACCCTTGGGTGCATTGGCTGTGCAGTGTGGGGGGATGCAGGGGCTGCCTGTTTGAGGCATTTTTTTCCCACGCTGGTGACAAACTGATTTGTGAGAGTGGCACGGTGGGGTGCAGCGGGGCTGGGTCCTGGGGGGCATGGTCCTCAGCCCAGGCATGCAGCCAGGCTTGGCCACTCATGGGTGGTAACGGTGCCCGTTGGGATCCTGCCAGATGGCTGCATCTACAGAGAAAAGTTTGTGTGTGATGTACGAGCAGTGACATCATGCTGATGACATCGTAGCCTGAGAAAGAGCATCCTCATTGTGGTAAGATGTCCCCAGAGGGCTCACTGAAGATACAGTCACCCTTGTCCTACACCCCCTGTGCCCCTGTGTCTAAGAAGAGGCAGAGGGACAGGCAGACGCACGGATCTTTCCGTGGCAAAGGGGAGCAGGCTATGGTCAGTGCCGATGGGAAGATGTGTCATTCAGGTGCTGCTAGTGCCTTGGTTAGTGCCAGGCTGCAGGTAATAGGCTCCCCTTGCTCCCACCAGCCCTGTAAAATCTCTTTCTTCCTCCTCCCCTCATCTTTTCATGTTTCTCACCTGGCTCCTTGTGCAACAGTGATTCCTCCCTGAGCAGGACAGGCAGGGACTGCCTGAGGCTCCTGGGCTGGCCTGGAGGGTGCGGGGATACAGGGTGGGCCAACCTGGTGTCTCAGAAGCCCTGGGCAGGTTCAGAGCCAGTTTGTGGTTGGGCTGTGCTCACAGGGACAGAGGCACTGTGGGGATGGGGGCAAGCAAAGCTGGGCTTCCCCAGTGCCCCAACACCCATCGGCTCTCTATGGGCATGGACGAGAGCAGTCGGGAGGTGGAAGAGAGAGCAAGGGGGAAAACCATCATATGAGATGTGCTCTGCTCCAGCTGTGGGTCTGAGGGGGACCGGAGGGACAGACACCTGCCCTGTGTCCCCTTCCCATGTATGCACATGGGCAGTGCATCTCCAGGTTTTCACTGGGCTCCTTCAGAGGAGCTCAGGGAGGACCCATCCACTGCCACCCATGGCTGCACCCTTGCTTGATGGGGTCCCGACCCCATGGCCCCTGAAGCCACACACCCCCGGATGGGTTTCATGTGCCAGTGGCCTCCCCTTCTCCTCTGCCTCTCCCACCAGCACCCACACTGCCCAGAGCCTGTAAGGGCAGGCTGGCAGGCTGTAGGGCCCTGCCTGCATGTCTTGGGGTGAACATTGTGAGTCACCCTCCGCCCCTGCTGACCCACACCCACCACCCCACAGCCCATGGCCCCCCATGGCGTCCAGCAGACTGGGCTGCCCAGCCATCTGGGGCTTGCCCTCACCCCTGGACCAGCACCATGTGGGCAGCAAAACACCTCCCAGCATGGGAGCCCCTGCCCGGCGTCATCTCCCTGTACCTCTTCTGGGGCAGTGCTGACCCACTGGATTTTTCAAAGGGAAAACATTTCCCTTGCACTCTTTGAGATGGCACTGGCTCCAGAACGGGGCTACTTGTGTCGTACCACAAAGACAACTGACCTTTTGCCCATGCCATCCCTCGTCCCTGCTCCTGCACACCTCCATTCTCCCACAGTGACACCCAGGCTGCCCAGCCCTGCCTTATGCATGCCCTAAGCTGAAGGGCTCGGCTGGACTTCGCATCTGAGGCTTGACCTCTTCAAACCTCACCCATGCAAGAGGGTGCTGGGCAGAGCCGGGCACACCCCGATATTCGCTCAGGATGTGCAGGGTCCTGCCACCCCATGTAGCACCTGCATTTGGGCATGTACTAGCCCAGCCCTCATGCCACCCCAGCTCCAGCCTCCACAAGCACCCAGAGGAAGGATGCAGTGACCAGGGGGAGGTGGACCCCTTTCATCTCAACCCAGCCCCTCCAACACAGCTTTGGGACCGGTGCTTCTGCGGGCGTGTGCTCCTTCCATCCCCCCCCGAGTACCCGCAGCACAAGCTCGGGCAGCTCCTGCCCGCGAGCGCCCAGCCTTGACGTGACCCTGCAGCTGGCAGGTCCATCGGTTGATGCCATGCCACATCAAAGCCTCTTTCCTTTGGGTGGCTTCCCAGTTGTTTGCATGCCGTCCTTGCTGAGGAGGTGCAAGGAGGAGGGCAGGGAATGGTGTCCCCCTGCTCTCCCCAGTCCACGGCATTTCCCGCTCCTTTGGTGCCCCCGGTGCTGCTTGGCAGCCAAGCCCCAGCCGTGCCCCCCAGGGCAGTGACTTGCTGCTTACTCACCCCAACCTCCCCCCCGCCCCCGGGCACCTCCTGCTCTGCTTTCCACACCCGGCTGCCCTGTTAGTGGCAGCACCCACGCATTGCCCCGGATGAGGGGCCAGGTACCCGCCACGCGCCTGCGTGGGATGAAGGGAAAGCTGGATGGGTGAAAAATCATGCATATCCCCCCTCTTGTCCTGTTTGCACAGCTTGGAAAGAGACAGGCTCCCGTGGGGTCTGATTTCCTTGCAGGGCTGTCACTGAGTGTGACAGCATTGGGTGGAATGTGGGGTGACACATTCCCCCGAGGACGTAGCTTGGCTCTCCAGGACTGGCATCCTGCAGCTCTTGCCTCTCCAAGCAGGTGGAGAAGTGCCTGTGGGCTCGGGCAATGGGCCAGGTACCCTGGCACCCTGCATCCCCCTCCTGAAGGCATCCAGGGGCTGAGATGGAGACCTGGATATAAGGCAATCCATGCCCTCCCTACCCCACAGCGGGATCACCTTGCCACACGGGAATGCCCAGGCAGCAGTACTCAATAGATGCAGACCTGACTGGTCCCATGTGGAGCTGGCACAGCACAACCGCCACTCTCCCTTGGGGTTTCGGGGCTGTCGGGACCAAAGGACACATTTTTCTACGCAAGATGTAGGTGCCATTTATGAAGGCTGACCATCCCCTTCCTTGCCACATGGCTGTACCAGCCCCTCTCCATTGGACCCATGCAAACTGGGACCCTACTGGCTCCCCTCAATCATGGTCTGCTGGCAGGGGTTGCGAGAAGCCCTGCTCCACACCATCCCTGTGTCCAAAGGGGAGATGGGTACTTGTGCCAGGCTCCTTGGTCTATGATTTTGGCTGGGAACCAGACTGGGACATACTGGAGGCTCCATGACCATGGGCTGAGCTGGAAAAGCTGGTGATTATGGCTCTTGGGAGCCCCAGCTCTGTTGCAGCAAGGACAGCATCCAGAGCACAAGGGTTGCATCAGAAGCATCAATCAGTGACTCCTGTTTCCCGTGTGTCACCGGGACCGGGCTCAGGCTGCAGCTGTGGCAGCCAAACGGGTGACAACAGCAGGTTGGCGGTAGGTTGCAGCTCCTCTTCCGTGCCTCAGTTTCCACTTTCAGCAATGGGGGTTGTTTCCCTTGGACAGGGGTGCAGGAAATCACGGTGGAAAGCGGAGCCCATCGTCCCGGCTCCTTTCGGGGCGAGGCGGCCGCTGCCCGGCAGCAGTTTCGGCAGCAGGCGAAGGGCGCCGGGGGCAGGCGGGAGGGATGCTGCCGAGGCGCCGAGCCCGGCCGGGGGCTGCCAGGCGGGGGGCCGGGGTGCCCCGGGCAGGTTGAGGGGAGTCGGGCTGGCGACCTGGTTCCTTCACCAGGGCAGGGGGAGGAGTGCCCGGCGGCAGAGGTGGGGCACCTTAATTGTAGATGCGGGAGGCCTTGGAGCAGGACAAGCTCAGGCAGATCTGGGCCCCGCGCCGGAGCCCTTGCCAAAGCGGTAGCAGTTTGGCAGCATTTTTCTTGCCCTTGTCTCCCCCTCTCCCCCCCCCCAAACCCTCCAAAGCAAAACAGCTCTCGGGCTCCCGGCAGCCTCCCCGCGCCAGAAAGCGAAGCCCAGCGGAAATTAATATTGCGCCGGACTTAGGCAGCCCACCCCACGCCTCGACGGCATGGCCGGCGAGCTCCCGTGCGCTCCCACAGGCCTCCCCGCTGCCCGGGACATGGGTGGGGACCCCCGCGGTGCCGGCGAGCCGCCCACCACCCCCCGGCCCTGCGGGGCTGAGCTCTTCTTCCCGGCCTGATCCGGCGGGCCGGGGTGAGCTGCAGTTCAGCATTTGATCTGACGGCCCCGGGGGGCTGGCGCATCATTTTTATATGAGTACAAAGAGTCGTCTCTTAATGAAAGTCCCGTCCCGGCTCCCCTTCTTCCCCACCCTGCCGGAGCAGGCGGCCAAACCTCCACTGTCCTGTTGCGGATGTCGGGAGCCCACGGTCCCCAGGGAGGGAGAGCTAGGAACCTGGAATGGAGGCTTGAATCCCCATGTGGTCATCAATGGGATGGGACTGGACAGGCTCACTGGTGGGTTTCTACATGGGCCTCAGTTTCCCCATCAATGGGGCACCTGTGCCAGCCCAGTCACAGCCCCAGGATGCTTCCCCAGCTACCCCATCTCTTTGCAGAGGCACGCATGCATCACGCAGCAAAGGCAAACCAAGCTGTGGGGAGCAAAGGGAGATGGGTGCTCCCCAGCAGTGGTGCGGTCTTGCCTCAGTTTCCCTGCTGGAGGTCACCTTTCCAGGCTGTGCCTCTCAGTTGAGCTGTTTAGCCCTTTAAACCTCCAACCAAAGCATAAGGGCTCCTTTTCCAGGCTGTGTGAGAGGGCGTGTCTGCCCCAAACACAGCTGGGGTTTGGTGGGCAGGAGAGGCAGGCAGCTTGGGAGCCTGATGTGGGGCAAGGGGATTCTGGCAGGACCTCGAGCTTCAAACAAGGGGCTCGCAGGGCGTTTGCACTGGGGGCAGGATGTTAAGCAAAGTCCTGCAGACTGGTGTCCCAAACACAGACCCCAGCTGCGTGAGAGGAAAAAGGAAACCCAGAACATAGTTAAACACCGAGATTCAGCTTGTGATTTTCGAGCCCCTGGGGCTTGGCCAGACTATAAAGGTCTGGGTTTGGAAGCTGTAGCACAGCCGGTGCTCCCCAGCGAGCAGGGCTGCCGGCAGCATGGGCTGCCCGGGTGCTGCTCCCCAGGGGACCCCAGGGGACGTGGTCTCGCAGTCCTCGGGCATCCCAAAGCGCTGGGGGATCTGAGTCCAGCCCTGGGGTCCTGTGGGCATCCACAGCCAGGAAAATCATATTATCAAGCAGGATGAGCTCTGAGCCCATGGGAGCGGCGCTGGAGGCGAGGAGCTGCTGAGTGGGGCTGTGTTTGGGGCGTGCTAAATTCGGGTGGCCCATGGCCACACGGTCTCCATGCCACGGGACGGGTGGCGTAGGTGGGAGGCCGTCAGCACGGCGTGCCTGCCCTCTGCCCGCTGCGGCTCCAGCGTTGCCTGCGGCGGAGCTGGAGCATCGCCTGCCCTGGCACGGGGCACGGCACCGGCAGGCTGCACAGCTGCACGAGCCGTGCCGTGGAGGGCACTCCAGGCAAAATGTGTGGGGAAAGTACAGGAGTTTCTGTAGCCAGCGGCACGCCGGGGAGGGCGTCGTCGTGCTCAGACTTTGCCTCCCAGCCCCGAGAGCCAGGCACCTCTCTCCAGCTGTGCTGGCAAGGAGGAGCCGCCTCTGACACGGGCCCAGCCAAGACTTGCCCTCCCACGCTGGCATCGGCAGGGCTGGCGATGCCACCTGCAACCCTCCCTCGTGCGCCCGCGGTTGCCCGTGGCTCTGTTCCCTTGGGGCCGGTGCCTGGGTAGGGGGAGTCGAACATGGGAGCTTGGCCAGCAACCAAGCGGCTTTATCACTGGCAAGGTCACTCGTCTCGTCTCCCACGGGGTAAAGCAGTGAGCCCCCCCGGAGAGGGGGAGGCACACCGAAAGCACTGGCTGGGCTCCCCACGGGGCTCCAGGAGCCGCAGCTGCACTGGGCATTGGTCACGCCGCAATGCCAGGGCTGTGCTGGGTCAGTGCCAGATGCAAAGAGCAGGTGCTAAGCAGCACAGCACCTCTGCCACCTCCCGTCGGGTACACCACCATCACCCCCAAGGGATGTCCCTGAGGGCTTCGGGGTGTGAAGTGGCACGTGCCAGCATCGTCCTCCAGCCAGCCCCACAGCTGGGGATCTCCAACCGGCTGGGGAGGGCAACGTATGCCCTGAGTGCTGGCACGCAGGTGCCACCCATGCCTTTTGTCCTGTCCTCCCCATATACCTCTCCCTGTCCCCTTGTCACCCAGGGTCACCACTGAGCCAGCACTGCCCTGTGGCCCCACTCCGACCCGGGGAGCAGGTCTGGCCATGCCCCATCCCCACCCTGGTCCCCCCCCACCGGGCTTGGGTGCTGGTTTTGCTCTGCTCGCTGTCCCCTCCTGCAGGGCAGTGGGGAGCCCCCTGGTCATGGACCCCAACAGCATCTGCCGCAAGACGAAGCGGCTGGCAGGGAAGCAGGCGGAGCTGTGCCAGCTGGAGCCAGAAATCGTGCAGGAGGTGGCCAAGGGCACCAAGCTGGGCGTCCGGGAGTGCCAGTACCAATTCCGCTTCCGCCGCTGGAACTGCACCAGCCACAGCAAGTACTTCGGCAAGATCCTGCAGCAGGGTAAGGCCAGTGCTTCCTCGGCCTTCCACCTCCCAAAAAGCATCCAGCCGCCCAGTCACACGCCTCCCCGGGACTTCTGGAGCAGAGTCTGGGTGTGCAAACCTGTGTGTGTGTGTATGTGCGTGCATGTGCGTGTGTAGGGGGTTGCTCAGTGCTCCCCGGTGCAGTCACGCTGAGGTTTTACTGCCGGGACATGTCTCCCCGTGTTGTAATGAAGCAATTACCGATGCTCCCAGACAGCACGGGGCTTCACAAAGCCCAAGAATGCACCCTCGTCTGGCAGTGATTTACTGCTCCCCTGGGACCCCGGGGTGTGTGGTGGGGCGGGGGGTGGGAAGGGGCCCGGGTGGGAGGCAGCACACAGCCACTGGGAGCTGCCCCTCGCCCCGTGGGTACCCTGCAGCTCCCTCCTCCCGGCCTTGCAGGGAGCAGAGAGGATTGCTTGGCCCCCATCCCTGCATCCCTGGGTGGGCACCCTGATGCCACCCCGAGGGTCAGGGGTGAGGTGGCAGGGAGGGATGGGCAGGTCCCACCCAGGTGGATACAGTGGTCCAAGCCCAGCCCAGCTGCATCAAAGCCAGAGCAGGAGAAGAGTGAGGGGGCACCCATGAGTCTGTAAGGGATGGAAAAGTCCTGCCACGGTCCCCAGGGAGAGAGGCTGGGGCAACAATAGGGAAGGGGGGGATGCTTGAAGCACCTCGGGCTGGTAGGGCCACTTAGTGGATGGTGAGTTTAGTCCTGCCCCTGTTCCCACGTTGGTTGGTGTGCTGGGGTGGATGAAGATGCTGGAGCGAGCCCTGGTCTCCTTGGCCATCACATCTCCCGCTGGTGCATCCACCAGGCCACGGAAGAGCACGTATGTCCTTGGGCCTTGCAGGGGGGTCAGGGTGGCCTCCCTGGGGGCATTGGTGAGGGCAGAGTGCCCTGGGCACCCGGCAGCTGCAGGTACCAGTGGGGGGCAGAGCTGGGGCCCCAAGGGAGACACCGGCCTGTGGTGGGGGGTGCAGGTTCATTTAAGAAGCTGATTTGCAAGTGTGGGTTCCTCCCAACACAGGGACGGAGGTGTATTCAGTTGAGGGGCAGAGATCCAGGGCACGTGGGGGACACACCTGCCTCTGGAGTCATCTATTTTCACACCAGCCTGGCAGGTGGGATCTGTGCCAGGAAGGGTGCAAGGCTGGAAGCGGGGTGGTGCCAGGATGCCAGGGCCAAACCTGGTGGCGAGTGGGCGATGTTGGCGGATGAGCTGGCAGGTACCCAGGGGCAGATTGGGTCGGAGGAGACGCAGGCACATCAGGCATGGGGATGCTGAAGGAGCCACCACGCTCTGTTTGTCCCAACCTCGTTGCCGGGGCTGTGGAGATGAGCATTGTCCTGAGGACAGTGGTGAGTTTGGGAGTCCCTGGCACTCCGAGGACATGAGACATCCCAGCTAGACCTGTGGAGGTCCCCAAGGCTGAATCGTGGGTGTCAGGAGCAGAGAGCTCGCACCGCACTGAAAGGTGCCGGCAGGCACCAGCCTCCCTGTAAGCCTGCAGGGACTGCATAAACCATCCCAGCATTTCTTGGATTCCCAGCTACCATCGGATGGGCACGTCCCATCTGACAGCCTCTTCTTTCCAAGAATGCTGCGGCACGCTCTGGTTCCCGGCCGTGGTCTCCCTGGTGCAGTCGCGGCCATCGCCCCTTCCTTCCCTGCCGATTGTGCCAGGCGCTGCGTGCCAGGGCAGGCTGGCTTGGGGGGAGCCATGTGTCTGGAAGAGCTGTCAGAAGATCAGCATCCCCCCGGGGCCCCGGCTGGCAGGGTGGCACAGGGACCTCTGCCAGCGGCAGGCTGCCTGCCCAGGGCTCTGCCAGTTTCAGGTGGGAGCAGGCGGGTGGTCATGTGGCTTAGGGGGGACAGGAGGGCCAGGGCAGGGGACACCCGTCCCCGGAGTGGCACTGCTGGAAAGGCACCAGTGTGTCCAGTTCCTACCGACAGCAGTGGGAATCAGGTGCTGCGTGGGCTTGTGGAGGAGCCCCTCATGGAGTCAGTGCCACCTCTTCCCGCAGCCCCCCCAAGTCAGAGTGGTGGAGACAGAGGGATAGGGCACCCCCCAAAACACAGCTTCTCGTCCATCCCCATGCCCTCTGCATGTCACCACCCTGAGCCAGCCCTGCCCTGGCATTTGGGTGGGCAGGGGTTTGCCTGGCATGGGTGGGGGGAGCACGGGAGCCCCCCCAACAGGGCGCCGCGCCCCCGCTGCCAGAATCCCCCGCTGGCTGCGGCTGCGAGCGGCAGGTCCGGGCAGGGGAAAGATGCTTGGAATTTGTGTCCCGGAGCAGAGAGAGACAGGAGCAAATACTAATAATAAATAATCCTGCAGGGTGGAGGCTGTGCCGGCAGAGGGAGGGGGGGCAGGCAGCACCCCATGGCAAAGCGGGTATGGGGGAAGAGAGGGCAGCACAGCTTCATCGCTGCCACCCTGCAGAGGGATGAGCGGCACCCATGGTGTCCCTCACAGCACTTGTCTCCAGGTGCCAGCCTGCAGCTGGGGGATGGGGTTTTTACTGCTTGGAGGGACATTGCAGGGTAGCGTGAGAAAGCTGTGGGTACCACCTGGACACCTGGGATCCCCCTGCTCTCAGAGCTCCCCTCTTTCCCATGGGGCAGCACCTATCCTTGCAAGGGGAGGCAGGAGATTTGTTGCCCCTAGGACCCTACAGCTGGGGTGGAGGAATGCTTACAGGGCCTGGCCATCCCCCCAAATTCTGCATTCTGCTTGCAAGAGACAGCTCTTGCCCCAGGCAGCTTGCTCCAGGGTGGGTGCATTGCCAGGGAAAAAGCACGGAGCACAGACGAAGGGAGAGAAGGGGAGGTCTGAGCCCCCATGGGATGTCGGTGGGGGGATGCTTTGCTTGCACAGTCTTTGCCAGAGCTGACCCCACATCTCAGCCCTGTCTCTTCTCCTGTAGATATCCGGGAGACAGCCTTCGTGTATGCCATCACGGCGGCCGGGGTGAGCCACGCCATCACGCAGGCTTGCAGCATGGGCGAGCTGCTGCAGTGCGGCTGTGAGCTGACGCGGAGCCGGGCTCCCCCCTTGCCCACAGCGGGTCCGGGCACAGAAGGCACAGCCTGGGAGTGGGGGGGCTGTGGGGACGACGTGCAGTTCGGCTACGAGAAATCCCAGCAGTTCATGGATGCCAAGAGCAAGAAGGGCAAAAATGACATCCGCGCTCTTATCGACCTGCACAACAACGAGGCCGGGCGCTTGGTAAGGCCCCTGTGCTCCCTGCCCTCTCTGCAAGCATCACCCCGTGCCCCTACCCAACCCAACCCTCCAACTTTACCTCCCTCAAGCCATGCCTGCACCAACTTTGGGTGAGATTGGACCAAATATCTTTCAGAAGCCCTTTGCAGGTGCTTTGGAAACTCCCTGTGCCCCCCTCAGCACCCTCCCCCGGGGCAAGGCAGCACCAAGAGGCAGGGTTTTGGCTGGGGGTGCTGGGCAGGGAGGCCGGGGACCGAGGTCTGAGCATCGCTGTCTCTTCCCCAGGCGGTGCGCAGCTACATGAGGACAGAGTGCAAATGCCACGGGCTGTCGGGCTCCTGCACCCTGCGGACCTGCTGGCGGAAGATGCCCCATTTCCGCGAGGTGGGGGACCGCCTGCTTGAGCGCTTCAACGGGGCTTTCAAGGTGATGGGGGGCAATGACGGGAAAACCCTCATCCCCGTGGGCGACAACATCAAACCTCCCGACAAGCAGGACCTCATCTACTCAGCCGACTCACCCGATTTCTGCTCAGCTAACCGTAAGACGGGCTCGCTGGGCACCCGGGGCCGCATCTGCAACAGCACAGCCATGGACACGAGTGGGTGCGACCTGCTGTGCTGCGGTCGAGGGCACCGGGACGAGACGGTGGTGCTGGAGGAGAACTGCCTTTGCCGCTTCCACTGGTGTTGTGTGGTGCAGTGCCGCAAGTGCTCCGTCCGTCAGGAGCTCAGCCTCTGCGTCTGACTGCCTGGGGTTGGGGGAGGACAATTTGGGGCACCACCCCCAGGCTCATGCTGTGGCCTCCCCGGGACAGAGACAGGCTGAGCCGGTGGCAGGGACGGCATGGGTGAGCCCAGCTCTGCACCCTGGGGAGTCCCAGCTTCCCCGGGGGACAGCATGGGGCTGCCTGGCATCCCCACTGCCCTCACCGTGGGGGCTGTGGGTGCAGAGCTTCCACTAATAAAGCTATTTAAAGCTGGTGTGCCACAGCGCTTCCTGGGGAGGGCTGGGAAGCGCTGACTGCTGTACTAGGATGGAACCGGCCGGAGAGCCGTCCTGCCCCGGCCATGAGTCCTGATCAGCCAGGCTCCCTCCATCCTCCTGTTCCTGCTGGCCATGGTGGGACCCATGGCAGAGTCACGCTCATTTTTTATCCACTCTCTGCTTTTCTCCATGTTGTAGAGCCAGGAGATGAGTGTGGATGAGGGCAAGTGCTCTCCTGCCCTGCTCTGCAGCCCCCAGGCTGGGTGGGTGCTCTCCTCCTATCATCCATGACCACCAACACTTGGGGATGCCAGTTTGTGTCCTGCCACCACCCTACCTGGGATGTTTGCGGTGACCTGCAGTCCACGGTCCCTCCGCTCACCCCTCATGAAGGAGGTACAGCTAGCTGCCCTGACACCATGGTGATGGGCTGTGAGTTTCTTGAAGGCATCCTCTATTTTTTTACTCCGTCTTCAGCCAACGTTGCTGCAGTCCACGCCACATGGCCTGGCATGGAGAAGCCCTGCGTGGCACTGACACTGTTGGCTTGGTGGCATGTGAGGCATTCGCTTGGCATGCTGTGGGCCATCTGCAACCTCAGCTGACCAGCACCATGCCAGGCACATCTTGGTAACCTGATCAGCCAGTGCCCCTCATGGGCAAACACAGGGCAAGGAGCAGCTCGCCTGGCTGCCCAGCAGGACAGGCTGCCATCCCTCTGCTCCAGAGGCTCTGGGGGTCTCCAAGGGGATCCCTCCCATCCTGCAAGGAGCCCAGAGGGAACTGGTTTCTCCAGCTCTAGCCAGCGTGGGGGTTTAGGTAACTAACTGCAGAGGGGAACATGTGTGTGCAGCACCCGCTTGGCTGGCAATGCCACACTGGGCAGAGGAGCCCCTGAGGGACGTCAGCAGAGCCAGAACCTGGGCAGAGGGGTCCACGCTCCTGTGCCTGCCCTCCATGCTGTAGCAACGCAGAGCATGGGGGCTTTGCCCATCCACCCCTCTGCAAAAGGGCTACTGGGGCTCTTAGCCGAGTCGGGCAAGGCCCCGCGCACTGGGTACTGCCAGGCAGGGCAGGAGCAGAGCTCGCAGTGCTGGGCACACTGGAAGGCAAGGGGAGCTGCAGTGGGGTGCTAGTGATGCCCACCAGTGGGTCCTTCCTTGCCCCCCACCCCAGGCAGCCAGTGGGGAAGGGCAGGGGAAGCAGGGTGCCGGTGAACCATTAACTTGGCCCAGCAAGTGCTGGGGCAGGAGCCTCTAAATCTGTCAGCTGCAGCTTTGCAGCTGGAAATTCCCTCCTGGCTTGCCCACAGCAGTGCTGGGAGAGGGGAGGCACACGGGGCTCCCGGGAACTCCCGGCCACATGCCCGCCCATGGGAACACAAGGGTGGGTGCGAGTGGGGCTGGGTGGGTGCAGGTGAAGGTACCTGTGCATGCCACCAGTTCAGCGTGCGTGTGTGTGCGTGCACAGGTAACACGTCTATGCATGTTCACAACCATATATGTGCAGGTGAGCTTGCGTGCACACGCATCACTGTGCATGTGAGCCCCTCGTGGGTGTGCAAACAAGTTGGCCCGTGTGTCTTCATGCATGTCTATGAATACACAACAAATTGTCAGTGTGTGTGTGTGTGTGTGCGCCGGTGACACTGTCCCCTGTGTGTGCCTGTGTGCGAGCATGTTTGTTTGCACGTGTCTTACTGTGTTTGTGCAGGTATGTCTGGGACAGGAAGGACATGCGTGGGTGCAGGAAGGCCCTGCAGGAAGGGAGCTGCAGAGATGTAGGGTCTGTGTACTGGGACATGTGGGGACCCATTTTGTAGGCTGAGCAGGTCTGTTTGGATTAGAAACACTGGAGCACACCTCAAGCCCTGCGCTGCTCATCAGGAGAGCTCAGTTCAGGCAGGTCCTGTGAAACTTTGGGTCACCCTGCTCTCCCCTGGAGCCATGCCAGGGTGAGGCCAGTTGTACTGGGGGATTCTGAATCTCTCTGTGAGATATTAGAGTCCTAGCTCTGACCTTCAGCAAGCTTCCTCTCAGGAGTCTGCCTCAGTTTCTCCACAATGGGCTGCTTTCATGCTCCTGGATGCACTGACATGGCTCTGAAGGTCTGGATTATGGATAAACCCTGGGGAAAAGAGGTAGTTCTTTTGAGTAAGGGATCTAACCTATGTCCTCTCTGCCATTGCCCCAGATCACAGCTCCTGAAGGCTGGAGACCACAAAAGCCAAAAATGTGGAGGGGGAAGAAGATGGAAAATGGAGCTAACACAGGGGCAAGGGGTTCTCACTTGGAGAGAGGCACATGGCCACTGATTGTGGGGTGACTCCTCTGCAACCCCAGGACATCTCCAAATGCCCTGCCCAGCTGGGGAGAGGGGTTAGCTCTTTGGGAGCTGCCAACTCCCTACCACTGCTCCCTGCTGTCCCGGAGCTGGCAGAGCCAAATCCATTCCCTTGGTAGCCAGGAGAGGCCCTGGCATAGGCAGGTGATGCCGGTAGCCAGGCAGGGGCTGGACCTGGCCCAGTGGTCTGGAGAGGGCTGAACAGCCAGCAGAGCCCCCTAGGAATCTCCCAGCGTCCCAGACATCTAGCAGCCCCCCCCAGCTCCCCAGACCTCCAGGAGCTCCCCAAGAGCTCCCCAGCCGCTAGCACCCCACCCCAGACTCCTAGAAGCACCCCAGCAGCCCCTAGGGGGCCCTCACCCCCCTCTTAACTCCCCAGAAGTGCCCCAGGAGCCCCCCCCCCCAGATTCCTAGGCATCCCTCAGCTCTCCAGACCCCTAGGAACCCACTGAAGCCCCTCATGAGCCCGCAGCTCCCAGCCCGAGGGGGCGCAGCATCCCCGCCGTCGCCGTGGCAACCCGGGATGCGGGGCGGGGCGGCCGGCGCGGCGCCGGGCGGCCGCCAGGGGGAGCTGCGGCACGGTACGTCACGGCAGGGCGGGGTGGGGCGGGGGTGTCCCGGGGGAGGGCTGAGGGGGGCATGGGGGGGTGTGGGAGTGCGTGGGGAACATGGGGAGTGGGCATCGGGGTGTCTGGGGATGGGCTTGGGGGTGTCTGGGGGGGGGGTGTGTGTACGCGGGGCATGAGGGAGTGCGTGGGGGGGTGCGTGGGGGGGTGCAGGGGAAGGCGTGGGGATGTCCGGGGAGTTTTATTGGGGGTGTGCATAGGAGGGCATGGGGGGGGGGAAGAGTGTATAGGGGTGTGCATGGGGGAATGTGCGTGGGGCTGCATGGATGTGGGTGTGCACGGGGGTTCGTGGAGGTTCACGGGGGGATGCAGGTGGCTGTGCCTGAGGAGCTGTACATGGGGGCTTGTGTGCGTGGGGGTGTAAGCGTATGGGTGTGTGTGGGATTGTGCTTGGGAGAAAGCGCGTGGGAGTGTGCGTGTGAGTATGTGTGAGCCC
This sequence comes from Haliaeetus albicilla, assembly GCF_947461875.1. NCBI lineage: Eukaryota > Metazoa > Chordata > Aves > Accipitriformes > Accipitridae > Haliaeetus > Haliaeetus albicilla. The sequence goes on from NC_091486.1 coordinate 18,502,485, forward strand.
CCGATTCCCTCCCAAACTCTCAGCCCCATGCCCTTGGGGGCAGGACCCAGCTCTGGGGGGCTGGTGTGAGCCGGGGGGCTCATGGGTGGCTGTGTGGGTGCCTCGTGTAGCTGGGGAGTCCAGGGGGTGTAGTTGTACATGTGAGTGTGTAGCCCAGATCCCTGGTGCTGGGCAGTTTGCATTGCAAAACTTGCATGATCTTCCCAAGGGAAACAGAGGAAGTTTATAATATTTGGGTTAAAAAAAAAAAAAAATCCCAAACCTCTGTAATGTTAATGGTTTCATTTTATTTTCTTTCAAATGGGAAGAGCACAATTTTCCCTTCAATTGCCCAAGTTGAAAACAGCCGGACAGATTAATTCAATCAAACTTGAAAAAAAATCCCTCTGGACCGAGACCAAAAATAGAATGTTTTTGCCAAAAAAAGAAGCTTTTTAGGAAAGTTTGGAGTAACACAGATAGGCCTATGAGGGGGAGGCTGAGAAACCCAGATACCAGCTCAGCTGAGGGAAGGTTTGGACAGCAGCACCCAAAACCTCCGACAAACCCACCTCTCGTGGTTGTGGTCCCTCTGCCTGCTCATTGCAGGGTGCTGAGCAGGGGTCTGCCCAGCCGGCAGAGCTGGGTCCTGGCCAGGGCTCTTGCCTGCTCAGCCGTGCTGTCCTGGGAGGCCTCTGACACTCCCTCTCCAGGCTCTGCTGCTCCCGCCAGGGAGCTGTCAGCAACTGTCCTCCTCTGTCCCCACTCCAGATCCCAGTGACAGATGTCACCCATGCACCCACGGGGTGTCCAGGCCAGCCCTGCTGCAGTGTCTCCAAGCACCCAGGCAAGGGGATGTGCTGGGACTCAGGGCACCCAAAGCAGGGTGCAGACAGTGGGCACCAGCCCTTGAGGAGCAGGAGATGGGGTGCACAAGGACCCCCAGATGTGCTCTTTGGGGATGCTGCCTGTCAATGTGAGGGGTCTGTGTCCTTCCTTTTTCTTGATCTTCTCTGGCACTGGTGTCTGGCCCCTGCTCTCTCCGTGCAACCCCAACACTCTGGTGCCAGGTCTGCTGGCACAGTGCACACTAAGCATCATCTGCAAGGGCAGTGGGCTCTGGAGTCTGGCAGGGAGTTGCCCCCCCACCAGGGCACCCCTCAGACCCCCCCCAGCAGAAGGACAGGGCAGACACCCCTCCACTCCTGAGTCCTGTTCCTGACTGCCAGCATCTCACCTTATCCAAATCCCTCCCGCAGCCTCATTACTTTCCCTGTAAGGAAGGCAGCAGCCATCCTCCATCTCTGGGGAGGGGGCTCTGACCATGCATACCCCGGAGGGCACAGCTGCCGGAGAAGTGGCTGCTGAGGCAGCTCCATGCCCTGCTCACCCTGCATGGGGACCAGCACCCTCCACCCATCCCTGGGGCAGTGCATCCCTCCCTGCAGGGGAGAGGCACCCGGGGCAGCGCCGCACAGACGCGCTTGGCCAGTCCCAGCCGGCCACCTCCCCACCGCCCCAGCCGGCAGCTTGGCCCTTTGGGGACACTCTCTCCCTGCCAGAGGCAGTGCAAGGGCTGGGATCTCCCATCTCGGTCATACCAGCACCCCAACCAGCTCGATGGCTGCTCTGCCACGGGGTGTCCCCCTGCACGGCCAGTCCCTGTGGTTTGGTGGAGGCAGCATGGGTGGGAGCCTGCCCCAGCCCTGGCATTCGAGGCTCCCGCAGGATGGTACCCACAGCCAGGCTTCAACCCCTTCCCTGCAGCCTGCTGCCACTGTGGCACCCACTGCCAGGTGCTGGGAGGAGGATGAGGAGGAAAGGTCTGCCTCACCACAAGGATGCTCCCGAGGATGGCTGGAGGCGGCCGGATCCTGCCTCTCCGCCCTGACGCAAGGGGCAGCGTGGCCGAGTGACAGCGCTGGGGCTGGCATGCACCCACTGCCCAGGGCCCTGCCAGCACCCCAGCCCCAGGCAGCCAGGACTGGCTGGGCCGGCCGGGTGGCCGTGTGGTTGGGTCCTGAGTCACGGCAAGCAGACTCGGGCAGGTCGTGGGGTGTGAGCCAGAGGGAGGGCAGCGATGCTGGGGGCTCCGGTGCTGCTGGGCTGGGGCAGCTTGGCACAGTGACTAACGCTGCCACAAAAGGCAGGGTCGCCCGGACCCCACGCCCAGCCCTGACTCACGCAGCCATCACTCTGGTCCTGTGGGTGCTGCTGGGCAGGGGAGCGAGGAGAGCTGTGCTGCAGGACAGCAAAGGCTGGGTGCGTGGCTGGCTGCATGGGCTCCCAGCGAACATCTCCCTCCTCTTTCTCCTCCAAACTGGCTTGCATGCCCTGCTGCAGACTGCAAGCCACACAGCTCCCAGCATCCTTCCTCTCTGTCCTGGTGGCATCAGACTGAGTGTCTGTCCTGGTGCTGCTCCATCTCTGTCCATCCTCCTGCTCCCCCATGCTTTAAGTTTCCCCAGAGCTTCCCGCCGCACCCCTTCAGCCCCAATCTGTGTCAGCAGAGCTGCCCCATCCTCCCACACCTGCACACACAGACTGGTTGGATCTGGCGGTCCCAGGGGCCATCGGCACTTCCAAGGCTGTGGCATGGCCAGGACAGTGCTGGCTGGAGCAGACTGGTCTCTCCCCGTGCTGCCCTCTGGTCCTATCTGTGGGCCTGCAGCCAGTCGGTAAGATCAAGTGGGAGCAGTGTGGTACAGCACAGAGATCTCAATGCCTGCCTTTCCCTGCCGTGGGTCTCTAAGGGGTCATCCTTTGACATCCCAAAGTCCCAGCCAGATGCCTACTCCAAGGAGATGCCAGAGACCCTCCATCCAGTGCCTATGAAAATCACTGCATGATTGTCCAGGGCACAGGGCTTGGAGGATGCTTATCCCAGGGCAGAAGGGGCTATAGGAGGGCACCTGCCAGGAGGGAAGCAGGTGACGGAGCCAGTGAGTCAGGGACTGCATGCAGAAGTGCTGGAAAGGGCTTCTGATGGAGATGACAACAGAAGAGCCAGCCCCATTCTCCTGGGGGTGTGGAGCCTGTGGTGTGGGGTGTTGGCAGGACCTGCTCCTGCACGAGGGAAGAAGAAAGGAGCAGGGAAAGTGGAAGCAGCCTGGGGGCTGGGCAGGAGGATGTGGGGTGTAGAGATGGACGGTTGGCAAGAGGGATGGAGGGACAGAGAGATGGTAGGAGGGACAGAGGGATAGAAGGATGGAGGAAAGGGATGACGGAGAGGAAGAGGGCTGGATGCTTCCCCAGTCCCCTGCACAAAGCACATGCTGGGGCATCACGTAACCTGCTGAAGGAGGAGACCTGCCTGGGTGCTTTGGCCTGGGCAGGGGAGCTCCAAGGGCAGGACCCACAGTGCTCTCTGCCAGGGACCCCCCCCAATCACCTTTCCTGCCCTGGCTCCGGGCAGCAGCAACACCCTTCGTGCCAGCTCTGAGAGCTTCCCACATCCCTGCCGGGCCTCTGCAGAGTGTGGGGCTGCCAAGGGGCACTGGAGACAGGAGAGAAGCTGGGAGGTGGCAGGTCCCACAGCCCCATGGCCCTGTGACCCCAACCGGGGGGCTGCAGCAGTGACAAGGACAGAAGCAGTGCTCACAGAAGGCCCAGTTTTTGCCCTGAGCCTTGATGCTCCCGTCAGGACCATCCTCCACCAGCCTCGCATGCCTGCCTGCACCCATCCCTGCTTGGAGGGGCCAGATGGTGTCCCATAGGCCCCCGATTCCCCACAGATCAGAGCCACAATAGATGCTCAATCTTGTGCTTAAGGGCTTTGCTGGTGTAACGCAGAAGAAAGGCTGGAGCAAAGGGCTCACCTGGCTCTTCCTCAGCCCTGGGACGTTGCTGGGACATGAGGAAACAGGTGTGTCCCCCCTGCCTGCCCCCGCTGCGAGCACTGAGATGGTAGGACGCAGCGGTCGGCCTCCTCCCCAAGTCAGCAGCAGCGTGTGAGTGAGACACCCTCTCTTGGAAGCGATTATGTCATTAAGGGCTGGAGGAGGATGAAAGCGTTTCCCCTCTGATTTGCCTTGGCATTTATTTGTGCGCAGGATCCTAACGAACACACAAACATCTGTGCTCCTGGAGCCCGGGCACCAGGGTCCCCAGAGCCGTGAGAGTTGCCTTCTGGTGGGAAGGAGCCCCGCTTTCACTGGGGGACCTCCAAGAGGAGCCCCCAGAGCACCCTCTGGTGGGTCCAGGCCAAGGGCAGCGCATGCCTGGGTGTAAACCCTGGGGTGGCCCGAGAAAGCAGGGGTTAGCGGGGACCTGCTTGGGTGACCCAAGCCAGGGTGCTGCCTGGCAGAGGGGGCTGCTCCCCTGCCTCCCCCCACCTGCTAAGGGGGGGGTCCAGCCGGCGTGTACCTGGGTGCAAAGGGGAAACGGAGCACGGGAGCCAGGTCTTGGGTGGGAGGAGGTGGGGAGGGCAGGACCCTACGTTGGGGTCCGGTGTGTGTCACCCCCACAAGTCCCCTGGTGTGCTCTGCCAAGCCCTGACACTGTCCCTCCCGTCAGCCAAAGTCTGCAGCAAAGGGACAGGCATCCTCTGGCCCCTTCAGTGGCAGTGTGGCTGAGTGGGGGGGTCCTGACAGCACTACCAACCTCCTGTGGGACACCCCACATTGCCTGCTCGGTGCCAGGGGAGATCCAGGAGGGCAGCAGTTATGGAGGAAGAGGGATGGGTGCCGGGGCGATGCTGTGCGAGGGACCTCCCCGTGCACTCAGGGCATTGCCCAAGGGACAGAAGGGTCTGTGACCCCCCCTCCTGCGAAGCTGCGTGGGCAGGGAATTTGGAATGTAGATGCCAGCCCCGTGCTGGTTCTCCCACCTGCCCACAGGCTAAGCCCACTCGGGAGTGGAGCCAGGGAGCAGGAGAACAGCCAGCGCCCCCAGGACTGCAAAAGGGACGTCTGCAGGGATGCCACCCCCATGCACCCACAGTCCACAGGGGGGACAGCACAGCTTTCGGGCCCAACCCGGGATTGCAACTCATTTCCCAAAGGAAACGCATTTTCCTCCCCGGTGCAAACAGGAACCGACACGCAAGCAGTGCTGGCAGCCCCCGCCAGTGCTGCTGTGCCGGCGCGGAGACGCGCGGTGCCTGCCCGGGGGGAGAGCGCTTTGCCAGCTGCCGCCTGGCTGTTTACGGTGCGAACACCAGCATGGCGTGGGCCGCGGCAGCTGGGGACACCGGGGAGCTGCGGGGGCACAGCCTGCCAGCCGCCAGCGCCCAAGAAGAGCCCCCCCAGCCCCAGGGTGGACACCCAAACTCAGGGGACACCAAGTATCCCCATGACCAAGAAGGGGCTGCATTGGGGCAGACAGTGTTCACTGAGAGCCCAGTTACCCTGGGCTTTCCCAGTGCCACCCTCTTGTCCCCAAGGGAGCGGGACAGCCTACACGGCCACTGCACAGCTCCTGGATGGGAGACCCCCTGCCCAGCACCAGGAAGGTAAGGGGTGCCTGAACATTGGGAGGATGGTGCCAAGGAGCTGGGCACAATCTGGGTGCCCAGCCCAGGAGAGCTTGTGGGGAAACCGAGGCAGGGAGCGCTTGGTGGCCCCACCAAGGGAAGCCAGAGCCACATCCACAGCTCCTCCAAAGGCATCGGCCCTGCGGCACTGCTTCCCTGGCACCAGGCTGGGGGAGCCCAAAATGGGGCTGGCACCTCCATGGGATGTACACAGCCACGCTCTGTGCCCACACACACAGAGTCACACCCCCAGCACGTGCCACTCATGCTCACACCCCTGTGCACACAGACAGGCACCCATGTGCCTCGCACCAGCAGGGACACTTTCCTGCACACCCGCATCTCGTGCCATGCACCCTCAGCCCCCATCCACATACCCTGATACCTCTGTGCACCCCTGGCGTCCTGTGCACGCCCCACACCACAGGCACACTCATCCCCACTCCTCACATATTGCATGCTATGCACACCCCTCTCCCTGTGCACGCTCACTCCATGCTCCATGTATTTACTCTCTGCCATGCACACTCACTCCCCACACCATGCACACTCTCTTCATCCCCCATGCACACTTAGCCATGCCACACACACTCACCCCACACCCTGCATGTTCACCCTATGTACCAACCACACTCAATCCACACCATCCACACTCACCCACATTGCACACACTCACCTTACACCCCATGCACACTCACCCCACACCCAGTGCCCACTCACACCGGGCTGTGCACAGTCACCCCGCGCTCCATGGATGCTCACCCTCACCGCTCACACTTTCTCTATACTCCACGCACACGCACCCCATGTCATGCACCCTTGCTCCATACATACCTAGTGGATGCTCAACCACACCATGCACACCCACCCATGCCCTATGCACACTAACCCCACACCATACACACCTCACACCCCACGCGCTCACCCCTGCCATGCACACTCACTCACAAAATGTATACTCACTGCGCGCTGCACACACTCCCCCGTACTCACGCATGCTGCGCACACATGCCCATGCCCCCTGCACACTCACCCATGCCATGCACAATCATCCCACACCCTGTGCGCTCACCCAAACTTGGGCACACTCGTGCTGTGCACCTTCACCCCACACCTGGTGTATGCTTATCCCATGCCACGCACACTCACCCGTGTTTTGCACACTCACCCTGTACTCTACGCACGCTCCTCTACCCTGTGCACACTCACCCCGTGCCCACAGCCCCGTGCACCCCCATGCCCTGTGCGCACTCACCCACGCTGTGTGCACTCCCCCAAGTCCCCCTGAACATTCCCCCACGCCACACACACTCGCCTCACACCCCCCGCACACTTCCCCCCCACCACCGTGCACACTTGCCCCCAGGCCACGGACACTCACCTCTCGCCACGCTCAATCCCCACGCGGCACACGCTCACCCCACACCACGCGCGCTCCCCCCCGCCGTGCGCGCTTACCCTACTCCCCGCGCACACACCTCCACGCTGCGCACACCCACCACACACACACACACACACTTCTCCACGCTGCGCACGCTTACCCCCCACCCCGGGCACACTCCCCACGCCGTGCACGCTCCCCCTACTCCCGTGCCCGCTCCCCCACGCCGCCCCTACTTCCCCGCGCCGTGCCCACTCCCCCACACCCCTTCTACTCCCCGCGCACCCCCCCCGCTCCCGGCGCCCACTCCCCCGCCGGCCGTGCCCGCTCAGCCCCCCCACCCCGGCCGGCGCTCGCCCCCCCGCCGCCCGCTCCCTCCCCGGCAGGCTGCGTGCGACACGCCGGCTCCCCGCCCCGCTGCCACCCTCTGCCCCGTCCTTCCCCCGCGGGCTCCTGTCTGGACGTGTCGGGACTCGGGCTCCGGGCGCTGAGTAATGCTCGGCGCAGCGCGATCCCAGGCAGAGCCGCCGCCGCCGCCGCTCCGCGCCCAGCGCTCCCGGGGCGCTCCGGCCGCGACCCTGCCCGCTCCGCCGGCGGCCCGGCGACACCGGGGGGCGGCGGGGGGGCCGCGGCTCCCCATGTGCCTGCGGGCCCCGCGGGAGCCGCAGCGCCGCTCGCCCGGCGAGCCCTGCCCACGCCCGCCGCGGCCCCGGAGCCCCGGGGCGCCCTGGGGAGCGGCGGGGGAGCGCGCCCCGCGGGCCGAGGGCCCCCCCGGCCCCCCGGCGCGTCCCGCCATGGGGGGCTGAGCCGGGGGGCTGACCGCGGCGGGGCGGCGGCGGGCAGGGCGGGGGGCGCGCAGCCCTCGCCGGGCTCGGCGGGCGCCGGGGCGGCGGGAGGCGGGGGGGGCATCCCGGGAGGATGGCAGAGCCGCCCCGGCGAGCCGAGCCCCGGCGCGCAGGGAGCCAGTGAGAGGGAGGAGAGGGGAAAACACAAACAAGCAAACAACCCACAACAAACAAAGCGGGCAGAGAGCAGCGCCGAGCCCCGCCGCCCCTGCCCCAAAGGCGCCCGCCCGCCCGCAGCCCGCACAGCCGCTGCCCCAGCGAAGATGCGCCCGGCCCTGGCCCACGGACTCTGCTCGCTGCTGCTCAGCCTCTGGGTACCCAGGTAGGAGCTGCCCCCCCACGCCCCCCCCCACCCTCCCCGGCCCCGCCGCCGCCGCCGCCGAGCGCCCCGGTCCCGCGGGGAGGGCGCCGGGAAGCCGCCGCGCCCAGCCCCGGGCCGGGGGGCGGGCTGCCCCGCGGAGAGGGGTGCTCCGGGGGGGTCCCGCCGCCCCGGCCCGGCCCCGCACGGCTGCGGCCCCCCGCTCGGGGCGCTGTCAGGGCCGCTGCCCTCCCTCCGTCTTGCCCCCCCGTCCCGGCGGAGCGCCGGCGGGATGCGCGGCTCCCCCCGCGTTCCGGGAGGTTGTCCCCCTTCCTCCCCGGCCGGAGCCGCCCCAGCGCCCGCCCTGCTTGCCTCAGTTTCCCCGCTCTCCCCGGGCGGAGGACGGGCCTCGCTGCCGGGGGCCCCCGCGGAGGCCGGGGGGATGCCACCGTCGTGGGGGACGGTGCCCACGGGATGGGTGCCTCTGGGCTCCGCACCCCAGGGGCGCGCACCGGGGCGGGGGAATCCACCTGCGTCTCCTCCCCGGCTCCACCGATCCTAAAGGCGAGGGGGGTAAGAGGGGGCCGCCTGCCTTCCAGAAAACGGCCCCCCAACATTCACCACCCCTGTCCGTCTCCATCTCCCCCGGGTGGCTTGCAGCTCCCCTCCGCCTGCTCCCAAACTTGTGCGCTGCAGGCAGCCAGGGGTTAACCCTGGTGCTGGTGTGAGTGGGGGGGTCCCCCGCCCTTCCCCCTCCCTCCAGCCCCTTTAAATATAATTTGTTAACGTTGGGACTTGTATTAATTAAAGCAGCAGCCGCTGCAGCCTGTGACCTGGGGGCTTGTCACCGTGAAATCAAGTTTAAATCCAGATTTCAAGGGGGAAGAGAGCTGGGGGGAGCGCTGTGTCCTCCTTGGGAGGGTGACAGTGACAGCTCCTTGCTGGTCCCTGGTGCCCCTGAGCCCTGAGTGGAGCAAGAGGCAGAAGGACCTGCCCTCCGCTCACCGGGGCCCTAGACAAGGGCCCCTGCCTCAGTTTCCCCGCTGTGCAATGGGGAGAAGGACCGTAACATCCCCCCCACCCTGGGATGCCCTGGGAGAAGGTGGCAGGTGCAGTGGCTGGCTCAGGACAGGCAGAGGACAAGGTCCTTGCAGTGCTTGGGGCTGGAGCTGCTGGGCTTGGGGCTGGTGGTAGCTGTGGACCTGCTTTGCACCTCCTGTCAGCCAGAGCTGGCTTTGACAGCGTGAATGAGCGCAGGAGCTGGGCAGAGGATTTCCCCTCCTGTGTAGGGGCTTTGGAGGGATGCACCCCCTTCCACTCTCCTTCTCTCTGCTCTTCCCCCACCTCAACTCTCCCTGTTGGAGTCACTGTGGATTTGCACTGGGGCAGATGCACATATCACCCATGGAAGTGGTGGAATGGGTATAAACACCCTTGGGAAGCTGGAGAAAGCAGCAGCCTGACCCTGACAGCTCCCCTTCCCCCCTTGAGCAAGCTGTAATTCAACAGGGACCCTGGGGCTGAGCCCTTCCTCCAGAGCTGGGCGAGTGCTGAGCTGGGGAAGTCAGTCCCTGCCCCCTGAGAGCTGCTTCTGTTCGTGTACCTGTACCAGGCTTGCAGGATTTTGGGAGGGGGGGAGCAGAGGGGGAGTAACCCTTCTCCCCAACACCTGGCTGCTCCGTAAGGCAGCTGCAGTCCTTCCTCCAGCATCCTCCTCCAAGTCTCATTTCTGTAATCAAGGTTCAAAGGGCTCCAAGCTCCTTGCTCCTCCCAGGGACCCAGCTCTTGGCTGTCCCGGGGAAGAGAGAGCCCTGCCTGGAGACAGCTCTCAGCGGGTTCTGAGCTGTCCTGAGCAAGGAGCGGGGCGGTGCTGAGCTCCTGATGGACTCTGCTGCAAGATGCAGGATGCTGCTGGGCATCCCGCTGCCTGCTGCTCGCTTTGCAGGTCCTCTACTTGGACACTGTGGATCCCAAGGTCCTTCAAGCCATTCCTGGGAGCTGGGCAAACACTTCCTCCCCTTCCATCTCCCTCTCCGCATCCATCAGTCCTGTGTACCACTGTCTTAGCTCCAGGCACCTCTCTCTGGGCATGCTTTGTCCATCTCCCCACACTCCATCTACCTCCCTGTTTCCCCAGGCACCATCTCTACTCGTATAAGTACTTGCACCCCTGCCACAGAGCATGTGCTTCCCCTTGTACCCATCCATCTGCTGGTCTCTGTGCTTCTGTGGTGACAGGCATCAGGTCTGGTGGGGCTGGGATGTGACAGTGGATTTGGGATTGTTGCTGGGAGCTTGAGGGTGTTCAGCAAGGTGCTTGGCTCTGAATTTCCCAGCTGAGCCAGCAGGAAAAGTCTGGTCCCTCTGGTTACCTCCCTTGTGAGGACCAGCAGTGCCAGGGGGATACGGGAGATGCAGGGAGGGGATCAGCCAGCAACAGGGAAGGAGCCAGACCTGGGATGGGTCTCCTGCTCTGGGGTCTCTGGATTCTCCCAGGGGGAAACCCATGCTTTCAGGGGAAGGTGAGCCAGGGCAGTCTGTGCCCGAGAGTTTGCACCGCATGGCCAGGGCAGGAGATCCCTGGGGGAGCACGCAGAGGGGGTGCAGCCCCAGGAGGTGTTGGGGTCCAGAGGCAGGAAGGCCAAATTTGGCTGTCGCCGGGCACATGCTGCCGGGCTGTGCTGACATGACTGGAGAGGATTACAGCCCCAGTGCTGCTGGGGCATCTCTGCCTGAGAGCTACCGTTGTGCCCAGGGGTTTTCCAGCCTTCTCTGTAGGCAGTGGGCACAGTGTGGGTTGAGGAGCATCTCCCCTCCCCCTGTGTCACCCCTCCCAAGCTCTTCTCCCTCCCCGAAGGGGAAGCAAGCGGTTGACACATTGCTTGCTCCGAGCTCACGGGTTTCCCTTTCCCTCCCAGCTCCTGCTCCAATGAGATCCTGGGCCTGAAGCTGCCATCGGAACCGGTGCTGAATGCCAACACGGTGTGCCTGACCCTGCCGGGCCTGACACGGCGGCAGCTGGAGGTGTGCGTGCGCCACCCCGACGTCACTGCCTCGGCCATACAGGGCATCCAGATCGCCATCCACGAGTGCCAGCACCAGTTCCGGGACCAGCGCTGGAACTGCTCCAGCCTTGAGACTAAGAACAAGATCCCCTACGAGAGCATCATCTTCAGCAGAGGTAAGGGCTGGACAGTCGGACGGTCTCCCTCCTTTTCCTCTTCCTCTGCCCAGCCCCTGCTCTCAGGAGCCCTCATGGGCTCCCCATGGGCCCCTGCACAGCTCTTCCCTGGCTCAGGGAACCAGGCCAGCTCTTCAGCATCCCCATGCATGAAGGCAGACAGAGCCTGAGAAACCTCAGGGTCTGCCAGACCAAGCAGTGCTGCGCTGTGGCAAAGCTGGGCTCTTCTCCATGCGCCTTTGTACCTACGCTGGCCCTTGTCCTGAGCTGCTCCTCCCTGCTCAGCCCCAGCTGCTCCCAAGGCTCCTTCCAGGCCCCACCACTTTCTGGCATCTTCCCCCCATGCGGTGTAGGCTGGTGTTTGGAGCGGTGCCATGGGTGTGCAGCGCCATGGGTGTGCAGCACCATTGGTGCGTCTGAAGGTGGATGCCGTGCGCTGGGATTTGGTTTGGTGGATGCAGTGAGCATCTTGGCTCATTCCTGCTCTGGGGATGGTGTTTCAGTGCATCATGGTGAGCAGAAATGCCCCTAGCTAATGGGACATAGCTCTGTGAGCCCATCACCCTGGTGTCCTGCCTTTGGGTTGGCTCCCCGGTGCGGAGAGCTGAGGGCTTTCTGTTTTGTGGGACCCTAGAGTGTGGTGGCATGGGGGGCAGGGAGACAGGCTGTCCTGGGAGCTCGCCTGCCCACAGAGCCCCTACCTGTGCTGCTGGGAGAGCTCTCCTAGCCCTCCACTGTCTGCTGAGCCCTGGCGCCAGGATCTCCTCATCTCCCTCACAGGCATGGCCAGCTCTGCCTGTATCGGAGCCTCCTGAGTTGATACTCTTTCCCTCAGGAGTGGACTCTGGGGGTGCAGAGGGGCTGTCCTGCATGGTGCAGATCAGGGTTGTGATCTGATGGGACTTTCTGTAGATACTTGAATGTATCTTCTCACCTAAGCACCCTTCTTGAAGCCTGGGCCTCAGCACATTTCTAAGTGCCCATTGCCCCAGACTGTGGGCAGGAGAGGACAATATGGTGCCAGTGGCAGGCAGGATGCTGAGGGCAGGCAAGGTGTCCAGCAGCTCCTCCACGTCCTGAGGAAGGCAACAACTACCAAAGATGCTGCTCTCTTGCCCTTTTTGGGAGCCTCCTAGCCTGGTGCCCAGCAGAGAGATGCCTCTGTCCCCCCTTCCCCAAATATCCTTACACATCTTACAACATCTTCTCTCCCTGGGACTGAGAGGAGAGTCTCACAGAGGAGAAGTTGGCAGCTTGAGGCTTATATGCCTTTGAGGGGATGCACTGGCAGGAGCCCCCAGGCAGCTGTAGCAGGTGGGGAGATGGCTGGAGAGGGGAGCACAGAAGTGTTTTGGTGCTGGGAGGTCCCTTGTGTCCAGGGCAGATGGGCAAAACCTCACTGGAGGGGATGCTACCTTGGAGCACGCATGGCATCAGGGCTGTGGTTCTGCCGTGGAGCAGCCGTGGTCCCTCTCAGCATTCCGGTGCCTGGAGGAGGGCAGCGTCTCTTCCCTCCATGAGCAGCACCCAGGTTAGGGCCTGGCAGGGAGGGTGGGGACCGTCAGCCCTGATATGCATCGAGGTATTTCCAGGTCCTCTGAGGAATGCAGTTCACTTCTAGTCTCCTCAGGCGGCAGGAGACACTGACTTGCTGGCTCAAGTTGCTCACACACCCAGGTGAGCTTCCCTGCTCCAGGTCCCACCAGGCTGGGTGAGAAGCTCCAGCAGCAGAGCATTGACCTTCTGCATCCCTCCCTCAGCCCACCAGGTCTGGTGGTGGCCGGTTACCTGCAGCTCACTTGTGTCTCAGGTGCCACCGCAGCCTTTCCCGCTGTCAGGGCTGTGACCGATGGGTGTGGGGACTCCCGCAGCCCCTGGACTCTTGCCCCAGTCCTGAGCTCTTGGGTATGGCTCAGCCCAGGCTCCCAGCACTGGTGGGATCCCATTCCCTGGGATGGAGGCCCAGCACCAAGGGAAGGATGAAGGTAGGGTTGGAGCAGCAGAGCAGAGGGGCACCTCATGGCACTCCTGTTTCGGCAGCAGAGGGTGCAGGATGAGCCCCAAGCACCCAGGCCATCCCATGCGGTTGCTCGGAGCTGTTCTGGCATGGAGCAAACCTTAAGGCTGGTGCCCTGGCCCGCTTCCAGCCCACTTGTGTCACACAATAACTGAGCTGGAGCTCTGAGCTCCATCTTGCAGCTGTTATGGACACAGACATCAGAGCAGGGATGCTGGGTGCATCTCCCGAGTCTGGAGCCAGAGGAGAGGCAAGCAGTGGAAGCGAGGGGTGCAGGCTCCGTGCCGCAGGCATTAATGCATCTGACCCCCAGGGACCAGGTCTCTGCTCTGCGGCCTGCCTCATCCTTGCCATGCCTGGGAACACAACGTGCTTGTAGGATCATTGTTTGTAACCCGAAGTGACAGACCCCTTTAATCTTTCATTCCTTTTCCCACTTCTTCAGCCATCAGTTCAGCCGTGCGTGAATCTCACTTTAAATTATTTGTAGCTGGCTTCTCCCTCCCGCTCTCCCCACTTGGCTCCGCTCCCCACCTCCGCCCCATCCTCCTGCATCTCTTGCATCTTCCCCAGCGCAGGCGTGAGCTGTCTGGGGTGCAGCGCAGGTGACTGTCCCACGCTCTGCCTGGCATCCAGGCACTCGGTGGAGCTGGGGACCTCATCCCCTAGGGACAGAGCAGGGGACAGTGGCAAAAGAGTGCCTGTCTCCCCTTTCCCCTGATCTGATTTCAAAAGTTTGAGTGGAAGCCCTGGGGATCCAGGAAGGAGCAGGGAGGCTTCAAATTGGACAGGGCTGGGAGTCTGGGATGGCTTCTGGGCAGCATAGCTGGGGACAGGGATGCTGACAGCATCCTGGGCAGAGCACAGACCTGTCGGGGGCAGCAGGGAGATGCAGCCGCCCCTGGGGTGCAGGGCACAGCGGCTGCGGGGCACAACAACAGGTTAGCAGAGGGCAAGCAGACGGGGTGCCCAGGGATTTACAATCTTTGCTCTCACAGAGCCTCTGGGGTTTTTTGAGACATCCTCATGGGCTGTGGGTTTTTCAAGTTTGGTCTTTTGATGCTGCACCCTTGAGGTGTGGGCTGTCCTTTGCACCCCTCGCTGAGCCTCCAGTGCCATCTGCACCCCCTGTCCTCCTTGGCCCACATCCGTGTGCCCTCCCTGTGCATCCAGGCTCAGCATTGCCATTGCAAATCCTCCTCCTTGTCTTCCCTGGCTCCTCAGCTGGCTGCCTACATCCTTGCCATCCTCGTGGCCATTCCCTGGCACTGGCATCCCTGCCAGCACCCTCCAGTCCTGTCCCTCGTCCCACCCTTCTCTGCTGTCCCTCCTTCTCCCTCCATGTGCTGGCCTGCCGGCAGAGACATCCTCTCCTGGGCCCAGGGGCAGATGTAGGAGGATGGAGCAGTGAGGTGGAGTCAGGTGGCTGAATCTGCACCAGCAATGGAGATAGGTCCCCTGCTTCTGCTCCAAGGGTAAGCAGCACAATTGTGTCCACCTCGCTGGAGAGGGTGGCCTGTTGCTCCCAGTATGTGGTCCCCCTGCAGCATCTGTGGGCTGCTGGACACTGCTGTGTGGCTTGGCTGGGCTGAACTGTGCCTGGGTACCTGCCAAAAACAAAGCTGCAGATGGCAGTGGTCACCGAGCCTTTGTCCTTGTCTGTTATGCGTGCACCTATGGGTGGGTGCAATGCCAGCGGGGCTGGGACTGTCTGGCTGCCGGGCAGGGGCTGTGCTAAGGGATCCCTCTTCCCTAAACATTCCCCTTTGCTCATCCCAACCCCATCTATATGGAGCTCTGAAAGAAATGGGACCCTCGCAGAGGGACTGGGTGTCCTTGAAGGCCCCCAAGGGTGCGTGGCTGGAGGGGACACGGCTCTGAGAGCAGTATCCCCTGGTTTCTTCTGCAGCCTTTGGAGGGATGGGTGATGCTTGGATGCCCTGTGCCCTCCTTAGAAGGGCTCCCTGGTGCCAAGGGGTCTGCGTGGCCATGGCCAAACCTTCATTTCTTACAGCAAGGAGAGGGGAACTCCCTGCAAGGCTGGAAACACGAGGTGCTGGGGCCCAGCCAGCTGCAAACTGGAGCTTGGGGAGGCTTTGCCATGTGTTGAGGGAGGCAGGTGCTGTTACGGATATCTGGGGAGATGCTGCCAAGCTCAGGACCCCGGCGCCTGGCTCTGCAGAGCCCCAGCCAAGCTCCGGTGCCCGCAGACCGCAGCGGCTGGCCCGGTGCAGCTGCAGCTGGGCTGCTGGCAGGGTTTTCAGTACCCCCAGGCAAACCAATGGCTTTGCCCACCTGGCCCTGAAGCGCACGTGGGTGCTTCAGATGCTCAGCTACATCTCTGTGGGTGCCCCCATCCCCTGGACCTTCCCCCAGCTGATGGGTGCAAGCGAGACCCTGGGGCCAGGGCAGCATCCCCAGAGTTGTGGGGCTGAGCCCGGGTCCCTGCAGCCCGCAGAGTGGCGAGGGCTGCCGGCTTGGAGCGCCGTGGGCAGACGGGGAGTGAGGGCTGCGGGCTGTCCCTGGCACGCTCACGGAGGTGCAGGGAGGCAAGTCGGGATCTGCAGGGAGGCGTTTAGTGCCTGGCGTAGGGCCAGACCCTGGCAGGTTCACCTGCAGTTTAATTAGGGAGAGGGGAGGGAGCGGGGCTGGGGGAGAGGCGGCGTGTCGGGACTGGCCATCTCCGCGGGCCTCGTAGGAGGTGGCGGGAGAAACTCTCCACCTTGCCAGCCAGCGGGGCCGGGGTGATGTGCCCACAGCCCCTGGCAGCTGCCACCCACGCCTCGGGGGTACTGCCCACAGCGGGGGCAGCTGAGCAACTCTGAGGTACCCCAGGGTGCACCTGGGCCAGGCTGTCCTGCCTGCTCCCTCGATGCCACCCAGGCACTGCAGTGATGGGTGCCAGGAGGGCGTTGCTGCCTGGGTGCGATGGTGAGCAGTGGGAAGAAGGCCATGACTCCAGCTCTCCCTGGTCTCCAGACCATGGAGCCCACAGCCATGCCTGACCCGGCCCCATATCCACATGAGAGATGGAGAAACTGCAGCATCTGTGGCAGAACCAGTGCCAGCTGGGGCTTGGCGTCCTGCTAAATGGCCCCCCGTCTCCTAGGTGCATCTTGACAGGGAAAGTTTTCCCCTGCAACAAAAACTGCTTTGGGATCTGACCTGGGGCCAAGATTTCAGATCCATCCTCCTTGCCCAGCATGGTCCTTTAAGTACACAGCAGGCTGGATGCCGGCGGTGGTGTCAGGGTGGTGTCCTCCATTCCCTCTTCCCTGCAGGATGCAATACTTCTTCTTGCACCTCCCACGGCTACAACCTCTTCTGTGGTCTCTGGAGGGATCTAGTGACTCAAACATCACCACTGAGGTCTTAGATGGCTGTAGTAGCCAGAGAGCCTCCCCCCGAAGGGCTCGGGGCCGGCTGCCGCACACCGCGCTCTGCTGTGGTTCCTGGAAGCTCCCACCCTTGCTGAGCCCATGAGGCTGGTGGTTGTCGCCTGCAGCCACATTGCTTGCTGCTTTGCTGCAATCATCTGGGCTCTGGCGTGGCCAGGGTAGAGCAAGGAATGTAAACTAAACCTCCAAGCAGAACCGTGCTGGTATGGCTGCTGCGGTCCCAGCGCTGCCCTAGGCCCCTTCTCCCCATTGCTCATAGGTCCCCATCACTGTGGGATGAGGGAAGGAGGTGAGAAGCAGGGAGGAGCGGCGGGGCCAGGCAGAGTGATACTGAGCAGGGAAATGACCACGGTGAGATGGGGACAAGACTCTCAGAGTGCTGGGATGTGAAGTCCTGGGGACCAGCCCATCCTCTGCCCACAGCCTGCGGGATGGCAGCTCCAGGGACAAGGACCCATGCCTCACCCATAAACTCACGCATGGCTGAAGAAGAATGGAGGAAGGAAGAGGGCTGGGGCTTGACCCCAGAGGTTGCTCAGCCGTGGAGGGCACCAAATGAACCCGGCCTCTTTACCTGCAAGGAGACGGGCTTGTTAGATGGACTGGGTGGGGTAGAGCTTCTGTCTGAGCTCCAGAAGGGATTTTAAGGAGATGCCACATGGGGAATTATTCGTTAGGCTGGAGAAATGTGTGAGAAAGAGGCTAATGGAAGGGCAGGGCTGAGAGGAGAGTGTCATGCCAGGTGGAGGATTTGCTGCTGCCATCCACGGGCACCGGCTGTGCGAGAAGCCAGCGATGCCAAGCGGGGTGGCAGCAACAGGTCCCTGCTTTTGGGCTGTGCCCAGCCTTGGCTCATGAAGGGCTGGAGCTGGCCCAGATTATGGGGATGGAGAACTGATATGGAGAGGATTTGGGGATCCTGGAGACCTTCCGGTGCTGGTTCTCCATCCTGCATCGCTCACCTGGGGGCTGAAGTTCCCCAGATTTGGGCTGTCCTGCTCTAACAGCAATGTGGGTGTGTTGCAGGCGCTGCCTGCCAGCGCTCTCCCCGGGGAGGCTGCGCAGCATACGCACCAGCAGCCCCATTACCTGCCCGCTGAAAAATGTTGTTCAACTTGTGCATGGAAAGAGGTAGGCTGAGAGCAAGCTTGTCCCACACTGAGGAGAAGCTGGGAGAGGCTCCTGCTGGCTTTTAAGCAGCGCCTCGTTAATTTTTTAAATGCACCAGTGTCAAATTAACACACAAAAGAGCAGCATGACTTTAAATGCAGGTTTCCGAGCTGTGTTTCATTTCCCTTTAATAAGATCATAGCATTTGCTCAGCGGGCGGCAGCGAACCACCGAGAAGACATGCGTGATGGGGAGCATCACCAAGGATGGGCGACGGCGGTGGGGAGCGGTTGTGCTCTCACCTCTCGTGACTCCGCAGCGCAGGCAGGGAGCTGGCAGAGCCAGCTTGCCCAAGCCCCCCATTAGTTAGCACGGATCTGCTGGAGAAAATGCCCCAAACCCTCTTGGCTGTTCAGCTGTAGCAAAGCCAGGGCTGATCAAGCTGCTCTTGTCCAACGGAGGGAGAGAGGCTGGCGAACTCCAGCTATTTATTTATTCATGTGTGAAGCCACAGCACAAAATCTGGCTCTCCCTCCTTCCCCTCCTCATGCTGGGGCTGGTCACTGCGTACTGAAGCAAAGAGCACCGTGGGCTCCCTGCTTGGCCTGGGAACCATAAATAAAAATATTACTTTGCATTTAAAATAAAATAGAAGTTCCCAGGTAGCGGAGGCTCTTCACCCAGCTGCAGCGGAGCCAAGTGGCCCTCAGGCAGCCCCCGCTGACAGCCCTGCGGAGCCCCTGCCGTGGGACCCGTCCCTGTCCCCATCTGCCCCATCCCCAGCTAATGGCACTTGCAGACGTCCTCGCTCACCAGCATTTAACAACAACCAGCTGCTGGCCCTGGCAGCGCGCGGTGTGGTCACGTCATGCTCTAACTAACTAGGGATGCTCGATTTTTCCAGTGCGGTATCGCGTTTGGAGCTTCTTGCGGGAGCTGGCGGGGCTCAGGGAGGGAAGGGGCATGAGCAGACAGCTGGGACTGGACAGGCAGTGGTGTCTGCTCCTGTTATTGCCTGATCCTGCACCCTGTGGGTAAGCAGAAATGGCCCATTCCTCAGCAGAAGTATTCCTCAGCCAGCATTATATTTAACATAGTGGGAAACTCTGAGTGGAGGCGGGAGGAGATACTGCCTTTCCCATCAGAGCCATAACGCTGATGCCTGAGCAATGCTGTGGTGGCATGTCCCAGGGTGATGTGAGAGCACTAGATGGGGATTTGCTCATGGTCCAAGTGGGAGCTGGTGCATCAGTACAGGGCAAGGCACAAGCTGAACCTCCAGCTCCCTACACCCCAGCATGATACTGGACTCATCCAGTCCCCTGCGGGGGCCACGCCACCCAGCCTGAGCCTCTCTCTCTCCTTCCTCACAGGCTTTCGGGAGAGCGCCTTTGCCTACGCCATCGCGGCCGCCGGTGTGGTGCACGCCGTCTCCAATGCCTGCGCCCTTGGCAAGCTGCAAGCCTGTGGCTGTGACCAGAAGCGCCGGGGTGATGAGGAGGCTTTTCGGCGCAAGCTGCATCGTCTCCAGCTGGAGGCCATGAACCGTGGCAAAGGCATGGTGCACGGGGTGCACATGGAGCACATGCCGGCTGAGACCCCCGGCCTCCAGGACTCCTGGGAATGGGGAGGGTGCAGCCCTGATGTGGACTATGGGGAGAAGTTTTCCAAGGATTTCCTTGATTCCCGGGAAACCTACAGGGACATCCATTCCCGCATGAGGCTGCACAACAACCGTGTGGGCCGGCAGGTGAGTGGGGTGCTGGGCAGGGGGTGCAGGGCAATGGTAGCTGGGATGGGGTCCCTGGGACGCATGTGGGTGGGCTGTGAGGGGCTTGTGCTGGCTGTGGTGGGATATGTGTGTGAGGCTGGGATTGCCCCCAGGCACTCTCTCTCCCCAGTTTTGCCAGGAGCAAAGGCAGCGGTGCAGTCCTGCTGCAGAGCATCTCTGTTGGGCAGGGCACCTCTGAGCATCACTGCTGTCCCTCTGCCAAGGGACAATTCCCCAGGTCTCTGTCACCTGCCTGTGCTGCAGCGGTGTTGTGGGGATGGCACAGCAATGAGTCCAGCTCCTGCCTCTCAGGGACTGGGTGAACTGGTGTCAGGCAGCTGCAGCGGGAGGGAGCTACGGACAGCGAGGAGAAAGTCACTGGCATCATGGGGACACAGCATAGGCTCGGCAGCACCCAGCCACGGCCCTGCCTCTGGAGAGGGAGCCGGTGCCCTGAGGAGGCAGATGTGAGCGGGACTGAGCCAGGCAGTGGGTGCCTATGCCAGCTGGGAAGAGCAGCATCCCCTTGGGAGTGGAGGTGACAGCCCACAGACTCGTCCCCTGGCTCTGAGGGGGTGCTGGAGCCTGCCCAGGCGAGCAGGGCAGCCTCCCCTCCATTCTCATGATGTCAGGTCTCGTTAAAGGTGCTAATTAGTAGCTCGTTCTGTCTGGAAGCTGATGTTTAAAAGCAGCCTGACATTGGAGACAAGAAGCACGCAGGCAGGAGGGGCTGGGAGGATGGCTGCATTTGCCTGCCCGGCTTTGCTCCCAGCAGGTGCCTGGGAGACCCCATCCTGTGGATCCAGTGGGACATTTGTCCCCAAGACCCCAGCCACACGCTGCCAGGGCAGCACAGAGGGATGTGTAGTGGCTGCAGGAATAAGTAATTAAAGATCAGAATTCCACAGGGAGTGTTTCCCCAGGATGGCTCAGACATTTGGATGTGCCTCTTGCTTTGAGCAGGTTTAAAGCCATCTGTAAGATGGGGATGCTGCAGAGCAGGACCTTGACATGTGCCCTTCCCTGGTGCTGGAGCTGAGCTTTACCACCCCAAAAAGCTGCCCCAGTTTGGCCAAGCTGTAAATGCCTGGGGAAAGCTAGACAGAGGTTTTTGCTTGTTTGCTTGCCTGCGCATGGTGAAGGCTCACCCAGTGTTAGGCAGCTAAATTCTCTGCAGGCTGCTCTGCCCCAAGCCAGGCAAGACCCCCCCCATCCCAATTCTGGCTGCAGGGCTCATCCTGGCTCCCCTCCAGCTCTGCATGCCCAAAACAACTGGGACTCTTGGCAGTGCTCAGAAATTTGAGGTCTGTATTGCCCATTTCCCAGGGGAAGTCCCCAGAGCCCCCTGCAGAAGGAGGGGAAGGTGAGAGAGGAATATTTGCACAGGGGTGATGTTACCACATGGTGCCCGTGGGATCCAGCAACAGCAAAAATGCCTGGGGTCTGCTTGTCCCCAAGGACAGGCAGGCACAGGACTGGCAATGTCGGCTCTTGGTGGCTTCAGAGACCATCCAAAGAGCTGGACTGCTGGAAGAAGCCTGGGAGCTGGAAGGAGAGGCAGAGGAGGACCAAAGGGATAAAGGAGGGGATGGTACCAGTGCAGGTGGGGAAGAAATGGCTGGACAGGCTGCCCAGCTCAGGAACGCTGTTGAGATGAGAGCGTAAGCCCATGTGCGCGTTGGATTGTGATGGTTGTGGGTGCCATGCATTGGAGCAAGGAGATGATGCTGTGCCTGGTCTGTGCCTGTTGGTGCCGTGCTTATTGCTGGAGCTGGACCTGGCCATCCACATGCCTGGGGATGGGTTGTCCAGCTTCCCACCTGCTCTCTTAGCCACGCTGTGGGTCCCACTCCCACCCAAGCCCTCCTCACTCCTAGGACCATCTTTCTGCTGTAATAAGGAACAATCTGCTGGGATTTCCCAGGAAAGGAGTGGCCATGCTGGATGCAGCAGCTCTGTGGTCCTCCCCTCCAAGTCCTGAGGCTTCAACCCCTTGAGCAGAGCGGTGACGCGGACATGCATGCCATGCGCCATGCCCTGCCATGTGCCATCCCTCTTTGTGCACCGAGCAGCTGCAGCAGCCAGGGCTCTCCAGCATCTCACTGATGCTGAGCATCCTCCCCACAGTCCCGATGTGTCCCAAGGGTGCTCTGCGCATGGGTAAGCCTGGCTCCCAGCTCAGACCCTGCAATGCTGTTGGGATGACAATCCCACCGATGGCCTCATCCAGTGGCTGCAGGATGTGGGTTTCTGTAGTGTAGTGGTTATCACGTTCGCCTGACACGCGGAAGGTCCCTGGTTCGAAACCAGGCAGAAACACCCTGGTTTTTTTCATCTTTTGTATCCAGCTACAAAGCCAGAGAGGGGATTGCAGCTGCAGGGGATGCACAGCATCCTCCAACCATGGCAGTGGTCACCTTGGTCTTGAGTTGGTCTTGAGAGGAACCCCCTGGGGCTTCCTATTCCAACTCAAGACTGAGGTGGGTGTCCTGCATCCTTGGGAGGGAGCAAGTTTCCCAGCGAGGAGCAGCAGGAGCACGCAAGAGGCTTTGCAGGTCCTCCTAACCTGCCAGATCAGAGAGCGAGAGAGGATGAAAGGCAGCCAGGAACTACCCATTAGCCTCACAACAAAGACCTACGATAAAGCTCTTATGAGCGTGTCTGGGAGGAGCTGGGAATGTGCGAAAGAAAGCACCAGCGAGTCCGGGCATGTGCTGAACCCGGGTGTCTGTGAGACGGGGGAAGGACATGGCCGGGTAGAGGTGCGTGGAGGAGATCCGATGGCAAAAGCATGGGGCCAAGGCTCAGATGGGTCCTTCTCGGGTCTCCTGGATCTGGCAGGGTCCTGTCCCCCTTGTGCTGCCCATGCAGGAGGAATAACAAGCTGTCCCTGGGCAGGGATGGATGGGTGCTGCGGTGCTGGGGCTCAGGATGCTCAGCAGTGATGGCTTGAGTGATGGAGATGGCACACACACACTGCCTTCTCCAGCCCGTGCTGCAACCAGCCGCAGCCCCAAATGAGCCCCTGTGCAGCTGTCATGCCACTGTCCCCTCCATCCTGGTGGTGACCATCCCAGCCACAGCCCTATATGCAGATTTTCCCTGGTCCGGCCAAGGGAGCAGGGAGGGGATGTGGGAAAGGATGGGGTCCCAGTGCCACCATGTTCCCATGGATGGTGGCAAGGATGGTGGCGAGCAGCTGGTATTCCTGGCCAGCACACCCAGCACACGCCGAAGAGGCCCAGCAGCTCATTACCTGTGAGGTGGAGACTGTTCCCAGCAGGAGACAGGACTCTCAGCAGGATGAAAGCCAAACTCCAGCCCAGCCCAGACCTCTCTGCCGTGTGCCCCAAGCTCCAGGCATGTTTCCCTGACCTGCCTTCATTACCATAACTGCTTAGCAACGGAGAGATTTACTCAAAAACAAGAAAACAAGGAGTAAAAACTACCCACCCCTACCAAAACAAGGCACTCCTCACACATGCATCCCCCCCAGGGAGGGGGCAGGAACAGGCAGCACGTGTCAGGCGTGAAGCCGGGCGGCCGGGCAGGGCTGGCATCATGGGACAGGACCTTGTGCAGGGCGGCGCGTCCCCTGGGCTCCCCCTGAGCCCCGGCGTGTGGCCCTGGGTGGGAGGATCAGACCACGATAGTCTTTGCAAGCCCCAGCCTGGCTCCCAGCGGGGTTTCGGTGTCCCCATGGGAAGGGGACTTGCTGGAGCCTGTGTGAGCACGTGGGCATGGGGGCATGCGACCCAGCAGGGAATCCCTGTCAGGACAGAGCACAGGATGGTATAAACTGTCTCTTTCTAGGCTGTTGTGGGGATGTGCAGCAACTCCATGCCCGTGGAGATTGCTTAGCATGAGCTGTTTCCCTTGGCACAGCCACAGCAGCATCCCTTGCAGGGATGGGGGACCTAGGGGGACCCCAGCTCAGCAGCATTGTCCAGGGATCCCAAGGTCCTCCTTGCTGCTGCACTGGCCTCTGGTCCTTGCACAAGCTGTGCTCCCTGGCCAGCCCAAACCACAGCTGCAGCCCAGCCCATGCACCCTGGCCCTCGTGGGGGGTAGACGTGTGGCACCGGCCTCAACGCAGCCTCCCCGCGGCCTCCCCAAACCACAAGTCGGGGCTGTGAGCATCTCTGATTCCTGCTTGAAATTCGGGTGATGGTGGGAGGCAGTGCCTTAGCCTTCCGGCGCTGCGCCCGGGGCTCCCATGAGAAAGCAGGCAAGAGCTGAAAGCAGAGCTGCTCCTGGGACTCCCAGAGCTGGGGATTTACAGGAGGAAAGCCCTGGGGAGGGAAAAGCATCCCTCCCACCTGCCCCTCTTGCAGTGCTCCTGGCTGGTGAGGTGCTTGGGGGACCCCTGCACTGGGGAGTCCCAGTAGGGCTGGAAAGATACAGCCACGCTGGCTTTCAGTTGGGGTCCAGGATCAGGTTGATGCTGCTGGAGCCAAGCAGCAGTGGAAGGTGAGTCCCTGGCTCCTTCTCGTCCCTATGGTCAGGTAGCTCACCCTCCCCTTTAGGTGCCGATCACTTGCTGGAGCGTAAAAGCCAGTTGGTACTGCCAGGATAGGAAGGGACAGGGTGTGGGACATGGGTGACACTGGGCACAGCAACAGGCTTTGCAGCTCCAGGGCTCTGATGGCTGCTCATGCTAGCCCTTGCTGTTCCCACAGTGCCAACCAACAGCGAGCTCCGCGATGGCTTCTCCGGTCCCCCAAAAATGTCTCCTCCATGCTGACCCCACTGTCCTTCCCTCCCCGCACAGGTAGTGATGGACAACATGAGGAGGAAGTGCAAATGCCACGGCACCTCGGGGAGCTGCCAGCTGAAGACGTGCTGGCAGGTGACGCCCGAGTTTCGCCTGGTGGGGTCCCTGCTCAAAGACCGCTTCTACGGGGCCACCCTCATCCGGCCCCACAACCGCAACGCCGGGCAGCTGGAGCCGGGCCACGCTCGGCATCGCCGCCGGGCCGGCATCAGCGAGCTGGTTTACTTTGAGAAGTCACCCGATTTCTGCGAGCGGGAACCGGCCCTGGACTCCTTGGGCACCCAAGGGCGCCTGTGCAACAAGACCAGCCCGGGCATGGACAACTGCGAGAGCCTGTGTTGCGGCCGCGGGCACAACATCCTGCGGCAGACGCGCAGCGAGCGCTGCAACTGCAAGTTCCACTGGTGCTGCTTCGTGGCCTGCGAGGAGTGTCGCATCACCGAGTGGGTCAGCGTCTGCAAGTAGCCGGGCAGGGATGGGTGCCCACCCCAGGGTGCCAGGGACAAGCATGCCTGCCCGCAGGGGGGGAGGGAGACGGGGATCGGCGCTGGGGGGGGAGATGGAGCCATGGTACCCGCTTTCTTCCACTCTGAGGGGAGCAGGAGAGGAGATGCTCGGCACCCTCTGAAATCAGCACTTTGTCGTCACCTGGGGAGGGCAGGGCTGCCTGCTGCCTGCTGCCCGCCTGGCCCCACACGAGAGCACCAAGGCTCCCGGCCCCGGGGAGCGCACGGCCATGCTGTACAGACCGCCGACACCAGCACCGCTCGGGGGGGCGGAGGGTGGGCATGGGGGTGGGGGAGTGCCCGCTGGCACCCAGCGGGACGGGGCAGGGTGGGGTGGGGGACAGCAGGGCATGGGGAGCCCAGGGTGGGAGGGGAGGGGGGGACACACACATTGGCACCGTGCACAGGTTCCTCCGGCCACATGCGAGACTGTGCTCTGAGGGGGATGGGGATGGAGCATCCCTTGGGATGGAGAGGGGGCACAGCTCCCCGGGCTGGGGCTCGCCTCTGCTGGGGCAGAGCTTGGGGCGGCTTGGGCTGCAGCATCGTGGCCGGAGGGGAGGGTGCCTGGGGCTGTGCTGTGCGTGCCTGTGTTATTGTATGGTAAGTTATTTTCTGGTTGTGAATAAAAGTGGATTGGAGACAGCACAGGGTATTTCAGGGTGCAGTACCCTGCTCTTCCTGCTGCCCGGGGCTCTCTGCTCCTGCAGGGTGCCAGAAGGATGGAGGGGGACCCTTGGTACTGCCTACCCACTTGTGCGAGACTTTCTGGTGCTCTGCTGCCATCCCATAAGAGTCCTAGGAGCTGTTTGCAGACTGGCAGGAGGTGGGGACCCGAACACTTGTGAGGTGGCTGCTGGGAGGCTCCTGCCCAGCCAGACGCATGCTGGACCCCATCCATCCTGTGGGAATCCCAGCTCTTGGCCTCATGCCCGTGGCTGTGCTGGGGCTGGGGGCTGCACCCCTGACCCCACACTGCTGGGGAGGGATGGTGGAGCCCGAGAGCAGGAAGAGGGGAAGGCAGTGAGGACAGGCCAGCAGATGGGAGTCCACAAATGGCACCTCACTGCGGTGGCTGGGAGGGCACCCATCCGGCTGCAGCAGCCTGCAGGGGCCAGGCAGTGAATCATGCTGCTGGTATCTCCCGGCTGATAACTTCCCCGCTCCTCCCACAGCTGTGTGCCCCTTGGGGCTATGCAAAAAAAAAAAAGTGAATTAAAAAAAAAAAAAAACAACCCAAAACCAAATCGAGGAGGAAAATACCAGGCTGGAAGGAAGCGAGCGCCCCGGGCCCAGCGGGGAGCGGCCCGTGTCCTCGTTTCATAATGTGCCCGCAGGCAGCGGGGAGCTGGGTCAGCTGGGACGGATGCTCTGCCCTTCACCACCCCTGGGCAGGAGGGCTGACTTTGCCCTTCCAGGAGGGACTGGATGGATGGGGTCCTTGCCCCTGGAGCCAGCTGTGTTTTAGGGGCTGAGGAGAAGAGGAAGGTGCTGGAGGGAAGTGTGGGAGCTCCTGTGACCTTGCAGAACCTGTGTGGCTCCATCTCCCAGCATAGCAGGGACAGCAGGGCACGCGGCCACCGCAGCAGTTCCCGACAGCAGAGACCTGGGGCTGGTGACCGCGCAGGGATGGGATCTCTGCTTGGGGCTCAGGGCACCCAGGCTCACCCTGTGGGGCATGAAAGCAGCGGTGTTCCCATGGGGCGAGTTTGCTCTGGCAGGGCATGCTCCAGCAGTTCATTCTCCCTTCCGAGATCCTGCTTTTCCATCTCCAATAACCATCTCCAACATCAGGGCCCTTTCTCCAAATCCCCAAGCCCTTTGCCTCTCACTCTTTGCCCCAAGAACTAGTCAGACCCCCTGATGTCTGCTGTCCACCCCGTTTCCACCCCTCCCTCCCAGGCTGGCCAAACCCCCTTGTCCCCAGGGCTGTGCTGCCCAGTGGGGCTCTGCGTATCCATCATGCTTCGGCACTTTGTAGGTGGCGTTGGCTTCCCACCTCCCAGGGGCTGCTTTGCAGGCGCCTGTGATCTCAGGGCTGCCTGGGGTGACGACTGACTCACCGCCGAGCTCTCCCCGCACCGCACCAGTCCCTTCACTCCCCTGCTTGCTAATCCCAGGCCACCTGCACTGCAGCAGCTGGATCCCGGCACACGGCTCCCCTGGCCGGGCAGAGCTGGGGAGGGGACCAGAGTGGGGACAAGGTGTCTTTGATGACACAAAGAGGGGATGCAGGGCAGGGCCATTCCCCCCAAGCACATCTCACATCCCCCAGCAAGGGACCAGGCTCTGAGCATCCTGGGGCTGCAAAGACTGCAGTTTGCTCTCCCCTTGCCCCCCCCGTTTTGGGAACATAGCGTTGTGAAATGGCACGCCAGTAATGCCAGCACAGCCAGGGTGAGACTCCCAGCACAGCATGGCCACCGAGCCTGGCAAGCCACAGTTCCTGGTGTTGTTTGGTTCTGCAGAGACCCTGTCTGAGCTTGGGACCCCAGGCCATTCATTGGAAAACACAAAACGATCCCTTGATCTCGGTGGGTCTGCAGGTGGCATGCTCTGGGTGCAGGCAGCTCCAGGGCACAGGCTTCCTGGTCGCAGGAGCTCATTCCCTCCTGGGGCCAGCTGGCTCCCAACACAATACCAACCTTCAAGATCTGCTCTGTGGCTTCCCGTTCTGAGGGAGCCACAGGCAAGACACCAGTGTGCCTGTGGTTACAAAAACAGTGTCCCCATGCTTCCCTAACTGGGAACAAGCTGCCGGGCAGCCATCCTGACAACCGCACTGACTGCTGGGCACAGAGAGCGTGCAGGACACCTCCTTTCCCCATGGCCACTGCTGAGCCTCCGGAACCAGTTGCCAGTGAGGGCTTGGCTCCCCAGGGTCTGGGCATCCCCAGTCTCTCCTCTTCCATGATCCTGAGTGCAGCTTCCCTGATCCACAGATGGGATCTGTTCCAGTCCCACCAAAGAGTCATGTTTCCTCACATGGATGGACTATCTAAGCCTGCTGAGCTGCTCCAGTCTTGCACCTTCTGGTGCATGGCCCTCCTGCCCCATGAGGGACACCTCCACCCTGCAGGGCACCACACGGGGGGCTGGGCTGAAATGGGAGGGCTCAAGGTGCTTCACCCAAGAGAGAGGAATGACCATTAGGGTAGAAGCACCCAGGCAGATGATGGAGGTGGCTTCCATCAGAGGGGACCAGATTTTCCCAACGGTGTCCCATCATCTCCCCGCAGAGGCAAAGCGCTAAAGAAGTTCCAAAACTTAAAAAGAAATGGCCATTTCTTTCACATGCATGTCATGAAAAGGGCAGTGATGGCTTCTAAAGATGGCAGCAAGTCCATGCTGGGAAAACCAGGTGGAACTTAACGCCAGTTTCATCAAGTATTTTTGCCCAAGCTCTAGAGATTCCTCTATCCCTGAGAGTCCCTGCCACAGAGGGGACCACCAGCCTGGTGGCTCTGCTAGAGACATATGAAGTCAAGTGGTTTTTCTCAAAGCTTGGACTTCCCAGTCCCAGGAGCAGGAGAGCTTCTCAGCTCCTTCCAGCAAACCAAAGTTAAAACTCACTTCTTGCCCCTGCGGTTGTGGAGAGCAATGGGAATACCTGACCTGAATGTGACTGCCAAAAAGGCAATAGAGAGACCTGAGCTGGCCCAATCGGTTTGCACTTCTGCCAGGACTGAAGCCAGATATGTGGCTGTCCAGATGTGGATACCCCAGGCTGGTGCTCTCTCAGACCTTGGCCTTGTGCCCATCACCAGACACAGCATGGAAGAGCCAAGGGGACAGCAGAGTCCCACCAGCATGGCAGGTTGCTGGGTCTTTTCTCCTCTCACCCAAAACCCCAGCTCATCTCCTGCTTCTGGAAAGCTCCAGCAAGGGTGGGGAAGGTCTCTGGGGGTGGCAGGGGGGGAGTGGGGGGGCTGGGACTTTCCCCAGGAGATCACAGGAGGAACTTTGGCTGGAGGGTGGGGGGAACCGGTGAGGAGTTGCTACATCATGCCCCAATGAGCCGTGAGTAACTCTTCTGGTATTTCTTCCCCGCACAGAACAGTCATCAGAGCCAGATCCTGCCCGGGGGAATCGCTACACGGGAACGCCCAGCCCCATCCAAATTCCTTTCCTGCTCCCAGTAGAGCCGATGTGAAGCAGAGGCACGAGGGAACGGTTCCCTGGTACCCCCTGTCCCATCCCACCCGTTGGGGTGGCATGAGCATGGCCATGGGCAGGGCTGGCAGTGCTGGCTGACAGAGCCTAGTGGGCCACCGACCCACGAAAGCAGCCAGATGCACCTGGGCTACTGGAAGTCACTGGAGATCAAAGCCTCATTGCATCTGCTGGTCCAAGGGGAGCAGAGGGCAGAGCCTTCCTTGCCTTGGTCTGGGCAACTGGCCTCCATGCTTCCTCTGGTTGAGAAGCAGGTGGCCATGGCTTGAGACGCTTCCCAAGAGCCTGGCTGGCACCATGCTGCAACCTGAGCTGCAGAGAGGTGCTCCGAGGCTTTCCTGAAGTTCAGCCCCAACATGTCATGCTTGGCACCAGCACCCGTGCAACCCCCCAAAAAAGAAAAAAAAAAAAGAGTTTGGCCCTAACTGACCTGCTTGGCAAGGCAAAGTACCTACAGCGAGGCAGCAGCTGGCTCAGGAGAGGAGCCCAGGAGTCCTGTGCTCCCGCTGCCAGGCCCAGCTCCTGCCCACCACCCCCCGGCACAGCATCCTGGTGGCATTGCCCCCACGACGAGGGCTCGGGTCGCCTGCCTGGTGAGGAGGCTGTAGCCACCACTGTGTTGAGCTTGTTGAGTGACCAGACACACCGGCAGCAGCCTGACTCTGCAGGAATGCCCTCGCTGCCTGGGAGGACTGCAGCCTCCTTGCTGGGCGGCAGCTGCACCAGCCCTCGGTGCTCCACGGCTGGGTGTCCCCGAACACGGAGCTGCCACGCGCCTGCAGAAGGGCCAGCAGTGTCTGGAAACGGGTGGGATGTGGAGATGGAGAGCAGTGGGAGGGCTTGGGCTGAAGGCTGTGATGGAGCCAGGGGAGCTCCAAGGGCCAGGGTAGGAAGAGCTCCTGGGGGAGACTGGACAAGGGATGGGGAAGGTAGGGGCTAAGCAAGCTGGGAACAGAGTTTGGGGTCCACTGAGCCCCTTAGGCAGAAGATCTGAGTGGAGGCAGTGGGTGCAGAGGAGCAGGGTGGGCAAGCACCGGAGTGAGAGCAGGTGGGGGAGACGCACGAGAAAGGAGGCTGATAGTGTGTCTGGGAAGGGGGTGATGTGGAGGTCCTCCACAGCCCAAACCCTGATGGCTGAGATCCCCACCAAGCAGATGGACACCAAGTCTCCCAGGGGAGCCTGTGGACTCAGAGGGAATGCTCTAACCATTAGACCGCCTTGCCTGTGATGTGCCCCCTGCTGCAATGGCTGTGAGTAGGTTCGGACCCAAATACTCTTTACTCTCTCAGTCCTGCATGTGGTTCCCTGCCCCCAGAGACACCCCAGGCCTCTCGGGGAGTGTGTGAGGGACACCAGAGACTCAGGCAAGGCGGTCTAATGGTTAGAGCATTCCCTCTGAGACACCAGGACTCTCACAGGGAGTGCCCAACCCTGGCTACTGCACGAACGGGTGCCTTTTCTCTGTCCCCCCAGCTGGAGCTGAAGAAGAGGAAGGTGGGTGCCAGTGACAGGGAGGGACATCGAGGTCCACCAGCATCCCCAGCTCATTGCTTCCATGAGGCAGATGGAGAGGGAAGAGGATGCCTGGCTGTGACAGCACAGGGCACACCCGGAGAGGGGAGTGACCCTGGAAGCAGCCTGGTGAGGACAACAGGACTGATGGGAGAAAGGGGGAAAAGCTTTTTTTGGACATGGATGGAGAACACCTGGGGGGACTTTGTGCCACACCTCTCCTCCCCCCACATGGCAATGGGAGGTTTTGGGCTGGGGAAGGAGATGATGGAGGGGCAGAGCCGGCGTGGGGGCAGGACGCCAGTGCAGGGGAGGTGGGAGCGGGCAGCTGGGGGTCGGGGGATGAAAGCACAGGGTCCTGGGAGGGGGGGTGACAGGAGTGGTGCAGAGGCAGCCAGCACAGCCAGGTGCAGTGGGAAGGGCTGGGAGGAAGGCAGGGAAAAGAGGCCAAGTGCAAAGAGAGCAAAGGCAGCGGAGGAAAAGAGAGCGTGGCCAGAGAGGCAGACATGAAAGGAGGAGTGAGGCAGGGGAGAGATGAAAGGGCCATGGCGCGGGTGCTCCTGCCTCCTCCCCAGGCTCCCGGGGCTTTGTAATCCCCGGGGAGCTGGCTTCTCTCATGTGGTGGCCCGCAGCTGTGTGCGGTCGGCTCAGCCCCACCGTTCCGCACTGGGACTTTCCAGGAGGGGGAGAAACCCAACACAAAACACATGACTTAACCAGCGCCTGCCAGGCCCCGGCGCACGCGGGGTCCGGGGGCACCCCGGTACACGGCACACCCCGGGGATGCTGCAACCCACCGGGGCCGGGGCCAGCCGGCAAGCACGGTCCCTTTTGCTCCGGGGAGAGGTGACCCGGAGCAGGGTGAAAGGGGTATGAGCCCGGCCGATCGATGGGCAAAGCTCCAAGGTGGTTACGCACGCATGCAAGAGCCGGGGAGAGCCTGGATCAAACAGCACCCGCGGCAGCACAGGGCCGGCCCCTTAGGGGCACCCCCCTGAAGGCACGAAGGTGAGGGGTTGCAGGGGCTGTATGGGCTCAGTCCCTCTCCCCTGCTAACCTGTCAAGTGCCATAACCCCCGTTCCTGCCTGCTGGGCTTGGCTCTGGGTACCGGGGATGCAGCAGGACTTGGCAGACAAAGTTGGCACCCATCCTGATGGGTCACTGGGTCACTTATTTTACTGCTCAAAAGCAAACCAAGAACACAGACCACAGCGGATACTGAAGGAGCGCTTCCAAGGCACTTGTGACTTGGGATATCTCTCTTCTCTGTGCCCAGCTCAGGCCACCGGAGGGGGACTCTTTCCCATAGCAGATGACCTTGCTGCTGGACAGTCTCCTGTTCACCACTGCTGACTGCAGGGATGCTGGGCTCTCTTCTCAGCTCTGGGTCAGGTGGGGCAGCAGAGCTGGTACCCATGGGGGGGTCCCCCATATGTCTCCCTTCTTCCTCGTCTCAGTTTTGCCTGTGCCAACCTTCTCTTGTGTGCCTGTGTGAACCTGGTGGGTGCAGCTAGAAGTAACTCTGACTGAGCTTGCGCAGCACCAGATGCTGCCTTTGCCCTCCTGTCTCAGGGCTTTTCGTCTCTCCAACCCCACTTTCAAGACAAAAGAGGACTGGTGCTTGGCAGCATGGCCAGGGACCTCCTCCGAGCCACTGGTGAGAGTGTCACTGTGTAGGACCTTCCCTTTCCAAAGGCTCTCACAGAGCAGGGTTGTATCAGTTCCATGGGTATCGGCCGTCTGGGGAGATCCCATCTAACTCCATCTTCTTGGCTACATCTGGAAGTGCACTGATTTTCTCCAGAATACCCCATTCTCCCCACAGTCCCATCTACCCTCAGCAAGGAGCTGGAATGGGAATCTCTGTAGGGCAAGGAGGTCCCAGCCCTAATGCGCTGTCCCTGCCCCTGCCACGTCTGGCTCCCACTCTGCACTGGTCAGGAAGGGTCGCACCACCCTCAGCCACACACATGAGAGAAGGGGTGCAGCCATCCCAGGGTGCTCCCCACACCTGCATGGCAGCCCTGAAAATGCTCCTGGGAACATGTCCCCATGCCGGCCGGAGTGCTGTCTCCATGGCTGCAGTGGGCTCTCACTGCAGGGACTCGCTGAAGAGGTGATGAGGATGCTGCAGTGGGGAAGAGCCCAGTGTACTTGGGGAGCAGGGGGTGGCCGTCCACGTCCCCCATCCCTCCCAGTATGAGCCAGCCCTCCCCAGAAGAATGCTCCAGCACGGCTGCAGCTGCAGGGAGGGGAGGCACTTGCCGAGCGCCGTGGCATGAAGGCATGATAGGGCACGCTCTGCCGGACCATGAATACCTGTCCCAGGCGGTTAGAGGCACCCAAGGCGTGTACGGGTGGCGCAGGAGCACACGCCTCGTCAAGCCTGGGTGGTGGTGCTCCACCGGGAGAGGAGGCTCTTTCCAGTTCACCCTCCCACTCACGCTGGTGAACGACTAGCTCCCCCCCGCCAGCGACCCGCTTCCCCATCACACTCTGCACGTAGCACACGGGTCTTGCGGGGGGGGCGGGGGAATACCCCTTTTCTCCCTGGCAAAGGGGGTGTGAGTGGGCCTGGCCTGAGGCTGGGAGTGGGCTGGGTGG
Organism: Haliaeetus albicilla; assembly: GCF_947461875.1. Taxonomy (NCBI): domain Eukaryota; kingdom Metazoa; phylum Chordata; class Aves; order Accipitriformes; family Accipitridae; genus Haliaeetus; species Haliaeetus albicilla. Next base: position 18,535,509 of record NC_091486.1, read on the forward strand.
CCTTGCTGGGTCCCTCCAGCCTTAGCATCACTGCTTGAATGAACTGCCAAGGGAGCTGCTAAGTGAGGATTGGAAATCAGGCAATGTGCAAGGCAGTGAAAGAATAAAAAGAAGCACAAGTAGCAGTGCCTGGTGACTTGCTCTCATTTGCTGCTTGCGTGGACATGGACAGCATGCCTGTCACATGCGTGGGGACACATCCATGTAAGCCTCATCCCTGCTGCTCACGCACAGCTCACTGTGCTCCTGCTGCTGCAGGAGCCTATTGCTCAGGACTGCCTGCACCAGACCAGGAGCATGTGTCATGCCAAGAGACCCCCAGACTCTCTGCTCGCTTGTGCTCTCAGCCCAGGTACCGATGCACACTGGGGGCCTCCTAAAGGGCTGATGCCAAGTAGAGAATGAGGAAAAAAGCCAAAGCCTCCAGCTGTTTGTAACAGCTGCCTAATAATAAGGATGCACAGCACCATGACACTGCCAGTGCAAATCTTCTGCCATGACCAGATGGGGTAAATACCTGCTGGAGGAAGGGTTTTTGCTGAGCAACATCTTGGAGCAAAGCCAGGTCTGGACTGGTGTTGGTAGCCCTGTGCTGGCTAAAGGAGTGCTCCAGACCTCCTGGGAGCTAAGGGCTGGGAGTTCACTCTCTGTACATTTGGTCTAACAAGGAGACACATTTCCAGCAGCCAGAACGCTGAAACACTTTTGACCAGGACTGGAGAATTTGCAGTGCTGGAGGCAGTTGAGCCAGGCAGGTTGCTAACCTTTGAGGATGCTTGTCCTCAGGAGGTAGGGGCTGTGACAGGAGAAGTGCAAAATCAGGAGAGGATTTCTGCCACGTTTCTCCAGCTGTAGGACCCAGAGCAAACCCAAGGTGGTTGTGAAGTAGAAGGCAGCAGCACTGGTTTTGCCTCCTCACATCCCCCCCGCCCCCCCTGCACACACTGCCTGCCCAGCATTACAAGGAGAAACAATCTGTGCTGTCATGGTGCGTCATGCTTGCTGTTCATGGGTGCTGAAGCCTGTAGTGGGATGGAGCGTCCTGGACAGGCTTTGATGTGGCTGCCTGCTAAAACCACTCCTGCAAGGTCCCTGGGCAGCAGCCCTGGCTGCGGGGCAGATATCCCAGATATTGCAGGGGCTCTGCTTCAGGTGGTGTTGGTTGGACTGAAAGAGGAGCCTGGCAGCAATGGGAAACCCAGGATATGCTGGACGATAAGCAGTCTTTCCCTGGAAGCACTTTGCAGCTGGCAGCTCAGCCCTGCAACCTGCCTGCAAGATGGATGCTGTCAGCTCTGGTGCCAGCACACAAGAGCTCCCATGGATAACACAGCAAGAAACAGCGAGGCTCAGAATAGGACCCAGAAGTCCTGTTCCTGGTGCCACTTCCATGCCACCTGTCACCCGGACTGAGAGGCAGCCTGGTCCTTGTGCTGTCTCTGTAGCCTGGTGCTGCTGCTGGAGGGGATGCCTTGAAGAGATGTCGCCAGAAGCATCTCAGGATGTGAATCCCCCACAGCGGGTGAGCCCTGTGGCGAAGCATAGTGCTAAATCAAGGCTCAATGTGGGCAGGGATGTGAGGCACTTTTGTCACTTGACTTGGGGACCAGATGCTGGCGAGGGGATGAGAGAGGAGGTTTGTCCCTGCTCAGCCCATGCGCACTTCAGGGGGTGCTCAGGCTGCGAGCAGAGCTGCAGCGGTAATCGGTCCGTGGTGGCTGTGGTTCCCGGAGCCTCCTGACTGTCCGTCCCCTCTGCTTCCTATTGCTGCAGTCACAGCACTTCGGGATTTGGGGATTCAGGTCCATCCCTGCCCTTCTGGGGAGATGTCCTTTCCCACTGGGCAGCCTTCTCCCCTGTGCCACTGCAAAGCTTGGGGCTGGCCTGGCCCCACGCTCACCAGGGACCACAGCATCCCTCCACCAGGTAGCAAGGCTTGGCAGGAGCCTGGCTCTCCAGCTGCCGGCAGAGCAGCCCTCCCTCACCAGCTGCCCCATGCTGGGGCTGCAAACAAACAAACAAACAGACACCCCAGCACCAAGCCCCAGCAACTCATCCCCTCCTAACGACGGTAATTACAGTGAGGCAGCTGGCGAGCAGCGCTTGAAACCTGGTGTGTAAACATGGCTTTCTCCTCCACCGCTCAGGCAAAAGCAACCTCCTTCAGGGGAGCAGTAATTTCAGGAGGGGGGTCCACGTTGTTGTGGCAAGGGCTGTGGCCAGAGACTTTCATCTTGGCCTTTTGATGCAGGGCAGGAATAATAGATGGTAGCCGGCAACACCCCACTTCACTGCACTGCCTGCTCTGGGCCATTTTCCACCTCCCGGCGGGCAGCTGAGTCTCCTTGCCCTTCCCAGCCTCTGGGCCAGCCGCTGGCTCCTTATCCCTCTCCAGGATGGGCGAGGGCACGGGGAATCTCAAAGAGCCAGGCCAGGGCTGGCACCAGCCATCCAGGAGCTAAAAGAGCCATCTTGTGCCTAGAAGGGCTGGCAACCAGAGGCACGAAGGGATGGCTGGGCCACATTGCCACCCTGGGCCACATCAACACCTATCTCGCTCCCTCACACCACTGCTTCCAGGGCTGTGGCTGCTCCAGAGCCAACAGACCAAGAGCAAGTGCTCTGGTACCTCGGTGATGGGCACCCTTTGAGACCAATCAGAGAGGTGTGGCTGCCTGCAAGAAGAGGTGACCAGAAGATCCCCGGTGATGGCACCTCTTGCAGAGTGAGCCCAGACTATCACAGGCAGGATGTCCTACTCCACGCACAAGAATGGTACATCCCTGCAGTGTCCCCTGGTCCTGTCTCTCAGCCCTACCTGGAGGTCCCTTGAGTACCACAGAAGAGGAGAGGAAGTGTGCAGGGAGCAGAGGGCAGGGGCTGGGGAGACTACGTGGGTGGAAGAGGGTTGGGAGAGGTGATGGAGTGAAGGGGGATTGTCCCAGTTGGGAGAGGTGGGTGCAGGAGACCATCACTCCCTGCCTTGCCTCCCAGCCCCTCCAGTGCTCCCCAATACGCAGCCCTGAGCATGGATGCTCCCGAGCTTTGGGCCCCTCTGCCCAAGCGCTGGCTCACCGTCACCGTGTGCCTCCTCAGCTCCCCTCCGTGCCCCGCTCCTGCTGCTCGCCCAGCCTGGTGTCACCAGAAGCCTCCCGCCCTGAGCCCAGCGCAGCTGGGTCCCTCTGGGGAAGGAGGTGGCGCGTGTCCTGCCTGCGTGGGGAGGAGTGCTGCTCTTTCCCATGGTGCCAGCACAGCACCTGTGCAGGGAGAGGGAGGGACGGGACAGCCTGTGCTGCCGCAGTCACCCAACGGCGATGCCAGGCTGAGCGCTGGCGAGTCCAGCGCTGTGGCACGCCAGATGGGCATGGCTCCGGGCACAGCTTTCACAGGACACACAGTGGCAATGCCTCAAGAGTTGCTTGGTTTTGTGGGAGCAATCCCTGCTGGCCGTAACGCCCAGATACCACGTGCCGAGCTGTGCGTGCCGGCAGCAAGGGGACAGTGCTGGGCACACGGGTGGGGGCTGCCAGGCACCTCAGGCTGACTCTCTACACAGTGCCAGGCTGTTAGCCGAGGGCAGGCACACTATGGCTGGGTCAGACTATCTCAGCACACCCTGGCAAGGGCGCTGACCCATGTTGGGATCATTACTGGAAGCACTGGACGCAAAACACTGCCTTATGCCCTGATGGCTTGATGCCTTCCTACATTCAGAGCCAGGGTGTTAAATCCGCCGCCCTGGACTGCTTCCAGCTTAGGTAACTGCACCTGCCAGAACTCCCTTCCCTGCAATTCAAGGGCAGGGCACTGTCTGGCCACTGCTTGTGGGGGGAGAAGGGATGCTGTTGCCTCCCAGGGGTGCTCGGCCGATGCCCGGCATCAGCCCTGGCAGGCCCAGGGGAGGTGCTGGCTGCCACACTGCCAGGTGCTGCATGGAGGATGCGCGTGGTCCAACTCCCTGCTGACGTAACTCCTGAGAGGCAGCTGGGAGTTGCCAGCGGGGAATTGGCCCACATCACTCAGAGCACTTGGGGAGCCGTGCGGAGAGCAGGTAATTGTTAAATGTGGGCTGAGATAGGCTGAGCGGGGAGGGCAGGAGGCCAGGGAGGTGGCAGACACCTCACCAGGGCTGGCTTGGTTTACACAAGTTAGGCTTTGTTCAGTATCTCCCCGGGGTTTCGTGGCTGGGAGGTACCACCCCGTGCTGCTCTGATGACAGGGAGCCAGGCGGCCGCTTTGTGGAGCCTTGCAAAACCTTCCCCAGCAGGACACAGCGGCGAGGAGAGAGGGGCATGGTGGGGCTGCCTTAGGTCTATCCCAAACACTGGTGCCAAAACCCCTGTGAAACAGCGGCCTGGAAAACCTGTGGGAGAGCAGCACAGAGTGTGGTGGGTATGCAGGGCATGAAGCCTCCCTGTCTGAACTGGGGGACAGTCATCACAGCCTGGCCACAGCCTGCACAGCCTTTGTCTGGAAGCCGGGTTGAGGGCAGCAGCAGTGGGCTGGAGGCTGTAACCTCCCCATCTCAATCATGGTCCTGACTACCAGCAAAAGCATCACCTGGGGCAGAAGTTTTGGTCCACGTTGGCTTCACACCCAGGGCATGGGGCTGCTGAGAGCTAGCAGCATCCACTGGGCCAGCCCACAGTCCCCATGGTCCTGTGGAAGGACACTGGGCAGGTGAGAGATGCCCCTACCCTGGCAGGAGACAGGTCCTGGCTTCTGGGAGAAGGTCCTTTAGCCTTGGGCCTCCAAGTGCATGCCCATGCCCACTAGAGATGATGTGCTGATGGCTAATGGTGCTGGGACATGGCGCCTCCCTGCCAGTGGAAGATTTTGCTGCCGGCAGTGCTACCAGCCAAGAAGGGAAGACCCATCACTGCCTTGGACAAAAAGATGAGGTCTCTCTTGTGCCAAATCTCCTTGGCACTGGGGTCTAGCAGACACCTGGATTATGCACTAAAGCACAACTGTTCCCCATGGGCAGCCTCGGCTCCCCCATGTGTCCTCCAGCCTCCAGTGGGGTGCCCATGGTGCAGAGCTGGCTCCCAGGCACCCGTAGCCCTTTCCACCATCGCATGTTGCTGAAGCGGAGCCTCCTGTCCTGCAGGTATAACCTGCCCTTGTCCTTGTCCCAGCGCTGCCTCGCAGACGCTGTGCTCAGCCACGTAGCCAGGCTCTGTGTTGCTCACCGCCAGCACCCTCCAGCCCGTGTGTCACCTGGTCGGTGGTGATGCCACCTCCCTGCTTGCTGGTGCCTCAATCAAACTGGCAAGTGTCTTCAGGACTTGCCAGCATGTTCCTGCCCACACTGCCTTGCTTTTTGCCTTGCTGACCTCCCTCCCTGAGCTGCACATCCCTAGCACCACCCTTGCCCATCCCCAGCACATCCCCCGCCACCAACCAGACACAGTGCATGTCTCTGCACTAAAACCCTGCAAAAAAAGGCAAGGACCTGACCAGCTCACATGCTTACCCCCGCCAAGCCAGGCTGGGGCTCAGGTTCACAGCAGCATGGCCCCTCTCTCACCCTGGGTCCATGCCCACCAGTTCCCATCTGCTCCTCAGCTGCGCCTGCACAGTGGAAGTCCCAATTTGGGAGAGATGCCCCTGGGCTCTTCTGCTGAGCCTGTGCTCAAAGCCAGCCTGAGTCAGGCTCCTTGCTTGGCTGCAGGGGAGTACATCAGCCCCTCCAAGCCCACCTACCCCGAGGCTTTGCTGACTCACATGGAGTGGAGGAGAAGCTCAAGGGTCCGGCTCACGCTGTGTAATAGCCTCATGGGTTGCAAGAGGCTGCACAGCATCTCACGGCATCCAGACTGCTGCCGTGGAGCCCAGGGTCTCTGACCCTGCCCCACTTCTGCAGGTACGGCCCCTTGGCCTCTTCGCTGCCTGCTGCACATCTCTGCCTGGCCCTCAGAGTTGGTCCCTGAGCAGGATGGGCTGTTCTGCAGGTCTCCTGCCTGCTGGTCCTTCCCAATGCACCCAGCCCCTTACTTCTGGGCTGGCTGCGGCAGGTGAGCAGGTCTCCACCAGCTCCCCAATCCTGTGCTCCCCTCTACTGACTGCTTCCAATTCAGGACAACCTCCCCACTGACACCACTGCAAAGCCCTCCTTGAAAGTCACAGGGGGAAAAAAAAATACATCTGAGGCTGGAAATGCCTTGCACTTTCCACAGCCAAATACCACCTGGCAGAGCGAGAGTGAGGAGCCTGGGAGAGGCAGCTCCCTACCTGCTCGCTTCCTCGGCCACGGCTCTGCGGCCGAGCTGGCTCCCCAGCACCTGCCTCCCCCCAGCCTGCAAGCCCCGGGGCAGCGTGCAAGGAGTGACAGGTGAGTTGGCAGCAACCCGGCTCCGGCATCCCTCGGCGCTCCTTCAAAACCAAGCCCTTTGCACGCCGTGTTTCTGCCGTGACGAACCGGCAGACATCAAGGAGAAGTAATTTGCTGGGATTCTTCTGGCCAGGCGTGTCCTGACGCCCACACGCCGCTCTCGCCCGTGCGGACGGGAGACACGTGCTCTGATGTTTCCCGACACCCGGCATCACTGCTGGCTTGTGGTGGCTGGAAAGACTGGCGGGGGGGTTGGGTTGGTTTCTCTCTGAGACCTTGGAGTCCATGGGTGGGTATCAGGTCAGGGTTTGCCCTTCCCAGGATGCAGGTCATGAAACACCACACATGCAGGGTTTTTGCAAGGATTATCAAGGCAGCTTTACTCTGGACAGGACAAAACCAGCTCCAAAGGGAGCAGCCACGCTCTGCCCTTCCCCCTGTCCCACCACTCCAGAGTATCCTTTGGCTTTAGGCAAGTCCTATCGTATACCCAAGCCGTTGTTGCGCTGAATCACCGAGCCTGCCTCCTGCTGCTGCCCTGGTAGCTGATAGCCTTCCTTGGCAGAGCCAGGAACAAACCATCTGGTCTGCTTTCCAGGTTGCCCTGGTCTCTGCAAATCCCTTTGAACTTTTAATTCCTGGCTCTGAAGCCAAACAGCTCTGTCCCATCTCTGGTATCCCATGCCCCATCTTATAGCAGGGCTCTGGGTGAGCTCTGAGCAGGGCTTGGGGAGGAGGGTCCCTAGCAGGGCTGGCGGGGTGGCTTGGTTCCCCCCACGTCATGGTCCATCAGCGGGGAAATCCTTCTTGGAGGCTCGATGTTGGCTGTGCCTGTTGCAGAGCTGGGCTGGTGGGTCAGGCCCTGGGGACTGAGACATGCCCAGGTCCCGCTGACTGAGCAGGAGGTCTGCTGGGCAGTGAGCAGGGACAGAGGGCATGTCCCATCCCCAGCACAGAGCGGCTCAGTGCCATGCACCAACTGGGGACTCTTACACCCAGCTAGGGTCTTGGGGCCTTGGGCCAGGGCAGGGGCTTCTCCCAGGAGGGTTTTCCAAGGAAAGGATGCTGAGCCAAGCTCCTCGAACTGGGCCTCTCCCGGCAAGGCAGACAGCAGCCTCCATGGGGATGGGCTGGGAATCTCTTCCAGCCAGCGCTGCTGCAAGCTTCCCCATCGCCCAGGAAAGCTGTGATGGGACGGCCAGCGAAGGCACACGTACCCCAGCATCTGGCGAGGCTCTGGCATGCTCAGCTGTAGCCTGGGCTCGGTGACAGCCGGGCTCAGCCCAAAGTGCTGAGTTGGCTGAATCCAGGCCAGGATGGCTCCTGCCCTCACTACAAGCCGAGGGGTTGAGAGCAACCCAGAGTTGAGGATCGGATGGCAAAGGCAGCATCCCACAAGCCCTCCACTCCCTGCCCAGGTCCCACCGCCCTTCCTGGGGCCAGCCTGGCCTGCAGAGGGGAGGCGGTGGGGCTGGGGGCTGGGAACACCCTCTCTGTGGCTTCCCTCCTAATAACGAGGCGATGACGCCATGTGCGCAAGCTGTTCCTAAGGGAGGAATGTCCTTTCTTCCTGTGCCATGTCGTGGCCGGATAAGTACAGGCCTCCAGCTCAGCAGCCTCCGCATGGCTTGCCATCGCAAAGTGTACCTTCTGCATCTGGCCTGAATGCTCCACAGCTGCCGGGGCTGCCCCCTCCCTCTTCCCAGCACATCTGGGCCAGGCAGCACCAAGATGGTGAGGCCAGAGATACTGGGAGAGGCTGAGATGCACCGGGAGGGGATGGTGCTTCATCTCCCACAGGGAGGGGCTGGCACCGGAGACCCTCCTGCAGCTGGAGGGGGGAATCCTGTGGCTGTCTGTCATGTGCCTTACACCGCTATAGTGGTCCTGTTTATATGGTTATAGTGCCCCTCCTGATATAACTATAGGGACTCCCACTTACACAGATATAGGGGACCCCTTTATACTCTAACAGGGACCACTCTGACCTGGGAGACTGCCCATGTGCACGTAGGCACTAGTTCACCTCCCCCTGCCAAGTAATAGAGATGGGGTCCAGTTTAACAGCCCACAGTATCGCATGGACACTTCCCTTGCACCTCCAGGCCTCAGGGCTGCCTATAGCCTGTCCCTGCTGCCCAGGGCTCAGAATTGTTGCTGTGGTAAATGGCCCTGAAAATATGCCAGGGGAGACAGCTTCCAGCATCCCAGTAGGTGTGGGAACCTCGGAGGGCAGGCAGGGATCTCCAGCACGTGGCTAGCTGTAGGGGTGAGCAGAGCAGCGTGGGGCTCATCCACCTGGGCTGGAGACAGCGTGTCCTCCACTGGGAACCAGGGAGAGGACAGGAGGCCGGGTCAGGGCTGGGGACAAGGTCAAAGCACGGGGAAGATCTGGGGTCGTCCAGGCAGAGACCCTCGCTGGTCAGCGGTCCCTGCTCGGGCCACCCTGGGGATGTGTTGCCAGGCCAGCACTCACCCCTCTGCCACCCCTCGCCTGCCAGCCCTTGGGGACCCATTTCTCCCCCAAGGGGTGCCAGGCTCTTCTTTCAACACGCCGGCAGCATCGGGAGCGCCGAGAACCGAGCCCTGCCGCTGTATCCCTTCGTGTCCTGGGCACACGGCGGGGGGTGGCCGCGGGTGTGCAGCACGCGTGTGCGTGTGCATCCACTGCCCTCTGCTGAGGGAGTGTGGGCAGCTCACCCGGGCTGGGCTCTGGGCGCCGGGGCTGAGCTGGTGCAGGGCTGGGGCTGGGCTGGCTACTGTCCCCGGCCAGCCGCACGGGCGGCTTTGTGATGGGCTGATTTTGCCTCCCTCCATCCCAAGCTGCAGGGATAATGCGATCTCTCAGCTCTTACCGGGTGCTATTTTCTGGCCCCATGCCCCTGACCCCTGGCTCTGAGTTCTTGTCCCCGTGCCGAGAGGTTCCCGGCTGCTCCCAGGCTTCCATACCCATAGCTTTCCTAGTTTCTCACTGAGCTGGGTCCCTCACTTTCCCCTTTCCCATTATTTCCTTGAAGGTGTATGTGCAATTATCCAGATGATAGTTTTTATTTGCCCCAGCCAAGCAGATCCGCATGAGTTAATAACCAGGAGCCAGGTGGTACCAAGGTGCCGGCTGTCAGTAGCCGGGTGCGGTGGAATAGCAGTGTACCTGCCCAAGCCGGCCATGCCGAATAGTGCTGGAGTTGCCTCCAGCAGCTGCACTCACCTCCACCCTGCCCCAGAGGTGTGGGACACCTCTTCTCAGCCCCCATGCCCAACTGATACAGCAGATGACTGTAACAAGCCAGTGGGGTCTAGCCAGGCATGGCTCCCACATGATGCTGAGACGGGGCAGGAGGGCGTCAGCAGGGCCAGATCCAGCATCTCTCTGCAGCACCTCGATTTGCCTGGAGGGCTGCAAGCAAATGCTTTGCTGCCTGGAGGGTCTCTGGTGGGTCTGGGGGTACCTTTAGCTGCCAGATGTGTTGGGGAGAAGCTGCTCCCCCTCCCCACATGCCGCCTATTCCCTTGCTGCCTCTCTGTAAATGGGCCGCTTAATTCAAAGCCTCCAGAGGAAAGGAGGGGGGGAAGAATCTCTGGTTACGTCTGCACTTGCAAAACAAACAGGCCCAGAGCATTCCCAGGCACAGCAGCGGGACTGTCCCCATGGGAATTTTTAGCACTGCCCTGGTATGATTTTTGGCTTGGGCCAGCTTGCACTGATCCAGGCAATTTTTGCTCACGATTTAGGAATTAGCCTGGGTCAGGGACAGTGCCCAGCAGGCTCTGGCACACAGGCTGCCCATTTGTGGGATGTGTTTCATAGCCTGGAGGTGGGTTGGTCTGTGGCAGAGGTCCTCAGGGTGAGAGAACAGCCCTGGGTTTGTTTAAATTAATGTTGGGCTGTAGAGCATCCTTCCCCAAAAGCCTGGTGATGGGCACTTTGGAAATACAGCCCCATTGACACTGGCTTGTCTGCTCCAGGCATGTGGAAAGGTGTCTGGGTGGAGGAGCTCCCAGGCAGGGGACAGCAGTGGGACTCTTTAGTGCAGATCTTGTTCAGTCAGGGCTGGGATGAAGGTTAAGGAGAGTTTCAAGGGCTGGGCTGTAGGACAGCAGGCAGGGGAAAGGCTTGGGACAGACCCTGTGGGTGGGATGGGGTAGGAGTCCATCCATCCATAGCATGGGAGAGCTCCAGCCCATCTCCCCCAACCTGCCTCCCCCATAAATCAATGGCAATGAGGTTTATTCACATAGTTACTGAAACACTGCAGTGACCCAAAAGGTCTTCCAGCCCAGGACCCCGCCGGGCATCACTTACCCTCTCCCACCTCAGCCGCATGATACAGGCTGCATTTGCACAACCACCAGGCCTGAGGATGGGGGAAGGATGCATGCACACATGTGTGCATGCATATGCATGCGTGTGCGCACGCGCCAGTGCTGGGCAGGCACCCTTGGCATGCCGCGTGCCTGTGTTTGCACTGCGCTTGCCATGTGCATTTCAGGGCACGTGTGGGATCTGGCAGCCCGGCATGGGTGCTTTGCGTGGGCAGGGGGTGTTTTGCTCAACACATGCCTTTATCTACGGTTGTGGTTTTGATGCAGAGAAAGACCTGGCTTTTGATGTCTGTGTGCATGCGCGTGCTCTGCAGGTATTTCACACATGCTATGTGCAGCCTGCACGGATGTGTGTGTGTGTTTGCACATGCGTGTGTGCGTGCACGTGTGCGAAGTGTGAGATCAGTGTCTCAGCTGGCCGCCGCTCCGGCTGCTGGAATCCCTGCCTCCCAGGCCATGTTATAGATGAATACACTTGAAAGCATTTTTTCCCCCTTAGCCACCAGATTTCACTGGGAGAAGAAAAGGAACCGGGCACTTTATCTTCATTAGCAGCTGGGAGCCTCTTGGGGCGGCTTTTGTCTGGGCGATGCTCCCTCCGCCCCTGCTCTTATCCCCTGTCCTCACTCATTAGCCCTTTCCAGAGGGGAAAGGGGCTGGCTGACAGGGTCTTGCGGCTCTGCTGCATCCCCATTCCTGCTGGCCACCGTGTCCCCCAGCCCTGTGGCCTTCTCCAGCCCCCTCCAGGCAGCAGGGCTGGGATGGGAGGGGACAGGTCCCCTTCCTTGTCTGCTCTGGGAGACCCAAGAGTCATTTTAGGCCCCAAGAAGCCCCTTTATTTGCAAGCTACTGCCCCTGGTGGTTTTGGAGCTGGCTTTGGCCAGCACTGGTTCAGGGGTCTGGAGGGGTTGGGGAGGGGCATGAAGGTGGCTCCATGACCAAGGCCCCCCCGGGAGGGCTGGGCTGAAGGCAGCCCTTCCCCTCTGGAGCTGTTCATCACTGGGAAGCACTCATGCCCGCATCCATTAATACCCAGTAACCATGACAACTGCCGTGGAGCTGTCATCCTGTCCCCAGGCCAGCCACCACAGGGGTCCTCACAGAGGGGAGCAGAGGGGTCTGGGGGCAGAAGCTTTCCTTCAATAGCTGCTACGTGCAGGGTGGCACGTAGGCTGGGCACTGCCCCACTGCCGAGGCCTGGGGCAGTTTGGAGGGGATACAGCACCGCTCCCCCCAGGGTGCCAGGGCATCCCCAGACAGGACCGGGGCTGCTGCTACTGGGAATGGGGCAGGATGCTGGGGCCACCTCAGCTGTGGGGAGGGCTTCGGGGAATGATGGGGGCAGAGACAGTCTCTGCTCCCCTCCTGCTAGCCCAGATGCTGGGGGTTCAGCGAGACAACGAGGCGGGGGTGTTGGGGGCAGACTGCCGTAGGTAACATTCCTTCCCACTTAAAAGGAGCCATAAATCACTCACTCTTTATTAAAAGCTCTGCCCGACCGGGAGAGAAATGTCAGGAGCATAAATCAACTCCACCACTCTCTTGCAAGGGTCTTGGCTTGCCAACGACTGCTTCCTCCACCGTCCCCAGGTAGGGCACGGCACGGCCACGCTCTTTGCATCCATCCCCATGGACGAGGGATGGGGATGCAGGTCAGGGTCTGGTGATGGGAGCTCTCGAAAACGCAGCCTCCCCGTGCAAATCCTTACCCCGGCGGGGGGGGTGGCAAGGAATAAAAGCAGGGCCCGTCCAGGGGGCACGGGCTTTTTTGGCCCAAGTCCTCTGCTTCCCCCTGCACCCCAGGGCCGCGGGAGGAGCGGAGCAGCGGCCCGGCCCGCCGGCTGCGGGGATGCCGCCGAGATGCCGGTGCGGGCCCGGTGCAGCCGCGGGCGAAGAGCACCCTCTCCTGGGGCCGCCGGGAAGGAGACCCCCCCCCCCGCTTCTCCCTCCGCCTGCCCGGCGGTGAGCGAGGAGGGCTGGACTTCCCCAAACACTCACCCTTTGCTCAGGAACCGAGAGACCTCAGCTGAAGCCAAAGACGACCCCGCAAAGCCCCTGATATCCTGCTGCCAGCAAGGATTTTGCCCTAAAAGATGGAGACTGGCCCCATTTTGTAGTTCCTGCCTACTTGAGGAGCAGGGCTGGGGGACGGGGGCTGCAGCAGGTGGGAAATGCCCCACCACGGCACCCTGTCCCAAAACCCAAGGGCCAGCTGTGTATCACAGAGTACCCATGCCTGCCTCCTGCCTGCATGGAGCAGGGCCTGGCAGAGGGAGAGAGGCAGAAGAGAGCCTGAACAGGAGAAGGACTCGCTTACACAGCGTTAAAGCAGCCAGCACTGAGGTAGCTGTGCTTGCCTCACCGTCTCCTGTTTTTCCAGTTAGATGTGTGGCTTAATATAGCAGCACTTATGTTGTAAAACATCGCTCATAAAACACAGAGGATGTGCCGTGTGGGAGCATTCGCAAGCCAATCCCCAGCTGCTTTTTGATGTTGGCTTGGAAATCGCAGCATCCTGGCAACGGCTGCTTGCTGGGATTTGTGTGCAGCAAGGCCAGACCTTCCCTGGGTGTAAGCCTGCAGAGATCTTCAGGCTCCGGTCAAGCTTTGAGGATTTCCATCCACTCCAGGGTCTCTGTCTGGAGTGGAGTAGATGGGAGCTACTGAGGGGTGCAGGGGGACATGTGTGCAAACCACCCGCAGATCTCAGCCCATGTCTGGTACGATGGGGCCAGTCCCATGGGAGACTTTCCTTAGGGATTCCTGTGAGGAATTGCAGATACAGCAAACCCCAGGGCCCAGGGGATGGGCAGTGACCAGCGGCACCCATTGGTGCTAACAGCACCAGCTGTGCATACTGAGGATGCAACAAGTGCTTCTGCAATGGGTCTGGTCTCCCCACACACTCAGCTCCATCAGCTGTGTCGGTGGGAGAAATCACTGCCTTAGCTGCTCCCAACAGTGCTGGCCTTTCTCAAACAACTTCCCCAGAGAGGGAACAGGCTGATAAAGAAAGTTCCTCAGGCAAAATCAGGCCAGGCTCAGGCAGTTTGCACGCAGCCAGGCACCGCCATGTGGGAATGCTGAGCACCGAGGGCCTCACCCTCCACGGAGGGGAGGGCTTGGCTCTGTGGGGTACCACCAGGCTGGAAGAGGCAGCCAAGGATAGCTCATCTTCCTATCTCAGCCCAGGCCTCAGCTGGAGAGGGAACGGGCTGGGGGGGGGGGGGGGGGGAGAAAGGGGGAGTGAGGGGGAAGGAGCCGGGATCTTCTTGCTTGGGAAACCACCGGGACTCTTCCATCAAAGGGAAGGAAGCCCTAGGCGCAGGGCCGCAGGCTTTCATGAACCGCTCGCTGCAAACCCCAGGCCCCATGGGTCTGTTTATCCTGGCACAGAAGAGCCCATAAAGCACAGCCCTGAGCTGGCCCGCAGAGCCTGGCTTTCCTCCCCGCTGCAGCCCCGGCAGCAGGGCTGGGACAGCCTGCCAGGGGCAGGGAGGGGGACCACTACCTGGGCATGGCTGCCAAGCCTGGCCGGTGCATGGCCACTGCCCAGCTGGGCTGTGGGGAAGGTGTCTCCATCCCTGTGTCCCCAGAGCCAGCAGCAAGCCCTTTTGCTCCCGTCAGCTCTCCAGGGCCATGCTTGGTCCCCACGCAGCATCCTTGGAGCGGCTGAGGGTCATCAGGGCACAGGGGTCTTGGGGTCCCATCTCAGCTACTACCAGACCTGAAAGCAGGTCCCAGCCCAAGGGCAAGGGGCCACAAGCATTGCTGGGAGCTTGTCACCACAGCCAGCTGGCACCCCCAACGTGTTAAGTGTCTCTCCCAGCTGAGCTGACCCAAGGTGCACCGTAGTTTCCCACGTTCCCTCCCTCCTGCCGCTCATCATATTTTGCATTTCTCCCTCTATCTTATCTCCCCGCCAGCTCACCCCTTTGCAGCTGGTCTCTTGTTTTCCCTCTCCTCCTTGGCCCCACCTGCTCCAGCTCCAGCCCAGCTCCTGTGCTGAAGGACCTCGAGGCAGGTCCCTGATAACGGCCAGACCAAACAAGAACCTTTTGTGCCATGCTGAGCTCATCTGGAGGAACTGAGCGAAGACCTGGCCTGGGCAGAGCAAGAGCGATACATGGAGGGATGAGCAGTTCAGTGCTTCCATGCAGTGCCAGACACATAGCACGGTCCTGCCTCAGTTTCCCCACTTCTCCCAAAATCCTCCCTCTTCCCCTGCTCATAGCAGCATCCTTCCCTCGAGCAGGGGAGGGAGAAGGGCCCGTGCTGAGGGCTGAGCTGGGGAAGGAGGGCGCATGTCCCGCTGAGAGATGCTGTCAGTGCTGAGCCCTGTGTGCACAATGGGTCTGGCAGCCAGCAAGTGCAGGAAATAAAATTCTCCCCCCTCCCAGCCTGCTGCCGGGTTAATATTCCCTCTAACGACAGACGGCTCTTTTTATCCTCTCTCGTGCTCCCGCCAGTGATTTAATCTTGGAACAAGCCGTGATTATTTCCTGTACAGCTGCCTCCCCGGCTTCCACCGCAGACCAGGCTTGACAACATCCCACCAGGCAAGGAGCAGACCCTCCTCCAGACCCCCAGCCCAGACATGACCAAGGGCAGAGAGACCCTCTCCAGTCCCCTGCCTGCCTCGTCCCCTTGCCCCTGCTTGTCACGTGCTGGAGGTGCTATGGAGAGAGGAGGGACAGTCTGTAACGGGACCCCTGCACAGGGCTGGAAAGCATCAGGGGAGAAAAGGGCCTAGGGAAGGCGGTGGACTGCCTGACCAGGGGGTCTTCCAGGTCCCAGCTTCCTGGGGCAGGTCTAGGGCTGCGAGAGGAGGCTGGTGGGTCTCAGACTGGCTCCCTGGAATTAGCACAGTATCAGGACAGAAACACTTACCCCTGGATCTTTCCAAGCTAAGGTACAGGGCAGCTGGATCTCAGGCAGCCAGTCCTCAGCAGCCCTGAGCCAAGGCCCACAGAGGCAGTGAGAAGGCAGGTGAAGGATTTACCCTCATGGCCCTTTGCATCTCACAGAGCTGCAGTGCTTGAGCAGATGCACTCCAAGCTCAGGACCACAGAGCACACAGCCTGCGATCCCATCAGCGGCCACAGCAGAACTGGTGGCATCGCCTGCAGCAGCTCCAGAGGGCCAAGGGTCCTTGGGGACCTACACACAGCTAGAACAGGCAGGATCTGCTTTACATGGAGAGCTTGGCAGGGGCTGGGACTAACTCCATCCTCATCTGTGCAGTGAATGCAGTCAGCCCCAAACACCGGAAAAACGTGAGGCCAGAACATCACCAAGGGCAATCTCCTGAGTCTCCCCTTGTGTGGCTGTTGGGGAGAAGGCTTCCAAACTACTGGGTCAATATCCACTGTCTACCTCCAAGCATGCAACTTCCCTGTGCTGCTGGGCAGGTGGGGCTAGTGGGGGGTCACCACTTGTCCCCAGAGCACGTGTACAGGATGTGTGTGCTTGTCCTTCATGTGTGCACTACCCGGAGGGCTGGGGAAGGCCAGGATCCCTCCTTGCTAGGGCAGGGAAAAGCAGCAGGGGACCAGGGCTGGCCCAGGGCCACCCCAGCAGCAGCAAAGCGTGGGGTGCAGCTCCACCTGGTGGGCAGCGAGGGACCCCCCCCAGTGTCACCACGTCCCTTTGGCTACCATACGGAGACAAGGTGCCCCAAGAGCTGGAGCCTATGGCCCTGCCTTCCCTGTCATCCACTAGGAAACAGATCCAGGAGACGGCAGCCTCACCCCGGGGTTTGGGCTTCTCCAGCACTTAGAGATGCCGGGCAGCCTCAGCCTGTGGATGCACACGCAAAACCTGCTGCGTGCACACAGATACATCTACGCACACTCAGAGCATGTGCAGCGAGCACCAGGACAGCTGGTGCAGAGCCAGCTGTGCCCCTGCGACCTGTCCTTTGCGTGCTGAGGCTCCCATGTGCCTGCAGGAGGAGGCTAAATGAAGAGAGCTGCCTCCCTGCCAGATGGAAGCAATCCTGAGGGGCTAGACTGCTCAGCTCTTGCCAGCCAGGGAGGTGTGGGAACAAGTCTGACCTGGAACCCAGGAGACCTGGGCTCAGCACCCAGCATTCTACATGATCCAGGACGAATCCCTGCTGCCTGCTGTGGAGGAGCACTTGTGCAGATGCTTTCCGTGCCCTGTGCTTCCTTCTGCCCTCTTCCTCCAGCTCCTCACACACAGCACCCCGTGGCACCCCTTCCATCCCATCATAGCCCAGCACGAAGACCTCGGCCCCTCCACCCACAGCCCTTTCACTGCCAGGAGGCCCCAGAGATGCCCCCTGCTTCTGCACAGGCTGCAGGTCGGGAGCTGCTGGGTCTTCACAGCCGGGTGATGGTGGTGTGGAGGAACTACCACCACCAGGACAGCAACCAGACACTTTCCCTCAGACAAGTGGCAGCTTCCTCCAGCTATGCCAGTGCCTCTGACAGCCAGAGAGTCTCCCCAAAGCGGGGGGGCAAAGAGTTGCGGCGACGGGCTGGGCACGGAGCCGTTGGAGCAAACCTGCGCCCAGCTCCAGGCAACCTGGAGGTGGGGAGGGGACCCAGAGCAGCGCAGGGCCGGCCCCTGGGAGTTCCGGGGGCGGCTGCCGCGAGAGGGCAGCACAGCCCCGGCCCGGGGCCCCCTCCCGGCGGCACCCCCGAGCCCGCCCCGCTGCCGCCACTCCGCCCGCCCCGGCAGCGCGGGGGCTCGTACAAGCCCGCCTCACCCCTTCAGGGGCTCCAGCACAGAGACCACCCGCCGCCTCCTCGTGCTGGGCTGACAGGGGCTCTCCTCATGGAGCCCTAATTGTCTGCAGAGGGGAATAATTAGCCCCTTCATTAACCGCTACCAGCCTGAAACTGCGTGGGTTTTCTCCCACCACAAGACCGTAGGGATGTCCTGGCAAGCATTTAAGCAGCCCATGTCTATGGTTAGGACTTCCCAGTTGTACCTTCCTGTCCCACTCAGAGCTGAGACCTTCTTCCCTTAAGGGCTTTAATGGCAGCAGTCCTGGGAGGGATGTGGGCTGTGAGCATAGCCCTGATGGCACTCCCCACTCCTATCCCCATGCCAGCAAGGGGTACTTGCCTTCCCCACCAGAAGTCGGGGGCTGCCCAGTGCCAGGACCCCTCTCTCTGCTCAGGGATCAGGAAGCAGACATGTGTTTCCATGTCAATTCAAGGCCTGGTTCTGCCTTGCACCGTTTCCAACCGGAGGAGCTGTGTTTCTCTGGCTCTCTGAGCCATTCCCAACACCGCTGTTCGGCAAACAGCAGGACAAAAATAGCTTCTCTCCAGGGGCTGCAACAGGGCTGCTCGACTCAGCTGTGCTCTGCTCCACACTGCTGCGTGAACCCAGGGCTGACCTCAGAGCAGGAACTGCACAAGCTCCTCCAGCCATCTTAGGTAGGCACTGCCCCCCACCCTGAGCCACACTAAGAGGGTATCACAGGGTAAGGCCAGATCAGCTCTGGTGTCTGTGGAGCCACAGCTGTAGCCCCTCTCTCTTGAGAACTGGGAAGGGGAAAGATGGAGCGGGACCGGGGATGCAGAAGGGAGAGGTGCCTGGGCTGGGGCACTCGGAAGCACAAGCGGGTTTTTCCTCCCCGGGTGCTGCAGACAACCTGCCAGCCAGATCCTTTGGGGCTTCCCAGCCCCAGGGCTGCCGGCTGAGGCAGGAGCTCTGCTGGAGGTTGCCTGCCTGCTGTACGGGCTTGGGAGGGGGAGCACCAGAGCTGTCAGACCTGCTCACTGGGATGTACCAAGACTATGAGCTCCGTCTCCACGGGTAAAGCAGCACAGCGCAGAAGCTGGCTTGCCAGCCGCTGCCAGGGCAACAGTCCTTTTCCCTGCCTGTTTTTGCCAGTGCAGACAGACCACGGCACAGCAAGTGAGCTATTAAAGAACAGCTCCAGCCAGCCAGCGAACACACGCTCATTCATCATTCTGGAGTGGGCAGGGGGAGCTGCCAGCTGCTTTCAGCCAGGACCCATCACAAAGCCTATGCCCAATAGCTTGGCAGCCTGGAGGGGAGCTGGGATCAGACTAGGGGGCCCAGGACCCTCCAAAATGCCTTTTCATGTCCTGGGTGTACCGGGAGAGCTGCCCTGCCCCAGGCTGGGAGCTTGTGCATTTCTGAGCCACAGCCCCAGCATGGCAGTGTCATGCAGAGACAGCTTGGAGAGGATGTGAGGGTTGGCATGGGCTTCACCAAGGCCTGACCTGCCCCGCGTTCCCACCTGCACCAGGCAGGCAGAGCTGCACAGCTCTATGCAGTAGGAGGCTCAGCTCAGGTGGAGCAGAGTGGGAGGCTGGCTGCCAGGTGCCTGCAGGGAACTGTGGTTCCTGCAGGTCAACACTAGCTCTTTTTGAGCCTTTGCACAGTACTGCCTGGGTTTACCCCTGCTTCTCTCCCCTGGGGCTGCTCTCTTTCTGCCTCCTGCCTGTCTCCATCCCTGGAGCCCAACTAGCTGTGCTGGGTACCAGAGTGCTCCAACTCCCCATCTGGAACACCCTTGATTGAGGACAGGGATACCCCTTTATACAGCCAAAAGTAGGGGCCTGAACAAGAAACCATCCCTTTGTTGGTGATAGCATGCACCTGAGGTATGTGTTTTCCCGGCTAGAGTGATGCTTAGTAGCAGGGGATCTGTGTATGCCAACAGTGTCCTGGCAAAGCCACACCACCAACAGTTGAAGACTTGGCCAAGGGCAGAAGCCCAAGAGCAGCTTTGAGACTGACTGTGCCTGGAGCCCTACTCCATTCTTCCCTTGCATCCAAGGGCATGTTGTTCCAGCCACCTGGGGTGGGAACCCCAATTCCCTGGGGAAGGGAAATGCTGTGTCCCCTCCTACTTTGTGCCTTTCCCTGCCAACTGACCATTTACAACCGAGACCTAAAGAGCCAAGCAGAGATGGCCCCAAGGATGTAGCTTGTGCTATACCATTGCCTGCCAGCCTCAGGGCTGGAGCCTGAAAAGTAAAACTGAAGTGTGTGTGTGGGGGGAATCCTCCTCTTTCACGTGGAAGAGTAGCTGCCTCCCAGGTAAACCCCTAAGCTGCTTCTTTACCTGCATAAGAAACATCCTGCTGTTCTTGTAGGGCTTGGGTAATTCCCCAGTGCTTGCAGGAAGCCCTTGCTGTTGCCAGCAGTGCTGGCTTGGGAAAGGACTATGGGCTCACTCACCTCCTCTACCTCAGAGCTGCTCCAGCAGCAGGACACAGGCAGCTGCAGGCAAGAAAGGAGTAACTGGCCCTGGAGCTCTTCTGCTGCTTATAGCCGAGTCCTCTAGCTGCATCACTGAACAGCCCTGGGCTGGATTTTTAAACAGGCTGCAGCCAAATCTCCACGCCTGGGAGCGGTAGGAGGTGTGCACACACACGGAGCTGCTCGGTGCTGGTAACCGCAAGCCCAGCTGGGGGAGGCAGGGGAGTTCTCTGGCCCGTCCTCTGTATAAAAGGCTGCAAAGCCTAGCTCATTATTGCCGCGTACAAATAGCCCTTTTTAATGAGTTTGGGGAAGCCAATTTGGGAGAGCTCACACAGGGTGGGGGTGGCTTCATGTGTTTCAGATGAAGCAATCTGAGAGCAATTTTAGTCCAGCAGGAGCAAGCAGTATGCAGGAAGGTCTCTGCTTCCTCACCTGCAAAATTCAGCTGTGCATTTCTGATGAGACCATGTTTGCACACCAGAAAATCAGCCCATCCTCAAACATGCAGAGAGCCAAGACTGCAAGCTCCTTCCTATCCCCTCCCTAGGGCTCCTCCATCTTCTTAGCTAGGTTAAAGCCAGCTCTGTATATCTAAAGGTGCTGACTTAATTATTAGGAACCTTGTCCTCATTTTCTTCCTCTGTATTTGTACCCCTTTACCAAATCCTCCTGGTTACTTCAGCCCAGCCTAAGCTGGCCTTGGGTACGTGATGCTGGCCCAGATCCACTTGGATTCTGGCCACACCCAAAGTGAACCTCTGTGTTTGGGGGTCTGTGTGCACATGTGCATGTTCTTTGCAGATCCCACTGTGGCCTCCTACAAGGAAACAGCAGGATGTCACTGGCCACAGCGTGGGATAAGTGGGAATGGGACTTTGCCCCTCTTCCCTGCCACGGCACAGAGGGCACAGCCTCTGCCCTGCCCCCAGATGTGGCACGTCAGCCCCAGGCATCGGGAGGCCCGGCTGGAAGTCTGAAACCCAGCTCTGAGCCTGCGCTTTCATCGCAAACACCTCCAGCATCAGCAGTGCAGGAGGAAGCGGGGGGGCTGGCTTAGCTCCTCCTGGTTGATAATTCATTACCGCCTGTTAGCCTGGATCCATCCGGCAGCAGCTACATCCCAGCATTGACATGTGTTCATTTCACACATAAAATGCTGTATCAAAATGCATCATTGAGATGTTCTCCCTGAAACCTTTCCCAGCTGCCTTTCCTGGCGCTGTACGTGGAGGAGCAGTCCCAGCAATTGGGGCATTTTGTTCCCAATGGATGCCTGGCACCCGCTGTAGCAATCAGAGCTGCAGGATCTGTCCTCCAGCTCATGAGAAATACAAGTGGGATCTTCCTGCAATGGGCAGGGAGGCAGCAAGCAGAGGGTGCAGGTTTCATCCACAGCATGCTTGGACCTGGAGGGGGAGAAGCAGCCTGCGTGCATGTGGCTGGTTTATTGCATACCATTTTGCAATGATGCAGAAATGCAGCATCTCTTCCCTCGTCCCCTGAGGGCTCTGGGAGCCCTGAGCAGCAGGGCTGGCTGGTCTTGCCTTGGGGACCTGGAGGAGGCCCCTTCCCCTTTCTTCAAGGTCCCTGACTTTGGCCCGATGCTGGTGACTGTCAGTGCGATGGTAAATCTCCCCTCCAGGACTGAGTGGGAAGAGGCAGGGTGGGTGGGGGACCCAACGCTTGCACAGCAGGTGCTGGGGGTGCTCTCCCCAGGCTGGGTGCCTCCTGACTCCTTACAGAGCCGTGCCCAGGGTCGGGCTAATTCTCATGAGAGCTGGGGCTCTCCTGCCAAGCCCAGGCCCCTCATGGCAGCTGTCGACTGACAGCCAGCCTTTCCCCAGCCCCAAGCCTTCTCCAGCTGCCCCCCAGCACAGGCTCACAGTCTTCTTGACCTTCACCCTTCCTCATTCTCCCCTCTGGCATTTCCCAGGGCTCTTCTTCCCCACTGTGTCCCCCTAGCACCATTTTGGAGGGGGCTCTGCCAGTCTGGGAATGTTCATCCCTCGCGCTGCAGGTGAGAATACAGAGCAGGACCCGGATGAGAGCGGCCAAGTTCAGAAGCCCCCCCCAGACCCTTCCTGTGCCCCCTGTCCTCGGGGGTCCCCCCGCCGGGTCCTGCCGCCTCCCCACGTCCCTAACACAGAGGGCTGAAGGGCCGGGACAGCATCGCGGGCCCCAGCCCCCCAACCCGGCGGGAGCACCGGGCGAGACCCCCATCGGTGAAGGTCACGCCGGGGCGGCGGCCGCCCGACAGAGCCGAGCCGCGCCGCGCCGCGTCGCGCCGGGCTCCCCCCCACCCCCGCCGCCCACCGGGGAGGGGGCGGGCCGCACCGGGTGCCCGTGCGGCGGCGATTGGCTGGCGGCGGGGAGGCGGGGAGCGGCGGGGCCGCGGCTGGCTGCAGCGGCGGGCGCGGAGCCCAGAGCGGGCGCGGCGGAGCATCCTCGGGCACCGCGGCCCCGGTGCGGGCCGCCTCCCCCGCAGCCCCCGGCCTCCTATGGGCGGTGCCGGCGCCCCGGCCCCCGCACGCCCGTCCCGCTCGGCGTTAGCATGGGCACGGTGCTCTCCCTCTCCCCCGCCGCCTCCTCGGGCAAGGGCGGCGGCGGCGGGGGGCTGCTGGCCGAGAAGGTGCCGGGAAGGGTGCCGGGCAAGGGCGAGAGCCGGCTGAAGCGCCCCAGCGTGCTCATCTCGGCGCTCACCTGGAAGCGGCTGGTGGCCGCCTCGGCCAAGAAGAAGAAGAGCACCAAGAAGGTGACGCCGAAGCCCGGCGGCGGGGCCCCGGGGGGGGCCCCGGGCCAGCCCGACCCGCTGGTGGTGCAGCGCAACCGCGAGAACTTGCGCAAGTCGGTGGCGGGGTCGGCCGACGGCGCCAAGCAGGGCCCGCTGGCCGTGCCGGTGCCCACCGTGCCCTCGGCGCCGCAGGAGCTGCACCCGGGCTCCGGCGGGGGCAAGCCGCCGCCGCCACCGCCGCCGGCCGGCAGCCGCGCCCCGGGGTCCCCGCGCCGGGTGGTGGTGCAGGCGTCCACCGGCGAGCTGCTGCGCTGCTTGGGGGACTTCGTGTGCCGCCGCTGCTACCGGCTGAAGGAGCTGAGCCCCGGCGAGCTCATCTCCTGGTTCCGCAGCGTGGACCGCTCGCTGCTGCTGCAGGGCTGGCAGGACCAGGGCTTCATCACCCCCGCCAACCTGGTGTTCGTCTACCTGCTGTGCCGGGAAGCGCTGCGGGGCGAAGACATCGGGACCCAGGCCGAGCTGCAGGCCGCCTTCCTCACCTGCCTCTATCTCGCCTACTCCTACATGGGCAACGAGATCTCCTACCCGCTCAAGCCCTTCCTGGTGGAGGGTGACAAGGGGCGCTTCTGGGAGCGCTGCCTGGGCATCATCCAGCGCCTCAGCGCCAAGATGCTGCGAATCAACGCGGACCCGCACTACTTCACGCAACTCTTCCAGGACCTCAAGAGCGAGGGCGAGGGCGGAGATGGGTCCAAGCACTGGACGATCAGCCTGGACCGTTAGGGAGGTACCGGGCCCCCGGCGCCGGGGGCGGAAGGGGCTGCGCACCAGGGGGCGGGGGAGGCGAAGGACTGCCGGACCCCCCCACCCCCCCACCCCCCGCATCCTCCTCGCCTCCTCCTCGCCTTCCCCCCTCCCCGGCCGCCAGCTCCACGGAGACGCTGCCTGGACCCTCCCTGCTCCGGATCCGGCCGCTCCCCGCCCCCCCTTCCTACCCCAGCTGGGGGCTGCGCTCCGCGACACCGAGACGGCGAAGACCGGAGGGGGGGGGGGGGTTGTCTCTGTGTGCGTGTGTCCCTCCCGCCTGCGCGATGGGGAGGGGGGAGGCTGCCGAGGAGCGGAGGCTCCTGGATACGTTTTCTCTAGAAGAAAGGGGAAGAAAATGGAACTGGGGATCCGGGGCAAGAGGGTCCGGGGGAGGGGTGGGGGGGTGGATGTCTCCTGGGTGCTGCGGGGGCCTCGGGCAGACGGTGCATGTGAACGAGCCCCCCGCGGGCAGAGCCGGGCTCCGCGCCGCCGGCCCCGGAGCTGTCCGCGGTGCTGGAGCCGCCGCGGCTGAGCAGACAAAGGCGGGGCGGGGGGGCAAGGCCAGGGGGGCCGCGGGCTTTCATGTCGTGGGCGCTGTCTCACCCCCGCCCTCCCCCCGCGTGGGCGATGCGCCCCCCGCCGGGGCATGGGCGACGCTGCTCCTCACCCCGCGGGAGCCGCCCACTTGCCCCTTTGTTCGAGCCGCTGGGGGGGGGGGCACACCCCCCCCCCTTCCCGCGGGTAAACCTTCCCCCCTCCCCCCCGATGTGTCCCCCGAAACAGGGTCCCGGTGGGGTGATGCCCACCCCCCCACCTTAGCTTGCTGTGGGGGAAGGGGTCTGTGCCAGAGGAGGCCTAGGGAGCCCAGGGGGAGGGGGCCTGCTATGGGGGGGGGTCTCCTCTCCTCTTGCTTTGCTTCACTAGAGAATAAAGAGGTGGCCTGGACAGGCCTGGTGGTGGCTCCCTGGACTTGCTGGGCTGTGGGGTGCAAGGGGAATTGGGGGGGCACCCCAAGCTCCCAGTCATGCCCCCTCTCCTCCCCAAGAGGGATGGGGGTTGGGGCTGGTTCTCAGAGGGGGTTTTACTCCCTGGTATGAGTTGGGGGTCAGAATTTCACCCCTGTTTATTGTGCCCAAGGCCAGTCCTGGTCCACCCAACTGCCCCTTGGCTTCCTGTGAGCTCTCCTGGCCTCCTCCATTCCAGATGGAAATGCTTGATGCCTGTCTGCTGCACTGAATTTAACCAGGATCCCACAGCCCATGTCACCTCCATTTTTTTTTTCCCCTGCCTAAAGGTACCACCCCTCACCTCCTTCCTCCCTATCTCTGCTCTGCAGGGCCAGGCTCCCTTCCCTGCCAGCAGCAGGCTGTGGGAGCTGTGTTGCTAGCCCGGTTACCAGCCCTGTGCTTCTGCAGACCCCCAGGGAGAGGGGCAGAGAAGGGGAAGGCTTTGCCTTTCTCATAGCTGGTTGCTATGCTTCAGGCTTCTGAATTTGCTGGGGCTTTTTTAGCAGGATCCACAGTACACACTCTCTGGTTGGGATCTGCATCCAGTGCTTCCCAGTCCCTCTGAGCCCAGTGCTTGGGCTCTCCTCAGCCAGGAAGAGCTGTGCTGGCTCTGCAGGTCATGGAGGGTAAGCTGGATTCTCTCTACCTTTGTGTGCATCAGCAGAGCTGCTAATTAGGCCCAATCTGGCTCATTCAGGCAAAGCTGTGCCGCCAGGAAGACAGCACAGATGTCCCTGTGACGAGGGCTGACCTGGCAGGGTGCTGTGCAAGGCTTTTCTGTGGCTGCGTAAACCCACCGAGACCTGTGCTGCTCCTCTCCTCCCTGTCCCTAATGGGTGCTCCTGTCTGTGCCTTTAGATTGACATTCATGTGACCTTGTGGTGAGCTGTCTGGGCCAAAGCATACTCACGACCCACCCCAAATTTGGCCATATCCACATCTTGTGCTGGGGAAGGTAGTAGTCCTTACTCTGGCTTAAACAGGGGTGGAATTGGACCCTTAGAGCTCCTATGGGGCTGCTGGGTGAGCCCTGACTCTCCCCTATCAGCATTTTGTGGAGAGGGAAACTGAGGCATGGTGACATGAAGCAGCATGCCACAAGCCAGCAAGAAGGGTCTGCAGCATCACAGGGTAACACCCAAGCCATTGGTACCAGTTGTCTTCACCCTGAGCCGGGGGAGGTTGTCTAGTGACCCCCTACCCCCAGCCATGGGGCTTTATAGAGTCTTGTCTCTAGAACTGAATAACCTGCCAGCACTGGTGGAGGTTTCCCATCCTGCAGATCCCCTTAGAGACACCCTCAGGGTCCTACCAGCCTCAAGCCTTTTAAAATGCTTCCAGCTGCAGCGAGGCCATGTCCTTCCCCTCCTCCCTTGTGTTTCATTGATTAAGAGTGCTAGGCCTCATTGGGGGATTTAGGAAGAGCTAATTGCAGACTGGTAATTGAAGACAGCTTGGAGTCTCTGGAAATGTCAAGGAATGAGAGACGAGCTTAGATGCTCCTGTGCATTTAAATATGCATCGTCGGCTCAGCCAGTGCCTTACTGATGGGAGAGATGTCTGGTTTTCCCTCCCCCAGAGGACCTTGTACAGCTGCTGGGGGGAGCAAGGCAGGGGGACTACTAACCTTACCTTGCCTGGGAGCCTCCTGCTCCCCCCAAGGCAAGGGGGGGGGGGACGGGGGGGACACAAGCAGGGGCGGGTACTGAGGGTGGGAATCCTCAGACAGGCTTGGGAGCTCAGCATTTTCCTCTCTCAAAAGCTGTGTACTTTAGCCTGCCAGACCCCTGTGCTGCTGTACAATGCCACAGGGGTCTGGGCTCAGGAGCCAGCTATGGGGCAGCAGTAGGGGGATGGAGAGATCTTGTTCCCAAACTTGTGATCCCTGCAGCCAGCTGGTGCTCTCTGAGGAGCCGTGAGGGGCTGAGATCTTCTCAGGAGGGGCTGGGAAGCCCCTCTTGCTGCCAGCTGCAGGGCCCAGCAGTGTCTGGTGTTGCAGAAATGGGGGATTCACATTGGGTTTGGGACTCAGAGGTAGAGCAGCAGGGCCAAGTCAGGGATCCATCACCACAGGGCCTTGGTGAAGAATCACAGCTCTTTCCTAGCTTGAAATTCCTCCAGCATCAACACTTCTCCTCTCTATGCCTCACAGTGGATGCTCCATCATGCCTCTACCCCATGTTGCAGCAGGGGGGGTGGGCACAACCTGCATGGTGCAGCCTGCAGTTGGTTCAGCCCCTCCTGCCACAGGGAGGTCTCTTCTCAGGCCATAGCATCCTTCTCTTGCTCCCTAAGGGTGTGTGGGGCTGCTGGAGGCACCAGGATACATAGTCACCTTTGAAAGGGGGGGTTCTGCCTGGAGACCATGGAGCAACAGCTCTGTGGGACTTCCCTTGCCCTGCTGCTCTGTCTGCAGAGCAAATTCCATGCACTGGATGTGCTGGCTGTGGCACTGGGACATGGAGGAGCAAAGGGCAGCTGGAGCAGCCAGCCTGGCAAGCCATGCCTTCTCCTGCTGGACAAACAGCGGGGAAGCTGTGCTCTTGCTATTAAGAGTTTGCAGCATCCCCCAGAGTGACTCGGAGCTACTCCGTGGGGACGAAACTGCTCCAGATGATGCAGACCCAGCGCCCACGTGGCTGGCACAGGACCTGCCTCAGCCCAGCTTTCTGCACAAGCCCTTCTCCTCCATTCGGCTGTGAGGATGATGGATAACATGTTCCTCAAGGCAGATGGAAGTGGGAGGTCTCTCTTCTGCCTCTGTGGGAGTTACTCGGACGCTGGCTCCATCACAGCTTCCTGCTGTTGCTGCTCTGCTGAATTGGGGATGACTTGTGGGTGCAGGTTTCCGGTCCCCTCACTGTTCCATGGCCCTTCGGTCACAGCTGCTGGTGGGTTGTCTAGGGGGGAAGATGTGGACAAAATGACCCAGGGAGATGGCAGCAAATGGCAGAGAAAGCATGAGGGGTCCTAGACTAAATTGGCTGATGAGATACTTGTACCCAGGGAGGGGCAGGACAGCTGCCTCAGGGTCTCAGCTGATGCGGGACGCATCCAGGCTGGGGTGGGAACCTGCAAGAGGCTTTGAGTTCTGCCTGTGCCCCGAGTAGCCCAGTGGCAGGCATGAGACTGAAGGAGGTGGGACAGCAGACAGTTTGGGCCCCCCCGGTAGCCAAAATGTGGCTTTGGCATTGCCTGGCTGGTGGGTATGGGACAGGATCACAGCTCTGTGCCAAGAACCTGGGACAGGTGGGGAAGGGGAACCAGATGCCTTGGAGCCCTGCTGCGATGGTTAATCCTTCTGCCATGGAGCCCAGCAGAGCGGAGGGAGGGCCAGGGCTGCCTAGGCTGGGGCATTACTTCCAGCCTGCTGATTGCTGAGCATGGAGGTTACACTGTTCTGTGTCCCCTGCCTGTCTCACGGTCCTGTGTCACCCCTGAGGACTAAGCTTCATGGGGGACAGCCAGGCAGCACCAAGCTGTAGCCCAGAGCAGTCATGGGGAGCCTGCCCCAGGGAGTGAGTGCCCCCTGGGCTGGACCGGGTGCCACTCCCTCATCAGAAGTCCTGCATTAGAGCGTAATCTGGCATTAGTGCATTAATCCAGTCCTCTCTGCTGCCCAGCCCCTGCCCTCAGCAGAGCCTGGCCCAAGGTCTCAGTGTACAGCCGGGCAGGAGCGGCACCAGGACACTCTCCCTGGCAGCCCTTGCCTCGGCACCAGCGAGGAGACGGCAGCAGGGGCAAGGTTTGGGGCTCCATCCAGAGCATCCTTGTGTCTGGGGAGGGCAGCGAGCAGGGAAGAAACCCAAAGTGCACAAAGCTCCTCCCAGGTGCATCCAGGACCTGGGGAAAGAGAAGTCCAGGCCAGGGGGGTTTATGGTGGCGGTACGGCCCCAGCCCCAAGCACGTTGGCAAGGGAGAAAGCAGCACCTTTTGGAAGCATCACAGTTGGTTCCTTGGAAGGGCTTCCAGAGGGGTGTTGGAGCCTGACTACCTGCACCTGTGGGCTCCGGCTCAGCGACACTGAGTCACGAAGCACGTTGCAGGGAGCCATGCCAAGGGATGGTGGTGTCTGGAGAGAGGATGTGAGTCAGCAGGTTGGGGGGGGGGGGTGGTGGTGAGCAGAGGAGCCAGCGCAGTGGGGGTGCGGAGAGGAGGAAATAGGTGGGAATTGGGAGAGGTGGAGGGGCAGCAGGGGTGGGCAGGGAGGCAGCCCCATGTTCCCTGGGGCAGACGTGACCTGGCTGTGCTGCAAAGGCTCTTCCCAGCGTGAGAAA
Organism: Haliaeetus albicilla; assembly: GCF_947461875.1. Classification (NCBI taxonomy): domain Eukaryota; kingdom Metazoa; phylum Chordata; class Aves; order Accipitriformes; family Accipitridae; genus Haliaeetus; species Haliaeetus albicilla. The sequence continues at coordinate 18,564,204 of NC_091486.1, forward strand.
TTAAGCAAGTGGTGACGTGGCTCTGCTAAAATAGGAGAGGGGCTACTCCATCCCCTCTCTGATCCTTTACTGTGGGGCTGGGAGGCTTTGGGGGAGTTGGAGGAGTCCCCCACCATCCTGGCAAGAGGCTGAGGCCAGGACAGGGCTCAATCCTGCCCTCTTGCTGGCTAAGCAAAGACAGAGACAAAGATACTTTTTTTTTTTTTTTTAAAGTAGGAAAAAAACCATCTGCCTTTAATGAAAAGGCAGAAGAAGCTGCCAGGCCACGTGCTCTGCTCCTTCGCTCTTCCCAGCGCAGGCTGAGGCCTTTCGGGACCTCATTCCCCCATCTAACCCTGGGCAGGGCACCTGAGGACTCCCTGCAGGTAGGTCTGGAGCCCACGGGTGCACTGGGCCCATGCACCCTGCTGCCAGACACCTAGGACAGGCTCCCCACCCCGCTGGTGCACCCCAGTGCCAGGGATAGTGTGCCCCCATCAGCCCCCCGGGCTGGGCACCCCTGGTCAAGGGCAGGGACAATGCTCCGCCAGGAGCCATGCCGGGCTCGGCCCTGCTCACCCATTGGCAGGATTTTGCTGCAGTCTGCTCCAAGCTGTCGGTTTTGGTGACTGAAGAAAGTAGTGCTGCTGGCAGGCTGGGTCAGATGGGGCTCTGGGGATGGGGGAGGCTGGGTTGGGTGGAAGGTGATGCTCTGCCCTCAGCTCCGGTAAGCACAACATGGAGGGGGGGTGTCTGCTCCCAGTGGGCCCTGGGGATGGGAGCATCCCGAGTTGCCATGGTGACACTGGCTGCATCCTCAGGCAGACAAGAGCATCGCTGGTGTAGTCCTGCATCGGTGTCCCCCACCTTCCCTCCTGGCTGTCATCCCAGGGGAGTGCAGGGCTGGTTCCCAGCTTTTGGGGTGGCACTTTGGGGTCAGAGCAGGGGGACTGTGCCAGTAAGCTCAGCCAGAGCAAAGCAAAACCTCAGCTGCAGCCTGTTGCATGGAGGGTGTGTGGTGGTCCTCCCTCTCACAGAAAAGTAACTCCTCTCCTTCTGCAGCATGTCTGGCCTCTGAACCAGTAGGGACCTGGATTGCAGAGCTGAGAATGAGGAGGGAACTGGGCTCACCTGGGCTTCCCTGGTGCAGGCACTGGCAGAGGGACAGGAGGGATAGGAGCAGGATGGCGGTGGGGGGAGCTACTAGCGATCCACATCCCTTAATCTGTGTCCTGCCCTGCGTCATGCAGTTACCTAAGCCCCAAAGCAGGCTGCCCTGGCAGGGGCACAGCTCCCTGCCCCAGCTCTGAGGGAGCCAGCTGTGGCCAGCCCCCCATTTTGCTCTTGCAAGGCCAAGCTTGGGGGGGGGTGTGGGGTGTGGTATCTCCAGCCTGAGTGCTGGTTGCATGGGGGTAACTGCTCCATTTCCCCCCACTTCACCCTCTGCCATCCTTGGGGACCAGGCTGTGCAATGCTGAGGGACCCCCGCTGGGAGGGACGCCCTCAATCCCTGCAGCTCCTTTCTCATACTTGGGCTCCCTGCTGGCAGCATCAGACCCCCCCCACACCCTGTAGCCTGAGCCATCCCCAGAGGAGACACTGACATCAGATCCCCCTCCCTTAAGCTGATTAGGGCAGTGAGGATGTGTCTGAGCAGATGCCGTGAAGGCCATGAGAGTGACCAGACCCTGGAGGGACACAGAGGGGGCAGCATGCAGCGCCCACATCTGGGGACTGCTTTAACCTGGGGGGCACAGGGAGAGGGCTGGGGGCTGACCACCCCCTCCATGGGCTGGGTAATTGCATGGCACGCCCCTATACAGCCAGTCTGATCCCTGCTATAAGCCTGGCCCCAAGCCCTGGCACTGTGGACCTCCGATGGGGGTGGGATGGGGAGCACAGCCCCAGGGAGGGGGGCAGGCAGAAGGCAGCCCTTGAGCCCACACCAGCCACCACGGACACCAGTGGATCCTTGGGCATGTTCCTGAAGCTGGGCAAGCAGTGCTTCCCTGCTCACCCCTGCATCTATGTCACATGTGAGCCTAGCCCCACGGCTTGGAACCTCCCCGCTCCTGGCACAGTGCAGCCCAGCAGGGACATCTGGGCTGTGCCGGGCCCAGTGCATTGCCCCGAGTTGGTTGCACAGAGCTCTGTGGGTCATGAGAGATCTGGCTCCTGGCATCCCAAATTCCCCTGGATGATGGCAGGGTGGCAGATATCCTGCCAGGCCAACTGCGTCTCCTCCTTGCCTCCAGCTGCCACATCCCCTTGCCAGCCTGGGAACAGGGTATGTGGCTTCACTGGAGGGGTGTCTCAAGAAGCCCAGGGGTTTCCAGCTCTGCCCTGTCTCTTGGGGGCTGTAAGAGCCAGAGGTGATGCCTGGAGAAAAGGTGATGCAGCAGGGTGGCCACATCCTCCCCACCCCAACCCTGCAGGTGCTCTGACTCAGACAGGAGAGGATTTGCTGGGTGGTTTCCCTTCTCGCCAGCTCCCTGCAGACATGAGAGGACACAGGTCACAGCACCTCTCTGTTTTATTGAAGACCAATCCCTCCCCCCAGCCAGCGCAGAGCCCAGCATGCCCATCTTCTGCATCCACTGGGCCAAAGTCCTGCTCCGGAGGATGGGGGCACCTCCTTGGACACAGGGGCAGGGACCCAGGGCTCCCCCTCTGTGCCCAGGGCTCCCAGCCCTGCTGTCATCCCTTTCCCTGTTCCACCTCCAACCCAGCCTTGTTCCTGGGGATGTCCCCAGCCATGGAGGGTGTCCCACCAAGTCCTGCATGTGAGGGGCTAAAGCCACAGTAAAACTGAAGCATTAAACTTCGAAGTAATCAGCAGGACATGGGCTCATGTGCAGGGCTTCAGGGACCATCCCACTCTGTGGCATGGTCCTTGGGTACTGGAGAGAGGGCAGAGTTGCAGGGGCCAGGCTCTGCTGCCTCCAGGCTCTGGCCTTGCCCTGAGGGCTGGCAGTGCCCCTCACACCTGCCCCTGGCACCTCCAACAGCAAAGCCCTGCCCTGGGCAGGAGTTAACCCATGAAGGCCATCTGCTCTCCAGACCAAGGCTTCTCCTGAGGTCTGGAGGAAGCCACCATTGGCAGGAGGTGTAGGAGGGATGGAGGAAAGGAAGGCTTTGGAGGCAAAGGTGGGGAACCAAGGAGTAGCAAGGAGAGTCCCCTTTCCCTGCCCCTGCCCAGTGGGACCCTCACCCATGGACACAGCTGCCCTGGGGCCCCAGCTCCTGATTCCTCTCTGCAGAGAGAGGGGAGGGCAGGCACAGGCTGGGGGCAGAGTTAAGGATGTTCATGGGGTGGGCAGCATGTTGCAAAGGAAAGGGGGGCATGGTCCCTGCCAGGAGGAGAGCCCATGGTTTTTCCTTCCATTCACACCCTGCTTTAGGTATCCACATCTGTTCCCAGGATCATGGATCCCTCCTCACCCTAAACTTAGATGGCGTCTCCCCTCCAGCCACCCACATCAGGAAACCAACCCAGCTACCCTGCAAGCACCCCTCACCCCCCCACGCAACTCTCCAAATCTAAAAGGGGGCAACTGAGAGCAGGGCATGATCCCACCCACCCATCCCTCCCTGCTGAGCTCCCTAGCTCCACAGCCCCATGCTGCTGGGGATGGAGAGGTCCGCCTGGCGCGGCCGAGCCTCTAATGGTAATGGTTATTCATGTTGTTGAGGTGGGAGGCTGCCATGGCACTGAACGGGGCAGAGGGCTGGAGCCCGTGCCCGGGGTAGAGGGATGGGCTGGAGCCAGGCCAGTAGGAGAAGCCAGCCGGCGTCACCCCCGAGGTCATGAGGTTGAGTTTGGAGATGCCCGAGAAGGGCAGCGGGGCCAGGTTGCCCTGAAATTTGTAGAGGGTGTGATCGGGGGCGGACGGCTGGCACACCTGCGCCAGCCCGTGGAAGTCGAACTTGTAGGCGTAACGCTTGCCGTGGACCTTGGTCATGATGTTCTTATCATAGTAGTAGCGCAGTGCCCGGCTCAGCTTGTCGTAATTCATGTTGGGTTTGCTCTTCCGCTCGCCCCAGCGCCGTGCCACCTCATCGGGGTCGATCAGCTTGAACTCCCCGTTTGTGCCTTCCCAGGCGATGCAGTTCAGGTTGGCCCGGTCGGAGAGCAGCTCCAGCAGGAACTGCCACAGCTGGATCTGCCCGCTGCCTGCAAGGCCGGGCCCCAGAGAGGTTAAAGCTCCTTTTCAGGGCACAAGGAGCGAGGCAGGATGCACCCCAGTCTTCTCAACCCTCTGCTATGTTGCCCCCTCCCACACCCAGGTATCAGATGCACCTCACTGCATCTTCCCTGCTCTAGAGACACAGAAGATGGTAATGAGGGCTTGTCTCCTTTGCAGCATCCCTACCCAATCCTGGCCCCCAAGCAAGAGGAGGAGAGGAAGCCCCTGTACATCTGGACAGGGGTAGGAATGCTCAGAGGTCAATGCAGGCTGCAGTGGGTCTGGATCCAGGGTCCCCATGTCCCTCCCACCCTAATTCATACCCCACTGAAGATGAATACCTGCTCATTTGCTTTGGCGTGAGGTTCTGGCCTGGTTCTTTCATCTGCAACCCCAAGAAGGAGGTATCTTGGCAGTACCCAGATCCATCCCAGCACCAATATTCCCCACTGCCACCTCTGCTTCAAACTGGGCTAGAGACACAGCACAGCCCTTGCCCATCTCTAGGGGCACTGTGCCCTGCAAGGATGTCTCCGTGGTGAGCTGAAGTCAGGGTGCAACACTGCTCTGACCTGCACCCCTGGTGGGTGCAGGCAGGTATAGGGGAAGAGAGACCACAACAGGGCAGGACCTGCTGTGGCTTTGAATCAGGCACCAATGTTCCTTATTTCCAGAGGAAAACTGTCCTCTCTGAGCCATGGCCATTGCCCCCACAGCTTGCACCCTTGGTGTGTGCCCAAGATGCCTCTGTGCCAGGCTGTGCACACACAGGAGCCTGACACACCTGGACATGCTTTTCTGCCACTATTTTTTTCTAAAGGTGCTTGGATCCCATATAGAGGTTTAGCACCCACGACCCCTGCAGCAGGCAGTCCCACACCTCAGCTACATTTCCCACAAAGAATCACCTTGTCCCGCTTGCTTTGCACCAACCTATTTTATCTGGTGCCCCCCAATTCTTGCTCTGGACGAAGCAAGGAAGAGCCATGCCCAATCTGTCCCCATTCCACCGAACCCTGCTCAGACATCCTGATCCAGGCAGATGAGCCCAGATCTTTTCAAGGTGTTGTATTTCCAAATCCCCCATCCTGGGACTGAGGTGGGGGATCTCCCCTCCCTAAGGTACAGCCACAGCCCTTACCTCTTCTCCATCCCTGCAGCCCCCCGCCCCGGGCTCCTGCTATCCCCCACCCACAGGGTGCCCCACCTGCAAGGACGGCAGGGAGGTGATGGGGGTGCAGCTGGTTGGGGTATGCTGCAGCACCCAGCAGCTCCCCGAGGAAACCTCCAGGGATCCAAAAAGGTCCTTCTCACCACAGCGCAGTGCACCGAGTATGGCTGGGGCAGAGTCCTCAGCGCAGAGGTGGAAGGGCCCCACCCTAGTCCCAGCTTTGCCCACCCCCCCATCCCTAAACCAGGGCTCCCCTTTTCCCACTCAGAGCGCGCCCTGGCCCTTGACTCCTTGCCAGACAGGCAAGCTACATGGCCCAAACGCCACAACGCTGGCCCCATAGCCGCCTGAGAACCAGTGCTGCTGCACTCCCCTCCAGGCTGCTCCCTGGCCAGCCCTTGACTGATCCCCGGCTCCCCGGGATGGTTTTCCCCGGACGGATGGCTCCTGCTCCCCGGGATCCATCATCTCCTAGCCGACCCATGCCCTCCCGAGCCCCAGCCCTTCGCTGGCAGCTCTCCCCCGGCTGGTATCTCACCTCATCCCCCCGCTCCCAACCACGGGGCCCCCGAGCCCGGATTGGACCCCCCAGTTCCCGGGCTGGCTGGCAGCTCCCTCCCCGTCGGGTGTCCTCGGAGCACCGGGGGGAACCGGAGCTGGGACCCCGCCGCTGCCCAGCCCCTACGGGGCTACGGGGACGGAGGGTCCCGGCCGTCGGGGCTCGGCCGCTCTCCCGGTGGGTTTTAGCGGCGGGATGCTCCCAGCCCGAGCCGCCCGCAGCAGCAGTGAGCGGGGCTCCGCGGCGGCCGTGTCCTGCGTGGGCAGTGCCCGGCACACGGACGGGAAGGGGTCCCCGATGGCTGCGGGGCGGGGAAGGATGCTTGTGCCCCGGGGGGTCCCCGCTCCGGAGCGGGGCCGGTCCAGGGGAAGGGGCAGCGGTGCTCTTACCTTTCTGCACGCCGGGGCTGAGAGACCCCCACGCCTGGCTCTTCCCGTCTTTGAACAAAGTTTCCCCGACTGGATCTGGGGAGGGAAAAAGGGGCGCGGGTGGGGGTGGAGGGGGGGCTGGAGCCAGGCGGGACCGCGACCCCCCGGCGCCCACCCGCGGGCAGCCTCCCCGCAGCCCCCGGCCGCTCCCCCTCGCCTGCCCCGCCGCCGCGGCGAAGCCAGGAAACGCGTCCAGGAAAAAGGAAATCCGATTTCCGACCGAGCCGGGGAAGCTTTTAAATAGGAATAGAAAATCCCGCGGGCTGGGGTAGGGAGGAGAGAGGGACAGAGGGAGAGAGCTGCGGGGCAGGGGGGAGAGGGAGAGGAGGCGGGTGGGGTGGAAGGATGGGTGGCAGGAGCGGCGAGTGGAAGGAAGGACGAGTGTTGGTGTTTGGAGAACAGATGGCTGGGGAAAGGCGAGAGGGATGGAGAGGTGGATGGAAGGAAGGAAGGAGAGATGGGTGGATGGACGGAAGGACAGAAGGGAGGATGGGTGGATAGATGGAGGGAAGGGTAAGAAAGAGAGAAGGAAGGGCGAGAGGTGGAAGGATGGAAGGAAGGGCAGGTAATGGGTAAGACGGTGGAAGAATGGGCTGATGGAAGGGTCAGAGAGTAGATGGAAGGGATGGCTGGTAGCGGGGACAGAGAGAGGGACGGAGGGACAAGTGGGTGGCACGGAAGGATGGATGGAAGCACCGGGGAAGGGTGGGTGGGTGGGTGGAAGGATGGGTTGGAAGGACAGAAGGGTGGAAGGACAGGGGGACGGTGGGCGGATGGAGGATGGAAGGGAGGACGGGTGTGCGGGCGTGGAAGGCTGTGAGGACGGCTGGAAGGAAGAAGCAAGGGATGGTTGGAGGGCTGGAAGGCAGGAAGGGAGGACGAGCGGAGGGAGAGGGGAAGGCAGGGTGGGCTCTGGAGGGAGACGGGACAGAGAAGGGCCCCGGGGCAGCGGCGGGGCAGGGCGGGCGGGGGCCGGGTGCTGTGCGGTGCACGGCGCTGCGGCGGGGCAGCGGCCGGGGGGGTCCGCCCGTACCTGGCAGGTACATGTTGAGCAGCAGTGGCACCGCTCCGGCGCCGTGTCTCATGGCAGCTGTGGGGGCGGCCCGCGGGCTGCATGTTTTAATATTCCTGCCCCTATTATTATTATTATTATTCCACTTTATCAGGGAGCAGCTGATGGCGAATAAATGGCAGCGGGACGGGCAGGGGACGGGCAGGGGCCGGGAGAGGCGGGGGTGGGGGGGGAGTTTCCAGGCAACTCGCAGGGGCTCGGGGCCCCGGCTCCAGCAATTTCCTCCGCTGTAATTAAAGCGGGCGCTGCCCCCCCCCTTCACCCCCTCCCCTCCCCGCTATCGGGCCCGCATCAGACTTTAATCACGGCCGCGGGTTTCTATGGAGAGCAGCTCGGGCCGCTTCCTGCCTCTTCCGCCTCCTTAACTCTTCGCAAACACGGCGCTGCCATCCCAGCTGGGAGCGGGGCTCGGACACTGCCTGGAGACCGCCCGGGCCCGGCCTCCCACCACCACCCCCCCCGGCGGGCACGGCGGTCCCCACGCTGCATCCCACCGCACGGCATCGGCATCGTCCCACCCGCCTCCGGCCCTCCGAGCCACCCACGCTGCCGGCCGTGGGGCTCCGTGCCTGCCCTTTCCCCAGTTCCGGGGTCCTCGGCACAGTCCTGGGGTCCCCCTGCAGCTCCCAGAGACCACCCAACTGGAGTGGGTCGGTTGGGTCCCCACCATGTCCCTCCAGTTCCAGGACACCGGTGATGGGATCTCTTTGCAGTGCCCAGAGCTCTGGGCTGGGTAAGTGCATCTCCAGCGGCTGGTGGCACCAGGATATACCACAGCTCTGCCACCCCCCTGGCTTCTCCATGCCCTTCTGGACAGTCCCTACCTTGGGGAGGGTTAAGCCTGTGACCATTCTGGGGTCCCCAGCCCTGTCCCGATCTCTTGCCCAACTTTATTAGGGCCTGTAGAAGCTGGGTGACCCCCAACACCCACCCAAACATGCATAACCCCATTTCCACCAGCCTGTCCTGGGCAGTCCTGGGTGTTGTGAAGACAGAAGGGTGATTGGGGGAGAAATCTGTAACAGGGAAAGGGTCTGGGGTGATCTCCTCTCCCAAAAGGCACATCTGGCCAGGTTTTTCCCCATCACCCATGGCTCCAGCTGCTACATGCAGCTGTGGGGTGATGGCAGAGGTTCAGCTCTTGTCTGGGGGTACAGAACCATCGAAGATCGATGTCCCCCTGGCCAAGAGCCGACACTCTGCCGTCACCCCACAGCTTGAGGCAACCAGGCAGTGTGCCAGCAGCAGGCACTAACTCTGCTCCATGAGTCCAATGCCATACAGCCAAGTTGCCCATCAGCCCATGACCTCTCCTGCGGTGTTTCATTGATGTCTAGTAAAAGGATGAGCTCTCACGCCAGACTTAGCCGAATTTCTTGAAAGTGGTCATCGTGAGACATGAATCCAATGGAAATCAAGATACAGTTGTGTCAGACCCATGGGTATTATTTATACCGCAGCTGAAATGTGTTCTGCGTAAGAAGAAGCCACAGTGCACAGGTAGCAACACTCAGCCAGTGTGCCTCGGGGTGCCACAGCCCAACGCGGCTGGTGGCTACTCCTGGGTGGGGGTGTGCAAAGGGTTTAGGAAACAGAGGGTCCATAAGTGCTTCATCGGGGGACAGAGAGCAGATGCTGGTGGGGAGGGACAGGAGCATAGCCCACAGTACTCCCCCACCAGTTCCCCACCAATCCTGTTTGGATATAACAACCCTTAAAAAATTTTCTCTTCCCCCAGCTTGTCCCCTGAGGTCCCCACAGCAGAATGCCCCAGCTCTGTACAGCCCAACAGCCCAGGCTGCTCCCCCCATCCCTCTCCTCCTCAGCCCCTCAAGTGCAGATCTCGCAGCAGCGGCTCCGCAGCCTCCCAGACTTGCTTTCGCTGCCTGAGTCACTGGAACAAACCGCAGGCAACGGAAAACAAGCCCCAGAGACAGCGGGGTGAGGTGGGGAGGGGGCCAGGCCCACCAAGCTCCTGTCTGCCAGCAGCCCCAGTGACCAGGATCCTGCCCTAGCAAACCTGCATGGCAGAAGGCATGGGGTATGGGGGGGGTCTGGACTGAGGGCTCCTGCGTCAGCCCAGAGTGGGGGGAGCAGTTTGGGATCAGCCTGAGAAGCAGGATTAGGGCTGTGGGAGCTGGAGATGGGGGGCTGTGGGTGGCACAGGGGGTGGATACTCCAGGGTCCCTGGGAAAGCCAGTGGGTGGGGGGGCTTACAGTGGGGTGTGAGGGCACTGGTGGCTTTGGGTGACCTGGGGGCTGAGGGGTGCAGAGGGGCAGGGAGTGTGGAGTCCCAGGGGCTGGAGAGCCCTGTGCCCATGGGGAACTTTGGGCACCCGAGAGATGTGCCCCAGGTTCATGGGGAATCTGGGACATGGTGGTGCTGGGGCAGACCCACAGGATGTGGGGGGCAGGGTACATAAGGAATCCAGGGAACAGGGCTCCAGGTCCACGGAGGAGCCAGGGGATGGGGCTTCGGGTCCGCGGGCAATCTGAGAGGTGAGGGTTCAGCTCTGCGGGGCTCCAGGGGACGGGCCCGCACACTTGGAGCACCCAGCTGGCAGCAGCAGAAGGTCCCCCTGGCTGCAAGCAGGCAGTTTGCTCCCCTCTCCCCAGCCCAGTGCTGCCACCCCCACCCAGGACAGAGCAATAAAGACCCCACATTTTACCATGACCCCCACAGCTTCCCCCCCCATTGCAGGCCTATGCGCAGGTGCCCGGGACAACTTCACCTGTGAGCCGACGGTGGCGTGGAGCAGAGCCGAGCTGACGTGGCCTTGGGCTGGCTGCAGCCTGGCCGGGTGTGCAGGAATGTGTTTGTGCAGGGGGAGAGGCTGGCTGCCGTGGGGCCGTGGCGGGGTGGGGCCAGCAGGGACATGGAAGGGACAGGGGAGGGCTGGGGGGCACCCCGCAGCGGGGACGCCCTGCGGGATGGGGATGCACAAGGTGCTGGGGCTTTTGCATGGCACACGTTGGGGTGCAAGGGGAGAGGGAGCGGGGACGTGCAGGGTGTGCATGGGCATGCCGGTGTTCATGCTGCTGCGCAAGCTCATGCGTGCAGTACACGCACTCACACACACGCCAGGGCTGGGGGTCTCTGTGCAGCCCTAGATGCAGGGCGTGCACACGCCAACCCTCAGCCCAGTACTTCCCAGTCTCCCAGCACCCATCTGGAGCACCCACAGCCCTAAGGTCAGGCGTGCTTTTAGCAGGGTGGGCATCTGGGGACCCAGGCATCCAAGCCACCCAGCACTGTTCCACCATCCTGCAGCTTTAGAGGGGTTGTTCTGGGTGCAGGGAGCAACTCGGAATGGGAGCCCTGCGCCCCAGGAGGGCTTGGGGTGCTGGAGCAGGATGGAAGAGGAGGAGGAGGCTGGGAAAGGGTGCTGGAAGAGGAGGAGGAGGCTGGGTGGGGTTCCCGGTGTGCCCCAGCCAGAGCTGGAGCCGGATGCTGGCACGGATGTGGGATGTGCTGGCGTGGCCAGGCTGGGTGTGTGGGGACCCGGACCCTAAGGGTGCTGGGAGCAGTGAGCTGAGTCCCCTGCCAGTTGTGGGACACTGCCCCGAGGATCTCCTGCCCCTGTCCCCTGCACCCCCACACAACCCCTGTATGGTCCCTCTATAAGCCAGTGCCCCCAACCCTGCCCCAGCTGTGGCCATGCCATCTGTAGCAGTCCTCCCCCAGATGACCCCAATGCTCCTCCTCCTCCCCAGGCCCACAGCAGGCAGGGACCCCCCTCTCTCTTCCAAACTGGGGTGCAGAGAGAAGGGACCTCATGTTCACAGGTTTTGTAGCAATCATTTTCCCTGGGAGGAGGACCCAGGGCACAACCCCCCTGGACGATCCCTCCCAGCTCCAGTCCTTTCTTTGCCCAGTAAGGCCAGTAAGTTCCCAGTAAGTTCCCATTTCCCCAGCCAGAGCATCATGGGGGTGGGAACCAGTCTGCATCCCCTCTACTCACTATGCATGGACCAGAGGTGGGGTACAGAGAGCTCAGCCCGGGGTGGAGGTGGCCACACATCCAAAACCGCCTGGGGAAGGGGAAGCCCCTTCCAACTGCTGAGAGCTGGGGGGGAAGCAGGACTGGGGCAGGCACCCTGCCTCCCACCCCACAGGGAGTCCCCCAGGCCTGGCAGCCCCCCGAGGAGCAGAGCAGAGGCAGGAGCACCCTTTTTTTTGACAAATGCCTTTATTTGCTACCAGATAGAGGTCTATTGCACAGCAGCCTGGAGGCTGAGGGGCATGCGGCCCTGCCCCTGCTCAGTGCTGGACGCGGCGGATGGATTGGATCTGGTTGGTGTGGGCCTGGCTGCTGTATTCATTGTACTTCTTGAACTCGCCGTTCTGTCTGTCCCGCTCCAGCACGTACTGGTAGCCCCTGTATCCCGGGTACTGGTATGCCACCCACCTGCAGGCAGACCCCTGGCTCAGAGCCCTGGGCCAAATCCCCCCATCCCATCCCATCCCATCCCATCCCATCCCATCCCATCCCATCCCTCTGCTTGCCCTGGGAGGGGAGGGACAGAAAACACCCCGTGGCTTGGATTTTCAAGGGAAGAGAAGCAGACAGGCACCCATCCTTTTTGGGGTCCTCCTTCCCCATCCCTGGGACTATTCAGGAAGGAGGCATTCACTGAACCCCTGCTTTTGGCCCCCACCACACCCCTCCCTGCTGGCAAGACTCACGCTCCGGCGTTCACTTTGATGGATGCCACCTCCTTGTTGCCCCAGCCCATGGCCTGCAGCGAGGGGTAGTCGTCGCTCAGCTCAAACTTGTGCCCCTGGAAGTTCTCCGCCTCGTAGAGGATGACTTTGCTGTCATTGTGGTTCTGCGGAGAGAGCTGGGGGTCATCGGGGATGGGGTAGCTTGTGCAGGGATAGAGGATGTGGCATCAGGGAGACAAGCACCAAGGCACCGTGGGAGGCCTGGGACCATGCCCAGCTTTGGTGCAAGGCATGGGGATGTCTTTCAGCCTGGCACGCCCTCACTGGGACACCCCAAGGCTGCCCAGAGGATGCTGCTCTCATGTCCCTGTGGTCCCCATGCACAACTGCCGCTGAGGGTGACAGTGGCCACATCATCTGCACCCACATGGGCTCCTGCCCTCAGCATCCTTTTGCTCCCCAAGGCTGCAGGAGGGTTGCAGGGCAAGGCAGGCTGTTGAGAGTGGTCCCCCCGGCTCCGTGGGGCTTTGCTGGGTGCTGGACACCGAGGGGTTAATTGCTGGGACACTGAGCGATGCGGCACTGTCCCCCGTGCCCAGCCCCCACACGCATCTATCTGCACCGAGGAGCAGTCCTGCCAGCAAGGAGTGATCTTATCGCATCCCCTTTATTAAAGCCCAAGCATATCTGCCTGGTGATTATTAAAAGTTGGGGGGGGGACCCCGCTCGGAGGCGCAGACGTGCCGCTATTGCGAGCGCCAGTGTCTCTGCAGATGGAGCGATAGAGGCTGCATCTGCCTGGGCACGGCTCGGGTACCCCAGGCGGGAGGGGGATGAACCCTGCACCCCCAGCATCCCTGCGGATCTGCCAGCTCCCCTCTGCTCAGCCTGTCCCTGGGTATCTGGGGCTGGGGGACGAGGCCTGGGGACCCCAGCCTGGGAGGTGGCTCTCCAATGCCCAAAGCAGGAGGAGCTGGGATGGTGTTTTCAGGCTAAATTTTAGCCCTAAAGACCATGCCAGGATCCTTGCAGGGAGGCAGGAGCCAGTGGGTGCAGCCACCCCTCCACCTCACGGCACCTCCATACGCACTTCGCCCCTCCATCCCATGTCCCACGTAACCTGTCCTCCTGCCTGTCCCTTATTTCCCTCCATGCTGGGCTGCCTGGGGGAGGCTCTGCCTGCCCCGAACGCACCGCACTGGTGTCCCCGTAACTCACCGCGCACTTGACGGGCCGGAAGGAGAGGAGGTGCTCGGTCCGGTAGCCACTGTTCCCGCTCCAGGCCTCCCACCGGGGATAGTCACCCTTCTCCAGGATAAACTGCTGCCCCTGGTACTCAGGGTACTCGAAGCCCACCCAGCTGGAGGGGAGAGGAGGAAAGCCCTCAGGGGTGTGCAGTGCAGCCCCCAGGCTCAGCCCAGGGCTGGCTTCTCCCTCCTGTGCAGGGGATGGAGACATCCTGGCAGGGTGTGGGTCTGTCACAGAGGTCGGGGTCCTTGCTAGCAGCAAATGTCCCTTTTGAGAGTGGAACCCCTCTCCCCAGGGCCACACCGTTGCCTCCGACCCGTGCCTCGGCTCGGCAGGGTTTCCCTGCTTTGCAGACGGGGAAACTGAGGCACCATGCAAGGAGCACAAGGAGGGAGGTCGCACAATGAGGCTGTGTTGGAGCTGAGGAAGGACCCGGGTGTCCTGGCTCCCCAGCAGCTCCCAACAGTGCCCTGGGAGCAGCGGGTTTGCTGGAGCAGGGTGTGCCAAAGGGCCGCAGGGCTGGCGGGACACTTACGGGCCAGACTCCACCTTGATGGAGCGGATCTTGCGGAAGCCGCGCTCCATGATGCTGGGGCACTCCATGAGGAACTCGCAGCGCTTGCCCTGGAAGCTCTCCTCCTCCCACACTGTGATCTTGTACTGCCCCAGGGTGTCCATGGCTTCGCTGCTGGTCATGCGGGTCGCTTGGCTGCTGGCAGAGCCCCACGCATCACCCCGGGCAGGTGCCCGCCATCAGTCCCCAGCCACCCCGCTGCCTGCTACTGAGCCTGGAGTGCCAGTGGTGCTGCCCTCACATATCCTATGCCACTGTCCCCTCACCCTCCCAGGCTGTCACAGGGGCTGCTTCCCATTCCCTTTCCCTTGGCGCTAGGGGATCTCCGTCCAGTGACCCCCAAGTTGCAGGGGCACTTGCGATGCCCCATCTCTCCATGTGATGTACCCAGGGCTGCCTCATTTTCTCTGCTCCCAAGCTCCCTGCGATGACTCCTGGGGTCGGCTGGGTGCAGTGGCACTGTACCCAGTGCAGGGGGGTGGCAGCGGCCCCGACTCAGACACGGGTGCAGCCCTGGGGCAGAGCAGCCTGGCTCTTGCAAAGATGGGTGCCAGCCTCCCTCCTGCCCGCACAGGGTACCCCTGCTGTGCCACGCAGCACCCCACGGCTTGCCCTTCCCCAGAGTGTGCATTGGGTGGGAGGGCTTGGTGTGGGGGGGAGCAAAGGGAGCGTGGCAGCGCCTGTGCAGTGGGGGGGCTTGGAGGCTCACAGCCTGGTACTTACTTGGTCGGCAGGGCACAGAGGCGAAGGTGGCGGTGCCGGTGCCGGCTTTTCCCCTCGCCCTTTATAGGCGGGCACCGAAGTGCCGATGGTGCAGGCAGGCAGGGCGCTGTGTCAGCAGGCAGAGCATGGGGGGGGGAACAGGGTGCGCACCCACCCCAGACTCCGGCTGTCCATTCCAGTTAGGCAGTGTGGCGAGAGCAGCCCCCCCGTGCCTCGCAGGGCTGACAATGAAAGTGCTGGGCTGTGTTTGCGCAGGGGCTCAGGGCACAATGGGCAAAGGGCCTGACGCACTGCTTTCCTTTCTGCCCCCGGACAATGTCCCTGCTTGGCCCGGGGATTAGGGACCCAGCCTTTCCCAGGGCACCCGCAGCCTTTGCCAGGATTGAGGTTGGTGGGAAGGAGGTGCCAGGGTGAAGCGGGGATTTGCCAGCTGCGAGCTGAGGGGCACTGATGTCCTCACACTGGGATGCAGGGCTCGCCTGGGGCTGCATCTGCCCCTCTGCCTGGGGCCCTGCCACTGCGGTCCCTCCTCTGACCAGGCTTTGCCTTGCATGTCCCGAGCTGGCAGGGCAGGGCCTCAGTCTGCACAGGCAGGGCTCCATGTGGGGTGGGAGAAGGTTAGGGTGAGCGAGAGGGGTGGTGGAGATGTTAGCATTGTTGTGGCTTGGTCTGTCCATGCTCTGGGAGATGTGCAACACCTTGCAGAGGTTCCTGTGTTGGCTCTGGACCAGGCACTGATGTACCCCAGGTACACGCTCCTTGCTTGCAATGCCCTGGGCACATCCCCTGGCCTGGCAAAGGGCTCTCTGTGCTCCCCACATACCTCCCACCCAGGCAAGGGACACCATGCACAGCTGGAGGGGACCAGCTTTGGGGCAGACCCGTGTCCTTCACCTAGGCAGCAGGACCAGCCCTGCCTAGGACCGCACCGTGCCATACAGACATCCTCAGTGCCTCTGACCAGGACCTGGGCTGGATGAGGCCAGCACAGGCCGGAAAGGAAGAAGAGTGCCCTGCCGAGATGTGAAATCCTGGGTCTCTTGGCAGCAGCATTTCTTGCAGCATCCCTGTGCAGCCTGCAGTGAGGCTGGGCGTTCCCCACCTTCAGCTGGGCAGGAGCCATGCTGGCCTCTGAGCAAGGGCTGGCCCAGAGCACCCCAAACCTTCCCTGGAAAACCCCAGCCCTCCTGGGGGTCCTGAGCACGGGGGTCGGCATCCCAAGAGAGGCCGGCAGTGCCGGTGATGGAGGGTGCAGTGTGGGCAGCTGGGGGTGGTGTTAGGACGCCTGGCATCGCTGCCCCGTTCTCAGCAAGAATTGGGGACTGAGAGGTGACAGCAGGGACGGGCTGCGGGCAGGACTCGTGGGTGCTCTTCGTGTCGTCCCCCCCCCACCTGCTCGACGACAACACGCCGGGCAGCATTTCCTTCCCTCCCTGCTCTGAGGCTCGGTGCGGGGCTGCGCCGATGCCTGCTGGTCCCAGCAGAGGGTGCAGCCTGGCAGCGGTTGGAGCTGGCTCCAGCTAAGGGACGTAGGTGGCCCTTGGACGGAGACAGGCGCTGGGGAGGCGACCCTCAGCTTGCGACGCCCTGGGTGCTCGTAGCAGGGCGGGGGGAGACCCCCGGGTGCTGCCTGGGGGAGCAGAGGGTGGAGGGAAGGATGGGGATGCTCCCAGGGGAGGGAAGGGGGTGCATGGAGGTAAGCAGACCCCTGGGGATGCAGCCTGGTGGCCTGGGGACATCCCTCACAGCGCTGGGAGACAGGTTTGGGCAGCCCTTAGGGAAGCCAATACCTTGGGGAAGGTGGGGCAAGATGCAGAGCTAGCGCACTGCGGGGTCCCCCCACGCCGCTGCTGCCCCTCGCCTGGGCTGTGTGAGCAGAGGCGTGGGGCACTGGTTAGTTTGGGATGCTACAGGGTGTGAGGGCAGTCTGGGGTTACGGGGTGCAGGGCACTATGGGGTGTATTACAGAGCCCCAGGCTGTGGGGTATGGCAGGATATGTGGGATGCTGCGAGCTATTATGGGCTGTGCGTGTGGGATACTGCGTAGTGTGCTACAGGATCTATGGGTCACTGGTGTTGTCCCATGAGGGGCATGCAGGCAGCTCAGTCACCCCCATACAGCCCTTTGGATAAAAGCTTTGGGGGGGGGGCACAGGGGAGAAACCCACCCTCAGATGCAGGCTGTGCCCCTTCCTCGCTTCTCACTGTGTCCCACATGCTGGGATATGCCTCACTCCCTGTCGGCAGTCGGGGCATCCACATTGGAGCCACAACCACGTCCAGGGACAATGGATCAGGGGGGTCACCCACGAGGGGCTGTACCGAGGGCCCTTCCCCACCACACCCCAGGATGCTGAAGCAGCCTGACCTCCCTGGGGCATCTCCCAGCACCTCTGGGCACTCCCTGTCACCAGCCAGCATCCCCGTGGCTGGGTCACCTGCCAGCCCCCAGCCACACCTGCCCGGCGGGGAACACAGACAGGGGGAGGCTGGTGCGGGGGCAGTCAGCAACTCTGCTCAAGGGCAGCTGCTAATATTGGCTCTGGGAACTGGTTAGCGCTCACCCAGGGCCTCCTGCATAGGCTAATTTAATAAGGGCCCTGCGTTGCTCCCGGCTCAGCCTGTTCCCTACGCTAGCAAAACAGATCGGGTTTCTCTGTGCCACCGGGCACAGCGCGGGCGGGAGGCCGGCAGCCCCGGGGCACAGTGGGAGGACACGGTCGCCCAAGCGATCCGTGCCAAGCCTGGACCATGCCACGCGTGGTCCCCGGCCGTGGGCTTATACCCTGTGCCGTGGGCTTATACCCTGTGCCTTGTGCAGGCGCTGGTCCCGGGATGGTGCACGGCTTGGGGGGCTGGGCCGGCTGAAAGGCAGCCCCGAGGGAGGTGAGGCACGGGCTGTCCGGCCATCCTGATGCTATTACCACATGTGGGACACATCTGCGGCTTATGGCAGTGTGCTGTCTTTCCCACTGCTGTTATGAGTATCTGGGCTAGCTGACCAGGCCAGCACAGCTGTGTGTGGTCCTGCATCTGGCTGACACTGTGGGCTGAGCCTTGGCTACCCCCACGAGCCCCACTAGCCCCTCTCTCCTTGCCCCCAACCCCGCTGGGGGCTGCACCATCACCCCAAGGGGCTGGAGGTCCAGAGGCTGGGCCGAGCAGGAGCAGATGGAGCTGGTCCCGGCCCCTGTTTGTCTTTCTCCCAGTTGCCTGGTGCTCTGTTTGTTCTGGGGATGGCTTCCTGCTGCCAGGGCCAAAACAGGTGGCTTTTATTTGCAGGGTCTGGCTGATTAGATCAGGGGCAGTGTGTCATTCCCCCCACCGAGCCCCACCGCTCCTTTTTGCTCCCTTTTCTCCACAGCCTCATTTCCCTGGGAAATGATCCTCATGGGCAAGGATGCAGACACCCCCCTTCCCTCCCCAAGCATCTCCCCTTTGGGACTGCTCTGAACGTGGCCACACCAGGATTGGTAAATCCCAGCCAAACCCCCACTTCCACCCACTGGGTCCCCAAATCCCAGAGCTGAGGGGCTCGCTGTGGTCCCCAGTGGCACTTGTCCCCTCCTGGGACCTTGTGGGCTACAGAGGACACAGGTGTGCAGGCACATACCTGCCATAGAAGCCTCCTTGCACAGGCGCTGCCTTGCACAGGGAGCTCTGGCACACGCCAGCCACCCCGCACACACGTGTCCCCCGCGCACCCGGCCATCCCCTCCCCGCAGCCGGAAACTCCCGGGATCGAAAACAGCCTGGCAGATGTTGCTGGGATTAGCTCCCACACAGGCACACACGCACACTGCGGGCTGCCAGCCGTTCTGTGCCCGGAGGGGCTGGAGAAGTCCCAGGCACTCTCAGGCTCCCCTGGGGCAGAGCCTGGCGAGTACCTGCCCCAAATCCTGCTGCACCCAAGGCAGGATGAGTCCTGAGGGTGAGCAAGCAGTGGGAGAGGAACCCTGATGGGAACTGGGGACCAAGATACTGACTGGTCTCTGGGAGCCATCACCAATGGCCGGAGAAAGGCAGGGATGCCGTGGAGGGCACAGCCACTTGCAGTGCAAGGGGTAGCCAATGGCCTGCTGAGGTGGTCTTCCATGCAGGACCCCTCACCCCAGCCTCTGCTCTCCCCATGCACCCGTGGCCCTCAGCCAGCCACCAGTACCCCTGCTGGGACCGGCTCTCCAGACCTGCCCACCCGCTGTCCCCACCAGCACTCTGGCCATCCCCGGGCATGCTGCTCACCCCTTCCCTGTGGGACTGTCGGTGCCCAGTCTGCCCTGTGGCACCCACAGCTCTGGAGATGCACCCACAAATACCCACCAAGACAAGGATACTCCCAGGGACATACGCTCACCCCCTGCCACCCATCCGGGACCTGCCCTGCATGGCCCCTACCTGGTCCTGGCTGCAGGCTGCCCCCAGTGTGGGGGTGTGCTCGGTCCCCCAGCTCTGCCAGCCTTGCTCAGTCCCCAGGAGCTGCCGGGGTAGCCGTGGCTTCACCTGCCTGCTCCCCACTGTTCCCATGGGGACTAATCCCACCTGAAGGTCAGGGAGGCTCCACCAGCTGCTCACCTCTTGCCTGTGGATTACAGCCTGGGTGTGAGCAGGTGGCAACTGCTGCATCCCCAGGCTGGCCCAGCCCCTGTATGGGGCTGAGAGTGGGACAAAACCCAGCTGGGTTGCTCTAAAAGGGGTCCGAGGGTGACAGGTCCCTTGCAGCCTCAGGTGTGTCCCCCCATCCATCATACCCTACCCAGATGGGGACGCCAGGCACTGGGGCAGAGGAGCAGGTATCTGGTCCTTGGGTCCAGATCCCGACCCAAAATGGAGCCCACTGGTGCCAGCCACTGTGACCGCCTGCCTGTTACCCCAGATGACCTCAGGCTGGCACCCCCAGGGCACCCCAGAGCTACAGTGTCCTGGAGAAACGTGCTGGTGCCCAGTGCAGACCAGTCCCAGGGGAGTGGTGATGGAGACAGGAGAACTGTGTCCAACCCTGCACCCAGCCCATCCTGGATGCAGTTGCAGGTGCATCTCCTTCAATACATTGTACCATATTTGGAGGGGCACCATGGGGTGAGCACAGTTTCCCAGGTCCCAGCTTTACCTATAGCACCTGGGGTGTTGCCATGGGGGTGCAGGGTGCAAGGACAGGGTTGGGGGGGGAAGTCCTTGGACCTCCCCTCCCCAGCTCCCTCAGCCCCACAGGTAGGGCATGCCAGCTAAGCCAAGGTCCCACTCCACCCCGCTGCTCCTCCGCTCCTCTGTTGGCAACATCTGTTGTGCCAGGCACCCCGAGCCAGGGTGATGCTCGTCCAGGAGGCAGACAAAAAGCCTGACAGCGGTGGCTCTCCTCCTCCAGCAGCTCTGCAGAGGCAGCGCAGGCAGGGGCCGAGCCAGGCGCTGCGGCAAGAACAGAACATCCTGCCTCGGGGCTCCCGAAGACGGCAACAGCTGGGCCAGAAGCAGCGGCCCTGGCACCCTGCTCAATGTCCATCCCCTGGGCAGGCTGCCCACGCACTTCCTGGGGCCACCAGCTGGCCTGGGAGAGGGGACCCTCATCACTCACCCCTTCCCCAGAGGCCCTGTGGGAAGTCGGGGCTGATGCACTCTGAGACACAGGAATAGTGCAAGCTCTGGGTTTCTTGCCCTAGCACCGTGAGTCCTTCATCAGGGCCCCCCCTTTACCCCCTTCACCCATGGTTGTTCAGAGCCCTTTCCTGGGGCAATGGAAAGCCCCTTCCCCTCACCCCAATGGCCTGTGGGTGCAGGTGGAATGATGCCAGGCTGTACCCAGCCTGTGCCCAGTGATCCCCACGGCCAAGAACAGGCTGGGGGTGGGCAGAGCTGCTTGTTGTTTCACCATGGCAGGATGCAGCTCCATGCCCAGGACCCACCTCTCCCCTCCGCCCTGCCCAGCAAATAGCAATAATAAGCTTGCTCCAGAGCCAGCTGGGCTGAAGGCTGCCTCAGCCCCTGAGTTGGGGGGAATGTATGGGATGGACCTGTTGCCTGGGGATGGTATCTGAAGCCTGGCAGAGGGAGTACAGGACCCCAGCACAGAGCCAGGACAGTCCCTTATGCTCCCTTCCCTGGTCCTTTCTTTGGTCAGGAGCAGGCTGATGGGCTGGAGACAATCAGGGGCTGCTCAGCAACACCCTGAACTCCAACATTAGCCCAGCCCCAGAGACGCAAGCAGTCTCAGTCTCCTTGTGCAAGCTGGCTGGGTACCCGCAGCAGTGCTGGGACAGGACGACCTTCAGGGGCAGGGAGCCTCTGCTCAGCCTGGGCACCTCCTCCAGGCACAACAGAGCCATGGCGAATAGGCTGGGTAAGGGACAGCTGAGGTATAGGGGTGCCCACGCAACCCTGGTGCTCAGCCCCTGGGGTGCCCACACAGCCCTGTGTGCAGCGGCAGCTCCCTGGGCTGATCCCCCCAGAGCGCTGGCGTGCAGAGGGCCACCAGCTGCCTCCGCCACATCCTGCGGCAAAGCAGTGCCTGCCCTGGGATGGCACACCCCATCCGGGCTGGGCAGGACACGCGGCCCGCAGGCAACACCCCTGCAGGCAGCCAGCAAGGGTGCACACCTCTGCTCGCACCCAGACCTTCACGCGATGGACGGACACCAGGACACGGAGCAGCCAGTGTTTCGCTCAGCAGGAGCACACACGCACACGTGCACACACGGGGCAGTGAATGCAGCAGCGAGATGCACCAGCTCTGCACCGCCTGCCCAACCCAGGGATGGCACACACGCACAGCCGTGCACACACATAAACACGTATGCAAATACACACGCATACATATGTGCACACACACACCTGTATGCAGCTACACCTATATGCAAATGCAGACCCAGACACTCTGGCCTCCCCGGCGCTCCTCCTGCACCCTGCCCTCCCCATGCAAAGCCTCCCCATGCAGAGCTGCACCATGCAAATCCCCAGCCCACGTCCCCAGGTCCTCAAAGCCATGCAGATGGCCACGCAGGGCCTGGGGGGTGGGAGGACAGCACAGCACAGCGCAGGCAGCAGCCTGCCAGCCTGGCACAGCCCTTGGCACTGGTGCTGGTTCTGACGTGGGAGATGTGGGTGTTTAAAGCCACTGGCTCTGCCCATCTTGGGGATCAGCTCACCCTTGGGTGCTAACCCTGCCAGAGGGCTGTTCCCCGGCCAACACAGCCCGTAGGGCAATGTGGCTTCCTGGGGCCACCCCCAGCTTTGAAGGGTGTCACAGCTTGCCAGTGCCACTGAGCTGGCAGAGCTGGGACAGCGAAAGCAGGCTGGGAAGATGGCAGGGGGGCAACTGCTAGTGTTGCTGCTTGCAGCTGACCCCTTCTCCTGCTGGGACACACGTGCTGCCCTGCTCACAGACCTGCTGCTGGTGCCAGTGCAGGGTCTGGCTCCCTGGCTGCTGCCCGGATACCCTGAAAAGTAAAAAAAAATGCTTTTCTGCAGCATCTGGGCTATCTACAAGGTGCAACACGGGTCCCATGGGGTGCCAGGTTGTGCTAGGGCACAAGGCAGCCCAGCAGTCTGTGAGCCACCGAGGCAGAGCGAGGCAGCCAGGCAGCACCTCCGCAGCCCTGCTCTGCCAGATACCATCTCCGCCGGGCTCTACCCCCGCGGGGATGCACGTGCGGCAGCTGGAGCAGCACGGGCAGCAGGGTCTGGCTTTGCTCAGGGTTATTAATCATGCTCTGTTTGATCCCAGCCTGAGTGGGGCAGCTGCAGGGGGCTCTGCGTATTGGGGGATGTGTTGTGCTTTCTGAGCTTTTCAACTTTGCCAGACTTGGTGGCAGGAGACAGAGCCCAGAGACATGGCCCAAAGGGGCCTGGGGCCAATGTGATGGCCAGTCACCACACTGTGTGGTGGCTGTTCCCAGGCTAGGACGGGCACTAGGCTCTGGAGAGATGTGGGAAGCTCAGCACTCCTGGAGATGCTCTTTGATTTTGGTGCTTTCCCATACCACCTGTTGGAAACTTTCCAAGCATCTGGTCAGGCAGGGAGCCCAGGAGGTGCCTTATCTCCATCCCTTGCAGGGGCACCCCAGGGAGGGAACAGGGCTCTTCTGCTCCAGGGCAGGGCATGCTGAGCTTTGTCCTGTGCATGGATCAGATGGAGACAAGGGAAAGCAGCACGAATCATCCTGTCCCTTGGTGCGCTCTTGGGCTTCTTCACCTCCAGCCTCTCCTCCATCCATACTGCAGGGCTGGGCTCAGCCTTCACAGTGTTTGCAGAGAGGCTGCAGGGAGGGCTCAGGACCCACCTGTAAACTCAGAGTATCCCTGAGCACAGTAGAGCTGGAGCTGGATCCTGTGCTGTAAGAGATGCGCCTGTGCCTGCTGGGGAGCGGCATCCCTAGGGCAGGCAGGAGCGCGCTTGGGGATGTCAGAGAAATTGCAGACATGGCCAGGCAGGGTGGTGTGGGGCATTTTGCCCCTCCCCCCAGGACAACAGCCTGGGGTGGGAGGAAAGCAAGTCCATTGCTGTCCCATCTCTTAGTTCTCCAGGACTCCCTGCTGCCTCCATGATGCTAGGAGCAGCCCTGGGCTCCGAATGTCTCTGTGCTGGCTGCAGGGGCACGGGGACAGGACACAGGATGGGACAGGAGTCTAGTTTAAAAGCTGCACCACGCTTTCAGAGTGGGGCAGGCAGCGGGCAGGGCTGTCCTGGAAAACACCTCCCAGCTTGTCAGGTCGTCCCCCCCGCCATACCCTTCCACAGCAAGGCTAGGCAGGGGGATTGCCACCAGCAAGAGCTGGTACCTGGCCCGCAAGGTGAGGCTGAGCAGCAGGCAACACCTGCCCTGGGCAGCCCAGTGCACAGGCAGGCGGACCGTGGAAGGGCTGGGAAGTGCAGCTCCTGGGAGAGAACCTGGGCAGAGGTGTGCGGGAAAGGATGCGACATCCCCCCATCCTCTGCCTTGCTCCCCCCTGCCTGCTCCTGCCCTCCCTCCCCACCGCCTGCACTGTGACAGCAGCTACAGCTCCCTTGGTGCCAGCAGACCGTTGAGACCTACCTGGGCATTTGGCAGAGCCCGGCGCTGTGCCAGGGCAGGGCAGTGCTGCCAGGGCTCCCCATGCCTGCCACGGCTCTGCAGCGCTGCCCGGGTGCAAGGGCCAGGCTGCCCTTCCCCAGCAGGCTGCTGCAGGCAGCGGTCAGCTGTGCAGGTGGGATGCGTGTGCCTAGCATGTTACACGTGCCCATCATGCCATGGGCACACGGACATGGGTCCTGCACATCACAGCCTGCAAAGCTGTGTTGGAAATGCCATGTGTACCAATGCCACGTGGGTCCCATGTCCCACGCATGTGCAGGTCCCATGGTGTTTGTGCGTGCTGGGTGTGGATTGCATCGTCTGTGTGCACCGCCTGTCCATCGCTTCATGCGTGTGCCACGCAGAGGTCATACGCTCCATGCACGTATTTGGGTGAAGACTGCATGTTGTGCATGTCCCTTGTGTGCTCCGCACACAGGCTGTACGTTCGTCCTGGCACGCGTGCTGCAAACCAGCTTGCATGTCCTGTGTGAGTTGCAAGCAAGCGTGCGCTCCCTACGTGGGCTGCGGGTCACAGGTGCACGGGACACGCTGCAGCGGTGTGCGGGTGGTGCGGCGCGTGTGTGCACCGGCCACGCGCTTGCAGATGGGCTGGACCTGCCTAACGCGAGCCGAACGAACAAAACGTTCAGGTCAGGTCTTGCACGTGGGGCTCGACGCCAGGCAAGTGCAGAGTTGCTCCGGGCTCAGACGGTGTGGGCTGGAGGGGTGCTGTGCCGTGGACTGTCGGCAGCCCCTTCCCCATCTTTCCTCCCGAGCTGGGTCCCTCCAGGCTGGGAGCCGGTGTCCTTGCTGCACCCGCTGCTTCAAACCAGCTCCTCCAGGGGTAAAGTCCGGAAGGTGGATGCTTGACACCTGCTGCCTGGGAAAGCCAAACAGACCAGGGGCGGGTTAAACTGGCACGGCAGGGTGGGGAGGAAGGGTGGGAAAACAGGGAAGGAAGGAAGGAAGGAAGGAAGAAAGTAAATGGAGGAGGGGAGGGGAACAGAAAGGATGGGAAAATACAGGTGAGAGAGGAGAGAAAAGTTAAGGGAAGGGGACAGCCAGGACGGTGTCCCCCGAGTCCATCCCGTTCCCCCCCGGGAGCTCGGGGGTGCCAGCAGGCTCCCAGTCCTTGTCCCATTGGAGCCCCCAGGGTGTCCTCCATGCCCAGCACCCTGCTCCCAGCCGGGTGGGCAGGACCCCAGCCCAGGTGTGCCAGGCTACAGCACCTCACCTGGCTCCGGTGACACGCTGGCAGCTGGCAGGTGAGCGGCTTCGCCTTCCCCCGCCGGCTCACGAGCAGAAAATGAGGGTGACGCCGGCTGGATGGGGCTTTTATAGCCCTGATAAAAATAGCGCTGGCTGGCCGGCGATCGGGGGGCCGGAGAGATGTGACTGAGCAGAGACAGGCGAGAGGGCTGGGCTGGCGGCGGCGAGCCTTCTCCCCAGCACACCTGTCACGGCTCTGTGTTTGCTCAGAGCAAATATTGACCCAGGGAAGGCAGGCTGGGCAAGGGAGGCGATTAGCCCACCTAGATTAGAGGCAGAGCAGGTCTCTATGCAAACTCTCCAGGGCTGCCTTTGTTAATGGGAGCCTGATGGGCTGATAGGAGCCAGGAGCCTGGGTGCTGGGGCGGGCGGTGGGGAGGGGGGGGGGGGTGGGGAGGAGGAGACATTCATTAACCTGCACTGGAACAACACCAGCTGTCACTTTTCCACCCACCTGCCTGGCTCACTTTGCAGCCGGGGGTGAGGGGGGAGGCAGGTGTGGGGGTACCCTACCTGGGCAGCTCTGGGGTGGGGACCGCTTGCTTGCAGCGCTTTGGGTTGCTGAAAGGTGAGGGAGCGGGAAGGCCCCAGGGCTGGAAAGCAAAGCTACTGCCTATCCTAAGCAGCCTGACACCGAGCGCGGGTGATGGCAAGGTCCCCCCGTTGCCCTCACCCCAACCCCCCCACTCACGCGGAAGACCCCTTGGGCACATCAGGACGATGCACGCTTCATTGACAGGAGCCCACAGACCTCTGAGCCGGGCAGCAAAGCAGAGCTCAACAAAACCACCTCTGCTCGCTCTCTTTGGGAGCGTTTCCAGCACAGCCGCGTGGGCCAGGAGCCAGCTCTCCTAACGCAGCCACAAGAACAGGATGTGTTTCACTCCATGTGCACGTCTCCCCGTGGGGTCACTGCATCCCAAAGTCACACCACTCTCCCGCATCCCGGCTGTGTCACTCCCTAGCGGGGTAACCGGTGCAGACACCCCCATACCGGCTCTGGGGGCAGTGTGCAGAGCCCATGAGAAGTTTAAACACACTCCTGTAGCACCCAGCCACACTACTTAGCCCTGATAGCCCTCAGCTGATCTCAGCCGGAGCCAGCAGGAGCCGGGCTATCTCTCTGGGTTACTCTGGCACCCGCAGCTCCCTGGATAACAGAGCATGAAGTGCAGCTGCGGTGGCAGGAGAATCTCCTTTGTGCAAGTGCACTGGCGTGTTTGTTTGTGTAGATAGGTGTGTTTGCGGGTGGGGAAGGGGGTAACACTGCTTTAACCCCTACGGAGGACACCTGCAGGTATCCTGGTCTTGGGTGTGCTTTAGAAACTGCCACCATTGTCCTTTCCAGAGCTGGTGTGTGCTTGTGGTGGCTTCCCAAATGTAAGTGGAGAGTTGCAGATACTTATTGGCCACTGCCACCCAACTCTTCTTCTTTGGAGGCTTGTCCCTCTCAGAGTCAGGAGTTTGGAAGACAGGCTCCATCCCTCCTGCCTGCTGCTGTCTCTGGGGCTGGGGTCCTGCAGGCTCCCAGACCAGCAGACCCTGGCACGGGAATGAGCTGGAGTGATGCCAACCTGCTGGCCTCGGTCGTCCTGATCCTCTTTTCCAGTAGTTTTGCCAGCAAAGGAAATGGAGAGCCACCCCTGCCCTGGGTTGTGGTGCTAAGAGGAAATGTGATGTTCCTTCTCCTTTTGGCGCTACGCAGGCCTTGACTCTCGAGCTTGCCCACTTCTTTCCCAGCATGGGAAACGTGCTGGGCAGGACTCTCGCCTCTCCCTGCTGGGCCATGCACTGGCAGAGCAGAACAGCAGCTCCTGGCATAGGCTGCCTGGCTGCTCCCTCCTTTCTGGAGAAGCCAGAAAAAACCCAAACACCCCACCGGTGCTGCTGTAGTTCCAGCGGACATCTCCAAGCCTATGTGCTGTGTCAGAAATGCTCTCTCACTCCAACCTCTCTCCTGCAAGGGCAAGGCCCCAACGTGCACAAAATAAGAGCAAAGACTGCCCTTACAGGGCTGCGCTATGGAAAATGGGAGAAAAGCAGGTCCCTTGAGCTTGCAGAGTGTCCTGCACCAGACAGCTATCCCAGGGAATGTCTTCCACCTGCCCTGGCATCTCCAGAGCAGCATCTACCAGTGTGTGCTCTTCCCTGGCAGGCAGGCAGCGCTGGGACTGAGCCCCGGCTCATGCACTCAGTGGGGCCGGCCCCAGCACAGGCAGGCTCAGCCTCCACTTGCAGCAGCCGAGGGTTTGTGCTGCCTCACTGTCCCATGAGGACTGACTAGCTCACATCAGAGCACTTCTGATGTCCATCAGGAGCCACTATTGTGCCCTGGCCTGACCTGAGCATGGACTAAGAAGTCCTTGTTCCCAAACACTAAAGCAACACAGCTGAGCCAGCAAAGCCCACCATCATCTCTGACATGGGAAGCCAGGGGCGAAGGGTCTCTGCCCAGCTCTGCCAAGGGTTTGGGGAGGATCACCTTCATGTTTTTGTTCTCCTGACTTTGCCCTGCCTGTGCAGACACTGCAGGCTAGTCAGGGCAGGACCTTTCCAGGTTCCTACCTAATACTCAGTACAGGGGGAAAAGGGGCTGATCCCAACCAGGGGCTGTGCACACCTGCAACAAGGGGTCCAGGGGACTGTCCCCTAACACTGCCATCTTCCCCACATGAACACAGAGCCATGCCAAGTGGGTCTTCGCAGGGGATTCAGGCTCCCAAGCTGCAATGGGACAGCAGAGCCTTGCAGATACCCTGGCAGGGAAGACCAAGAGCAGCTTTGTTCCCTTCCCTTTATTTTCCAGACAATGGCACGATTCAGCAGGTGTTAAATGTTTTAATGGGATTCAGGATAGCTTCTGTTGCCCACCTGCCCCAAGGCCATTTCACCCCTCCCTAGGAGCCAGGACTAACAGTTAAGAAGAAAAGGCCTGTTGTGTGTTGCATTAACTGCGTGATGACTGAGCACTCCTGATAACTAGCACAAGGAGGAGGGAAGCCCCATTAGCTTGCAAGCTCACACTCAGCCATCCTCACTCTGGCCATATGGTTGCCTGGCCTGACCACCAACCCCAGGCCCATGGGAACATCAGCCCACTTCACCACCCAAACACCAGTGGGAAGGAGCAAGACCTGTATCTACAATACCTCCATTAGAGAGACGTGCATGAGAAAACATGGCTGGCGTTGGGGCAGGGGTCAAATCCAGCCCTGGAAGTCAGTACCGCAAGCTCAGACTTTCTCCCGCCTGAGACCTAAATGTGGTTAGCAGAGTCAGGGCTCCTCCTCTCTTCTGGAGCTGGGCTGGGGGTCTGGCTCTGCTGTAGTCCCATGGCTCATTGCCTTCACCCTCGGCAGTGGGTAGCAACAAAGCCTCTTGATAAGGGACAAGTCCTCCCCACCGGTGCTGCACATCTCTGCCCACCCTTCATCTCGTCACTGCCCACAAGATCCAAGTGTGGGGAGGAGCAGCAGCAAAGCACTGAAGCCCCCAGGTGAGTTCCTTGCTGTGGGCTCCCCACTCAGCAGAGCTTACCCCAAGCAGTGCCAAAGGGACAGCTGTGTGGCTTGGTCACACATGGAAGTGTTTTCCAAAACCAGGTCCAGTGTCTAGTTCCCAACTTGACAAGAGGAAGCAGGAATTTCGCCAACCTGGGAAAGGGTCTGTGCCTGGTATATTTTTAACTTAGGATGAGGATAAAAGAAGGAAAGTGTGACAGCTGCTAATGGCTTTGCTTAGTGCATGCTGAGTGGTTCTGGTTGACAGGCACCAGAAAAGACCTAGAATAAAGGTGACACACCACCATCTCACAGCCCCTGCAAAGAGCCGAGGGAGAACCATTTCTCTCCCAGATGTGTAGGTAGCTCTCAAACCTCTTGTTCTCTGACTCACCCACTGCTGAAGGCACTGTCTCAGGGCTCTCTCCTACTAAGATGCTAATCAGAGAAGTGAATTTACTTCTGATAGTGCTCCAACACACAAGTACAGTGAGTTCAGTTTCCTTCAGGTCCAGGCTGTGCTCAGCGTGGGAGAGTGGGCAGGATAGGAGCTTTAATGACAAAAATAATCATGCCCTGCACATGCGTCTGCACTCAGGCTCCATCCATCCATTCACTCTTGGGTGTTACACCAGACTAACACACAGTATTTCCCATGTTGACCCACCTGTCCCACAAGGGAGTTAACGGTGACGCAGTCCACAGAGCATCAGATCACACAACAGGTCTGAGGATGGACAAACTCACTGACCCTGTCTCCACTGCTCCAGGCTGCCCTTGGGCTCCTGCAGGCAGCTGGATTCAACCTGCGTTAGGACAATGGCCAGGCTCCTGCTCCTGCCTGTTTTGCCCGTTTGGGAAGTCTGTTACAGGACTACAGAGTACCTGTAGTGAGCAAGTCCTAGTGAGGAGCCCGGACCAGGCAGAGTAACCCCAACTGGACTGAACAGCCAAGTCCTGCTGCTGCCTTGAGCTGGGGAGGATGGAGGTGGTACTCCATCGCCTGTTCAGCACCAGCCCCAGCCCAGAGGAAGACAGAAAAGCTGCTGTGACATAGGAGACCTGGCACCCGGGGTGTTAGAGAGGGAGGAGAGGGTCTGTGCTTCTCATGAGAAGGATCCGGGACCCACGTGAAGGCCCCAGGCACCCAGGCTGAGCTCGGGAACTGGCAGTGCCTTTGCTCTATCTCTGACAACGGGAACAGCTCGGCCCTGGGGCTTAGTAATGGTTACGCACGCAGGGCTCCTGCACAGAGTGGAGCGCCGGGGTGGTGGTGGGTGAACTGCAGCACCCCCAGGCACAGCAGGCATCTGCCCTCTGCCAAGCAGGGTGAAAGCCCTCGGCGGCTTCTGGTGCATGGTCTTCTCTTGGGCTGCAAGGGAAGAAGGTGCAGCTCTGGTCTTGGCTGGGTGCTGGCACTGGGAACACAGGAGGGCTTGGAGGGGGACACCAGCTGCATCCCCACCCGAGCAGGGTGGCTGGGTGAGCCCGGCCTAGCAGAGCCTGTAGCAGGGCTGCAGGAAAGGGGAGATGCTGCAAGCCCAGTCCCGTCGCCTGGTGCGGCCGGCCTGCAGCCTCTGCCGGGGAGCAGGCAGCCGGCGCCCAGCACCAGCCGCAGCTCCGCGCTGGCACCTGGGATTTCTCACAACTAACACTGCCACCTCCCGGCTGTGACAAACCCCGGTCCTTCACAGTGACACCCTCCGGCAGCCTGCCGGACCCCTATGCCAGACCAAGGCTCAAAGGCATCCCCTTCCCCGAGTGACAGCCTTGCAGTTTGGAAAGGGGAGAGCTCCTCCAGGGCACTCCCAAACCCCGATGCACAGATTACACGTGTTACACGCCGGTGCCTGTGTGCCCAGAGGCCAAGTTGCCTTTATTAGGCTGCCAAGTGTGCTAGATGGTGCTGCAGCCGCTCACTCTGGCTGGGTCGCTGTATGTGGGACCTGCAGCAGCCACTGGAGCAAGGAGGGGAGGAGGATTTAGTACCTGCATCCTACTGATGTTGGCAAGGGCTCAGCACATCAATGCCCAGCTGTCAGTCCTTCCTCAGCTACATTTCAAAGAAGATTCCACTGCTTTCCCAGCTGGTACAGACTGGGGGCAGTGGGAACAGTCACAAAGGTTGTCCGTGTGCTCCCTGTAGCACAGGGAGGTGGTTCTCTGATGATGTGGCCAGCCACGGTGAGGAGAGATCTCACAAATTCTGCTGTGGAGTTGCCAGAGGATTCAAATTGGAGCTGAGGACATAATCAGGATGTACCTCCTCAGAGGCAGCCAGCATGCTGAGCTCAGGTCATGGTGTGGGAGGATCAGAGTTGCTCTGGACATCACAGGGATAGGATGAAGAGTGGAGAGAGTTGATGTGCTTGAAGAGCTCAAGCAGCACAGTGCCCAGCAGCTATGCTCTTGAGGGTGGGGGTGCTGGAGTGGTGATTCTGAAGAAGAAGAGATTGGGTTTGGGGTGGGGAGAGTGCAGCCTGCTGCCACGTCCCCCCGGGCAATCATCCCTCCCTGAGGGATCACAGGGAACACCCATCATCTATCTAGACAAGACTCCTGCAGCTGTGGAGATGACATCTCCATCCAACAACCCTCTCCCATCCTCCCTCAATCACATCTCCCTGCGCTTCTCCCTAAGCTAGGGCAAATCCTCATGCTTTGCTCTCAGCCCCAAATCTGCCTCCCCACCAGTGGCCATTCCCTCAACCTAACTAGATCCCACCCCATCTTGGGCTATGACAGCTTTGCCCCTTTCTGCTGTCAGAAGCTGTGCTGCCTGCACCTTGACCATGTTTCCCAAGAGACTCTCCTTGTGCTGGGCTCTGCAGTGCCTCAAGCAAGCCCCTTCTGCCAGCTGTTCACTCACAGGGCCATGCCCCAGAGCTGCATGATGGTCTCAGGCTCACAGAAGGGCTGTAGTGCTACCACCTCTGGTCTGTGGCTCAGGACAAGCCAAGCAAGGGCAGAGGCTTTGGGAGTGGATTCCCCCTTTTGCACAGGCAGCCTTGGTATTGATAGGCAGCGATCCAGCTAATCCACATGGTCTAGAAAATGGGCTGTGCTTCAGCCTCACATATTAAGGACAGGTCCTGTCCCCCACCACAGCACAGATACACTCTGCTACCTTCGAGAAGGGCTGGGGGGTAGAGCAATGACCCTGGGCCGGGCTGTCAGCACCACCTCCCCTCTGCTGGCTTCGATCAGGATGTTCTGCAGTGTGTTTTCCAGCACCAGCTCCACCAGGTTCCCAAGGGCCGGCTGCCTGGAGGGGCAAAAGTACAGGCAGAGGACAGCTATCAGAAAGCAGATAAGGCAGGCTGCTTGCTGTCACTCCTCTCAGGACACATCAGGCACAGCAGCGGAGCACATGCTGTTTCCTACACACTGAGGCCAATGAACCAAAGACTTGAGCAATGAGGTGCTGACCCTTCTTCCAGAACTGCCACCAGCTGGCATCAGGCACTGACCTCAGACAGAGCTGGGTGACTGTGGTTTTACTGTTTTCTCCCTCCAAGCTATGTCGTAGTTAGTATTTGTGCATACTCTTCGTGGCCTGTAGCAGTGTACAAGGGAGTAGCCACAGCAAATGCAAGGTGATGAAATACTGCAGTGACAATAAAAGGTAAGGTAAGCACACACTGCACACTAATGCCTAATAAGGCCAGGACTGTCCAAGTCTAAAGCAGACCACTCACTACCAGCATCCTGGCACTGCCCATGGCTCAACCCCAAGACACAGCAAACCTGCACTCTTCACAAACCGCACTTGCAAGAAGGTGGCTAGGTGGGCTAGCATCGATTTCCACCCAGAGCACACAGAATACTCCAGCAGAAATGCTACAGGGCTGAAGGAGAAATGGGTTTCTGGCCAGGCAGTGTGCTGCCATGGCTCTCCTGCCTGTGCAGCTCTTGTCTTTCATGTGTGAGCTCTTCCTCACCTGCTCATCATCTCCTTCTGCTTCCTCAACTGCTCGTGGTGAAAAATCTCCCAAGATTCCAGCAAATCATTGTTGGGAGAGGTTTCCTGCCTTATTTCTTCCCTCTCTCCATCCTTCTCAGGGTAAAGATCTGGTGAAGCATAGACCCTGGAGGGGCCCATGGAGCACTGTCTTCTGTCCTGGAGCTCTGCTGATTCTGCACACCGGAACTGGGAGAAATATGGAATGGGCTCATCCAGGCTTCTTCTCACTGCATCGTGGAACTGGGTGTTCTCCAAGAGGCCTCTAGGAGGAGGAAAATAAGGGATGAGTCCCAGCAAATCAGGTATCTATACGACCCCAGGGGATCATTGCAAGACAGTACAAATCAGAGGAAAATCCTGACTGATGTCAATGTCTAGTCTCTCCCTTCTTGCGTTCTGGGCCTAAGGGAGGCAGCAAGATGGCTTGAGCTAAGGAAACCACCTTTGCCTCCACAGCACTGTTTCTCTACATTTCTGCAGCTGACAGACAAAATAGGTGAATCCCAATGCAGCCTATTCCCAAGATCATGGCTGGCAGAGTGGCCTGGTTCCTGGGCAGTGATGCTGTTCACTATGCAGAGATGGGCCCAGTCCCTAGCTGGGAAGCAAGACCCTGCCTTTGGCTGTCACACCAAGAGTCCTGAGCTTGTAGTCCCCAGGGCAGTCTTTGGCAGGCTGGATCCCCTGTTCTGGTGCAGCAGGAGCACACAGACTCCTCCAGGATTAGCAGAGGACTGGCCATGCTGCACGCACTCCCCTGGAGGACAGGGGCCCCAAACCAGGTGAGGGTGAAGGGACACGTACCTGATGACACCTGTGAGTATGTCAGTCACTATCTGCAACTCCTGTTTGGAAGCAGCATGCAGAGACAGCCATTTGGGGTCCACGTCCATCCTGTCTCTGTCCCTGCTCCCATCCACAAACTTGTTCTCCAAGGGCCAGTTGCTGAAAGGGCTGGGAAAGAAGGAGTTGTTCCGTCAATGGCAACACTACTGAGCCAAACTACTGAAGACCTGCATCCCCTTTGCTGAGCAGCAGCACTGCAGGCAAACGGGGAGCGGTGCAGGGAACCAGGGGAGGAGTGGGAGCTGCTGCACTTGTGACAGCAGCAGGGACACTGTCGTAAGAGAGGAGCACCAAGCTCTGATAGTATCTCCCTTTTGAGGGAGGGAGAGAAACAGGTCATATCAGCTAATGCTGGGAAAAGCAAGGCACCTCCTGCCTAATACTGAGGCACTGGAGCGGAGCAGAGCAGAGCTCCAAGTTCAGTGCATATCACAGCATGGGCAGCCCTGGCTCAGATTAAGATGCTAATCCAAAAAGCTGGATCTCTTACCAGGACAAGAAGTATTTGGGGAACTCTGAAGTGAAGTTGCTGAAGAAGTCCTCAACAGAGTAGGACCTGGCTGTCACACCAAGGTGTAAGAAGATGGGCTTGGGAGGCTCTGGTCTGACCCACACCCGGCTGGCTTCTTTGTCCAACAGCAGCCTCCTCTGAAAGTGTCCAGCTGGCAGATTGGGCATAGGGTGGTTTTTAATAGGGGGTAATGTCTGTTGGAGAGAAAGAAATGGCAGGTACTTAGTTGTTCCTTTGGCCACAGGTAGGCTGGTGTAGGTGTGAGCACAGGTATGAGAACTGGAAAGCCCAGCAGCCAGAGCCACCAGATCCTGGACAGGAGACAGCGTCAAAATTATCTTGGCACTGCAGGTACCACTATCAGGCACAAGCAACCATGCTGGAAGTCAGGTCTGCTCCCTCCTCACTGCCTAGTGTGCCAGCCCTGAGTGTCAGCAGGGCTTCAGGTTCTCCCCAGGGCACTTGGGGCTGTTGTACTTGGATCCATCCCTGTGGAACTCTGGGAGATCATCTC
Organism: Haliaeetus albicilla; assembly: GCF_947461875.1. NCBI lineage: Eukaryota > Metazoa > Chordata > Aves > Accipitriformes > Accipitridae > Haliaeetus > Haliaeetus albicilla. The sequence goes on from NC_091486.1 coordinate 18,598,459, forward strand.
TGCTCTTCCCACAACACTCCCAGTGTGCTTGGAGAAGACATGTGCAGGAATGCATGCAGAAGTTGCCCCCCCAAGCCTGGAAGGAAACCAGGAACTGACTCCAGCCACACTAGATGGGCCAGTTTGGGGTTGTACTACCAGCAGTCAGTTTGGGGGAAGTTTCTTAGGGCAGGAGTAGTCCAGAAGCTGGGGCCAGAAGGACACCACTCAGCTCTGGAGGAGCCCTCAGGCATCACAGGACTTCAGTGACCTTTGAGACATAGCTGTCCAGCCTCTGGGAATGAGACCAGAGGCCTTCACCACTCCTGACACAGAAACAGCAGGTGATTGCAGGCTCCAAATTGTCACTAGGAACTAAAACCCTAGAGGACTAAATGAAACTGTTTTTACTTTTCCCCAACCATCCTTATGTTTATCCCAGTGAATGCCTCGACCTGCATCACTGGTCACACCTAACAGCACAGGGCAGATAGTCCAAGCTAGAGCTGACACCTTCACACAGGACTGTGCAGGGAATGCAGAGGCACTCTACAGGGTCCCAGGAGCACTGCTACAGCCTTACTATGGTGGCAGTCCTGAGATAACAAGTCCTGTGAGTCCTAGCTGACTCAATCTGCTCAGGCCCAGTCTCACATTGGCTCCCCTTAACCCTTCCACACTCAGGTTAGCTGGATCTCCACAAGGCCTGTCATTCCCACAGCACATCCTGCTGACAGCTGTAGATGCAGCGTGGCTCTGCCTTTGGGCCCAGGCAGTTCTGCAGAGCATTCACTGGGACCTTGTCTCACACCTTGCCACCACTGCTAGAAAAGCTGTCTTTTCCGGCAGTGCACACAGTTGTACAAACTTGAGGGGAAACAGAGATGAACCACGCAAATTGACCTTTAAAGCATTCTGCACACTTAAATCAAGGCACTTCCTGCCTGTAGCTTCTCCTAAGGCACAGAGCACAGCTCTTTTAGTGGTGAGGACAGTCTGCACCACATCACACCAGGGTCCTGCTGCTTTCCATCAAGGCACACATTCCATTGTGCCCTCAGTGTGAAACTAGTCCAGGTACCGACTGCCCTGCCCGTGTGCATCTTTTCTGCTTATTTGAAACCTTTCCCCCTTTCTCCAGTCATGGGTGCAGATTTGGTTCCAATTTCACTTCCCCTTCACCTCAGCTGGAAAGTTACTGCCCACAGGACACAGCCAGACAGTCTGATTCTTCTGGCTCCTCCAAACAGTCTGTCTCCCAAAGCCTTGAAGCTACAAATCCCGCTGTGCTCTCTGTCCAGGCTCCCACGCTGTGATAGCCAGCATCTGCCTCTTTTCTAAAGCAGTCAGTTTGATTCTACTATGGGTGAGACAGGCCAGACTTACCTTGTATTTCCTGAGCACAGCTGAGGATTCAGGATTATTTTCTGTCTCAGCAGAATCTGATGACCTCTGAAAAGAAAAAAAAAAAAAAAAAAGGCGGGGGGGGGAGAAATTGCCATGTAGGAAAGATATGGAGCAGAACAAGACTTAAGGATTTTGTCAATGATAAGAGTCAATGATCTCACCCTCCCATTCTTCACTTGGAACACTGGTAGTTACACATTTCTCTCCAGTGTTTATTCATGGTTAAAAATCCAACCATCAGTTTCCAGAGCCACTGGCTTTGTTTTTCCTAAGGCTTCTCATGCACTTCCAGATTTCAGATGATCATTAGCAATTGCAGAGTTTGTAAGGTGATTCTTGGCTAGAAACCAAGATCTCATTTTCCACTATCCACAGACCAGCTATGAGATCTTGAGTAGATCAAAGCCTCATGTCCTCTTATCAATTTGCCTAGATTTTCTTAAAGAATATTTCTTGTTGACACTGGCTGCTGTTTCTTAGCTGAGCTAAGCTGGTGTAAAATCCTGGCAGCACTTACCCCTGCAGGTGACTTTGGCTTCTTCTTAGTCCCAAGATCCTTCTCTGTGATTGTGAATTCCACAGCCTGCCGTTCCTTCTCCTTTTCCCACTCCTGCAGGTCCCTCTCATACTGAACCAGGGAGTCCTGGATGTATACCTGTGAAGCAAACGATGATTGGAGGGAACAGGGCTAGAAAGGAGCTGCAAATAACACAGTCTCCTCCTCAAGTCCATGCCAGCCACCAATTCCTCCCTTCCAGGAGGTCCCAGCCAGAAGCCCACTCCCTTTCCATATCTTCCAGTGGCAGGAAGGGGAGAGAACAGTGCTATTATAAGACTTGTACAGAGAAGACAATCTCTTGCCAAAGGACACCTGGAAAGCATCCAGAGGGACACTACTGCAAGTCTGTGCCCCCACTAATATTAAAGAAGCAAGATTTGCTTTTTACAGATATTTAAGTCTCTGACATCCCCTGACAGTCACTGCCATTCAAACTGTGACTCCTAGTAGTTGGGTTCAACTCACAAAGCTGTGTTTTGGATAGTTACACCTCATCTAGTGAGCCACACAGACAGAGAGATGCTTAAAGCATCAGGAAAGATGAAGCTCAGTATCATTAGTAATGAGAAGTGCTGGCCAGCATTGCGGAGCAAAGAAGGATTACTTCAGCTGGAAGCAGCAGGCAGCTGACTGCTGGGGCCAGCCATTTGGGGACTGCAGTGACATGCTGAGGTGATGGTAATACACGTGTACCTTTTGGGTCTCACCTTACACACCAGATCTATGCTGTAGAAGGAAGCACTCTCTGAAGGTCGCAGGGTAATGAAGCAAGGGATGCTTTCTCCAGGCTGCACAACCCCTGACTCTGGAGCAATCTGCAACACCTGGGGAAAAAAACCAAAACAAAACAAAAAAACAAGCCACAGAGGAGCTGCTTCACTGTCCTGGGACCTTCCTATGTGCCTTCTCTTTGCAGGAAACACAGGATTGTAGGAATTCTCTCCCCTCCCCTTCTCACAGGTATGTGGCATGAGAGAGATGCAGCTGATATATTCAAAGAACGACCATAGACTTTGCTGGTAGACAGGGTCCTGACATTCATTATCACATCCTGTAGTTCCAGGTTCATGTATCCTCACTGAAGTCTTCAGATCCCCTTCTGAATTCCTGTCTTTCTCCCCCTATCCTAACCCTTGCCTTTACTTTTCTCTGCTCTTTCCTTTCACCAGCTAGTACAAAAGCCAAGTTCCTAGGATTGTTTTTGATTGCCTGGTTGAAAATGGGCTTGTAAGGTCCTTTTGTGGCACAACAGAGATGGGCAAGAAGGGTGTAGAGGAAGGAGAAGGAAGGACTCACCCTTTTGTCTTTACAGGTGCTTATCCACCAGGCAAACACAACAGCCTTACTCTCCGAGATATTGTTGAGAAAAACAAGTCGACTGGCTTTGGTGCAGTCTGGGATATTTCCAAGGCAAATCCTGTGGTGTGACAAGGTGGCGGCCTGCAGGAAGCAAGGTGAAACCAGGTGGAATAGCAGTGAAGGAAGATGGGCTGTGGCCGTTGGGGAAGGGCAGTCACAGAGTCATCTTCACATTATCCAGCAAGTCATAAATTCATAAATAATATTAGCCAGTTACCTCATTTTTGCTCTAGTTACAACGAGTCTTTGCAGCAAGGGGACAGCCCTGTTGCAGTGGAACTGAGCGAGCAATGAACAGGACACAATGCTGAGGCAGGAGACAGGAGCACAAAGGACCAGTAGCACTAAGATTTGCTCTGCAGCACTTGCAATCCAGGCCCTTTCCTACTTCAGTTGGCAAAAATACGAGGTCCATGCTTGGGCAAAATCCTCATCAACCTGACTGTGAATTTTGGGAAATTGCTCCCTAACTCATGATGCTACTAGTATGCTACTAGTCTGTCCCATTCTCCAGGCACAGCGCAAATTCTAATTAATTACACTGATCATTAGAGGAAGCTAATGACTCTTGGTTACAGACAACAGAGCCCTGTGGAATGGCATCTTCCTTGGCAGTCTGAGACAGGTTTTTAATCATCTTCTCTTTGCTGTACACAGGAATGCAATCACCCTGCTGGAAGCCAAAGAGCACATGTAGCTGTGGCTGGGGTCCAAGATAGGCATGCTAATGTCACACAGGATGAATCCTTTACCTGACCAGAGTATGCCTCTGCTGATGCTGTTTAATGCTGATTCACTATGCTGGGATCTGTGACTGAGTTTAACAACAGATTGTCCAGCTGACAGGACAGATCTAGCAGGGCCAAACAAGCTCCTGCTGAGCCAATGACAGGTCAAAGAACTGCTTTCCTGGGATGTGCCTGGATTAGTGACCATCCTGCAGTCTGTGGTTCAGGTTACACATCACCTGGGTTTGGCTGTGAAATTGAGGCAGCCAAGCCCTGATAGGGTATGTCAGGAGTATAATGTTCTTTTTATGAATGAATTACCAAAAAAAGGGTGTTGTAGCTGCAAACGAGAAAGGTAGATGTGATGGGGGGTAATGTTTAATAGAAAATCCAGAAAATGAATGAACCCTAAAACTTTTTTGTTTCTAATGGCAGTGGAAGCAGCAAGCTCGAAGGAAGGCATCTTTCAGAACAACTGCTTTTCTGAGTCAGGCTCTAGATGATCTGCTAGAAGGGAAATATCTTGCTCTATCTCATGGCAATGAACTCCTCTGCAACACAGGCTACTGCTGGATGGAGCCACTTCCATATTTCAGTCTTTCTCACACATTTCCAGACTGATCATATTGCTCATATCCAAGTATACTTGGACTTACCTGCCCAGGCACAGTTAGCTTGGTAGAACCTGGAAAGACTGAAGGAGCCAAAACTTCGCTGGATGTGGCAGTCCCTCCTGCAGTATTCGGATCATAGCCTACTCCCTGGAAGGTGATCAGAGCTGATTTACCCCCCAGGATGTGGATGGGAACATCAACCTGCCTTGGACAAGATAAGAGTTTTAAGTCCAGAGTAATATTTGGGAGAGATGTGCAATAAGTTAGCATACTTGCTAATGGACTGGTCTAACTATAGCACATGTATGGGTGAGGAGAAATCCAGTCTCTTTTGCTCTTTCAGGCCTTGACCTTATCTGCTAACCCAGGGAAGTTGGTTAAGTAGTCAATTCACCAGTGGGTGATGTATGAGATGGGCAGGGACTCCCTCTTGGAGCAAAAGCTGGAGTTTTAAAATTCCATTTATTTATTTTTCCATGTATCCACAACAGAGTGGGGCAATAAGCAGTGCACCATCTCTGGCCCTGCCTGCCTGCTGCAGCCTGGGACAGAGGTCTTTGGGATGGCTGTTTCCAGAGGGCTGCAGCAGTGTACACTGCAATGATAAAAGACACTGACTTCAGTCTTTTTGGTCGAATTTGTTAGAGGCCAACAATGAACCACAAATCTGATCAGATTCTGTTTGTATCCCAAATCACTATTTGATCCTTGAAAAAATATATACTGGGGTGACTCTGGTTGTGGAAGAAATCTGTTCCTTGGGAAGAAGAAACTTATGGGATAACAATTTATCTGTTCCATTTCCTGACCAGACCAGCCACTCATTTGCTCTCAAGACTCTTTCTTCTTGGAAGAATGGAGATCAATTCAGCTGTAGCATGACATAGACCAACCATCAGTAAGAGATCTAAAGAATTTTAGGCACAAAACAGAAATAAACCATTTCTGGCAGTCATGAGGAGGGTCTTACCAAGTATGTTCTAGCTTCCAGTGGTGAGAAGATCCACTCAATGTGGCCTGTTGTGCCAGGGGGGATTTCCCCTCTGGGAGTTAGGCAGACAAACACAGGATGCTGAAAATTCTCCTCCTGGATCCTCACAATGTTGTCCAGCTGAACCTCAAATATCACAGGCATGGAGCTGCCATTGTAGAGTTCATAAATCTGAAGTGAGTCAGGGAGAGCAGTGCTTATTATACCATGCCCAAGTTAAACTAGTTAACACTTCCCCGGAGGACTCTGATAAGCATTAATAATTAATTAGTCAGTTTGTCTCCTAAGAATGAGGAGACCTCATAGTGTCAGGATTTATCACTGAGGCTCTGATAGGAGACTGTGCTGAAGGTTTATCACCATACATGTACATTGATAACTACAGTGCTTCTCCAAGTGGTGCCCTGCAAATTCAATCTAGGAGAAAATTAATACAAATTAGCTAAAGGGATCACTGTAAAGCAGATTACTTGAAATGCAAAACCACTCATATTAAAGTGATCTTAATTCAATTCAGACTTGTTCGTTTCCCAAGTAAATTAGGCAGAACAGAATCAAAGCTGCCTTTTTTTGCTGAATAAGTGTTTAAGGAAGTTTAATTAATTTACTAAAAAACAAATTACGATTTATTTCCAGAGTGCCTGGAGCAGCTAGACAAGTTTTCACTCAGATCCAATGCAAGAGAATAGGGGAACAGCCTAACACATCTAATAAACATTCCGGTTAGAGTGAATGCCAAATCTTGTCAAATCGGAGATGGTGAGAGGTACTTTCCCTGCTGCCGTGCCAGCAGCCATTTCCAGGAGCTGCCTAGTACTAGTCTCAAAGTTCTACTGTGATGCTTTCCTGTGGAGGCCATTCTGTTTCCTGGGAAATGCCTCAGACACTGCCTGTCCTTGGGACACAGTAACACTAGCTCCTTCCCTCCACTTGCTGCTGGGTTTGGCCCAAGTATGCTCACCTGTGTGGGGGGGTGGGAAGTCCCAATGGCAATGGGTATGAAGAGGTGCTTAGTGGATGCAAAATGAATGTACCGCTGGTCCTCTTCCACCGTCACGCCGCTGAAGTTCAGCTACAGTGGAAAGAAACCAGGTCACTTTCTCACAGGGCCTTAGCCCCATCACTAACAACTGCATGAGGACTCTGAAGGACTTGGCAAGCTGAGAGCAACACAGTTACAGGTTTAAGTTGGTAATACCAGGACAGTGCATCCTAAGAAAAAAGCAAGGAGATGGAAAGCCTACTCAGCTGTTGGCTCTTCTCTGAAAGGTTTGCATCTTGTTTCAAAGACAAGGTACTTTTCTCTCTGCTATGTCAGGCACCAGCCTCAGTGCTTCTCTTTGCAAGTATGTGGTAGAAATTCTCCATGAATGAAAGTGTCTGGATTGTACATAGGAGAGTGTGCAGCTGTGACAGCCAAATCCTTTGGAAAGACAGGATTTTAGGTAAGTAATGGTCTCCTCTTGGAAAGGACCATCTGGATGTTCTCACTCTGGAGGACATCCTGCTCCAAGAATGTGTCTAACAGTCCAAAAGCTGCGAGAAGATCCCAGCTGAATTTTAAGTGATCAAGTAATGATCAACAGTATCCTGCTAGCAAAGCAGCCACCAGGCACTTCAAGCAAAGCAGAGAGATTTATAGAGCTATTTCATGGAAAGGAAGAGACACAGGATTCTGCATTTTGAGAAAACTGCAATCAGGCTAGAGATAAGTCACGATGCACGATTTCCTGCTGGATCACCCCTAAGCACCCCTAAGCTGTCTGCCTTGAGGCAGAGGCTGCAAAGCAGTCACAGAGCTAGCAATGTTTCTGCATGGGTCAAAGGGAGCTAAGTTGCTGCAATTCACAATTGGCTAAGCCTAAAGCATGGCTATTTTTCAAGTGCATATGCAGAAGATGGAGAGGATATTTGTGATGGCAGGTGGATGCCTGGACAGAGACCTGCAGGAGATACTGTATCAGCTACCTAAGAAAGCAGAGAATGCTGATTTCTCCAAAACAACCCATTCCAGTTCAGCTCCATAAGCAAAGTAAGGAGGGAGAGAGGACTACAAATACAATACTAGCAAGGTCCCACATGGGATCTTTTCAAAGCATTACATGAGCATTCAGCCTCCTGAGGGCCTCAGCAAGCCAGATGAAGTGCAAATAGGAGGAGGACAAAAGCTGTCACTTTCAAATGGCAAGGGAAAAAGGCGCAGAAACCTTCCTGAGCTTTGGGAGCAAAGCACCCATTTATATTACTTGAGTCAAAAAGCCAACTTGGATTCCACCAGACCACAACCGCCAAGGAAAAACTGTCATCAGTTTCAATAGACACAGGATGCAACAATTAAGAGGACTATCAGTTAAGGGGAGACAAATGGAGAATGGTGAAGACCTGCTGCAACCAGTTCTCCTTCCAGAGCGCACAGACTTTGTCCCGCAGCGATGACTTAAGAGCATGAGAGGACAGGGATGCCAGATTCCCCAGGGAGGAGAGCTGACTGGAGAACAGGTGCTGCATCTGACAACATCTCACAATACCTAATTAGCAGCTATGAAGTGAAGCGCAAACACTTCCAGCTTATGGATCTTGTGTGCTCGGGGCTTCTCCCTGGGATCCAGCCCTGCTCTCCAGCGAGTTCTGGGAACCAGCCTACCTCATCCTGCAACACCTGCAGCCAGCTGGGTTTTTCCTACTGAAATTGCTGAGGGCTGCAGATTCTACTGGCCAAGCTATCCCAGAGCTCTAAGAACAAGGTCACAGCTGCACTCTTACAGGCAGGCTATGGTGATGAGGCAAAGGACAACCTGTGAGAGCATTAGGCAGTGGGCGGCTGTTTCCCTCCTGCACAAGGAAGTGGGTAACACACAAGTCCCACAGAAGTTTCATCCTGCAGCTGGAAGAAATTTCCAATGGGAAGTCAGTTTGGGTCCTTCAGAGCACCTATAAATCCAGTCATCTCAGGACTGAAAGCTGGCCATGAAGTAAGAAAGGAGTAATGGGGAGGGAGCTCCTTCTGGAGATGAAGCAGACAGACTCTCTTGGGGAAGCAGAGGCATGGGAGGTCAAAATCTGTCCACACGGGTAAGGCCATCACAGGGGTAAATTTGGACCCTCCCAAAAGTCAGGCATTGGCCTGCAGCTGACTAACATCAGCTCTCTGAAGCCAGGCAATTACAAATTTGGCAGAATGACCAAGCAATACCCCAGCCCAATGGTCTCCACCTCTGCTTATTGTTGCTTTTTCAAATTTCCAAAGCTTAACTTTTGGGGTGACATTATGGCATTTGCTTCCTTTAAAGTTAGCAAATGTTCTGCACATTTCACCAGATTCCCAGGTGAGGATCTGTTCAACCCTAGCATGTGAGCACACTTAGGGCAGTCTCTGCACTGGGGGCTGGCAACCCTGTGCTCTTCATGCCATGACTGAACGGAAAGAAGGCACACTGCCCTCAACTGCAGTTGCCCTCTCTGCAGAAAGAGGAGCCTCTTCCACTTCTACCTTCTGATATTAGCAGTTCAGTACTGGCACTGTGGATCCCTGCAGGTTGCAACCACCTGCATGGCTCCAGGTCCCTGGATTGCCCGCTGGAGCTCCTATTGCCAGAGCTCCAATGCACCCAGGGATCTTTTATCATCCGCAGGGCCTCCCATGCTTTTTCAGCCCCTTCTGCAGTGACAGCATGAGGTAGGGTGATGGCCTCTGGTAGCCGCCAAAGCCACTGGCTGTGTGGTAAGAGAGCATGTGTGCCCTGCAGGGTGCTCCAAAGCTTATTCCCTCACTGGCCAGCTGGTGAAATGCTCACATCCACTCTCAGGATTGTGCCAGGCAGGCAGAGCACAGGGAGCCTGTCCAAGGGCTTTGAGGGAAGGCACAGTTAAGCCACTGTTTGAACAGCTTGGTCAAAGGGTTGGATTTTCAGCTGACAACAGTCCTGAAAGAAAAGAAAAATAAAAGAGATGTGTGAATACAATGGTCTCATAGGAAACTTCAGAGACAGACAGGAAGGCTCAACCGGGCATGAGCTATGCCTGGCAGAGCACAAGGTGACTTTGACTCTAACTGACAGTTTGAGAGAGGGAGAGAGAGAGAAATTAGTTCCAAGCCTGAGGAAAGGCTCAGGGAAAACACACCACAGATCAGCTCCAGGACGCTTTAGCAAGCACTGAAGCAGGAAGAATGAGTAGAAAGCTACTCCATCATTGGCAAGGAGAAATAAGTGGGTGGACAAAGGCATCAGGGCTGCAGTAGGAACAGCCAACCAGGAATGCAGGGAGTACCTTCTGGGCCTGGGGAAGCAGCTGCCTCCATACCTCCAGAGCTGGAGGACGCTCTGCCGCCCTGTGCCAGCACGTGTGACCCCAAACTGCAGCCAGTGCAGGTGGTACTTTTGGAAAAAAACACATTCCAGAGTGTTTTGAAGAGCATAGAGAACTGAGAAGATGGAGAGATTCAGGAAAGCTGCATATGAGAGAACTAGGATGGGCTGCAGATCTGAACTCCAGGATCACTGCATGGAAGAACTCACGGTGAGGCGGATGAAATGAGGGGAAGCAAGCACAGAAATCCTGTCCCTGACTTACACTTGAGTGTGGAAAGCATGCAAGGACTGTAAAACCCAGGAGGGCTGTCTTGGACTTGGAGTTGGCCTGGAGGAGGGAACAATTCTGCACTAACGCTACCAATAAAATACAAAGGTTAAAAATAAATAAATAAATAAATAAATAATAAAACAATAACAATAATAATAATAATCCTCCTCTTGCAAAGGAGGGCAAACCAGCAGATGCTACATCCAAGGGCCATTTTGCCAGTGCACTGCCACATCACACTGTGCTGGAACCATGAATTTGTCAGGATATTGGTTTTATGTCTCTGCTTGGCCCTGTGTTACTGCCTGGCCAGTGCAAATTCCTGGGGAAGGCCACAGCCCCTGCACACCATGCAGCTTCTGGGGAAAACACCTTTTCATTCAGTTCCTACCTGCTGCTGTTCTGCAAACAGAAGCAAGAGACACCTGCTATCTTACCAGAATCTCATGGCCATAAGAAACCTTCAGCAGGACAGGGAGGCGATCAGTGCCAATGAAATCATGTCTAGCAGTGAAAGAGGAGAGAGAGGAAAACATTAGAAACCAACCTTGTGCCCAGGGTGATAGAATCAGGATCACACAGTAGATTAGAGACAATTCACTTCCCAGCTACAGAGTCACTGTTGCGTAAGGGCCACTGAGAGAGGGAGGGGGACAGTTGTATTTGGGTGGGAATGAGTGATGCAATGTTGATTTTAGTCCTGCACCAATTTAGGGACCCAAGTTTCTAGGCCAACACCATTTGAAATACCAGTACTTCTCAGATCAGGTCTGCTGTGAAAGGGGAGGTGTTCAGCTTTCTTCATAGCCTCCACAGGCACACAAGGGCTAGCAGTTATAGCAGATGACAAAACTATCACTGTATAGTCAAAAACACAGGAAGTGCAACACCTTGTTTGTCTCCCCAGCTGTCAGGTCAAAGCAGAGCAGTGTCCCCAGCATGTCATACTAAATGCCTCTTGTGCTGCAGTGTTAAAGCACATTAACAACATACCCCTGAGGAAGACAAGCTTTGTGGGGTCCAGAAACAGGACATACTCAGGGACTTTTTACTTGCCCAGTCTCTGCTGGGCAAGGAGCATGTGAAGGGAAAGGATCTGGCATGGAAAGACGGGACTGAGGGCATGTGCTCTCCCAGCATGCAGCATGAGGCCCTGAAATACAGGTAGTTGACATCACCTGTGTGAGAGCTGGACTGATTCCTCCTGTCCTGGAAGAAGTTTCCCTGACTTTGGGGAAACACTGAAGAGCTGGTTATCCTGAATTCTCATCTGGTGCAGCTCATGGGGGCTAAACTCAGCATCCTCTGCCCAGTGCTCCATGTCCATTTTCTGATCATAAGGAAACAAGAAGGCCCTAGGGAACCAGTCAGCTGATCAACAACAGGAACACACAACTTCACCAGGGCTGTGGTCAGCATATTCAGTCCAGCCAGGCTTAGCCCAGGTGGTGGACACATCACATTTCATCAGGCCTGATGTGCAGAACTGTCTGCCATCCCTTGCTTCCTTCCCCACTCAGACCCACCAACAGATCTCAGTTATAGCTCCAGAACACAAGCCGCACCTACAAAATCCACCCCTTTAATTTGCAAATGTCTCACGGCCCCTGTGAGCATTTCCATGTCCCCAGACAGACCCCAGAAAGAAGGCCGAGATGCAGCAAGCACCACTTACCACTCCACAGGCACCACACCCTTGTTCTTCAGCAGGAGCATCACGAGGGTAGGCTCTGAGCCTATCGGGGCAGCCCCAAAGTTGAAATCCAGCAGGAAAGGGGTGTACACTGGAGGGATCAGGCATGTGCTGGTCACAGGAGAGAAAGAGGAGATTAAACTGAGACAGGAGGAAGGGTTGGCAGGACATGACAGGGAAAGGGTCATTCTACACTGGTTTTCTTCGTTATAATTCTTCTCTGACCTTATGTTCTTGGACCTTTTGGGAGAAAGGATACTGGGTGCAAGGCAGGCCTTTTGATTTTCTCCAAAAAGTCTTTTATATATGCCTAATGAGAGTGAGTGGCATAAGAGAGTCCTGCTTAGCTGAAGTCTCTTTTTGGCTCCCCAGCACAAGGAAGTCACTGACATACTGGAGCAGGTCCAGCGGAGGGCCACCAAGATGGTTGAGGGCTGGAGCACATTATTTACAAGGAGAGACTAAGAGACCTGGGTTTGTTCAGCCTTATGAAGCAAGGGCTCAGGGATGGCAACTGCAGAAGTTGCAACACAAGATATTCCAATCAGAAAAAAAGTTTTTACCATGGAAGTGGTCAAACACTGGAATCAGGTGCCCAGACAAGCTGTGGTTTCTTCATCCTTGGAGATATACAGCATTGAACTGGACAAGGCCCTGAGCAATCTGATCTTGTTGTCCCTGCTTTAAGCAAGGGGTTAGATCAGGGACTTTTAGAGATCTATTGCAATTAAATTATTCTTTGTTTCTGTAGCTCCTCTCTAGGGACAGTAAGCAGAGAAGCAGAGGCGAGCAACTGCCTGCAGTGGCTAGGATGGAATAACAGAGTGACACGCAGCAGTGAGCTGCAACACAAGGCAATGGCCACAGCATCTCTGTCTGGCTTGTGCAAGGGACTGAAAGTTCCTCTGAACCACTTCCTCATCTCACCTGTGCCTTGTGGGAACTCTGTAGGTGAGCTCATTGGGAGTCGGGTCTTGCTCCAAGTATTCATTCAGTGTGTCCAAGGAAAAGAGCCTCCAGAGGTGCAACTTGCTGATACCGCTGGCACTCCCTGCTGAACAGGCATCTGTGATGCAGAAAGTTGGGTAGACGCCTGTTGCTACAATGCAGCAGAGGGGCCGCTGCTCTTCTGTCGTGCTTGCAAGATCTGTAGCTTGGGAGAGAAAGAAACACCAAAAAGTGGTCATGCAGCATTAAGGGGCAGCTGTCTGGGAGAGCAAAATGGAGAAAGACCCTACCCAGACCAAAGAAAGTGTCCTGGTTTCAGCTGGGATAGAGTTAATTTTCTTTCTAGAAGCTGGTATAGTGTTATGTTTTGGATTTAGTATGAGAAGAATGTTGATAACACACTGATGTTTTCAATTGTTGCCAAGTAATGTTTAGACTAAGTCACGGATTTTTCAGCTTCTCATGCCCAGCCAGCAAGAAGGCTGGAGGGGCACAAGAATTTGGGAGGGGACACAGCCAGGGCACCTGACCCAAACTGGCCAAAGGGGTATTCCATACCATGTGACATCATGCCTAGTATATAAATTGGGGGGAGTTGGCCTGGGGGGGATCACTGCTTAGGAACTAACTGGGCATCAGTTGGTGAGTGGTGAGCAATTGCATTTTGCATCACTTGTTTTGTATATTCCAATCCTTTTATTAGTATTGTCATTTTACTATTATCATTGTTAGTTTCTTCCTTTCTGTTCTATTAAACTGTTCTTATCTCAACCCATGAGTTTTACCTTTTTCCTTTTGATTCTCTCCCCCATCCCACGGGGGGGGGGGGGGGGGGGGCGGGGAGTGAGCAGCTGCATGGTGCTCAGTTGCTGGCTGGGGTTTATCCATGACAGAAAGAAAGAACAGGACTTGTACATAGTCTTTTCTTTGACAGCTTCTGAAAAGTTCTAAACCACTGACTTCTTATTGTACCTTGACTTCTGCATTTAGAGATCACCAAAAGACTATGAATGTGATCCTTTTCAATAGTGTATTTACACAGTTTAGTTCTGCACTATGTGAAAACTCCCTTTTTTGATTTAAGCCTACAGCCTAGTCATTTTATGAAGTGTTCCTTGTTTTCACACTGAAAAATCATAAACATCTGTTTACATCTTGTCTTCTCCATACCATTCATGTGGCATTGCCATTCTCCACTTTCCAAGATGGAAACTCCTTGTCTAACTAGTCTCTTCTTGTACAAATGCTGTTCCCCACCTCTGAACAGCCCTGTTGCCCCTCTCCATACATTTTCTAGTTCAACTGCATTCTTTCTTACACAGGGACCAATCCAGATACGCAAAAAGGACCCCAGCTGCATAGGACTGGTTGCATGAAGCTCTCAGAATATGTTTCAGGATGCATTGTAAAAGGCCATGGTCATGCAGAGGAGCAGGGAATCTTGTGACCACAGCAGCAGGAAACTTGCAGCTCTCCCTGTCTGTGTCTTATGGCTCAGTCATAATTCTAACCCCCAAAGGTGCAGCAAAAAGGAGACAGCACATAGGATCTGGCTCTGGTGAATTGCTCATCACCGGGATTTCTTCAGGCAGGACTCATACATTGGGAGCTGTGCAGCTCAGCCTGTTATGACACACTCTACTTGGTTGGGAAGGAATGATTTTCCCAAAATACCCATCTCTCACCTGTGGGGGTACAAATAGCATATTTGATTGACCAGGTGTAATGCAGCCGACGGACTGGCCTGACTGTTATTTGGACAAAAGCTTTTGACCTTGCGGGGATTGTCCCTCTAGAGTGTTCCAGCTCTAGAGCTGTAGGAGAAAAGAGATGGTATGAGCTCTTGGCATCACTGATCTCTTTTACGCCACACACATGTTCAGCACACAGCTCCCTAAGCCTACCTGCACTCAAGCCATTGCCCCCCCACCCCATGCCTAATCATTAGGACCAGTTTCAGGTGCTGAAGTTGGGATTCCCAGACTACAACTGAAGGCAGCTCATTGGGAGTACCCAGCCTGCCTTTGGCCAGCAAAGAACAGGGAACTTCTCCAGAGGAGTTCCTCTAGAAAGGCAGCTAAGTGTTGCATTCCACCATTTCTTCTGGGAACCTCCTTTATTTAACTCCCTTCTCTGCTGGGAAATCACGTCTTATTTCAAATTGGTCTAGCTTCAGTTGTCAGGCTCTGGGTTATGCTTTTTCCAGCAAGATAGAAGAGTCACCTGTAGCAAATCCCTAAGCAAAGGAGCAGATCCCTTAAGGCACTTACTGGCTAGCTTGCATTGATTCTAAGCAGCCCAACCTCTGAGCTCATGCTAGATTGAGTTTGCAGAAAAGAGGGGAAAGCCAAGGCCCCCACCCCATGCTACATCCCTTACAGTACCCAGCGGATCGCTGCGGAACTCCTCGGGGTCACAAGGCCCACTGATCAGTTGTTCCACGCTGAGGATGTACTTCAGAGAACAGATCCCATCATTTAGCAGTACAACGCTGCAGCTTTGCAGGTCACCAACTAGAACATTTCCAAGGTCCAGGTGCTCCTTTTGTGCCTGGAATTCAAACCCGCCATGCAAAGGTCACTGTTACACATAGAGCGTAGAGGTCAAGCATAGCCACCACTTATCTCACCACGTGCTGATCCCTTGGCATGTACAGTGTGGTGCAAAGGGCTCCCTGCTTTGTGTGTGACCTGTCATGCCCCGGGAGATGTTGGAACAGGGCTGCAAGGGGCTCAATCCCTCCTCCAGAGGCACTCTCTTACTGTTATTTGGGCTGCTGGTTGGGTAGGATGCAGCACATTTGGAGCTGTGGGGACACTAGCTGGCCAGCTGCACCAGGGGCAAATCTGTCGGTCCCTCCATGACTGCATTAAAAGTTCCCCTTCTCTTTTGGCTAGTCATCTGCTTGCATGCAATTTATAGTGACTAAACACCTCTAAGACATTTCTACCCATCCAATGACTGACATTGGGCAATGACCTACAAAGAATTATTTTTTTTGCTCTGGTTCCTTAGGAAATGTGCCTGAAAATGAGGGTGGCTGCACAGATCTGCAGATAATAGGAGGAAAGCTAAGTGGATGCGTGCTAGCAACACCACTTTAGCAGTCAGGTCCACTTCACTTAGAAATTGGACTGAAAGCAGAACAAATGTTGAAGACAGAATGAGAGGAGAGAGCTGGGAGTCCCAAGGAGCCAAAGGACTTGCTCAGTTCAGTCTGGAACAGAGGAGTTGAGAGTGATCCTAGAGGATTTGGGCAGGTCACATTTGAACTGACAGGACATTCACATCGTGCCATTGCCATTAGGTTGCCAGAATCAGCTCTGTCATCTCCACTGAGAGCAACGTCTGGGAATTTTGCTGTAAATCCTTATTGGTGGCCTCCAGTACAGATTGTGCAAAAAGGGGAAGCCCAAGACCCCTATCCCACCCTAGTACCCCTCCTACTACCCAGTGGGCCCCAGTTCCTTACCCTGATGGTGCCCAGAGCCCCCTCTCCAACAATCCGTAAGGCATAACGGGCACTTTGGGGAGACATAGGGTCTGGGCTTTTCCTCCTCACAGACACCATAGCACGCAGCAGATATTTGGTCTCCTTGTCAGGAGTAAAAGTCCATGCCTGAGCCTGAAATCACAAGAGGGAAGGAGAGCATTCACAGGAGTTCCAGACCAGAGCCAAACCTATACACCACAATGGTTACATTCAATGCACAGCCCCTTCCTCCATGTCCTGGTTTCAGCTGGGATAGAGTTAACTGTCTTCCTAGTAGCTGGTACAGTGCTATGTTTTGAGTTCAGTATGCGAAGAATGTTGATAACACTGATGTTTTCAGTTGTTGCTCAGTAGTGTTTAGACTGTAGTCAAGGATTTTTCAGCTTCTCATGCCCAGCCAGCGAGAAAGCTGGAGGGGCACAAGAAGTTGGCACAGGACACAACCAGGGCAGCTGACCCAAACTGGCCAATGGTGTATTCCATACCATGGGACGTCACATCTAGTATAGGAACTGGGAAGTGGGGGGGGGGGAAATCGCTGCTCGGGGACTGGCTGGGTGTCAGTTGGCGGGTGGTGAGCAATTGCCCTGCGCATCATTTGTACATTCCAATCCTTTTATTACTACTGTTGTCATTTTATTAGTGTTATCATTATCATTATTAGTTTCTTCTTTTCTGTTCTATTAAACCGTTCTTATCTCAACCCACGAGTTTTACTTCTTTTTCCCGATTTTCTCCCCCATCCCGCTGGATGGGGGGGAGTGAGTGAGCGGCTGCGTGGTGCTTAGTTGCTGGCTGGGGTTAAACCACGACACTCCATTACAGCTAACCTAGTCCTCTACTGACAACTCTGGAGACACTCTCACTCCAATCCTCCACCATCTCTGCCTCTGTCAAAGGTTCATATTGGGCATGCACATTCAGATATTCAAAGCCAGGCTGTGGAGATATGCTACTCCTCAGTACTCTCAAAAAACACTCAGGAATACAGTAGAAGTTTAGAACCTGAATTTACAGCTGGAAGAACAGAAAAATATCATAAACTCTCTCGTGCTTTCATTTGTCCTCCATCTGTTAACATCTGGTGCATGACAAAGTTGCTGTCATCCAGGGTATCATGATCTAGTGCCTGTTTAAGGCCTGTTTGGTCCTGTAGTCAAGGAGGATGTCATCATGTTTAGGCAAATCCACATTGTGGGAACCAGCATGACTGCAGATGCTGGCTCGCAACCCAAGCTAAGACACTGACTGGTATTCTCCAACTTTAGCGTTAATGACCAAATTATTGGCACCCCTCACATTTCTGCTCTAAACACTCCACAGCTGTACTGTAGAGAGCAAAATACAACTTTAGTAGAACTTGAACTTACCATGGCTTCATAGGGCTGGAGGATCCCTGCAGTGGGGCTAACAGACAGGATCTTCCTGTCAGGCTCATGGATCTTCCATTTGAAAACCATGGGTAGCCTTGTGCAGTTTTTTATGGTATACATTCGTGTAGAGGAGGTCCCTATATAGACAGGCTTGAAGTATAGATTTCCATCACCTTCTAAGAGCAAAAGAAGGGACTCTCCACAACTCCGGAGAGCAATCTCCTGTGGAATTAAGGGAAAAGTAACAGACATTAGCCAGACATCTCAGCTACCTCTGGAGGGACCTTGCAAAGATGTTGCTCCTTCCAAGAGAGAAGCAAGAACAAACTGGATCTGAAGGAAGAGGGGAAGCACTTCAGATTGTGCTGTGAAGGAGGGCCCTGAGCATAGTATAGTGCATTCCAGGAGATAGAAGCCCAAGGGAACAAGGACTACAGGATGTCTGGCACCACAAGCACATTCTCTCTGCAGTGTTGACCCCATCTTAAATGTTGAAAATATTCTTTCATTGCTACTTCCAAAGGGAAAAACCAAAACTAACCATCAGGAGATATAATAGGGATCACAGCACAAGTCACTGTGAAAAGGGAAGACTACAAGGGAACAAAACTTTGCTCACCGTCTTCTACTTCCCCCTCCCTACCTTGGTGTATCCAGGACAAGAGTTCAGCTGCAAAGGCAGGACATGCTGCTGTGAGACTGTGTTAACTGGGTGAGTGGAGAGAAAGAAAATCTGGTGGCCTCCTGGAATGATGTGTCCTGAGCAGGGCTTGACCAAAACAGAGGGACAGGCAGCTTGGTTCACACTGAAGGTTATCGAAGAGGTGCCTGTGTTCAAGAGCAGCATACTGCAGTAGGTATCAGTGTTAGGAGCCACAGGAGGAAAAGTCTGGTGGAGACAAGCAAGAAGAACTGTTTGCACTGGGTTTAGAAAACCAGCTTAAAGAAAAAGTTTTCACTGTGTTGAATTCCAAGTTCAAACAAGCACTATCCTGAGTCTATGGAGAAATTTGTAACTAGTTCTCTTCAAAGAAAGAAAGTAAATCACCCAAGGGTATAAAAATTATGGTCTTTTCCCTTCCCACAGTGGCCCTCATCTTTCATAGGCTCATGGGATCAGTGAAGCTACTTTCCATTAATGCTTTTCGGTCATCCAATAAGTGAGCTGCTTGCTGAGGCCTACAGCCTCTGCATGGATAGTGACCTCCTGGATTAAGAATTTCAGAAACCTGGAATTTGCTCCAGCTCATGCATATCAGATACAGGCTGCATGTCCTGAACTAGCTGAGGGGATTTTCTAAGAGGTTCTCAAGACTATTCTTACTTCCTAGGGTCAGATCTCACTTTACCTCATAGGAGCAATACTTTCTTGTACTACAGAAACAGCAGAGACAGTCAGGAAAACTTCCACTCTACCTTGCAACTGCTTCTCTTCTATAAGTGAGGATTCTGTGTGCTGCCCTCCATTTGCCTAAGTGCATGCAGAGTGTCTGAGGCTCCTGGGAGGGGACTAAGCACCCTTGTCAGTGCCTATGTCCACTTAAACAGAAAGGAAGGAGATCCCAACAGCTTTCCTCTCAGAGCTGAGATGCTCAGTGTAACCTGACACACTGGAGGCTAGGAAGATAATGCAGGAGAAAGAGCATCCTACCTCTGTAGCAAAGCAGGAGTCTCCACACCCTCAGAAACCACTTAAGCCACATCTCAGGATGGTGCAATGGGAGACAAGGTAAAGACTTCAGACGTAAACACTGAGCATCTCTGCAAAGATCCAAACATCAACCAGTTACACACCTTGGGGACATCCAGGATGTACTGTGGGACAAAGTGTTCCCGTTCTGCTTCATACGTGTGCGCTCTCAGCCTGACAGTCAGGCACCAGGATGGACAGATGGTGGCATCCTCCTCAATGTTGCTATAGTGTCTCAGCACCTGCAGGCATGCAAGAGACAGAACAGAGTGCATGCAGGAAGGGAGTGTGGCAAGGTGCCTTCAAGTGCATGTGTCATCATCAGCAGCAGTTTGTTTCAATGGCATTCCTAGGGCTGAGGAATTGACTTTTTCAGGGAAGAAGAACTGACCAGTGCCAGATGAGAAACATGAGTGCTGCTTTCCCAACTAACTACATTTCAGACCCAAAAGACTATGGAATCACTTTCAAGCAGAAGGACCTATCCCAGCTGTTCTGTGATACTACAAGAGTTGCCTTAAGGAAGGAGGGTCTACAGACACCCTAGTGCAGTTTGAGATATTTGCAGGTGCTAAAGTTGCATTTAACAGTGAGTCACACTGAAAATTATCATCTATCCTTTACCTGAGCCTAAGAAACTCCTGACTCTAAGGTTACTCCCAGATATCCTCCACACTGGCTTAGAAGGGAAGAAAAATGCAAGGAGAATAATCAACAATGTAATGAAGATCTCTCTCTCCTACCAGGAAGTTTCTGGGTGCTAAAACCTGCAATTGCAGCCTTGTGTGATGTGAATCCCACATCACATGGGAGGAGAGGCTGCAGTGATGTAGAGTGCCCTCAGCAGCTTTACTTGTGGAGGGCCAGACACAAAAAACAAGTTACTGCCCACCACCCAGGCCACAACAACCATCCTTGTGCAGGCTCCCATCTATGCTAATAGTGTGGTAATCCACAGTAATTCCTCCTTCAGTGCGGTGTACATTACTTCACGTTCACTGGGGGTAAGAGCAAGTGTAACTGTCCATATGCATGAGCTGTGGCTTGCTTTGCTGATTTATCTTTGTCAGGACACAGGTGAAGAAGAAATTTTAACCCACCAGTGTATCAAAACAGTGGCCAAAGGACTTAGTAAAGATGCCAGCTTGCCAAACTCAAAATGAAAGGTTCCATTTGAATTTTAACTCCCGCAAAAGCCTTTAGCCTGCAGCCTCTTGCCAGGCCCTCTCTGGAAACTGGTCCTAGTAATTCCTACTAACCTTGTAGGAGGCAAAACCTTCCAGCTCTGCTGCATAGAGACTGTTGAGCTGAGTGGGCTGGAAAAGAACACGGAAGGCTGAAGACTTCAAAGGTGGGATGTCACAGATTTCAGGGCTCACTTGGAAGGCACTGCCATGGCTTGGAGTCCAGGCAACAGTGATCGTTCCTTTGGTGTGGTTGGTCACACAGAGAGGAAGCGGTTCTACCTTGTGGAGTGGCACGCAGCAACCAAAATCATACTCCCTAGGGCTGACACTAATGTGAGGAGGAAACAAGGCCAGGTCACTGCTTACACCATCGTAGAAATATTCAGTCATGGAGTTGGCTTCAAAGTATTCCTTGGGAGGCTTGTCCTGAGGGATCTACAGGATAGAAACATCTCGGAGTGAGCAGGGGAAGTGTGCCTCTGGGAGGCACCAGGCACTACAGTCCTGACTGCCTTCACAAGCAAGAGGGCATGCAAGATGCGCTTCATTGACAGTTCCCAGGACATCTCCAAGTCTAGGCTTCAAGGAGGCTCCTGTTTGTAAGCCAGTGCTTAGTCTGAAGCTACATGAAGCAAAAGAAGACACCGTGACTGAGTTAAAGCCAGAAAGTGGCTTAGTAGCTGAACTTGGGTAAGACCCAACTGACATAGATAGTATTGGTGTGTACTGAGAACATTAACAGCAGAGATACTAAAGAAATCAGTCTGGCACCTGCAAGTCCTTCTAGATCTGTCTGGCTTGTGCAACAGAAGCCCAACATCTGCAGAGAACAGCACCTTAGATTCCAGGGAGGGCAGCTCATACCTTGGGGGGCAGCATGAGGGCTCCCTTTTCATCCATCTGCAACTTCCCATCCTTCAGCATCACACTCAGGATGTCAGGGGGGTAGAAGGTCAGTCCCCTCACCATGTTGGTTCGGTACCAGGAGAGGTGTCTTGCCTGAAGGATGGCTGGCTTAGCTATGTCTGAATGGCAGGTACCAAAAAAGTCCACATACATGGGTTCCTGCGAAAACACCAGAAAGGATTATAATAAACTGTCCTTCTGTGATTGTTTTGAGAGTTACACCATCCTAGTACCTCACTTCCAAAACCATGCCTGGGAAAGGCTTAGCATCTGCAATATTAGACTGCCATTTACTTTATGTCTTGACAGGATGCAAGAACTTTCTTGAAACTGGAGTGAAAGTTGAAGGCACTCAGTGCATGGCTGTGCAGCTAAATTTCACTCAGAGACCTAAATGAACAGGATCCACTGAGGATGCACCTCACCCTTCCCAGAGGCATTACTGACTGTCTGTCCACATCAGCCCTCTACTGCTGATAGGAACCTGCACCATGGGAATTCTGCTCAATAAGAGCCCAGGTCCCACGCTTGGGTCACAACAACCCCATGCAACACTACAGGCCTGGGGAAGAGTGGCTGGAAAGCTGCCTGGAGGGAAAGGATCTGAGGGTGTTGGTCAACAGCTGGCTGAACATGAGCCAGCAGTGTGCCCAGCTGGCCAAGAAGGCCAACAGCATCCTGGCTCGTATCAGAAACAGTGTGGCCAGCAGGACTAGGGAAGTGATCATCCCCCTGTACTTGGCACTGGTAAGGCCACACCTCGGATACTGAGCTGTGTTCAGGTTTGGGCCCCTCACTACAACAAAGACATTGAGGTGCTGGAGCATGTCCAAAGAAGAACTGGTGAAGGGTCTAGAGCACAAGTCTTATGAGGACCAGCTGAGGAAACTGGGGTTGTTTAGCCTGGAGAAAAGGAGGCTCAGGGGAGACCCTATCGCTCTCTACAACTACCTGAAAGGAAGCTGTAGTGAGGTGGGTGTCGGTCTCTTCTCCTTAGCAACAAGCAATAGGACAAGAGGAAATGGCCTCAAGTTGTGCCAGGGGAGGTTTAAATTGGATATTAGGAAAAATTTCTTCACCAAAAGTGTTGTCAAGCACTGAAACAGGCTGCTCAGGGAAGTGGTAGAGTCACCAACCCTGGAGGTATTTAAAAGACGTGTAGATGTGGTGCTTAGGGACATGGTTTAGTGGTGGACTTGGCATTGTTGGGTTAGTGGTTTGACTCAATGATCTGAAAGGTCCATCCCAACCTAAATGATTCTATGATTATGTGACAGGTGTCAATGGAAACGCAGTGGGAATAGATTTGTGGGGGATACTAAGTGAGAGAGGCCAGCTCTGATGGGTTACATTGGAAGATCCCTCTGAGCTATCACAGAGATGAAACCACCCTTTGCCTCTCATACCTGATGGTGGACAAGGCACACCACTCTGCGGTGATAGCTGATGGGGTGAGTAGGTCGAAAGGTCACCTTCAGTGCTAGTGTTGTTATGCCCTCCAAGACTCCACAGGGTCGATCCAAGGAGAAGACACTCCCTCTGACATCAATATCAAATTGGTAATAGGCTGGGACATCTGAGATGTTGCTGATTTTCAGCGTCTGCATCAAACTTTCCCCAAGATTGATCCAGTCAAAGTCCACAGAATGTTGGTGCAGGGACACTAAAGGACCTAGCACAACAACATGTAAGACAGATCCTGGACCTGTCATAGCTGTTTCTGTCAACATGTCACAAGCCACTGCTGCACTTAACTGATCTTCCCAAACCAGAATCACCTCATTAGAAAACCCACCAGTCCTAGCAAACAGCTGGACATTCACTTCTAACAGTCTGACATCTGTCTCAAGCAAGTATAAATCCCAAATGGTGCACCAGAGACAGCCTGGATCCCAACAGAAGGTAAGTCTGTGACTCAGGGCTGTGACAGTCCCTAGCCCTTCCTCAAGCACTAGCCCTTCCCCTGCAGTGCTAAGACAATGACGATGGGGAGAAACAGGGAAGGCTCTCACTGTGGTACCTTTACATGAGCCAACCACCTTCAGGACAGTCTGCAAGAGGCATCCAGCAGATATTATAGTGAAATAGTCGGTACTGTGCTCTCCTACTATCTGAGGCTGAAATTGTATGCACAAGACCAGCTTCCCGTTGGCAGGGACAACACCATGGGACACATCACAGGAGAAAACATGATCTCGAAGCAGAGGATCTTTTGCTCTTTCTATCCTACATGGTGCATCAACCTGCAAGCAGAAAAGAAATAGGTTGACAAAGGAGCCAAGAGGAGCCAAGATGGCTCTGAATGCAGGACATTAATCAGTGAAGAACTGAAGTTTTCAGCAGAGCTAAACACCACCAAGAACACCAAGGGTACTGCAGCTCAGCACAGAAATGCTGTGCAAACTTCTGCAACTCTGTCCTGCTGGAGCACTGCTGGCAGCAAGCTCCCACAATACACTCAGAAGTCAGTGGGCTGCAGCAACATGTCCTGGTGATCTCTGGGTTGGAGTGCCCCTCCTGGTAGTGGGGACGATGGCTCAAGGTGTCCCCAAGGACCAAAGTAGCCTAAGTGACTGCTGTGACCAGGGGACCTGCAGGCAGATAATTTATTTCCCTTCATTCACAGTTCCACCTTGTCTAGGGATCTTCTTTTCACAAAAAAAACCCCAAAACCCAAAAAACCAAAAAAACCAAACAAGATCAGCTCTCTGATGCCTTCCTCAAGCCCCTTAAAAAAGGTCCTGATCTTTGCCTGGGGATGCTGAACACCATTGCAGTGTGAATTAGAACAGTACAACAACAGAGTATGTCTTTGCCACTCCCAAGTTGCAGAGCCTGGGGAGGAGTCAGCACTGCTGTCATCCATGTCAGCAGTCTGAGTACATCCATCTTTTAATGGGCTAGGATGGGCTGAGCTGGCACAGAGAACAAGGTGCTCAAATACAGCCCATTTGACTTCGAGAACAATTCACCAGGTTGCAGTCCACTGTGGACGGCAGAAGATCCATCAGCTCCCTGGGACACATGCATGCCAATTTGAGACTGCCACAACTGCCACACAGGACTGATGGGCTTGTCCAGGGTGAGCAGGAGAGCTGCAGGATGTGAAGGACAACAATAGCTGTCTGATCTGGACCAAGCACGGTGGGAAGCAGGCAGGAACTGCCATATCATGTTGCAAATGGATAAGTTGCTAGCACTGTAGCTGGAAGGCAATGGTGAATGGCCTGGTTGGTAGGGGAAGGCTCATCATCTCTGTTTTAGTCACATTCCCACTTGGGTTATTTTCACAGCATTAAGGGAGATACTCAAGACCGCATATCCCAGGGAAACATGCCAGCATGCCAACTTCTCACAAGAAGTAGTCTCCCTCTCCACATACCACAGACATGTTGAAGATTTCTACACACTTCTCCACAGTTGTCCCCACTGGCACTGATCCAAAGCACAGCACATCCTGAAACTTTCCAGGCTGTACACCTTCATACTTTTCCCCTGTCACACTCACCCGCAGGTAAGGGTATTTGGCTGTTAAAGGAAATAATATACTGGGTTAAGAAAGAGAGGTGAAATCTCCATCCTTGGATATTTAATGTTCAACTGGACAAGCCTCTGAACAACCTCAGGTAACTCTGAAGTTGGATCTACCTTCAAAGTTGACCCTGCTTTGAACCAAATAAGCTCCCTTCCAGCCCTAATTTACTAAACTCAGAGTCACTTCTTTTGTTCGTCAGTGGTCATACAAGGCACTTCAGGCAAGGACTTGCTAGTCCATTGCTGCTAAGTCCATTGCTTATTCTAACTTGCATCCAGAGAGCTTTAGAACTTTCCCTCTGGCTCTCTGTCTAGCAGGGACAGACAGGAGAGACTGAGTACAGACAAGACCAGGGGTTTCTGACGGTTTTTGCATTGTGCCAATGAACTCCTCTCATTTCTTCCCCTCTGCCAACTTAAGCAGGCTCCAGAAATGCTGGTTTGTCCAAAGCATGCCACAGGGCATATTGGATCCTGTGTCTCTTCAGGTCACACTTCCAAATTGACAAAAGTACATTAGAAAATTTCACAGGCCACTTTCGAACTATGGGCTTCACTTGCTCATCAGTGGGTTGAGCCAACTGTAGCACAGCCTCAGAGCCCAGCACCTCCATGTGTCCCCGTGAAATGCTATTCTACACTTTGGGATGATACACACTTCTTTAACTGCTAAATGCAAGAAAGACTCACCCAGGGCTTTTAGCTGGATAGTCCTCTTTTGTTTCTCTTCACCTCCAAACCAGCACGTTGCTGCCACATCATACACCACAGCCACCTTGGGTTGGAAAACCACCCTGACCATGCACTCAGCACCTGGGTTCAGCATGCCGCAGTCAGGAATCATGTAGAAAGGGCTTGGTGTCTCCCAGGCAAACACAGTAACGAGATCACTAGGAAATGGAGATATTTTTTAGGTAGACGAGTGAATTCTTTGCTGCCTGTGCAATCACACATAGGATGGACCTTTCACAACGGGTTATTCAGTTAGGATGTGAAGCAACCGATATTGAATGGCAGAATGCCTAATGCATCTGGCCAAATATGTGATGCTGGGAAGAAATTTGTCTCTAGTCTCTGCAAACACTCTGTTCACACTTTAATGAATCTTAGCTATTACATCTAAGAACTTTATTAATGGCCATAAAATTTCTAAGCTTCATCATGTGATAGCAAGGAAATCAACTCCAGAATGAAGTATTTGCTTTTCCTGTATCTAAATTTGCTGCTACTTAATTCTAAATGAACATTTGTTCCTCTATTATATGCCCAGTTGAGAAGAGAGGACTGAACTGTTTTCCTAATACTTCATTCAACTCTCCAGAACTCCTTTTGCTTGTTTGATTTGTGCAAAGAACATGACATACCATCAGCTTTTTCTATTTTATTGATTCCAAGCTGTGCACTACTTACCATCCATATACTCCACCCTGAACCTCTCAGTCAGCACAAATGATTTCTCTAAGGGGAGAATGAATCACTTGAAAGGGTTTCTAGTTGATACCTTGCTCTGCTGAAGATACATGTGCCCTCCCCTCTGTCCTCTCCACCTTCCTACTGCATCAGCTGACCGCTTTGGGGAGCACAGGACATCTTCCAACTAGTAAAGGTTACTTTGCTCTCACTGTAAATGGTTTGAAGTACACCTCCTCCTTGCCTGGGATCTTCTTCACTGCACTCCTTTCTACAATACTGCCAGAATTACTGTCCTTCCCTCATTAAAATAAGACAGTCCTTGATAACTGGGAGCATCTTTGCTCCTAAATGATGACTCCAAGCCACAGAACACTGCCACTGCTTTGGGCAGCTCCATGAACCTAAGAGCAGGCACTGGAGAGACTCTCCAACTTCTGTATTGCCTGCCTCCAAATCAAAGAGGTTGGCAACTCCACTGCCATTCCTATGGCACTCCTGTGCCAAGGGAAGAGAGGTCAAGTCACAGGAAGACTAAAATGTTTCCAGCTGGTAGCTCATCTCTCCCTACTCACGCTGGGCAGGCTGCCTTTGATTAACTACAAGCCCAGGCCTCTCCTGTGAATGTGGGATGTTCTCATGTGGGATGTGGAATGTGGGATGACCTTGCTGGTCCCCAACTAGTTCCTGTGCATGAATGGTTCTCAGTCTATGCTGGAAACAGACAGATGTGAGGTGCCAAGATGTTCCCACAGTGAGATCTGACATGTACTACCATTTCTGCTGCCTTTTCTGCCATGACCTCAGAGGAGGCAGAGGTCCGCTGCCTGTTAAGGCAGCCAGCAGATCTAATGACAACTGGAATGAGCTGCATTCATTGGAGAGTCCAAGAAGGTGGCAAAATACCTGACAAAACAGAAGGAGAGTCTGCCCAGCCACATCTCACTCACCCAGTGTTGCGCACAAGGAATGTTGTCTCTGTGACATTGTGGACAGCACAGACAGGCAACTGGACAGCTGCTGGGAAGGACAGACCGGGGCGTGGAAGCGTAGCATGCAGGGTGACAGAGAACTCACCCTCAGCCTTCTTAAAGCAGATGCTGTCTTCATACTCCTTCTGCACAGAAAAGCAAGGGGAGACAGCAGTTAGATTGGCTCCATCTTGCAGGTACTGCAGCTCTACCCATGAACACCCATCACCTTCACCTCTGTGAGAGTGTTGGGGAAAAAAAACATCGGTGTCAGAGGTACCAGCAGAGGCCTCTGTGCAGGACAGAGAGCATATGAAGCACTCAGAAAAGCCAGGCAGTGAGTAAGGTACTCAGGCATACTCCTCCCTCTGTCAGGGAACACACACCCACCGTCAGAGAGAGCAGTTGAAGACCACATTTGTTTCACCTGATTTGTTTTGATGCAGATGGATTTCTTTCAGCATTTTCAAGATCCCAATTCAGCTAAACTGAAGCATGTACAATCTTTCTTTCAGCTCCACAAGCACAGAAATATTAATCTTTGATTAAGTGCTTTGTCAGCTAGAGAGCTAAGTGGATAATACATAACTTAAAGATGCAGCATTGACAGCACTGTGTACAAAGAGCCCCAGGACATCTGCTAACTGGCTAAAATAGAAGGAATTGCAAGATACATGTCTTCCATGCTCCCCAATCATCACCTCTCCTGAGTACCACTTATACAGGTAAGGAGAGACCTTGGGCACTGCAGCACATACAGTCCTTGCTCTCTCTAAGAAAGGGAGCCTCCTGCTCTAGCAATTGATGTGGTGCAGACAAACTATTCACTGAAAATAGAACAAGGCCAGCAGCTTATTTCATAAATGGAACACTGAACAGTCATCAGAAAATCATGATACTAAAAGAGCAGGGTACTGGGAATCTGCCCAATGATCATGCTCTATGGCTAGGATTGAGATTCACATCAAAGATACACAGCTGTGGACAAGAGCCAGAGATCAACACTCAGAGCCAAGACAGATGCCAGGAACAAGCTGAAAATCAAGAAAAGGGGCTGGGTAAAAAGAATCATTGCTGTTAAAAATAAAACTTAAAGAAACCCACCCCATCCAAAAAGAAGGGAGGCCCTTGACATATCCCTTATAGAAAATCAGTAGCCCTTCAATGTACAGGCTTTGGGGTCTCCTGTAAGAGAGCAGAGACTGAGTCCCTCAACCCAAGTTTCTGCACTAAAACCACCCAGCTGAGGCTCCCTGGGATCTAACCAGGTGTGGACAGTTCAAGCACCTTATCTTACTGATTTCACGGCTAGAAGAAACTTGTGGAAAACTGGGAATGCTTTTTGTGAGGATCCCTCTTGTAAACTCTGCAGAGAATTCAGGGGTTAAGGCTCCCTCAGGTGATGAAGGTGCGGGGAGAGCAGGAAGGTCACGCTGCCCAGTCTTTCTATGGAAGAACCTTCCCTAAGGACTAATTTATTCAAGTGAAAACAGATCATAAAGGACAAGAGTGGCAGAGGCCCACTGCCCCCCTTGAAGCCAGCCCAAGCACTGAGAGCAGTTTTGATGTTGCCACTTTACCTTTTCAGTGGGCCGGAAAACGATGGGCAGAGTTAAGGACATACCAGGGCTCAAAGTGATAGGCTGCGGAAAAACAGTGGAGAAGAATCGCGTGGAAGGACATCTAGGTAATGAAATCAAAACAAGAGATTTTGTCTGAGGGCATACAGCTGTTGTTAAGTTAGACAGCAGAAAAGAGAATAAAGAATCAAAACCTCCAGACCCCACAATTAGAAGCACTTTACACACCTGACCCCAAGGGTACCTTGGCAGCAAATCAGGTGTCCTGGAAACCCATTCCCAGCAATACCTACCTACCCCTTCCTTAAACAGTATTTTACATTCCCAGGCTACGCAGCATGAGCAAAACCCATTTAGCAGAAACATTTAAGTTTCAGAGCAGGGAGGGTCACAGGGAGTGCTGGAATGGCTCAACAGCCAGTGGGACTCCCGGGAGCAATGGTTTTAGGACACACTAGTGACTGGCTGGCATACATCCACAATTAAAATCTCACTAGACTGGAAATGCTTCACAGACAGAAGTATCAGCAAAACAGAATTTTAAAAAAGGCATTTCATTTAAAATACTCCTGCCAGGAACAAGGGCTGTGCTTCTGAATTAGCAGGTTTCTGTCGGGCTACGTAAGTGTGCATGCGCTGTCTCCGATACAACGCCCAAGGGCAGAGGGGGCAGATGAATCCAAGAAAAGGTGCTAATGTGACTGATACAGCAGGAGGGATGAAGATGCAGTGGGAGTGTGAGGAGTACGAAGGAGAAAGAAACTTCCCACGCACCTGTAGCTCAGCTTCTGGGTTTTCTCATGAACATTTTTCAAGATCAGATGTTTGATCATCTCTTTTCCAAGTTCCCAGCCACGCCACCTGAGTGTTTCGGCCACCTCAATGCCCCAGAATACGCCTTTCTTCTTCTTTGGCTTTCTTGCAGACATCTTCGGGAATTGCAGCGGGGACATTAGCAGTTAGGGTGGGAGGGAGGAGAAATCACTACGCTCTACGCTAAAAGTCTCTGACTCCGGCAGAGGACGGGAGGAGCCACCCTGCGGCAAAGCTTCAGAAGTCACCAAAAGCCCTGCTCCAAGAGTCCAGAGGGGACACCTCCTGGCCACAGCCCAAACAACAGATACTAAAGGATGTCATGAACGAGGGAAGCAAAGGCTAAAGGGTTTTTTGGTTTTCTCCTCTCCCCGCCCTCGCCAGTAAATCCGCCCACAATGGCACCCTTTGCTCCTCCGCTCACCTTCCTGACACAACCACAGCACAGCTTCCGAAAAGAGTCAGAGTTTGGGGGCTCTCCATGCACCTGAGCAAGCATCTGAAAAACAAGAGGAAAAGGTCCTCACATATGCTGCTCCTGCACACAGACAGTCTTTGCTGCCAAGAGCTGGGCACTCCCAGAGACCCAGCGACCCCTCCTTGGGCTCAGGGTGGCACACCTCCCTGCAGGGGCTGCAGTGTCCCCGGTAGTGTCCCCATTTTGCCAGCTGAGTCCAGCCCTCTCCACAGACCACACTCAGCGGCCTCCTTGGCACAGACCATGACTGTGACCACCCTCCCTCCTCACAGCCCAGCCCCCCGGGGCACAGCTCTCCTCGGGCCTTTATAGCACAGCCCTGCCCAGCCCACTACAGACCCACAGAGCCCAGTGTAGCAAAGACCTGCTCTTTAGCCTTGCCCGGCCCGCTAAAACCCCATATAGATGACTGCGGCACGGCCCTGTTCCCTACAGCAAGAGCCTGCCCAGTTCCCTGGGCCACGGCCCGGTCCTTTAGAACCCTGCCCGGCCCCCCGGAGCAGAGCCTGGCCCCGGGGCCACCGCCGCCGCCCCCGGGCCCTGCCCGGCTCCCCCAAGCCCTGCCCGGCTCCCTGTAGCACAGCCCGGCCCCCGAGAGCCCGGACCACCTCGGGTCCCGGCCGGGCCCAGGCCGGCCCGGTCCCGGCCGCTCAGCGCCGCGAAGGCCCCGGCCCGTGTTGCTATGGAGACCGGACGCGGCGGCGGCGTCTCCCGGAGCAACGACGGCGGCCGACTCGGGTCAATCCGCGCGCGGGGGGCAGCGGCAGGTGCCGGCGGCGACCGCCAGGGGGCAGCAGAGGGACGCGCAGAGCGGGGTGGCGGGGGGGGCGGCGAGGGGGCAGATGGGAGGGGGGAGGCAGTGCCAGGGGGAGATGGGGGCCAGGGGGAGATGGGGGATCAGGGAGATGGAGGGGCGTGGGTGGCAGCCCGAGGGGTGCCGAGGGTGGAGGGGGGCAGGAGAGAGCTCGGGGGAGAGGGGCGATGAGGATGGGGGCGGGGGGAGAGAGGTGCAAAGCTGAGCAGGCAAAGGGGGTGTCGTGAAGTACGTGGGTGTGCGGGATGGGTGGGTGAGGGGGCTGCGGGGCTAAGGGGTGGGGGGGCTGCTGGAGGGGGCAGGGGGTGCAGCAGGCTGGAGAGTGCTGGCATAGGGATGGGGTGACCTTAATGGGGCCAGGTCACCCCGAGCTCCTTGGGGCATTGGTGACACAGCTAACAAGTCGTGACTGTTGCCAGAAGAAGTTTTGGGGCCGAGACCGGCAAAGGGACACAGGCTGGGGAGCACTGCCTGCACAAGCCCATCAGGTATCCCGGGTATCATTCCCATGGGGTAGCACCACCACCACCGTGGGTCACTCCTGCATCTTCCCCAGGCCCTGGGTGTCCCTCAGGGAGGGGGGGACCCTTGTGTCCCCAGTGTGAAGGGCCAGACAGCCCCTCCAGGGTGCACAGGTAGCAGCATGGTGGAGAGCAGGGCTGGCCGCATCCCACAGTGCGGGGAGGGTGCTGGGGCAGAAGCAGGAAGGAGATGCAGCTTTAATGGCATTTGTCGATGTTTACAACATGAGTCATCCAGCTAAGCAGCGGTAAATCAGCACCCCAACTCCTCCAGCATCAATTGTGTCCCATCCTCTGTCCCACCAGCACTGGACGAGTGCCTGGCTCCTGCAGAAACAACCTCATAAATAACAGCAACAAAACAAACCCTCCTGCAGCCACAGTGGGCCCATGTGTACGAGGGGCGAGATGAATGCCTCCCATCCATCACTTTAATGGTTGTACTCTGGAAATTAAACCTGTCATGGCCCATCAAGGTGAACGTTTTAAGTCTGTGACATCCCTTCAGCTCCCACCCCAACCCACCCCCACCCTTCCTGGCACTCTTTTTTCTTGCTTTCCTTCTCTCCTTTTCCTCTCTGCCCCTGCCATCCCTGTCCTCCCCACCTCGCTCCTGCCCCGGTGTGCCCAGCTCCAGCCTGTGGTCCTCTCTGTGCTCCCCCGCTGCCAGAGGACCAGGCTGTACATCAGGTAATAGATGTCTTCAGCCCCAAGGCTCCTGCAACCATGGCCTGGCATCTGCCAGCATCTCAGTGCCCAGTCCTGGGTGCCAGGGGGGGGCAGGCATAGCTCCCCTGGGGCAGTGGGTCTCTCCTGCCCCACTGTCCCTGCAGGGCAACGGCAGGGAACTGGGTACCATCCTTCCCTACTTCCCACTCCCTTCCTCCTTTCCTTCCCTGTCTTTCCCCCCATCGCTTCCACACATTTATTCCTCTCCTGCTCCATGTTATGCCAGCCATTGCAGGCTCATGGCACCCAGCCCCTGTCCTGACTCGCATCTCCCCCACTTGAGCCCTTGCACCATCCCCAGGACCAGAGCTTCCCCCGGGCAGTGCCAGGGACACCTCCTGCGTGGGCAGCAGGGCACTGCTGTGCCCTGGGCTGGGTTGCCTGGGGACAGGGGACCTGAGCACCAAGGTTGCCACACACCCAGGGGAAGCTGCTGAGCTGGCAGCAGCCACTGCGCATCACTATCACCCTACACAGGCCCGTTGTTTGTCCATCCATCCATCCCTCCTTCCCTCCCTCCCTCCCTCCATCCACATGCTCCTCTCTCCCATCATCTGCTTCCCCATCCATCCCTCTATCCCAAAAGCATCGCATCTGTCCCCTTGCCCAGGGTGCTGCCCCCAGCCCCATGGCAGCCCCAGCCGCTGCCAGGTGTTACCCAGAGCTGCGAGATGTGAGAGCCCCACACCAACACTTACCTGTCCCGTCCCTTGCTGACCAGCTGCCGGAGGTGACCCAGGTCTCCCTGGAGGCTGCTGCCCCTCTGCAGCTCCCACCCTCACAGGCAGGTCCTGGGGGCAGGCAGCCCCCCTGCCACCCCAGGCAGTGACGAGGAGAAGAGAGGAGAGGACAGCAGATAGTGGGGCAGGAGGGAGACGACATGGGCTCCCTGGGAACAGGGCAGCCCAGCCCAGCCTGTCCCATTCCTGCAGCCTTACATGCACTGGGGTGGTGAAACAGGGCTGCCCCCTCGGTCTGGGGTGGGTGGAGAGGCTGGACATTGTGGGGCTGGTCCCTCTGCCTGCATGGCCATCTCAGCATCCCAAGGGGAGGCCCACAAAGTGTGCAGGAGGCATAGGAGGTCTATAGGGTCTGCCATGATCCTCCAGCATGCTGAGGATGAAGGCAGCCTGCTCACTTAGGGGGGGTCAGAGCTTAACCCTAGTGCTTCTAGGGAGGTGGCAGAAGGTGTCTGTTCTCATCCTGCTACCAGGGGTGGATTTGAGCCCAGTCACAGGTAGCAGGGTCCCAAGAGGATCATGAAATGAGCCCAGAAAGGGACTGAGAGGGGTTCAGACAATGCCATGGGAAAAGGGGGGCTCACCAAAGCATTGAGCCCTCATAAACAGCCTGAGCACCTCCCTAAATCCAGGAGGGCTCCATTCCCACCTTACTTGGGGGCAATGCCACATCGATGCAACCAGGATAACTGCAGCATGGAAAACAGCACCGCTGCATTAGCCAATTAACAAGTTCTGCTTCACAAGACAGATTAGTTTTGCCCTGCAAAGAGCAGACCCCACTCAGGGATGCTACAGGTGCAGGAGGAGGCAGGGCAGGCTGGCAGGCATCCTGGGCATCCTCCTTCCCAGCCTTCACGCCACCAAGGGGAAGGGCAGCTGGCACCACGCAGGGATGTGCTGCTCCAGGCACTGTCATATCTGAAGGGAAGGGGCAGTGCACAGTCAAAGGAGGGTCCAGGGTCTCTCCCCTCCAGCTGTGCCGGTGGGCTGCCAGCTGTGCAAGTCTGCTGTCCCCACCCGGTTCCCCAGGGACCCCAGCAGGGCAGCGCGGTGGCAGGAGGCGGGCAGAGCCTCCTGTCCCCTAAGGAAGAGCACAGGCATCCGGATAACAGCTTTATAGGGAGGGATGTGGGGACTCCCCCAGATACACACAGAGGAATAATTACGAGTTAAATAGGATCCAAACACACATAAGTTAAAGGGGGGCAGGCGCCCTGCAGCCCCCCCCACTCCACCCAGGCACAGTCTGTGACTGCCAGCAAAGAGACCCCGACACCGCAGCCCGGCCCCTCTCCCCGGCCGGCTGTCCGCCTTTCACAACACAGAACCAATCTTCCTCTCCGTGGCACCCATCTCATCCTCCTCCTCTTCCTCTTCCTCCTCACCCCCCGAGCAGGAGGAGTCCGGGCCATAGCCCAGCTCGGCGGTGCTGCGGTGCAGGAAGCCCGACCCGGGGCTGTGCCCCATGAACTCAGGGCTTTCAGCAGCTTGTCCCCGGGGCTCGCCAGGCAGCAGCTTCTCACAGGCTTTGCTGAGCCCTCGTTGCTTCTCGGCCTCCGCCTGAGCCCCCTGCTCCTTGGCTTTGCGGCTCCGCTTCCACTTCATGCGGCGGTTCTGGAACCAGATCTTCACCTGCCGAGGGAGAGCCCCCAGGGGAGAGTGTGTCCCCCTGCCCCATCCTGTCCTCACTCACCCCCTCGCCTTCCCTGCATGGAGGGATCCCCCAAAGCCTCCTTGTCGTGGGGCATCCCGCGGTGCTGCGGGTCTGTGCAAGGAAGCTGAGGTTGTCACCGGGAGAGGAATACCCGGGGGGCCTGCTCCCTTCCCCCTGCCCAACTTCTGCAGGATGCCCAAGGATTTCCACAGGGACGTTTTAATTTTAGCCCCACAGAAAG
Organism: Haliaeetus albicilla; assembly: GCF_947461875.1. NCBI lineage: Eukaryota > Metazoa > Chordata > Aves > Accipitriformes > Accipitridae > Haliaeetus > Haliaeetus albicilla. The sequence continues at coordinate 18,633,455 of NC_091486.1, forward strand.
CCCCCTCCCACGGTGCAGCGAGGGATGGGAAGGCTTTGAAGCCCAAGTTGGGGGTGCCAGGTAAAAAGAGGAGCAGTATTTATGGGGTGCCCTTCACAAGAGAAGAGCCTGGAGCCCACCAGGGAGCTCTCTGCAGGAGATGCCCTGGAAAGGGGTGCTGATGGGGGCAGTGGGCTGTGGGGCTGATGGCAGCCAAGTGAGGGGCATCAGCATTGCCCATGACCTTGACTTCCCTCCCTGGCAGCCGCCTGGTGCTACGCTCCATCTCCCCGGGACCAACGTACCTGTGTCTCAGTGAGCATTAGCGACGTGGCCACCTCAAAGCGCTTGGGTCTGGACAGGTACTTGTTGAGCTTGAACTGATTCTCCAGCTCTAGGAGCTGCTGGCTGGTGAAGGCTGTGCGGGGCCGACGGCATTTCCCCATCAAGCCAGACTGCGGGGCAGCTGCGGAGCAGAGAGCGGGCAGGGTGAGGGGACAGCGAGGCTGGGGGGGGACATCCCGCGGCAAACCCGGGATGAGGAGGAAGACGAGTGTCTTTTCCATCATCTCCCACCCCAATAATGGCTTTGTTGCCTGACTGATAGGAACCAGCGAGATATGTTATCAGGCCTTGGTGTGCAACTGGGATCAGTCCTGTGACTGAAATTAATCCTCCTTTTTTTATTGCCGGGCCGCGCAGGTGGCTGCCCAACTGCCAGGGGCTGCGGCGGCAGGGCTGCCCATGAGCCCCGCTATCTCACCCACAGCCCTTGAAGGCAGCGCGGCGCTGAATCAGGAGGCAGCGGGAACAAAGGGACCTTTGAGAGTCCAGCGTGGGGTGGCTGCCGCACCGTGTTTGATCCCTGCTTATCTCCTCTCCCCTGGCTTTATTGTCCCCCCGGGGTTCAGCTTTTACTGCTTCTCCCAGCACCGCAGCGGCAGTTAAACCCAGAGGTTTGCAGCTGGGAGTAAAGTGCCGGAGTGGCATGGGGGGCATTATAATGGGAAAGGTCCTTGGCACATCCGTGCCACCGCGTCTCGGGGGGCGAGACGGAGCATCGTGGCCCCAGAGACATCACCTGCTTGGCAAGGGTCGCTCCAGCTCACCCGCTTTGCAGGGCATGGGGCACCATCCACTTTATTTCCCCTGGATTCCAGCTTTGATCCCAACCTGCCCATTTCCTGAGGTGTCCACCGAGCCCTTCACAAACATAGTGGTGACGCACGAGGCAGGAATTTATGAAGGGGGCATTAACTGATCGTGATCCAGGTTTGATCCCAAGTACCTAGATGCTGGGTGGGATGGGTCAAACAGGCAGAGCCCAGGCTGGGATGAGGCTCTGCAAGCTCCTCTTGTAAGCAGGGATGGGCATGACTGCTCCTACACCTGCAGCCCCACAGTGCCAGGAGAGACAGCCTGTGGGACCCACCTGGCAGCTAGTGGCCAGTTAAACTAGGGACTGAATAGAGGCACGCTGTGCTGATGGCTCTGACACACACACGGTGCGTTATTTTGCACACAAAACATATTCAAGTCTAAAACCAAATGAGAGGCTCAAAGGATTTCCGGGACAAATACAAATGTCAGATGAAAGATGGCTCAGCTCTGCAGAGCTCGGCTGCTGTCTGGGCTCTGGCTGGCTGTGGATGCTCTGGCTGTACAAATCCTTGGTGGAGACATGGGACCAAACGGACCTGAGAAGGCTCCCCTCGGCTAAGGAAAGGAGGTGCCATGGGGACCAGCATCTGCAGGGACAGGGCAGCCCAAGATAAAACGCCTTGCAACTCCTTGGAGGAGGGAAGGCCAGAGATGTGCCAGAAACAGCCAGAGGGGAAATTCATTCAGTCAGTGTTGATGGGGAGCACAACATAAAGCATCCCCAGGCAGCATCCAGCAGCCCGAGGGCTCTGGCACCCAGAAAGCCCCCTTTGCTGCCAGAGATGGAAGGGTGCCTCAGTCCCTCCCTGAAGCAGGGGCTGCACTGCGTGGGCTGGCTGTACCAGGTCAGGGAAGGGTCCCTGTGAGCAGGTCCTCTTTCTGGGCATGGTCTGTAGAGGATGCTTTGGGAAAATAGGAGGGAAGAGGGTGTGCCCACATGCCAGCATCCAGTAATCTGGGACTTCTGTGTTTTCTGGAGCTGGGGGCTGTTTTGCCAGGGGTGAAGAAATATCATATTCCCAGCCTGAATTCCCCAGCCCAAAGCAGAGACCCCAGGGCTCAGCTCCTAGGGCACTACATCCTGGCTCTGGGGAGCACAGAAATACTTCAGACCACCCTCAAAGGCTCCTCTGTGCCTCCTTCTGCAAGGTCAGATGAGGGTAGACTAAAAACAGATGTGGGAAGAGTGGAGGCACAGAGGTGAGTCTTGACCCCAAAAGCATCAGAAGTTCAGTCTGTCCAGATTCAGAGGAGGCTGGAAGGCAGCTTGCTTTAACAACCCACCCCCCTCAAGGGACTCACTCTTCCCCAGGTAAGATGCTGAGGACTGCTTGGTCTAGCAGGGACAAGGAGAACATAAAGTTTGCCCAAAAGCCAAATAAATCCAAACAGGGTATATCCCAAATGACTACCTATGCAGGGGACCGACTGCTGCAGCATGGTCCCTCTGCCATCCCCAGCTTCTCCATCTCAGTGTCTCCAATTCAGGATCAGTGCAGTGGTGTCCCTTAAAACCTTGTACAGACCCTAACTTCCCTGGAAACCCACCCTGCCTTCTGCCCCTGCATGGACAAAAAAAAATAACACTCAAACCCCTCTGTGGCGTTCTTATACAGTTCAAGCAACCACCAGTCCAAAGCCCAGCCCACACAGATGTGGCTGGCCACCTAACCTGTGACCTCCTCTAACAATACACCCTTCAGCAGCTACTACCCATCACCACCACTGCCCCCCATGACTTGTTCAAGATTTGGCCAGCAGACAAGATGGGGCGAGCCCAAACCAACACAGCTTTAAGGTCCACCTGACCTTCAGCGACCCACAGCAGCAGGTCAACGTGGACCTGAACGACCAAAATCTCTGTCCTCGGACCTGCTGTTAGCTTCCCTGAAGGGCCCTGGCTCCTTTGCCTGGGGACAGTGTGGAGGAAGAAGGTCTGCAATTTCTCACTGGGGAAGGAGCAAAGGGAGGAGGAGGAAGTGGACTGTCAGGGTATGAAGTAGGTTCCAGTTTCCCATGCAAAGACAAAGTGATGCCTTATGGCTGCTGGTAGCTCCAGCCTGTCCTGCCAGTGTTCTCCCCGGAGTCCTGTCCCCCCAGTCCTGTGGCAGGCTGTCACATCGACACGGACAGCATCCTCCCAAGGGATGCACAGCAAGTATCCCCCCAGGACTCACCTCCCACAGTCCATGCCAGCTGAGCTATGAACCCATCCCCATCACAACCAGCATCCCATAGAAAGAGTAACCCTTTGGGAAGGCTCTCCCCTTTATCCAGCTCCTACCAGAAGACCAGCGACTGCCTCAGCATCACACCTTTGCTTCCCAAAGGATTTCCTATCTGACCAGCCACCTCCTCCAGTGCTACATCCAGGATCAGAGCTCATCTCAGTATCCCTTCAGCCTGGCAGGGCTTGGACCCCCTGACAGATGCCTGGCATTCAGCTGCAATATCAGTAAATAAATTGCTTGGGCTGGAGCCGGGAATGCCCTCTGAGTCTGAGGCCAGGAGCTCTACAAGGCAGCTGCCTCCTGAATAATTAGATAAAGCTTATAAAGAATTGTTGGTTTATTTGATACAGTTCCGTCTACTTGATAACAAGGGTAATCCTAGGTTGATATTAACCCACTTGGTTTTAATTTGGTTTGTTTAGCTATAGCTCACTTAATTTTGTGGGCTGGCAGATAAAGGAGAGGAAATTAGCACCCTGTCTGCTTTGGCGGTGTTTCTCCAGATGTCAGGGCCATCACCAGAGGCTTCTCCTACCCTGCCGGCAGCCCTTACCATTTTCCGTGGGGCAGCATGTGTAAGGACACTTGCTACCTCTGCTTGCTTGCTCCACTGTTGACCCCCGATTGCTGCTTGCCAGCTGTTTTCCAGCCCACGTTTCCTGCTGACGCCAGACCATTGTGAATCTGGTGAGCCTTGGAAGGCGTTGCTTTTTGAAGCAGTTTGGTACGACTTGTCTTGCCCGCTCTCCTAGCCCAGCACAGCCCATCAGCCAGCTCTCCACCACTGCGGGCAGGATCTGGCCTGGGCACCAAGCCATCAAGGTGGTGAGTGGGTGATGCAGAGAAGTGGTGTCCCAGGAAAGCCATCTGAGCACCAGGTCCCCCACGGGGAATCCTTCGCTCTTCCTGAGAGTCTGCAGCTGTATGTCACCGCTCGCCGCTCCTACAACTCTCCGCCAAAGAGGGTCTCTGCACTTGGCTCCCACCGCTGTGCTGTATTTCCACATTGATAGCCAGGGCAAATAAATCACAGCTCCCAGAAATACTAATAGTATTTGGCACTAACAGTACCAAATGCTCCCCTGTGCGGTTCAGAAGGTGCTCAAAGACCTAGGACAGGGACCCAGGCTGGGAGCAGCAGAGCCTGGGCAGGCAGCATCCCTGCTGGCTGCAGTGAGGGCATGCCTGCTCCTTTTCTCAGGCCTTCCCACCCAGCCCTCTCACTCCGCATTGCAGCAGAGGCAGCCAGGCACTGACTGCAGCTCTGCAGAGGCAGCTAGTGAGGGAGGCATGGCACCCACTTGCACCACAGCAGGAGTGGTTGCTTCTCTGAGCAATCCCAGCACCCAAGCCCAGGCAAGGTTCCTAAGGGTATCACTCCACTGTCTCAGACCGTCTCCCTGCCATCCTATCTCTCCCATACGCAGGTGAGAGCAGGGCGAGTGTGTGCAACACATCCCCACAGAGCTTGCGGCTTCAGTTCAGGGGCTATCCCGCTCCTTCCCCCACACTGACTGTCCCCAGGACACCAAACTAGACCGTGTCTGCAGAACATCTCTACACAGGCAGCTAAAGAAGGAATTTATTCCAGGATTTAGTCCTGGAATCCCCTATAAATAAATCACAAGGGTGACCTCCCTCTCAGACGCCCCAGAACGCATCCTAGGAGGCTTTCAGACTCGTCTCTTCCAGCTATCTGTCCAGTGCTACCCAGGGAGCTAAACATGACCAGCACCATGGACATTTGTGCTCAATCACTCTGGAAACCTCAGCCAGGCAGGTCTGTCTGTCCGTCTGTCTAGGTTGGGTGTTGGGACAGGGGACCCAGGAACCACAGGCGGCCCAGGAGCCCTGTGACAACAGTGGGAGGCTCCTGCCCAGCCCACCACCCTCCTCAGAGAAATGAGGAAGGGCTGTACAGGCAGCATGTCCTAGGCAGGTGCTCCTTCCTCTCCTTGCGTACCCACGTCACTGTCCCCGTCCCCGCATCATGGCCAGCATGCTGGGGCAATATGAGCCCAGACACAGCCATAACATGCAGCTGGAGCCATCCCTGGTGACAAGGCACGCTGCAAAGGGACTTACTTTTGGAGCTTGCAGTGAGCCCACAAGAGGAAAGGCTGAGGACAGACTTGAGACCCCAAATGTTTCCAACGGACTGAAATAAAGATCTGAAGATGGATGAGAAACAGGGTCTGATGACACAGTCTACATGGTGTTGAGAAAACACAAAACAAGGACCAGGGGAGCAGGATCCCTGGGAGAAAAAGCGTGGAGAGAATAGACCCCAAGCTAAGCATAAGTCCCCCGAGTCAGAATTGATGTTTGTGGGGAGGTACAGGCAGGTAGAGCAGCTGCAAATGCACAAAGCTTCATCCTTCTTCTTCAGGGAGGCATCAGCTCAAGCTCTGCACCCAGCTTGGTCCCTGTGCTTTGAGACAGGAGGGCGTTTGGAAGAAAACCCTGAAAGCAGGCAGGATGGAAACCTGGCTCAGAGGAGATGGAAGCAGCTGGGCTATATAGTGGGGGAAAGAGAAGACTGAAAGGGACCTACATATCCTCTTCATGTGCAGACCAGGCAGGCAAAGAGAATGGACAGTGATTTGCTGTGTTTGAAGTGACAAATCTTGGGAGCAAGCTGGAGCAAGAAAAGCTTCACAGCAGGAGAATTGCTGAAGTACTAAACAGGACAGTCTGGGGAGAAAGAATCCCCACTGCAAAGGGCTCCGCAGAACTGGGAGCAAATACCTTTCAGCAAGGACATGGATTGGGGCAGCGGTCACTCTGATTTAAAAATCTGCAGCTTTGGTAGCTTTTGCTGCATCCTCGTTACACCTCCACATGTCTCCCTTGCTTCTACCCTGCTTTGGGCTCCCCAGGACCCAATCAAGCAATACTCGAGTCAGATACTGCTTTTCCTCCCCCTAAGCTACCATAGGAGTACAGCTCAGTGCTTCCCACAAGAACCATTCACATGCTGTTCCTGTGCATCCTAGCACAGCCCAAAAGCTCCCTCCACAAGCTGTTCTCATGCCTGTGATTTGGGATTTGTCTCCTTTCAGCAAGGTTTTGGAGACAACCAGCTCTGGAGCAGATGCTGCACTTGAGAGGGATGGGGCTGATGCGCAAATGCAAATTTGATGCACGAATGTCTCTACATTATCCCAGCCAGAAGCTGCACTCAGGGCCACAGGGGCAGATGCAGTGGTGTCATCCCACTCTGGTGGGACACAACCCTGCGTGAAGCTACTGGGATGCCAAGATATACCGACAGACCCAAACCCGGCAAGGACAACATGGCCTCTGCAGAGGAGCTGGAAGGTGTTTCATCAACCAACAAATAGAGATTTTTTTTTTTCCTGCTCTTAATGACATGCTTGAAGAGTGCACACCGCCTGTAGCACTGGAGGCTTATTCTACACCCTTAGCTGCCACCACTGCTTCACAGCTGGACCTATCCTACAGTCCTGGGAGAGCCATGGAAAGAGAGACAGCCCAGGGAAGGGAACGGTCTCTTTCCCTTCAGCCTGCCCAGGTGTAATTTGAGGAAGGAGCAATGAATGGGATGTTTCATGTTAATCCTCCATTTTTGCACTATTGTTCACCCAGCCAGTTTATTAATTAACCGACTTACCCAGGCTTTTTTTTTTTTTTTTTTTTTTTAATGGGTTCCCAGGTTATTAAGACACTAAACTCAGCTAACAAATCCGGATACTCTGCCGGGTGTTTATTAACAAGCCACTCTTGCTTTATTGCCCACTGGCCCCATCTTTGCAGCAACCCCAAGCAACCCCAACCCCTCCGCTCACCCCAAGCACAGGGTAGGGTCTGGGTCACACTGCCAGGGGTGCCAGTGACAGCCCCCTGTGGGACAAGAGCCTGAAGTCAGCCCTTGTGCCGTCCATGCCTTGCAGGACCCTCCCCACCCGCGGCCCATCATTGCAGTGCAGGGTCCGGTGCCTGCCCGCAGCCCTGGCCGTGCCCACCGTGCAAGGGGCTGTGCACGGAGCCGGCACCCTCCTTGCACGCCAGGAGGGAGCGGGGCTGGGCTGGAGCCGAGCACGCTGCCGGGCTGCCTGGTTCCCGCAGCTCCCGCCGGCACCGGGCTCACCGGCCCCGCGGAGCCGGCCCCTCGCCCCAACGAGCCGAGCGCTGCGGCGGGCAAGGACCCAGATCCCCGGCCCTTCCCCGGCCCGGATCCTGCCGCGCATCCCTCCGTGTCCCATCCCCGGCCCCGGCGGGCGGCCGCCGCCGCAGAGACCAGGGCGGGTTCGTTCCCAACCGCACCGGCCGGGATTTATTCGTTTCCCGGTGCCGGTTCCGGCAGCCGCTTCTTTATTTTCGTTTCCTTCCCGCCGCGGCGGAGCCCAACGAGCCCGCGGCGGCCGTGCGGGGCCGGCAGCTGGGGCTGCCGCGGCTGGCCCGGCCCGGGAGCGGCTCTGCTCTGCCGGCGCCGGGGCGGGCAGTGCCCCTCGGGGTCGTCCCGCAGCACCGGGCCGGTGTAGGGCGAGGGATCGGGTTCCCGGGGCCCCGCAGCCCTCGGAGGTCTCCGGAGACCGGGTCTTGCCCCCCCCTTCCCCGCCAATGGGACCTCCAAACCTGTCCTGGCTGGGGAGCGGGTCTGGGCGCAGCAAGAGCCCCGCATTGGGGTCAGCCCCGAGGGATCGCCGCCCCCGCCGGCCTCTCGACCCCAACCGCTGGGGAGCCGCGAAGGGACGGCCTCGGAGAGCCTCAGCCACCCGTCCCCGAAGGGACCCGCACCCCGTCGTGCCGGCGGGGGCCCTCGGGGGTTGGAAGGGGCGACAGCCGCGTCCCACCCGACGGGAGGGTCGGTCCCCGGGTCACTCACCGTGGAAGTCGGAGAGCCTCGGCACCAGCATCCCGGCTCGGATCCAGTGCTCCAGCGGGAAGGAGCCGGCCACGGCCGCCTTCAGGTGCTCGGCGCCGGGCGGCGGCAGGTGGGGGATGCCGGTGTAGGCGAAAGCGGGGTGCTGGCCCGCCAGGGCCGGGAGCGAGTACACGGCGGGCGGGTAGAGGGCCGGCAGGGCGCCGAGCCCGGGGCCGGGGAGGTGCAGCAAGCCGGGCTTGGGAACGAAGCCGGCCGGGGCGAGGGGCGCGGCGGCCGGGGGCGCCCGCGGCGAGGGGGTGTCGGAGCGCCCGGCGGGGCCGGGGCTCGCCGCGGGGCTCCCGGGGCTCAGCCCCGGCGGGGAGGCGCTCCGCGCCGGCTCTTCAGCCAGGAGCGCCTCGATGCGGAAGTTTTGGGACTTCTCCATGGGCTTGTGCATGGCCCGGAGCCGCCGGGCCCCCCCGGCACCCCGCCGCTCCCCTGCCAGGGCACAGCCCGGCCGGGCAGCACCGGGCCAGCCCCAGCACCGGCGGGCATCCACCCGCGGGGCCCCGCCGCGCCGCGCTCCGCGGGGCTGCCCTCGGGGGCAGCCCTCCTCTCCGCTCCTCCTCCCGGGCACTCGCTCGCCCGCCGGCACCGGGGGGGGGTTTTAAACCCCCCTCCACCTGCCCCAGCTCCCCATTGGCTCCGCTCCGGCCCCCCGCCCCGCCGGCCCGGCCTGCCTCCCCGCCAGCCCCGGCCCGGCTCCCCGCCGGCCTCCCTCCTCCGGCTTCCTCATCCTCTGGCCACAGCAGTGGGGACATGCCGGGGCCTGACCCGGACGCCTCTGCCCCTTCCGCAGCCTCGCAACCCAGCCCAGCCCTGGCCCACACCCAGGGGATCCCCTCAGCCTGCAGGACCCACCACCCAGGGCACTGAGCCCATCGTCCTGATCCAGAGCCAATCTTGCTTTCCTTAGAGCCCCTCGGTGGGCAACCGGGTCTGCGGTTGCAGCAGCTGGAGGAGATCTGGGGAGACTAGACGGGCTTCGGCACGTGTAGGCGAAGCTCTGCTGGGCTCCAGTGCTGTCCTGGCTCTGTGGAGCCCCCAGGTGCTTGTGGGGCAGAGTGCCTGGCTGGGAGGACAGGAGAGGCACTCACTCACCGGCAAGCTCCTCCGCACCCCAGGGATCACTGACAATGCCCAGCCATGCTGTTTCCCATTGCAGAACTCTGGGCCAGGGAGATTAGTGGACCTGAGCTGGACACACACAGAAGCCACCAAACTCCGTCACCCATGTCTGTCCAACATGCCAACAGACCAGGTGCCTGAAGGCAGATTGTTACTCATTTTCCCGGTCTTATCTTTCCCAGACAAGTCACAGCTTTGAGAGTGGCACCAAGGAAGGGCAGAGAGGAAAGACTTGGCTGGTCTGGGAGATGTGGGTGAACAGGAGCAGAGCTGGCCCAGACCCCTGGCACTGGCCCTCAGGGAGAGGCACAGTGTGTGCGAGCACACCTGTGGCCTCTGGCATCGAGGGCCTGTGTCTGTCTCTGGGTCCCACCTTTTTGTGTCATGCTGACACAGTGAGACAAGCCCCTGCTTGTTTGTGCCTGATTATGGGTCGTGCTCTTTGGAAGGCAAGGCAGCCGCTATAAATATTACAACAGCTCAAGGGAGTTCCCATCCCTGTATTTCTTCCCCCTTCAGCATTTCCAGCACTGCTGTATTCCCTGAGCAAGAGATGGGTCCACCCCCCTGTATCCTGTGTCCCACAGAGGCTGCAAGCAGATGCCCAGGGAGGAGAAAGGCAGGGGCAGATGGGGCCTTCCTCAGCCTCCTGTACTTTATCTGCTCAGTAACCCCAGGGGGTGCCCATCCAGTCTGGTCTGGAGCCTGCTGAGCTCCCTGCACACCCATCACCCCACTGCAGGGAGCTCCAAGGGTCAAACATGTGGGACAACTTCCTCCTTCCATTGCCCAAGCCCAGCACCCGCAAGCTTCATTGGGCAGTCCCCAAATCCTTGTGCGGGAACAGGTGCACAACAGCTCTTTTCCAGCTGCCTCCCTCAGAGTGAAGAGGGCAGGAATCAGCCCCATGGACAGCCCAAAGCTGGATTCGCTCAGAATGGTATTTGAGGTGGATGTCACCCCACAATAACACACCCTACTGAGAGGGTACTGAAGGTAGAACAGCATCCCATTCTACTCCAGCACCCCTGTGCCTGCTGCTATACCCTCTGTCCACCATCAGGGAGACTGTGGGGCTCCCTCCACCGCCCCCAATCCATCCCCCTCTGCTTTCCCAGGACAGAAGTCAATGTCCTTGCCAAGCAAAATGACCCCAAGTCCCTTCCTTCTCCCCCCATGTGAGCAGCCAGCCCTGCCAAGCAGCAGGCACAGGCAGGACAAGACTTGGGGAGGAATGGAACAGCCTGGCTCCCAAGCACAGGGGGAAACTGCAACAAGTATCCAGGGAACAGAGGGCACAGCAGAAGTAGGACAACTCTTCCGCTGCAGGTCAATAGCCTGCAATGGTGACAGCGGCAAGGGAGGAGCCACCGCTTCCTTATCTGAGTCCCCAGGACTGGCTCCAAGGATTGCAACGGCTCCTTAGCTTTGCACAGGGAACACGCCTTGAGACCCCAGGCAGAGATGGGGCTGCTGCACTGGGGCACAACAGAGAAGTCACCACCACAGTGACCACCATGGGGTGGCAGACAGGCAGGTAGCCAGCCCAGGAGAGCCTAGGTAACCCCTGTCAAGCCCTGAGACCATTTGTGGCTGTACCCACTGTATTGCAGGCAGTGGGAGCAGGGCTTGAATGAGGCTCGTTTGGGGGTCTGGGTCACAGCACCAAGTCACAGCCTTGCTGTCCTCATGGAAGTCCCCTGCACCACCCAAGGAGGCTCTCCAAAGACAAGCAACTCCTCCAAGGATCAGCAGCCCAGGCTGGTGCCCAATTCGCTGATCCCGGGCTGGTGCGAGTACAAGCAGCCAAGCTGCAGCCTTTGAATTGAACAAGCAAGAAAGCAGACCAGCCATAAAGCCTGGGTGGAAATATCCCAGTGAAGAAATCTAGGAAAATCATGGAGGGAGTTCCCTCCTCCAGACGAGTCAACCACAAACACTGGGACCCTGCAAGAGGGTTGTCCAGGGCTGGAGCAGCCGGCTCACAGCACATGCCATGCAGGGCAGAGAGCCAGAGCCCTGGGCTGTGCACAAGAGAGCCATGCCGGGCGGTGGCCAGCAGAAGGGGCGGGATGCAGGCAGTGATAGATGCCAGGGTGCTGATGAGTTCACAGTCTTCAGGGTCATTAATCAGATCAGAGCTGGATTAAGGTGTCCGAGGTCTGATTAGCTTCATTTCCCGCCTCAGGAAGGAGGGAACTCTTCCCCATCCATCAGGTCCTCTGGTGACAGCTCACCTGGTTGCTAACTAGATCTGAGAACTGTAATAAGTGAATGTGACCGTGGCCTGGCTACCTACCTCTGCCCAGCACCCTTCCTCCACAGGAGGGTCTCCAGAGAGGATCCAAGGCAACCCCAAACATCAGCCACAGGTAGCAGACCTCAGGATATCAGCCAGAGAGACAGCTTGTTCCCATGGCCTGGGGGTACAGGGCACTATGGCAGGAGCTGCCCCAGGAAAGCATCCCCATTCAGGAGGACGTGGAGTTTAAGAGGGGATGTTCCCAGCCAGCACTGTATTGCTCCCAGTCCCTTCACAGCTCACCCTGTGTGGTTACCCCAGGGCCTCCTCTGCTCACCCAGTGGTAGCAGAACCCTCCCAAAGTGACTGGCTCTCTGAAAAAGGCCAGCAAGCACCACCTTGCTGCTGTGGAAGATTTTGGTCACATCCAGGACAGAACTCCTGAGCCCCATACAGAGCTAGATGGACCAGCTCAAAGACCTGAACCAGCCAGGGTTTTTCTCCCATCTCCACATCCCTTGCTGGCTCAAGCCCAACCCATCATCATCTTCATTTGTCCCCTGCCTCATGCACCTCATGTTGACTGTGCCCTAAAGGTGCCTCCACATTTAACTACTTAGTCTACTCCTGTCCAGCACGTGTAGACCAGTGGGAGGTCCACGCTGCCCAGGCAGCATCAAGGTTCCTCAGTTCCCTCACCTCTCTGGGAGGGCCCTGATCACAACATCCCTCACTGGGCAATGGGCAGCACCAGGAGCATTCACAGAGCCCAGGGCTTCCTGGGACTCTTTCATTTGCCCAGGCATTTTGGGGGGATTTTCTGGATGTGCCTCAGCTGAACATTCAGAGCCTGGTCTTTTTTCAGCCACCAGAAAGCAGCAGTCACACCAGCATCTATGCAGGTGTACATAAGCCCTGCAAAGCCTTTTATTGCTGGTGTGAAGGTACCCAGCTAGACAAGTGGAGCTCTCTGCTGTGTCTGTAACCTCAAGTGGATTGTCTCCATGCAACTTCCATCCATGTGAGGTCAAGCAGCAGGATTATAACTAGGAGAACCCACATGGCTACCAAAGACACCCAGCTCTGGTGCACACGTTTTTGGCATCTGTAGGGACCCACAACACTACCTACAGCAGTTCACATACTTCCGCAAGCTGTCGCCAGCAGTGCGTGAGCTCTCAGAAATGAGCCATGGGGGTCACAGGTAGTGTTTGGGAAAACAGTTCAGTTTTACAGCCCTGCCACTTCCTCAGTGTCACCTTGGGAAGCAATGCAACATCCCTCAGCAAACCCAAGTGCCCCAAGATCAAAGTCAAGGGTGCCGAGGAAAATCCATACTCTGATAAAAAAATTACCGAGACCAGACTTTCATTTTTCTAGAATCAAGTCCTTATCCCAGACATCAGATAAAGACATGACCCATGCTGGGGCTGTGTCTTGATTTCCACCTAACCTGTCATTTCAGCTGTTCCTAGATCCACAATTTAGCACTGGGTCCTTCTGGTGGGTTTGGGTCACCTCCTGCCTTCAGTCAGTAGAAATTATCTTTGAGACAGTGCTGGAACCGGTTTGTCCCAGAGAGGTGGAAGGAACCCCTATTTCTGCCCAGGCTATAGCTTTTAAGCCTTGAAAGAGCTCCTTGTCCCCAGGTTGACTGTTCCCATTTGCTAAGCATTAACTACTCCCCAGGTCACAGCTCCCAGAGCTTTCCATCTTTAGAAATTACTTCCCTGTAAGAGACCTACAGTGCAACCACCTTGTTTAAAGCATCTCTCAGGAAGCAGTGGATCTTGCTGCTCTGGCCCTGGTGCCTCAGGTCATCTTGCAGCACTCTGAAGTTCCAAGCCAGCTAGTGGAGAAATACAGCCCAGAAGCATCACTGATGCTGGAAACACAGGCTGTAAGCCTGCTTGCATGCATTTTCCCAGCCATTCCTCCATGAGAGGGGCTGTAGAAGTGTCGCACTCTCATACGTGCTCCACAGCCTCCAGCCCAGAGCTGGCTGAGCCCCTGGTGAGAAGCACTGGGTGTAAGAGCCCCTGGTCTGCTCCAGTTTGGGGTGTCCCAGGTTTTGTGGGAGCCCTGACTACTGCCCATAGTGGGATGCTGCCCTTCGCCTTGCAGCAGGGCCACCTGCTATCTCTGGAGTCTGGGAAGCCGCAGGAGGCTGGTGGGGAAGGTAAATAAACTGCCAGCCTCCTGGTGATTAGTGGCTAAATGAACAGTTGAAGTCACCTGTGAGTGGCCCAGGGCCCGTTAACCAACCAGATAATGGGTCTTAATCAGCCCTGCGGTGGTGGGAGCTGAGCCCAGCCTGTATCAGACCTGGCACAGCCAGCCCCAGGGTCTCAGGCTGCTCGGTGGCCATCCCCTCTGCAGAAACACTGGCAGAGGCATCCACACTGATGTTGTGGGAGCAGAGCAGTCATCTGCAGAGCCCCACAGAAATGCTCATAGGGCTCCTCATCCATTTTTAGGGGTGTCCCCCTGCTCTGGTGGTGACAGGAGACAAGTGCCAGGCAAGTTGCTGAAGCCATCTCCCTGCCTGCTTCCAGCGGTGCTGTGCTCAGTCACTGCCATGCCCTGTCCCTTGCCTGCATCCCATCCTGCGTGGGTCTGCCTGCTCCTGCCCACCCCAGGGACTTCCAGGCCAGCCAGCCACAGGCTCCTGAGGGCTTCTCCATCCTGGCACAGCAACTGCTTGGTCCGACAGGCAAGGAGCTGTCCTGGAAGGCAGAAATCCCCATGCCTCCATGGCCCTGCCACTGCCCAGGCTTGGTGGGGTACACAGCTCCCTCTGCCCACCTTACCTAGCCTTCACACCTCCCTCCAGACCGAGCCCCAGATACCTGCCCCGAGTGAAGGGGTTAACAGGCAAAGCAAACATGGCTTAGTCCCTCCTAGACAGGCCTCCTGCAGGGATTTCTGAGCAGCTGTTTATTTAGCCAAGCAATTCCTCAAATCCACAGCCCGATCTCTGATGGGACATGGCAAGGCTGAGCAGAAAAACGTATTAACAGCTCCCATCCTGGAGCAGGGGGATAGCAAACTGGCACGGGAAGGATTGCAGGACAGGGAGGGTGCCTGCCCCAGCAGAAACAGCCAGGGCAGTTCTGAAGTGTCACCTCTGATCCCAGCACACAGCCACTGTGAAGGGTTAGGGCACCAGCATCCTACAGGATCAGGCCATACAGCTGCAGGGGACAGGCAAGGGATGTCCTAGGGCTCTCCTCCCCTCTATTAGCTGCTGGCTCGGCTTCCTGGGATACAGCAATGCACTACAGAGGTGCTCAGGCTTGGGGACAGACGGCTTGTCCCATTGTAAACACAAGGCTTGGAGAGACAGAGACATGCAGTCAGCTCAGATCCGTTTCTTGCAAGGACCCAGGGTCTGACTGCTGCATTTCCAGTCCCATTAGCCCCTGACCCCTTTCCTCTTAGACCCTGAAACACCACAGCACACACACAGAGATCTCCTCCATCCTACTGCCCTCAAAACAAGCTCTGGCAGCACCTGGGCTCATCCTCAATGTCTGTCCTCACCTCAGGCCTTGGTTTTTACAGGGAGAGGCTAAACAGACAGAATCTCCCATACCCCAGCATCATCCAGGAAAGCAGGGAAGTGACTGAATGCACAACATCCCTCCTGCTGCTTCCCTGTGCCCCTACTCCCACAGCCCTTGCCCAGCACATTGTGTCCAGTGCCATATGTCCCTGGCACAGCCAGGCTCCCCTACCCCCAGCACCCCATTGCTGGGCACACCGGGGGATCCTCCAGCCCTGCCTTATTCCTGTCACCTCCAGGATCTTCTGGTTTTGCTTCACTGGGTCTTGTCCCAAGGCCAGAGCTGCTCCCTGGGAGGGAAGGGAGCCAGGACTGGGCTCTGGGGGCACAGCACAGGGATGGGTGCAGGGTGACACCCCCCCAGTAGCACAGCCTCACCTCTTTCCTGTTAATAGCCTTTCCATGGAGTCAGCTCCTAACCTGCTCCCAGGGTGACCGGATAAATCAGCTGCTCCTCCCAGGACCTTGGGCTCTAATTAATGTCAGCTCATTAACGAGATAACAGCCATTTATTACCCTGTCTCCCTGGCTGCTGATTAACACTTTCCCAAGGCAGGGGCAGACAATGCCGTGGGACAGGGATGGCCGGCGCGGGTGATGTCTCTGCAGTGAGACCCAGGCACACCTCAATAAGGGGGGGACAGATAGAGGGACAGGCAAACAGGACTGCAAAGGGCCTGAGCGAGGGACAGATGGGACAAGGGGGGGGTCAGGACACTTGGGTTTTCTTCCTAGTAGTATGGTAAGGGCTCAATGGATTAAAGCCTTGAAGGAGCTGCCAAGACTCATGGGCTCCCCCCAGGTTGTCACTGTGGCCTCCAGCACATCCCTGAGCCTCCGTGTTCCCCAGGTGTCCCTGCCCCAGCCCATGGGGGAGAGCATGGCCAAGACCTAGAGCTCAGCACAAAACCTCTGCATCGCCTTGGCCCTCAGCTCCTATTTTGAGGAGCTGCCACACAGTCCCACAGCCGATGGGAAGCCACTGGCACATCCTTGCCTCTAGAGGCAAAAGCAGCCCCAGCTCCATCTCCCCGGGCACTGCTTATGCTGCAGAGCGGTGGGGCAGGATGATCCACCCCAGGGCAAGAGGGAGCCTTTGACTTGCCCTTGACCTGGGCCTGGGTACGGAGGGCAGGAGCAGGGGGGCTGGGGTGGGCACGGTGCCCCCGCCCAGCAGTCCAGTGCCAGGCTGCAGGGGCTAATGCTCTCCGTACATCAATCACGCTGCTCGGTGGCTCCCTATTAGCGGGAGCAGCGGCTGGTTAATCAGGCTGAGGGCTTCGGCTCGTTAAGCTGACACCTCCGTTGCGAGAGTGAGACATGGGGGCACGCAAGGTGCCACTTATTTATTTTCTTCTTTCCCAGGGAATATATTAAACAAATTAAATTCCTGGAGTGTTGGGTCAGCACAGCCAGCTCTGCGCTTGTCCCAGCTCCACCCAGCTCAGCTGTTGGGAGGGGACCATGCTCCCCAGCCTGCAGCAAGCCCCCGGCACCACTGCAGGGCTCCCCTATCTCATGCCTCCCCAGTCCCTTGCAATAAGAGACAGCCCACCTATTCCCCCTATTTCCCCCCCTGGGCTGTTCTGCAACCACAGCTGCTTGGTGGTGCTGAGTGTGGTTAGGAGGGCAGGAGATCTTGTGCGAAATGCAGACCATGATTTTGTATGGAAAGTCCCCCAGGAACCTGCCTGCTGTCCCTGAATGGGCTTCTTTGGTCCTGCAGGGAGGGGAGTTGTGGTGCAGCCTCGGATGTTTTCGGGTCAGCTTGTAATGCTCCCTGCTCCAGGGAAAGCCAGGGACTGGTTTCAGCCATAGCGCCAAGCTTTTTTCTTTGCACTCTGGTATTGGGGACATCTGGGCTAGTGGCAGGTTGGCACTGCAAGGACCCTCTGCTGGTGGGAGTGCACTTATTCTCTGTAAAAATTGAGTCTCCATCACAGGACTCCAGGAGCTGGGGATTTAGAAAAAAACACTGTGCATCCCAAGAACAGTTTTCATGTCATGTGCATTAACATCACTGGCATTGGCCTCAAATCGTACAGAGCCGTGAGAACAAGAGTCTTTGCTGAAGCATTCCCCTGCACTGGACCCTTTGCCTGCTTCAGCATCAGTCACCCCTTCAAAACCAAGTGCTCTCCCTGCTCAAACCCCTTGAGGGCTGAGGTGCCATTTCCTTGCTGCTGGGCTGCTCTGCTCCACCCCAGCACCAGCTGCCTTTCAGCCCTGCTCCGGGTCTGGTTAGGTGACAGGCATGGATGGAAAACTGGCTGCAAATTAGTCATTAGTCCCCAGAGTTGTTCATTTATTGACCATTTGCAACTTTTCCCTCCATCATCACCTTTTCCCTCCCCATTCTTCCAGCAAAGTCAGTGGCAGCCTGTCCCTCTCTGCTGTCCCACCACACCCCATCCCACCCCATCTTGTCATCCCCATCCCTTCACAGAGCCCAGTCCTTTCCACTCAACTTCAGTCCTTCAAGCGCATCTTCATTTCAGGAACAGACCCACCTTTTGCTGGTGGAAGGGTGACTCCCTGGAGGTTAGTGAAGAATTAGAAATAATTTAATTTACCTCCCTGTTCGGGTGCTTTGATGAGCTGAAAGGCCCCTTGTCAGGCAGCGAATCCATCTTCCTCCAGCCTTACATCAAATTTCATTCACTAATTAGAAACTCCTGCCCCAGAGCGTGCTGCCCCCACCCCGTCCGCCCCTTCTCCCCACCAGCACCATTATGAAAATAAATCGTTCCATTAGCCGCATTGTTGTGGCTGTGGGGCCCAGCGCCGGGAGTTATTAGAGCAGGAAGGAGGGCGTTGGATTAAGACGCATGATTTATTAAGGAAAAGGACCCTGATTAGATTCTTACTCGTCCCCTGCACGTGGGCGCATACTCACACACCCCCTGTCCCAATGCCCGGGGCACTCCAGAGCCACTTGTGGAAGGTCAGTGCCCAATGTCTGTGGGGTTTCCCCCGGGGCCGTATCCTGCTGGCTGCTCCCATGGTGCTGGGAGCCCCCCCCCACCCCATACTGGGACTGTGTACGAGGTAATGGCTGATGCCTGCTGCCAGACCCCCTGCACAGTCCCCAGCCAACCCTGCCAGCCCTCCCTTGCACGGAGGGTGGGGGACCACCAGCATCACCCCCAGCTCTTCATGGCCCGCAGTGGGTGCTGGGTGCGTCCTGCTGAACAAGGAGGGGATACGGGAAGGGAAATGTGGGCTTTGGTGTGTTAGCTCCGTACCCCGTGCTGTGGGAGAGGGAGCCGGAGGGTGCCTCTCCAATGGGAGGGTTGGCAGGGCTTACTCTGGGTGGGGGGAGAGGGTGTTAGCCCCCTCCGTGGGTCCCAGGTGGTCTCTGCACCTGGGAGATGTAGGGTTGGCATGGATGCAGAGGCGGGCACTGCCCTGGGGTGCCCGTGTCCTGTGGTCCTCACAGTGCCCATGCTGTCACCATGGGCCATGCGCATGTCCCCTGGCCTGTCCCCGGAGGGTGACAGAGATCAGGGACACCTGGGTGCTCCAGATGCTGCCTGGAATATAAAGTATCCGGGCTGGAAAGAGAGTAATCTGGGGGACTGTATGGTGATGCTGGGAGCCCGGGGGGTGTCCAAGC
The DNA here is from genome assembly GCF_947461875.1 of Haliaeetus albicilla. Classification (NCBI taxonomy): domain Eukaryota; kingdom Metazoa; phylum Chordata; class Aves; order Accipitriformes; family Accipitridae; genus Haliaeetus; species Haliaeetus albicilla. The sequence goes on from NC_091486.1 coordinate 18,652,265, forward strand.
ACAACCGGTGAGGTGGTGGGCATGTGTCTGTCAGAGGGGATAAAGGCATCTGTAGGGGGTGGATGTGTGTGTCTGTCTGTCCGTGTCTGTACAGGCACAGTGGGCTGTGGTGTGACTCCCAGAGGCTGCAGCCTCCTAAAGCACCTCCAGCCCTGCCAGAGGGAAGCTACCAAGCGGAGCCAGAGGGGCTCTGGGGAGGGGCAAGCAGCCCCTGCAAAGGGGGGGCCCCCCAGCGCTGTCCCCACACGGGTGCCACTGTTGAGAGAGGGGCAGGAGGCGGGGGCGCGGGGCAGAGGGGGAGGTGGTGGAGGCATTTAGGGCACAGGATGGGCTCCACAGCCCACACCACGCACCCTCCTGGGGCTCCCGTGGGCCCGGGGCCAGGGCGCTGGTAACCCCCCCAACAGCTCTGCAGAGAGCGGGGTCCTGCCCCTGCCCCCGGAGCAGCAGCACTCCGAAAAGCCATTAAGCTAAATTAAGCTAATGCAAGTGAGAGTGGTAGGGTGGTACGGGCTCCCTCTGCGGGCACCTGGCAGCGTGCGGGGCTAAGCCGGGCTGGGCAGCCTCTCCTTGGCTTTTTTTTGGGGGGCACCTACGGGTCGGTCTGCCCTCGCCAAGATGAGGATCCCTGCAACCTGCTGTACCGATGCCCGCAGGCCCAGATATTTCGGGGTGACCCCCCCCATCACTGTCACAGCCCAGGCCATGGGGACCTGGTTGGACCCAGAGCTCCTGGACGATGGGGACAAACCACCTCCTTGCCCACAGATATCCCCCCTCCACGGGGAAGGTTTGGTCTTGGAGTCCCGCAGGATCCCCACCTTGCTGTCATCTCCTGCCCGCACCGCTCAACGGCGCGGTTCCCCACAAACAGGAGATGCTTTCGGGGTGCTCCGCTCCCACTCCCTGGGTCCTGACCGCTCCCCCCCGACCCCCCCCACCCTTGCCGGGACCCCGGCACCCAGCGTGCCAGCCACGGCAGAAGGCCACGGAGCGAGGGACAGACGGGAGAGGCGGGGCCGGGGACAGCGTCCCCCCTTGTTAACAGCGCCGGACCCTGTAGCCTTTTCAAGGCTCTGAATAGGGGGTGGTACCTCTCCTCCCCTGAATTTGGGGCCGGGGGGGGTGCTGGCACTGGGTTAACACGCTCAGACAGGGCTGGAGCGGTGGGGGGGACACGCGCTACCCCAGATGGGAGCATGTGGGGGGTTTCTCTTGCCGCCACATGCCCTTCCTCTCCCTCCCGCCCACCATTCACATGGTAATGAGGACAAATTGATGGAGAGACATCCATTGTGGTACTCTCCAGCCCGGCCCTTCTGCCGGCCACCCACCAGCATCCCCATCCATCACCACCCAGCCGGGACCCTGGCAGGAACCCCCCGCCCGGGACTGGCACACTGGGAGATGGGGCTGCTTCAGGAGCCCCCAGGCTGCCCTGGCTCTCCTGGGGCTGAGTGACAAGAGAAGGGGGCACATCCAGGGAAGAAAGAGCCCCCCCATAAATCCTGTCTGTCAACTGGACATCACTTTGTCCTCACCATCCTCGCCATGGGTTTTTACAGAGCTAGTGGGGAGTTAATGGGGCTTCAGAAAGATCCCAGAATCTTATTTATGGGTGTGTCCCCCTTCCTCTTGCTGCCCTGGGGACAGCCCAGAGCCAGCACCCCCCCACACTTTCTCTGCTTCCACCCCAAAGCAGCCCCCCAATACCCTGCAGCATCCTCCTAATGAGGCAAAGAGCTGTTCCCCCATATTCACTGATACCCTAAAAACCTGGGCCTGGAGATGGGCTGCCCACAGCACCATGGGGCACCCCAAAGGGCACATCCTCTCCCCAGGCATCCCCTGTCTCCAGCTCCTGCCACCGTGCCTGCAATGGCAGCCTGATTGAAATTTCACTCCATAAAGTGCCTTTCGAAAGCCTGACCCCACGGCCCCCCCAGGGACCAATTTGTCCTTCTCTGTAATAAGAACCTAATTAAATTAGCTCAGCCGCCTCACAGAGCCCTTAAATTAGCCATGGTGATGAGGGCCCTCGCTGACAGCCTGCTGCTGAATTGCTCTGCACTTGCCATGCTGTGGGGTCCAGGGAAAGCCTTGGGGGGACCCTGCTCCCAGCCCCCCAGGGAGACCAGGGCAGGGCAGCTTGGAGATGGGGCAAGGGGTGCACAGAGGTGCACGTGGGTGGGACAGGTATGGGGAGGCCGTGTGGGGTGCCAGCTGGTGGTCTTCCCTTCTGCTGGTATGGGGATGGGGTGGAGGGGGGGACAGGGCTGGCAAGGGGTGAGGGGACAGAGCCAGCAGTGACCAGCGCTAGTGACATTGGAAACCTCGTGTACAGGGTAGGGGATCCACCTTCTCCAGGAGCACTGGGTTAGTGGGCGTTGGGGTGATGGAGATGGTGGGGAAGGGTGTCCCAGCATGGCTGGGCACTGGGGCCAGACTGGGATGGAGAGGTGTCCCCAGCAGTCCCACAGTGGCTGTCCCTCCTACATCCTGCCCCGCTTGCCCTAGTTTCCAGGTAGCCCCAATGACAGCTTAGTCCCATGTAGGCTGGGTCACTCCCACAGCGACCGGCTGCCCACTTCCCCTGAGTATGGGGGACTGGGGAGGGAGAGCTCACCCTTTCTAGTGGGAGGTACTAGGGTGGCCAAATCTTGCTCCTAGAGAAGCGCAAGATGCCCTCTAGCTCTGCCTGCCCTGTTTATGATGGGCAGTAAGCATCCCCAATCCCTGCCTGCCCTCCCCACATCAGAGCTCGGAGCATCCGCCTGGGAGACGATGGATTTATTGGGCCGTGTCCCCAACCAGGAAAGGTACATCCAGTGAAGAGACAAAAATGCACCTGTTGTCAGCCGTGCTCGCGCTCTCTCATTTCTCCCTGGACAACAATCACCATAAAAACTGTGCTTTAAAATAATCTTTAAATAATTTCTGCTTTTTGTTTTAAAAAAAAAATCACCTCCTCCAACCAAACAGCTTTCCCCCTCCGCTCCTGTCTCACCCTGCACATGCCCACGCTGCCTCCCATCTATGGTACATACAAAGAGCAGATAAATAAATAAAGACGCGTGATGCTGCAGAGGGGACACAGATCACAGCCTCCCCCCCAGCCCTTCACCTCTGCTAACGTGGAGCCAGGGAAGGCTGAGGCTCTAGCTAGGATTTGAGGGGGAGACCATGACTGCAGCTCTGATGGGACTCCCCCAGGTCCTGGGAGTGGGTGAGCAGCAATGAGTTACCCTGAGGGTTTGGGGTGCTGGGTGGGGCAGGGAGGTCAGGCCAGGCAGGGTCTGGAGCTTGAGGAGCTTTTTAGCTTTGGGGTGGGAAAGGCATTGCTTTGGGCTGAGCCAGCTCAGGGAGGGATGCCAGGAAGGCAAGGGAGGGAGCACTTTCTCCCCGGCCACTTTCTTTCCCCCAGCTCCGGCAGGCTGGGGCTGCAGCCTTGCCTCTCCCCACCCCTGCTCCCAGCAATGCGTGCCCATGCCTGGCTGGCACTCCCACCCTCCTGCCTGCATGTTTGCCTCTGCAGTCCCCTCTTGCCAGCCAGAGCCCCCCATGCTGTCACAGTGTCCTCACAGGCATGCCTGGCCGGGTGGCTACAGTGATGACTTGGGGCAGAGCTCGGGGTCCCGCTCCCCAGTCTCTCGCTCCAGCAGCACTCATGTCACCAAGTCGGGGGTTTTGTGCCAGAGCCGTGCCAACCCCTCCAGCTCTGCCCGTGCTTGGGCACCCCAGGCATACAGGGGTTTGGTTTGTACCCCCTCCTCTGCACCCACAGTCAGGGCTAAGGACAAGGCACAGTCCCAGTACCTGGGTTGCCCTCCTCCCAGCTGCCATGCCCCAGGGGTGGGAATGGCATTGCCTGCCCTCCCGCCCGGGGCTGCCCAGCAAAGGGCCCTGGGCCCACCCTCCCAAAGCCTCCCCACCGGGTGCAGGCAGGCTGGGAGCCCTGGGGGAGCAGCCTGCAGCCAGGGGGTCTCTCCTCGTCCCGCTCCCCCTCGTTTATCAGACCTCCGTTGTTAGCTAATTCTGCACACGCACACGCACATCACACGCACACACAAAAATAGCAGCATGTGGATCCAGCCGGGGGCACCCCCATGGCCAGGGGGCAACCCTTCATGCCTCCCCCCTTGCCCCCAGGAACAGGGGGTGAGGAGGGGGCGGTGGGCATGGAGGAGGCACACCGGGGAGCCCCGGTGCCCCCCAACTAGGAGGTGGCTGTGCCCCAAGCAGGCAGGGCTGGAGGCAGCTCCCGATGGGCACCCAGCTTTGGGAGGGGGTGCTGGCCCCCGGTGAGCCGCCCTGCAGCCACCACCTCCACCAGCAGCGCCGGCCACAGCCGGGGCGCACCCTCAGCTCTCCGCCCAGGGTACCCCCAGTGGGTGGAAGCTGTCGGGGGGCAAGAGCAGCCTGCCCAGGCGGTAGAGCAGCCCCGAGTACCAGTGCACACCGTCCCCCTGCGCCCCTGGCCACCCCACCAGGCTGTGGTAGAGCCGGAGCGGCCAGAAGGCCAGCTGCGCCAGATGTTGCTCCTGCACCAGGGCAAAGCACGAGGCCACCACACCGTCCACCACCAGCGTCCCGTGGCGCGTCAGTGGGGCGTAGGCTCCCACGTCCCTCCGGTCCCGCACCCCCACCACCTCGGCGGGCTGCAAGCCGCCACCCCCCACTGCCACCAGCACAAAATGTCCGGGGCGCACGTGGCTGGCAAAGGTGGGGCGGAAGCGAGCGGTGGGCGCCGAGGCATTCTCGGCCACGAAGAGCAGGTGGGTGGGCGTCAGGGCCAGGCGCCGGGGCGGCTCCCGCGTCTCGATGACATGGAAAGAGGTGAGTGCGCGGGGCTCCTTGTCCAGGAAAGCCAAGAAGTCGCTGTAGGTGGGCCTGCCCGTCCCATCCATTGCCAGCACCCGCTGGCCAGGGCGCAGTGCCCACAGCGGTGTCCGGGCACCGTCCTCCAGCGTCGCCAGCGCCCGCCCAGGGAAGCAGCCCCCTGTCTTCGCAGCAGCCGAGTGTTCTGCATGGGGAGAGAGAGGACAGGAGGGTTACCCATCCATCAGACACCCAGCATCACCCTTCCACGACACACAGAGACCCTCCCAGGCTCTGGGGGACCCAGCCTGGCTCTGCCCACCTGGGGATAACCTTGCTCTGGCATCAACAATGTGCACGTGCTCCCTACACACCCCCAGCCACCAATCCAGCCTCCCTGAGTGCCTGCTCCCCCAGCCACTGTGTCACTAGGGGTGGCACCTGGGGGCTTGAGCCACACATGGCAGCACCTGCTCCCCACTGTGGTGCAAGGGCGCTGGGACTGCCCTGCAGAGCCAGGTCCCGAAACCCACCTGGCAAGGGGAGTGGGGCACAGCGACAGCCCCAAATGCACATGACAGTGCCAGGGGGCACCCAAAGCTCGAAAGAGGGGAGACAGAGCCCTGAGCCGGTGGCAGGCTGAGGAGCAGTGCCTGGTCACACACTGCATGCCCACAGCATCCCCATCCCCTGCAGTGCTGGGCCTGGGTACTGCTGGGGGGGATGCTACAGGGAACGGCGCAAGGTGCAATGCCCTCCCCCAGCACCGCAGCACCCCTCCATCCCGCACTGCAGCCCTGCTCCCTTCTCCCGCCTGCTCGCCCCTGCACCACTGGTGCCAGCTGACCCCTTCTCTGAGCTGCAGGGAGATGTCACAGCCTGTGGCCATGATCGGGCAAAAGCCACCAGCCTCCTGGGCAGGGCTTCGCTAGCAGTTGTCACAGGGTAAAGCACCCCAACTCTCTGAGGCTTGTCCCCTGGGATGGTGGCATAGCAGTCCTACCCCTCCCCAGATGAAAAGATGCAGCAAGTCACCAAGTGTCACCAGGGGCCCATCCCAGCACTTAGCAGGGGAACCCTGGCTTTCCAAGGAACAGTGGTCAGCTGCCACAGCAGCCCCGGTCCCCCAAGCCCCAGCAGCCCCCATCTTAGTGTCTATATGATGCCCTCCCACCATCTGTCAGGGGCATCTCATCTAGGGTCCTGCTCCTGACCTTGCATGGTCCCAGCCTCGAGCTCCCAGTCCCCATCAGGGCCCTCTCCCAGCTCCCTCATCTAATCCCTGAGTGCCCTCCCAGATGGCACTGCCCCCCTCATCACTCCCCAGCTTTGGGCAGAGCCAAATCCCAGCCCCCAGGCCCATGAAGAGAGGCATCCATCTCTGGGACAGAATCCTTTTATTGCTCAGATGAGGTGCAGTGACCGCCCCGTGCCTGCCCCGGAGGCCAGGTCCCAAATCCTGCATCCTGCATCCCCGGGCAGGCGGCAGAGCCGTGGGGAGGGGCTGGCAGGAGGGTGAGAGGGACACCTGGCAGAAGCGGGGGGCACAGGCGCTGGGCATGGAGGGGTGTGTGAGTGCAGGGGGAGACCCGAGGAGACGCAATACATACAACAGGCCATGGGGCCATCCGTACAAAAATAAAAGCCATTTACTAAGAGGCGGGGGCAGCCCGGCTGCCCTCTTTACACAGCTCTGGGCAGGGGGGGGTCAGGATATGCACCCCACAGCCTCCACCATGCACCCTTGGGCTCCCCATGGCCTCAGGGATAAATATGGGGGACCCAGAGCCCCAAGGAGCCACTGTGGAGCAAGGGGGCTGCAGCCAGCCCCCAGAAGCCCTCCAGTGCCTCAGGGCCCCTGTCTGCTGCCTGGGTCACAGCATCCCTCTTCAGTTGGTCCAGGGGAGCATCCCAGGATTCAAGAGCCTCTGTCCTTCTCCAGGGGCACAGCCCCACTCCTCTGGCCAGCCCCAAGGCTCTGGGATCATGGTCCTCGCTTCGGAGCCTGGCCCCACTCCTCTGGCCAGCCCCACGGGGTGCCCTTGGGCACGAGAGCCCTGGTCCTTCGCCCACGCTTTGTCCCTCTTCTTCGGGGGCGCGTCGCTCCCTCTCTGCGGCTCGGTTGCCCCACCTCCATCGCCGGCCGGCGTTGCGCCCGTCCTGGCATCGGCACGGGGGAGCGGGTCAGCGTGGGGGGGCAGGCTGGCGTCTGGGGGCGTCAGGCCGCTGGCTGCGGGCTAGGGCAGTAGGACAGGCAAAGTGCGGTGGGAGCCGAGCCCGGGGACGAGAGACGCGGGGCAGCGCCGGCGCACCAGTCCCGGCACCACGGCACGGTGCGTGACACAGGGGTGTGTGGGCACGTCTGTGGGCATGTGTGGGCAGCCACAGCCCTCTCCCTGTGCGTGTGTGTGCTGGTGCAAGTGCTGCGTGTGCAGGCACGGTTCCCCGGCACGGCAGCCTTGTGCCGGCACGGTGCCGGGGGGTGTGTGTGTGCAGCCGCCGAGGCTGCCTCTGTGTCCACGCAAGCCCACGCACAGGCAGAGCCCTTTCCAGCCTGTCGTGACATGGACACTCAGGCGTCCGGGAGCAGCAGCACGGCCCGTCTCCTGGCGTGCCGCCGCCGGGTGAGCGTGGCCCTGCGTGGCCGGTGCCGTGCGTGGGCCGCTGCTGCCCTCTGCCGCACGCAGCCAGCGCGGCCGCTCCAGCGGGAGCTGCGCGGGGAACCGGGCTGCAGCACCCCGGGCAGGGCAGCTTCTCCCCGGGCTGGGGGACCCCACGCAATGCCCTCCCGGCCGCGGGCAGGGTCTGAGAGCAGCCGTCCCCCCCGCCTCACTGCACCTCACGGGAGGAAGCGAACACCACCAGCAACTATAGCACCCCTGACTCCAGTCCAGCTGCCTCTGCCCCCAGCACCCCCCCAGCTTTGATCCCCTCCGCAGAAGGCCCTGGGCAGCAGACAGCTGATCCAAGGGCACCCTGGCCTGTCCCTGCCTGGGTGTCCCCATCGCCAGCCCTGGCCAGTCAAGGCTGGATGGGTGCTGCTGCAACAGCAGGAGCTCAAGGGCAGCCGGTGGTGGAGGTGGGCAAGGCTGGATGGGGCTGAGTGTGGGCAGCTGGGCACTGAAGGACTGCAAGGGCTGAGGCAGGGAAGACAAATGCAATGGGCAGACTGGGGGGACAGGCTGGGGGAGAAGGGGATGTGGGGTGGGAAAAGGAGCGGCATAGAGAAGGTGGGTCAGGATGCAGGTCGTGGGAGCTAGATGGAGAATTTGCCCTATGGCACTGCTGGCCACAGGTGTGTAACTCACTCCCCACCTGACTGTCTGCCCCAGATAGGGAAATCAAGCTGCGAGAGCCAGCACCCCCCCGGGAGCACCCCACCCAGCCAGCCAGGCTCCCCAGGCATACCGCAACAGGGGGGCTGGCCCCAGCCCTGCTCACTGCTCCCCCCGGCCTTACCTGACTTGACGGAGCAGTGGATGTGCGCCTTGGACTCGTAGTAGACCCAGTCAAAGCCAGCCTCCACGGCCAAGCGAGCCAGCATGCCGTACTTGTTGCGGTCCCGGTCCGAGGTCGTGATGTCCACGGCTCGGCCCTCGTAATGAAGCGACTCCTCCGAATGGTGCCCGTCCTCGTCCCAGCCCTCCGTCACCCGCAGCTTCACCCCTGGCCACTGATTCATGACGGAGATGGCCAGGGAGTTCAAGCGGTCCTTGCAGCGCTGCAGGGCAGAGGGGCAGAGTCAGTAAAAGCTTTTTGGAGGGGGGGAGGCATTAGCTGCCTGGTTGGCAGGTTGTACCCCAGCATGCTTCTGCGAAGCCTCTCTGGGTCCTCAGACCCTTTGAGGGCTGGTCCAGCAGAGGAAGATCTGAGAACATGAGGTGTCTTGTCCATCCCATGCCCTCCAGACTCCCCGCAGTGCCCAATACCCCACCGTTTGACACAGCATCTCCCAAGGGCGTGCACCCCAACAGGGTACCCATCTCCTCCTCCATCTCTCCCCCAGTACCTGGCCCATTGGAGAGCCCGTTGGGCAGCACAGCCTGGGGTGAAACACCCTCTCTGCTCACAGGACACCTGCCCTGTGCTAGCACTGACCCAGGGGCTCCCAGCTGACAGGAGGAGGATGCAGGAGCTGAGACCCTGCTGCCTCCTGGCTGGGAGGATACCCCAGGGTCCCCAGCACTCTGCCCAGGCACAAATGAAACAACCTGCCCAGTCCTCAGCACAGCTCTGCGCAAGTCCTGAGGCACAATGGCACAGCACCGGGCAGCCTCATAGCTTCATCCAGCCTCTGCTCACATAGGAAATGCCAAACCTGCCCAAGAGCTGGAGCAGAAAGGATGTGGGGTGAAGTCCCCTCCGCATCTCCCCACCACAAGGGCTGAGGAACAGCAGCAGATCCCAAAAGCCCCAGACCTGGTGGCCACAGAGGTCACACGAGCAAGGCAACTGCCCTGCCTCATCGGCCCCTGCTGCGGTCCTCCCCAGCAAGCAGAGGGATGCCAGCCCCAAACACCTGTGCTGCAGCCCTCCCAGCCTCACTCCGCGCTGCCTGCTTCCCCCAGCCACAGCTGCATCTCAGGGACGGACAAAGCACATGCGTTCTTGGCTTGCAAAAGTACAGCCCGCACTTCTGGTCCCTTCCCCTGCTGCAAAAGGAATGGAGGAGAGCTAGAAAAGGTGTCAGAAAAGCAATACGGGAACTTCTACACAAAACCAGGTAAAGGGACTAGGACTGTACAGCCTGGAAAGGAGATGCTGGGCGGTCCCAGAGAACACTATAAAATCAGGGCAAAGGACAGAGCATTCATGGTCATGCATGAGGCCAGTCCTGGGAAGTATTAAGTGAAACGACTGGGCAGCAGCCTAAAAAACAGCCACCACGGGGGACGTTTTCACGTGATGCCCAGCTCAGCGCTGGAACTGCCCACCACGGGATGTCGTGGGTCGTGAGACACAGTCATGGCGAGCATGAGCCAGGGCTATAAAACCTGATGCTGGCTACACCCCCGGACCCAGAAATGCCCCAGCACTGCTTCCTCAGGGAGCTGCCCCCTCAAAAACGTCAGCCCTCACCCTAGTTTCAAGCACCTGCTCCCGTCCCGGGGAGGTGGGCTCTGCTGCTCTTGGGGAAACCCGCTTGCACTTGGCAGTGTCCGGGCCTCAGGAAGGGCAGTGCCAGGCAGGCCTTTGCCCTGCATGGGGTGGGGGACCAACTCTGCCCTCGTCCCACGGCTCCCTGGGTGTGGGGAGATAAGCCAGGAAGGTGTTGGACAAACAGTTGCTAGGTAAGGGGAGGAGGAGGGAGGGGCGCGACTTTTGTCCCCGTCCAACACCACCGTGGTGCCACTTGGCACATGGCACAAGCAGCTCCCAAGGTCCCCAGCCACATGGGGACCCCGCAGAGAAGGGCAGTAAGGGGGCTCAGGGCTGGAGGCAGGCAGGGAGTCCTCGATGCCTCCCTGCATCCTCCAGCCATCACTCCAGGCATCCCCTTGCCGCTCCCATGCCAGCACCCTGTTCTGGGCACCCCTCCTGCCCTCACTGCCAGCCCTTCTGTCCTCCAGGTGCACCCTGCCCGCACACAAACACCGAGACCCTCCAACCCGTGTCCCCAGTCAGGGACACTGCCTGCCACCAGCCCCTGGAGCGAGGCCACCCTTTCCTAGCAAGACCCACCTGGGCTGCCTTGTCCCCACCATGTGCGTCTCTCCCAGCGCAGCCCCAGCCCAAGGGTCTCCCACCTTCCCCTTCCCGGTACGGGGCAGTGCCCAGCTGCCTGCCCGGCTGGGCGAACAGGGGCAGGCAGGTCCCCGGAGCACCCTGTCCCCGGGCTGCCGAGACTGTGCGGCTCTGCCTGTGCCTTTGGTGGCCAGCAGGTGTCAGAGCACGGGCAGGGAGCGGGCAGGGACCGGCAGGGAGCAGGTACCGATGGACAGGGGGAGCAGGCAGGGACAGGCAGGGAGGAGGTACCGATGGACAGGGGGAGCAGGCAGGGACAGGCAGGGAGGGTCGGGGAGGGAGTAGGGGTGGGGAGCAGACACGGGCGGGCAGGGCAGCAGTGGACATGGAGCAGGCATGGATGGGCAGGGAACAGGCAACTGAGAAGGGACCAGGCAGGGATGAGCCATAAACAGGGAGCAGGCAGTGAAAGGCAAGGGGAAGCAGGTGGGGATGAACAGGGAGCAGGCACAGGAGGCAGGGAGAAGACAACAACGGGCAGCGATGGCCAGGGACGGGCAAGGAGCAGGCGGCAATGGGCAGGGAGCAGGCATGGGCAGCAGGGAGCAGGCACAGATGGGCAGGGAGCAGGTAGGGATGGGCACTGCCACAGATGGGCACAGGTAGGCAGGGACCAAGAAGCCCATGAGCATGGGCTGTCTGCAGGCTCTGTGCTTGCCGGGGGCTGAAGGGAGAGCTCACGTCCTCCCCACGCACAGCCCAGAGGGGCTACAGCATCCCCGGGGACCAGGGTGACCATGCCTGCCTGCGTGGCACGGTCCCCGTCCTGCCTGAGGGTGAACACAAGGTTTCGCAAGGTGGCAGCAAAGACGTGGAAATGCCACCTTGGCCCACGGGCCCTGTGGGGCCCAGGCTGGAGTGGGATGTCCAAGCTCAGCCATGTGGCACTGAGCCCTGGCCACAGCTCACCAGCCCCAGTGCCGTTCTGGTGCCCAGCCAGGAGGCTGAAACCCATGCAACAGGCATATAGCATAGTTTGGGAGAAAGGCGGGTGGTGACAGTGTGTGAGGTGGGGCACAGCTTGTCCCTGTAGTGGCACAGGTGACTGGGCACCCCCAGGTCACATGCAGGACAGGGGCCCATGCCACCATGCTGAGCTGGGTGGCCCTGTGCTGTTGCATGCACATCATGGTGCAGACCCTGGGGATGTTGGGCTGGGCTGAGCAGAGATATTTTCCCCAATGACCAACACTGGTATCTCCCTTCTTGTGTCCAGACTGGGGACAGGACCATCCCCTATGGGGGAAGCCAAACCCCTTTCGGGAAGGCAGCAGGTCTGGAAGGAAGGGCACAGCTCCAAGTGGGAGCACTGTCAGCAGGGACCCCAGGGCCATCTCAGGGTAGGTACACAGGACACTCAGGTGTGACCACAGTCTCAGCAGAGGGGTTGTGGATGGAGCGTGCTTGGCCACAGCTACCCCCATGTCCAGAGCTTGGCCAGGAGAAGAGGGGTTCCACTAGCATCTCCCCCTCAGGCGAGGTTTCTCCCAAAGGAAGCCAAGAGCCCTATCCCAAGGTCTCCATGAGAAATTCCTCACCACTGCAAGGATGGTCTCCATGCCAGTTGGGCCAACAGTGGCTGCAAGGGGTAATGGCTGGGGTAGGGAGAGGCTTGGGGTTGGGACTCCATGGGGGCAGGGGGCCCGGGACATTCCTGGGCCAGGCTGCCGGGGAGAGGTGAGGCGGGCTCTGCCTCCAGCCTTATCTCAGCACCTCCGAGTGGGACCAGCGAGAGCAAACACACTGGAATTCTTGAGGAAGATGAAACGATAAAGGGAAGGCGGGCAGAGAGCAGCACTACCCACCCCCCAAAGCAGGCGGCATCTTCCGGCTGCCTGGGACACCCAGACCCTTGGACTTGGGGAAAGAAAACAGGTTTGAAGTGAGTCAACAGCAGTAAAAGCCAGTGGACTGGGGGAAGGGACAAGGAGTTGGGTCAATGGCCTTTCCCAACACACAGCAACACAGGGCATGGTGCCAGAGCCAGAGCTCCCACGTCTGGGGGCATCTCCCACAGTTAGGGGCCACAGGACAAGCCCAGAGGGCTGTGGGATGGCAGCAAGCTACCAGAAGACATGCCACCTCCATAGCAATGGGGACAATTCCCTGCACAGCTGCCCGAGGCACCATGGTACCCATCTGTGCACAGATGTGTGGTGGCCAGGGACCCTGCTGGATAAGAGCCCTCATTTGGGCACCCCAAAAAGACCAGAGAGCTTCCAGGTACCCTGCCAATGAGGCAGCAGGACAGTGGGAAGTATGGGGCTGGCAGGTGGGACCCCTCTCTCAGGGGTGTTGCGGGGCACTGGCTGGGTTAGGCCAGTTAGGTTAGCACTCTCAAGAGCAAATGCAGCAGAAGCACTCTTCTGCCTCCAACTCGAGCAATATAATGTCACCCACTTCCCCAGTGCACAGACCAACGGAGCTCACTGCTTCCTCAAGCTGTATCCCTGAAGCTGTTCCCCAGGGGATACAGGCTCCAGCCCAGCCCCAGGGCTCCAGTCACCAGCAACCGCAACTCGTGCAACTCCCCAAGCTTGGTGCAGCTTCACATGGGGTCTTGGTCCCTCTGCTGCAGTCCCCAGCCTGAGAACCACCCTGGAGCGTGGCCCCTGCCCTCAGGGACCTGCCCCCAGGGCACACAGGGTTGCAGAGCTGTCAAGCCAGCACCCAAGCAGTTTCTCCTCCCACTGTTACCAACACCTCGGTCAGAAACCATGGCCAGAGCCCCGCTTAGTGCCCACCACCATGGCCACCCACGCTCACCCACCTACCAGCCCTAGAGCGGGGGGTGCAATGGTGAGCAGGGCAGCCCTGGCTGCCCCCTGCCTCCCCCAGGAGCTCACTCGGGCTGTAACCCAGTGCTGAGGCTGGTGGCCAGGTTTCTTAGCAAGGCCGTGCAGCTCCTTATCTGCATTCCTGAAACCCTCAGGCATTCTCCTGGCAATATTAAAACACAGAGTAACCTTCGTCCAGCATCACCCCCCGCTCCGTTGCCGTCCTCTATAGCCCCCACTCCTCCCTCCCGCTGGTCCAGGGCACTTGTAAACTGACTGCAACAGGGCATTTGCAACAACGGGTTGTCCCCGTCCCGGAGCACAGCAAGCTGAAGGCAGTCCCCATCGGGCACCCTTCACCATCCCACCTGAGATACATGGGAAGCAGGGGCACTGAGACACGGCACAGGGTTTTGGCAACAGAGCGGGGACAAGGTCAGCAAGGGTGCTTGTGGTGCCCAGCTCGCGGCTCTGCCTACTCCCCTGCCTGCCAGCACACCGGGCTCTGCTCTGTCCCTCGGCTCCAACAGGCAGGCTGCCTGCTCTGCCAGCCAGCAGGCAGAGCAAAGGGGCAAGGGCAGGATGGGTGCAGCGGGGCAGGGTGCTGCCCCGTCGGGGAACAGCGCGACACAGCGCTGCCGGCTAGGGGGTGGTTTGGCAGGATGCTGCCGGCTCGGGGGCTGTGTGGCATGGCTCGGGGGGCACCAGGGCAGGCTACTGCCAGCTTGGAGGGCAAGGTGCTGGCAGCTCGGAGGACAGCGGGACGTGGGTTGGGGGACAGCAGGGCAGGGTGCTGCCAGCTCGGGAGGCACAAGGGCACACCTCGGGGTGCAGCAGGCATGGGTGCCACAGGCTCCGAGGGGCAGCGGGGCAGTGTGCTGCCAGTCTCGGGGGACAGGGTGCTGCCGGCTGCGGGAGCAGGGTGCTGCCGCACCAAGGCGCAGCGTGCTGCCAGCTCCGGGTCCGATGCGCCCAGCCCAGCCGAAGGGGCAGAGCTTTGCAGCGCCCGGCGAAGGGAGATGCCCGCTCTGCACAACCGGCAGCCCGGCCCGGGCACCGGCATGCCCGGGTCAGGACGGGGGAAGCCGCAGCGCCGGGTTCCCCGCTGCTGCCCGCGCTGCCCCGGGAGAGCGGGGGCGCGGGGCGCTGCCGGGCGGCCCCGGTGCCCGCAGGTGCCCGGCGCGGGGGTAGAAGCGGGCGGCGGCGGGGCCGTACCTGGGTCATGAGCCGGTCGGCTCCGGTGTTCTCCTCGTCCTTGAAGATGATGTCGGGGTTGTAGTTGGGCGTGAGCTCCTTGAAGCGCTCCGAGTTACGCGCGATCTTGCCCTCGTAGCGGCCGCTGGCCCCCAGGGTCTTCTCGGGGACGTTGGGGCTGAACTGCTTGTAGGCGAGCGGGATGAGCTTGCGGGGCGGGCGGCGGCGGCTGCCCACCACCCTGCCCGGCCCGCAGCCGCGCACGGCCGGCGCCAGCAGCAGCGCGCACCCGCTCAGCAGCAGCAGCAGCCGCGCCGGCTTCATGGCGCGCCCGGCGGCCCCGGGGCGGCCCGGGGGACCGGCGGCTCCGGGGTCCCCGCTAGGCTCGGCCGCCGCCTCCGCCGCCCGCCCCGGGGCTCCCCATGCGGCGCGCAGCCGGCGGGCAGGGGCAGGTGCCGGTGCCGGTGGCGGCGGTGGTGGCGGCGGCGGCGGCGGCGGCGGGGCGCGGCGGCTGCCCGGCGCGGGTGCGCTCCGGCTGCCCGGTGCGGCGGGGCTGGCGTCGGCCCGCTCTGAGCTGCCGTGGCCCGGCGGCGGCAATAAATAGCGAAGGGCCGTTTGTTTTGGCAGGCGAGCGGCCGCTTGCGGGGCGCGGGGCGCGGGGCTCGGCGCTGCCGGAGCCCCCCGCGGTTTGCGCCCCGGCGGTCAGCGCGGCGGGGCTGGAGCCGGAGCCGGAGCCGCCGCTGCCTCCGCTCCCCGGGCAGGAGTGAGAGGGGAAATTGAAGAGATCCGGGACCGGGAACCGCCAGGACCGCACCCTGCCCGTGTCCCAGCCTCCCAGCGCCCTCCCTCTCTCGCCTCCTCCCCGCGGAACCTGCCCCGGGCCGCCCGCAGCCTCCTCCCCCCGGCCGAGCCCCGCGGCCCGCAGCCCACCCCGCCGGGGGTGCCCGCCGCCACCTGCCCCCCGGGGCAGCCCCGCCGCCGCCCCGAGGCGCGCCTCGCCCGCCGCAAACCCACCCGCCACCTCCCCCCCCCCCGCTCCCCCGGAGCGTCCCGCGGGGGCTCCCCCGCGGCGGCGTGGGCTCGGGGTGGCACCCCCGGGGCTCCGGCCCCCGCCTCGCCGCCTGCTCGCCAGGGGCCCGGGCCTGCGGGCGGGGATCAAACAGAGCAGGGAGGCAGCTGGTTGAAATTTAACCACAATATTCTCGCTCCCCATTGTTTCCAGGGAGGCCCGATATTTCCACAACAGGATTATGGCATCTGATTAACTCGCTGAGACAACAATGAGGGGCTGGGATGGGCTTCCCCTTCTAGCTGCCAAAAGGGGAAAGTAAATACAACACCCTGATTTCAGGAGCGAGGGCTTGCGGGGCCCCCCCGGTTCTCCCCCAGCTGTGTGCCGGGGAGGGGTCCGGCACGGCTCTGCTTGCACCCTCTCTGGCTCCCTAGGACCTTCCCAGGTGAGGCAGTGCCTTGGGATGCCCCCGTACACACAACGCTCTCAGGCATGTCCCTTTGCCAGCTCTTTAGTGGGCACAGGGTATGGGTCGCTCCTAGGGATATACAGAGAGGCCAGGCTGGAATAGCCTGGCCAGACGTCCAACTCTGGCTGCAGGGCTGTGCTGGCCTCAGCAGGACCAAGCAACCTGGGCAAGACAGATGCAGGCTGGGGAGCCAGCAGCACCCACGGGCTTGGGATGATGCTATCCAGTGGCCCCAGTGGACCATTTCCTTTGCAGGAGCTGCAGGCAAAGTGCAACTGGCCAGAGGTGTCTCTGTCAGGTTTTCAGATGCAGTAGCCACACTCCATCAGGTTTTCATACTGGTTTTGGGTACCCAAAACTGGTGCCCAGAGCCTCTGTGAAGTCCTGCCACTGTGCAGGATGGTGAGGCTGTCCCGCTGCTCCTGCACATGATGGAGCAAGAGAGTCTGGCCAGCTGCCTCGGGCTACCCCACTTCTATATCCATTCAGCTGATCCTTCCAGTGGAGCATCCTAAGGGCATCAGCAGAGAGAGCAGCAGAGACATGTCACAGCACCACTCCCCATCCCTGCCCCTGGCTTCCCCGGGCTGCAAATGGGGCAGAGTTTTCTGTGCATCACTGGCACAGGAAAATCAGAGCCTGGGCTAGGTCCACAGGGTCCTCCCGGCTGGTTTGTACTCCCACCAAAGGAAGGAGCCCAGCTTCCCACTTCGCTCATCACTGTTGCAAGGGTGAGGGGAACAGGGTCATCTGGGATGGCGCTGGGTCTGGGGGGTGCAGCACATCCCCAGAGAGAAGTGTCCTATGGCTGCCAATGACCCAAACCCAGACCTCCAAATAACCTCTGCAGCCTGCCAGCATGCAGTGTGCATGTCACACGAATCTGTCCCCCTCCCAGCAGCTCCAGGCTGACAGCAAGCAGCCTAGCCCTGCCCTCACTGGTACGATGTTCATGTCCCATGGCAGCCCAGGACTGCAGACAGGGAGCTGGCTTTGTCCATGACGGCAGCTCCTACCCATGCAGGGGCCCCGGCATCTTGCATCGGCTCTGGCCACAGTGAGCAGTGACAGCGTCCTGTCACTGGGTGCAGAGTCCGTCACCTCTCTGTGCAGCATTCCCAATGCCAGCCCATGTCCCTGCCAGGCAAAGCCCACTGGCACATGGGGCCAAATGGGACAGGAGCCCCAGGCACCATAGGGCAGGCAGGGCTGGGTGTGCGGGGAGGCGGCTGGAGGCTGCGACAGGGTCCGTCCAACCAGGGGTGAGGGGGAATTTCTGCCCAGGGAGCTGGTGGGAAGGGACGCCTGCTGCCGCAGCACTAGATCACAGGGAGGAATTACCTTCCAGTGGAGGTGGGAGAGACGCAGCGTCCGTCCCTGTATCGCACGGCATCTCATACAGCGCTCAGCCACTCTCAGGCACCGCCGGGACGCTTGGCCACCACGCACTGCATGTGGCTCCTGCCTGCGTCCCCAAGTCCCTCTTTCCTCTGCACCTTAGCTTTCCCCCCCACCGCATCCCTCTATCCCTGCCCCGAGCGGGAGGGCAGCATCCCGCAGACACCTCGCTGGGCTCCCGGGGCTGCCGGGGCCCGGGGGCACGGGGCTGGCACAGGCCCCGCAGGGCTGCCCGGAGCCGGGCGCTGCGCAGGGCGAGCGGGCGGCGGAGCCGGGCGATGCAGTCTAGGTGGTGCTATTTCTCTATTTTTGCACTGGACGGGTTTGCGATTTTCCTCTCCCCATTCGCTGCCTTGGTCGTCTTCTTCTCCTCTCTCTCGCTCTTTTTTTTTTTTTCTTTTCCTTTTCTAAAAATACTTGACAGCGATTGAAAGGTCCCTTTAATCGAGGCCACAGAGCCCTTATTAAGGGCACGGGTCGGGGTGCTGGGCCGTGCCCGGCATAACGGCTTCATTAAACCCTGCGAAAACTAATATTTATGGAATCAAATTTATGGAGGCCGAGGCCGAACTTGTGGCCTTTAATGTGTGTCGGGAGCTCAAATCCAGCCGGCTCCAGGGAGGAGGGGGTGGGGACAGGGAAGGAGACCCCAGTGGGACAGGATGGGACAATGAGTGGTGACACTCCCTGGAGCCGGCGGCAACCTGGGCCAGGGAGGCACCAGTGGCCCCACTCTGGAGTCTTGGGGGCTGGGGTCCCTGCGGTGGCCTGGGGGACATCGGCAGAGTTCTTTTTCCTGCTGATGTCTTCACCCTCCTCCTTTTATTTACCCCCTATCTGTGTTCCTGCAGCCCCACCTTCCCTTGCCCTGGGAGCAGGGCGAGTGGAGCAAGATCTGTACCTGCAGCAGGTCTTTACCCCCAGCCCATGCCTGCCGGGGTGCTCGCCCGTCCCTTGGGCACAGAGCCGCAGGGCTCCCTGGGGGCACTTTCTCTGCAGCAGGACAGTGCTCTTGAGCAACACCCCTGCAGCATCCCTGGGACTGGCTCCCCTGAGCTGAGAATCCTAGGGAGAAGCAGAGGCACAGCCTGAGTGCAGCTGGCAGCTGGGATGACCCTGGGTGCAGGTGCTGGTCTGCACCATCCGCTCCCCTATAGAGCCCACCAGCCACTGGCACAGTGGGATGGGAATGTCGTCTGTGTCTTCCCCCCCCGCCCCGATGTGATATCCCCTCAGCCCCAAGGAGGACAGCTGAGCCAAAAGGCCTCGCTGGGGTGATAAGCCCTTCTCCTACAGGTCCTGGTGTGCACGGGGAGGCAGCATGAAGCCTGGGCCCAGCACAGAGCTGGGGGACCTGTTTTGGAACAGAGCAGCTCCCAGGCCAGGAGATGGAGCCCACATGGAGCAGAGGTTGCACCAGGGGACAACCTGGTGACAGAAGACACATGAAACACAGAGCTGCTAACCTCCTGCTGCCCCAGTCCTACCCACCCCCCAGCCAGTAGCAGGACCCTCCCTGGTGACAAGTGCCCATCAGGCAGACCAAAGGTGCCAAGGTAAGATGCTGGTAGATGGGAGAAGGCAGGATACAAGCCAGCTATGGCTGTCGGCACTAGCTCCCCACCCCATGGCTTCCCCTTCCCACCACCCACCCTGCCCCGCGTGCTGCTCCCTCAGAGAGGAAATATAAAAAGCAACTGGCTGCTCTCGCCCAGGGACTGGCCGGCCATGGCCCAGCAAAGGCCCTTTCATTCTCCTTCCACAGACACAGGGGCTGCTCCGGATGTTTTTGTTTCCCCCTTGCTGCCTGGGAGAGCAGGCAGCATGACTGCAGCCAGCCCAGCCGTGGGGAGCGGGGCAGCTGGGGGCACAGGTCCCTGCCCCAAGAGTTTGGCACCGCAGGCTGCAGCCTGCCTGCAGCAGTGCTGCCTGGATCTCTGCCTGCTGTTTTAGGACCTGGCTTGGGCACAGGAGTGGGGTCCCAGCCCCAAAGGAAGTGTGTGAACACAAGAGCTGGAAGAGGAGAGCAGGGGTTAATGGATGGATGGATGGATGGATGGATGGAGTGTGGAGGGGCAGAGTTGGTGCTTTGTGTCCAGGGAGCATCTGTAACTTGCTCCAGGGCTGCTCCCAGGCCTGGGAGCTTTCAGTATGTTAGTGGCTTGGTTGTCCCCTGCTCCTTGGAGGCCAGAGCATGGATTAACCCCGTATCACCTGCCCACTAACCCTGGGGGAGCTGCCTGCAAGTGGAGGGTGCCCCTCAGTCCAGCCAGGCTGCCTTTTCCAATCTACTGCTGCAAGGGCTTCATCTAGCTCCAGGCACCAGCACATGGCATGTCCCCGGTGTGGGACAAGGAGAACGTGGTCTCCAGCCCCCCCCCAGCATGCTGCCCCCTCAGTATCTGGGGGTCCCCTCATGTGCACCCCACCCCACATACTGCTGCTCAAGGTGAGGCACAGTACGGGCTGGGAGGTGCCCCATAGCTATGAGCTAGTGTCACCTCCGCACCATCCAGAGCTGTCACAAGCCCCTGGGACAGCAGGACTGGCCAGAGGGGGACCCAGCAGCACCAGGGCTGCACCCCTGCCTGGACATTGCTGGCCCAGGGGAGGACAGAGCAGAAGCAGAAGGAATCTCACTCAGACACAGCCCTTTATTGCAAACCCACACAAGAGCAGCCAAACCCCACAGCCCTCCCAGAGCCCCAGCTGTCCAACACCCACCCGGCAGCATCCCTCCCATTCCCCCCGGGTGCAGCACTGGCTCCACCATGAGGCAGTCTGGGCAAGCTCTGCACGAGGAAGAGGGAGAAAAGAGGTTCCTGAGACACCATTGAAGAAAGGAGATGCTCCATCTCCCTGGCTGGACACACCTTGGGAGGGGACCATGACCTGGGCAGGGTCCGCCAGGAGATGCAGGAGAGGAGGCAGAGGATGTGTGGGTGCTCTGCACTGCCTCTCTTGGATGCTGGGGGGAGCAGAGACCCTTGGGGTGAGTAGCAGTGACCTTTCAGCTGAAGAGCCCCTTTGCCTTCTTTGGCTTGGCCTTGGCCACAGGCAGCCGGAGCTTCTGAGCTGGGGAGGAGGCCGGCTGGAAGCGAAGGGGAGGCAGTGTCAGTCCCCCCTGGGAGGTCATGCAGGATGGGTGCGCGTGTGCAAGCAGTGACACTCCCATCATCCCTGTGGGGGAGTGCAAACCACACACACATGTGCAACCACACGCTCCCCAGCCAGGGTGCATGGGGTAGGAACCAAGCTGAGTTGCCCAGTCCTTCCTGGAGGGGCATGGGGCTGGGATGCAAGGAGGGAAGGGAGGTGCGGGCCCCATCCTGCCATTGGTACAGAAAGGCTGTTTCTAGAGCTGCACTCACCGTGGTTCCCTCGCTAGAAGATGCTGTTTCATCCTCCTGGGATGGAGGTGGTGGATGGGGGTGCCCTGTGGTTTCTGCAGCAGGTGTTGGGCCCTCAGTGTCCTCTGGTACCAGCAGAAAGAGATGCAATTTGGGATTGAGATAGTGGAGCACGGGGCATTGCCCAAACCCACACCAGGAATGGTGCGTGGGTGGGGGAGCTCTGCCCATGGGGAAAAAGCAAAGGGGGAGACTGTTGCATGGGGTGAGCTGCACCCAGAGCCCTACTCCTCTTCCCCCGGATGGGGCCTCAGCCGCAGGGGGGCCGGGTGCTTCACATACTTCCCATCCCACAGCCACGGAGCTCCTCACCTGAGTGCTGCCGTTTCCGAGACTGCTTGGCCTCCTGCTGCGTCACTGCTGTGTAGAGCTGCTGCAGAGCAGAGGCGAACGCCTGCCCTTCTGCCACACCGCAGATCTGGGGCAAGCTCTGCGGGAGAGAGCAAAGGCACCATCACCCTGCCAGGAAATCACCTCCCAGCAGCCAGTTCCTGCCAGGATGCGCTGCCACGGTGCCGCAGTGGGGCAGAGAAGGGGCTGTGCATCCCTCTGCCCATCGGGCTCCATCTGCTTTGCCCCAGGGACCGTGGCACAGTTTGCGGGGCCAGCCAGTGCTGGCACTGGGCAGGACGTGGCTGCTCCCCAGTCGTGCACACACACGCACACACGCATGTGCGCACACCTGCTCCAGCCGGCCGGCTGCCTTCCCATTCAGAGGCAGACTGCAGAGGCTTTCGAGTCATTCATGAAGCGCTGGAGATAAGATCGCACGGGAAGGGCTGTGGCTTCCCGGGCTAGAGCATCGCAGGGGCTACAGCTCACCGATAAGGACAGCAAGCCCTGGGCAGGGGCAGGACCTCGGCCTGAGGTGGGGATGGGGACCCCCTGCCTGCCACAACTGCCTCCAGCGATGGCAATGTAGGCAGCACAAGTCATCCCCGGTAGTCCCATGGCAAGTGAGGGCAATGCGGCAGCAAGATGAGGAATGCCCAGGTTTGCTCCCAGGCTGCCAGAGCAACTCCTGCCTCCCTGCAAACATTTTTTCTCCATCCAGGCTTGGTGCGGGGAAGCCTCCCTCCTTCTGCCCACAACCCCCGCCAGGGCTGCGGGATGCCACCCTCGCCCTCCGGGCCATGCCAATATGCACGGAAGACCTCAGCTGGTGAGGCTGGCAGGCTGGGCAAGCACCACGCTCCACTGAGAACCTAACGCAGCACACAGCCAGCAAACAAACACGTGCAGGGATGGGGAAATGCATGTGTGCCCTGGAAGGGGTGGCTGCACAGGGGCGTGTAGGGCACGCTATGGGTGCACACGTGCAGGTGAGTGTGAGTATGCGTGCATGCATGGGGGCTGAGCGCGCAGCCGTGGGTAGATGAGTATGGCTCTGGGTGCATGCATGGCTGGTTGTGTGGCTCTGTGTGTGTGTGTGTGTGTGTGTGTCAAAGGTCTGCACACTAATCTCTGCTCCACTCCACACCCAGGCAGCAGGAGAACAAAGTGTAACAGATAAGGCTGGATCCTCTCTGGGCCAGAGGAGCGGGGAGGGGATGGGGACGCTCAGACCCACTCAAGGCCAGAGTCCAAAGCCTGGCCCCAGCTTCCCAGTGGCAGAAAGGGCAGGCTGAGCCCCCCTTGCTGCTCCCTGCCAGATGCAGAGGGAGGGCAGGGCTGATGCCAGGATGGGTTGGCTGCTGCCCAGAAAGGCGCTTTCCCCACAGGTCTCATCCCTCCTGCTGGAGCCGTGGGCATGAAAGGCCCCTTAGCTGTAGGACACACATGGCACCACCGTCTGCTTTTTGCCCAGCTCAGCTTTTGTGCAGGGACCTCCCTGTGTCCCTGCCCACTGCCACAGGAGGGAGCGATGCTCTGATCCCAGCGCCCTGCCAGCATCCCCGGGATTGCTTGCCACTGGGCAAACACACCTCTCAGCCCAGCCTCTGAGCCGTGACCTGTGCTGGCCCATCACAAGGTCCCAGGGAGGAGAAGGGATGCTGAGCACCTTGGACACCTCGGGGATGCTCTTGCCCAGGGTGTCTCATCCCACGGGGCCAGGGTTGCACCCAAGGTTGCAAAAGCAGCATCCGAGACCGGGAAGGCGACTGCACTTCAAAGGCAGGAGAGGGGCTGGCAACGGGTGGCTGACACAGCCAAGATCAAAGGCACAAGCTGGAGTCATAATTCAGAGAAAAGCAAACAGCAGCTCCCAGGAAAGCCGTGAACGGTGGCGGAGTGAGCAAAGTGTACTAGATAGCACTGCGTGGGTCAATGCCCCGGGAGGGCGGGAGAGTCTGCTGTGGAGCCACCTGGCCCTGGGTGCCACTACCTTGCTGCCTATCCCCTCTCCCTGCCACCAAAGGGTCCCCAGGGAGCGATGCCCAAAGGTGATGGGGCAGGCTGTGCACCCAGGCATAGGGTGCTGCCCACCCCTCTCTGCTCCAACTCAGCCAGGACACAGGCTGCAGTGCAGGATGGCACTGGACATGCCCCGAGCCCTGGGGCTGCTCAGGCTGCTCCTCTTCCTAGCATCCGAGTGAGGATCTGGGCAGGGCAGCTCCTCTCTTGGTGCTCAGACCCAGCTGCCCTGAGCCAGCAGAGTGTCCCCGTGGTGTCTCTGGGGATGGGGCAGTGCTGTGGAGTGCCCACCGCGCTTGCAACCACCCGGTGTCCCCGAGACCAGCATACAGGCACCTGCTGGGGTGGCACCCTGGGGAGGTGCTGGGACAAGAGAGCCCAGTGCTACCAGTCCCGCAGGGAGGGATGGGCATCTGGGCTGGCACAGGGGTCTGCAGGTGCAGGGCACCCACTGGCCATGCCTTCGGGGAGGGCCCAGCTCCAGCAAGCCCAGGGTGGAATTTGAGAGTCACTGGCCACCTCCTGCCACTGCCCTTCCCGGCGGCTCGAGCCTGTGGGCTCAGAGCCATCGGGCCGCCGGAGCTGGCCCGCAGCGGGATGGGAGGGCCGCGCTTCACAGCCCCGGAGGGAAATGGGTTTATAACCAGAACTGGAAGCGTTTCCCTGCAGAGCTGTGACTCAGCAGGGAAGCAGAGCGTGCTGTGCCAGCCACCGGCCACCTGATGGCCCCGGAGGCTGAGAGGGACAAGGAGGTGTCCCCAGAAAGGGCTGGGTGGGGGACAAGCCCTGAGTACTGGTGACTTGCCCCTCCCTCCTTGCCCCACTGCCCCAATACATGCCCGAGCTGAATCCCGCTGCAGCCAACTTGTTGCCCCTGCTGCGATGTCAGCCCTGGCCTCCGGTGACTTGTTTTTCTCTGATTACCCATCTCTGGGATAAACATGATGCCTGAGGTCTGGGGAGCAGCACGAGCAGAGAGCTGGCACCCGGGGGAGTGCCGGCCGGGTTGCCCCACGCGTCTCACTGGGGAGCGATGCTCAGGGAGCTGGCACGGCTTGTCCCCTGTGTTATGACTACCTGGCCACAAGGCCAAGTGGGATGCCCTGGTATCAGGCGTGACTCAAGGTTGCGGCAGCGGCGTGGGAGGCACCGCAGCACACCCTGAACTGCGATTAGCCCAGCCTGGGGGGGGGCTGCCCAGTGAAGGGGGGGCAGGCGCCTGACCTTGTGCCAGGAGCAAGCCACGCTCACCAGCAGCCCCACAGCAGTGGGGACAGCTCACGGGGAGCTGGACTGCAGCCTCACTCAGTGCCCCTATCCCGAGGGCTCTGCTATGGGGCTGCACCCCAGATTGGGGGGGTGGCAGGGCTAATGGTGGGCAGGGTACTGCATCCATCTCCCAGGCATCCTCCCTTCGCCCACCCCTGCCCGGACTCCCTTCTCAAGAGGCCATAAGAGATGGCGATTTTGATGTGCTCTTGACAGCATGAGCAGAAGGGGCATGTCACCCAGCCTGGCACCGTGCCACCAATGCAGAAGCATCACCTTCCCCTGGCCTGGGCTGGGGGGGTGGTTTGCAGGCAGGCTGGACCATGCTGGGCCCCCGTGCTGGTGCCAAGCACCAGAGTCTAAATCGGTCGTGCTCAAAGCTGGGGACTGACCCTTTCATTATCACACCAGACGTTCGAAGCGGTTACCAACATTCTTCACTACAAACCCCACATTCCTATTTTTTAATATATTTTTAACTGGAAAACAGAGCGAACGGGGCCTGTTTGGAAATTAC
Organism: Haliaeetus albicilla; assembly: GCF_947461875.1. Lineage (NCBI taxonomy): Eukaryota > Metazoa > Chordata > Aves > Accipitriformes > Accipitridae > Haliaeetus > Haliaeetus albicilla. The sequence continues at coordinate 18,677,229 of NC_091486.1, forward strand.
AGCCTGGCTGCTGTGGCTTGTATGTCAGATCTGCCCACATTCCCGTGGCCAGCCTCAGCACATGCTCCACAGGGGCACACTTAATAATTCCTGCCGGGGCTGGGAGCCAAGGGGTGTGGGCCGGGGGGGGGGGGAGGCATGGCTTCCCTGGGCTCCCCCATCCAGCGGGCTCTGCGGAAGCGGCGTGGTGGAGCAGCAGCCCGGGAATGGTGCACTGGCTCTCCAGCAATGGGCATGGCTGCCACTGTGCTGGCACAGGCAAAGCCCGGAGATGCTGCGGCAGCCCGCGGTGGGCAGGGGAAGGGCTCCATGGCCGGGGCGTTCCTGTGCCTAGTGGCCAGGCTGCCGTCGGTGCTCTCCCCTGCTGCGAGCTCTGTGTGTGCTCCTGGGAACGGGGCCGGTGTGGCTCGCTGGATGTGTGCTGGGCATCTCTGCCCATGGTCGTACCAGTGTTGGTCAGGCTGGGGAAGGATCCACCCTAGGATCCAGGTAGCTGAGCACCGATGTGTGCTAGCCACTCACCCTGCCTCTGCCAACAGCAGCGGACCAAAGGATCCCGCCAGGATCTGCCTGCGGAGGATAGAGATGGAGGGGGTTGAACTGCTCCCTTCCAGCTGGGATCAAGGGCGGGCAAAGGGGCAGCTCATCTCCCCAGGATGGAGCAGGGCACACCAGTCTGGCCTCCTGCCCCAGCTCCCTGGTGGGGCAGTGACCTTCTCTCTCAGAGCAAAGCTGCCCCAAAGCACCCCAAGCTGCCCCATACTGAATGCCGATGCCCTTTCCCAGCTCCTCCAGCCCTTGGACCTGCTCGCACACGCTCACCCCAGTTTGCAGCAGTCCCTGGGGCATTGCGTACCCCAGCGGCGGATGGCTAAGGGACCTGCCCTGAGCTTGCACTGTCCCCATCATCCCCTACCACGCACATCCCTGGGGATGCGCAGCAGCAGCAGCTGGGAGAGCTGGCGGTGCTGCCAGCCCGCCCGTGGAGCAGGCAGGGGCAGGATGGCCAGTGCTTCCCAGGCAGGGAGCCAGGCTGAGCACACCTGGCAGGAAGCAGCGGTGCCGGCAGGGGAAGGCAGCCGGAGAGCTGCCGAGAGGTGAAGGGGTCACCCCGGGGAAGAGCGGGCAGTGAGGCCGGGACGGCAGAGCATCCCCGCTCGACCCAGCCCAGCCCGGCATGGCCCAGCACTCCTCCCAGCACTGCTCCGGCCCTGCTGTGGGCAATGTTTTCCTTTCCCCCTGACTTTCGGGGCCTTTCCAGCGAGCAAATGTCAGGCGCATAAAGAGCGGCACTGTGAGCGGAAGATGGAGCGAGAATGCCTGCCCGCGTCCCTCCGTAAGTGCTGTCTCACACTTCATCAAGGCAGCCTTTGCAAGCGAGGCACCCGCTTAACAACCAGCAGTCTATGCTGGCCGGCGACCGCAGCAGCCCCGCCGCTCAATACCCTTTTCTTTTCTCCTTGTGCTGTTTTCACGGCTTGGGTTACAGCTTTTCTCGCAGACACTGAGCGGAGGGGCGCAGTGGCAGCGGGGGCTCTGCATTGTGCCGCCTCTGCGCTGGGGTGGATGTGGGTCCCCCCCAATGCAGGGATGCTGGGGGGGTTCCTGCCCTGCCCACCCGCTGCTGCTTCCAGCTCCCAGGGATAAATCCCAGGGAAAGGAGGGTCAGCAGCAGCGCAGAGGTAGGGCAGGAGGTTGCAGCATCTCCTCCCTAGCTACACGAGGACCAGCCCACCAGGAGCAGCCTGGGGCTTGGCAGAGGGCTGGTGGGGGCGAGGGGCTCCAGCCTCCAGTGGGCACAGCCCCTACCCCATCACACTTGGAGAGGGGCCACCCCACCACGCTACCCAGCAAACCCATGGGCATCTGAGCCCTTCCTCTACAAAAGGGCCAACAAACTCCCTCAAAAAGAGTGGGGTACAGCAGAGCAGCCCTTGCTAGAGGCATGAGCCTTGCCTCCCCACCTGGGTGACCCTGCAAGAAGCTGGGCATGGCTGCCTAGGGGCTGGGGACAGCTGCTGGTGGCACCCCCAGCTCCACCCTGACCATGGGCACCTGTCCTCCCAACCAGCAGCCTGTGGGGCAACAGCAGGAGAGCCTCTGGGGCAACTGGCATTGGGAGCTGGGCAAGGAGGATGCCCTGAAGAGTGGCAGGTCCCAGCAAGCCAAGACTTGTGAGGACTTGCTGCTGGCTTCCAGGAAGGCAGAGCCACAGGCTGATGGCACCTACGGGCATGACCTCTGCCAGCCTGGCCCACCACTGACACGGGGTGCCTTCTCCAGGGGCCAGTGCAGGAGGGGAGGGCCTGAGCAAGTCCAGGAGCAGAAGACATGGAAACCTGGTGGCCAGGGTCCCTCCTGTCCCAGGGGGGCAGCTCAGGGACCCCTCTTCTCTGCAAGGAAGCTGGGTGGCTCACACTGCCTTGTTACTGTAGGGTGGCTCGGTGAATATGGACACATCACCCAGGCTTATTATTGTAGGGTTCCTCCGCAAAGCATGCCAGCTCATGCAGGTTTATTATTGTCTGTCCAGGAAAGCTGGACACATCGCGCTGGTTTGTTATTGTAGGGTTGTTCAGGAAGGCCAGCCAGCTCATCTCAGCTTGTTATTATTGCGCAGGGCTTGCGGGGGGCTGGCCGGGAAACTTCCTGCAAAATGGGGTGATGGAAAGCGAGCCACACCTGGTGAATCACAAGGATGCTGTGTGGCGATAAGGAACAGCAAGGGGTGGCATCCAGCACCCCAGCTCCACCCGGTGAGGACAGGGCACAAACGTTCATGGGCACAAATGCTCATGGCTCCCCTGGGACCCATGGGGCAGTGGGGCTGGCAGAGGTGGCAGGAGCATGGGTCAGGGCTGGGGACTGGCAGAGCGGCCTGCAGACCCCTTGAGAAGCAATATCTGGGGGCGACAGGGGGAGACCCATGGGGATGCTGCACCCAGTGTGTCCCTAAACCTGGCATGCAAGGGATTAGCTGAGCTAACAGGGCCCAGAGAGGAAGCTGGGGCTGAGCCAGGTAGGATTAGGGGCTTTGGGGGGAATCTGGGTGCGTTCAGGACCGGGTTGAGCGGGAAGCAGCAGCCGCTCCACCCCGGCGGCTTTGCAGTTCTGCCCAAGCACAGGCACAGCCGGAGGGGCAGCCCCTGGGGACGCTGCCCCATCATCACCCAAAACTGCAGCAGGAAGCATTGCTGCGTGGGGCAGGGGGGCAGCAGGGCTTGCCCCCCAGGCTGGCTCAGGCAGCTCCCCAGGCACATGGCCCTGGGAGGGCTGGGTCTGACATGCCCCAGCAGCCCTGGCACTACCACTGGCCCAGCCACTGTGTCACCATCACTTCCCCTTGCTCTGCAGCAGCCCGTGTTTCCCAGCCCTGGCACCCTGCTGCTGTCCCTGCAGGCAGTGCCCAGCTGTGCTGGGTGCCCAGGTGTCCCCCCAGGCAGTGCCGGTGCCCAGGTGTCCCGCGGGCAGTGCCCAGCTGCTCAGCGCAGATGTTGGTCCCCGGCCAGGCAACAGGATTGAGTGTCAGGCGAGCTCTCCGTGCACAGCAGCAGCAGCAGGAGGCCAGGCTGCCCTGCGAGCACACAGCCCCTTCATTCATGGCAAAAAATAGCCCCCCGGGGTGTGGTCCAGCCTGGAAAAGCCCCCTCCAGCCCTGGCCAGCCCATGTTTATTCAGTATGGGGGGGGACGCATTGCCCTCCCCCTGCCCGTTGGCCCTGTGCACCATGTCCCTGCCAGAGCGGCTGCTCTTGGACGCGGTTCCCCGGGTCCCCCCCCGGCCAAAACACACAGGCTGGGGCGGGGGGAATGGCAAACCCCTAAAAAGCGCTGGGTTTGTCTCCAGGCGGAGCAGCCCCCGGTGATGTCATGAGAGCTTGCAAGCGGCCACATGAAAGGGACTCGCTGCCCAGGAAATCCACAGGTCCATGCTCCGCCAGACAAACCAGCGATTCTTCAGTGGGCCGGGAAGGAAACCTCGGGGAGCTCGAGCCAAGCCTGCCCCTGCCTCATGGACAGAGCCTGCCCCCAGCCCCATGGCCCCCTGGGGTCCCCAACCCTGCTCTGCAGTCCCCCCTTATCCCTTTCTCAGCATCTACAGTTCACAGCAGCCCGATCCCCGCACCCAAATTGGTACCCCTGGGTACCAGTCCCTGCCCTACGGTCCCCAGGGCACCAAGCCTCACCCCGTAGACTCCCAGCATCCTAATCCCTGCTCTGCAGCCTCCAGAGACTGGACCCCTGCCCTACAGACCCCAAACCCTCTCTCTCCACTGGCCTGGGAGGCAGCACCCCCATTTCCGTGGTGATCCGTCAGGCTGGGAGCGGCAGGTGATTTAGGGCCAGGCAATGCTGCCACCAGACAACAGGGATGTAGCAGGGCAGTCAGGGGATTCTCTTTCGTGAGGGATTACGCTAGGGACAGCTGGGAACACACAGACGTGCCCCCCCCCCCCAGCCCCCTCCCCAAGAACCAGCCGCATCTCACCCCACTCTGGCGGGCACTGCAGACATGGGCTCTGAAACCGAATCCGCTGCCCAGGGCCTCCCCTCCCCATTTCCCACAGGCGCAGGACACAGCGGCTGGAGTGATGGGGAGGCTCTGCCTTCCTCCTCCTCCCCACACAGGAGACACCTTTGGGCTCCCATCCAAGCTCAGAGGCCCAGCTCTGCACCCTACTCTGCCCTGCATGTCCCAGCCCCACCATGGATCCCTCGTCGCATGGGAATTGGCGACAGAGCTGCCTCCTCTGCCCCATCACCAGCTGCAGCCCAGAAGGAGCCGAGTGACAAGTGAAGATTAGGGCAGTTTTGACTTCACGCCCCCAGCGCCTCCCCTGAACCATTTTAGGAGGCTGCAAGCATCCAGCCCGTCCACCTTCAACTTGCCCACAGAGACACTCTCCTGCCCCACTTGCTCCATCTCTCCCCACACAGGCACAAGGTGACGAGACCTCTCCGCACCCCCAAAGGTGCCTGGGGGCCAGCGTGTACCCCAGCCTGTTGCTGCGACACATGGTGACACCGGCTGGGAAATCCTCTGTGGAGCAATGGGCGCAGGTGTCTTCGCAGCACAGTGCTGGGGTGGAGGGCTCTTTGGGGCCAGCAGAGCGGTGACAAAGGACCCTGTGACTGAGACCCCGCTGCCCTCAGCAGACAGAGGTTCTTTGCAAAAGAGCTGGCTCCAAGCAGACCACAGCCTGGGGCATCTAGGTTGTGGGGCATGTCTATCCTGCTGGTACCCAAATCCACCCATGACAGCGCTGGGCTCATGGAGGGGACAGGACCAGCGGAGAGGAGACAGGAGCCCCCAGGGTCAGCGCAAGGCTCGCAGGGCTGTTCCCTCTCCCATCTGGGACCGGGGTGAGATGTTTGCTCCTGCTGTCCCTGTCCCAGCAAAGAGAGGGGACTCAGTCTCTGGGACTGTCAATCAGGCACCTTTCACCAGAGCTAAAAATGCACTCTCAGAAGGAAAACAAAATAAAAACACAAAACAAAACAGCGAGGTGAAAAATTCCTTGACATTTCTCTCCTGCGAGTCCCCAGGGCCGGCAGAGAGGCGAGAGCCCCCGGAGTTTGTCAAGCAAACACTTTCACACCCTCGGCCGCGCTCGGCACGCTGCCGCTGGAATGCCAAATATATATTTAAGCCCTGCTCATCAAAGGAGTCTGTTCGGAGTTGGTCTCGGGCAACGTGCATGTGGGTTTGGCCCAGAGAGAAAACCAGAAACGCTAAGAACATTTCTTGGGGATGGGAGACAGCTTGCGCGCACACACACACACACGCGCGCGCGCGTGAGATAAATGACAACCTTCAAGGTCGTGTGGCTGTAAGGTCGTGGGCTGGGCACGAGATACCTGCCCGCTGCGGCACTCACCCTTATCAGCTCCTGTCGCACCATGCACCACGGGGGGGGGGATGTTTAGGCTGGAGGGAGGCCAGCAGCCATTCTGCATTCCAGCGCACTATAACTTTGTCAAAGCTAAACGAGCTCAGCCAACAAAGCCAGGGTCCAGGGAGATGAGCGGGAAGCGACACTCTGGGAGAGAACAAACTTGCAGGGACATGGAGGGCTGGCTGGGGCTGCGCACCCCGCAAGGAGGTGATGAGTATCCTCAGCCCAGGGCACAGCACCATGCAATAGGGAGAGGCAGATACAGCGCTCTTGCAAGTCCAGTGTTGGTGCTTGCCAGGGTGCCACAGCACCTCTGGCTGCTGCACGGATCCTGCTCTACCTCCCCTGGCACTAGCTGCAGCAGGCAGCCAGGCCCAGCCCTCCTGTAGGGCATTGCTGCTCATCTGCTGCCAAACCACCCCCGGCCCCTTGCTTTGAGGAGCCGAGGGCAGGGGGCTGCTGGCTGCGTCTGCCCCATAGCTCCTCTTCCCAGCCACGGCTTTGCTGGAACGAGCTGTCTGGGCGCAGCAAGGAGAACTTTGGGAGGGGAACTGCAGGCAGCAAAGGGGAGAGCCTTTCTGCATGGACCACTCCTGTTCCTCAGCTCCCTCCCTTAGGAGCATCCCCTTGGTTTGCTGCAGATGGCCCAGGGACTTAACACCCATCTCACGGACCACCTCAGAGTCAGAGGTGGGGGAGTCTCTGCCTTCTTTCTCTTCTGCGTGGGGTTTGCTCCCAGCTATGGCAGTGCCCTGATATTTGCAAAGCCCCGGTGCTGGCTGCAGGGCAGGAGCTGAGATGCTCCTGCCCCATTTCTGAAGGCAGGTCTGGGAGCTGCCACACGTGGGCTGGAGGGCAAGGCAGGAGCAACATCTCCAGAGATGATGGGCTGGGCTTTCCCCTCTCTGCCATTGCTCCAGCCAGGAGCAAAGAGGTTTTAGCCTAAATCTTGTACCTAATCCCAGCTGACAGAGCTGCAGGTCGGGGTCTGGCCAGGGGCTGGAGCCGGCCGGCGCAGGAGAGGTCATTGCCACAAGCAAACAGAGCGCGCTGGCTCTGTGAAATCAGGCATTATGCGCCTGTCGCCCGCAGCAGGACCAGCCCATCAGGCTGCCAGGGAGCCACTCTGGTTACGGCAGGGGTAATCCCAGCACCGGTGGGGCCTGACCCTGCACAGCCGTGCCCCCCAAGCCGGGTTCATCTCCAGGTGAGGGGAGGGATTGCTGGGCCATGGGTTGGATTTCAGGCACCTGCTGCTAATAAAACACTCTGTCATGGCACCTTTGCCCTCTCAGCCCTTGGAGAGAGGTATGGGGTCCCTGCCGTGCTGCCTGGGGGGCACAGAGGGCTGGGGGAGCCAGGACCTGTGGCCCCAACCCTGCCCCACGCTGTGCCCCTCCACCCGGGCAAGCAGACCTCCCCTTGCCACTGCAGCCCCATCCATCTCTGTCCTGCCAGGTTCGGCCACTGCATCCCGAGTCACTGCTCATTTTCAAGGGCAGGGATCCCAGCCTGTGCCGGGAGCATGTTGCACCGAGCCCCGCCACTTCCCTGTGGACAATGAGGAGCAAAGATGTCCCCGGCTACGGCGACCACTGCTTTTTCCAGCCCCCTGCCCACTCATCACGCCACTCTCTCCATTCGGACTTGCCTTGCTGCGAAGGGTTCACCCACCCTTTGCCATCTCCAGACAGCAAAACCATGCCCTTTGGCTAAATACAGGGTTTTCTAAAAGCCTCACCATTTTCTTTCCTATTTTTCTAGGTGTTTTCTTCCATGCAGCACTGTAATCATCAGCACTGGAAAACAAGGTACCCAGGGCACCTGCTTGCGGCTCCCCTCTGCTCATGTCAAACCTCATCTGTTTGCTGTCACTCTCTGCTGGACGACCATCACCTTCCAGTCTAAAAATTGGTTTATCTTTAACCTTATCCATAATAACATGCTCCAATATGTTGTCTCCTATACGGTGCCAGGCTAGAAAATCCTCCTCCATAACTTAAAGCCCTGCCATCTCAATGGCCCTGCTCTTTGCCATCCTTAAAGATATCAGAGGGCTCGGCAAGCTGGGCTGTGCTGGCTCTGGCCCCTGCTCTCCCTTGCTGGACCCCAGCCTTTGGTGGGGCTGCTGACTGGCTGGGGGTCCAGTTTCCAGAGCTGCTGAGGCACTGTGCAGGAGGACCTTCTCCCTCCCCAGCCAGGTCTTTCTGCAGCCTCAGGAGAACGGGTAACCTCTATAGCCCCCCCCTGCACTGCCGCCAGCTGCCATCTTCTCAGAACACGAGCCTGTCACCGGCACATGCAATAATCATACTCGGCGACCTGTTTCTTTGCTCCCCAACAATCCCAGCTCCTCCAGCAGCCCCAAAACAGGAGGAGAAGGGTCTCCCTGAATCCCCTGCCTCCAGGAGCCGAGCCTGGGAGAGAACCTCTCCGAACACCTGGAAACTCAAAAGGCATGTCTCAAAGTAGACATCAGAGCCAAAGTGAGGACTAGGCTGCTCCTTGCCCTGCCTGGGCTGGCTCCTGGAGCTGGTACCCACAGCCCACTGCCTCCTACCAGGCTGCACATCTGCAGCCTCCACCCGTGCAGGAGAGCAGGAATCAATTACAGGGCTGGCAAAGGCAGGGCTGCTCCGGGGCTGGTGAGCAGCACCAGCTCCAGCGGCCGCAGAGCATGTGGCACGGCACTGGAGGCAGCCCGCCGGCCGGCCCCACGCCTGGGCTGAGCGCAGATGTGCCACTGGCTCATGGGGAAGAGGCAGGGGAACCACTTGAAAGCCATGGCATGAAAGCGCTGGTAAACCAGGGCCACTCCTCTGCTCCTCTGGCTCCGCACACTATTTATAGTGCTCTGGGTGCCCACCCCGGGGGAGTTCAACCCCTGGGGTGAGACTTCTGCCAAGCCAGCTCTCTTTTCTGCTGTGAAGCTCCCCGGACCCCCAACAAGGTCCGTGAAAGGTCTCAGATAGCTAAGATGCTCTAGGGTGGTCTGTCCCAGCTGGACCTAGGATCCAGCCAGCCACAGGAGCTCATGGCACGGCCACATCAGCCTGCACTGGAGGAGCCAGCTTGCATGCAGCACCCCTGGACAACCAGCACGTACAGCAGGAACGTATAGACAAGCCCCACCACATTGGTCTGGAGACAAGGAGAGAGCCAGCCAAGCCATGGTTACTCCTTGGAGAACCACCATCAGTAATCCCAGGTGGATGTGGCCAGGCTGGGGGGGAGATGTCCCTGCTCTCTCCAGCTGGAAAGGGATGGCTGGGTGGAAAGGGTGTGGGGAGGTTCCCCCCCCCAAGCTTGTAGGCTGGTTTCCTTGTTGTGTGGGAGGATGTCAGGCCTCGGCCTTGTGTCCCAGCACCCAGCCCTCCTGGGCATTTGCAAGGGCCTTTTCAGTCACCACAGGCAGAGGAAATGTGATTCTGCCAACCCACATCTCGTGGGGGCTGCTGGAGGGCTTCGGGCAAGGTAGGCAGCAAGGAAGAGCAGCAGTGCCATGCCCTCAGTGTGTCCCGAAGCGCCGGCCCCGCATCCTCTCCTCCTGCCAAGCGGCATGCGCAGGCACAGCTCTGCGCCCAACCCCAGCTCCGCTGGTGGCAGCGTGGCAAGAGCAAGCCACGGGGAGGGATGCCGGCATCCCCTGTGATGTGGCTGGGGGGTCACAGCCATCAGCAACCACAGAGCAGGGGACAAGGCAGACCTTCTGATGGTCTCCGCAGCACGGACACTTGCCATGTGCATGTCCAACACACACAGGCTCGTGGGGCAGGACAACCTCCACTGCAGTGGTGGCAGCTGGGGGATGAGCCAGGCAAGTGCCTGAGCACCAGGTCACACAGTGACAGCCAGGATGAGGACCCAGGCACTTGGGGGAACACATTTGACTGTAGCCCCATGCCTCCTCACCACCCCGAGCAGAGGTGTGGGGGCTCCCGTCATCTCCCGAGGGCTGCAGGGTGAGGATACTGCCCGCACAGACCAGATCCATGGTGACCTCCGGGGCAGGGGGGTAGGACCGCGCCGATTGGGAGCAGGTGGCTGCTGCTGGTGCTCCCCCGGCCAGCAGCCAAGGAGGAGCTAAATTTATTCCACCAATATGTGGGCAGTGGGGGGGGACCGGGGGGCTCCTCCAGCCCATCTGCCCCATGCACGGCGCACATCCCACCGCCCTCCTCAGTGCTGGCGTGGCCGACCCTGCCCTGACACCAGTGACGGGAACAGAGCCCTTCTGGACTGTCTCTTTGGCACCCGCGTGTCCTGATGACTGGCCCTGAGCGGACCCAAGTCCTTCCTCCCCCGACCACAGAGGGGAAAGTTTCCAAATTAAAAACCTAAAACTGGCAACAAGGTGCCCATGGCAGGAACCTTTTAAACTGGCCATTAAAGTTTATAAGTTAGACGGGCACCAGGAGCGAGCGGCGGAGCTGCAGGAAAACAGCCGCCCCTCCTTGAGCAGCCTAACCACGGCTGTCCCCAAAGCCACAGGGCTGACGTCACAGCATGACTTCACCTCCATCACCCACTGCCTGGCCGGCCCCAGCCCCGTGTTTACCCCTGCCCGTCCCCGCTGCTGTCCCTCGCAGCCCGCTTTTCCCTTTGAGGTCGGTCGGCAGCCCCGGGGCCTGGCGAGGAAGAGGAAAAGAGCAGAGAGAAGGAAACCAAACCTCAGCGCCCACAAGGCGGGCTGCAAAACACGGAGCCCCAGCAGCCACGCTGCGGGGACGGCGGGCTCCGTCCTAGCCCTCCTGCCTCTCCCTGGCTGCGTCCCCCCTTCTTGCCCCCAAGCTGCTGTGCCTGGGGTGGGAGACTGGGAAAACTCCGGTGGCTAGGGCTGTGCCTGCTGTTATTCTCCCATTTTCCCACAGACGACACATTCTGTGCCCTCGGCAAGATGGGCTGGGGTAGGGTATTGGACCCGACTTAGTGTCCTGTCCTGCCCCGGGACGCTGGGATGGACCATGGCTGCCTGAGAGGACCCAGCCTCTGTTGCGAGGGATGACATTCTACGGGCTAGGTGAGATGCAATGGGGTGGTGAGAGGCACAGCCTGTCCCCAAGCCCAGCTGCGAACATGTGGCCAGCCCTGGGGTGAAGCACAGCATGGGGTTTCAGCCAGAAGAGCTTTAGGAGTAGCAGAAACAGAAGCCTTGAGTGCCTGGGTGCAGACCGGGACAACACCGTTCCCCTCTCCCCTGCCAGCGTGGGGGCACTTCTGCTCTAGACCTCTCAAAGAGGAGCCACCAGCCTCAGTGAGGTGTTGCAGGTGTGTGTGGGACGCAGGCTTGCTTTGCACAGTGAGGTGGGAGGGCGGATGGGGGGGATAAAAACCCCATGGGTAGTGATACTGGAAGTGGCCTGGAAGAAACACCACAGTTGTTTTCGGAGTGGCTGTGCATGGGGGCCAGTGCCGAGCCATCCGAGCCCTGTGCAAAGCCAGCACTGCACGCTGGAACCAGCCTGAACGATGCACGCAGCTCAGAGACGCATGTTGCCAGAACATGGGTGAGAGCCACAAAAGCCACACGGGTTCAGGAGGGGCAAGGCTGGGGGCTGCGCGGCCGCAGAGCTGCCTGCAGCAAGCCCAGGGCACCGGTCAGAACAGGCTGGGAAAGCCACCATCCCCATCGGCTGCTGTTCAGAGCCTCACGGGGCACATTTTGCCCACTGTCACCTCCTGGAGAGGTCTGCGGGTTGCATTTATAGACTCGGCCACAGACCCTGGTCCTTGTCCTCAGGACCGCACAGTGCTGCCGCTGCATCCGGAGCATCTCCAGGAGCAGGGAGCTGTGCCAACCCCCTCTGCGTCCCGGTGAGTCGGTGCATGCATGCAAGCCGCTCGCACGCCTCCCCATAAGCATCGATCAATGGGGAAGCGCACACACACGCGCGCGCGCACACACTCACAAGCAGGGCAGCCTCTGCAAACAACTGCTTGTTAAGTTAAAATTAAACTCTGCACAAATATTGACCTTTGGAGGGGACACAAACTCTGCCGATATATTTACCAGCTTTATAAATGGGCCTGACCACAGTGCCCTATATGCTGAGCTGGAGGAGATGAGGGCTGTGGAGGTGCCCAAATGAGGTGCATGTCCCACACTCCCCAAATGAGGCTCTCTCCGGACAATGCCACTTGTGCCCCCCAGCTGCCCCCCACCCTCCCCAAAGTCCCTACTCCAGCCTGAAGGAGGATGGATGGTGGGCGTGAGGATGAGCTGGACCCACTTTTCCCCTCAACTTACAGTTTCTTGGGGGAGCAGCCAGCAGCTCATGGACAGCCCTGGAGCACCCAGGGGAAGCTCTTGTACTTTCTGGGCTTGTGAAATTGGTCCAGCACAGCAGTCCTGAAGGTGCCTTTCATCTTCCAACCCTTCCAAACATCTGCATTGACCAAAGCCTCACTGTCTTGCAGGGGCACCCACTGCCAAACGCCAGCTGCCCAGCATTCGGACGGGCTGCTCCACCCACGAGTCTGTGCCCCCTCTGCAGAGTGCCCAGCACATCCTGGGGGCTTCCCATCTCTCAAGGGGAACCCAGAGCTCAGGGCTCAGTCCTCCATCTGGGAAGGCTTTGGAAGCTGCAGAAACATCAGCAGCTTGCAGCCAAGGGCAAAAAGGACCCAGCGACAGAAATGATGCAAAGAGAAGGCACAGTACAGCTCTGTGGTGGGAAGTCACCCCTTGCGAACCCACCAGAGCTCTCAGAAGCAGCCAGCATGCCCAGCTGAGCATACGGGGGAATGCAGTGGGACTGGGAAAATACTTAGGGCAAGGTGTTTCCCCAAGGATGGCTAAACCAGCTTGGCTGTTGTAGGAGAAAAGGCAAGTTCCTCTCACAGCCTACACCTAGGGTAAAGCACGGGAGGCAAGTTGGAATAAAGGGTGACTTTTGCAGGCAGAGGGTACAAATGGGGTGGCACAGGAGGCAAGAGCATTTCTCAATGATATTAAACTCTTCAGGGCAGTCAGAAAAACTGCTGAGTGCAACAAGTTGCTGTTGAATGGCTGGGCAATGAAGGCAGGCATGAAGTCAGCGCTGATGAATGTAGCACAAAGGACAAGGGGAACAACCCCAGCCATGCGGTGCATGGTGCAGGGGAGACATTCCTGTGTTAATGCAAGGGGAACACACCAGCTTGGGGCTCAGCCAGAGAGAATAGGACCCTGCACATCCCGAGGATACCAGGCTGAGGCCAGCATGTCTGGGACCATCACTGCCCCTCAGTCCTTGGTCAAAGAGGATGACAGGACAGCGGGTACAGGGTTCGGCTGAGCATGCACCAGCGGGCAGCAGTGCTCAGCATGCAAGAGGGATGATGGAGAGTGGATTTAGGAGATGGCCCTGAGGATCTGAGCGTGCAAACCCAAGGCTATGCATAGCCAGGAGGGGGGTGCAAAGAGGGTGTGCACGCAGCAGGCACAAGTCCTGCGCCAAGAGCAGTGCGTGCACCGGCTGGGCGGTGGGAGGAAGGCTTGTGCCCACACCAGCTGACTGATGCCTGGCCCCAGGGATGCAGGGAGGAGAGCACGACACATACAGCAGGGGATGCCCAAGTTCCAGCTCTCGGAAATACTGAATAGAGTCTTATTCAGGCTGATGTAAAACACTGTTAAAACACACAAAAATCCTTTGAGTAATGGGCGAGCGGGAAAGAGGCATCTATAATTAACAGTAACTGTTCGAGACGGTCGCTGCCCAGAGACGTGTACTGTGCAAAACCACTTGAAAAGGCCTCGTCTGAAAGGCGAAGCCTGGGGTTTTTCAAGAAGCCCGTCATGTAACGATCCTGGCCCTTCCAAAATAATTCTGCCATATTAAAAAAAACCAAAACCTCAGCTTAATCGCCCTGCAGCTCTGGGACTGGAGAGCTCTGAGAAGAGGGGAAGGGAAGCACAACCGGCTTCCAATTAGAGCCTCGTTAGAAAGGAAAGCTGGGGAGCTATTAGAGAGCGGGCCGGGAGTGAGCTGAGCTGAGCTGAGCCAGCTGCCTGGAGACCCACTGCAGGAGGGGCGTCCCCATCAGCCCTGCCCCCTCTCCCCCCCCCTAGGTGGGTGCTCTGGGACCCCAAGGGTGGCATGGTCCCAGCTGTGGGCACATGGCCTCAGCAGATGGAGAAGAGATCGCTGCAGTCACACGCCTAAAAGCCCCCTGGGAAGTCCTGGCCCTCCACAGGGCAGGGTTTGGGGATGCTCATGGATCTGTTCAGGGAGCACAGGGAATGGGAGGAAGGGGAATTGGGGCTAGAAGGATGCTGCAGCTGGAGAGGGGAAGTGAAGCAGGGGTCTATGAGCTTCACTGCCTCCTCCCACCTTTGGAGGTACAGAGCTGAGGCCAGAGACTGCCCCAGCCTGCGTGTCCCCGTGACACCAGGATGGGGCTCCTGGCTCTGCCAAGCCCTGGGTTGCAGCCGTGGGGAGAGAGGACAGTCCCACTGTGACTGCATCCATCCTCCTGCCCCGCAGGCACACCTTGCCACCTTCCCTGGCACCTCAGGTCCCCATCCCCTCCCATGCAGACCAGTGTCTCCCAGTGCCCAGCATGCCTGCAGCTCGAGGATGGCTTGTGCAGTGCCTACAGCCAGTTACTGAAGCACCAGAGCCCAGCCAGGTTGGTGTGAATGCCAGGGCATCATCGCCTGCAGCACAGGTTCAGCCACAGCATCCACCCCAGGCCGTTTGCTTCATCAGCTCTGCCTTTAATTGTGCCCGCCAGCCCTGCCTGCCTGGCCCAGGGCACCAGGCACCCGCTCGCCTGCCTGCAGCCCAACTCCAGGGCCAGCCAGTCGGGAGGCTCGCTGCCCAGAGCAGCCTCCCCTTCCCATCCCACAGCCTGGGACCCATCCAACACAAAGTTAATTTCTAACCATGGGTAACCACCAGTGCCCGAGCTGGGATGATTTATCCCCTATCTGCCTGGGTCGGATTTATGAGCCACACATCCCCTAGGCTACGATAAAGGCCATGTCTGTGCTCCTCCATCCCCCCCCTTCCCGTAGCCCCTCCGTGTGGACTCGCTGCCCCCCCCCCCATTTACAAGCCTTCCCCCAGTACGGAAACCTGACAGCCCGCAGAAGAACAGTAAACAGCACAGAAAATAGCACACGCTGGAGGCCAAGGAGAGACACGCTGGCCGGGGAAGCCACAAATGGTTCCTGCTTTCAGGACCTGTTCAAGAAAACAGAGTGGGACGTACCCTGGGCTCCCACCAGCCTTCGAAAGGGGAGAGGGGAGCTGCTATTAATAGCTGAGCCAGGGCACTGCTTGCATGCAGGGCTGGGTTGGACGATGCCACAGCCGTGACTGGGATAGCTGAGCAGCAAGGAGCGGTCCCTGTGGCATCAGCCAGAGGCAGCGCTGGGTGGGAGTGGGCATTTGCCCTACAAATGGGAATTCACATGCAGGGTGGAAATTTCCTCGGCCCATCAGTCCAGCATGAGGCCAGGAGAACCGGGAACTCAAAGTGGGGCCAGGTGCTGCTATGTTTGCCCCTGCCAAGCAGCACTGGGCAGGGGGTGCCAAGGGAGGGCTCATCCCTGCACCCGCTTGTTCCAGTCCATCCTCTGCTGGCAGACGGTGCTCGGCAGCCCAGCACCTGGGCACACTGTCATGGGGATGCCCCAGATTTGCACTTAAGGCTGCTCCAGGGTCTGACCATGGTGGTGATGAAGGCATGTGTCACCTGGCTTCTTTTTAAACAAGGTCTGAGGCTTCTACCCCTGTGCTGGCAACATGCTCAGCCCCTGAGCAGCACTGGGCATTACTGCAGTGCTGGCAGCCTCCGCAGCATGTCAAAATGTGCAGAGAGCTGCATGCACCTGGATCTATTTTCTGCCCCTCTGCCAGCCACTTTGCCAGAGCTCGGATGCTCTGCGTGCACCACGGCAGTCAAGATGCTCCTGCCCCACCAGCCAGGATGGCATCACCCTTTGTACCGCCACCAAGGGCTTCCAGTCCCCGCAGCCAGCCAGATGCGCAGCCCAACAGGTGGACAAATGGGCCGGCTCTTGGCGACCTGGCCATACAGATTGTGGTCCTGAGCTGCACTGAGCAGCCCAGCCCAAAGCAGCCCCCCTGTCAGTGGCAGCGAGCTGGGGAGGGAGCAAGGGGCAGCAGTGACAGCCCTGGGGTTTGCAGGATGAGGCTGCGAGGAGCAGGATGGATGAGGCTGGAGGCAGCATCCTGGCTCTTGGGGCAGGCACCGCCATCCCCCTGCCCTCTGCAGCGCTGATAGCGGCAGCCCCGGCAAGGGAGAGAAGAGAGCCTTGTTCTGGGGCCAAGACTAAGGCGATTCAGTGCTCCACTCCCCTGAGGTTTCTCGGGTGAAACCTGGCTCTGTAATGGCTGTGTCTGTAAAATGTATGGAAATGCCCATAAAACCTGTATCAAATGCTATATGGATATATATGGATATATGGAGAGAACTATGAAATTAGGAGCACGTGGGGAATTGGGGCAGGACGGCTCCCTCTGAGCCGTAAAAACACACAAGTGAAAGGCAGGGGAGGCAGGAGTGCCGGGAGCCGCGCAGACAGGCCGGCACGGCCAGGAGCCAGGGGAAGGGCACCCCGGCTCCACGCTGAGTGGCTCTGCCGAGACCTGCGCCCACAGAAAGTGTCCAGGATGGAGGGACCTCTCTGTGGGGCAGCATGGGACAGACCCCTGCGCAGGGCTGGGGATGCCTCGGCAGGGCTCCGGGCATGGCCAGGGGGGCCTGGCTGCCAGGACACCCCAGCAGTACCCCTGAACCAGAGGCAGCTTGAAGATGAGCTGCCAAAATGATGAGCGGGAGGCTGGAGAGGGGAGATGCATAAAGGTCTCTGCTGTGGATGGCAGCAGCCCACTGCAGTATCGATGTCTGAGAGCCATCAGGGAGCCTAAAGTGAGGGATGAGAGGACAGGGGAGAGGTGTAGAGGCAGTGGGAAAATAACCACTGGTCCCAGTTGGGAAAAAGAGCCGGCACCAGCTGAGTGTGGCAGAGCAGCCAATGGCAGCCCTGGAGGTGCACCAACCTGTATATCCCTTCGGGGATGCCCCCTCCCTGAGGGAGAGTGCCAGCGTGAGAAGACGGCACAGCACCAGCTAGAGCAAGCAGCTTCTGGTTTTGCTCCAAGGGCACACACCAAATGCAACGCACATGGGCAATCCCAAACACACAGCGCTCCTGAGATGGGCCCACAGCACAAGGAGCTCTTCGCGGGACTCTACTTGCCTGCTGGGCTTCATGCCCTCCTCTGCAGGGGTAGTAGCGGTGTGAGAACATGGGCAAAGAGACACGCTGAGCAGCAAGCAGAGCCTTGCTGCCATCAGCATCCCATCATATATAGCTGCCACGAGCCAGCTGAGCTTCTATGATCCTACACAGCAGACTCCCCTTTTCCTACAATCCCATCACTTTGAGCACTGAGGTTTTAAGAAAATCTCTAATATCAACAGGTTTTACAGCAAAATCATAAACAAACAGGCAAACAGAGGGCCCTTGCCAAGGAGTAAGCAACAAATGATGAGAGAGGAGGTGAGCCATGGCAGTTTGCTGTCACCATTGACAACGTTTGCTCCCTGTGCCATGCTGGGCAGCACCCAGTTGGCTCCAGTCCATCTTGCCTTGCCGCAGCAGGGGCCAGAGAGCTGGGACCCCACACCCAGCCCTCCGCTGCTCCCACCAAAACCTTTCACTCCTTGTAGCCTTCCTAAAGCAGAAAACAGGCCCAGAACCCCCAAATTTGGGGCTTAATCTCATTCATTTTCCCTGGTCCACTTGCCCTGAGAGCGGTGAGCATGGAGGGACCTGTGCAGCAGGGAAACCCAGGGCAGGCTCCAGACCCAGGCACGTCCCTGCTCCTAACCCCCATGGAGCTGATGCTGTGGCAACGGGGGAAAGCTCCTTGGCCGCTCCACCCGGCATCCCTGCTGCGTGACAGCCCCTGCGTGGCTCCCCGCTGTGCCGCTAACCAGCGTGAAAGCACAATGCTGGTACCAGCCCCGCTGCCCAGAAGCATCCCTGTCACAGAGGCTGCGGCCAGAAATGCAATGCCAGGGCTGCAGAGAGGCAGTGCTCGGGACACAGAGACGCGGTGCCGGGGTTGCAGGCACGCCCGGCTCCGCAGCCCCACGCAGCCGGCAGCAGCGGGCCATCAGGCGGCCGCTGACCGGAGGCAGGGCGCCATCTGCCGCGTCCCTGTCACACGCCAGCCCACGGCGTGTCCCCAACCCCGCCAGCGCAGAGCCCCCCCCGCCGTAGGCAGGCAGGCGGGCGCGGGGCACCGGGCCCAGCTGCAGGCAGGGAGCGTGCTGCCCGCTCTGCTCTCTCCCCTGTCCCCTTCTACCTGCCGGCGTGACAACCAGGAGAGGTCACAGCCCCGCGCAGGGTGGGTGCAGGGCAAGGTTTGGAGCCTCTGGGGTGCAAGGGCAGCCCACAGCGTTATGGGGGGGTGGGTGTGTGACAGCGCTGAGGTGTCCTGGGGGGCCGCAGGGACAGCTCGGAGGGCCTGGGCAACCTCTCTGCCGCTCTGACACCCAGGGCACCTATTTCGCAGCAGTGCGGCGGGGATGAGGATGCAAATGCCTCCAGGCCGTCTCCTTTGGGCTCCAAGCCCCTAGTGCTGGGGCTGGAGGGGGGAGTTTGGGTTGTCCTACAAAACAAATCCGGAAAGCAGGGCAGTTAGGTGGGCATGCAGGGGGACATCGGCAGCAAAACAGTCAGAGGGACAGAGAGGAGAGGGCAAGGGATGGAGGGGACGGAATGGAGCGTTACAGGGATGGAGGTACCTGAGACCCTCCTGGCACTCTGCTCTGCATCACCAGTCTCAGACCCTGCCCAAGGGCTTCCAGAGGCACTGGACAGCTTTTGGGGGACAGGTTAAGGGGTGCCCCACCAAGGCAGGGGTCCCCCACCAAGGCAGGGGTTGCCAGGCAGGGACAGGGCTGCAGGGGCTAGACACCGTGGCAGGCTGCAGGGGAGAGAAGGGACACCGGAGGATCCCTGTGCCCAGGTGTTACCCATGGGTATGCTAGGCTTCGAGCTCAACTGAGTGGCCACAAAACAGGACAGCACCCAGGGAGAGCCGGTCCCCAAATCCCCACAGCTCACCCTGCACCAGCAACCGTGGCCCTCGCTCAGCCCTAGCCAGTGGCAGGTTGGCACCTCTGGCTCTGCACGGTGCCACCTTCCCAGGCACCACGCTGCCAAGCAGGTGAAAAACATGCAGGGGCCATGCAGTCAAGGGATGCGACATGAATATGGATGAGGCCGAGTGGGCTTATGAATATTAATGCCCTTTGTGGCTTTCAGGAACATCAACGTGGCACAGAGATCTAATATTACTCCTGGCCACGCAAATGCAGTGATATCCTCATGTCAACCCTGCCAGGACCGTGCCAGGCATGCCCCAGCTGGCAGGGCCAGGGTGGCATGCCAGTCCCCAGCCCATGTCCCCAGGTTCTGTGCTCCACCTCTCTGGCACCCCCGGGGAGTGGGATGGGAGCCCTGCTCTCTCTGCAACCCTGTGGTCCTGGAATGCAGGGAGCAAGAGCCAGGCAGGCAGGGCTCTGCGACTGTGCTACCTGTGCTGTGCCAGGCACATGTGACCGCAGTGACCCGGGAGCCAGCTGAGGGACGCTGCCTGGGGAGCAGAGGAGTGCGCCCCGCAGCTGGGAAATTGCACTGACTGGCTCCAGCCCCTATGGACAAGGGGCAGCCCAAGCTGGCAAGGTCGGCATGGGCCAGTAATGCTTTAAAAAGCATCATTATTGAAGGTTACAGAGCCAGAGGGAGGATTCCCCAGGGAGCTGGGGGTGCCTGAGCATCCTTCCAGACATGCCACCAGCAAGCTCAAGGGGAGGGCAGGGCAGGCAGGGCCCCGGGGAGGCACAGGGATGGCAGGCGGGATGCGACTGCACTTGAGACACACACCTCCTCCCTGGCCTTGGGGAGGATGGGACCTGGGGAGCGGCTGCCCTGGCGCTTTCCAAGGACCCCGGGCCAGAGAGCTGCCGGACTAGGACCTGAGGACCAGCCACGCTGAGGGCCACGGGCATCTAAGGATGCTCCCCCAGACCCGTCCTTCATCCCTCTGCCGCGATACCCATCTGCGTCTCCCCCCAGCAGCCACACCTCCCAGGACAGCACTGCTGCCAGCAGGGACACAACTGGGAAGGATTTCAGGGGTGTAAGACTTTTGGCTTGGCAGAGCATCCCCACCGCATCCCCCCCCAGCTCCGTGCTGGAGGGTGCCCTGGGCCACCTGCGTCCCCTTGGCGAGGCTGGCAGCCCCGGGGCGAGCGCGGCAGTCCCTGGGCACGGCGGCAGGCTCCCGCGCTCGGCCGGTGCAGCGCGAGGTCACACCCAGGCCCGTGAACCCGGGCAGGCACAGGGGAGACCTTCTAGTCACACAATTACTATATTATGTAGCACTAATAAAAAAAAAAAAAAAGGGGGGGGGGGGGAAGGGCTTGAAGTTTTCTTAGTGCCACATAGTAAAGTATTTATAGAAAGCCAGGCGTGAATGGGCCGCTCACAGGCCACACTCCTCCTCGGCGTCAGGATCTCCAGGAATTATTCTGTGCAGTCACATTGTTGTATTCACCCAGAGATTGAGTTTAATTACAGACACGCGGGTGAACAGGCTGTCAGTGTTCCAGACTCGCCAGGGAAAGGGCAACTGAGCTCCCTTTAATGAATGTATTTTAAAAAGACCCAAGGTTGAAATAGGGAGGGGGAGGAGGGGGGCTGGCAGAGGCAGTGCTGGGGGCGGCGGGGATGGGGAGAAGGGGCCACGGGGGGGATGCGGGGTATTGGGAGAGCCGCAGGGGCTCTCTGGGTGGGGGAACAGGGCTGGGATGCTGGGGAGAGGATGGGTACAGCAGGCACAGGGTGTGGGGCACAGGGAGCAAGAGGCGTGTGGCCCAGATGTGGCCAGAGCTGCTCGCAGGATGCAGGGCCCCGAGCATCCGCTGCGTGCAGGATGGCAGATCCCTTTGGAGACCTGGAGGAGCTTCCCAAAGAAAACGGGGGGAGTGGGGAGGGCTCCCAACTTATTACAGAGCAGGGTATAAACAGAACAAATAAATATAGAGCTGCTTTATTACAAGGCTGGCCAGCTCTGGTGGCTGGCTGATTACAGGGCAGGCTGCTCCAGCGCTACGCAAGCCCAGACCTCAATAAAGGCCAGATTGGAGCTGCCTTTTGCTCATTGACAACTTCGGCGCGCTCCCGCCGTGCCGCTCAGCTCCAGCACGCCGCTGGCTGCCCCCGCACCCTAGCACGGGGCAAAGGGGAAAATAAAAGCTTAAACAAATAGTGAGTAAGCGATGAGCAGGGGCAGGCGGGATCAGCAGCCTTGCAGACAAGCACTAAAAATACAGCTTATTTTCCTAAGGAGCCAGCAACTTCCAAAACTGGAGATTTAAACAAAAAAAAAAGGAAAGAATAAAATGCCATAAGAATTATAAATCCATGGCGGGGGTGGGGGAAAGACCCAAGAACAAGGAAAGAAAAACACAGTGATGAGTAAGACACACACATGACATACATAAATACACCAAGGCGGAAATGCATAAGCCTCCTGCACACAGAGGCACACGCAGGCACACGCAGAGGCACACGTGCGGGGCCAGCTCCCGGCTCCCCACTCCCGGTGGGGATGGAGCCAGCCCGCGGTCTCTCCTCTCCTCTCCCCGGGGCTGAGGGCATTAACCTCCACACACACACACACACACACGTCTTTCCAGGGCTCGGGCTGAAAGGGCACTTTGTCTCCTGGTCCCCGGCGCTCTCTACACCTGGGCTCCCAAGCCACCACCGGCGAGGTGGTGGCCGCTGTCCCCGAGGGCTCCCACGACCACCTTGGTGCTGAATCCCTTGCGCCTGGCACAGTCCATGGACCCTGCGGTGGGGCAGAGGGTCAGGGCACAGACCCAGGCGGGCCAGGAGCCTCCTGGCCAGCAGCCGAGGCAGCCCCGTGCCCGGGCAGCCAGCCAGCGTGCCAGCCCCCGGCATGCCCGCAAGAGATGAGGGAGGGATGGAGACCAGCACGTCCGTGGGGCTGCGGGTCAGGAGGCTTTAAAGGAGTTGATTTAGTATTGTCCCACCTGCCCTGAAACAGGCACTTGAGCAACGGATGGAGGTTGCCTCAGGTCATCGTAGTGCTGAACAGAGCCCTTGTAGCATGGGGCAGGAGAAAGGGGATGCTTTGGGATGAGCCGGCTCCCCTGGGCACAGCTGGGTGGGACTGCTGTGGTCCCGCATGTCCCCCATGCACCGCCCTGCCAAGGAGATACTCCCCCAAACACCTCCCCACAGTGATGGATGAACATCAGCCTGACCACCAGCCCCACTGACGTCCTTACACTCTCTCAGCACCACTGCACCCTCTCCAGGGCACGAGTTTGGGAGAAGGGGCAGCGCTGAAAGGGAAAGCAGGCGGTCCTGGTGCTGCGCAGCCTTCCTCGGTGGTTTGCAAGGGTCCCTCCCCTGAAGGTATCACCGTGTGCCCCAAGGGACCCCGGCCCCCTGCCTCACACACTGCCCATCCTGCTCTGCAGCAGAGCCTGGCCACAGTGTTCTCGGGGAACTTGTATGGGGCAAAGCAAGATACAGCAGAGCCCCAAATCTCCTTCCACACCCTGCACAGGACAGCAGCACGCGGGCCACGCCAAGCACCTGCCACCTCTGCATTTCTTCTGCCTTCACCACCCACCATTACCTGCACAGGCAGGTCCCTGGCCGGGCACACAGTGCACGGCACACAGTGAGCCCGGGGCCGGCCGGGGCCACCACGGCAGTCCCTGCTGCTGTCCCCCCCCAGCCTGGGGAGCGGAAAACGGATCTCTGCAAAGGGCAGCTCATGCGGAAGCTGTTCGCATCCCGTAGTGTGGGCTCGACGGGTGAGGAGCAGGGCAGCTCCCGGGTCGCCGGGTTATCGGATGATAACAAGCCAGCACAGCCCGAGCACGCGACTTCCAGCAATGCAAGGCTGCTTCCTTTGTTTTGGGAAAACAAGAGGGGAACGAGACCTTTTCTGGCACGTTCTTGCCTGGCCTGAAGCTGTCCCCCATTTGCACCGGCTCACAGAGGAGCCGTCCCCTCTGCCCCGCTCCTGGCAGGAGGAGGGGGCCAGCGCCAGCCCTCGCCCTTTTCGCCTTTCCCACCTATGCAAGGAGCAGGGCTGGAGTCAGTGACCCGCCGAGCGGGGCCGGACGGCCGCTCCTTGCATCTGGTGGGCATCCCGGCTGCCTCCCCAAGCCTGGCTGTGCTGCGGGCTCGCAGCCCTGATGGGGACCCCCCGTCCTGCCTGCACAAGCCCATCTCCCCAGCACCCTGAGAGGGCGATGCTAAGGCTTGGGGGAGCCAAGACACCCATGCTTTGGGCTGTGGGGACCCTAGCATGGTAGGGTTAGCTCAATGTCTCCCCCATCCTCAGATGTGGAGCTGAGCCCTGTATTGGGGCAGGGGAGTGGCACAGGGTGGCACGGGGCTCGGGCAGCCATTCCCACCTTCCCCTCTGTCCCATGGACCTGCTCCATCCCTGCAGCAGTACCCCCTGCTCCCTGGAGAGCTGCGGGTTTGATGGCGGTGTGGGAGACCCCCACCCCTTCCCCAGCGGAGGAGGAGGAGGAGGAAACATAATAAGAAAAATAAAATTTATAAGCGAGGCAGTAATTACAGTGTGGCTACAAAAGGCTGCCTCCTCAGGGCCATCATTATGTGGCTAAATTTAACGCCCCGTGCGGCTGCTCGGGGGGGGGGGAGCCGCGTCCCAGGGCTCTGAGCATCCACACAGACGCCGGCTCCTGCTACCTTCCCTCCGTGCCGGCCAGGGCAGCACAGCTGAACGGCAGCCAAGAAAGCCATAAAGCAGGTCAGAATTTTTTTAATAGTCTATTTACCAAGATGCTGTTTTTACTGCCGAGGTTTCTCTCGTTTTATCTCTGGCTTTTTTTTTTTCCCCTTGCTCTCTCTTTTTCCCCTGACTCCTGAACAGACTGGGCTGTATTTTCTGTTTTAGGTTCCTCTCTCTCACTTGCTCTAAATACTATTTTCAGAACTCTAATTTTATACGGTATGTCCCTTTTTTTTTCTTTCTCTCTCTTTTTTTTTTTTTTTTTTGGTAAATATTTGCCATGACTAAGCCAGGACACATCCCGTTTAAAAGGCTCCCATCCCACAAAACATCAGCCCTTTAATGACATGAATCTCATTAGCTCTCCCCATGAAAAGAGGTATAGAAAGGGAGCATCACTCAGCCCCTCTGAGTTCCTGTATCTGCACAGACATATATTTAGCCGTGTGTACTGTACAGTCACAGGAGGGGACAGTCTGGGCACACGCACACCACCTCATTCAGCCAGAGGGACCCAGAGCAGGGGCCCCTGGGACCAGTGGGTTTTGGGATATCCGTCTGTCTGGGATGGGGTTAGGAAGGGCTCTGGGCCCAGCGGAGCCGGAGCCGGTCCCCAAGAGGTGGCGGCTGGGCACAGAGGAGCCTCAGAGCCCCTCCAAGCTGGGATTTGGGATCCTCTGAAGGACCTTCGCCAGCGGGGGGGGGCTGGTTGTGTAGAGCCCACCAGTGCAAGGAGCAGGGCTGCAAGAGGGGCCCGGGCACTGCCCTCTCCAGGTCCTCAGCCCCACCGGCTGTTTTTGGCACTGGGCAGCAGACACTGGCTGCACACTTGGAGCTTGACCCCAAAGGGCCAGCACAGGGTCCCAGGAAAGGTATTGGGTCCGACAGCCCAGAGAGGTTTCATTACTGTGGTGAGGATCTGTCTGCACCCACCTACAGACACCCAACACCGGAGCTGGCAGAGCATCTGCAGCCTGGGTGCAAGCACAGCATCAGGGCTCCCAAGAGGTCAGGCTCTTCCAGCCTTCCTCCCAGCAGAGGAGGAGGCTCTGTCTCCATCCATAATGGCATCTTCTGTTGGGAAACCTATCCATCCACAGTCCCATGATCATCCCTATTTCAGCAGGGTCTTCCCTTCCCCAGCATGGCCATCCCTTCCTTGGTGTGGTCCTTCCTTCCTCAGCATGGTCATCCCTTCTTTGACATTGTCATCTCTTCCTCAGCACTGTCATCCTTCCCTCAGGATGGTCACTGTTTCCTCTTGGTTTGACAGCTGTCTGGTACCAGAGGGTGAAAGCCCAGGAGATGCCACAGGCTTCCCCATGCTGAGATCTCACCCACAGAGCCTGAAGCCAAACACAGCAGGAGAGGTCCACGGAGAAGAATTTGCTCTCTCTTTCCCAGATCCTCTCTACATTTTCCCTCTCATTTCTAGTCCAACCAAGTTACGGTGCTATTCCTCAGCCCCACCACACCCCTCCCATGCTTGCATCAGGTGAGCGTGTTAACACGACCTCCTCCTCTTCCAGAGCTGTCCCCTGCAAGTCAGGTGTGAAAGCTGTGCAAACATACTGCTAAGCCCGCAGCATGGGGCATGGCTGCACTCACCGCATTCACATGGGTGCTCCTCCACATTTTGGGGGAGACAGCAAGAGAATAATCCCAAGAAGGGCTGCAGACGGGCAGTGCCGTGCAGAGTTCAGCGCTGCTGCAGACGTTGCACTGACTGAGCAGCAAAAGCTCTCCAATCCATAAATAAACCTGGGGGGATTTTACTTCCCTGCTGTTTTCTTTAAATTGCTTTAAAGATTTGGTTTCGGCAGCTGAGGACACCCAGCATTAAGCAATACCACCAGCTCAGGCAGCAGATGCCCACAGTCAAAAGATAACACGCCCACGCTGGCTGCATGCACAATCTCTGGTGTGGGACCCTCTCCTTCACAACGGGGACACATTTCCAAGCCTTTCCACAACCCGGAGAGCAAGACACAACTGGAATGGGAGACTCACACCTCCCCAGGCGCATGGCTCCCAGAGCTGAGGCTTTCTGCAGCCGTGCCGGGAGCTGGAGCCCGTGTGCCGGGCAGGGCTCCATGCGCGCATGGCCCGCCGAGCCAGGCTCCCCTCCGGCCCCCAGCAGCCAACATTAATTCATTAACAGTCCCATTAACACCCAGCTGTGGTTTCCCCCCAAACTCAGGCAGGGACCCGCTCCCCTGTGACAGCTGCTGACAGGCCAAGTTTCCACCTTCAGCCCTTCTGGAGTCCTGTATAAAAATAAGCGGGGCTTTTTTTCAAAAGGAAAACTGTATTTCCCCTATCCGCACGCCCGCGTACACGTGCAGGACTCGCAGCAGGAATTTGCTCCAATTTCCCCCACCCACAAACACATCGCCTTTGGCCAGAGACCAAACATGGGCATTTTCAGCCCAAAATATCAGGTTTTTCAGCACCCAGAAGACAAGAAGCTGGCATGACCCTGAGCTGGGCTAAATAGGGTGCCCGCTCCCTGGCCAAGGGGTGCTGCAAGACCCAGCAGTGGTCCCGCCGTGGCCTCATCCAGCAACCCCAGCAAGGCAGCTGCCAGTGCATCCCAAGGAGTTGCCCTCTTGACATGGCCGAGCAACCTGTTTGGGATCTGGGACCCAATTTCTATTTTCCCCTTTTCATCGTCTTTCCCAGACAGCCATGAGCACCAGATGCTCCAGCATCCCAAGGAGATGCCCAGCCCAGCACCCACATGGGACTTGCTACCCAACATCTATTTTCTCCTTTTCTACATTATCATCTTTCCTCGACAGCCGTGAGCACCAGCTGATGTGCAGGAGGCAACCTCCGACCCTCCAGAAGCCCGGGACCATCCCATGCCCCAGAGGGGCTGATATCCTTGCCCTACTGCATCTGGCTGCACACCGGGCTCTGCAGCCTGTGCTCTCACTGAGAAACTGGAGACCAGGGAGCAGAGACCTCCATGAAATGCAGCCCCCGCAGGATCAGAGCACTGCTCGGGGCTGGCTGGGCGTGCTACCTTGGGTATGTCACCAACGGGGTGGCTTCAGCTCCCTGGAGAGGATAAAGCAAGGGCCACCTATCTCCCAAGGTGCCTGGCCGCTAGCAGAGCGCCCTGCATCCCTTTGATCCAGAGGTGTTCACCTCGCCAAGAGCCCTCTAACTACTCCTTCCTTTAAATAGCAAAGCTCACAAATGCCCTATACGGCTCCATGTCTATACGTTGTCTATGTATTTGTGTACACACACACACACAACACACAGAGATTTATTCGTGTTTTCAGAGTGGTTCAGGATACATTCCAGGACGAAATTCCAGCCGGTGCTGGAGCCAAGAACATCAGTGGCCCCGGCGTTTGCTGCCCCCTCTGCCTGCGCACACACTAAATACGGAAAGGGAGAGGTATAAATAGAGAGACTAATACATGAATGGCCCTGTTTCCTTATGCAGATACATAGGACACAAAGGTCTGAGCGGAGTGGGAGCAGGCAGCCTCAGGAATCTGGTGGCTGTGTTCCTGGGTGCAGTGTAATCCCTCCCTGGGTGCTGCTGCCTGCCCAGATGTGCCCAGCTGTTCAGTACCACCTCTGCATGGGCTGGCATGACTGGTAGAGGCTATGGGGGCATTGGCCTGAGGAGTAGGGAGGGAGAAGCTCTCAGGAACACTGAAAAAAGCTGCCTGTGGATGTCACAGGAGAAAAGGCACTGCTGGGGGCATGGGGGGACCTGGAGAAGGGCTCAGGACATGCAGGGACATGGTCAGTAAACCTGGCAGCCCATTTTGGGCACAGCAGAGGTGCAGGGAGCTGGGGAAGGCAGCATCAGGGGTGCAGGCAGCACCATTCCTCTGCCCTGCCTGTGGCTGGTGAAGCCGGTGGGGATGGCGACACCCCAGTCCAGACCCCATCAGCTGGGGATGGAGAAGCCGCCACGTCCCTTGCTGACACAGAGCAGTGCCTTTAGAGCCCCATCAAAGTCCACCTTGTTCTCCTTCCCGAAAGGTCCTTTGCTTACACGAGCTACTGCCACATCCTGAGCTGAAGGGCCAGGACGGGTGGCTGCAGGGTGCAGCGGCAAGGGGCAGACCATGCCCTGTGCCTTTCCCCTGGCAGCCATCCCCGCATCCCCCCTTTGCCCTCCTCTAACCCAAACACAGCCCCAGCAAGCTCAGCCTAGCGAGGCTGGGACCCCAGATGCCTGCACGCTCCCCGCTGCCCGCTGCCCGCTCCCCAGGGCCGGGCAGCTGCCTGTGGCCACAGGGCAAATAAAGCCCAAGATGCGGGAGCGGGGCCGGGAGTGGCGGTGGGGGGATTGCTGCTCCGCTTTCCGGAGGGGGAAGGGGCTCTCCCCCTTCAGTGCTCCCGTTTGAGCTGAGGCTTGGCACTGGCTCAAACCACTGCTTGCTGACACGAGATCAATCATCCCCTGAGCTGAGCTGCTCCTCGGCAGCACCGTGCGGCCAGTGCCCGAGCACGGGCTGGGGCCTCTCCCGCAGGAGTGGGGTCTGGCCCCTTCTGCCAGACGGCCTGCGACACCCCTCTGCCTGCTTGCAGCGGCACCTGGCACGGCACGGCGTGGCGTGGCATGGCACGGCATGGCATGGCACAGCATGGCACGGCACAGCTTTACATGGTATGGCACAGCATGGTATGGCATGGAAAGGATGAGGAAGACTCTGCCTGCAAAGCAAGACCACATGCCACTGCAGAGTCAAGGGCCGTGCAGTGCCCCAGGGAGGGTGGCTGTGATGGCGCTTGTCTATCCCTCCATCCCCAAAGAAGCCACCACATGATGCTGGGCTGAAGTGGGGCTGGGACCAAGCAGGCAGCTGCCCATACTTGGCCCATGTGCCACCCACCCTCCGCAGTGGCAGTGCCAGAGCTGTGGCCAGGCACAGCTGCAGTCACACGGGGTCTGGTTGTGAATCCCCACACATCCCCAGCAGGACCATCCCAGCAGGGCTCCCGGGACAGTAGCCGCTGCTGTCGCGGCGCATCCCTATGTCCAGCAGATGCAAAGGCTGGAGCAATCACGGCCAGCCCAGCCCCAGCCTGGCTGCTGGGGGCTTACTCCTTGCCCACAGTCTGGGCACTATTTTGGGCAGGCTGCTGCCCCAGGGCACCCATGCCAAGTCTGGTTTTAAGCAGCGTGCATCTCCACTGACTCACTGCTTATGCAAGCAGCCTGTGGCTGCCGGCAGCAGCCCAGAAAGCATGCCCTGGACGGGCCCCCCTCACCTGATCGGGCTTCAGCAAATAAATAAATAACGCCGCAGCACTGCCCGCCACGTGCCTCCACCGCAAACACCACGGGGGGATGGTGCCCATGCAGCAGTCGGCCCCCACACAGCGATGAGCACCTGTGCTCTTCCCCAAGTGCCCCGCTGTGGGCACAAAGCGCTGGCCCCTGGCCCCCGTCCCCCATCCCCTTCAGTCATCAGACATGGCACTCTGCCCCTTGCGCCCGTCGGTGCTGGCATGCACACTCCTGCTGTTGTGAGCGTGCTTATGCGCTGGCACATATGCTCACGCTGAGCAGAAGCGACCCTCTGCTCCTTCTGATTGCAGCAGCGTGCAGCTCCTTGCGTACACACGTGTGCAGGGCAGCGTGTGCCCCACTCCCCCCAGCATGACCGCAGCCCACCACTTTTCCAGCACGGGACCCGGACCCCAGAGCAGCAATGAGATGGGGTGACCAAGGCTTGTTCAGGAATGAAGCAAGGACCCCACAAGCGGCTCCAATCCAGAACAGGACACAGGCACCCATGGGTCTCACTTAATGAGAACAGCACAGATGCTTGGCTGCACAGAAATGCTTGCTCTGCTCATCCAAACGTCCCCGAAAGCCAGCCCCATGCTGCCACCTCTGCCCCGACCCAGCCTGCCCAGGGCCTTACAACTTTTGCACCGCTCAGCCCTGCTGGCAACAGCCGCCGGCTCCTTCCCCAGCCGCGCGCCCAGGGAGCCCAGCTCGGCCGAGCGCCCGTGGCATCTTCTCCCCCAGAGCCATACACCCTGCGTGCGAGCAGCCCATGTCGCACCCACGCTGCTGGCCCCGCTCTGGCCCGGTCGCAGCTGCAAAGCCGCAGCTACCTTGCACTAATTAAAAACATCCCTCGTTGGAAGGAGCCAAAGGGCCGCTTCTTCCCCGCCGCACCGGGCTGGCGCGGGTTTGAGGGATGCCGTCCCCGCCCTGCAAAATGCACGGCCCACCGCCGCCTTCGCCCTCGGCCAGACTGCGGCAGCTCCGCTCCCCGGGGCTTATTTTTAGTGCCTGTTAAAAAGGACAAGCAGGGCGCTGGAGGCAGGCAGCGTGCAGGCAGGTGCCCAGCTGGACCCCAGGACAGCGATGGCCGGTGGCTCCGGCGGGTGCCCTGGCCGCCCTCCACCTGCCCCGCTGGCCCGTGTCCCCTCGCGGGAGGGGGACGGGCGCCTGGCCCCCGTCCCAGCCCCGGTGGGGAACAATAAGAGGGACGCTGACCCCCGGGCGCCCTGACGTCAGCCGGCACCGCCGCCAGCACCGCCGCCAGCCCTGGCCCCGGGGCTCCCGCTCGCCCTCGGCCGGGGCCACGCTGGAAGCCGCCTGTTTGTTTATCTTCCTCTCTGGCGTTGCTTGTTTTGATGGCACATCCTCCTCCTCCTCGCCGGGCCTCGGGGTCGAGCCGTGAACCCGCTGCGTCCTGTTTGCCGAGGTCCCGCGCTCAGCTTGCGGAGGTGCGGAGCAGCCGCCCCCACGCGCGCCGGCCGCGGCAGATAAAAATACGCAGGGCAAAGCATCCTGGGGCACGGGGGCCATATTTGCACTGATGGTATCGGTGACTTTGTCCCCAGCGTACCTGTCCCTGCGCTTCCCAGGGCGGGGGGCACGGCACTGCATGGACCCCCTGACTCTGCACCCCATCGGGGATCTGGACCACGGGCTCTGGCAGAAGCTGTGTCACGAAACGTCAACCATAGCCAGGCCAGGGCAAGCTCTCAAAACCCATGGGTGGACACCCCACGCTGCCCTGCGGGGTCATCTCTGCAAACCAAAGGGACAGCTGGAGACAAAATACCCCCAACCTGCTAGGTTCTAGGCTGCTGGGAAGGGTGCCGGGGCAGCCCTGAGGCGCTGAGCCCTCTTCGGCCGCCTGCTCTTTCCCCTCATGGTGTGAACCCCTTGGGCTTGCCAATAAAAGCTGCCGGCTTTGCCTCGGCTCACGCGCGGCTGCCGCTCTACCTCCAGCTCTGCCCAAGCCCAGGCAGCTGCTCAGCAGTGAACCCTTGCCAAAAACTGCGTGTGTGAAAGCGTCGTTTCCTAAACGTATAAATATTCCCAGGGCTTTGCTGGAAAACTCCCCATGATTAGTTAAAATGTCCTGGACAGCTGAGTGCACACAAACCCAGGGAAAGGGCATGTTTAAGCCGAGAGGCAGTGCAGCTCTGCCCTGGGGGACTGGCAGGTCCTTTCCTCTCCACGGGGTATGCGGCAAATGTTTGGGAAGCGAGCAAAGCTGTGGAGTGATTTCCCGTAACCCGCCAGCCCTGTGCCACACGATCACAATCCCTTTCCAGCCAGGAGGTGCTTACCGCTACCAAACATCCACAACCTGAAGCTCCATTTCCCAGAGGGAGAGGCTGGAATGACCATCAGACCTCTCCTCCTGACCTCCTGCCCACTGACGTTCAACCATGCACATCCCAAGACTGAGCCCAGCAACTTGGTTTTCTTCCAGGCGGGCTCCCAGCCCCCTTTTGGAGACATCAAGATATGGAGGATCAACCACTGCCCTTGGGAACGTGCCCCAATCACTAATCGTCCATGGGAGCAAACCCAAGTGCCTCTGTCCTAGCTCGAAATTGCCTGGATCTGGATCCGGCTCCCGGTGCCTGGCTCATGCTCTGCTGCTCCCCGCGAGATTAAAGAGAGCCCTTCACTAACCAGCATTTTCTCCTTGTAAAGACCCTCACGCACTGTAATCAAGGCGCCTCTCAATTTTCTCCCTGATAAGCTAGACGGAGCTCTTCCCTTCCAAGTTTCTCAATGCCGGGCTCTTTCCCCAGCCCTCAATTCATTCCTGTAACTCCATGCTGATTGTCCGGCATCTTTTTGAAAACCCAGACACGGGAGTCGGTCGCCGTGTTCCTGGCTCCCTGTGGCATGTCCCAAGGGACCCCAGCCCCTCATGCTTCTCCTTTTTGAAACTGGAAAATGGAGTATTAAATTGCCTGGGGGCTCTGAAATACCTGCCCAGAGACAACGAGATCATCCAGCCCACCCTTCTGCTGCAGGAAGATGGGGGACAGTGGGGTGAACAGCCAGTTTTGGTAGTGGAGAGCTGCAAAGCCATGTTTGATGTTCCTCACTAACGCAAGACCTGGGAGACATCAGGAGGAACGACGGGGTACCGCATTCAAACCAAAGGCAGCAGCTGCTCGCATCTCATGGCTCATTGCTGCAGGATGGTACATGGGCCAAAAGCATCATCAGCAGGTTTATAAAGCAATGGTATGAATGCAGAGAGGACAGATCCCCCCAGGCAGACTGAATGCACAACTGCATCCCTCCACCAGCCTCTCTCCCCAGGCCAGTGCTCAGACCTGGCTGACAGGGGATGCAGAGAGGGAGCATCTCCCAAACCTTCCCATTCCCCGTCCGGTGTTCCAGCCCCAAGACACTGCTCCTGGATTGTTCTTGGGACACACAGCACCAACTGCCCTCCCATCTTTTAAGGCTCTGCCAGATGAGCTCCCCACCAGCTGCTTTCGCAAGTCTCTGTGCAGGGCTACCTCATTCCCCTCCTGCCCACCCTGCACCACCAAGCACCTTCCCCTGTGACCCACACCCTACCAGCTCTTGGAGGACTCTGAGTTTCAAGCCTGACGTTCATCTTTAGCAGATGTTGTTCAGCTGACCCTTGGACAAAGACATGCCTCATCATCCCCCGATCCTGACACATCCGCCTGCATCCTTCCAGCGACAGCACCGAAACATTTACTGACTGCTTCTGCCATGTCTGCTCCAGTATCAATCATTTTACCACCTCCATCTACTAATAAGCTTATCCCGTTGCTGGGAGCTTGGGGTTTTTCTCCTACTACACTAAATAAAACTGTTTCCTTCTGTCCTTCGCCATGATTTTTCCCTGATGTCTTTAGCTTCTGTTATCCATTTTCTACACTTCATAATTTCTAATTTATATTGATTGCTATCTACTCCCGCTCTCCCATTTGTTATAAACTGCTCTTTTATTTCTAATTGCTGCCTTCACTTTGCCACTGAACCAGAACGGGCTCTCGGCCAGCACTGCCCTCTTTCTTGATTGTGGAATTGTGGCTTTTTGTGGTTCTGAAATTCTTCTGAAAGAGCTCACCATTTTCATTCACATTTTTCTATCTAAATGTTTCCTCTGAGCTGATTTCACTCATAATTTTCCCCCTGCTTTGGGAAATTAGCCCTTTCAAAGCATGAAGGATATAAATTACTGTTTAGGAATGTCTTTTCTTTGCCCAGGGTGAATGTAATCTGGTCATAATCATCGGTCCCTAGGCAACCTCCAAGTTGCAGTCCAGCAGTGAATTCATCTCTATCCATCATAACCAGGGGGAAACGAAAGTTGCCTGCACTGGATGCAATGCCTCTCATATAAGAGGGATCATCTCTAATTTTTAGAAACTCTGCAGATGGTTTATTGCTGGCTATGCAAGAGCATCAGCATGTGTGTCACAAAGCGATGTCCTCTCAAAGCCCATGTGATACCACAGACACACTGGCTGAACTCCCTGGTCCCCAGCAGACATGGCTGCTCCCCACTCCTGTGCCTTCACAGTGAGCACAGGAACACTCAAGCATCCTGAGTCTTTTTGCATCAACGAGCATCAGTCATTTCTGATCTTGCCATATTGGTTTGAATCA
Organism: Haliaeetus albicilla; assembly: GCF_947461875.1. Lineage (NCBI taxonomy): Eukaryota > Metazoa > Chordata > Aves > Accipitriformes > Accipitridae > Haliaeetus > Haliaeetus albicilla. The sequence continues at coordinate 18,710,872 of NC_091486.1, forward strand.
TTTTAGTGCTTCTGTGATTATTTCCAGTAATGAAAAAGGATCAGAGGAAAGACTCTCTCCTTCCAGCCCCAGTTTCTTGAAGCACATGTCTGATTTTGGAGCCAAGCACGCCAGGAGGAGAGTGGTGGGCACAGCACAGACAACAGGCTGAAAGGCACTTGTCCCCACAATGTGCCACTGCAAAGCCAGCCCTAAAAGCAGCAGATGAACGAAATGGAGCAGATGGCTTCTCCTCGTTCACCTGCTCTCTGCCTGCCGTCAGCAGGAGTGTTTCAGGTCCACAGTAAATGCGGGAGACAAGTGAGGAAGCCCCAGCGATGGCACACTCCCGTGGAGCAGCCAGCCCAGCTCGCACCCCTGGCAACTCCCTGGCAGTGGTGAGAGGGTGACAAAACACAGTGCCACGTCCCCATCCAGCCATGCCAGGCCTGCCCCCAGCTCTGCTCGCCTTTAGACCAGGTGCAAGGACACAAGGAGGGCCTCGGGAGAGCCAGTGGGCATTACCCCCTTCCAGGCAAGTCCAGCCATCCCCACCAGTGCCACCTCACACTGGGGCTGCTGGTGCCGGCTCCCCACCACCCCTTTGCTGAAGGCAGGAGGACTTGCACTGCTCCTTACCTCAGCCATGAAGTTCTGCTGAAACACTGCTTCCTGGAAAGGCTCTGTCTGCAGGCGGTCTGCAAGAGAGAGCAGGGATGAGCCCATGCAGGTCTGGCCAGCCCTCCCACCCCGGCTTCCCCTTCCCCTGCCTGTGGGGCAAGGGGGCTGCAGGGGAACAGGATGCTCCAGCAGCTCATCCCAAAGTCAGAGGGAGAGGTCAGCGGGCCCCTTCGGCTAGGGACACATCACCCAGTTAGCAGAAGGTGCAAGGACCCCAGGGAAGTGGGAGAATAAGATTGCGCCTGTTGATGCACACAGCAGTCAGGTAGCAGAGCCCAGAGCACATCCACACTTGTCCCAGCACCCTCATGCACAGAGGAGCAGGGGACAGTGGCAGGACATGCTCAGCGCCATTCCCAGATCTTACAGCTTGAAAGAGCTGCCTGGGTCTGAGCACTGCGGGACGGGGACAAACCCCTGTTATAGCTCATTCTGCCCTGCGCCTTATTCAAAACAGTAATTTTTCCCCATCATTGCTAAGATGTTGCCTGGCCAGATTTGCTCAGCAGCACTGGGGCAAAGCTTCCTCCCAGCTTCCTGCCCTGCACAGGCAAGGGACAAGTGAGGCCGCCTGCCCACCAGCATCAGTCCCTGGACCCAAAGCGGGTTGCCCTGGCTGCTCCAAGCCCTGCAGAGCTGGCATGCAGCAGAAGAGGGGAACGCGGACAGTTGACACAGCTCTAGTGCATCTGCCGGGCAGATCCAGGCTCCTGTGGTGGGGCACCTGCCATGGGACAGGGTCTGGACCACATCACCTTCCTGGCCATGATACACAAGTCAGGGTGGACCCCCATCAGACCACACATCCTGGGGGGGCAAGGTTCCTGGAGAAGGGATCTGGTAGGTATCACCTCTGGCAGCAGGACAGAGCACGGCACTAGCAAAGGACAACTCGAAAAACAGTGCTCAGTCAAACTCCATGGGCGGAGGACAACCCTCCCCCCAAGGCGGCTCCCCCAGGCAGGTCCTGATCCACATTCTAAAAGAGGGGGCTTCTGCCTGCCTGTCCTCCCCAATGGTGACGCAGGCTGGGCGCTGGAGGGGGGCCCACGTGCACGGCTGTGCATCCTGCGGCGGGGAAAGCTGGGAGCCCCTGGTTGCTCTCCAAGCGCTCGGCAAGCTACCGCACTTGGGAAGGGAGCCTGACACCGCTCCAGGGCCGGCCCTTGCTGGCATCCCCACCGGCTGGGGAGCGGCCAGGTGCTCTCGGCAAAGCGGAGAGCCCCTTGGCGACTCCCCAACTCCTCCAGCTACCGGTCAATGGCCATTCCTCCCCCAGCTCTCCCCAGGGGCTGCTCCCCAGCCTTCTGGCTACCGTCTCGCTGCCGGTGCAGCTGAACATGAAACGCAAGCCTGGCTGCTTAATAACTGGAGGGAGCAGAGCACACCAGCCCTGTGCTAGGGAGGAAACTCACTCCCTGCTCTCTCCTCTCTCTTGGCCCCTGGCATCCCTCATCACCTCTGCTGAGAGTGGCCCCATTCTCCCTGTAGTCTTCGATCTCAGCATCCTTCTGGAGCAGCAGGAAGGTCAGCTTTTGCACCTGGTACTGCAGCGCCAGGCTCATCCGAATCAGGGGCCTCACGAGGTGACGGGACACCTAGGATGGAGGAGGGACATTCTAGGGAAGGTCCAGGGAGGTGCACAGCTGTCCATAGAGCAGTAAAAGCAGGGCAGCCAGCAAGGCCCTAGCAACAGCTGCACCCCAGGTCACACAGGGCTCCCCAAGATACCCCACATCTCACTCAAATCCAGTGGGAAGTGGTCAAAACACGTGAGCTGGGAGAAGGGAGGCCAGATGCTGCGGGACACATCCCTTCATCCTTTCACTGCTGGGGGCTGCAGCAGGGGAGAGCTTGGGTGGGAGAGCCCGATGGGGACAGGGTGCAGAGGTAGGCAACATTCCACCCACCATTTGGGGTGCAGCAGGAGACAGAGAGCCCCCCATGTGCCACCCGGACCCTCCCCACAGCTCTGCGCACCCCCTGGCATATTCCTATGCAGGAAACAGGCACGGCTGGGTAAAAAAACAGGACCCAAGGTGTCAAACTGTGGCTCAGGGAACAGGAAAGACCTTCCCAGAGAGGCAAGATCAAAAGCAGAAGGGATCCCAACATGCAGGCCTCTCACAGGCTGCAGCTTCGCAGCGCATTGCAGCCTACCGTGCCCACCCTTAACTTATGGCTGCACAAGGCCCATGCAGAGCCCTGGGCATGTCCCCTGCCCCAGAGCCAGGCTGAGTCACCCTGGCCCATCAGGCACACAAAGCAGCCTCCTGCCCATCACCTCCCACAGCCCCTAGGAGGACGTTTGGGACCCCCCTGCCCCAACATATCCCTTGTCTTTGTGGCTAGGTTGATCCCACAGGTGAGACAGCAGCAAAGGCAGCATCGCTTGCGAAGCCTTCTCGCTCCTGCGGTGAGCCCAAAGTGGGGTCCAGGCTCTGCTCACCCCCAGGCACGAGCCACAGAGGTGACGGCCATCAGCCACCCAAGCGCGCAGAGGGCACCGTCCACTGCAGAGCCGGGATGGGGCAAGCAGCGGTTTGCCGGGTGAGCTCCATGCCTGCCTCGCGCCCCTGGCCAGCTGCTGAGTCGAGCTTAGCAGGGCAGAGCTGGTCCCCATTCCTGCACCCACACCGGCCACGCTCCGAAGTCCTGGGTGCCTTGCAGACATCCAGCACGTTTCCCAGCAAAAGCAGAGGAGCAGCTACCAGCTGGGAGCTCCGGCTTTGCACCTTCTCAGCTCAGCCTCCACGCTTCTTGCCCAGGGAGGGCCAGCAAGCCCCAAGCCAAGCCGGGACCCCGAGTTTATTTGCTCCCCAGTTGAACCTTGAAAGCGAGGACAGACACCCCTACGGCAGCCGGGGAGCCCAGCTCTCCTCCCCGTGATGCCCAAGCACAGCCGTTCGAGGAGGGGGAGAAGAGACGCGCCCCGCAGCGGGACCCGGCGGGACGGGGGGGTGTCGGGGATTTGGGGCGATGCCTCCCGCGGCCGCCCGCCGGCAGCGGAGCCGCAGGCCCGGCCCCGGGGCCGGGGCTGCCGCCGGAGGCTCCCGCCGCGGCGGTTAGCGGGTGCCGGGCGCCCTCTTGTGCGCGCAGGGCCGCAGGGCCCCGGGGTGCCGGGGGCGGTGGGGGCCGGCCCGGGCAGCCCCGGCCCCGCAGAGCCCGTCCCGCCTGCCGGGGGGTCCGGCGGAGGTGCTGCCCCCGACACCGGCCTCCAGGGGCTGCTTCCCGAAACCCAGAATGTTAGGCAGCCCCGGGGTAAGAGCAAGCTCTTAAAAGCCGGGGAGACCCCCGCTTTAATTCCCTTCGAGCGACAGACCACCTGCGGGTCCCTTGGGGGTAACCCGCCGCTCTGTGCCGCACTTCACGGCGCGCACCAAAGGAGAACGGCATCGCTCTGCTATGCGGGGCGCTGGCAGGGCATCGTCCCAAACTGGACGTCTCCTTGCTGCCCTGGGAGCAGCATGGGCTGGGCTGACCCTGCCTCGCTGCAAGGCACCAACCAAGGTGCCAAAGTCTCAATGGGAAGAAACAAGGACAGTGAACCTCGGGAGGGCCAGCAGGCAGAGCCACGCACCCTACAGCCACCAGCATGGCCCGAGACCACCCAAAAACCTCCAAGCATTAGGAGACAATCCTTAATTTTGGCTGTCCCCCTCCCCAAACTCTCCGCAGCTTCGCTCACCATCTCCACGGGAGCGGGGCAGCAGTGGAATTTCCAGTAGAAGGGCAGTCCTGACAGCATGCTCTTCACATGCAGGCTGAGGCCACCAGCAGTGTGGTGGCAGGAGAAGGAGGTGGTGGTGTCCAACTGCCCTGCCATCAAGGGGGACATCAAGTCACACAAGTGGTGCAGGAAGGAGGACACGTGGACCGTCAGCCGCTTGTTCAGCTCCTGGGGAAAGGCAAGGTTATGGTTACAGCAACACCCCGGGGAGCTTGGCACTGGGAAAAAAGCAGCAGAAATACCAGCACAGAAGGAACCAAACTACTTCTGTGTGTCCCAGCACTGCAAAAAGCCATCCCTGGGCCTCAGATTCCAGCCCCGTGACAAGACATTCCCCACCAGTTCTCCCAGACCAGCTGAGCTGGGAAGGCTTCCCTGCCCCGCCAGCCCAGGAGGGTCCGCATGGTGGGCAGGGTGCAACGGTCTCCACTAGCACATCTGCCCCGCATGCCACCACGGGTGTCACAGGCTGGCCGAGAGCTGTCACAGCTCAGCTAACCTGCCAGAGCTGGGGGGTGGCTGCCACCGCATGCCCACCCCTCCTGCCACCAGCTGCTCAGCACAGCTACTCCATGACAGAGGGTCCTGGCAGGCAGGGGTGGCACGTGGGGGCCTGGGCACACGTGCTAGGGTGAGAGGATGAGCCATGGCCCCATATGGTTTGGGGGACGTGCTGACAGGACACCCCATGGAAGCCTGTGCCTGGCTATGAATGTGAACAGGATTCTCTCCATCACTGGTGGGAAGGCAGCTGTGTTTCAAGCTCCTCCTTAGTACACTGGTCCTAGAGAAACCAGCTGCCCATCCAGCCCACAAGTGAAACAAGTGTGCCAGCCTCAGCACGCAGCCCCAGGGGACATGTGGCTACTCTGGGCATGCCAAATAGCCTGGCCCACTCTCCTGGGAGGAGGGTGCTCAGCCAACCGGGGTGACAGTGCTTGGGCAGAATCACCCGGGGACTTCCCAAGCCGAGTATTTGCACTCAAACCCTGTCGGATCCAATGGCCATTGTGTCACCAAGCAGTTTATGCTGGGACATGAGCTGCTGCGAGGAGAAAAGGAGGTCTCTGGACTTTCCAGACACTCACCTTGGACCTTTGTCCCACAGCCTCGGCGTCTGCACTCTCGTACCAGACGCTGCTGAGGTCGGAGATCAGCAGGATGTAGCCAGTATCCCTGAAGCACACTTTGGCAAGAAAAGCGGATTCGCCAAAGCAAACAGAAGCCCAGGGCTTTGTCAGAAGGCTGCTCTCCAGCTCCTCGGAGCCCTCCATCTGCAAGAGAGCAATCAGGTCTCTGCCTCACCCCCCCACCCAGGAAGACCCCTGTCCCTGGGGTGGCCTCACAGGGACCCTCGGTCCCTGCCGGCCCCTCCACGATTCCAGCCCCACCTCGTGGCCTGGAGGTGAGGATGCTCAGCTAGCTCTGGTCACACACATCCTTGCACATACATGCAGCTCTGCTGGGGTGGGCATTTTGGGGAGCACTGTGCAGGGCAGCTCCTATCCCAGCTCACAATAAGCACCCCAAATGCACCAGCAGATGCACAGCAATGTAACTGCTGCCTCCCCGGCATTATCCAGTGCTTGCTGCCATTAATACAGTGAGATCTCTACATGCAAATTAACATTTAAGCTGCCCAGCTTGCACCAGGATGGGCAGCAGGACGCTGCAGCCCTCCTCCTGCTCGGAGACCCCATCCCTGTGCTCCACGCTAAGCAGGCGCCGTCCCCTGCCTGCACTGACGCGGGCAGCAGCCCCCGCCGCCCGCCAGCACTACTGCTTCCCGCTCCTCCCTGCGGCAGGCTCTGTGCCAGCCAAAACACTCGGGGACCCGGTGTCCCTGCAGGACTGGGGCTCTGCGAAGCTGCGGAGTTACCCGAGGGCAAGAGGAGCCGGCAGGCCAAAAGCTGTCGGGGCTAGGGGCTTTGCAGAGGCGAGCGATGCCGGGCCGGAGGCGAGGGCCAGACTACGGCTCCCAGCATGCTGCTCTCTTCCGCGGCATGCGAGAGGCCGGGGCACGCTGGGATGTGTAGCACCATGCGCCACAGGTCATCGGCACGGGGAAACGGTTGTGGCCATGGCTTCCTCACGGCCCAGGGAGCAACTGCTCCTGCTCCCTCGCCTGCTGACAAGGTGGGGGACCCAAGCTGGCACGTCCCTCTCGAGCTTCCCTGATCGTCACGGGGGGTGCCACGGCCAAGACACTGTGCAAAGCAATGTGGATTGAAATGCTTTAATGCTTTGTTTTGCACTTGCTCCTGTTATGAAGTGTCCTGGCACTAGTGCCCAGTGGGGGACAGCCCTCGGGCTGCAGGCACGGTACAGCCTGGAGAAGCAGCAGCAGCCGGGGCTCTTCCTGTTCCTTAGCCCTGGGTGTATTCCTCAGCCCCAGCAGCCGCAGCGTGCCTGTGCAGGCTCAGCACAGGGCATGCACCTGCACTGCCGCTCTTCCGGGCTTGTGCTGGGACTGAGCTGCTGCACCCCAGCGAGCCCTGCATAGCTGGGGCTGCAGGTGCCTGTGTCCCCCATGCCCGGGGACTGGCTTCACAAGACACCACAGAGTAGGTCTGTGCCAGCCTGGCAGGGGCCATGGACACCGTGCACCCCTCCAGCCTCCCCCACACTGAGTACAGCTCCGTCCTTGCCCTGATGACTGGCCCCCCCACCCAGCACCCACGCGCTGACGGTGATCCCCCACTTGCACCCCATGCGTTGAGGCCATCCACCCTGCACCCACAAACTGGCCCCCCGCACCCATGCAGAGCCCCTGAGCCCCCCATTTCCACCCTATTCACCCCCCCCCCCCACTCACTCCCTCTCCCCACTGTATGGGCTGAGGCCGCCCTCGAGGGGTTGCCTGGGGAGGGTGATCATGCCAGAGGGTTTGCATCCCAAGGGAGTGCCAGGGGAGGTGGGAACAGGCAGGGGCTTTGAGGTGCAGGACCCAGGCAGGGTGCAGAACAGATTGGGTTGCATGGCCAGGTTAGAGTGCAGGAGGGTTTGGGGTGCAGGACCCAGTTGGGCTTTGGGCACAGCTGGAGTGCAGGGACAGGTTGGGGGGCTGGCTGGGTGAGGCCAGGCTGTGCATTGCACCCTGTGCCCACTGGTTTCACAGGACCCAGCTGTGGGCATCACGGGCAGCTGAGGAAAGGGGACTCACCCCTGAGGACCTGCACACACAGTGGCACCACATGCCTCTCACCCTGCAGCCATCTTTGGGTGTTCCTGGGCGTTGGGGGGGCTCCTTGGGACTAGGTGAAGGGAGCAGCCACAACCTGGAGCTGTGGTCCAGCTCGAGCATGCCACTTCCATGGACTGGCTCCATCGTCCTCCCAGCCCAAGTCCATCCTTCCTTCCAGCTTGTACCCAGGGCCAGCATCATGCAAGGGCTGCAAAGCCCCAGCCTTTCCTACCCCACTGCTAGGCTTTTGCAGGCCAGTTCAGACTGGTGGAGGCAGCACGGGGAGCTGATCTGCTGTAAACGGACTCTGGTCTGCTGTAAACACTGGAGTAGCAAGCAGGGTTGGTGCAGACTCCACTGCAGTCGGCGTAAGCAGCTGGCAGCAGGAAACAACCCAGGCACTGAGCTTAATTGTGGGGGTCAAAGGCAATGTTTTCTTCCAGAGAAAACTGCTGCTGGCTGGTTTAGCAACAAGAAAAATACCAGGGCTGGGGGGGGGCGGCAGTTAAGTGGTAAGTGCTACTGGGACCAACCCACTGCAGGTGAAAGGGGGTTCACTGTTTTGGGGAACTGAGCTGAGCTGCACTCCCAGCCTGGGGTGTGCCAGAGCCAGGGCGTTAGTATACACCTGGTGCCATGGGCATCAAGGCGCCATGGGCACAGCTGGGACTCGGCAGGGAGGAGGTGAAGAGCCAGCCCTTCCTGAGCACGGTGCCAGCAGGTGAGCAGAGCCTGGCGTGACAGCGCTTTGGGGCTGGCTAAAGCATTGGGCCCTCCCCCAGCCATGTCCACAGGGTGATGGTGGGCTTTAGGGGCACCCACATCCCCAGCTGTAGTGACACCAGGTGGCCATGCCCTCTGTGGTCACAGTCCTCAGGGAACCAGGGGAGGGTGGGCTGGCATCTCCCAGGCAAATCCTGGCTAGAAAGGAAACCCCTGGAAAGGGCAAAGTTGGTTGAAGGTTTTTATAGCTCTCTCCCAAGCAGGGAAATGAGGTTCATGCTGGGAGTGTGGAAGCGCAGGTCCCTCCAGTCCACCTGGGCTTCAGAAACAAGGAGCATAGTGGCTCGCAAGCTGCCTTGGGGGCACAGCCCGTCCCCCATGAGGTGTCCCCGCACCATGGGGTCAGGGCCCAGTGTGCCATGCGGGCATCTCCGTCTCGCTCAGCGTCCTGGAGAGCTGCAGCTCCCCGGAGCCGCGTTTGGGGAGCAGGTGCATGCCTTCCCCTGGGGGAGCGGACCCCTCCTCAGTGGCATGGCTGCCCTCCTCCTCTTCCTCCTCCTTCTCTTCCTCACTCCCCGGGCAGAGGAAGCAGCAGGGGAAGGCTTTGCAGGAGGATGGCAGCAGCCCCCTCAGCCTGGCGGGGAGCCCATACGCCTGGCTGGCTTCGCCCCTCTCTCCATAGGGTTGGTGATCGCCTGCCCCAGCTTTCTGTGGTGCCAGGTCCGAGAGCAGCCCTCGCTCCTCCAGGGTTCCTGCAAGCAGGGTGGTGCGCAGTGAGATGGGAGCCCTTTCCTCTGGCTGCACCCTCCCGGTCCACAGCAGCCCCACGGCTGCCTGGAGGCAGAGCTAGTGGTTTGGGGACAGTCCCATAGCCAGATCCAGCCCTCAGAGCAGGAGCTTACATAGAGAACCTAGAGCAGCCCCTCACCTGAGACCGTGTTCTCCAGGAAAAATGACAAGAAGCCAGTTAAGAAGACAGGCACCATGAGCAGGGAAAGGAAGAGGAGGTCCAGGGGCACCCAGCCTGCAGGGACAGGGCCAGAATCACCCAGGATGTCCCAGCCCAGCAGTGGGGAAGGGGCAGGAGCTGCCATGGCAGATCCAGGAGTTGGAGAGTGAGCTGCCTGCTGTCGTGAGCCAACCCAGACTTCCAGGACATCGGAGACATGTGGTCATCATGCCATGGGGCCCAAGGCTTTGCCTTGCCTGGGGAATGTCCCCGCTACCTGTGGCCAGGTGAGCCGGACCCGTGCCGAACCACCGCGGCACCAGCAGTGCCATGAACATGGTGAAGCCGACGATGAAGATGTTCCTCCCCGAGTCGATGTCCGCGTACTGGAAGTAGGAGATCCCCGTGCCCACAGCCACAGCATAGGTGACACAGAGCACCCCTCCTGTGAGGAGCAGGAGTCAGGCAGCACCAGGCAGGCTGCAGGCACTGCAGTGCAGGGGAAGGGCAGGCTACCCACCATGAACTGCCAGCGGGATGCGGGTGAGGAACCCTGCCAGCCTCGGGGACATGCCCAGCACCACGCACACCAGCGCACTTACTTGCACTGAGAGGCGAGAGCCAACCTGGCAGAAAGAAGGATGGGAACATGAGGATGGGGAGCATCACCCCCCACTCTGTTGCCCCCCATCCTGCCATACAGACCAGCCTTTCCCAGTGCTGGCTCAGTGACAGCCTGGGTGCTACAGGTCCCCCACACCTCCTGCTCCATTGTCTCTCCATCCCTTGCCGACCTTCCTCCCCCCACCCCGGGCATACCTGCGTGAGGCCGGTGGTGCAGGTGTTGGCGATGCTGGCGGCCGTACCCCCCGGGGTGCCCAGCAGCCCTGCCAGGAGGCTGCCCAGCCCTTCTGTGCAGAGTCCCCGGTTGCAGGCGTCGGGGGGCAGCCGGGGGGCTCGCAGCAGCCTGCCGCACAGCACATAGCAGCCCACCGAGTTCATGCTGCAGCCAATGGCCATGGCGATGCCCACTGCCAATGCCTGGGGGGTGAGCAGTGGCCACCCCCACTCGCCTGCAGTGGAAGGAGAAGGGACAAGTGGTAGAGGCCCTGGCCGAAGGCAGATGGCTGCACCCAGCCCTGCCGCACCCCACCTGCGTAGGGGATGTGGACCCAAGGGGCATGGAAGGTGCTGTTGGCCCAGGACAGCTGTGCCATGGCCAGGTCTAGTGATTCCCAGGGGACGTGGAGGTGGCTGAGGATGGCACAGACGATGCAGACACCAGCAAACGGGAGCAGTACCTGCAAGGCAGCAAGGGGACCCTCAGCAGGGGACCCTTCTCTCCTACCTGCCCTGGCCAGCACCTCGTCTGCTGTGCCTCAGACAGCAGGTCCTTGTCCTGTCACCTCTCCCAAGGAGCCATGCCACATCTCCCCTTACCACTGCGGGGAACGTCTCAGGCTCTGCTGCTCCAACACCCTCGAGCACAGGTCCCCTGTGCTCCCTCTGGAGCACCCATGCCCTGGGAGCTGCACCAGGACTTCTCAACCCTGCCTCTGCTCCCAGCACCCAGTTCTGCTCCAGGGCCACCACGTCTCACCTAACCCCACACCAAAGAGTCAGGCTCGCAGAGAAGCCTGAGCACAGCAGAGGGAGCAGGGACAGACAAGCCACAGTACCGAGAATGTGCGCAGGGTGGGGACAGATGGCTCTATGGAGCTGCCCCAAGCCTGGGGCCAGGCGCAGAAGGGCAGGCGGCAGGACCCCAGGTGCTGGGAGAAGGTGACAGCAAGGAGCATGAGCCTAGGAAAGGGAGCACAGGTCACCATGCAGCATCATGGCGATGGGGCCCCAAACATGTGCCATGCACTATGGGGATGCCCCATTCCTGTCCCCATGGTGAAGGGAAACCCTGGAGGCTGCACACCAGTGTGGTCCCCGGGCTCACGTACAGCAGCGCTACCCCCCAGTTAGTGGAGCAGAAGAAAGCAGCCTCCTTGTATGCGGACAGCCCAATGATGGAGAGGCTGGGGGCCAGGACCATGGGCCCACAGTGCCGGGCTGCCCACCCGCACACGCCAGACAGTCCCAGTGCCAGCTGAACCAGTCCAGAGACCAGCACAGCTCCAGAGACCTACAGGAGAAAAGGACGGGACCCATGGGGCAGGATACATGAAGAGCAGCCCAACACCTTCCCTTGGCCACACTCCCACCACCCCAGTAGCATCACTTGTTCCTCATGCTCTGCTCACCCCAAGCCCAGGGGAATATATGTACCGACATGCACCACGATCTCCATTGTCTTTGCACATCCCCTTGCGTCACCCTGATTCATGGCAATCCCCAGGAGGGCTGGAAAAGGGACTGGGGGTGCAAGTATGCAGGTGACAACTGGGGCGCTGGTGGAGCAGGAGGATGGGGACCCCAGCCCAGCACAGAAGCACCCACCTCTCGCAGCGAGGCAGCCCAGCTCCCTGCAACGGTGCAGTGCGGTGCAGGGCACACACTGGCAACAGCTGTGCCTGGAAGGGAATTTCAAAGGGATGTGATGCACGTGGACACTGGGTTCCTGAAGCTGGGTCCAAGAGCACACAGGGCAGAGGCTGCTGGCTGGAGAAGGGCCAGGATGCCAGCATAAGCCCTGACCCTGGGGAAGCAACCAGTAGGGTGCTGTGCACCATCACCAGAGGGGCCAGCAGGCAGGAGCCCTTGCTACCCCTCATCCCCACTCAGTGCACTGGGCACCTTGTCACTTGCCATTCCCCTGGCATGGGCATGGCCCGGGCCCCATGGGACGCAGGCTCCAGGGCTGTACTCACCATTCCTGTCCGTGCTGGCACTGAGGGATAGGTGAGAGCTCAGCACCATGGCAGGGACCAGGTACTCGAAGGATGGAATTTGAACCAGTGGCAGCCTGGGGAAGGGGACAGCAAGGGCACATTAGGGAGGAAAGAGGGGACAGGGCTGCTCCCAAAGCCCTGACTGCCAGAGGAGTGAGGGATGAGAAGGGAAGGAGATGAGAGCCCCAAAGTTGGAGGTGGTCACCCCATATCCCAAATGTGCCCTAGCACATCCCAAGCGGCAGCCCATGGGATGTGCGCAGAGGTCAGGGGCTTTGCCAAAGCACACACCCAGCCCCTGTGTGGGGCGCGGGCAGCACAGGCACCAGATGGTCTGGAGAAGCTGCATATGGTGTTGGAGCAAGGCAGTGAGGAGCTAGACGGAAAGCACAGCAGTTTTGCGAGAGGAATGTGTGAGAGAAGAGGATGCAGTGATGGCAAGGAGAGGACAGCAGTGCAGAGATGCCGGGCAAGGGGTTGACCTCATGCTCCTTCCCACCTCCAGCAAATCCTGTCTTCCCATAGCCTAGGAGGGGCCATAAACATGCCCTGCCATGGCATCACCCTCCTCCTGGTGACAGCTGCATCCCCTTCACCCCCTTTGCTCACCGGCTCCCCAGGGTGGTCTGCAGCACCGTGGAGATGCCACAGGCAAAGAGGCTGCGTGCCAGTAGCTCACTGGTGGCCTGGGCATGGGATGGCTCCTCGGGCAGGGTGGGTAGCAGGAGGAGGTGGAAGATGCAAAGCAAGGAGGCCTGCACGGCCAGGTGCTGTGCAGGGAAGAGAGGAGTTGGTCACGACTCTGCAGCGCCTAGAGCTGCAGCTCCCTGTGCCCAGCCCCCCTGAGTGGATGCACACTCACTGATACGCCCCAGGCAGTGCCCACCACTGCCCACTCCCTTCCCAGCACACCCTGGCCAGAGCCCCACACACCCTTTGCCTGGCAGGATGCAGCCCCTGCCCTGCCACCTGTGAGGATCCCAGTCCTCTCCCCATCTCTCTGGCTGCTCACCCTCGTCCCCCCTTACTTGAAGGGCTAAGCAACAGCTCAGCATCCAGGAGCACATCTTCTGTGGGGAGCAGGATGAGAGCACAGGGCTCCAGGCACCAGGCGCTCCACAGTAGCCCCCATTCATGCTGCTGCCTCCCTGCAGCGCTCCCTGTTTGCAGTGCAGAGGGGGTGGGCAGGATCCCACCCCCCCACACCCCCGAGGGCTCCTCACAGCCCACACACAGCTGAACTTCCACCTTCTGCAGGAGCTGCCCCAGGGTTAGCCATTAACTTGAGTTGGTAAGTAACCTGCCCTTGTGGCCAGGAATGCAAGTGTCACCCTGGGTTGTCACCACAAGGGCCAGGTGACAGCCACCCACGGCCAGGACACTGGACACTGTTACAGTGCCAACTGCCCACAGCCTGGATCCCATCCCTGCCTCTTGTGGTACACAGCAGACACCCCTTCCTTCATGTGCTCAGAGCATCCCCACCAGCAGCATCCTCCGGCTCCCGTGTGCCCTGCCCATGCTTTTTCCTCCCCAGCATGGCATCCCCCTGCACTCCTGGTCCAGCCCTTCCTCACCATCAGGCCCCAAGGAACCCGTTAAAAGCTGTGCAAACCCCCACAGGTCCTGCCATTCCCCACTGAGGGCACTGTGCTCACACCATGAGGGTCTCTGATGGGTGTCTACTATGTCCCCTATGCTCCTAGGAGGAGGGCACTGAATCCTGCCACAGGAGAAGGATGCCAGGAACAAGAACTGCCCTGCTTGGCTAGGAAGACTCCCAAGGGAGCACAGGCAGGGGATGCTCGTGTTTTTGTCACAGGGCAGAGGTGGCTGTGCCAGCAACCACAGCAGCGACCCTGCCAAGCCCTTGCCACTCAGGGCTCACTCATTAACTGGACAGACTTTGGAGAGCAAAGAACGGTGGAGACCATGCATTCCCCACATTCCCAAGGATGAGGAACCTCCTCTCTCCCACTGCCCCTGCCTCCCCCAGGCACCAGACCCGATGTCCCTCCTGTCACCAGAGAGCTTGGTCCCTCTTGAGCCCTGCAGGACAGACCTCACAGTGCACCTGGGCTCACTTGCAGCACCTAGGATTTGCCCTGTGCAGTGGCTCAGAGAACAAGCACAGATGCATCCATGGAGCACCATACTGGGGCAGGCATGCTGCCAGCACAGAGCAGCTCAGCAGGACAAGGCAGATGCACAGCAAGAACTACTTTTATTGGAAGAGATTTGCATCTACAAAAGAGTGAAAAACAGGTGTAAAATCCACAGTAAAAAGAAGGGGCACGATGAGCTGGGCTGGTCAGCAAGACAAGGTGCCTTCTCCCCACCCCGAGGAGCAGTCAGGCACTGTTTGCTCACAGCCACAGACAGCTGGGCTTTGGGATGGGGGTCACAGAGCACCCCAGTTTCAGAACACCCAACACAAGCAGGATAAGGAAGCTCAGCCTTAACCACACTTCACCACCTCCAAGCTCAGCAGGGCACAACCTTTCCCTGGGGCACAGCCACATCAGGATCCCCTCGTGGTATGACCCTTGCGCCTCCCCAAGAAGTGGCCTGGCAGCCCCCAAGGGGAACTGCTGCTTATGGCCAGACAGCTTAGGCTGCTCACTCCCCCCTCCTTTGACCTCCTCTCCCCTCACCCAGGCACCCCACCTCCTCCTGGAGCACCCCACCACTCCACTGGGGTCACTGCCCCAGCCCCTCCACCCTGCACACACAACCCCAGCATCCTACATCCCACACACCACCTCTGCCCAGCACCACAAAGAGCCACCCGCTCGCTGTAGGAAGAGGTACAACATCTCCCTTGCCCTAGCACCCCCGCCCAAGGGCACCCCATTTCTGCCCTCCAGCTAGCAGCTTCCCACCCCAGCACTCCAACAGCAAGCCAACTCCACCCCAACCTGTCCCAGCAGCCCCCAAAGTGAAGGATACCCCTGCCCTGGGTGGGGGGACACAAATGCTGGTTTGGAAGTAACACAGGGGCCTGCAGCCCCATGCAGCCCCAGGGATCAAGGGTCCTAGCAGTGCAAGGAAGTGAGTTGTGCCACACTAGGAGGGAAGGGGAAAGGGGCTGCTGCCCTGTGCTCCTAGCTGGGAAAAATGAAGCTCTTGATTCTACCAAGATCCATGGCAGTGTGCAAGGAGCACTGCCTCAGCCCCAGGGGGTGCAGCCAGTCCTTGCGGTTGGGGGCTGCATCCCATGCGGGGCCTGCACTGGCTGAGCAGGCATGGCAGTGGAGTGCTGGAGGAGCCGGAAGCATGGCGAGTCCGAAGGTGCCAGGCTGATGGGGGGCTGCAGTGGGGGCAGTACGGTTAGACCTCTCACAGGTGGTGGGTACTCTCCGGAAGGGGCCTTGCGGGGTGCTCCTATGTTGGGCTAGATCAGGTGCCTTTGGATAGGACAGAGCCGTCATCACACTGCTCCACAGGTAGAGCGCAGTTGCTGTGACACCCCCACGACATGGCTCCTTGGTCGTCTCGTTCTCCCCCGGGCAACGGGTGCTGCTGGCTGGGGAGACGTCAGGCAGCTTGGGCTGGGGCTGGTCAGGGGCTGGGGCTGGCTGGGCATCCAGCTGGCAGCTGCCCTCCTCAGAGAACAGCGCAGGCCGGGGGGCTGCAAGGCTGACACTCTTCATGCACACAGACCCGTGCACCACTGTGACGGAGGCGAAGACAGCAGCGAAGCCGGTCAGGTACACCACGCCCAGGAGGCAGGCCAGCTGCAGAGAAGCCAACTGTTAGCCCAGACCCCCCAGCAGCACCCCACAGCCAGCCATGACCCAGCATGGCCATGCATCGACCCAGCAGCCACGATGGCAAACAGCATCACCAGCACCAGGGCTGGATGGATGCAAGGGAGCAGGCAGCCACACTGCTAACAGTGGGTGGCACACAGCCTGTTCAAAGCAGGGCCTAAATATCACAAACCAAAATGCCCCAGCTAAAATGTAGCAGTTCCTGTTTAAATCCCCAGCCAGCACCCAGTTCCCTCCATGCCACCACCATGACCTTGCACCATGACTTGTGGGGCTGCGGTCCAGCACAGGGCAGACTAACCCAGAACCAGGCTGCAGTGCCTCAGGCAGCAGAGCTGCAAATCATCATCTTCTGGCTTCTGACAGCTTCCCTTTTCAACAGGGAATAAACCAAGCTGCTGCTCCCAGAGGAAAAGAGGGTCCTGCTCCAAACTCATGGCCTGCTGGGTCCCACGTTCTTGCCAGTAGCTGCTGTCCCATGCCCTTACCTTTACCACTTGCTGGTAGAACTGGCCCAGCACATGCTGCCACATGGACTGCTCCATGAGGACACAGAGATCCGTGTAGGTGAACCAGCCACGCCACATGCCCTGCTTTTCTGCCACGCTGCAGGAAAAAAAGAGAATGGTGGATGTGGCACAGACCTTCCCCATCAAAGAAGCTTCAGCCCAGGCAGGCTTGGAAAAGACCCTGCTCAAGGTCTGTGGAAGGGAGCTGCAGAGCCTAGCAAAGGCTCACAGGTACCCCAACCTCTTATTTCACTGCAGCAGGGCTAGCTCTGAGCAGGGGCAGAGGCAGGGCTGCAAGGTAGATGAAAGGCTCACCCCTACCCCACAGACCTACCGTCCTTCCAGCCAGCTCAGCACTTCAAACAGCTCCCGGGGATCTGTGTAGAGACTCCAGTCCTGTGGGGACAGCAGTGAAAGGTCAGCGCAGTCCAGGCAGGCCACCCAGCACCCAGACACATCCTTCTCTATTCCTTCATGGGAGTACGTGGGGGAAAAACAGAAATCCAGACTCCCCTCAACGCCTCCTTTCCCCCGCTCTGTGAAATAGCTGGCCGCAGCGACAGGCCCACTTACAATGGCACTCAGGAAGTTCATCTCCAGTGTGTTCATGGTCTGGACGTCCACCTTTCCTGCTGCTCCCCACTCGTCGTTGAACACCTCCTCTTCCTCACCCTCATCATACAGGTACTTACTAGCAACCATCTAAAAGCAGCACAGAGGACAGGATCTCAGTCCCCCCTGCACTCCTCCAGGCCTCCCTCCAACCCAGTGACCCCCCCAGCCCACACTGCTCACCATGGAGATCAGGAAGAGGTCTGAAGATGAGATCTGCTGGAGGTATTCAGGGTTCCGGTGCCGGAGTCTCTCAATGTAAACCAGTGCCAGCATCATGGAGCAGGGCGAGATGCAAGCTTCCCTGTGGGACAGGGCAAGAACCAACCCGAATGTTATCTGTGTGCTACAAACATCCCAGCCACCACGGCACAACTTGGCTGCTCCCTCCCCAGGTGGGTAGTGGGGAGGTTTAGTAAATAAGACTGCTAGATACATCCCAGCCTTGCCAGCTCCATGCTGGCTGTCCTGAGCTACAGCCAGAGAAAGTGCAGGGGATGCAGGGTGGAGAGTAGAAAGCCCTGGCTCCTGTTCCCAGGCACAGCCAGCTCCAAAGTGAGCAACGCTGCCTGCAGCCAGGCACACTGCAAGAGCTTGGATGCCAAGAGCAGACCCAGGCTACCCAGTGAGCTGCAGATCCAGCCAGCACAGACTCCCAGTTACAAGAGCACCCCTGCACCCCAGAGAGCAGGGCCAACCTGAAGCGGGCCTGGCTGTGTCAGGAAGTCAATATGCCTGCTATCCTTGCCACCTGCCCCAGCTCCTCTTTGACACTAATCAGGCCTAAGAGACAAAGCCAGTGCTGGCTCAAGGGACAGAAGTGAGTCATAGGTGAGACCAAAGCTCCCAGTTCTGACACAGGACATGAAGGGACAGCTTTTGCTTCTTACCGAGACACGTGAGAGACATATTTCTTCTGGAGTCTACGGATAGGGCTGGGAGCCACATTCTGCAGCAACTCCACAGCAATATCTAGGGCAGAAAAGCAGCAAAAGGGCTTAGTGCCATATGGCACAGTCCACCCCCACCTTCCCCTTCTCCCCACAAGCCCATTGAGTCTTGGTGTTTGCTCAGCCCCTCAAGTTTAATTTAAACTATGAAGGTAGGACAGGCCTTATCAGAAGTCAGGGATGAGGGAGGAACAAACAAATAGGCAGGACAGCCAGACCAAAGCAGGAAGAGGATGTGAGTGTCCAAGGCCCAGCGGCAGTGCCAGATCCAGATTAGCACGTCTGCGTCACGGGGAGTTACCAGCAGTCAGCTGCACAGAGATGCTAACACCCTCCCCTCACCCCGCAGGACCTCAGGCAACCCTTTCGGAGGCTTTCTAGGACCTGATGTCAACACCACGTCTTCCTAGTCCTTTGCTCCCCTCCAACCAGCATTGTGCTTCTCCAGAGCTCATCAGCACTCCAGCTGATCCAGCTTCTACCGCACTACACCACAGCACACCACAGCCCCAGTGCCTCTGAGATGGTGATGGACAATATATTCATGTGACCAGGAGCCCGAAGGCACTAACAGGGTATGAAAGCGGAGATATGGTATAACTGCAGCTCATCTCAGCCCAGTTCCCCTGCGCTCACAGACATGCCTCAGCATCCAAGCACTGAAAGGGCCAGAAACTGACGGATGCTGGCAGATGGCTTCAGCAGCTCCTGTCTCGCTTCTCAACACGATAGGACCAGCTGGGAGCATCCCAAACAGCACTTCAGTCTGGTGCTTGCCAAGAAGTGTTTTCAACAGGCAATTCCAGCTCCATTTTGCCACTGAACCCTTGGCTGACAGAGTCAAGAGCAGAGCTCATCCCAGCAGCCATGCGTTTCCAGCTCCCAGGAGAAGCATCACCACATCACCTCTTCTCTCCACATCCTTCCTTTCTATGTGTCTCCAGCAACTAAGAGAACAGCTGCAGTCCCACAGGAATTATCTGCCCAACAACAGCCACCAACCTCCCCAGGTCATTCAAGCTACACCACCGCTAGGATCCACAGCCAGGCAGACAGAGCTCCAGCCACCCACTGGCAGCTCCCAGCCTCTCACACTGCTGCTGCTCTCTCTGCCCTGCTTGGCCACCCTTGTGCTACCACACCAGCCACTGCAGAGGCAGCAGCGACGCCCCGAGTGATGGAGAGTACATGAGGTCCCCCAGGCTCTGTCCCGATGTGAAATCTAATTCTTCAGCCCACAAATCCAACCCATGACAGCGTGTCCTGTCCTAGAGGGCATGGAGAGCAGCTGATCACTGTCCCCATCTCACAGTCACAACACGCTGAGGGTAGTTATGATTCTTCCTTTCCAGAAAGAACAAACTCAGTTTTCAACCTCTTTCCTCAGCCAGCCAGCCTCCTGCAGCTGCCCCTCAATGCCAAAGACCTTTCCCAGCTCCTCCTGCTACTCCGGACTCTCCCCACAATTGCCTCCATCTCACCACATAGCAACGGCACAGCTGTACTAAGACAGGTGCCATAGCCCTAGGTCCCGTTTGTTTGACAGCACCTGATAGCAGCTGGTGAAGGAAGGCTGTAAGAGCAGATAAGCCGGCAGAGATATTCTCTGTGTGTCGCTCCCGCCCCCAGCTGCTGGAGCCGAGGCATTTCCTGACTGCAAGACAGTCTTTATAGTTAATAGCCCTCAACAGAGTCTTCTTCCATGAATGTGCCCTTTGAACTTCCAACACTGGTAGCGTCCTGTGGAACAGTCCCATCTCATACTGGGGTGTGACGCAAGCCCCAAAGACGAGCCACATACCTCCCTTGCACCGCCCGTGTCAGAACTCGTGACTCCCAGCAGCGCCCAGGCAGCCCAGCCCAGCCCCATCACCGCGCACCCAGCATCCCCCTCCTCGCTGAGGTACATCACACACAGCCTCTCGACTACTTCAGACCTTTTCCCCAAATTTATCACAAGAGTTTTGAATGCAAGCACGCTTCCCCACCCACTCAACGCCCCCTGCAAGCTGTGTGAGCATGCAGCTAATGGAAACACTAACACGACGGAACTGTGAAAACCCTCTGGCAGCCCTTGACAACTCCTCTCTACCATCACCTGCACCAGCTCCTCAGCCTCAACCCAGCTGCGTCATTCTGCTCCCCAAAACACTGGTGAATCAACAGGAAAAAAAAAAAAGGATGTGATCCAGACAAACACACAGCAGAAACTTGTCCCCTTGGTGCTCACAAATGGAAGTTAAACAAACTCCCCAGTACTTTGCACAGCACAAGAAGTTGTCCAAGACACCTCCCATCAGGGACAGGGACACAGCCTTCACTGCCAAGGAATTTGCAAGCAACCTAAAGGACTCTGCACACTAACAAGGTGCCAAAAACGCAGCAGTGGGCCAGAAAGGGCAATAAAACAGAGAGCAGGAGCCATGAGGCTCTGGCACCCTGCCCACTGTGCTGCGCAGAGTGAAGAAGGCTGGGCAGGGGTGGGATTTGGCACTGGAGAGGGAGCGGGTGACTTGTTGGTCTCAGCCCCTGGGCTACTTCCAACCCCCTTGACTCAGCATTCCCATGTGGGGACACTCGGCAACCCACCTGCCATGGGGCTGGAGAGATTATCCAGGCTGCAATCTTTGTCCCAGCCATAATAGAGACGCTTCCGCACTCTCTCGCTCAGCTGCTGGTGCCTGGGCAGGAACTGCAGGCAGACATGGGGGAACGTGAGAAACGCCCCGAGCACTCCCGTACCGGGTTCTCCACCCCAACCCAGCTTAGGGGTACAACGGGCCCGGCAGGGCCCCCAGGAATTCGGCCGGGGCCGGGGTGTGCCGTCACACGGGGCTCTTCAGGGCCTAGGATTAAGGGGGCAACACCCCAGGGGCCCGCGGAGGTGCGGGGCTGAGGACAGGCTGCGCCGGCGACACCGGGTACCACCAGGGGTGCGCCGGGGGCGGGGGGGAGACGGACGACTCACCGTGAACTCCTGGAATCCGCTGAGGGAGAAGGTACCCTCCTCGTCCAGCAGCAGCCCGTCCAGCTCCATCCCGCCCCCGGGGCAGGGGCTGCCGGGTCCCCTCCGGGGTGCCGGGCTGCTCCGAAGCCGAGGCCGGGTCCGGGTCCGGTGACCGGAGCGGGGTGGCGGAACCGCTGCTAGGCCGAGTCCCGCCTCCCGCCTTCCTCTTCCGGTGCAGGGAGCGTGGCCGAAATCGCGCCTGTGCAGAGCGCCCCACCTCCCCGCCCGCCCCGGAGCGCACGCGCGGCCGGTCCCTCCTCCGCGGCGGGGCGGGCTGCGCATGCGTGCGGCGCCAGCGGCCGCCGGTCCCCCTCAGGCGGTGCCGCCCGCCCGGGCCGGTGCAGCGCTCGCCGCTCCCTGCCCCTCCTCCCGCCGGCGGTGACAGCGGTCCGTCCTCCCCCTCCTCCCTCTCCCCCCCCCGCAGCCATGGCGAGCGGCCGGGCCGAGGAGGCAGCGGCGGCGGCGGCGGCGGCCGAGGAGGAGGAGGAGGAGGCGGCAGCGGCGGCGGCGGCGCGGCTGGCGGCGGCGCTGCGGCAGCGGCTGCGGGGCTGGGAGGCGGCGCTGGCGGCGGCGCAGCGGCTGCTGGTGTGGGAGAGGCCGCTGCACAGCCTGGTCACCGCCGCCGCGCTCGGCGGGGCCCTCTGGTGAGCTGGGGCGGGGGTAGGCCACGGCGGCGGCGGGGAGGGGGCCGGGGCCGGGGCGGCAGCGGGGCGAGGCCGCGGAGGCTGGGCGGCTTGTCGGGGTGCTGCTCGTCCGGCCCTCGGCCCTGGCGGGTGGGCCGCTTGTGAGCCTTCGGGGTCGGTGGCGGTCCCCTGTGGGGTGCCTGCGGTCTGTATTCGTGCGGCAAAGCTGAGGGCAGCTGCCCCCCGTAACGCCGTGGGATGTGCTCAGCCGGGAGCAACCGTGTTGTTTTCCGCCGACAAGCGTAAACAGGCCCCTCCCTGAGGGGAGAAAGCGCCAAGAGCTCGGGCAGGGTTTGCCCTGCGATAATAAAATGCAGCTGGGCCCAACTGGAGGCTCGCCTAGGCACGTTTCTGGTTAATTTTTGCTTCTGTGCTTCATCGGTTCGCTTCACCTGGTAATCGCGGTCAGTGAGCCCCATGGCCTCCTGCAGTGGCAGGCTGCCGTGCGGCGTTTTATTTAAGCCCTTCTGCTCGTTGATCTTTTTCTGACGGGTGCTGATTTTTCACGAAGGCCGAGGCTGCTCTGTTTGGGTGCGAGTGTATCCCCCCTGCCCTGCCTTCCCTTCTCCTCTGCCTCTCAGTCAGGGCAGCAGCACGAGGAGCTGGGAATGTGAGTGGCAGAGCCCAGCTGTGGATGGGAATGAAAAACATCCTGTTTGTTTGTATAAACAGTGAGTCAGTTTTACTGGCAAAAACGCTCTCAGCCAGTGGCTTTCACAGCAGAAAAGGTCAAAACTGGCCAGGGAAAGAGTTAAACGTTGGTCGCAGATTAAATAGGAAGGGACAGACTCTGAAGTCAGAGAAGGGAAAAGTATGTGACTAAACAGCCTTTGAAGTTACTATGAAGAGGCCGCTTACGTTCTGCTCCCTCATCCATACGATTATCAGAGGTGTACGTGGTAGCCAGGTGCTTAAATGGTTTTGGAGTCCTCTACCGGCTGGAAAGGCCTGAAAGCAGAGCTTTGAAGTTCTGGGAGGGGGAGAGGTGTGCCATGAGATGGCAGGGCTGGTAGACAATGATAGCTAAGGGACTGTGTGTAAAAAGGTCAAGAAGAACAAAAGGTGCCCAGAATATGGGACAGCAGAGAGAGATTTAAATATCATGGAGCGGAAGGAATTATTTACGGTCCCATGGAGGATTCAGCCAGCATCCTTCAACTGCAATCCATAAATGAGGCAGAAGAGGAGGAAATTCTTCCAGAGCTGATAGGTTAAGCTACAGAATCGTTGTCCAATGGGAAGGGATAAAAACATTGTTGTTTAGGTCATTTTAGGTCCTGTAAGCCCATGGAAAGTGTGCGGCTTTCATTCTGTGCTGCCCAGTGAGGCAGATCTCGCTTCCAAGTCCTGTAACTCTGACTGTGGCTTGGTGAGAAGCACAGCCCTTCCCTGTGCTGCATGGCAGGATGCTCTCTGACTCCGATCATTGTTTGATGCATTTGAGATTAGTTACTGGCAAATACTTGCTGAAGAGGAGCAAGGTAAAATAGTGGAGTGGCTCTTCCTTTCTGGAAAGGACTGTTCATTAAAGGGGTGAGGGTGAATGCATTTCCCCGGCATTTGTTTCTGGAGTGACTTAAAAACAGCTCCTGTGAGCTGGAGGGAAGTGCTGATGCACTTGCTTGGAGGAAAGGAGGAATGCAGACAGCCACTGCTGGCACAAGTGCCACCCTGGAACCTTTGCTGTTGAATCTATATGGAGTGGGGAGATAAACTCTTTGTTGGTGGGATTGTGCGACTATGTGTGAGTAGTATTGTGTGAGCTGGCATTTGGCTCAAACCAATGTGTTGATGAGGGACATGAAAGGTTTTACGATAGAGTCAAGTGAGCAACTAAACCGTTTAAGTGCTAGGCTCTGATGAAATGGGGAGAGGTTTGTGATAAAAGAACAGGCATCTAGCAGCAGGTGCAGTATGTGTTTTGGTGCTACCTGCAGGTAATGTTGGACCTTGTGATGTCAAATAGGACATAAGTTTTCAGCAAACAGGCTGATTCTCAACCAGTCTTCTGCTACAGCAATCTGTATTTATGTTATCTAGAGCCTCCACGTTGAGGATTCGGAGGGACTTGTACAAGGGAGGATTAGCCTTGTTTTACAACCGAAGGAGGAGCTCAGAAGCAGGGGAGGAGAGCGCTGGGAGATGACAGGTAGTCAGCTGTCTGGTGGTGGGCAAAGGCGCCATTTGAGAACGTGCTGTGGCGGGGGTGGGTGTCTGCGGAGTACAATGCTTGCTGCAGTGGCCGGTAGCAATTGGATATTTCTGCTCTTCCGTACACTGAGCCATATCTGTTTGCTCATGAAGAGCAGTAACTTGCTGCCTTTTTCCTGCCTAACAATTTCTCATTTGATTTCTAGGTTGTTTTCTTCCACCTCCCTGAGACCCCTCTTTCTCCTCAGCATGTCCCTTCTTGGCATCCTCTTGCTGGAGAGGTGGAAGCCCCGGTTCCTGTTTGATTTCTCAGGTATGTGATGAGGAGTAGTGTAGCTAGTGACACAGTTCTGGTGTTACCAGCTGCTGGGCTATGGCCACAGCTGGTCCTTTCCTGGCTCTCTCATAGGTCACATAAGCTCTGTTCCTACTGTAACTGCAGGCTTTGGTACTGGTGCTGCCTCTTGCCTATTTGTGTCAGAGTATTAGGATGTATCCTAATATTGTGGGCATGGGGGGAATTGCTCCCAGTGCTGAGAAGTTCTGGGAGTGGCTCATTTTGAGAGTGACTAAGGGGGCCCAGCTAACTTGTCAAGGAAGCTGGTGACCATGATGATGCAGTGTTTCTGCTGTGTCCTTTCTCTCCTGCAAATGTCATGGCAAAAAGATCGTTCCAGGTCTGAGCATATATGGCCAGCTGACCTGGGGGAAGGAAACGGGGCGGGGGGGGGGGATGTTGTGTTGAAGTGTATTGGTTTTAGTTAAGTGCAGTGTGGGCTTATGGCCTGAAAGAGACAGAGCAGACGAGAGCAACTTCTCCTTGAGGCAGGTAGTAGAATGGATGATGAGGTCTGACAGCAGGGCCAGTTAGTGTATTGTACCTGTACTGAACAGCATCTGGTCTCCAGCTAATGGGTGAGTCTGATCACTTAGCTTATCTTTCCCATTTATTGAAGGGTCTTTGCCAACATTAGACACAAAAGCAACAAGAGGAATAGCCTCATAACGATGATAAGCATAGATTGGCTGCTGTCTGCTTTGAGTGCCTCCTTCATTGGAGTTTATTAAATGACTGGACCCAGACCTGCCTACTGCATCTACTGCTGCTGTTCAAAGGCAGCTTGGAGCCCTCCATCCCTGCCCCCCTACTCTAGGGAGGGCTTCTGAATGAAAGCCCCTCTATATGTGTGTTTGTAAGGTGCCCTTTATTTGACCTGAAAGGGTACTGACTTAAAGGGTGCTTTCACAGAAGTCCTGATAAGATTAGATATGTTTCAGCTGTAGTCTTGAAACTGTTTGCTTTGTGTGGTTCAAGTAACTAGGCAGCTAAACTGGACTTGCCAATTTAATTTCCTGCTTATTCACATTGGTTTTTTAAGGGAATAGTTTAAAGCCAACCCAAAACATCTCACTTGAAACATGTCCAGAAATGCAAAAGCCTAGTGTCCAATACAGAATGGTGTCATTGAGGCAGGTGGGGGTAGAATCGCTCCAGCAAGTACCAGGCCTGTAAAAGTTGTGTTATCACAGAAGAAATAGGAAATCCATACTGAAATTTATTTATGTGATGCAGAACAGTGAGGAATAAAAAAGAAAAACAAACAAAACAACACATCAGGGGTTAGGCTCATCCTGTGTCACCAGCTCTGGAAGAAGTCAGTGCACATCCTACTGAGCTGATCCTCAGTTGTGTTCTTCCTTATATTTCCCTCCTTGCTGCTTTTCTGCTGCTGACAGCAAAGAACAGGGACACCTTTCTGATGTGCCTGGTTAGGTCACAGCCCTGATATTGACATGGTCCACTGGACTGTGTTTCCTCAGCGTCCGCAAGGAAGGAGCGGTGCTCTGCGTTCCTGAGGGGCCTCCTGTTGAATTGGCACTGCTGAATACTTAGGGGTTCTTGTGTGGCTCTTGCTTCCCGCTGAAGCAGAGCTGTAGCTTTGTGGCTTTCCTCCTCAGTGCTTCCTGTA
This sequence comes from Haliaeetus albicilla, assembly GCF_947461875.1. Lineage (NCBI taxonomy): Eukaryota > Metazoa > Chordata > Aves > Accipitriformes > Accipitridae > Haliaeetus > Haliaeetus albicilla. Next base: position 18,736,613 of record NC_091486.1, read on the forward strand.
AGCCTTTCCAGGAGCTTTTGGAAGTAGGTCAGTACCACACCTTCAAGAGTCAGCACATATATACACAAACCTCAGCTTGTGGCAGTTCTGTATGTCTCGGGTGACTGCTTATAACATCACTTCTGAAGGAATGCTGAAACCTCAGCATGTATTTTGCAGTTACTCACACACTGTGATCAGGGACATGCTAACAGCAGCGAGATGCACAGCCTTTTTAGGTCCTGTCAGAAGGGACTGCATACTTTAGCTCCCACACAGGGTATTTTCTCCATATGTAACTGCCTCCACTTGGGGTTCCACTTAAATATTGTTTAAGGACTTAGAAAACACCTCCACTTTCTCCTGAAATGGGTATCAAGTAGGGTTGTTTTCTGTACCATTGTTTGGCACCTGTGGTTTGGTCAGCACAGGAGAGGGTAGCGTGGAAGAGCTTTAGCAAAGCCTGCATTGCAATTTAATGTTGGTACTCCTTTAAAAGGCCCCCTGCTTTCTAGCTAAAGTTTACACAAAGATGAAGAATGCCTCTTGAGGAAGCGTTGAAAACCTTTAAGAGCCAAGGAATCCATCAGTGATAATTTGTCAGTACCAACATGTAACCTAAACTCTTGCACAGCTGACTGGTCTCCCAGAAGAGTCTGGTGTATGTCAAGTGGTTTGTTTTAATCCACAATGCGGTGTGAAATGCCCACAGCAAGATTTCAGCTGGTTATTGATGATCTGAGGCCAGCTGTGGATGTTCTGCTTGCTGGCTTAGTTGTACCAGTGCTAGACAGTATTGCAGCACAGGCTGCAGTTAAGCCTTACCTAAGTGAATGTGTCCTGTCAGAAATGCTCTAGGTTTTTTGTGGTTGGGCTGCTCCTCCAACTGGTGTAAGACTCCAGTGCTTTGGGATGGACAGCAGGCAGACTATTCTACTACAGGAAGCAAGGTACTGTTGATTTTAAAGACAGCTTGTGTTTTGCCAGATAGTTGAAATCACGTGAACACTCTGCAGCCCGCTGAAATGTTCTGCAGATCCCCAAAGTGTCTCTGAAACCTTCAGAAGCAACTGAGGAGAACTGTTTCACTCCCTCTGCTGGCATACTTTGGATGGCTTGGATTACTGCAGCCAGTTGGAGAGGAGTGGGGTTCCTGTGCCATCCCGCTTGCTGTGTTGGTGGCATATCTGTCCAGCAGAGTATGGCAAGCATCCCAGCACCTTGTTTGGTAGCTGCTACAACCGCTATAGCCAGCCATCACAGATGGACCAGTGCCAAATGTAATTTATTTGGTGATTTAGTGCAGGTAATAGATGAGGCTTTGAGATACATCTGGATTTGTGTGCTGCGATTAAGCAGCTTTAGATTCCTGACCACAATAACAAAATACAGCAACAGCAGTTGCGTGAGAGAACCTGGGGGGGTGGAGCTGAGTCCATAATACTCACTTCGCACCCCAAGCTCCCTTTGTGAGCAGCGCTTGCCAACTGCGCCAGCCGCCATGCCGAACAGCCACAGGCAGAGGAATGGATGGGCAGCCCAGTCTGAGAGCAGTTGACTCTTCTTGTCAGGCCTGATTACTGGAAATCTGGGTCACGCTCTCAAAGAATTGCCTCCTCCCCTGGGCGGATGGCCTCCCGCTCCACTGCACTGTGTGAGCCGGCTGGTGCAGTGCCTGCAGCAGTAGGAGGAGTCTGACATACTTGGCCCAACAACCTGTGTCTTGGAAGGACGGTGGCAAGGCTGCTACAAGCAGTTGCTCTCTTCCGTGGCTTGAACTGGAGTCTGAAGTTTCACTGGGTGTTGGCAGTGATGGATGTTCACCTCTTATGTGTATTTCCTTGGGGGAGTCATTGCCATTCTTGGGCTTTGCATCTGGCTGGTGACTCCAGGGAGGGTTCAGACCCCTTTTTGCTCATGTTGTGTTTTTAAGCCTGTTTCCAACAAGTAGCCTGGACTTCGAACGTGACCTCCCTACCTTTATCTTAGTCCTCTTTACGTGGTGACGTGCAGTTCGGGGTAGGGTCGCACTGATTTTTAGAACCTCTTGGATGGCCTGAACCAAGTTTGCTGTTGGCCAGACAGCATCAAAGATGTATCTGTCCCTACCAGCTTTAGGACATTAGGCTGACAGGTAGAGGAGGGTAGACCTCAAGGGGCCTTTACAGCATGATCAGGGCTTGTTAAACAAAGGAGACTTATAAAGACTATGTTGCTGCACAAGCTTTGGTTGAGCCCTGTACATCCTCAGACACTAGTCAGCTAGCCAGGACACCCAAATCCGTGGGCAGCCAGGCTCATGACTTCCAGTTGTCATAGAAATATTTGGGGTTTTTTTCCTCTAGATATCTAAAGGCAGAGCATAATCATCTGTGATCTCTGCCATTGAAACACTGCTCCTTCCTTCAGTACTGCATGGAGTAAGTCCCTGTTTGATCATCACTGGGTTGGGTGCAGAGAAGAATGGGAGCAGCTTTCCCTTGCTCTTATCCAGACTGCCAGACCTTAGGAGTGTAGTTATATCTGTGCCTGGCACAAAGGGCTGTCAGGGGACATAAAAGAGCCCTAAAATTAGATAATTAGACATGAGACTGCTATTTGTTACTTAATTCCGTGGGAAAGGACAGAGACAGCAGGGAGATCTCTGGTGTTTGTACACAGCATCCTGCCAGGGACTGTGGTCTGGTCTGGTCTGGTCAGTGGGAAATGCAGCTCAGACCTGCTAGTGCCATGTTGAGCTCCAAGGCAAGAGCTGAAGCTTTGCCCAGCTCAGGAACCATGCTGGCAGCCCTCTGAGAATGACAAGGGCTAGGCAGCTGCCCCAGGGATGGCACTGCCCAGGCGCATGGGACACTGGGGCAAGCTGTGCGATCTCTGCAGCAGAGAGTCCACATGCTAGCAGCAGGGTGCACCTCGGATATGAGTGTCATGCCACATGTTTGTCAACACAGGTTGCAAGGTATGCTGGGGCACCCTGAGACCAGTGCTCTGGCTGCTCCAAGTCTCACTGAAGCTTGCGCAGCTCAGACTCCAAGCCAGTGATTCCTGCTTGCGTGAGAGCATGAAGAAGGTCCCCAGAATGCATCCCTAGCTCAGGATGATACATCTCCAGCTCTGCTCTGTTCAAGTGGTAAAAATGTCAGGTTGTATTTTTCACTTGGCTGACTAATCTGCTGTGTTCTCTCTACAGCACAGCCATCGGAGGAGCCGGGAGGGGAGAGGTAAGCTCACTGATGTGTTTTTCGGTGAGAGGGGAGACTGGGGAAGCCTTAATTTAGTGTGGTGATCTCACATGCTCTTTTTGCTGTTGTCGATAGACTGCCTGGCTCCTGCTGTGAAACATTGGTAGCGGTTTCTCCTGCACTGGGAGCTGCTTATCAGCTCAGGAGCCACAGTTTGAGACTCTGGGGAAAGCTAGTGTTCTTTCAGTAGCAATAAAGCTCAAGTGCTTCTGACATTAGGAACTCTCAGGTTTCTTCCCTAGATCTGTCCTGGACTATTTTAAGAATCCTCCAGAGAGAAGGAAATCCCCAAGACTGACTTTTGCAGGCCATACGTGCTGTCTGCGGTGGCGTAGCTTGCATCCCGTGCTTGGCCATGGTTATAGGTCTGAGCACCACACTCTGGCTACCTCGGATGTGGTGCCAGAGGAGGCCACATAGCTAGTTTGACCTCCAGCATTTCTGTCTGTGTGGCTTTGAGTAAACCCCTTTGCATTGTGGGCTTGTGGCATGGGGATGTTGTGGCATAGTGGCTGCTGCTGCTGCTTGGCTCATGTGTCTCTTGGCTGTCTTCCTGATTAAAGGAAAAAAGTATCTCTAAATCAAGTGTCTTCCATAGTTCAGTTGAAGATGCAATCAGTATTGTTAAGCTTTTGGTAGGGATCTCTGCTTCCCCGTGCAGATGTTCTGCGCCGCACCCTCCCCCCTCCCCACCCCGCAGCAAAACAGACCGTGTTCAAAGATTGTCGTCTTGTTCTTGTCTTGCTCTTGTCTGTCTCTAGTGAGGGGGTGACTTCAGGGGCACAACCTCACCTGCTCAGTGTCCCTGAGCTGTGCCACTGTCTGGCAGAGAGCTGGGTCACCTTCAGGCTGTACCTGCAGGAACTGCTACAGTACAAGAGGCAAAATCCCGCCAAGGTAAGCTGGAGATACCTACACTTCTGCGCAGGGGCTTTTATTTCCATTACTAGTGGCCTAGGAGATGGAAGAATGCAAAATCAATATTTTTACAATTGCTGTCCCTGTTTAACATTTGCTGTTCATTCCTTTCAGACTCTAAGCCATGGGAAGCATAAATAATGAGTAATTGGCTTCCAGTGTTTGTGAACTGGAGCTGAACTTAACCCCATCTGTGATTGGCTAGCTATACTTAGTTTTATTTCTTAGCATGCAAAGGAAGCTCTTAGATTGGGAGTGGGGAGAAAAAAGAGGAGCCTACAGTCTCTGCCCCTTTCACAGGCTCCATTCTTAAGCTGGTCCTACCTATTTTGCTAGCCAAGTCCAAATGCAGAGGTGTTTCTGAGTGCATGGAAACTTGTCGTTAACCATGTTCTGATGGCTGTGACGTGTGTTGTTTGGAAAGGGTTTGTAGACAGGAGTTGCCTTACCATCACAAAAAATAGGACAGACCAGCCACTGAGATTGTATCAGGCTTGCTGGGGTCCAGTGTGCCAAAAGGAGTGGGTTTCTATCACTGCTGATTACTCTTCTTCTGTTAAAACACTGTCCCAACTACAGCAAGTAGGAGACCAGGACCAAGGTGCCCATAAAGCGTGAACTCATTGGCAGTAAAGCCCTTAGAGGGCCCTAGCTTTTGTAGACCCTTTCCAATATGAATGAAACTCTTCATTGCTGGATTTAGTCAATATCTGAACCCATGCCCTGGCTTGCAGGGTGTCTGTTCTCACTTCTCCCCCTCCCCAGGAGAATGCAGGACAAGCCATCAGGGCTGCACCATTATACTTCCACTTTTTCCAGAGGAGGAAGGTCCTGGTCTGGTGGGAGCGTGGGTTCTGCTAATGCTTCTGCCAGCTGGTTTATGGCATAGCAGTGGCACAGCATCTGGTGACCCTATAACACCTTCCTGTCTCTGTCGGGACAGTATGGACTTCTCTTAAAAGTGCTGAGCTCTGCAGGAGAGATGTATTCTAAAATGGCAATTTGCAATATCCCATCCTGGCCTCAAGGAACATAATTTACCTCATAAAGAACTGTCCAATCAAGTTTTGGTTCTTTTTATTGGGATGTTGGGTTACCTTGGTCTTCCTGCGCTTGAACCCCCTAATGCTTACAGCTTAACCCAACCAAGCTGAGTTGTGATTGTCAGCATCTGAATGTACTCAGTGCAAAGCTGGTGTACTGACTTTGTTAGGAGCATCCCTCATTTTGCTCTAACTGGGTTTCCTGCATTGGTTGCATAGATGTATCTCTGCCTCTTGTCACTTCTGTTTGTTCCTCTCTCTTCCTTCAGTTCTGCATGAGTGTGTGTTCAGGCTGCCTGGTTCTGGCTGTAGTTGGACACTATGTTCCAGGCATAATGATCTCCTACATCATTTGTGAGTATAAGCAACTCTCTTGTCTGACTTAAGCTGAAACATGACCTAACTGTGCTGTTGATATGCTGGTAGAAGCATATTTGTGGTTTTCTTGAGGGGATCTGTGCTAGATGATTAATCAATACAGGCAATGTGCTCTGCGAAGTCTCTTGCTTTAAGTGTGTGCATGCAGTATAGTGGCAAAGTCAGGAGAGGGAGCTGTCGCTAAAACATTGCTTTCCTCTTCTACCCATGCCTGGGGCTGTGCTGGTGAGGCTCCAGGGAAGCAAAAAGCTGCAGTCTCTCAGTTCCTAGAGTGGGCAAATCCATATCGAGAGAGTTCTTAAAGAAGCTGCATGTTTGGTAAATAAGACCTTTTTCACTGCTTCATGAGTCCTTGCTAACTCTGGAGACTGTTCAGGTGGTCTGCTGCTAGCGCATCTACATATGAGCTCTATGCTGCTACCCTTATAAAAGTTCTGGTGATTTTTAGTTTTAATAACCTCATTTTAGGGCCTCTATTGCATGTTGGGGCTGGGATGCAGTGGCTGAAGAGGAGGGCTTACGCTTCATCTTAACATAAATCTGTATCCTAACAGAGATCTGTTAGGAAAACCTGGTTAATCAAGCAGCTTTGGAATGAGTAAGAATAGCTATGGATGAGGATTTTAGGCAGAGTCAGATGGGAAAGCAAGTGCCATTCAACTGCACTTCCCTTGATGCAGTTTTTCTTGCTGGTGCCCTGTGAAGAGCTGGGTTGCGCTTCATTTGTCTCTCACACTACCCGTATCCTGTGTCCGCAGTGCTCAGCATTCTGCTCTGGCCCCTGGTGGTCTACCATGAGCTGATCCAGAGGATGTACACACGTTTGGAGCCTGTCCTGATGAAACTGGACTACAGTATGAAGGCAGAGACGCTGCACCACAAGCATGAGAAGAAGAGTAAGGACCCACCTCTCTAACTTTTTCTGGTGCCGTACTCCCAGGGTGGAGCCCTAGCAAAGGGACAATAGGAGACCACATCTGCCAACACTGTGTGATGAAAAGCTGCAGCGGAGCAGGGGAAAACAGGCTGAAACTTGAGGGTTCTGGAGAGAGCAACTGGGCCAGTGATCCTGGGAACAGCAAATAAAAGCAAGAGGTTACAGTTGTCTCTGGGAACCCTGGGCTTCTGGGAAACCTGTGCAGTTTCACAGGGTAGTAGAAGTAGTGGGAAAGTGATGTATAAAGGCATAAAATTCCTTCAGTCTCATGTAAAGCCTTTCTTCTCTTTCTCATAGAGCGACAAGGGAAGAGTGAGCCTGCAGCAGGTGATGAGCCAACAGCAGAGACGGAGAGTGAGAGTGAGGCAGAGCTATCAGGCTTCTCCCCAGTGGTAAGAGCACAAAGAGCTGAGCAGGAACCAGTCCCTCCTGTCTGGTCTGTAGCAGCTTGAGAGGCAATGGGTGGTCTGAGTACAGCTGCATTGAAAACAAACAGCAGAGCAACAAGTCACTTATTTGCAGAATCCCAAGGGGAAAAGAGTATTTGTTTGATGAAGGCCATTGTTTCCAATCTGGGTATTGAGAATTCAGTGCCACAGGGCTGGTGATGCAGTAGCAGGACAGGGCAAGCTGTGCTCCAGCCTCCTGCTGACCTGCAGAATTGCTTTGATGGTTATGCTTCATGCTCAGAGAATGTGAGTGTCTCCTAAAGAAACCAACTCTCCTGGTGTAATGTGCGGAGGCTCGTCACCACTGGAAAAGGTTCACGAGCAGCACTAGTGTCTCTTACACAGTTCGTGCTCTCAGTCACACTGGGTGTGACTTTTCTACATGTGCACCACAGAAACACACCAAATGTCTTCGTTTACAGGAACTCCGGGCATGTAGCTGGGCTGTGAGGTGGGAAGCTTCAGCTTCCAAAGGAATGCAGATACTTGAACCGCTGCTACTTGTAGCAGGCTTCACTGGGCTCAGCATGAATGCAAAAGGGAAGGGGTGTTCTGCTCCTTGGTGATCCCAGGAGAGGAAGAAGGATCAAAGCCTTCTGAGATTCCTACAGGCTGATCCCATCTTGTGCTGGCTCTTTCGGGTTCTTCACTGAGAGCAGGCAAAGCTTCAGGCAGTGAATTATTGCAGAAAAGCCAGTGAGCTGAGGCTACCCTTCCCTGGCAGTGCAATGAGCACTTTGCCCAGCCCCCTCCTGCTTTCATACTGTCCCTGTGCAGTGTACTGTCCCTCCAGCAAGCACTTCTGCCTGGAAGCTCTGGTTTGTGCAGAGGTGCCCGTAGGCAGCACTGGTAGTCAGACACCCAGGAATTTGTCCCTCTGCCTTCATCCCATGCAGGTGGATGTGAAGAAGACTGCCCTGGCACTGTCCATCACAGATTCTGAGCTCTCTGATGAAGAGGCTTCCATCCTGGAGAGTGGGGGCTTTTCTGTCTCAAGGGCTACAACCCCACAGCTGACGGACGTTTCTGAAGGTACGAGATGGGACACCTTGCTGCCTTCCTTACCCTGGGTGTTTTGTCCCAGAACAACTGGCCCTCCAAATGGGAGGACAGGGAAGGAACCAGCTATTTGCAGGGGGAAGAGCATTGAAAGGAAGAAGCAGTAATAGCAGCACAGGATGCCCTGGCTTCATGGCTGACCATGAGCTGGTCCTGAGTGAACATTGGCCTCTGATTACTGCCCCACAAGGCGACACTCTCTCGTGACTCTAGCAAGGGAGTGAGGCCATCCACAAAGTCCCGCAGAAATAATTGCATGGTATAGTCACACGCCCATCTATGATGCTGGGTGAAACAGGTCAGATGCTCCACCCTGCCAGACTTATAAGCTCAGAGAAAGACTGGTTAGTGGTGAGGAACATGAAGGTAACCACTCGGATGTGGTCACCTGAGTGTCAAGAGGAACAGGCAGGTGACGTGCTGCAAGCACAATTTCCCTGACCCTGTGGGTTTTAGTGGAGGGCTCTAGATGCAGAGACTGTGAGCTGGAGAAGAAATTCCTCTCTGAGCACAGAGCACATAGAACAGGATGAGAAAAGGGACACTCCATGTGAGTTGTGCCACTGGGAGAAGGGAATAACTGCAGACCCCTTCCTGCTGTGCTCCCAGAGCTGGGAGGATGCCCAAAAGTGAGCCCTGGTTTGTCAGCTGGGGGGAGGTGGGTGGGAGGTGTCAGTGCCCTGGGTCAAGGTGAGGGGACCTGCGCCTTAATGCTGGTGCCTTTCAGACCTGGATCAGCAGAGCCTGCACAGTGAGCCGGAGGAGTCGTTTTCCAAGGACCTGGCAGAGTTTCCCTCCGTGGAAGAATATCATTCCAGAGACCTGGGACCACAGAGCGATGAAGACGCATTTGGTGTGCCTCTGGGTCCTGAGCTTGCTCACGCTGCCCGTGAGCTGGACTCGGCAGAGAAGGAGGCCGCGGACTCTGACCTCTCCATCCTTCGCCTAGCATCTCCTCTCCATTTTGTAAATACGCACTTCAATGGGAGCGGGCAAGTGGCAGGAGGCAACGCAGAGCCAAAGACTGTCCCTGCCCCAGGCCTGGGCATCTGCATTGACACGCTGAGCGAGGAGATCGTCACCACTGCCATTACCACGGCCGTGCAGAACACCCTCTCTGCCCTGCTGCGGTCCTCGGAGGCCAGCGAGGGGCCCTCCCTCTCCGAGTTCCTCCCCACCGAGCCCGAAGAGAAACTGAGCTTCCAAGCACAGCTGTCAGAGAGCGAAGTGGTGGAGACAGAGACAGCAGCTTCACCAGAGGATGAGGAGGAAGCAGATGACTTTGAGCTACTGGATCAGGGGGAGCTGGAGCAAATGGATGTAGAGCTGGGGCTCGGAGAGGAGCAGGAAGCACAAGAGTCTCCTGCCACTCCGGCTCCCCCCTCTCCCACGCTTGCTGAGCTGCCAAAGCAAGGAGATGAGGAGGAGGCAGTGATGACAGCAGCATCTATGTCTTAGGTCTTCTTCATGCGCCCCCTTTTCCTCCATTGTCACTGGAAAAAAGGAAGAACTTGCACGGTGAACATGCAGTGGGTTTTTAGATGTTTGTGTTGACTGGGATGGAAACGCGTCAGTGTTAATGTGCTGTGTCTGGAATAACGAATCCTTTCCATCCTTCTAGAGCCCGGCCTTCGCTGGCTGAGCGGGAGATGCCCCTGCCCTGCGGCTGGGGAAGAGCCGGCTCCTAGAAGCCTTACGCCACAATCGAAACACCAACCCCAGCAAACGCTTCCTAGTAATGGTGCAGTATTTTGGTCTGTCTTCTGTTTGTCTTTCGTTTTGCACGCAGAGTACCGAGCTAGCTGTAGCTGCTGCTAATACCCACATCCCCAGTAGGACATATGCAATCTTATTTTATTGGGTTTTTAAATGGCTCAAAGTGTAAATAATTTTAACTTTCATTGGTTTCGTTTGGGGGGAGGGGTGGGGTGCACAGTCAAACTTGGCTCTCGGGGGCTAGCGGAGGGAAAGAGGTCTTTGGAGGGGAGGGTAGCAGTAAGGGGACAAAAGCAGACAGGCGCTGTGCAGCGAAGAGACCCCTTCTGCAACTTGTCACCATCTTTCACGTCACTGCTGGAACAGGGTGTCGGGCGATACCTGTTTTTTGTCTGTCTGATTTGAGTTCTGCTACTGGGTGGCTGCGGAGTTTTTTGCAATCAATGAAATTCGCTCCTGGCCCTGTTCAGTACTCGCGTTTCTTCCTGCCGTGGCCTCTCCGGGGCACCTCTCGCCGTCCACACCGCTGACCCTGCTAGCGCCCCTTCCGTGCTGAGCTGGGCAGCAGTAGCGTGGCACCTGAAGATTTTGAAGTGGCTTGAAGAGAGCCCGGAGCGCTGTTACACAGCGGAGGATCCGTGTTCTGTGTCTCTTTTGGGTCGGGGGGGGGGGGGGGGGCTGGGGCAGGGGAGGGGTGGAGGGAAACTCCCCGAGTTTAAGCTGTCCCGCCTGGGCAGTCTCGCCTCTTGCTGGCAGGGCAGCGGCAGGACGGCTCCGCTGCTCGCCCCCCGCTGCCTGCCGCTGGCCCTCCTGGGCTCCCCCTTGCCCTCAGCCTGGCCCCCCCACCCACCCCCCGGCGCCGCCGGGGTCGGGCTCCACGGAGCTGCCCGGGGGAGCGGCGGGGCGGGGCGAGGGCCGCCCGGGGGCGGGGCGAGGGCCGCCCCACCTGACGCCGTGCCGGAAGCGGGCGCGGCGCGAGCCGCCGGTGCCGGTGGGAGGCCGCCATGGAGTTCCCGGACCTGGGCGCCCACTGCTCCTGGCCCGCCTGCCAGCGCCTGGGTGAGGGCCGACGGGGGCACCGGGGGGGCGAGGGGTTGCCGGGGCGGCCGGGCCCCGCTCTCCCCCGGGCGAGGCAGCCGCAAGGCCGCAGGCCCGGGCCTAGGCGGCGCGGACCGGCTAGCCCGGCCTCCGCGGAGCGGGGAGGCGGCGGGGCGGGGGACGGGCGCCCGCTCGGTGTGGTGGGGGGGGGGAGGGCCGGTCGCGCTGCCCTGTCTGCCCTTGGCGGAGGGGCGCGGGGCGGCCGCGGTCTCCGCGCCTTCCCGCGTCGCGTCCCGTCCTGTCCCGTCCCGTGTCGTCGTCCCCCCCCCGCCAGGGCGGAGGCGGCTGCCGGTAGCCGGGGGCCGCCGCCTCTGCCCGGCGGAGCAGCGAGACGGCAGCGCGGGGAACGACTCTTGGGCGGGGGCCGGGCGGGCACGCCGGCTGCCGGTCCTCGGTGCCGCAGGCTGCGGGGGGGGGGGGGGGGGCGGACACGGCGGTGTGCCCAGGGGGCCTCTCCGGGGGCCCGGCCTCCTCCCGGGGAGCACGGCAGCCGTTATCCCGGGTGGGTGAACCCCGTGGTGGATGCGAGGGCGTCGCTTGGCTCTGGCTTGAGGCCAGCAGCCCCCGGGGAGGTGGGGATGATTTCGGGATGCTACTCCCGAACCCGGGGGGTGGCGGGGGCGTGTTCTGAGGAGGAGCCGCAGGGGTTTCTGAAGACGTAGCTTTGGGCCTGCAGCCCTTTTGTTTCCGTGCCGGGAGCTGGGGGAAGAGAGGAGCGGCCCCGGCTTGGCCGAGGGTCAGGGCTGTGCCCTCGGGAAGTCGGGGAGGCCCCCGGGCCGCAGGCGGGCAGCGCTGACCTCGGGGTGCTCTGCCCGCCGCCTCTCCCCACTCCCAGACTTCCTCCCCCTGAAGTGCGACGCCTGCGAGCGGATCTTCTGCACCGACCACATCGCTTACGCCCAGCACAACTGCACCTCTGCCTACAAGAAGGTAAGCCAGAGAGGAGGTCAAAGCCAGCCTCCCGCACGGAGCTGCTGAGCTTTCCCAGCTGGGGATCAGAATAATTTGTGACTTCTTTGGTGGCTTGGGCAATTCCCCTTGGGATGTGCCCTGAGCCTGGAGGTGTTCCTGAAAGCCAGGATCTGTATCTCAGTGCTGCAAACTTCCAGCCCGCCCTCTGCCACTGGGTGGAATGGTTTAGGAATCTCCCAGCCCTACTGTCTCGCCTTCCCAGAGTGTGTGTCCGTGCCTGTCGCACCTGCTGGGTCGGAGACAGCAAGCTGTTTGGAGGGTGGTGAGCCAATTCTCAAACCACAGGTAACCCTGTGGAAGCCGTGGCAGGCAGATCCTCAAAGGGAGAGAGATGGCCCCACAGCACTTGAGGTTGCCCAGCTATGTGCCCCCAACCCCCTTTTCTTGTCTCTGCAGGATGTGCAGGTCCCCGTGTGTCCCCTCTGCAACACCCCGGTCCCCGTGAGGCGGGGGGAGATGCCTGATGTCGTGGTGGGTGAGCACATTGACCGTGACTGCAAGTCCGACCCTGCACAGCGCAAGCGCAAGGTAGGAACCCGGCCCTGCTGAGCTCCTCTGGGTCCCTGCCGAAGGCTGGGGGTGGGATGAAAACAGCACACGACTCGGCCCTGCCCGGGGCCGTCTCTGTTTGCACAGGCTGTGGGCTGGAAGGGTTGGTGAGCTGGAGGTGTGTGCATCTGCAGGGCATTGTGGTGTGAGTCTGGGGCTGAGGTAGCAATGGAGTGGGGCTGGGCAGCCGCATGGGATGTGAGGATGGGAAACTGCATGCTGCCATTAGGAAAATGCAATTAGCTGCCCCATCTTGCCAGGAGAGAAAATTGCTGCAGGGAGCTGGCCCTGTAGGAATCCAGTTGAACAGCAGTTGGAGGGCTCTGGGCTGTCCCCACTACCCTAGCAGGGCAGGTAGGAGTCCCTGGGTGAAACAGTCTCTCTCCTGCTGTGCATTCTGTGACCATGGAGACCCTTGTTCTGTGGAGACTGAAAAACTAGTGAATTACTAATAAACTATCTAAAGAAAACTAGTATTCAGAAACAAACTCCAGAGCCCCACAGAAGAGGCATTGGTGGGGAAAGCTGGTCAGTGCCCAGGGCCTGGCATGGAGGAAAGGGACAGCCCCGGCCCTGCAGGGCGTGTTCCTTTTCACCACCACCACGTCATCTTTCAGATCTTCACCAACAAGTGTTTGAAGCCTGGCTGCAAGCAGAAGGAGATGATGAAGGTGATCTGTGACCAGTGCCACAAGAACTACTGCCTCAAGCACCGGCACCCCCTGGATCATGACTGCAGTGGGGCAGGGCGTCCCCTCTCCAAAGCAGGGTGAGGGCCTGGGGGCAGACAGCTGGCAGGGATGGGGCTGTGCTTGTCAGAAAGGTGACAGGGAAGAAGCCGAGCAACTCCCAGCCCATTGTCTGGGACTGCTGTGTTCTCACATTCGCTGCCCTGTGTGCCGGTGTGTCCTCCAGCAGCGTTAGGGTTTGTAGAGTCAGCACAGCTGTATACATAGTCTCTCCTTCCTGCAACAAAAGCCGCCGGTACTGCCTGTGGGCTGTTTTGTTCTTGCTTCTCTGCCCGGTCCCTTATTCTGTAGCCAGTGCTTTCTGCCTATCCTGGTACAGTGTTTTGAGGAGAGAAATGGCTCTTGAAGTGCTTGGGTGTAGCTGAGCCACAACATGGGTACTCTTGGGAGGAAGAGGAGCAGGGAGCCAGGGAGGCATCTTGCTTATCCAGCTTCGTCTCCTTGGGTCTTCAGTGCCCAGGGATGGCTTGCGATGGTAAAACAGTCGCTCACAGGCATCCTGTCTGTCCTAGGCATGCTGCAGTTGCGAGAGCCCAGGCATCCTCCTCCAAAACGGTCACTGCATCGAGCAGTGGAGCTGCCCGGCCAGCAGACAGCCCCTCTTCTCCAGTCCCTGCCAGGTAATGTGATGGCTTGACTCATAATTCTGAGGTGGGCACAACCAGGCTCAGCTTGGCTCCCTGTGGGACGCAGGAGCAAGAGCTTCCTGCTTCTTATGCATCAGCAGGGCTGCGTGCTTGTACCAGGGCTCCCTGCCTTGACAATAACCCAGCTTCTCTCCTGTTTGCAGAGGAGGCAGAGCAGCTGTGTTGCAGACTCCCAGCACCTCCCCTCCAGCTGTCATGCTGCAGAATGGGCTGGTGAGTGGCCTGGCCTGGGAATTTGGGGTGGGTTTGGGTGGTTCCTGGGCCCTCCGGAGCTACTGCAGCAACTGCTTTTTTAAGCCATGGTCTGTAGGTGACTGCGGTGCTCCCCACCTGGGCCTTCCCTTGCAAACAGGGATCCTGGACACTCAGTGGGGCATCAGAGTTTGCTCCGGTGCCTGCGAATGGCAGCTCTCAGCTGTGCTTGGTGCTCAGCTTTCCCCAAAAGGACAAAGTGTGCTGGCTGTTTTCCCCAGGTGTTGTCTTTCTGTTCTGCAAGCCAAGGGTGGAGGAGGAGACTGGAACCTGCTTCACACTGGTATTCTTAGCATGCCCCCTGCACTGGCAGGCAGGACTGCGGTCCCTTGGGCAGAGGGAGAGAGAGCTGCAGGTCTGTCCTGAGCCCAAGGCCTTCACCTTGGCTGAGTTTGGCCTTGGAGAAGGGAGATGCACCCACCCTTGGCCAGGCAAGACTGTATCTGCCGCGTGTCCCTCAGGGCTGCCTCCTGCCACCCCCGGCCAAGCTGGTGACGAGATGTTTTGTTTCAGAGCGAGGAAGAGGCACTGCAGCGAGCTCTGGAGATGTCCCTGGCAGAGTCAGCACGCAGCTCAGCGCAGCCACCCAGGTACAGCCCGGGGAAATGTGGTGTCATGCCCCAAGCCTGCGTGTGAGAGGTGCCTGGGGCAGCATCATGTGGCTCTGGGATGACATTCCTCTCAGCACGTGGCTCCCAATGATGCCTCTGTGTGGCTGACGGGAAAAAAGGAAGAGTCCAGAGCCATCAGGGAGCTCTGTTCAGCGAGCAAGCCCTCCAGGGTGCTGGGAAGGGACGGTGACAGCACAGAGTAGGACAAACCATTGTCTGACCACTTGTCAGCTAATGAGTGTGGCTAGAGCGTGACAGAGGTGGAGTAGGGGTGTTCACAGAGGACACCCAGGAGCCGGTGTCCTCAGACACATCACATGGTGCTGCTAAAAGCACTGTCATACAAACTGGTGTTAACATGGTTCTCCTTGGACCAGGGTGCTGGCTGCCAGCCCTAGGTGGATCCTCTGGTCCCTCCCCAGCGCCTGGCCTGTTCAGGGTGATCCTCAGTTGCTCCCTGCCCTTAGCTGTCCTGGAGGGTTGCAGTGACAGGAGATCCTGCCACCCCGAAGGCCTCCGAGTGCTGGGCTGGTCAGCCTGGGGGAGGCCAAGGCACACAATGTACCACTGTCCCCAGCAGCACGCAGGAGGAGGAGGATCTGGCACTGGCCCAGGCACTGTCAGCGAGTGAAGCCGAATACCAGCAGTCGCAGCGGCAGGTGAGTGAGGCTGGCTGTAAGCTCTGTGCCGTGGTGGGATTGATCCTGGCCTGGCTGTGTCAAGGAGGGGTCCTCCCTGGGTTCTGCTTCCTCTGGGCTCTGTCTAGGGTCACTTTTCTCACCAGGAGGGCAGCCTGGCCTGAGGCAGTGGCAGTGTCACTGCTGAACACACAGCCCTGCGGACTTGAGCACTGGATGTGCCCCCTTGTAGGGCAGAGGAAGAAGCCCGTCTTCCCTTGCTCACTGTGTGCTTCTTCCCATTCCAGGCGCACGGTTCAAAGCCATCAAACTGCAGCATGTCTTAGGCAGGTGAGGCAGGGTGTGCCTGCGGATGTGGGATCCTGCTTGTGACCTGAGGAGCGGCTCTGGCCTCCCACGTGGATGCCATGGGGTTCTGGCCTGGATGCTGATGACAAGAGCCCCTCGCCAGGGACAACTCATCTCCCTGGGGGCTGTAAGCAAGCCACCAAATTCACACTGACACCTCAGCCCTAGTACCCATATAAAATCGGTGCAGCGGATTGCTGATGCTCCTGGAGAGGTGAAGACGGTGTGGGACGAGGCTGATTGCACACTGACCAAAGCAAGCAGCAGCCCATGGCATGCACTTAGCCACAGCTGCTGAGGCCATCTCCTAGCACTTCTGGACTGTGGGGTGAGGGCAGAGCTGGCCGGGAGGGAAGTGCCATGTGGGGACATCTCTGTGTGCTTGGATGTACAGCTGGGATGTGGCTGCCTGCTGCAGTAGTGGGGGGCTGGATTTCATGCTCTGGGGAGGGCCATGCCAGCCCCTCAGCAAAGAGCAACTGTGGCTGGGACCGTCTCTTGCATGGGCATGGCACGGCTGAATGTGTGGCCTCCCAGCAGCGTGAAGGCAGCCCCTTCCCCGCTCCCCATGCCCTTGGTGCCTCCCCTGCTGTTTGCATGCACAAGAGCACGTTGGGCCTTACCCAACTCGGCTGGGGCCCAGGACCTCTCTGAGACTGAATGGAGCTGTGTTTCCTTTCTGGTTTAATTTAACAAGGGCCATTAACTGAAAAGTAACCCCAGTAGCGACTTGACTGCCAGCGTCGCTCGCACGGCAGGCCTGCAGCCGCCTTCCTGCTGCTGGCTGCTCTCTGCTGCCCTAAACTATCCCAGGGTCCAGTTTTAATGGTGCTGGGGCAGGAACGTCTCCCTCCTTCCCGCTGTGCTGGGTGGGGGATCCCCTCCTGGGTAGAAGCAGTGCAGAACCCCTTCTTGCAAACAGCCCTGAGCCTGGAGCCAGCCCTTCCTTGCTGGTGTTCGGAGGCAGGACCTGACCCCTGGGTGGGGGGGGGTAGTCGTCCTGCTGGCCTCTTGCAGGGGGGAGTGTGGTCTCTGCAGCTGTGCAGAGTGATGCTGCTTTCCCACCCACTCTCTCAAGCTTCCCTGCGGGGGACCACTCCTGCCTGCAGGGCTGTGCCTCGTTCTGCACAGGGCCAGGCTGGGCTGTCCTGTCCTGTTGCGAGCAGCATACAGCCAAGGGGGGGTTCTCTGCTGGCAGTGCCTCCCTGGGGTGTGAGGTGGGTTCAGGCTGGGCTGAGGGAATGCTGAGACTTGTCAAAGTGCTGCTTGGGAGAAAATAAAAGCATAGCACAAGGTGCAGAGGTGCTCTGGGGGAGCACTCACTCGGTGTCCAGCCTGGAGCGGTCCATCTCTGCAGATAGGGGTGCAAGGGGGGGACACATGGGGGCAAAGCGGGCACCAGCTGTGCTGCTGCTTCCTTCTTTTGCCCTTGGAGTGCAGCCCCCTGCCATGCTCAGCCCTTTGTGCAGGGATGGGGCAGGTGCTGACAGCCCGCTCTGCCCTCACCCACCTGAGCCCAGCCGCATGGCAGAGCTGTTAGTTGACCCAAAGGCAGCGGCAGTAACCCTGCCTGCCCCTGCCCAGAGCACAGCCCCCCGGAGGGGGGGTCCTGCAGGCACAAACCCTGCCCAAAGCACACAGGCACAGAGCTGGGAAGGACCTGGTTTAAGAAACTACACGACAGCAAAACAAACGGATACAAACGTAGTGGAGTGTCCAACCCAGCCCCTGCAGCTCCCAGGGCATGTGCGGCCCCAGCCCGCAGCCGGCAAAGGGCTCTCTGGCAGCCTGGGGGTCTGGGCCCGTGTCAGTGTCACAGTAGAGCTGCCGGCCGTGCTCACGGCCTCTTCTTGCTGCCTGGGGGCTTCTCGGTGCAGCGCTCCTTGCTCTCACCGTCGTCCCCAGCCTGCTGCTGCAGCCACATGCCGGCATACACGCCACCCTTCTGCAGCAGCTCCTCGTGCCTGCAGGGAGAGTGTGAGGGTGCAGAGTCCCCAGCTGGCCCCGGAGCTAGGGAGGGGGTCCCCACGGGCAGATAGCACCAAGCCGGCCCCCCCGTGCTCACCTCCCTCGCTCCACGATGCGCCCGTCCTTGAGCACCAGGATCTGGTCTGCACCTACCACGGTGGAGAGCCTGCAGAGAAAGGCAGGGTGTTACTCTGGCTCAGAGGGGAGAGGGTCCGGTGGGGTTTGCACTGTGCAAGGAGCCACAAGCACAGGGGCTGTCACCTCCTGAGCAGGAGGACACGTCTGTGTGCCCCTCTGGGGGGGGGCTGGCCAGCTCAGAGAGCTCAGTACCTCCCGGATCAGCCCTTTCCCCTTGTCCCTACCTATGTGCAACAACGATGGTGGTGCGGTGGGTGCAGACCTTGGCCAGGGAAGCTTGGATGTTCCTTTCCGTCTCTGTGTCGAGTGCAGATGTTGCCTGCGGGAGAGGCAGGGCATGAGGAAGGGATGCAGGCGGCACGGGCAGCTGCTGGGGCAGGGGGTGCTACAGAGCGGGGCAAGGCTAGGCTGGGGGCTGCTGCCATTACCTCATCCAGCAGGATGATGCGGGGACCCTTCAGGATGGTGCGTGCGATGGCAACGCGCTGCTTCTCCCCTCCACTCAACTTCAGCCCCCGCTCCCCCACCTGGGTGTTGTATCCTGCAGGCACAAGGGCAGGAACATGCTGCGCTGGTGCCCTCCAAGATGGGGATGGGAACCAGGGCTCTGCTGCATGGGGAGGTCCTGCTGGGACCACGCAGCTGCCCAGCACAGCCTCAGCCCATTCCTGCCCAGGGGCTGATTTAGCCCTGGCGAGATGGCAGGGAGAGGCAAAGCAAGGCACAGGGTCACACAGATGTCCCCATGAGGGATGTCACCCAAGAACACCTGTGGGGGCAGCTACAAGGTCATGGGGGACCCCAGAACAGCAGGGGGTGGCAAGGAGGGGACCGCGGGGGTCTCACCGTCGGGGAAGGAAGAGATGCGGTCGTGGATGTCAGCAGCCTGGGCTGCCTCCTGCACCTCCTGGTCAGTGGCCAGGATCCGTCCGTAGCGGATGTTGTTGGCGATGGTGTCGTTGAAGAGCACCGTGTCCTGGGGCACCACTCCGATGTGAGCACGCAGCGATACCTGCTTCACCTGGGGAGGTGGGGGGGAGAGCTCAGCCAGACACACCCCCCCTGCAAAGACCCTCCCAAGACCCAATCCCACCCCTCAGCCATGAGCCCCACACTCCACTCCTGGCAGGGTGTGTGTTCCAGGGTCCCCCCCTGGACCACAGGCTCAGCTGCACCTCCACCCTGCAGTGGGGGAACCTGCCAGTGCCCCAGCCATTCCTGGGGAGCCCTGGCCCGTCTCCAGCATTTCAGCCCAAGGGTCCCACAGTCGTGCCATTCACTCCACTCCTGGCACAGACATCGGCCTTCAAAGGGGCTGTGGGGGCTCCGTGCTCACCCCTGCCCCGGGGAGATGCCAGTGCCTGCACTGAGCAGTGCTGCGAAGCCCAGAGTAGCTGGTATGTGTGTACCCCAGTCCCTGGCGGCCTCTCACCCTCACCTGGGAGATGTCCTGCCCGTCGATGCGGATGCAGCCTCCCCACACGTCGTAGAAGCGGAAGAGTAGGCGGATGATGGTGCTCTTCCCCGAGCCCGAAGGTCCCACCTGCACGCAAAGGTAAAGGGACTTGAAGACACCAGAGACTCCCTGCTGCTGGACACCGGGGCTGAGCAGGGAAGGGCCAGCCCCGTTGGGGGTCTGTCCTTCTCACCCCTGTGCTTCCCAGCCCCTCTCCCCCAATCCCACACCCAAGGTCCCACTCTCACCAGGGCCAAGGTCTGCCCAGGCATCACAGAGAAGGAGACGTCCTGCAGGATTTCCTTCCTGGGAGAGGGAGATGGAGAGGGGCTGAGGGCCACCTCCGCTGCCCTACGACCCTGTGCCAGGCCCCATAGCTTGACTTGTCCCACCCTGCCACCCCATGCCCGCCGCCCCATACCCATCCACGTAGCTAAAGTGCACATTCTCAAACTCGATCCGCCCGGCCTCCAAGCGCAGGTCGCTGGCATTCACCACATCCTTCACCTGCCGGAGGGTGAGACGTGGCCTCAGAGCCAGCCCCTCCCAGGGCAGGACCACGGGTCCATGCCAGGGAGTGGGGTCCAGGAAGGTGGCACCCACCTCCTGCTCTTCATGGAAGAGCTCAAACATGTTCTCCATGTCCACGAAGGAGTTCTGGATCATCCTGGAATGGGGCAAAGACCAGGGGGAAGAGTTTGTGGGAGCACATCCCGACCCTGGCGCTCACGGGGAGGGGGACCTCAGACACCCCCACAGCTCCCAGCGTTACCTGTAGTAAGTCCCAAACCAGTTGAGTGGCGTGTAGAGCTGGATGATGTAGGTACCGAAGAGGACAAAGTCCCCCACCTGGAAGGGACAGGGGAGAGGTGCCCAACACCACCAGCCCCGGGGCCCCACCTCAGGCAGGGGGCTGCCCAGGCTGGCACCAGCCTTACCTGCAGCTTGTTTTCAGTGACAAAGTAGGCACAGAGCAGGGACCCTGCGAGCAGCCCCAGGCCGATGACCAGGTTCTGGGTCTGGTTGAGGAGGCCCAGTGAGGCACTGACCTTCCACTCCGAGACCTGGAAGAGGCAAGGTCCTCTGGGATGCTGCCGTCTCCAAACCAGACCCACAGTGAGCTCCATCCTCTCTGCAGGTGCCCGTGAGGCTTGGCTCCTTTCTCCCCAACTCACCCACTGGTGCTGAGCATACCTGGTACTTGACAATGGCATCGTTAAAGCGGTTCACCTCGTAGTTCTCTGCATTGTAGTACTTCACCTGCAGGACACAGAGCCGGGGTCAGCACCCGGATTGGCCCCCTCAGCACCAGGCAGTGCTCAGCGACCCCCCACCGCCTACGGTACCGTCTCAAAATTGAGGAGCGAGTCCACAGCACGGGACTTGGCCTCATTGTCCCGCGTGTTCATGTCCCGTCGGTACTTGGTCCTCCACTCAGTGATGAAGATGGTCAAAGCTGCGGGCAGGAGGGGGCTGTATTGGCAGGCGCCCACTGCCGCACAGCCTGGCATGACACCCCTGCACCCTGACCCCCCACTCACTCAGGTAGAGGCTCATACACACGAAGATGATGAGGCCAAACCAGGCACTGAAGACTGAGGTGAAGTAAACGATGCCTATGACGATGTCCGCAATGGTGGGGATGATGCTGAAGACGATGTAGCTGTGGGGCGGGAAGGGGGACGGCGCATCAGCCTGGCCCAGTGGGGCTGCCCGGCCACCCCCCAGCCGCTGTGGGCACGCTCTGACCTGAGCAGGCTGTTGATGCTGCTGGTGCCCCGGTCCACGCTGCGCAGAACCTCACCGGTGCGACGCCCCAGGTGCCAGCGCAGGGACAGCCCATGCAGGTGGGCGAAGAGCTGCACCTGTACCTGCCGGTTGGTGAACTGCTGCACCCACACCCACAGGAAGGTGCGCAAGTTGCTCACGAAGCCGGTGGAGCCTGCGGGGCACCGCAGGATGGTCAGTGGGGACCAGCGCCACGGGGGCATGCAGCTAGCTCAGAAAGCCCAGCTGGGAAAGAGGGATTTGGGATGCGACCCCCCTGCTATCCCCAAACCGGACCAGCTCTGGTTGCTGCTCCCAAGAGAGAGCAGCAGTGATGGGGATGTAAGGGCATCCCCGGCCACCCCAGCCCCAGCATGATGTGCCCCACGCTGTCTCTCCGCAGTGCCCCATCTTTCCCAGCAGTCCTTACCAGCACCTCCACCCTGCAGGAACTTCAGCCCCACGTAAATGCAGACAGTCCAGGCCAGGGTGTGCCAGGGAGCACCCTCTGTCAGCTCATTCACTGGGGAGAGGGTGGCAAGGGTCAGGGTGGAGGGTCAGGGAGCATCGATGGGTGCCCCACAGGAACCAGCTGCAGCACCCAGCACTGCTCCCTGACCCCCTGGACCCTGCTCCTGCCAGGTCCCTGCAGCCCCCCAGGTCACTTGCAACACCCCCCAGCACTTGGTGAGGCCGTGGGCAGCCTCACACGCCGAGCTCCAGGCCCCTCACCAATGTTCTTGTAGTAGATGGGAACGAAGACGTTGATGGCCCGCTCCAGCCCCATGAGCGCCATGCAGAACAGCACCAGCCCCTGCAGCAGGTGGTTGCCCTTCGGCCACAGGTATGGCACCAGCAGCCGCAGCTTCCTCCGGAAATCCTTCCAGGTGGAGGTGGTCCTGCTGGTGTCAGGCAGGAGCGGCTAGGGGACAGCAGAGCGAGGCGTCACTGCCCCGGCACCCCAGTCCAGCTGGCAATGGCCCCAGGGAACACCCCACCAAGAAACCCAGCCCTGTCCTCCCAGCGTCCCCACTCCATCCTCCCAGTAGGGCCGCATGCTGCTAACAGCAGCAGGGAGCTTGGGCAGCCCTAACCCTTGCTCCTCCCTGGTCTCCTGAAGATGCTGATCCCAGGGCAGCTGTATTTCCATTTTGTCCCCAGCTCGTCCCTCACCATGTCTCCAAACTGCTCCAGCCCTGGGACTCACCTGGCTGTTCTCCACGTCCCGCTCCTCCTCATTGACCAGCAGCATGTAGGGCTTGCGGGGCAGCCCCGGGGCCTTCATGCCCAGGATGAAGAGCATGAACGTGCAGATGTAACGCAGCAGCCAAAAGCCAAACTGCACCTGGATGGAGAGCAGGGGGTCAGTGCCGCAGCTGGCCCTTGGCACAGCCCGGCCAGGCATGCGATGGGTATGAGCTGAGAGAGGCAAGGAGCGGGGCACAGGGATGGGGTGCAGTGCAGCCAGGGGAGAGGGGACAGCCCACGCAGCTCAGTGGGACCCCCCTGGCTGAGCACAGCACGTCAGGAAGCACGCTGACCCCTTCCTTCCTCCCTGCTACATCTCGCTCTGTGCCCTCCGGCTTGGGGTGTCCCTACCCCGGGAGGGGAGCAAGGGGGTAAAGGGCTGTGGGGAGCAGGCAGACACCCCCTGCCTCTGCGCCTGGGGCCGGGCCACGCAGAAGCAGGAGCTGAGCTGGATGGGGGCACGAGGATGTGTGCGACAGCTGGGCTCGGGGCCAAGACATGCGGCAGATACGCAGGTGCAACCCGGGAGCGTGCACACCCTGGGCATGGCAGGGCATGGTGTGCACACCCCACCCCAGCACCGTGATGCCGCAGCCCACCCCTCCCCGCTTGGCAAAGGGCCCCGTCCCCCTTCCCTGCCCACGGCCCCCAGCCCACCTTCTGGTTGGTGTCCTCCAGCGCCCACCACCACAGCGGGCTCCTCCAGCACACCAGGGTCAGGTTCTCGGCGGCAAAGGCCAGCGCCCAGAAGAGGAGGAGGACGGTGCCATGGCCCCGCGTCCGGTCGTGCACCAGCACCCGCGTATGCTCCAGCTGCAAGAGGGCGACGGCGCAGCCCCAGCTGAGGGCCCAGAGGCAGGCGTGCAGCAACATGTACCCGTAGAGCCGTCCTGGCCCCCCCGCTTGCCACAGCAGCCCGCCGAAGGGCTGCAGGGCCAGCAGCAGGGACAGCAGGACCTGGCTGAGGTAGAGGCGGGAGCGGGGGATGTACTTGGGCTCCATGGCGCGGCCGAAGCGGACGTAGCAGGCGTACTGCAGGGCGCCCAGCAGCAGGCAGACGCTCAGCAGCACGGCTGGCACCAGTGTGAAGAAGAAGCAGGGCTGGAAGCCCTGCTGCACCCAGGCCTGGGCGATGGAGCTGTTGCCCTCACAGTAGCCCCCCAGCACCGCCATCCTGGCAGGTCACCGGCTGCAGAGAGAAGAGGGGCTGGAGCAAGGTCTCAGGATGGGCTGTTGGGTACGGCTGCAAAGAGGGACCCACGGTGGGATGGCACAGCCAAGCAGAGGGGGGCACGCACGGGGACGGGGCAAGCACCGCTGGACACGGACACGGACACGCGGGACACGCTGCATGCAACACGCATGCAGCCCTGCACCCAAGTAGGGACAGCTTTGCATGGGGATGGACGGGAGCACCACACCAGGATCCACTCGTGGCCCCTGGCAATGCCCTGGACCGGGGGGGGTAACGTTGCACTGCCCCCCCCCCCCGAGCCACCCGGGCCCTTGGGGACGTACTCGGACACGAGGGGGCAGCGAGAGCCGCAGGGATAGGAAGGCAGCGGGGCGCTGGGACCAGTTTTGAGCGGGGGATGGGGGGGGCACAAGGGGCAAGGCAGCAGCAGCGCGGGGCGGGGGGGGTGGGGGGATGATGCAAGAGGATGCACGCAGGGGAAACGCAAGGGCAAAGGCAGGGGACGTGCACGGGGTAACACTGGTGCAGGGCGAGGGACACGCGAGGGCGAAGCGGGGGCCGTGCCGGGGCAATGCCCGGGCGGTGCCCGGTGCCGGCGCCGCTCGGCCCCGGGGCGGCCCCGCTGCCCGCGCAGCCGCCGTGCCGGCCCCGCCGCCCTGCCCCGGCCGCGCCACCCGTGGGCCCCGCACCCTCTCACCTGCCCCGGCCCGCTCCGGGCCCCCGCGCCGCCGCCGCCGCCAGCCGCCGCCAGCCGGGCCCCGGCGCCGCTCCGCCCCGCTCCCCGCCCCCGCGCCGGCACCGCGCCCTTCCCCGGGCCGGGACTGCACCTCCGCCCGCACCCCGACACTGCATCCCCCCCCGTGTGTGTCGTCGTCCTCCCCACCCCGGGCCCCGGTGCCCAGCCCCAGGCTGCACGGACCTGCGCCCCCCCCCCAACCCAAGCGTCCCCCCTGTAGAGCCGGGGATGGGGAGGTGTCGGTGGTGCGGGACGAACTCCCGGGCCGGGGGCCAAGGTGGGAGCAAGAGCCCCCGAAGCCGAGGCGAGGTGCCCCGCTCCCGCTTATCGCCGCCGCCGGCCCGGCCCTGCCGTGCCGAGATAGCCCCCGCCGCCCCAGCGAGAGCCCTGCCCGCCGCAGAGGTCAGGCAGGACGAGGCGCGGCGCTCCCAGGGATAAATATAGCTCCTGCCTCCCCCCCCCCCCCCCCCCGCGGCCCCCCGCCGGCCGGGACTGAGCTCCGTGGAGCTGCCAGCCCAGCAGGAGCAGTAGGCAGGCACCTCGCAGCCTCCTGCCGCCATCGCAGGCACCAGCTCGTCCGGCCTCTTCGGTCTCGGGCACCGTGGCCGGGTCCAGGCAGGCTGTTCGGCACCGCGGGGTGAAGGGAGACTCGGACGCGGGCAGGGATGATACAGCCCATCTTTATTAGACAGCTATGCAGCTGTACAGCGAGGGCACTGGGGTGTGCACTGGGGTGTGTGTGATACCGCGCTCCCCAGGGACCCCCATGCCCGCACGCCCCTGGAGGAGATGAGGAAAAGTGGCTCGCCATGCACATGGGACACCGACACAAGCACAACATGCGGCAAGGACTCGGGCCTGCTCTTGCCCGGCCTCTCCCTCCTGCCAGCCCAGGGAAAGGTCCAGACTTTTCCCCCTGCCCCAGCTTAGCTATCAGCAAGTCCACTGGGAAGCCTAGGCACAGCATCCCGCAGCCACAGGGAGGCTCACCCCTGCACACAGTGGCAGCCGGAGTGGCAGGGAAAGCTACTGGAAAGCTTGGGTTTCTGGGAGATTTGCTTTCAGTTTCCTTTCACGTGCCATGACAGCCCCAAGAACCAGAGCTGCTGCACAGTCATTGCAGCTGCTCTTCCTTGGGAGGACTCCAGCAGCACCCAGGTCCACAGACCCCCTGCCCAGCTCAGTCCTGGCCCCAGCAGCGAAGAGCTGATCCCCATCCCAAGCTCTGCTTTAGCACGCTCTGTTTGGTCTCTTACAGACCCCAAAGCAGTCGCAGCTCCAGACCATCCCTCCCCATCGCAGCAGGGAGCCCACCACCCCAAAAGGGCCTGCCCCTGCGAGAGCACCCCGACCCTGCTCATGCCCTTGGTGCATGTACCCCTGGGAGCAGGTGGCCCAGCATGCACCCAGCCCAGGCTCAAAGGGCAGAGGACAATAACCCTGGCGGAGGAAGAGAGGCAGCCCTGGACTCCAGGGACAGCAGAGGAGGGCCTGCGGTGTTCACAGAGGTCATGGCAAAAGCAAGCAGCCCCTGCCAGAGGCAAGGGGAGGAAGGGAGAGAGGGGAGAGAAACCCTGGCGGGGGTTAGCCAGGATGCAGATCTTCACAAGCTGCCGCTGGAAGAGAAGAGAGGGAAACCGAAATGATGGTAAGAAGGTCTTGTCTGAGGCCAGGCTGCACAGCTGGGATCCTGATCTACCACCACCACCCAAAGGCTGGGCTGGGGCTTGCCTCTCCCTTCTGGGTTCAGGGCACCCCTCCTTGCCCCATCAGGCACGAGCCAGCTGCATGGTATATGGTCTCCACAGCAGCTGAAGCCATGCTGCAAGCAAAAGGATGGTTTCAGGAGAGAAGGAGCTGGGAGCCTCTGCGTGAGATGCGAGACACACTGAAGCCTTTGCTTGGGGAACAAGAAAGGCCCGATACCACAGAAACGGCCGCATCAGGACAGACCCAATGCACCACAGCCTTTTATCATGCCTGGGGGAAGAGAACCAATACACAGAGCACAAGACCTTCAGGGTGGGCTCCGAGGGGGCTGCGAGCACTTCTGGGAGACGCCGGGTTACCCCACGCTGGAGTCTCTTTGGCACTGCAGGAGGGCTCGCTAGCAGCCCACATCCCACTGGTGCTGCGCAGTGGGGAGTATGCTGCCCTAGCCCAGAGGTACAGCACAGAGGCTGCCAGCTGGGCAGGACGTCAGGGACCCAGGACTTTCACCCCACTGACTCTTCCTTGTGTGCAGGGGAAGGGCCAGCTGTCGTGAGAGTTAGGGAAGAGCTGCAGCATCCCTGGATCCTGGCCAGAGCTGTTCCCACCAGCTCTAGATCCCACCCA
Source organism: Haliaeetus albicilla (assembly GCF_947461875.1). Taxonomy (NCBI): domain Eukaryota; kingdom Metazoa; phylum Chordata; class Aves; order Accipitriformes; family Accipitridae; genus Haliaeetus; species Haliaeetus albicilla. The sequence continues at coordinate 18,763,043 of NC_091486.1, forward strand.
TACCCCCACAACAGCAGCAGCCGGGGTCCATCCCTCTGCAGGGCGCTTGGGCAGAGGGGTGGGTGACTGCCCACTGCTGTCCTGCTCCAGGCTGAGGGGCGCAACATTGGTCCTCTCCGGGAGGGTAACCATGGTCCTGGGCACCTCCTCAGCGCTGCAGGCAGGGCAGGTGTGGTGCCACAGGCTGAGCTAGATCCCCCCTCAACAGCTCCTGCCTTTGTTTTGGAGGCAGATCCCAGCTCTGGGCGGACATCTGGAGCTGGTGCCATCTCACATCCCTTCGAACAGCAGCTGCTGCTGCCACCTCCAAGCCAGTCCACAGCTCCCCACTGCTAGTCCTGTCACGTCAGCTTTCGCAGGCTCTGCAGCGATCCTCCAACACGGACGACACAGATGTGAACACAGACACATGTATGTACTCACACACGCATTCACCCCACAAGAGTCAGAGTGGCGTTGACTTGACACACGGCTGGACACAAGGTGCCACCGCAAAGCCGCTGGCCTGGCAGTTTTGTGTCTTCGGCAATTGACGGCAACAAAATGGAGCCCGGGACTATCCTGTCCACTCAGGACGGGAGAAGAATCAGGCTGATGCCACATCCTGCTGCCCAGGCGGCTCCCAGTCTGCAACCCCCACAAGATCCCCAGTCTACAAGGCTATACCTGCAAGACAGAGAGGGGATGTGGCACCTGTCGGGACCATCCTGAGTACACATTTCCCCTCACAGCCTTCACCCCTACCTTGTGGATCTGCGGCGGAAGCTCATCTTCTGAGCTCTCCTCTGGCACGGGCTCTGGGTGTCTCGCTGACTGCCCGTCCTCAGCCCAGCCTCCCAGAGGGAGGCGAGAGAAGTGTGATGGGGCTCTGTGCACTGTGCCTGGGTCTGCAGGAGAGGCAAGGAGGAAGATTATTAGCTGCTTGGGAGACTGTCAGTCTTCAGGGGGAGGCAGACTGCTCGTGCCGGTCCATACAGGACATCGGATATGGGGCTTTGACCCGGAACTCAGACCTCTGCCCTGGCTCCCGTACCTGTGATGCCACCATATCGCCGCTGGAAGCCGGTCTGCAGCGTGGCTGTCTCCTCGGCAGGCTGCCGCGGTGAGGAGAAGGGGTAGCTGGCAGAGCGAGGGATGGGGACGGGGGCACCCCGCTGAGCGTCCAGCTCCTCATGGGCGCTCTCCCCGCTCTCGTCACTCTCTCGACGGTGCCAAGTGTGCCGCTCAGGCTCCAGCTGGGCATGCTGCTTGTGCAACTGCAGGCCAAAACATGAATGAGTCAGCTGCGTGCGAGAGTCCAGATGCCCAAACACACCTTCTCCACAGCACTGTACACACACTGGTCTCAGCTCACACTCACACTGGTATCCCAGTCACTCTAGACAGGGTACCCCAGTCCTGCCTGCCCTGACCCCACACCCCTCTGGCTGGCCCACCTCCAGGCTGCTCACCTCATGCATGTAGAGTGCATGGAGACTCATCTCAGTGGAGGCGTACTCCGACAGGATCATGCTCTGTAGCTGACCCTCCCAGGCGCTGCTCCCCGAGCTCACGGTCCTCGCATCGGCACTGCCACGGAACACACAAGAGGTGTTTGCTGCCCAGGTGTCCCCCACACCGCCCAGCCCCAATCCGCCCTAATGTCAGCCTTGCAGAGATCGACTCCTGGATGGGTAGGAACAGGCCCTCTATAGCATCTCCCCAGATGCACAAGGTGACCAGCCCTGCTATGGCACTGCCTCCTCCCTACCATGGGTTTCTCACCACAGTGGTACCTACAGAACACCAGACCCCACACTGTCCTTTGGGGCCAGCCTAAGCACCTGGGCCTAACTCTGCTTATGAATGTGTCCCTTGCTGTCCCAGGCTGCAGAGACAAATGCCACCATGCACCTAGGAGAACAGGATGGCAATCGGACAAGGGTTTAAGGAATTTGCAAGGTGTCCGACCGCCCCTCTCCAGCCTGCAGCTTACCCAGAAGCTGTCATGGCACTGGCACCGCGAGGCTGGGCTCCCTCTCCATCCCTTCCCACCGTCTGGAAGCCACTGGGAGGCTGCTGGGCAGACTGGAGCGGGGAGAAGGAGCGCAGGGCTGAGGCCACTTCGGAGAGATGGCGAGAGACCTGTCCGTCCCGGCCCATGTGGAAGCCCAGTGCTGAGGAGCCCGCTATCACATTGGCAATCAGGCTGTGAGGCTGCAGAGTTGAAAGGGAGAGAATCACTGTCCTGTGCAGGCTTGGAGGCCTGATCCCCACCAGCGACAGAGAACTGAGGCACCTCAGCTCTCTCAGCCCCTCTCCCAGCTCACAGGGCCCCAGGACAGCCTGCTGCTTTCTCTAGAAAACTAGAAGCACCCGAACTAGTGCTGATGTATCACATTTGCAGCTCCAGATACAGCCCAGGCAAGGGCAAAATTGCCCAGAGGGCCTGATTATCAGTTTGCCAGCACCCAGCAAGCACCCCAAGAACACCCCGCATGCCCCCCCAGTCTGGGCACCTCCGACTCCGACTGCAGGGACTGGATGGAGCTAAACAGGGCGTTTTCGGGGAGCACAGCCTGCTGAGCCAGTGCCACGCTGCTGTCCCGGTGCACCCGCTCCTTCAGGAAGCCGATGAAGGCCGTGCTCTCGCGGGGCGGCTGCCACTTGGGGTTGGTGATGGCAAAGTGCATGAGGGACAGCTCCGTCTTGCCATCCTCGGCCTGCTGGTAAATGGAGGCCTCCGTCTTTCCTGCTGACATCCACTGCGAAGCACAGACAGGTAATGAGGAACTGGAACTGCTTTACACCCCTACAAGGCCTGGGAATCCTGCCATCAGTCTGGGCAAAGCCCGCAACACCCAGCATAAGCTGGGCTGCGGCTCCACGTGTAGCAGGTGCTACACCGAAAGCCCCATAATAGTTCAGCCCTCACAGCCTGGGGAAGAAGCAGCAAGCACACCATCTTCCACCTCCACCCCAGAACATGCATCACTGCAAGGAAACCAGAGACAGGGACTAGTCACAAAATACCGAGCTGAAAGCCTCATCCCGCACTCTCCAGCTCGCAGCAGGAGCGACTACAGTCAACAAATGACTGTTCTTAAAAGCTTCCTGCCACAGTGAGTCCACCCCCTCCCTAGTTCATGGCCCTGTCACTAGGGAGTCTTTTGTGACAAATAACCTAAATTCCCAGGCACATGGAATATGTGGATCCCCTCTCCTCCCGCACTAGATTTTACATAATGGAAAATGCCTCCCATCTCCCCGAGGCTACCCCTCTCCTGGGCACAAGCAGCCCAGCTTCTTTAAGTCAGTTCTTAGTGGTCATGCTTTCTAAATGTCCAAATATCCCCATTTCTCTTTCCTGAGGACACAGAACTCTTGGTTGTGAAGACAGGCAAGGACATCAAATAATGAAATGACAAAGCCTGGTTCACAAAATACCAGGTTAATAATAACAGCTGGGCCACAAGAGCCTTCTGGGGCTGGTGACCTGTGTTGGCAGCCCCAGACACCCAGCAGAGAGGCAGGTAGCTGGGCTGGGCTGTGGGCTGCCAGGAGTGATGAGTTACAGCCTCTCATGGATCTGAAGGACCAGACATGCTGGTGGGGAACCCAGGCTGCTCTTCTGCCACCCACAGGACCTACCGCTGGGTGGCCATGCTGGCGCACGTCCATCTGGGCAAAGGAGCAGGTGTCGCCCACACCCACCACCTCCACGGTGAAGTTGCGGAAGAAGTCAACGATGTCCAAGGACTTGGGCCGCAGGCAGACGATGAGGATCAGGGGCGTGATGATGGGACTCAGGAGCTCCTCCAGGATGAAGACCTGAGCACAGAGATGACAGGCTCAGCACAAGCTTGAGGGTGTCAAAAAACCTGCAATCCCAAAGCCAGCCTCCAGCTCCAGCCCTCCATCTTCTCAAGAAGGGTGTCTGTAAGAAAGCTGCCTTGTTCCTCTGCCAGGCCAGTAGCTGCTCAGCTCTCTGACAGCTTCTCCTTCCTGCAGGAATGGGGGCGAGTCCCCATCCCAGCCCCATGCAAGCCAAGCTCACCGCTTTGTACTGGAAGAGCTGGGCAAACTCGTCCCTGGTCTCGTAGCGGTGGGCATTGCCCTGCCAGTGGTCAGGCATGTAGTGGATGTGCGCCAGGATGACGCGCAGCAGTTGCTCTGGGCAAAACACCAGGTGCTGGTCGGGGATGAAAGACCTGTAGGACAGGACAGGGAAACATCACAGCATCAGACCTCAGTTCCTGGGTGATCTCATCATGGGAGGGCAGGGTGACCGGCCATATCACAGCTCCACCTGTAGCCTTCACACCTAAGCCAAACCTTCCCGCCAGCCGAGACCTGGGGTGTTGCTTTATAGCTCCAGCAACACCAATCATATCATACAACCACTGCACCCAAGACCACCCCTTCTCCTGTGGGCCCCTGACTCTACCCAGCTGTGCCCTTCACTCAGGCAGATTCACATCCACTTGCAACCAAAGAGCATGCTTGCATGGATGGTTGTCAGCCCCACTGCTCCCCAGAGCACTGTCAGGAGCACAGACGCAGCACAGACCCACCTCACCTGCACACTGTGATGCCCACCCCGAGCAGGGTGACCGTGGTCAGGACATGCTCGACCGCCAGCACATCCTCATCATAGATGGTGAGAGCGATGAGCACAGCCAGGATGGAGCCAGCAAAGAAGGCCACGTTCTTGGCCACGATGGTGAGGAGCGGGGAGATAAAGCAGTTCATGTACTTGGAAGCTGGTTTGTACCCCTTGCTGAGGCGTGAGTGCAGTTCATGGTCCAGCTCATTGAAGTGACGGAGGTAACAGCGGCCGTAGAGAGACCAGCAGCGGGCACCCAGGCTGCCCGGCTCCCGTTTCAGGATCTCCGTGTAGCTGAAGAAGGCGTAGAGGATCTGCCAGATGAGGATGAGGGGGCAGAGGAGGAAGTTAGCAATGCCAATCCAGAGGATGCGAGTGCTGAGCTTCTCAGCCAGCTCCAGGCGGTTCCCGGCCCGTTTGTACTCAGCCTTCAGGCTCCACTCATTCTCAAAGAGGGAGCCAGGCCCCCAGAAGAAGATGAGCTCAAAGTTGTACTTGAGCCCACGTGTGTAGAAGACAGTGTCTCCCAGCAGGGGCAGGCGGAAACGGATAGGCAGCAGCGACTTGTTCACCATGGCCACCATGTAGTTCTTGAAGCGGAGGATGCGGTGGTAGATGTCCAGCTCTGTCAGCTCCTTCTTGTGGATGCAGATCTGGTGCTCCTTCTGGATCTGCACGATGCGGGCCTGCACCTCCTGCCAGGTGTAGTATGGCAGGGTGGACTGGAAGAGGGCAAGCAGTGAGGTTAGGGGCAGGATGCGTCGAGGGGCAGAAGCTGGGCTGAGCCCACTCAAACAGCAGAGCCCAGCACGTGCCTCGGGGTGCTGACTAAGCACATGGAACACCAGGACACGAGGCACCTCCCTGCACCACTTCAGCCTGCAGCAAGCAAAACCCATACCTTGCCCCAGTGCCCTTTATCCCTAGATTAGCGCAGATGACTATTTCCCAGCCACTCACATGCCAGCTGCCTTGGAGGCACGAACACAGCTCCAGGCTCCCATGGGTCCTCCCAGAGCTGCCATTTGGAGTCAGTAGGGAGGCACAAACAGGGGAAGGGACTTAAGCAGTGTCCTACAGGGAGCCTGTGGAAAAGCTGGGGACAAACCAAGCGTCCTGGCTCACCCCACCTCTCAAGACACGGTCTCTCCTCAAAGGATGTGCACACACCTTTTGATGTTGTCCATCAGAGCAAGGACCCTGGACTGGGATATATGTGCAAGCCTCAAACCCCATCTTTGACACACTGATCTCCAGTGTGGTCTTTGCCAACTAGGTACCTCCATGCCTCAGTTTCCCCCCCAGTAAACAAGGAAGATGATGTTGTCCACATCCCAGGGAGGTAGGAGATATCCTCGCTTATGGCTTCTCTGTTGAAAGGTATCACAGAAAAGGCCATCACAGACTAAACATATTGGGTGGCAGATGGCAGAGGTGTGTGCCAGCAGGCAGAGAGGCAGGCTGGGCAGGGAGGGGTTAACACGGAATAAATTGGCTGCTGGAGAAGAGGCTGAAAGGAGATCTATCCTTATGGAGCAGAGGGAAGAGCGCTAGGTACAGATCTCCCAGAGAAGCTGGCTCCAAAGAGGAGTGAAGGTGAGCTGCTTCTCGCCACTCAGCAAATGCCTCCTGCATCCCTTAGTGGCCCCGCACATGGCCCTTGGCCCAGCTACTTACCATCGGGATTTTGAGGGCATTGATGTAGAAAGAGTGAATCTCCCAGTAGCAGCAAATGTTGTAGATAAATTTGACGAGTCGATGGATCCAGAAAACCCCAGCTATCACCAGGATGCAGATGAGGAAGCTGTTTGCCTGGATTCTGCAAGCAAGAAGAAGCAAGTAGTGGGAGACAGGCGCAGGCAGGCACCCTGAGTACCTGAGAAAGCAAGAGAGGTGGCTAACATGCCCTCCGCTGCCCTTACCTTGCACTGCAGACATTTGGAGGCAGGAAGGCATCTGGCAGAGTCACCTTAATGGGCTCACTGGGATGCTGGCTGTGATTTACTGCTTTGTTGGCAAAGAGGATGTCATAATCAACACAGCTGATAAGAAAGGTGGTGAATGCCACCACAAAGATGAACTGCCTGTGAAAAAAGGGAGCAGGCGTGAGGGAACCACCCTTCTGCCCCCCAAAACGTGAAGCAGGCAGGGTCATGTGTCATGGAGATGCATTCCCACAGTCATGACAGCAGGAAAGTTCAAGGGCACCAGTTCTTCAGAGTGGAATGCAGGTTTGGGGCATGGCAAATCCTAACAAAGGGGAGACAAGACAACTGGGAACCCTCCTGTCCACCCAGCTGCAGGGCACTCAGTCGACTCCTGTGGCTGCTCACCAGCAGCTGTCACAGCCACAGCAGAGGGGGAACCTGCACTTACATGAGCTCAAAGATCTCTCCAATGAGCATGCAGGTGAAGCCATTTTTCTGATGCAGGTTATAGACGTGAAAGCTACAGTCAAGGAAAACAGTCTGGAGACTCCTCTCTGACAGAGGATGGAGAGCCTTTTGTCCCACCAGCATTCACAGCTCCCCAGCCAAGTCTCCCTCCCCCACCAATGGAAAACCCCTCCCACCCCTACTCATCAGCAAGCTGGTTCTCCACTGCAGGGAAACACGCTCTGCCCAGGTAAAGCACAGCTGGGGTAAGTGGACTTGGCTCCATTCAAGCTCCTTTCTTCCCCCACCCAACACCCAGAGGGGGCTCTGTCCCAGCACAGAGCAGAAACTCAGCCTGCCCTCCAGCCGCACAAGGGTGGGCAGGGCAGGACAACACAGAGACAGGCAAAAATGCATTTAATACCCCTAGCATCTGTGACTGGTACCCCCTGCTCCTCACCCCTCGTAATGTGGTTAGCATAACTCATGCCACTGTATAAGGCAGGCAGCCATTCTCTGTGACTGTGTGGGTCACCTATTAGTTCGCTTTCCCTCATTATCAGGCCCTGAAGGTCCTGTGAGCCAAGCAGACAAACCAGATTTCTTCTTCCCTTCTCTAGCGGCCTCAAGATTCCTGGGCACAAGGCTGATTACTCTTTTCTGTGTCAGCCTTGAAGAGTCCCATGCACTTGGCCAACCCGATGGCTGTGATGACCCTGTCACAGAACAGGGAAGTGTAACAGCACCCAGAGCACTGTCCACAAAATCAAGGTGTTACAAGTCCTAAGTGGGAACTTGGACCAGAACTGCTGCTGGACAGTGAGACACAGGACGCCCCAGTAGCCAGGCATGGTCCCACCATGGTCTGCTTCCTCCAAGGACTGAGCAAGTGACTTGTATTCTTTTATATTATTTTTGAGTCTAGATTATGATTGTTATACTGATACAGCAAACTATGTATTAAGATATGACCCAACCTGCAGAGACTCCAGTTGATTAGAAACCATAAGCTAAGCCGTGCTATAAAATTCTGTAGTATGCTACTTATAAAATTGTACTACACTGATTCTGCTTACAGAAATCCTATGCTACTCTGATTATAAATGCTACACTACCCTAATAATAAAATCCCGTGAAGAAAATAAAGCTTTAATTGTAACCACAACTCAGTACCGTCATCACTCTGCCAAGGACCCCTGAAAGAACCTGTCTGTTCCCTCAGTGTTGAGTGACAGCACCCCACAGGCATGGGGGTTCTGCCATCCCCCAGCCCCTCTGGAGCCCTGTGGTGTTCTCTGGGAAGGGGCAGACGCTGCCCCAGCTCTGAGTTACACCAAATCCAGCGTTTCCACCAGCACAGGGAGTCCAGGAGGCGGCGGGGTGCATCCCTCGCCTGAACCCTGCCTTGTGAAAGGATATGCGAGAGAAGAAGAGGTCCAGGTTCTCGATGTGATGCCACGGAGCTGAAGGAAGAAGCAGCGCAGGGTGAGGGACCCTCCAGCACACCCAGCCTTGCTGCTGCGACAGGCACAACCCCACCTCTTCGCGCCCTGTCCCGGGCCCCCCGAGGCCCCAAACCGGCCCCGCAGTCCCCATCCCGGCTCCCCTCGGTGCCCAGCCGTTCCCCTCCGTCCCTGGCTGCTCCCCCCCATCCCCGGCCACCTGGACCAGCCCGGATCTGCCTCCCGCAGCCCGGACACCGCCGGTCCCCAAGGCCTCCTCCGCCACCCCGCTCCCTAGCTCCCCTCAGGCGCAGATTCAGGCCGCCGCCCCGCCGCCGCCAGCCAGGCCCCAACCCCCGGTGCCGGTGCCGCCGCTCACACTTGGCGCCCTCGGGGACGTGGACGAGCAGGTCGCCGCCGCCGGGGGGAGACTCGGTGGAGGAGCTCTCCAGGCGCTGGTACTGCGTCTCGAAGTGGGCCATGGCGGGGCCCCGCGCCGCCGCCGCCGCCGCCGCCGCCGCCGGCCCCGGCCCGGCCCGGCCCGCTCGGCCCCTGCCCCGCCCCGCGACGGGCGGCCGCGACGCCCAATGGCAGTCGCGGGGCGGGACGGGGGACGGCCAATGGGAAGGCGGAAGGGCGGGAGGCTGGGCTGAGCCTAGCGGCGGTCCGTAGGGAGGGAGGATGTGATGTGTGGGAGTTGAGGGGCGCTTCCGGGTCGGGACGGCAGCGGCCACACGTGAGTGACGGGGCGCGCGCCCCCCGTTACCGGCGAGGGGCGGGGGGGGAGTCGCGGGGGTAACGGCTGGACGGGGAGGGCATCACGGGGGCAGCGGTCGCGGGAGGGCTCGGGCGGGGGGAGGGGGGCAGCCCCGTGGGGCGGGAACCCCGGGGGCTCCCGGGGCAGGCGGGGAGAGGGACCTCGGGGAGGGGCGGGGGCCCGTCCGGTCACCCGCGGCCGGTTCCCGCCGCCACCCCCCCGGTCAGGCCCGTCGCTCAGGCCCTGTCCCTTCCGCTGGGAGCAGGAGCGATGCCGGCCCCGGAGAGCAGGTCGGTTTTCGAGGCCGCCCAGGACCGCGTCCTCCTGCACGGGCTGACCCTCGTCACCGGAGCTGCTGCGGATGGGTGGGCCGCCGAGCCGGCACCACTGAGCCACGGTGCGTGGGGCTCTGCGGGGGCAGTGGGGGGGGAGGTAGTATTTGGCCAAGCTCATGTCTGCCAGCCCCAAGTCAGGAAGGAGGAGCTCTGTCCCCAGCACAGCTTGGGTGGCCGCCCTGGAGCTTGGCCACGGGAGCTGCCTGGTGGGTGGGTAAATGGGCTTTCCTTAGAGGCACCCCAATGTCCCCGAAGATCCTTCTACAGCCACAGGGCTCTTTGGATGACTGAGAAAGGCCCCACTCCTTGCAGTGCAGCCTGGGGAGCTGCCTGTGCACAGCCCTCCCTTCTTCTTCCAGAGAAACCCACAGGTGCCAGTGGCAAGGAGAAGGCCCACGGGGTCCCCGAGGTGCCGGAGCGGATGTGCTGCTCAACGTGCGGGCAGGTGTTCGGCAGCCGGGAGGAGCAGGTGAGTGGGACTGAGCAGCCAGCGTGAGGTAGGAGTGAGGCTGGTATGGCTGGCAGGGTCCTGCTGCGGTGCAGCCCAGCGCTGGCTGCTTTCCAGAGCTCTGCTGCCCACATCCTGTTGGGATCTGGCACTCGGACCCTGCCTGTTACCACTTAAAATGTCATTTACTGGAGGTAGATGGTACATGCAGCACAGGCCTGTGCCTGTTCAGGTTAACTGTTACATGGCTAACTCCTTAGTGTATCACAGTCTTCCAGTCAGGATCACTGCAGGGTCCCAGCATCAGTTTAGCCCTTGGGGTCTGGCAGCTTGGGGCCTTTGGTGGCAGGGGTTTCCATGGACCACCAAGAGCCTGCCAGCTCATATCTCTTTCCTCCACAGATTGAGCACTACCGTCTTGACTGGCACCGCTTCAACTTGAAGCAGCGACTCCTGGGGCGCCAGATACTGCCAGTAGAAGTGTTTGAGGAGAAGACCCGTGCAGGTGAGGAACGGGGTGGCCCCCAGCAGAGCTCAGAGGCCATCAGCTATCTTGATGGGTCTGTTCTGTCCAAGAATGAAGCCCCTGACTGTCCCTGCTGCTCAGGGTCCCTTTATTCTGCCTCTGGGGAGTCTCCTGGGGGTTCAGCACTGCTTCTGAGCCCTGATGGCTTATTATGGGAAGAAAGGAGTGTTCTATCTGAGCCATGTCTATGCATACCTGGGGATCCAGAGCCCCAAATGCCTTATATCCCAGCCCACAGCCCCTGTGTGATATGCAGGGTATCAGACAGGACATTTCTGGGGTTGTGAGCTGGCCCTTGGAGCCACCTGCAAAGTTTTGGGGAAGCTGTTGGTTAATGTTTGCTCTGCTCCATTTTCCTTCTCTTGCAGGTGACATTTCCAGCATCTCAGGGTCTGACTCAGAGAGCTCCGATGCAAGCAGTGAATCGGAGTTGCTGCCCTCTACCAGCGACAGTCCCATAACCCCTCTGGTTCCCCGATCCCACAAGGTGCTGCTCCGCAATGCGAAGGGCCAGCTCATCTCCGCCTACCGCTGCGTGCTGGGCATTGGGAAGGCAAGTCACAGCCCAACTTGTTGGGACAGAGACCTCAGAGAAGGCACTGGTGTGGAGATGTCTGCCTGACAGTCCCTCACATCCCATGGTGGGAGGGGTGGTCTCTGATACCAGGTCAGCTCCCCAGGCTTACTGGTGGCCTGTTTTTTGGCTCCAGGGTGCTCCCAGAAACCTGCTTCTGGTGCCAGAAGAGGGGCTGGTCTCTGTCCCAGGGAACAGCAAGAGGTAACAAGGTGATCCTGTGGGTGCTAGCAGGGGTGTCTCTGTCTCAGGGCTGCAGTGAGGAGCCAGCGAACCTGACGGCATCACTGCAGAGCCTTGGTGCGACCACGTGCTGGGTTGTGCTAATGATGGGCGGCGGGCACTTCGCAGGAGCTGTGTTTCGTGGGTGAGTCCAGGGGGACAGACGTGGGGTTGCCTCTCTGGGCAAGGACAAGTGGGGCTAGGCATTGGATGGCCGTCCCCTCCCTATTCCTCCATCGCAGTGCTTACCCTGGGCATCTCCAGCTCCTAGTCTTTGCTTGAGAGTTGTTTAAGCCCAGTTGCGCTGCAAGAGAAGTATTAATCTTTAGGGCTCCAGGGGCAAGCCACAAGACCTCTGGGGTCCCAGGAGCATCAGCTCTCCACCTCTCCATGCATGGGGCCTCGTTGCTCATGTCTGCCCCTCTCTGCAGCCCCCAGGTGCAAGAGCACAAGACCTTCCACCACTACACGGTGCGAGCCCGACAGGGCACAGCCCAGGGCCTACGGGATGCCAAGACCCCAGGGTCAGCACCCAGGTCAGCTGGAGCCTCCCTGCGGCGTTATAATGAGGCCGCACTGCTCAAGGTGAGGATGCGCCACAGCACTGGGCTCTCGGCAGGGAGATGTGGTCGTGGCTGGCTCTGTGGGGTGGTACCGCACCACTGCTGAAGGGCACAGGTAGGGTGTGAGCTCTGGAAGAGGGTCAGGGCCCAATTGAGGCTGCTCTGTTTTGGGTCCGTCCCTGCTCCAGACCTGCCTGTGCCCACACGGTGCGCTCAGGACCCTGTGGTGCCTCCCCTTCCTCCCCAGGATGTTCGGGACCTGCTGGCAGCCTGGGCCCAGCACCTGAAGGAAGCTCAGCGCATATTTCTCCGGGCCCCACGCCACAACCGTGCTCTGCTCTTTGGCAGCAGGAACCCGGCCCTCTCCCGGGGTGACCCTCGCATCTGCCATATCCCCCTCAGCACCCGCAGGGCCACCCTGCAGGAGGTGCTGCGAGTCCATGCCACACTGGCCAGCCTGCAGGTGTATGGTGAGTCGGCCCAGCCCTAGTGACCCAGTGCCTGTGGGTCAGAGCAGGTGGGGTGACATGGTCCCTCGTGTAATCCCATGTGTGTTAGGGGATGCTGCCCTATGGGGTTGAGGTGCCGGCTCTCCGACCCTCAATTCCTGGAGACATGGGGCGCTCCCTGTCCCCAGGCAATGACAGGAGCACCCTTGCTGCCCAGGGAAGGACACGCCACTGGAGGACATCATTGGGTCCCCCCGGAAAGGCTGGCAGAAGAGGCGGCAGAAAGCAGAGGTAGATCCCCCGCAGGAGGACGCAAGTGGTGAGTTGAGCCATGGAGCAAGCAAGGGTGGCTGATGTTATGGCGCAGGACCAGATTTACAGCCCCGTGACAGGGTCTGGCACCACAGCGGGGATCTGTAGTGTGTGGCCTTGTGCTGGGCAGAAGGGCAGGGTGTGCTTGGCTGAGAGCCCTGAGTGATTTGTGCTATGTGGGGGGCCTCAGCCCCTGTCTTATCACCCCCCTCAGCACCAGAGGAGGAAGAAGAAGAGGAGGAAAGCCCTGCAGGGGAACTGGAGACTGTGGAAGTGACACTAGGGACCTTGGACCTCCGGGAGTTTGAAGTGATGCCCAAGCGAAACCGCAAAAGGAGGAAGAAGCGGGACAAGAAGGTGGAGAAAGGTGAAGGGGAAGAACTGGCGGGGGACAGTGTAGGAAGGCACTGGGGAAGGGACTGCCACGGCTGGGGTGCAGGCTGACCCTGGCCCTCTTCCTCACCATGTGTTCCCTGTGCAGGGCCCTGTGCCGAAGAGACAGGGTGCCATGGTACCCAGTGTGGGCAGCCTGGCCTGAAGCTGGTGACGGAGCTGCAGGAGGAAGCTGGGACTGAGCCCCTTCCCTGGGGCAATAGTAAGTGGGGTCCAGAGCTGGGACGGGTGGATGCCCGCCCCATTTGCTGGTGGCTTTGCAGCAGGGTGAAGAGCACGTTGTCACACAGGTGCCCAGACCAGCTGGGTGTGGGATGGCTATAGTGCAGCCACATGCCTTCAAGGGCGCTGTGTGTTCAGAGCAGTAGCTGGCTCTGGGGGGGCAGGCAGCACCTGGCTAAGCCAGATGCATTGGGGAGATTGGAGTGGGTCTTATCTCAGGAGAGGGCTTGGCTGCTGCCAGCAGTGCCCAGCAATGCCGTGGCATGTTGTCACAGACTCTGAAGGTGCTGGAGATCCTGCAGTGCTCAAATCCAGCTAGCAGGACAATACTTTAACTGCGCTGTATGTGTTTCATAGTCAGACCAGAGCACCGCTCTGCCCAGGGAGCCATCAGACTCCCCTCCTGTTCTTCCCTCACAGGAGACCCTCAGACCCAGCTCCGCGATGCCCTGTTCACTGCCTGCAAAACGGGGGATGTGGGGATGCTGCGGCACCTCCTGGGTGTGCCAGAGAGTGGGGGCCTGCCAGAGGACAGCGAGGATGGGGAGGGCACACAGCCCCTGGATATGCCCCGCTCCCTGCTCAACCAGCCCATGGATGAGCGTGGCTGCACCCTGCTTCATGTGGCAGCACAGGCAGGGAAGGCTGAGGCTGTGCGTTTGCTGCTGGAGGCAGGGGCGGACCCTGCCCTCAGGTATGGCCACAGGGTGCCCAGCGGTTGACGAGCACAGCCCCTGCTGTAGGAGCCCAGCAGCTCCCTCCTGTCTCAGCCACGGGAGACTGGTGCCAGCTTTGTCCTGGGACAGCCAGGCTTGGTCTCTCCCAGCCAAGATGTCTGGGTTTGTTACGGGAGGCCTAAGAGCTGAACCACCATTCTCTCTGCCTGCCTGGTCTGGCACAGCAGCAGGCAGGCACTGCCCCATAGTGCTCCCAGGTTTATTGGTAGACATTTCAGAGGTTAGGGATGAGACCACCCTTTGCAGGGCATTTGAGATGCAAGAAGGGGAGAATTTGGGGGATTCTGGTGTAGGGAGAAGCAACTTTCCCCTCCTTGGCTGCGATACCCTGGCCTGCAATACCCATTGGACATCCCTGGGAAGTTGCTGGGCTCACAGCCCAGTGGGATGTAGGCAGTAAGACAGCAGGGTGAGCTGGTCATCCTCATCTTGCAGAGACAGGCAGGACAGAACCCCCTACTGCGTCTCTGCTGACAAACCAACCCGCAACGCTTTCCGCAAGTTCATGGTGGACCATCCAGACAAGTACGACTACAGCCGTGCCAAGGTGGGTGCCTGCCCTCTGTCCTCGCCTTCCAGGGGCTGGGGGACCCCAGAGCAAAGCGCCCCTCGCCCACTCATGCCATTGCCCTTGGCTCAGTGGGAGATGCTGACTGCCCTCTGCTCCCAGGTGCCAGGGCCCCTGACACAGGAGATGGAGGCCAAAAAGCTAGAGAAGAAGCGGGCACAGAAAGCCCAGCGGAAGCAGCGGGAGCAGGCGCAGCGGGAGGAGAGGCAGCGCTGGGAACAGGAACAGGGAGAGAAGCAACAGTTCGCAGCCCTGTCCGACAGGGAGAAGGTGAGGCTGTGCATGGGGAAGGGGATCCAGCCTGGCTGGGGCAGTGCCGATGTGGTGGGCTCTGGGCACAGGAGCTGGAGGGGCTAAGCTGTCTCTCTGTTCCCCAGAGGGCGCTGGCTGCCGAGCAGAGGCTGGCTGCGCAGCGGCAGGACGCTGGCACAACTCTTGCCAACATCAGGTAATAGCCCCGGCAGCACGGCTCCGCAGACAAACTCTCCCACATAAGCACAGCTGTTCCCTGCTCTTCTTGCTCTAGTTCTTATTTCCAGTCTAAAGCTATTCCTGTCCACTCGATTCCCAGTAGTGCCTGTGTAAAAGCTTTCTCTCTCTCTTGCCCTGCCCCCCTGAAATATTTTGCAAAGAATGACTTGGTCTACTTGCAGCCAGATCTACAGCAAGCCAACCCCCAGCCACTCCTGTGCCCCTGTCACTGAACCCACATCCCATGTCCCTTCCCTATGCCACCCCACAGGCTTGTGGGCAGCCAGCCCTGCCTGTGCTGCTCTGGGCAGGGGCTTTATAACCCCATAGGGGACCAAATTCCCCCATGTTCAGCCTGCCTCAACGTGCCCTCACACCACGCTCCCAGGCAGCATCGCCTCCAGGGAGCATGTCCTTGCCAGGCTGCTGGGTGATCACATCAGCCCTGTAGGACCAGAGGAACACCAGCTCCCCCATGCTTCTGGTGTCTTGTGCCACAGCCCAGGCAGCGAATCCTCTAACCCTCTTGCAAGTGTCTCCTTCGCTCAGGGCCACCTCTGCTCTTTCCTGCAGCCGCTGCTGGCATTGTGGAGAGTCCCTGCTGGGCCGAATCCCTTTCCATTACCTTGACTTCTCCTTCTGCTCCACGGCCTGCCTGCAAACCCACCGCCGGGCCCGGGCTGGCCACACGTAAGGCTGGGGACTGCTACCACCTGCCAAGGACCAGTGTGGTGGAGACACGGCTGAGCACTGGCTGTGCAGCGAGGGAGAGCCTGTGGAGCAGCACTGGTGAGAGGGACTGAGCTGGCCATGTCGCTCTCCGGGGCAACTCTGGCAAGGCTCTGGGCAAGAATGTCACTCTGGGAGGTGACTCTGGGGACATTACAACTGAGAGGTCCCCATGTGCTAGTGGGTGATGTGCCAGGACTGGTTTGTGGCCTGGCTCCAGCCAGGGGTCCTGCTGCCAGCTTTTCTCATGGCTACCTTGTAGGCCGCTGCCCATGGCAGTGGGACAGATCCTGACATAACTGGCCCCTGCAGCTCCGAGCTACCTGCAGGCACCCTCTAGGCTGTGCTTTGCCCGTTCCTCGATGCCATCAGTGTCTCAGCTGTATCATGTTAGCAACTACCTCCTCTGCCTGCATTGTCAATAAAGAGGTGCCTTGACCCCCTAGGTGGGGGGAGAGTCAGCATGAGCACTGGAACTGTTTGGGATGAGTGTGGTATTAATATGCAAAACAAGCTCAATCCTGGGCCCCTTTGTCCTTAGCATAGACCCTGCCTGGCCCCAGAGGAGGGCAGGAGCTCTGGATGTCCATGCCAGGACGTGTGCCGCTTTCCTAGGGCCCTGCAGACCCTCCGCTTGCCCCTGTGCTTCACCAGCCCCCTGCCATCTCTGCATCCCCACCGAGAGGCGATGCCAGTGCCTGGCAGCCCTATGTTTATTCTGTGGCTGCAGTGCTGCGGCTGCGGGTCCTGTTGAAAAGGGGTCGGTCAAGGAAGAGCAAGAGAGGGGTAGAGGGTGCCCCCTCCAGCTCCAGCACTGTGATGTTGTTGGGGCGGCCAACGTGCAGCACTGAGCCGGGCACAAAGAGGGTCTGCTGGGGCCCGCGGAGAGGCCAGTACCGGCCCAGGTTGAAGCCGTTTATCCACAGCTGGCCCTGGAAGAGGGAGATGGGACTGAACTGTGCCACTCTCCACCCTCACTCCCTCTCCCAGCTATGCACCGCCTTACCTTGCTCCAACCTGGGAACTTCACGAAGGTGTCCCACGCGATGCCAGGGGTCTCAAAGGTCCCAGTGTAGAAGGCTGGCCCTGCTCTGCCCCTACTGCTTGATTTCGGTGGGACAGCATGGGGCCAGCCCTGCTGGACGGCACTGTCTATGGCCAGGGGATAGATCAGCCAGTTCCTGAGAGGGCTGGAGTCCAAGGAGAGGTTCCCCAGCAGGCCCTGAGATGGAGCAGCAGGCAAAATGAGGCAGCAGGATCTGCCACAGGCAGGAGGATGCTTGGCTTCCCCAGGGCACATTCCCCTCACAGCAGTCGTGGTAGGATGGGATCCCCTCAGAGAGGCTGCATGGCCCTGGCTGCCATGGCAGTGTAACTGAGATGGGTGCCAATCTCATGGCCTTATTGTGGTCCTGGTGGGTTTGCCAGGACCAGGGGAGGGGATGGTGTGAGATTAACCAGGGAGCAGGTCTGGGGGTGGCTGCATTGTGGCTGGGGTCTGTTGCGGGTGGCAGGAGAGGGGGGTGTTTGGCCACACAGGTGCCTGGGCCATCTCCTCCAGAGTCCCAGGGCCCCCTCTCCCCTCACCTTGAAGTCACTGATGTTGGCCCCGAAGCTGATCCTGCCCATGTTCTCCAGGAGCACATCCAGGGTGTCCCCAGTACTGCCCGTCACGTGCAGTGCTGTCTGCCCATCCCGCTCCAGCGTCCCCTGGTACTCCTGCAGTCACAGGGTCAGCACTGCTGCCCCGTCCCTGGATCCCACTGCCCCAGTCACTGCCAGCAGCCTGCCAGCATTGCATCTTGGTGCCTGCTCTCCCAGAACCAGCCCAGGGCTGCCCTCTGCCCCCAGAGGGGACAAGTTCAGGTCAGAGGGCTACCCCACAAGGGCTCAGTGTGGCTCTCAGCACCCTGGCTGTCCTCAAGACCCTGGCAGGGCATGGCCCTGCTGCCAGTAGATCCTACAACCCACCAAGAGGCTGGGCCAGGGATGGCTGTGCCCCCATAGCCTCACCTTCTGC
This sequence comes from Haliaeetus albicilla, assembly GCF_947461875.1. Taxonomy (NCBI): domain Eukaryota; kingdom Metazoa; phylum Chordata; class Aves; order Accipitriformes; family Accipitridae; genus Haliaeetus; species Haliaeetus albicilla. Next base: position 18,780,771 of record NC_091486.1, read on the forward strand.
AGCATCACATAGCCGCGGTCACAGATGCTGTGGGGAGGAGCGCCCAGTGTGGCTGGGTCCAGGACATCCCAGGGCAGCTGTGTGCGGTACAGCACAAAGCCATGGACCTGCAGGACACAACAGATTGGCACAGAAAGGGAAATGGGCCTGGAGACAAGCCCGGCTCCTCCACTCCGGAGCCAGGGCAGGGCAGGCAAGCCTAGGAACATCTCCCCCAGCACTGCACCCAGCCCCTCACCTGCTTTATGGCCTCAAAGGTGAGGGGGAACTGGCTCTGGATGGGCCCAGAGGGGCACAGCACATCCAAGACATCCAGGAGGTCGGCATACTGCAAAGAGAGGGATGGGCGCTGTGCAGCCAGGCAGTGCTGGGCAGGGACAGCACAGCCCTCGGGGCAGGCACTCACCTTCCGCAGGGCCACCCAACCATAGGCATACTTGGGGGTGGCAGGTGGCATCGGACCGACTGGCAAGGGCTGGAACTGAACAGCAAACTGTCAGCTGCCCCCCAGGGTGAGCAGGGAGATGTCCCCTGCCCTGCCAGGTCCCTGTGTCCCCACTTCCCTGGCACAGGCAGTGATGCCCAGTGCTGTCCCCCTCTTCCTGCCAGACTCAGCACCTTGCTGATGACCGTGCGGATGGCAAACAGCTTCTCGGTGGGGTCTCCTGCCTCCGAGAGGGGGGCATCGTAGTCGTAGCTGGTGGTCACTGGTTTGTACTGGTCCTTGAAGTCAGCACCTGGCCAGGGAAGCGATGGGAGCTGGAGGAAGGGGCTCTGGCAGAGCCCATGGCATGGAACCCAGCACCAGGCTGGCTGCAATGCAATGGGAGGGGCATGACCCAGAACTGGAAGCCCCTGCTGGGGGACAAAAGGAGTCCCCAGGGGGAGACAAGCTTGGGTGCAGGGGCCCTTGGGTATGTGTCAGCCCATGCTGTCCCCAGGGACAGAACAGGAGCCTGAAGCAGGCTCCTCAGGGATGGCCAAGGAAAGCCCCCTATCCCCGCAATGTGCCCCCTCTCCCTAGAGCAGGGCCCTACTCACCGCTCCAGTAGGCGAAGTTCGTCCCCCCATGGAACATGTACCTACGGGACACCCCAGGGAGCCCTGTCAGCACCCCACAGACCCAGCAGGGGCTCACCAGGCACTGCCCCCTCCCTGCTGCACCCGCAGTCCCAGCCCTGCCTGCCTCCCCCTGCCCAAGCCCTGCAGGACTTAGGCGAGCAGTGATGCCTGCTCCAATGCTGGCAGAGGGGAGGGCATCACCGCCCTCAGGCTGTGTCCCCTGCCAGCTGACTACTTGCATGTTGACGCTGGCTCCCAGCTGCAGCATGTCCTCCAGCCCCCGGGCCACCCGCACAGAGCTGGTGCTGGCGTGCGCTTCCCCCCAGTAGTCCAGCCAGCCTGTGTAGTACTCGGAGTTCACCTGGGGGAACAAGGGACAGTCACCTGCCTGGAGCTGGGGCTCCTGGCACCCCTCTGTGAGCCACATCCCCCCCTGCTCTCCTGCAGCCTGGCCCTGGCACCCCTCTTTGCCTCATCCCCCCCCAACCCATCTGCCTCCCCAGAGCCATTGTGGGTCATCCCCCCCCATGGTCCCTGTGCCAAGCTCACCAGGGGCCCCTTCGGCTCAACCTGGCGCTGGGCACCAAATGCCTCCGTCACATTGGAGCCTGCAGAGGTGGAGCAAGGGAGGGGGGTTGGAGCAGGACGGAGCAGTGACCCCCATGCCCTCTCCTCCTCCTCCCCCATAGGGGTACCTGGCCCAAAGTCGACGGTGGCGTAGAGCCCCTGCAGCGTGCCGCAGCGCAGCTCCTCTGCCCGTGTGCCATCAGTGGTGAAGAGCAGCACCTCGCTTCCTAGCAGCGCCCGAAAGGAGCCCAGCAGGTGCCGCAGGTACCCATAGTCGCAGGCGTAGTAGCTCCCATATTCGTTCTCCACCTGCGAGCAGGGCAGGGGCCAGCACCCAGCATGGACATGGCAGGGCTGCAGCCAGGTCCCACCGCCCACTGGGACAAGCACCCAGCTCCCCCCTTCCCTCCCAACATCATCAGATGTTCATGACAGCCCCCAGGTGGGTCCTGAGAATGACCTTCCAGCCCGCCCACAATGCCCAGCTCTGCCAGTGTCCCTCAAACCACAACTGGGGTGGTGATGGGTACCCCAGAGTGCCAGCCCTTGGATTTAAACCCAGGTCCAGATGTCAGGAGGGATTTATCTAAGAGCTGTGCCGGATGAGATCATCGCCTACAGGGTACAGGTGGCTTTTTGGGGCACATCCGAAGATGACCCAGGGCAGAGCAGGGGGCTGGGTCCCATAGCACCCTACCTGCACACTGATGATGTTCCCTCCGTGCTGGTATAGTCGTGGCTTGATCTTGGGAAGCAGGACATGGAGCCAGGAGTCCACGGCTGCCTGGTAGGCTGGGTGGCAGAGGGCAGCTCAGCCTGGCTGCAGCATCCACCCCAGCCCACCCATAGCCAGCCCTGCTAAGAGGAGGATGGAGCAGACAGGGCAGGGCTGAGCGCGATGGGTAAGCAGAGGTGGAGGACAAACTATGGGGCTCCCAGAAGATGGAGAAGAGGATGGGAGAGACCCTGCATGCAGGGCTGGGTACGTGTGTGGAGAGAGACAGGCGTGCTGGGACTGGCACCAGGCTGTAAGGACATGGTGGCCAGAGCCCTGTGACGAGGCTCACCGGGGTCAGAGGAGCGCAGGATGATGTCTGGTTTCCACAGCAGCCAGGCAGGTAGGCCACCCTGGAGAAAAACACACAGCAGAGAGGGAGGCAGAGAAACCACTCAGCAGCCCGAGCTGGCACACAGCCGAAACCCAGCCAGCACAATGCCAATGCTCGGCACTGGAGCAGCGCGTGCCCCATGGGGCGGCAGCCTGGGCATGGCTGGCATGGCACCACAGTCAGCGTGCCAGCCAGAAGGGCCAACCCCGCTGTGCCCTTCCCAGACCACCTGTCACCCCTCTGTGCCAGGCTGAGGCTCACCATCTCCCACTCCGCACAGATGTAGGGTCCCGGCCGCAGGATCACCAGAAGCCCCAGCTCGGCTGTCAGGTCCAGGAAGGCTTCCACGTCCCGGTCCCCAGCAAAGTCATAAACCCCCGGCAGCGGCTCATGGTAGTTCCAGGGGATGTAGCTGGGGCGAGAGGGGAGATCAGCACATGGGGCCTAAGGGCACCCCGGCATGACGGGGAACCATCCCACAGGCTGGTCCCTTTGCTCCTGGGAACTGACCTCCAGCCCAAGACAAGGATGGCAACTGGGACTGGACTGGGACTAGCCCAGGCTCATGCTTGTGCCCATGGGGTATCCTAGGGGTCCCAGTCAGCCCAGGGCAAGGGCTGGTCCCTGCACCCTGTGATCAGACAACACTCTGGCCTCTGTCCCTACTCTGGGGACCCCAGGGACCCCAGAGACCCTGAGGGGCCGCGGCAGCTGTGGACTGTGCACCGTCAGGGCTGTCCCCATCGCTTACACCTGCACGGCGCTGAGCCCACTCATGTACATCTTGAGGAGCCGGTCCCTCCAGGCGGGGCGTGGGACGCGGGCGTAGTGGATGCTGCCCGAGATGTAGCGGAAAGGGGCACCATCCTTGCGGAAGCAGTCTTCCTCATAATCCAGCTGGAAGGAGCGCGCTGGGGGGGAGGCCTGCAGGAGGGGGCAGTGCTGGGTCGGCTGCAGACCCTCCCCAAGCCCAGCCACCCCCTCCCACGCTCCTGGGACAGGGACTGATGGGGCTGGTTCCTGGGGGAGACGGGGGGACCCTCCCCATCCTCGGTGCAGGGACAAGGCAGGTACCATGCCGTCCAAGGAGAGCAGGAGGAACAAGCAGGGCAGCCATTTGCACCACCTGATGGCCCCCCTCACTCATCAAACACCCTGCGGCTGAGCTGGTGGCATTTTGGGGGGTGGATGCTGCTGGGGATAGGTGCTGGGAGGGCAGGCAGGGAGCTAGGAGTGCAAGTGGAACACTGGGGCAGGACATGGGCTGCAGCAGAAGGGAGCCATAGCAGGAAGAGCAGGGAGACAGGGGCGGAAAGCAAGGCGGATCCCGGAGCTGCCCCAGCAGACCCTTCGTAACTCAGCCCCGCAAGCTTCTCCCAAACTTTCCACCCGTGTTTGCTAACCAACCTGCGTGTGTAGGAGCCCTGCCACCAGCAGCAGGGCGAGAGCGGGCAGCCCCATCCTTCTCTGGGCACTCGGCAGCCCGGGATTGGGGACGAAGGGGGACGTGGACACCACCATCACATGATCCTTCTCCACCAGCGCCAGGAGCTTCCTCCAGGTCCTAAGTGCAGGCAGCTGGAACAGCAGCACAGCTGGCGGGGAGGGAAACGTGGGAGAGGGGGTGAGCAGCTCTGGTCCCCCGTGCCTGGGCCAGCTGCGCATCACCCCCCTCAAAGCCCACCCGGCACAGGGTGCAGGCAGTGCTACCACAGCCTGAGCCAGCTCTACCCGGGGTGGTGCGTGACACAAGTAGGGGGACAAGAAGCCTCGTGAAATTGTCACCACCAGACAAAAATGCCTTCGAGGGAGCTCAGCCTGCTTGCTTCACCAGAGGGGTGGTGATGGGACACCCCGGTTATAGCTCCGGGGCGGGGGGAGGCTGCTGCTGCGGTCTGAAGGAAAGGAAAACGACCGTGGCCCGAGGGCCGGAGCCTGGGGACAGAGCTGGTGACAGGCGGAGCTGGTGACGAGGCTGTCGGGGAAGTGCCGCAGGGCAGGGCGAGCGAGCGATGCCCTCGGGGACGAGCCGTGCTGGGGGGGTAGCCTCGCCATCTCAGCCCCCTGCACCCCCGACATGCCCGCCCGGGCGAGGGCTTTGGCTCACCGGGGCCAGCTCCGGGGAGCGGCGGGGCTGCCGGCTGCCGCTACCACCGCCACCGCTCGCTGCCGGGGACCGGGGGGTGCCGCGCCGCCGCGGTCACCCGCGTTCCACCCCGGTCACAATGAGGGACGAGCCCGGGGCTCGGCGCTGCCCCCCCCCCCGCCGCCCGCAGCCCGCCCGCTCCGGAGGAGGGAGCGTAGGATCCCCGCCGCGGCGGCACCGAGGACCGGCGAAGGCTGCAGCGCCCCGCCCGGTGGGTGACGCGGCGGGTGACGCAATGGGTGACGCGCGGCGGCGGGCGATGACGCGGGGGGGGCGATGGGGCAGGCGCTGTGCGTCTGCTCCCGCGGCACCGTCAGCCTGGGGGGCGCGCGGTACCTCGTGCTCCACCGCTTGGCAGAGGGGTCCGCAGGGGGGCTGGGGCGCGGGGGGGCTCGGGCGTGAGGGGTCCACGGGCACGGGGGGATGCTTGGGCATAAGGGGGGCTCGGGCACGGGGGGGATGCTCGGGCGGGGGGGTGCTTGTGGATTGGGGGGTGCTGGGGCGGGGGGGGTGCTTGTGGATGGGGGGGTGGTCGGGCATGGGGGGCTGCTCGGGCTTGGGGGGTGCTTGTGGATGGGGGGGTGGTCGGGCATGGCGGGATGCTTGTGCATGGGGGGGATGCTCGGGCATAGGGGATGTTTGGGCTCGGGGGCAGAGGTGATGTTCGGGCACGGGAGTGATGCTCAGGTATAGGGGATGTTCGGGCACGGGGGGATGCTCGGGCTTGGGGAGTGCTTGTGCATGGGGGGATGCTCAGGCATGGGGGGGTGCTTGTGGATGGGGGGGTTGTTCGGGCATGATGGGTGCTTGTGCCTGGGGGGGGTGCTCGGGCTTGGGGAGTGCTTGTGCGTGCAGGGGATGCTCAGGCATGGGGGGTGCTTGTGCCTGGGGGGTGCTCGGGCATGGGGGGTGTGTGTGTGCATGCAGGGGATGCTCGGGCATGGAGGTGATGCTCAGGTATAGGGGATGTTCGGGCACAGGGGGATGCTCAGGCATTGGGGTGATGCTTAGGCATCGGGGATGTGCTTGGGTGTGTGAGATGCTCAGGCATGGTGGGGAGATGCTTGAGCACAGGCGGTGTTTGGACATGGGGGAGATACTTGGGCATGGTGGGGGAGGTGCTTAAGCATAGCAGGGAGATGCTTGAGTATGTGCATGGAGGAGGAGTCTCATGCTGGGTGGCAGGGGTCCTGGGCAGGGTCATGCCCAGGAGTGGGTGCTTGGACCCACGGGAGTGAGGGTGACTGGTCCAGTGGGGTTGTTCATGCAGAGGGGTGAATGCTTTGGGTGCCTGGCAGGTGCCCCCAAAGTGGGGGGAACGTACATGCCTGGGGGGGTTTGATGGAGAGGGGTGCAGGGACCCGCTGCCCTCTGTCCCCCTCCCCTGGGTCCTCACAGTTGAGGCTGGGCACAGGGCCCTGATGTGGGTGCTGCAGCAGTGTGATACCCAGCCCACGCCATGCTCGGCTCCTCGCAGGGGCTTCAGCTATGTGGACCTGGTGGAGGGGCTGCGGGACGGTCGCTTCTATGCCCTGAAGCGCATCCTGTGCCATGACAAGGAGGACCGCCAGGCTGCCCTGCACGAGGTGGAAATGCATGGCCTCTTTGACCACCCCAACATCCTGCGCCTGGTGGCCCACTGCATGGTGGAGAAGGGTGCCAAGCATGAAGCTTGGCTCCTCCTGCCCTATGTGAAGGTGAGGGGGGCTCCCCTGGCTGCCCCCAACCCCTTGCCGCCAGGAGCGCCAGTGGCGACCAGCTGCTTGCGTTTGCCAGGGAGGGACCCTGTGGCGCGAGGTGGAAGCACTGCGAGAGAAAGGGACCTTCATGCCAGAGCAGCGGATCCTCCTCATCCTCCATGGCATCTGCAGTGGGCTGCAAGCCATCCATGGCAAGGGCTACGCACACAGGTGGGAGGCCAGCAGCCCCAGCCAGGGGGGTTGCCAGGGGGCCCAGTGGGCGATCAGTGACATCCATCCCTGCAGGGACCTCAAGCCCACCAATGTGCTGCTGGATGAGGATGACCGGCCTGTGCTGATGGACCTGGGCTCCATGAACCGAGCTCGCATCGAAGTCAACAGCTCTCAGGAGGCCATGGCTGTGCAGGTGGGTGCCCTGGGACATCAGCCCACCAGTCTGTCACTGCCCCAAGCCCTTCATCCCCACCCTCACCCTCCTCTCTGCAGGACTGGGCTGCCCAGCGCTGCACCATCTCCTACCGTGCCCCCGAGCTCTTCACGGTGCCAAGCCAGTGCGTCATAGACGAGCGCACAGATATCTGGGTAAGGATCCAGCCCCCTGGTCCCCAGCCCCCTGCCACTGGGCTGCCCTGACCCCACCATGCTCCAGTCCCTAGGCTGCGTGCTGTACTGCATGATGTTTGGAGAGGGCCCTTACGACGCCATCTTCCAGAAGGGTGACAGTGTGGCTTTGGCGGTGCAGAACCCCATTGTCGTGCCCCCCACGACCAGGTGAGGGCCTGGGGAGGGTGACCCTGCTCCCGAGCAGGCCCCTGTGCTGTATGCCTCGTGAAACATCCCCCCCGCCATCTTTTCTCCAGGTACTCGGCTGCCTTGCAGCGCCTGCTCTTCTCCATGATGACGTTGAACCCCCAGGAGCGACCCAGCATAAGTGACATCCTCCACCAGCTGGATGGGCTGCAACCAGCGCCGGTGGGACAGGACACCACGCAGATCTGAGCCTGTCCCACCCCACGGTGGCGATGTGCCCCGAGGACAAGCCAGGGTAAAAGCAGCTGCCCTCGTCCCTGCGGAGCCATTGCAGAGGGGATTGCTGCACTCGGGGGAGAGCTGCTGCTCTGTGCCGGAGGTGTGTTGGATTTGGAGTGTTCTGTGCCCTGGATGCTGCTTCCTGGGACTTGGTCTGTGCCCCAGAACTGTGGACGTGTGACCTGCTGCTAAACACAGGGCCCTCACCGGCCGCTGCCTCCCCCCAGGGGTTGCAGAGGAGGATGCTGTGGGACCTCCCAGGTGATGGCAGCCGTGGCCCCACAGCTCTGCACCCCAGGAGGATCGCTCCTGACCAAGGGCAGAGCTGCGGTCCGGGTCCCGGTGTGGTGCTGAAGCAAGGTGGGGGGACCCAGCGCCCGCTCCGCTGCTGCTCTCAGCGCCAACGTTGCCTTGTGTTTGGAATAAAAGATGTTCTTGCAGAGGTGTGCATGGCGTGTCCGTCTGCAGGGAGGGGGTCCCACCAGGGGCACGGGGGGGGGGGCGGGGGCATGCTGTCAGGGTTGAGCAGCCAAGCATTGCTGGAGGGGAAGGGCAGCAGGGGACAGCCCTGGTGGGGCGGCACAGCTGGAGCATGAGCAGTAAGCAGGGAAAGTTAATCCCTGGCCCCAGCGCGCTCCTGATGGGAGTTCAGGCAACTCCGTAGCTGGAGCCAGGCACCGCTGTCAGAGCCTCCAGGGCTGGGCACTGCGGGAAGGAGCTCAACGCAGCGCAGGCAGGCAGGCAGTGGTAGGGGTACAGGCAGAGCTTCTTAGCTGCCCAAGGAGAGGGAGGTGGGTGCCCAGGCTGGGGAGCTGCCAGAACTTGGGAGGTAGGGGCAGCAGCCCTGCTCCACTGGGGGCAAGCAGAGCCTGGGGACAGCACAACCATCCCAGCACTGGGGATACTCCCCAGCCCAGCTGGCACCCTTGGCTGGATGGGCTTACTGGGACATGCAGCAGTTGGGCTGCCCACAGAGGGGGGGATAAAAAAAGAGATGCAGACAAGCAGTTTCACAGGGAGCATTCCCCTCCTTTAATCCTCTCACCACAACACAGCAGTAAAGCGGCCGCGGGGGTTCATGCCGCACTGGATGCCCTTTCAAGGTGCACCTGCTGCACCGCAGAGCCGGGCATGCCCCTTGTCCCACATTGTGGCCACAGGGACAGGGGTGCCAGACTGCTCCCACTACTTACGCCACTATCCTTCCAGATGAGCCCACCCACCCTCGGGCTGCACATGGGGAGAAGCCCCAGCAGCCGCTGGTCTTTTCCTGCTTAGGCCAAATGTGCTCCCCTGAGCTCCAGGATACAATGCGGGGCCATATACGATGGGGCCATATACCACACAAGGAAGCGGTACCCATCCCTGGCTGGAGCAGCGAGCGGGCGGGATGTCTGCTGCAGTCCCAGGGAGCGGACCTAGGGGCTCTTACCTATGTGGGGAGCAAGCTGGAGCTGGAGCAGAGCACTGGGAGGAAGCATAGCAGCACCAGCAGCAGAGCTGAAGCACTCACCACACACCTGACCTGGCAAGAAACCGATACAGCTGGGGGGTTAGTGGGAGACACAGAGGCTCTGAAATGGTTTATTGCAAAGGGTTTCTGCAGCTAACACGGGGAAGGAGCACGGTCCTTTTTGCCAGGGCCTTCTCTACTCCTCGCCCTCCTCTTCATCCTCGTAGGAGTCCAGGCCCACCTCCTCGTAATCCTTCTCCAGAGCGGCCATGTCTTCCCGCGCCTCGGAGAACTCCCCTTCCTCCATGCCCTCGCCCACGTACCAGTGCACAAAGGCTCGCTTGGCGTACATCAGGTCGAACTTGTGGTCCAGGCGAGCCCAGGCCTCGGCGATGGCCGTGGTGTTGCTCAGCATGCAGACGGCGCGCTGCACCTTGGCCAGGTCCCCCCCCGGCACCACCGTGGGGGGCTGGTAGTTGATGCCCACCTTGAAGCCCGTGGGGCACCAGTCCACAAACTGGATGCTGCGCTTGGTCTTGATGGTGGCGATGGCAGCGTTGACGTCCTTGGGCACCACGTCCCCGCGGTACAGCAGGCAGCAGGCCATGTACTTGCCGTGGCGAGGGTCGCACTTCACCATCTGGTTGGCTGGCTCAAAGCAGGAGTTGGTGATCTCGGCCACTGACAGCTGCTCGTGATAGGCCTTCTCTGCGGAGATGACAGGGGCATAGGTGGCCAGGGGGAAGTGGATGCGAGGGTAGGGCACCAGGTTGGTCTGGAACTCGGTCAGGTCAACGTTCAGGGCCCCGTCAAACCGCAGCGATGCTGTGATGGATGAGACGATCTGGCTGATGAGTCTGTTCAAGTTGGTGTAGGTTGGGCGCTCGATGTCCAGGTTCCTGCGGCAGATGTCGTAGATGGCTTCATTGTCCACCATAAAGGCGCAGTCCGAGTGCTCCAGTGTGGTGTGTGTGGTGAGAATGGAGTTGTAGGGCTCCACCACAGCGGTGGAGACCTGTGGTGCAGGGTAGATGGAGAACTCCAGCTTGGACTTCTTGCCATAGTCAACGGAGAGTCGCTCCATCAACAAGGAGGTGAATCCAGAGCCGGTGCCACCTCCAAAGCTGTGAAACACGAGGAATCCCTGGAGGCCTGTGCACTGGTCAGCCTGCAAAGAGAGACACATGAGATTGCTCTGAGATGGATTTCTTTGTGAACGTCTGACTGTTCAGAAGTCCTTCAGGACCTGGTCCAGCCTAGCCGTGGGCAGCTGCAGATCCCTCCCAGGGCACAGCAGGGCTTGCAGTATGCTCCCACCCCCAAGCGTGATGCTGGAGCCCAGCCCAGCACACGTCCCCCCTCTGCGGTCACCTACCAGCTTCCGGATCCTGTCCAGCACTTGGTCGATGATCTCTTTGCCGATGGTGTAGTGCCCACGGGCGTAGTTGTTGGCAGCATCCTCCTTGCCGGTGATCAGCTGCTCAGGGTGGAAGAGCTGGCGGTAGATTCCAGCCCGAACTTCATCTAGGAGGGAGCAGGGGAGGATTGAGCCTGGTGGAGGCTGTTGGTTTAAAGTGGCCGCCAAGCAGCCAAGTGGGTGTGAGCACCCATCTTTCGCCCCAGCTCCGCCTGCCGGGGGCACGGCCAAGGACCCGAGCGTCAGCAGGGCCACCACGGGCATCAGGTTTCTCTGGCAGAGGGAGGTGGCTGCCACCTCGCTAGGCAGGAGCTCAGCTTCTCCCACCCATCCAGAGCTGCCTGCCCACAGTGTGCAGCGGCACAGCAGGAGCTGCCGTGCCGGTTGGGCTGGTTTCTCTTCATGCACATGTGGTAGCAGAGACTACCGGCACCGCTGCCTCTAGGACACTTCAGGAACAAAAGCTGGTGCTCAGGTTTGTGGCTTCTCCTGAGGAACGAAAGGCCCTGGGGTTGAACCCGGTGCAGGATACTGCCAGCAGATCAGGAGCACCAGCCGCTTGCTACCCACCCAGAGCTGCACCCCAGGCTGTGCAAACTCTGGCACTCACCAATCACAGTGGGCTCCAGGTCCACAAAGATGGCCCGCGGGACATGCTTCCCAGCCCCAGTCTCGCAGAAGAAGGTGGTGAAAGAGTCGTCCCCTCCACCGATGGTTTTGTCGCTGGGCATCTGCCCGTCGGGCTGGATGCCGTGCTCCAGGCAGTACAGCTCCCAGCAGGTGTTGCCCATCTGGACGCCGGCCTGGCCGACGTGGACAGAGATGCACTCGCGCTGGGGAGGGGGAGGCAGGGTCAGTCCCTGGCACAGCTCTGTCCTGCCCATCCCAGGGAGGACTCTGCCTGGTGCCAGTGCCCCACAACCACCTGCATGGGACCTGCCCTAGCCAGCGACCCCAGGGAGCACATTTTCCCTTGGCTGGCCTCCCGCATGCCCCTAAGGGTCCTCACACAGCTGTCATTGCCCTTGGCCATGCACAGGCACCATGCCAGGTCGGGAGCTGGCCCTGGTGTCCCTCGCACTCAGCCGGCATTGGGACCCGCCAGCCCCACGGACTCGGGCCGGGGCTGTCCTCCAGCAGCGCAGGTAGCTGAGCCTGGCCCAACTCCCCTGCCTCAGCCACCCTGCCAGGCTCCCCAGCAGCCGCAGTGCCTTCCCCATGCAGGGCAGCCCAGCGAGGTGCTGGGCTGAGCAGACACATGCTTAACCCATGAGGTGCAGCCAGCATGGGGAACCCCTCTGCCTGCTGCTCCAGAGCCAGGTTAGCACTCAGCCTCCTGGGGCAAGGGGCCTTGGGAATGCGGGGGCAGTGGGAGGCAGCCGGAGGAGGGCTGTCTGTGAAGCCCAGTAGTCTGCGAGGCAGTACAGAGACTCCTCAAGCTATGCAGTCCCAACCCCATGCTGCAAAACTCAGGTGGGCAGAAGCGCCGAGGAGCAGGCTGCGAGCTGGAGGTGTGCCTCCTGTGCTCCCTTCCTGCAGGTGCAGACCTGCTCCGCTACCCCGGCATCCCTCCTCTGCTAGCCCTAGCATCCCCGCATCACTACTCCCGGCACCCCCGCTCCCCCAGGCAGGACACTACAACTCAGCCTGGGGGTCCCGGAGCTCCTCGCTCCTGCGTTCCCCGACTGCGTAGCGCTCTGAGCCGCGATGGGGTCTGTGCCTCGGTCCATCGCTGGGGGAGAACAAGGACTCCTGCCTCCTCCGTGAGGAGGGCCGGGGCAGCCTCAGCCGGCCGGGAGGAAGGCCGGCCCGGGGCAGGGTCCCCGGCAGAGCCCGGTCAGTGCCGCAGCGGGCCGGGCGCTGCGCCTCCTGGCACGGCCCGGTGTGCCCCCCCCCCCCCCCCGAGCCGCTAAATATAGCCCCGGCCCCAGGCGAGTGAGGCGATTGCCCGGTTTGGACTGCGGCCCCGGCCCGCTCCGCCGCTACCAGACCCCCGGGGGACGGGACGGGACCGACCGGAGGGACGGGACCCCCGCGCCCGCCCCGACAGGGCGCCCGCTTGCCGCGGGGGGAGCTTCGCCGAGCGCCCAGCTCCGGCCCCCGGTGCCCGGCTGGTGCCTCCACCCCCGGCAGCTGTCCCCGTCCGTCCGCGGCCACCGTTCCACACCGGAGGGGTCACCCCCCTCCATCCTCAGCGCCCCCTCCGCTGCGGCGGCTGGGGGGACCCAGGCCCCCCAGGACCGGTAGCGGCGGGGAGGGGGGGGGCGGGCAGAAGCGGCGGGGGGGCACGGCTGCCCCCGGACAGGGGCCGGTGGGGCTGTCCAAGGTCACGGCGGGGAAGGAGGGGGCGCATCGCTGCGGCTCCGCCGTGCCCGGTGCTCCAGGGGGGCTGCCGGGCGCCCCCCGCCCCGCCGCCGTGCCCGCTGCCCCACCGCCCGGCCCGCACTCACCATGCTGCGGCTGGGGGTCCCGGCTCTCCCGGCGGCTCGGTGCGGCGGAGCTCGGCTCGGCGCGGAGCTGCGGCTGCTGCAATCCCCGCCGCAGCGCCCTCTTATAGGTGGGAGGGGCTTGGTGCCGCCACGCCCCCTTCATTTGGGTACATTTGCATGCGGGGCGGGAGTACTCACTTCAAGGGGAGCGGGAGCCTGCCTGGGTCCCTCCCGGCTGCGGAGGACCCCCAAGGTGTAGGGACCGGGATCGCTCTGCCTCCTCTGCCGGGAGGGAAGCGGGGGGCATCCAGCCAGGCTGCGGGCAGGTCAGGGCTCCAGCCCTCAGGGGTTACAGGAGGTGCTCAGCCACCAGGACGGGGGCTGGAGCAGGTACAGCAGCCCCTACCCTGCTCTGCCACCAGCTCCCCCACACTGCAGGCTCCCTGGGATTTAGGGACACCCCGAGACCACCTGGGTCTCTAGACCAAGAGAAAGGAGGAGAAACGTGTCAGGCTCTGGAGCCCAGGGTGCCCCCAAACCTCACTTTGCCATCAGTACTTGGGGAACCTCTTTCCCAGCGGGGACAGGCAGGTAGTGCCGCACACCTCCGTGAGACTGCAGATCAGCACGACAAATCTGGGCTGAGGGGCTAGCTCAGTTGCAAAAAAAAAAGGGTCATTGCAGCCCGTTTGCTGTTAATGACTTGTAACTACACTCAGAGAAGCAGCTCCGTTTGAGCCCCGGCTAGCACAGCCTCCCCGGCTGGGGCCAGGGCTGATCCTGCTGCTGAGAATGTGGAGACCACGAGCCTGGCTGCCGGCTGGGTGAAAGGCAGATCCCAGCACCCCAGCCTTGCACGCTACTTGCAGCAGGGAGAGGGCTCTGTCCTTGCTGCCAGGGCATGGGCTCACACAGCTTTCCCTGCCCATGGGGATGGGGGCTCTGCTGCTCAGTAGCATGCCAGGAGACACTGCTGTGTCCCTCTGCAGCAGGGTCCAGATCAGAGGCGCAGGATAACCTTTAGAAAAAAAGTAATAGGGCACAATTCCAACTCCTGCATGCTTCCAGCAGCAGAGTCAGGTCTCTGAAGACACAGGGGGAAGGTGTCTGCAATGGGATTACCTTGGAGGAGCAGGGTCCTTCCTTGCCCCACACACAGACCTCGGTAAGGAGCGGATCAGAGCAGTGCCCAGTGTGAGGGGCAGCAACTCCTGCCCTGGCACAGCAGCAGGCACCACTCAGTCTGAGCCCAGCACTCTGGTCACGGGCATGGGGAACAGTGCCAGCAGCCCTGCACAGTGGGACGAGTGCCTGGCTGCGCTCCAGCAATCCATGCAGCCCAGGGCTGGCTCACACTTTCCCCTCCAGCTGACACGGGTGCATGCCGGGAGGAGGGCAGGGGAGGACAGCCCCTGTGGGTCAGTGTAGCTGGAGCATTAGTGATAAGCAGGGAAAATTAATCTCTGGACCCAGTGTGCTGGATAATGGGTAACAGAAATCTCCAGTCTGCAGCTGGAGCCGGGAGCTGGTGTTTGGACTTCTCACTGCCAGGCAGGGCAGGGAGAGGGCTCAGCACAGGGCCAATGCAGAAGACGAGCTGGGGCAGGCAGAGTGGGGCAATGTGTCCCAGGGTTATGGCAGAGCATTGGCACAGCCAGGCAGGGAGTGGGCAGAGGTGCTCCCAGACAGAGGACCCTATGCCTGAGCTAGGTGCTTCTCCCATCACATCATCAGCACTCCTCAGGTCGCTTTGATGGACATGTTTGGGCACTTTCCCAGAGCACGCCATGTGTCCTGGCCATAACCCCCAGGTACAGGGCTCTTACCTATGCGGGGAGCAAGCTGGAGCTGGAGCAGAGCACTGGGAGGAAGCATAGCAGCACCAGCAGCAGAGCTGAAGCACTCACCACACACCTGACCTGGCAAGAAACCGATACAGCTGGGGGGTTAGTGGGAGACACAGAGGCTCTGAAATGGTTTATTGCAAAGGGTTTCTGCAGCTAACACGGGGAAGGAGCACGGTCCTTTTTGCCAGGGCCTTCTCTACTCCTCGCCCTCCTCTTCATCCTCGTAGGAGTCCAGGCCCACCTCCTCGTAATCCTTCTCCAGAGCGGCCATGTCTTCCCGCGCCTCGGAGAACTCCCCTTCCTCCATGCCCTCGCCCACGTACCAGTGCACAAAGGCTCGCTTGGCGTACATCAGGTCGAACTTGTGGTCCAGGCGAGCCCAGGCCTCGGCGATGGCCGTGGTGTTGCTCAGCATGCAGACGGCGCGCTGCACCTTGGCCAGGTCCCCCCCCGGCACCACCGTGGGGGGCTGGTAGTTGATGCCCACCTTGAAGCCCGTGGGGCACCAGTCCACAAACTGGATGCTGCGCTTGGTCTTGATGGTGGCGATGGCAGCGTTGACGTCCTTGGGCACCACGTCCCCGCGGTACAGCAGGCAGCAGGCCATGTACTTGCCGTGGCGAGGGTCGCACTTCACCATCTGGTTGGCTGGCTCAAAGCAGGAGTTGGTGATCTCGGCCACTGACAGCTGCTCGTGATAGGCTCTCTCAGCCGAAACCACTGGAGCATAGGTGGCCAGGGGGAAGTGGATGCGAGGGTAGGGCACCAGGTTGGTCTGGAACTCGGTCAGGTCAACGTTCAGGGCCCCGTCAAACCGCAGCGATGCTGTGATGGATGAGACAACCTGGCTGATGAGTCTGTTCAAGTTGGTGTAGGTTGGGCGCTCGATGTCCAGGTTCCTGCGGCAGATGTCGTAGATGGCTTCATTGTCCACCATAAAGGCGCAGTCTGAATGCTCCAATGTGCTGTGTGTGGTGAGAATGGAATTGTAGGGCTCTACCACAGCGGTGGAGACCTGTGGTGCAGGGTAGATGGAGAACTCCAGCTTGGACTTCTTGCCATAGTCAACGGAGAGTCGCTCCATCAACAAGGAGGTGAATCCAGAGCCAGTGCCCCCTCCGAAACTACGAAATACGAGGAATCCCTGGAGGCCTGTGCACTGGTCAGCCTGCAAAGAGAGCCAAGTAAGATTCCTCCAAGCACTGACTTTGCTGGAGGGAAGTTTCAAACTTTTGCTTGGGCAGCCACAGATCCTTCCCAGGGCACAGCAGCACTCCCCCAATGCTCCCACCCCCAGCGTGATGCTGGAGCCCAGCCCAGGGGGACACATCCCCCCTCTGCGGTCACCTACCAGCTTCCGGATCCTGTCCAGCACTTGGTCGATGATCTCTTTGCCGATGGTGTAGTGCCCACGGGCGTAGTTGTTGGCAGCATCCTCCTTGCCGGTGATCATCTGTTCAGGGTGGAAGAGCTGGCGGTAGACTCCTCCCCGAACCTCATCTAGGAGAGGTTGGCACAATGTCAGAGATTTTCTAACTCGCCCAGGAGTAACGCGGCAGGAGTCACCCTAGGGACTGTCCCGCAGTGGGTTGTTCCCAGAGAGAGTGACCATCGTCACTGCCCAACTGAGGTACACTCACCAATCACGGTGGGCTCCAGGTCCACGAAGATGGCCCGCGGGACATGCTTCCCAGCCCCAGTCTCGCAGAAGAAGGTGGTGAAAGAGTCGTCCCCTCCACCGATGGTTTTGTCGCTGGGCATCTGCCCGTCGGGCTGGATGCCGTGCTCCAGGCAGTACAGCTCCCAGCAGGTGTTGCCCATCTGGACGCCGGCCTGGCCGACGTGGACAGAGATGCACTCGCGCTGGGGAGGGGGAGGCAGGGTCAGATCCCAGGTGGGACCACCAATGCAATTGCTGCAGGTGGTGCACAACCCAGGCAGGACAGCCCAGGCCCTTGTCGGCTTGTTTGAGCCACACTGCGCTATAGCCTGGGTGCCTTGTGTCCATCCCAGTCTGCCGCCCTCTCCCAAATCTGGTGCTCTGCCTCCCATCACTGGACTGCCCACCTCAGGGGTCCAGGGAAGATGGAGACCCATCTGCTGGAGCCCAGGACACCAGGCCAGCATGTTCCCCGGACTGCCTCACCCACAGCCCTGGGAAGCACCCAGGGAGCATCTTCTCCATTGCCCAAACACCCACTTGGCTTAAGGGCTGGGGCCCTGCAGCAGCTGGCATGGCCCCTATTGCTACTGGCATGACAAAGCATCACCCGGGCGCTGGGAGCTGACGGCACTGAGGATGGGTGCCCAGCAAGGCGGGGGATTTGCAGCAGTGAACAGTTGCCGTGCTCTGAGGCTCAGCTTCCCTAAATTAGCTCTGGAGGAGGAGGAAGCATTAGCTGCACTTAACTGAACCAAAGGGCTGAGGTGGGAGGGTCCTCTAGCTCAGGACTTCGAGGGCAGCCTCGGGTCCCTCGGGGGAGGCCAGGCTGAGGTGGGCTCTGCAGTCTTGCTCCCTCCAGGTGAGGCACCCCAGAGCCTGCAGCCCTTTCACCAAGAACCAAAATATTCAGTGCCTCAGCCCTGCTGTTGCCAAGGACTTGGATACGTCATCAGGCACGACTGAGGCAGAGGAGCATCCAAACCAAACCGGATTTCCAGAGCCATGGGTGCCCCACAGTGATTCAGCTGGCAGGAAGCCGGTGGAGCCAGCCATTTTGCGCTCAGGAGCACGGCAACAACGGCCGTCCGAGGAAGTTGCACAGGTTACAGCAAGTCCTGGCTTTCTGCGTCTAGGGTGCTTTCGGTGCTGCATTTCAGAGGCAGCAGTGATAGTGAGGGATGACAGAAAAATAAGCCCTTGATACCCATGGTGAGAGGCAGAATTTCATCTCCCCACCTTTCCCAAAGCTGAGGTGCAAGGGGCAGCAAAGTGACGCCCTACTTATCCCTCCCAGCAGGTCCATAAAGGTTTTGTAACACAAGGAGCCAACAGTAAATCCTGAGGAAGCTCCAGGACCCTCAGCAGAAGTGCACAGCAAGCACTTGACACAGCTGCAAGCACCTCTGGATGACCACAAGAAAGAAGAGACGAGAAAGGACTCCTCCCTGGCCAAGGACCTTGCAAATCAGAGCGGAGGGCAGAGGGTTATGCTGGCCACCGCACTTCATCCCGCCAACATGCAGCAGCCAGGACTGACTTTGTGGGACCCAGCCCTGACAGCAGGCTGGGCAAAGCCCAGCAGCACCAGGGACGCAGCGCTGCTGGTCACCAGCTGGCAGACTGCCTTCTTCACGGCAAGGTCTGGCTCAGGAAGGGCAGGGAGCACAGACCCGCGGGGCAGCAGGGAGCGTGCCTGGGCACCCTGGGGCTGGGGTACTCTCCAGAGCAGCCAGAGAGCTCAGGGGCCAGAGCTCGCAGCAGGACCACGGCAGCAGGGCAGCCCGGAGGCTCACCCACAGTGATGCCCACCCATGGGTCAGACCCTGGCACCCGAGGTGCAGGGCGGTGGGTGAAGCCACAGCTTGCTCCCGGGGCTCAGCTGTGGGTCTGCAGCATGGGGGGCTGGCAGACTGGGCTCCCCCCAGCCGGAGGTGTTACCAGGG
This sequence comes from Haliaeetus albicilla, assembly GCF_947461875.1. NCBI lineage: Eukaryota > Metazoa > Chordata > Aves > Accipitriformes > Accipitridae > Haliaeetus > Haliaeetus albicilla. The sequence continues at coordinate 18,799,136 of NC_091486.1, forward strand.
GAGATGGGCAGGAACCGTGGCTATTAAAAGGGAGGAGAGGCAAGAGGGTCAGCTCAAACGCCAGTCTCCGCACACGGCCGGGTTTGGCTAGTGGCCTCCTGGCCTCCGACATGTCAGACGGGTGCAAGGGGGATGCTCAAAGGAGGGAGGCTGCTGAGTGCCGGGGAGGCAGCAGCTCAGAAAGGGCTGAAGCCAGGCAGAGGCAGGGCAAGCACAGAGGGTACTCTCATCGCCCGCACCTCTGGGCTCCCAGGGGAGCCCCCCCCGTGAAGCTATGGGGGTCGCAGCCTGCTCCGGGGAGGGCCCCGCCGGGGTTCCCCCCACTCCTGGGGACACCCTCGGGACCGGAGGGAGGGGGCAGCCCGGGGCCGGCACTCACCATGATGCCGCCGCTGCCGCACGACCTGCCTCTCCCCGGGCTGCAGCAGCTCCGCACGGCCGGGGCGGCCGCGCCGCCGCGGCCTTATACCGGGGGCGGCACCGGCGCTCTGGGGCGGGCGGCACCGGCGCTCTGGGGCGGGCCGCCCCGCCCGAGACGGTTCCGTGCGTTTGCATAAATTTGCGGGCGTTGAGCGTATTTGCATACTTTTGCATAGATGCGGCTCTGCTGTCCGGCAGCCGGCTGGGTGCATTGGTGGAGTCACCGAGGAGCAGCACCCCCCGGACGCCCCGCTCCCTGCCTCGCAGGGGCCACGGGAGACCCGGGAGTTCCCTCGGGGGACGGGCATGGGGGCATAAGGGTTGGTCTTACTACGCTTGCCGGTCTCGGCAGAGGGGCTTCCGCTGAGGGGCAGAGATGGCACCTTCTTGGTGGGTGTCCTGCTGGTGCGAGGCACCATCCGGGCATTAACCGGGAGAGACTTTGGGAGCTGAGGAAGGAAAAGCAGCAAAGAACCTGGCTCAGGTCTTCCCTCCTGGTGGGTGTAGGCGCTGATGTGATCCCTGGGTGAGCACAGAGCTGGGTCTCTGCCAGCCGCTCAAGGTCCTTGAGCAACACCCGGGAGAAACACTTCAGAGACAAGCACAAGCTTTCCCAGCCTCTGTGGAGATCGGTGAGGAAAAAGCAGGAAAACTCCATTCTGTCCTTTGCCGCAAGCCCCTTAAGGACGGTTGTGCCCCAGCACTGTGTCTGAAAGCCCTGCCTGCCGATGGGCTCCTCCTTCTCCAGCCTGACTCTACTTTACCTCCTGGTTTTGATCTGATTTCACAAAGCTTTATGAAATGACTGGGGATGAGGAGAGCTTGGAGCACCTCGAAGGGGGTCTCTTTGCAGTGACTTCACTGATGTCTGGCTTTGCTACAATGAATAATGTGTCCATCCTTTCCTCCCCCCTCCAAAATGCTCGCAGCATCCACTGCAGTGCAGAACCAGCCCTGCCTCTGCCTGAGCCCTCTGACTTAATGAGTTTTTGCTGAAAGGCGCTGTCATCTCTCAGCTCACTCTGAAAGTTGGAAGCTGGACCTAAATTATCCACCCACAATAGCCTTTCTTTGTGCCTGAGTCACCTGGAAAGTGTCACCTTCACTGATGAACATGTGTAAAGTGACTGAAAGCAGCAGTACTGCTGTGAAGACTGTGCTGGTGTCTAAGCAACACATTTTTGAGACCTGCAGAAATGGCTGAGCCGAACAGTCAGAGTGGATTTAATCAAGCTGGTGGGAATTTTTTTTTTGCACAGAGATGCCTCAGGTTGTGAGTGCTGCTGAACCTGGACAGGATGCTGTGGTGACTCTGGAAAATAACTCTGGAAATCCCTAAACTCCTCCCCGTGGTATAAACGTCCTTTGAGTGACCTCAGAGATCACTAGATAACACGGACCATGCTGATGCAGACAGTCCATGAGAGTGAGAGAGTAATTTGTAGCACTGAGGCATCAAAATTTGAGCCTCAGAAGTTAAACTGTGTGAAAAGGAGCAATGGGATCATCTTTCCCCATGAAAATCTTTGCCAAGGGGCTCGCTGAAATGTGTGCTGGACGCCAAGGTGTCACTTTTGACTGGGTATCTCCTAGCACCCTCTTTACTTCCACAGTGCAAATTAATTCTGGGGTGTTTAAAGCATGAATGCTTTGCAGCAGTGGTTGGAAGCACAAGCATTGGAGCTGGGCAGTGAGCAGCATTTCAGGTGGCCACACAAGGTGTGTGGGGTTCGTCCAGTTTGGGAAGATTTGTATGACAATCTGGTGGCACCTCGGGGTGTAAAATGATGTGATACTTCTCCAGGAGATGCCTGGATCTGTTTATATACCATTCTGGTAGAGAGCTGAGGGTGAAATGTCCCTCATTCATCATTGCTGCAAATGCATGTTCGCAGTGAAAATAACCACTCAAGATGCTGTTATGTTGAACAAGCAGGGCAGCAATGACTGACAAGAGAGCCATTAGTCATTCGGAGCTACGCATCTCCATGTACCTCTGATCTGAAAAGCCCAAACAGATGTCTAAGCTTTTTTGAAATGCTTAAGAACAGCTGGCTAAATCCAGGGAGCACCAATCGGCTGCGTCTTGTCAGTGCCTGACTGCTCAGCAGCCTGGCAGATGCTGGTAGCAGCAGCCTGCAAGCACACAGCGGAGGCTGAGCTCACCCTGGCTGGAACAAGATTCGTCCCGAGGCGACCCCTCTCTCACAGAGATGTTACCCACATGCCTAAGAAGACCCTGCAAATGTTTTCAGACCACATCCGAAATCACAAGGTTACAAGAATTGCTCAGGAAACATTTTCGTCATTGCTCAGAACAAAGTTAGACCCTGCACCAGCGCCCAGACAGGTACAAAAAGCAAGGCAGATTTTAGGCTAGTGAGTCAGAATTCAACCATCTCTCGACAGAAGAATGGGAAAAAACAGATTGAAGATACTCCAGGGGCAGAGCCCTGCATGCTGCAGAGGAAACCCCTGCTTGCTGCTGCCCACGGGGCCCAGGAGATCAGCCAGCTCTCGGACAGGTACCTGCTGGTACAGGAACCACTGCTTGCAGTTACTCAAACAAAGCCTCTCAAACAGCTCTCTTCCAGAAGCATGTTAAAGTCTGCCACACCTAAAAGCACCCAGAGCTGAAACTGGGGAGATGACCCGTTCAGAGCCCAGCCTGGTACATCCCATCCACACCCCAGTTCCCCAAACTATTGCTCCCACTTTTCAGACCTCAGCTCCACCCAGGCTGTTCCAGGCAGAGCAAGCAGTGTCACACAGCAGTTTGGGGTCATGGCTGTCTTGGGAAGGTAGAAGAGACCACAGCTGTGCTATGGGTTTGGGGAGGAAGCCCAGTGCGCTCCACTTTAAGACTAGCTTGGGGGGGGGGGGGGGGCACAAGGCAAGCACCAGCTGACGAGGGGTGCTTCAGGAACATGGGCTCCTGTCCGCATCTTTAACCTCAGCCAGGAGCTTCCCAAAGGGGTTGCATCTGTGCCTGCTCTGCTTACCCCTCACTCCATCCTTGCGCAGTTGCTCTGCCCATAATCCTCTTAGCAGTGTGGTTCAGCAGGGAGGTGGAGGAGCCGGGCTGTGTCTCCAGCCCATCAGTGCCCTGTGCAGTTTGCTCTCCAGCAGTGGCTGCACTGGATGATATGGCAGGACCCTGAGCCCAGGAGCAACCAGGCAGGAAGGAGCTCTTTCAGTTCAACAGTTCCCAGAGCCCCATATGGCCAAGCACTGCCTACTGCTTGGCCGAGGATACCGGCAGCAAACCCAGCTGCTGGGTTCGTAAGCCCAGAGAGCCAGCGATGCTCTGCTGCAGGGTGAGTCGTGATGACAACCTTCTCAAAGCAGAAAGGCACCTCTGCGTTAACACAGGGCAGACAACGTTGGCTGGTGAAACTAATGTGTCTGTTGAAAGCACAGGGCTTGACTGCATCTTGCAGATGTTGTGAGTTCAAGGAAGTCCCTTGTGATGCTAACTGCTCTAGTAGTATCCCAGCGAGCCATTGTGCAGGGTCCCTAAAGCACCCTAAAGCTTGCTCCTGGTGATGGGCCCGGCATCGTATGTCTGATTGCTGCTGCAGTTCTAGCATGACAACATTTGGGACATACTTTGCCACCCTGAAATGTTCTAGCACAGCGTGGAGATGGGCAGAAAATGCTCCCTTTGCCATTCCTTGAGAGATTCATGCCTTGTTAAGGTCAGAAAGGGCCCTCCGAGCACCTCATCTTTTGTCTGGAGTAGATAGAGAGATCTGAGATGAGAAACGAGGGTGACTGGAAGGGTAGACACCATGGGCTGCAGTGGAAGGCTGAAAGAATGGGGACTACCTAGAAGACCAAGCAGATACTCAATAAAGGCCTTAGAATATGTTTAAGGCAGATGCACATAGGAAGGGGATTAACTCTTCTGCATGTTCAGGGCAAGAAGATGCAAGTTTAAGGCTTGCTAGCAGTAAGGGTAGTGAAGCATGATTGTCTCAGGATCAAGGGATCTTCATCAGTGGACATCTTCAATAACCCACATGTGGCGTTTACTCCTGAAGACCTACAGTAGTGATCTGACAGAAGTCCTCTCTGCTGGAGCTGAGCAACAACAGCGTAATTGCTGGTTCAGATAAAATGAAGTCAATTGTGCAACGCCTGCTGCATTGCCCGGAGCGTGTGCCGCGTTACAGGAACAATAAAGCTAATTCCAGATCTCACTACGGTCCTAAGCCCTGAATCACTGGGCAGTGGCAAGAGTAGGGAGGCACTCCCAGGGACGCAGGCAGCCCCACACGCATGCTGAGCCCTAACATGCAGGGCTAAGAGGGACCGGCGGACGAGTTGGGACTAGCTCTTTTCCAGGCACAGCAGCGCTGGGTGAGCAGCCTCCCTGGCTCAGAGTCAGCCTCCCTGGCTGCCAGTGTCATCCGCCTTTCTTCACGTCCTGGGAAAGGCAGCTACACACCCACGGGAGCAAAATAAAACTCCAGCTGTCTAATTGCAGTGACTTCATGTCAGGGCTCTGAGCATGCCTGGTGTGAACAAGCTGCTTCCAGGCCCGTGATGGAGGAGCTGAGCCTGGTGAGGTGTCCTCATGCTCTCAAGGGATGCCAGTGTGTAGCGCTGGTGGGCTGTGTGGAAGGACCAGTGCTGCTTTTCCTCTTCTCCAGTAGCTCTTGGAGCTGGCAGTGGCAGAGGCAGTGTAGGAATAGCTGGAAGCAGAAGTGCAATGAATTCTGCACAGCTGGGTGTTGGTAGGAGCTCCTGGAGGGGCACGGGTTACCCCATCAGGCTGGAGGGACTGCATGCCCCAAGCAGGACCATAGGCACAGTGATGAGTCAGTCTCCATCCCTGGCCTTTTACGCCCTCCTGTCTTACAAGTTCTCAGGAAATGCAACAAAGCTGTGGTCAGCTCTGTTGCAATGCTGCGGAGCGTGCTTGTGTGAGCTGGCAGCGATGGGGCAAGAGGCAGCGACCGCTTCCCCCGCTCCCAGGAGTGCACGCCTCGTCTGTGGGACTGTGGCGGAGCCCCCAGCCCCTGGGCAGCAGAGGGGACACGGCAGATTCACGCTGGGTGGCTCTGCAGATGCACCCACTCCTTTGAGGTAGATAAACGACTGCCAGGCAGGAAAGTCCAACATCCCCTGGGAAAGCAAACAATTCCTGGTGCAGGAGCATCTCGCCGATGGCTCTTCTCTGCTCCCGTCTGTGGGGAGCAGTTGAGCCTCCGATGGCTGGACAGATGTGTGCGAGGTGGGGGTTTTGCAGGTGGAAGTGGGTTGTACGTAATGCAAACAGCTTGCTGGCCCACGGACACGCTGAGAGCAGAGCTGGGCCTGGACAAACTAGGCCGGAGTCTCGGGGATTGCTGTAGAGTCATTAAAAGCGGAAAGGAGGTGCTGGCAGCTGGCCAAGCACTGGTGGATGTCAGAGGGAAATGGCTAATGAGATAAAAGATGCATTTAATAACCCAGCTGGGCAATGGCTCCCAGGGTGCTCCAGCCTGGAGCTGTTTGTGTGTGGAGAGAGTGTGGTATGTGAAACCAGGGCTGGGCTCCCCGCTCCTCCCAGAGCCCCAGGCTCCGTGAGCTGGTGGCTTTGGATCACTGGGCTGAGACCTTGCGTTCGACAGCCATCCTGAGGATGCCTGGCTCGAACACATCCCTGAGAGCTCCAAGGCAGAGTTAACTCAGATGATGAGGGGCTGTGCATGTAAAACAGCAGCTATTCTGCAGGATTTCCCTGTTGTAAAGGCTCAGGAGCCCCGGTTTGCTGAGCTCCCATGCCTAATGTGGCCCTCCTCATTAGGACGAGCCATCCCCAGGTGCCCTGTGCACACCAGGGCGGCTGTGCCCTTCCCTGGGACCGTATGGCTCTCACTCTGCCATTTAATGGCCCTGCACTGGACACAGCCAGGAGGGCTTTACCACCTCCCAGGCAGAGGGATGCAGAGTCTGGCAAGAGCTGGGTACCGAGGGCTTCTGCACATTTTGGGGGACTCTCAGCATCCTTACCAGGTATCAATTAACCATGGAAAACCCACCTCACCAAACAAGCCTGGTTTCGATTCTTGAGATGACAGGTCTGCTCAGGGCAAAGGCAGAGATGTAACCGGCTTGTAGTACCGAGGGGGTCCCGGGTAAGGAGCAGCAGTGTCGGTGCGGTGCCTGGCAAGGCAGGCTGGGGTACCCAAGTGCTGGATGGTGATGGTGAATCATCAGCAAAGGGCTGCTGGGCTGCTGCGGGGATCCCTGCCAGGCACCGCTGGCTTCGGCGCTTTAATCGATGGTCTTGAAATGAATCCCAAATTACCACTGATAAAGTTTGAGGGTGACAAGTGGATTTGCAGAGTAATAGGTGACAAGGTTGCCGCTTCCTCCAAATTCCCAAATGAATTACTTTGCATTTCACTGTATTAAAGCAAATTTTGCTGCATTAAAGCAAATTTTGCTGCAACGGGGCCTTTTAATCAGACAATTCTAAACCATCCCTACTAGTTAATTGTCCCCCTCAATAGCTACTGTGACTAATCACTAACTAATGTAACTAATCACTAACACTACTAGCTTAGCATTATCCCCAATTTTTCTAGTAAACACTTCTTATCACTGTGGACCTTGCACCCATGCCTGGGGATCCCTACTACAAAGACCCCCAGCAGTATTGCTCCTGCTGACAAGCACACGTTTGCTATTGATGCATTTGGTGTGTCCTTAGCAATACAGGAATATAAGCAGGCTGACTTGGCATGCTGAGGTAAATATTCTGGGACAACACAAAAAGTAGATCTGGAAAGACCTGCGGCAGCAGCTATATGCCTCCTTCTGTTGATGTGGAAAACAGATTATTCCATCCCTCTCTGCAGCAGTATCATGATTTATGCGAATGCTGTTATCATTATCTCCTGCCAGCTTCCAAGTAAGGATGTCATGCCAGCGGTGTTGATCTGAATCAACCAGACGTAATGTAATTCAGCACATGTAATCGTGCTGAAAAGTGATGACAAGTTTGCATAGCAATACCTGCCTTCCCTGAGACAAGTCTGATCGGTATTACATGTATTTTAAGGTCTTTAGTTCTTTGCTGATGGAATCAAAATTAATTCTTCTGTTATTTTTTTCTGGTATTATCAGTAATCTAGAGTTTTCTGGGTCAACCAGTTTATTCTCTTAACAATTGGAGTGATTTCTGTCCTTCAGTGCTTTGGCTCTGTTAAAAATTACCATTAGTGGCTCAGTAAGACCCTCAGGACCATTAATATTCCCAGTGTAGGCCTGATGAATTGAAAATATCAGTTTTAGCAGGTGATGCTTTACATGCTGGTTTGTTACAGATGGCCATCCAAATTACAGCCTTCTCCATTGCATCCACAGCATTGCACTGGTATTTAGGCACCAATGGCTACGGAAAACAGCAGAAGGTTGCTTACTGGCATTCTTTTGTGTTTTTTCTTGTTTTCTTCTAATGCAAATGCAGTCGCCCCCTCTCCTTTTTCATTTCACCCTGCTTGGCTCGTTTTTTGCCTTTGAGCCATGCCTAGCATGAAGGCAACAGGCCAAGGTTGGGCACGTAGCTGGAGGGCATGGTGAGGACCAGGTAGATGGTGACCCCAGTCCTACCAGGCACTGCAGGAAATCTTGGCCAAGCCAGCTGGATACAAGGGTCTTGGTGCTTGGGAGCCCGTGGGCATGGGTGTGTTGGCGTGCATGAGTGAAATCAGGTTTTGCTTTGCAACAAAATCCCTTCCTGTCCTGTGTCAGCTGCAGCTTTTGCTCCCCTCCGTGGCTGAAGGGCCCCCCAACATTTGGAGGGGGGTTGCGCAGTATCAGTCTTTTCATCGCCCCCAATCTCCCTTCCCTTGGGGTCAGATCCCCATGGGTGGGTGTGGGTGCCCTGCTCCCGAACATCACAGGATTATCCAGGCTCTGCAGCCCACCCTGTTCCCAGCCACGTGCCAGGGACGGGGTGAAGCCCCTTGCTGCTGTGAAAATCAGCTGCTGCCTGGGCCCGTGTGTGTGCTTGTTGTGCATAACCTGTTTAGTCACGGGCTTCTGCCACCTCCGCCAGCCTCTGACTCTGTTGATTTAAAATCTGCAAGCACCTTGCTTTTGCCTGGGTTTTGGCTGGGGCAGCAGCCCCGGCCTCAGCACAGGCGAGCACACCCGTGGGGCGGTGCCTGGGATGCACAGCCTGTGTCTGTGAATCCAGCCCAAAGTCATTGCCCTGCTTGAACGAAAGTCACCCCAACTTTGCTGTTTCTCACTTCTCTGTCCTGCTACACTGACTAAAAGCAGCCACATGACTTTGCCTCTCTGGATACTCCCCAGCTCCTAGAAGGTGCAATTCTAGACAAGCCAGCTGGGATGAGAACAGAGCAGCTTGGGCAGGAGGCTGAGAGCACGGCCATCGAGACAAGCACGAAGAGCATCAAAAACACGAGGGTGTGGAGAAATTGGGCACGGCTGTTCAGATGAGACAGCAGGAGTGGGGGTAAACGAATGAATACAGACCTTTAAAATGGATGCCCCTCTCAAGTGATGTCCCCTGGTGCAGCCCTTCCAGAGGTGAACAAACACACTGCTCCCACTGATCCCTTTTCTGGGGGCTGCACTGACCCTGTGGCCATGCCCGGAGATGGGGAGCATGGCCATGGCCGCTGCCATTGTCTCTCTTGGGAGAGGGCAGGCAGATGAAGGTGGCACAGAAATGGCACCCGGGAGCCTGCCTCACTCTGCTCAACCACTTCTCATCTTGTCCCACTGGCTTCAGCTCCTGCTCCCTCCCTGCTGCATCTCCACACAGCTGCCCCAGAGCTGGGACCTTCCCCTGGGGAGCAGGGAGAAGAGGAGGGGAGACGGCTGGGTACAACGGGGGGAGAAGTGAGCATGCGACTCACCGAGCACATCACTCCACAGTTCAAAAATCACCAAGAATATGATTTTGCAGTATGTAATTGCTGGTTTTGAGGAGGCTGTGACAGGGTTTGTGTTCTCTGGAGGAAATCAAAAGATGAAACGTTGAGCAGCACTGAAAAAAATATCTCTCTTAATATGTGGTTTGCATAATAATATAGCACGAGTTTATGATGCAATTCAGTTGCCTTCCTAAGAGATTGGGTAACCAGGATAAAAAAAATTGGTCCTTTGGGGTCCTGCTTCACTCACCCAAAAGCTCTTTTCTCAGAAAGCCTCGAGAGTATTTCATGAGCATTTTTGTGACCCTGGAAAGCTAAAAACAGGTCATAACACAGCGATCCCCAAAATGTAAAGAAATAAGGGTCTTCTTGAGACACACTCAGGATGCCTGTGCTGGTTTTGAAGCTGGTGTGAGCCAGGCTGGCAGGTAGGTGCAACAGGACTTCAGGCAGACCTAGGAGGAAAGGGCAGGGAAAAGAGGGCAGGGTGCCGTGGCTGAAGGCACGTGCCATGCGAGGCACCAGCGAGGTGATGGGCTACCTCTCTTCAGCTGCTGCAAGGTGACTGGCTTTCCTGGTTTGAGTAGGGGAGTGATTGTGGCAGCTCTGGGGCAAGGTGTGGTTGGCACCACGTCCTCTCTGCTACCAGCGCTGTGGTGGGCTACTGCCCAACTCCGCACAGCCTCCCATAAGGACATGAGGGAGGTGTAAGTCCTTCTCACTGCATATCCTTATCTCATGGATGAGTGACACACATGCCATAAAGGCAGCAGCGATATGTTGCCCTGGCTCCAGAGTCGCGACCAGCATGTGGGTTCCTCTTTCCTAGCACAGAGGCCTCCCTGTCGAGTGGGCTGAGACCTGGCAGCTCTGGAGCCTCCTTGTTCCCACATCTGCTGCAAAAGCCAGGGAAAGGAAAGCAAGGTGCCGAGACAGGGCTAGGTCCTGGTGGCATCTCCTCGGCTTCCCAGCCAGCAGGATGGGGTCCCTGCGAAGCAGCCTGTGGCTCCATCTAGTGCCCGTGCCAGCCCGGCCCGGGCCAGCCCTGCACCCATTGCTGGGCAGATGGGCCGAATCAGAGCCCCTGGCAGCCGGCGAAGGCACCCTGGCCAGAGAAAGCCACCCCAGGGAGCCCGCTCCCTGCTCCTCGGCAGGCAGGTATAGGAGGGCAGCACTGCAATGGCATCCAGGAAAAAATCCCCAACAGTAGGGAATACTCCAAGCAGTCGCTCAAGGAAATCATCAAGTGCTGTCTGACAGCAGCGGATGGGTGTCCCGTCCCTTGGAGAGGAGATGCTCCTTGGCAGAGGAAACGTCCTTGGCATTTCACCCGTCCCGGTGCTCACCCAGGCCCACTGCTCATGGCTGGGGAAGGCTCTTCTGGGGGATGGCTGTCCTGAAACTGGTCCCTGAGGAGCGCTGGGAATGGCCTGTTTCAACACTCAGGTCTCCCCAGCCTGCCAGGTAAAGTGGCACTGGGAAAGTTTGCCAGGCTTCCCAGCTAGGGATTTACCGGAGGTAAGGAAGATATCCCAGCTGCAGCGCAGGGGTGGCGGGGGTCCAAAAGGCTCTGGCCCTGCAGAGAGACCAGGCTCTCTCCTTCTCCCATCCAGACAGCAAGGGGGAACAGTATGATCTCTGTGGCCAGGACAGGTTCATGGGTGTCAGTGAGTGGCCTTAAGACTGCCCACGACCCTGAGGATGGGTGAGAACAGCCCCCCCGCAGCGGCTGCCCGGGCAGGGGCCGTGCAGAGGGAAAGTCCACATCAAAGCTCTCGGTGCGTGGCCGTCCCCTGCGCCCCGGTGCTCCGGGTGCCTGGGCACCCTGGTGCTCGGGGTGGCTCGTTGTCGCCGGCCCCTCTCTGCCTGAGCAGGGCTGGGGAGGGCGCAGGGCTGGTGATGCTTTGCCGGGGCCATAGTGCTGCCAGGCGGCTCCGGCTCCTGGCAGGGACCCGTGCCGCCAGCCTGGCAGGCTGCACCCCTTCATGTCGTCGCCCCCCCGCCCCGCGGCGGGACGGCCCGGGCAAAGCGCTGAGTCACCCCGGCTGTCCCCTCCCGCTGGCCTTTCCTGCAGGAACCAGTCGGGCAGCTGACTCGGCAGGAGGCCAGCGGCAAGCGGAGCCCGGGGGCTGCCCCGCGGCGGTGGCCGTGCCCCGGTGTGCTCGCAGCACTGGCTGCACCACCGGGGCCAGCGAGCGAGGTCAGTGCTCCCCCCCCTCTCCGCCCCCCTCGCCGGTGCTGCCCCGGGCACACACGCAGCCCCTGGAGGCGGGAGGGCGGGCGCGGAGCTGGGGGGCCCAGAGCGCAGCCAGAGGCAGGCAGACCCTGCCGGGCGCTCCCGCCGCCGCCTGGTTTTCCCGCACCGCCCTCGAGGGTCCCACGCTTCCCCCCGCCCCACGGCGGGGGGGGGGGGGGCGGCTCGCCCAGGGGATGCCCGGCCGGCGCACGGCGGGGCTGGGCTGGGGGGTGGCGGGGCGCAGGAGCCCCCGGCCGGGTCCCTCCCGGGCTGCGGGGACGGGGATGGGGAAAGGGGGGCCGGGCAGCGGCGAAGCCCCGCTCCGCGCTCAAGCACGCCTCCCTATGACCTCACCCGCCTGAAAGGCGAGCGCGTGACGTCACGAAGCGGCGGCGCCACGGTTGGCTGCAGCCGCCGCTCGTCGGCCAGCGGAGCCCGCCTCCAGGCCCCGCGGCGGCCCGGGAGGGGGGGGGACGCGCGACGCCGGCCGCGGGCGGCCCGGGGCGGGCGGGGAGGGCTCGGCTGCGGCACTCAGGTGGGCACCGGACCGGGGGGACGTGGGGGGGGGGGCGTGCGGGGGGAGCGGGGCGCGAGGGGGCAGCGGGGGCAGCGGGGGAGCGGCGGACGGCGGGGGGGGCGGGGAGCGGAGCCGGTCCGGTGCATTCCCTTCCCGTGCTGCCGCCCCCGCCCCTCCCGCTGGCTTAGATCCGCTGGCCGCAGCCCAGGGCTGCCCGCCGGTGGTGGCGAGGGCGGCGGGGAGGGGGGGGCGGAACGGAAACTTCCAGTAGCAGTGCCGGGCCGGGCAGCCCCGGGAGCGCCGTGTTTACAGCCGGGCCGGGGGGGGGCGGTCCCCGGCGGCACCGCCCCGCCGCGCTCCCAGTGCCGTACTGGTGCCGGTGCCAGCGTCGCCCTCCCCGTCAGCTGATGCGCCCGGGCAGCGCGGGCGGGGGGCGAGTATGGGGCGGGGGGGTCGGTACCCCGGGCTCGCGGGGGGCTGGAGCGGCGGCATCCCGCTCCCGTCCCCGATCCGGAGCGGGCCGGCCGGTTGAAGTGCCCCGGGATGCCCGGGGATGGGGAGGGTCCCCGCTGAGCCCTTAATCCGCTCCAGCCGCTAAGCACCTTAGCGGGCTGCTCCTACTGCCTCTCCCCCCACCCGTCCCCGCCCCAGGACAGAGCCCCCCGGGGGGGGACGGGAGGGGAGCTGGGGCAGCTGGAGGAGAGCAGGGCAGACCAGGGGTGCCGGCAGCGAGGATCTCTGTCCCCTTGCTTGGGCAAGTTGGGGTGATGCAGGTGGGACGGCGGTGCGGCAGGAGTAATGGGTCCCCGGCTGGGGCTGTGCCTGCATCCAGGTGGCCGAGGTGCAGGCAGGGTGCTGGGGAGCTGTGTGTGGGGTTGCTACTGAGCTGCTCTCGGGGGGACCTGCGGGGTGGCTGGGGTGTCTGGGGAGGGCAGGGCAGCCCGCCCTTGGTCCCTCACACCCGGCGCTGCCAGGCTGTGCCTGCGGACCCCCTGATGTTGCCTTTCCCTCCCGCAGTGACCCCGTGGGACAGCCACACGTCATGGTGGACTACTACGAAGCGCTGGGGGTGAGCCGCAATGCCACCGCCGACGACATCAAGAAAGCGTAAGTGTGTGGCTGGCGTGATCCTGCCCACCGGGTAGAGCAGCCCCAGCCACCCTTGCCCCCCGCCCCCCCCCACTCCTGGGCGCCAGCGAGGCGGGGGCTCCCTGCGGGGCCAGTGGGGACAGGGCCCAGCTCCAGAGGTGACAATCCAGCCTTTGTTTCCTTTGTGCGGAGGCCAGAGCGGGGCTGGGCTTCACTGCCGCACAAAGGCATCTCTTGGTGGGGTTTGGTCCCTTTGTCCCCGCTCTCAGCCCAGAACTGGGGCTGGAGGCAGGAGGTGGGTCCCGCCGGTGTTTGGAGGCGTCCCCTCTCTCTGCCAGAGGGTGTGGGGATGGCAGAGAGCTGGGGCGTGGGGGCTCTGCTGGCGTCAGGGTCAAGGGGCTGGAGCTCGAGGGGAGAGGAGCAGCGTGTCCCCCGGCACCGGACCGGGCCCCCGTTGGCAGGTCATGTGCTGCACCCCAGGTGCTGCAGGGGAGCCCTGGGGGTGGACGGAGCCTCCTGCAGCTCCTGCCTGGCACCCTGCCGAGGTCTTGCTGCTCTCCCTGGGGAAAGGCATCACCGGGGGGAATAGGGGCAGACTGGTGGCTTGCCTGGGTGGGGGGCAGAGGTCTCTGCTGGGGGGGATTCCTAAGAGTGGGTGAGAGAAGCTGGGCAGCCTGGGTTAACCCCAGCTAGCTGCAGGCAGGAGGAAAGGGCTGCTTGTGCTCACCTGGCCCCAGGAGCCCCCCAGCAACCTCTGGTCCTTGCATGCCCACAGTGGAGCCCGGGAAGGCTCCGGAGCAAACCTGTGAGCATAGTCTGGAGCCGCTGCCACAGGCAGCTGAGGTGGGGACAGGCTGCACCGCTGGGGTCATGCTGCAAATATTTGCTCAGGAGGCAGAACCAGTCCAGGAAGCTCCCGTTTGATGCCTGAGGCTGTAGGGCGTTGGGTGAAGAGGGCTCGGGGTGCCCCTGCCCACAGAGTTGGAGGCGTGTGCTCAGAGCGGGGTCCCTGGCACAGGAGCCCCCACTGCCCGAAGGCTGCTGCGTGCCCATCACTGCCCATCTGTGCAGGTACAGGAAGGCCGCGCTGAAATGGCACCCGGATAAAAACCCAGACAACAAGGAGTATGCTGAGCAAAGGTTCAAGGAGATCGCCGAGGCGTACGAAGTGCTGTCGGACAGTAAGAGGCCATGGTGCAGTCTCGTGTGGGTCCCCTGCTCTTGGGGCTGCTGGGGTGTCCTGCTGCTGGGCTCACCCAGGTGTCATCTCTGGACATCCCTGGGAGGCAGCGGGTCCCTCCAGCTTTAGCCTGGCTTGTGGGGCTTAGTTACCTCCTCACACATCCCCCAAACAGCTCTTGGGAAAGATGCTGGGGTGCTGGCCTCCAGGATGAGGTCTCCCCAGTGGGGCTGAGGCTTGCGCACTGTCGCCTGATGCCCCGACTTGGGTTTGGGAGCAGTGCTGGTGCAATAGGGGCTTATGCCACCCCCCTCCTCTTGCTCCCTGCTGTTCTGCACCTTCCTTGGCTGGGGGAAGCATCAGTCCTCCTGCCCATGCCTGGCAGGCGGTTTCCCCGCAGCCCCCTTTCTTCTCCTTCCAGAGCAGAAGCGTGACGTCTATGACCGTTACGGCAAGGACGGACTCATGGGGGCAGGTGAGTTGGGTGAGCAGGGCCAGGGGGGGTTAGTGCAGGTCTGGATACAGCCCTGTCTGAAGACCTGGTGTGGGTCTGTGCCCCCCTGGGGCTCCCTGCCCTTCAGGGTGTTCCCACCCAGGGCTCCACTTAACTCCGAGTTTCTTCCCTCTGGCAGGACCAGGGGGCTCCAGGGCCGATGCCGGGGCCCCCGAATTCACCTTCACCTTCCGCAGTGCTCACGACGTCTTCCGGGAGTTCTTCGGCGGGCGAGATCCCTTCGCTGACTTCTTTGGTGTGTGTGGGGGGGGGGGGGGGCGGCGACTGCCTCTGGGGCACCTCTCTGGCCCCAGGGCAGCCGCTGGGCTTGGGAACAGGGTGTACGGCTGGCCCCAGCGAGGGGTCCCCACAGCAGTGCCCTGCTCCTGGCTCGCCAAGCCACGGGACCAATGCTGATGGGGAAGGCCCTGCCTTCCAGATGAGATGCTGCCCTTCTCTGAGCTGCGAGGACCTGGTCCCCGGCACCACGGGGGAAGCCACTTCTTTTCCTCCTTCCCAGGATCCTCAGGTAGGAGACGCTGCCAGCCCCTGCCCGTCAGGGGCATCCCGGGACACCGTGTCCCCCTGCGCAGGGTCTGTCCCCTGCCTTCCTCTTGCCCCCACCCTGGCACCGACCTTGTCACTCCTTTCTCCAGATTTCTTCGCCTCGTCATTCAGCTCCGGCGCCGACGCAGGGCTGGGCTTCCGCTCCGTCTCCACCTCTACCACCTTCGTTAATGGCAGGCGCATCACCACCAAGCGGTGAGGGCAGTGCCGGCCCACCTCGCCTCTGCGGACCCCCTCATCGGCGGGCCTTGGACCATGCAGCTTGCCTCTGCGATGCTCTGGCTGCCTGGCCCTTGACCGTCCATCCATCCGTCTGTCTGTCTGTCTGTCTGCAGGATTATCGAGAACGGGCGGGAGCGGGTGGAAGTGGAGGAGGACGGGGAGCTGAAGTCAATCCACATCGATGGTGAGAAGTAGCACCGCAGACCGCCTTGGTGGGGTCTGGCAGTGCCACCTCCCGGCGCCCTTTCCCTTTGGGGACCCTTCTCCTCCTTTGGGGTGGCAGGGGGGTGCTGCATCCAGGCTTGGTTTTGGTCTGAGCCCTGGTCGGCCCTGGTTTGGGGCTCTGCCCTGAAGGATTGGTGGGGTGGGCAGGAGTTGCTGGGGCCCGGTGCGAGCTCTGGGGAGTTGGAGCGGACACAACCCCCATCGCCTGCCCCTGTCCCCACAGGCGTCCCTGATGACATGGCGCTGGGGCTGGAGCTGAGCCGGCGGGAACAGCAAGCCTTCCCCAGCCCACGGCCCCCCTCGCCCCCACCGCCCGCCCCGCACCGGCCCCCGAGCTCCTCGCCCGTCTGCCTCTACACGGACAGCGAGGACGAGGACGAGGACTTGCAGCTGGCCATGGCCTACAGCCTCTCCGAGATGGAGGCTGCGGGGCACCACCGAGCAGGTGGGCATGGCCCCGGCGCCCTGCCGGTGCCAGGGGGCAGCCCCGGCACCCCGTCCTCTGCCCGCAGAGCCCATGGTCCCCGGGGGGGCCCAGAGCGGGAACCGCCGGGGGCCGGCAGCCCCGCCAGAGCGGGGCACGAACCTGTCCCCAAAGCGAAGCAGTGGCACTGCCCCCTGCTCTGAGCGTGGGGCTGGGGTTGTGCCCCCCCCACCGAGGGAGAGGGAGAGGAAAGGAGGGGTGGGGTCTCGCTGCCTGGGGCTCTGCTCCTGCCTCCCCCAGCAAGGGAGGGGGTCTTTCCTGCCCTGCCTCCTTGCTGCTGCTCAGGTGGGTGGGCGGCTGGTGGCACCCCGGGGTGGGGGGTTGCCAAAGTTGGGGGTTGTGGCTGGAAGAGGGGCCCTTGGTGGGGTCCCGGGAAGAGGGGCAGTTCCCTGCCCTGGCTGCTGGAAGCGTGGGGTGCCCGCGGGCAGGCATGCCCCAGCTCTGCCTGCTCCTGTCTCCCTGCCTGCCCTGCAGATGGGCAGGGGCTCCAGCTGGTGCCTCCCTGGCTGCTGCCTGCCCCTGCCCAGGCTGGGGAGTACTGGGTCGGGCTCTCCCTCCTCTCAAGGACGTGTGTGCACGTGGGCTCTGCTTGGTGCCTTGTGTCTGTCTCTCCCCTCTGGATGCTGTCGCTCCTGCCTGTAGCCCTTCCTCCTCCTCTGTCCTCCCCATTGCAGACCCTGCCTGGTCACCCCCTTCCCTATGCCTTGCACACCCTACAGGGCACTGTCACCTCCCTCCCCCCCGGCCTTGGCCTGGGGGTACTGTCCCTCCCTGCTTCCCGCAGCAGCAGTGACCCTCAGTGATGCTCAGAGGCGTTCCCACCCTCACCATTGCCAGTGGTCCTGCCTTGGCTCTCCTCCTCCTCCTGCGACCTTCCTCCCTCCCTCCCTGCCCCTCCCCAGCCCTGGGCCGAGGAGGGTTTCACGGGTGCTGTTGTGTCCCCCCCTCCGCTTGTCTCCCCAGGTGTGTTCTGAGGCTGCTGCGCCCGGGGACCGCGCACGCCCGCTCGCCCACGGAGGCTCTCCCAGCCAGGACTCCGCTTTGTCCCTGCACGGCCACCCCCTGCCACCCCCTTCCCCCAGCACCCTCTGGCTCCGTGGGATGTGGCGGGGGGGGGGGTGTGGGGGGGGGGCACGACAGGGCTTATAGCCGAGCAATACCCGGGGTTGGGGGGGAGATGCCCCGGGCACCACAAGGTGGTGGGGAGGGTGGTGATGGGTGGCTGGAGGGGAGGGGGCTGGAGGGGGGTTGCTGTAGATTAGGCTTCTAGGGGAGTGCTGGTGGGAAGCAGCGAGGGGCAGCATGGCTGGGCTCAGCCAGCGGGGCTGGGCTCTGCCCCCCTCCTCGCTGTAGCCCCCCCTCCCTGACCCCCTTCTGCTGACAGCCGTCAATAAACCTGTTTGCAGTAGCTGCTGCCTGCAGGGTGTCTCTGGGCTGGGCACTGCAGGACCTTTCCACCTCCCCGCCATCCTTGCCTGCATGCAGGGGGGACCCAGGCCCAACTGCACTTGTCTGGTGGTTGGAAGGTGCAGGCTGTTCTGCAGGGATGGGGGTCTCCCTGTGCCCCCCCATACACACACAGTCAGAGGCTAGGCCTGGCTGCAGCTGCACAAACGCGACACGAGAACTTTATTCACATCAAGATACAAAATTATATTTCTCTAGAAATTTTTCTTCTGCTCGAGTGACGAGGCAGGGAGCACATGGAGGGGACCTAGGGCTGGGCCAGGCCCCCCTGCATCCAGTGCTCTCCCCAACCATAGGGTAGCCCCTGCCCACTCCTGCCCCCAACGTGGGCACAGGGAGGGAGCTGACACAGGACCACCAGGTTGGGGTGCAGGAGAGTGGTTGGGGGGGGGCCTACAGCCAACTCCCAGCAGCATCACCTGGTCCCCTCCTCTGCAGGGGACATGAGCCCAGTCCCCTCTGCAGCGCATGGGGTGCGATAGGGTTCTGTGCCCTGCACGCAGAGGGGCTGAGCCCTGCGGCCCTGGGGAGGGAGGGCAGGGGGGGCTGGGGAGGGTGGGGGGAAACAGAGCCAGCAGCACAGACAGCACTTTACAGGGAGAGCAGCCCCACGGGCAGGGCGAGGAGAGCGCGCAAAGCCAGGGGGGCATGGGGGAAGACAAGAGGGGAGGGCTCCTTGCCATCACTGTGGCAGCGCCTTCAGGATGGCGTTCACTTCCTCGGCCACAGCTGTCAGCGCGAACTCAAACTGGTCCTGGGGGAGCAAAGCAGGGGGGCATGAGGGTCCTCACCAGCCCAGCCCGAGGGGCTGTGTGTGCTCAGGGAGGGAGGGGATCCCCAGTTTGGGGGGGGGGGGGTACCTTGGTCTGCACCATGCCGGGCCGCTGGTCTCTGATGTGCTCCAGCGTAGCAGCTATGTCTATCTCCTTTACACCTGGGGCAGAGGGGGAAAAAGGGTGTTAGGAGGGGGGATCCACAGGTCAAGCACATGGCCCTGCACCCTCTGGACAGGGCAGAAGCAGTGCTGCCCTGCACCTACCTTTGGCCATTCGGTTCAGGACCATGTCGACGAGGATGTACGTCCCAGTCCTGCCTGCACCATCACTGCAAGACAGAGACGCTTGGACCAGGTGGACGGGCTCCAGGGACTGACTGGTGCTGGCTAGCAGGTCCCAGCCTTGCAGCCACCCCCCAGCCCATACCCTCCCCGGCAGTACCTGCAGTGCACGATAATAGGGCAGGAGCGACCCCGGTAGCACTTGTTCACCTTCCTACAAGGATAAGAGGGAGCAAGGTCAGTGCCCTGCCATGCCAGGGACAAGGTTGCACTAGGTGCTCCTCGCTGGGCCAAGCCGGGGGAGGGCAGCGGACACCCGATGATGTGGCCCTAGGGGTCCAGCACATAGCTCCTCCTGCCTCCCCAGCGGTGCTGGGCACGGGATGGGGGCCATGGCTGGAAAGGGACCATGGCAGGGAGAGGAGCCTGGCTCCTTGGGTGCCCAGCCCAGGGAGGGGAGCAGTGACAGGACCCCCAAGGGAGCAGCTCTGGTCCGGTGGGGCGCGAAGCTGGGGGCCAGGCGCCGGTGGGGCTCCCGGCATGCTCCATGCAGCAGGCACGGCTGCCAACGATCACTTTTGTGACTATGCAACTGGAGCCAGATTACTAGCTGCAAATCACAAAAATGACACTGGCAGCTGCGAGAGAGAGACAGAGACAGACAGAGAGACAGAGAGAGCATGAGCAGGGCGGAGAGGAGAGCAATGTGCTCAGGGACCCCCCACTGCTCTAAGCAGGGTCCCTGGCCCCACGCAACTGGGGGACAGTGACCGGCCAACCCCCGGCAGGAGCCCACCACCACCCAGGGACCCCGAGAACCCAGCGGGCACTGCCCGCAGCCCTCTTGGGAGCAGTCCCAGCCCCGCAGCCCTCTCCCCAGGCCAGCTGGGGACCTGCTGCTGGCTGTAGGGCATGGGGGGCAATGGGTTACAGCTGTTCAAGGCTGGCTCCGGGGGTTTCTTCTTGTACCCACAGCTGAGGAGGGTGCCAGCCAGTACTGTCCCCCATGCCAGCTCTGGGGAAGAGCACTTTTCCACCCTCCCCATGAAGGCTGGAGAGCCCTGGCAACCTCAGCCTGGAGGGCTCTTGCCCACCAAGCTCCGCTGACCCTCATTCCAAGCTGGCCAGAATCTGGTTCTTCTGCTCCTCCCCATGCACGGCAGCCCCCCGTCCCCCCCAGCCAGTCCATGCCACGTCCCTGACCCTCATCACACCGGCAGCGATGTCCTCGCCCATCAGTCCCCTGAGGTCGGGAACACCGCTGGCTTCCCGGGGGCTGGCATGGCACCAGGGGGGCACTCACCTGCGGAAGTCGAGGAGGGGCCGGGTGGTGGCGGGGATGCCCTCGGCCGGCCAGCTAAGGAAGTGGAACTGCGTCAGGGTGCGGGTCTCCTGCGACTGCACGTTCTTCAGGTAGAAGCTGCGCACCAGGAAATCCTCACACCAGATGTGCTCCGACACCAGGTTCACCTGCCCAAGAGAAGCAGCCAGTGGGTGTCAGCACCAGGCAGGGGGCTGCACTCACTCAGTGGGACAGCAGCTGGAGGATGCTCCTTCCCACAGGCTACTGGTCACACTTGCCTCGTAGATGTGGTAGAGAGAGGAGCCTTCGTCTGGCCAGTAGCGGTCACACTGCTTGACACTGTCCTCAGCCAGTGGGCTTAGCATGACGATAACGGTACAGCCATGCTCCCACACCATCTGCAGGCAAGGCATGGGGGGTGTCACTGCTGGGTGACAGCCCAGGCAGGAGGGTAGCCAAGCCGCAGTGACCCATCTGGTTGGCAGCACCCAGAGGGACCCCGATGGGCTGGCACAGCTGGGTGATGCTCACCTGCCAGAAGTCAGCAATAGTGTGGGACAGCGGCCCCTGTGTGGCGATGTATGCTGGCATCCGTGGGTCATGCTCGATCTGGAGCGGGAAAGGGAATGTCAGACCGCACGCTCCTTGGCCAGGGGTCAGTGACACTGGGAGGAGCAGGGGGATACATCAGGGGTGATGGGAAGGCTGGGGAGAGAACTTTGGGTGCCACAGCCAGGAGGGAAATGGGTTTTAACCATGTCTGAGCAATGGGGCAGGCACATTGCTCACATCTGTAGCCCACGGGGATGCGAGCTCAGTCCAGCTCCATCCCAGAGCAGGAGCCTCGCCTGGGCTGAGCACATCACAGAGCGGGGTGGGTGGGCAGGAGCCCCCAGTGATCACTCACGATCGGACTGGCATTGATGAAGTCGCTGCGGGACGGGTTGCTCTCAGCTTTCAGCTTGATCCGCACGTGGTCATCTGGGAAAACGGAGGCCAGGGGATGTGACGAGTGCCCAGGGGAGCTGGGGGCAAACCCGTGCCGCAGCCTGCTGTGGCCGCAAGCATCCCCGTGCCCCACACCGCCCTCCTGCCATGGCCCTGGGAGCCGGTCCCTGGGGCAGGGTGGCTGGGATGCTCACAGGGCACATAGTCGGGGTTGCGGTTCTTCTTCAGGTTGGCTTCACTCTGGGCAATGGAGCAGATACTGGGCTCAGCCTGGTAGGCACAGAGAGCCTGCCACTCCTTGGCTAGCCGGTCCCGGTTGCGGAGGTGGTCCTCCATATAGGCCTAGGGCAGAGGGGTGGGGGTCAGCCCAGCAGCCCGGGGGTACATGGGGGGCCAGGAAGGGGAGCTGCCACCCCACCAGGCCAGCTCACCAGGATCATGTGTCCAGTGGAGATGTCCATGTTGGACTGGACGGGCTCCTCACACCAGGAGGGCGTGCTGCTGTGGGAGCTGGGGCTGGGCTGCGGGGCATCGCTGAACTGGGACGAGACGCTGCTGACCCGCGAGGTCTCTGCCGGTGCTGCTGGTGCCTCAGCACGGCCAAAGAGAGACTTGGCAGCCATGTGCTGGCGGCACAGCTCCTGGGGAACCCCATGAAGAGCCCTGTCCCTTTGGCACAGCACTGCCGCAGGGCAGCCCTGTGCACCCTGAGTGATGCTGATGCAGCAGGTGCCACATCCCGCAGGGTCCCGCATCCTGTGGGGTCCTACCTGGTACTCGAAGGTGGTGTCAGCAGCACCCTCGGGCCCCAGGGCGGCCAGGCGCTCCTTCTCCCGCTGCTTCGCATGGCGCCGGAGGCAGAAGGCCACGGCGGCCGCGATGGCGATTCCTGCCACACAGGCCAGTGCGATGAAGGTCAGCAGCACTGAGTGGAAGCTGTCCCCAAAGTGGGATGGGCGCGAGTAGGCAGCAGCCTCGTTTCGCTGTGGGCAGAGCCAAGCAAGGGTTAGCAGGGGGGCATCGACTCTATTCTGCACCACATTTGGGGTTGTTGGGGGCTAAAACAGAGCAAGGGAACTCGGTGCTGTGCTGATTCTCCCACCACCCTCAGCTGGGGTGGAGCTGGTGTCACTGGGGTGCTGGGTGTCACTAGGGTGAGGCACGGTACACCCACCTGCATGTCACATGGGATGTTGCTCACACTGGTGTGTCCCTGGAGCTGTGGGAGGGGACAGAGCCTGGCCAAGCCCAGGCAGCCGCAACCTGCTGCTCCCCTACTCCCAGCACCCAGGACTGCTCCCCGGGACAGCCCCAGCCCGGGCTGCCCCCCTCCAGGGCAGGTCGTAGTTCCATGGAACTCGGGTTCAATGGGCTCCTGCCCAGCTGGAGGTCAAGGAGGGCCAGATTCAGCCCAAGGGGTTAATGGCAAAGGATGGGCCACTGCAGCGCTGGGTCCAGGGCAGCAATTGCTGCCACCAGGGAACTTCCCCAGATGGGGCTGGCTCTCCCCTGCAGCCACTGCTCCATGGCAGACCATGGGGGAATGTGCCAGCACTGCCAGAGGGCTGGTGCCATCCCAGCTGTGGTGGCTGGGGGACAGGTCCTCCCCATCACTCTCCTCAGCTGGGATGCAGAGCAGCCCCTGCCACCTTGCAGGCAGGGCCTCCAGGGCTCCTTCCCTGTGGCTGGGAGGCACAGCCCAATGCGTGCCAGTCCCATGCTGGGACAGGATGGTGCTGAGCCCTTGCTGGATGAGATTCCCCCCAAGGCCAAGACCCCCCCAGGGCCAAGACCCCCACCAGGGCCTTGTCCCAGAGCCGCTGGTGATCAGGATGCTGCTCCCCCACAGCCAGGTCTTGGGGCAGCACAGGGATGGTGGGGCATCACCA
Organism: Haliaeetus albicilla; assembly: GCF_947461875.1. Taxonomy (NCBI): domain Eukaryota; kingdom Metazoa; phylum Chordata; class Aves; order Accipitriformes; family Accipitridae; genus Haliaeetus; species Haliaeetus albicilla. The sequence goes on from NC_091486.1 coordinate 18,822,133, forward strand.
CCACCAAATACCCTGTACCCAATGAGGTGCCAGAACCCAGCATTACCTCACTGCCACGGCCTCCCATTGGCTATGAGCCTGATGAGGTTACTGAGGGAACACTGCGTCATCATCACCTACTTCATCATCATCACCGCCTGGGGATGCCCCTGCCCCAGGGGTCCCCTTGTCACCTGCCCCCCCCAGCATTGCCAGCCCCTGTGCCCGTGGGCCAGTGTGACTGCTGCCAGGGCCCAGCCAGCCCTGCAGCCAGGGGTACCTGCCAGGACCAGCACCTCCCAGGTCCTGGGGGCACCCAAGCAGGAGCAGCCCTGCAGGTTTCAGAAGGTCTGGAGACGTCAGCGGGGCAGTGGGGACAGAAGGGACCTCCCTCCCAAGGGCTGCCCGGGCACTGCTGTCCCCCTGCCTCTGTGTCACTCCTTCCCCAAATCTTGCAGCAGTCCCACCAAGTTCAGAGCCTGGAGGTGGAATGAAGGAAAAGCACAAGCTGGTCTGGGCTGGGGACATCTGTGCAGAAGAGGGCTCGCAAAGCTGCCACAGCCTCCTCTGAGCTCCAGCTCCCTCATCTCTGCCATCTCTCCCAGCTCCTGCCACTCGTCACATCAAAAGGCATTGCCATAGCGACGCTCCACATGTTGCTGAGGGAGATGGGTTGCCTCGGTGGCCAGGCCACCCCTCTTCCATGGCCTCCTCCTCCTCCAAGGTCCCCCCCCTTCCTTCCTCCTTGCCCACGGCTGCGGCCACAGAGCAGGAGGGTGGGGAACAGGGACCCCGGTTTGGGGAGGTGCTGCACCACTTCCCCTCCCCAGGCTGCAAACACAGGAGGCAGGCTCAGTCCCCCATCTCTAGCCCCTGCTTCTCCGCCAGGAGACTGTTCCTGGGGGTCCCCAGAGGAGCACGGGGAGGGGCTGCCCCTCTCCAAGCAGATGGCTCCTGCTCCACTCCTGCCTTCAGCTGCTTTGCCATTCTCTGGGGACACGATGGCATTTTGCCTGCCTAGCCACGGTCTCTGCAGTGCTATGAGCACAGCCCAGCATGGGGGTGCCCAGGCCACAGCTAAGATGGGGTGCACAGGCTGGAGGGAGGCGAGGGTGAGGATAAGCCCTGTGGGGTGCAGCCTGCAGCCCCCCGGTCTTAGATGCAGGGGGGAAAGCCGCCAGGAGACCCTCCCAAACTGCCTTCAAACCCTGTGGAGCTTTTGTTTTGGAAAGAGCTGAGTGCCCTGAGAGTGCAGGCAGGTGGGCAACATCACATTGCTGGGTGGAAGGGGGTCACTGGAGCAGTCCTGCTCCGGCCCATCCCAGATAACCCAAGTCTGTCTCCAAGACAGCAGCCCAAACACTGCCTAGAGCCCTCTGCTCCTCAGCTACCCCTCAGACCCACATGGACAGCTTGCTTACAAAGACCCCTGAGCCCCACGGCTGCGGCACAGCGCGCTTCCCAGCTCGTACCTGGCGGCAGCACCCCCACTGCCCTGTCCCCGGCTGCCCTAGCCCTGAGGGACGGCCACGCTCACTCCTACCTCTCCCACTCCTGTTTGCACGATCTTCAGGCCCAGCTCTGTCTCCAGCTCTGCCTTCACTTGCTCTATGGATGGAGAGGAGATGGTCAGATGGGTGCTTCCCCTCCACCCAAGAGACACCCCCCAAGAGACAGAGCCAAGGGATACCCCTGGCAGCTGCCCACCCCATGACAGCTGCCCACCCCACGACAGCTGCCCGGTTCAGCCAAGGGCACTGGGATGTACAGTGGGAGCCCCCTCCTCCCAGTCCCTGGGAAGGGGCACCCCACAACTGGGCGGGGGGGCGGAAGAGAGGAGCAGGACCAGCGGGACCCTTGCCCAACTCACCAGCCTGGCTGGCCACGTCTGCCAGAGAGAGGTTCTGGGGGTTCTGCCGGATGCGGAAGGTGAGCGCAGGGCCCACCACACTGCCAGGGAGCGGGGGACACAGCGTGAGACCAGGAAGAACAGACCCCCTCCCCATCCCCACCACAGCCCAGTCCCTCCCGGCCCCCTGCCCTGTGCCCCTGCTGTGACAGCAGCACCCTACAGCCCCGCTCCCCTCACCTGATGTTGATGAAGCTGGCTGTGGAGAGGTGGAGGTGCTTGGCGAGGAGCTCCAGCAGCCGCACGCCAGCGGCCAGGCCCAGGGGCCTGTGGGGACAGCGGCAGGGTGAAGAGTGGGCAGCGGGGTTGAGGCAAGAGCCCACTCTCCCCGCAGCTGGGGAAGGGGGGACAGGCAGGCTCAGGGAGTCCCATGCATGCAGCAAGGGCTGTGCTGCCTGCAGGGGTGTCACAGGGTGGGCAGGAGGTAAGAGCATGGGGATGTGCGTTGATGGGGGTGAGTTGACCCCCCCCATCCTTGCACACCAGCATGCACAGAGGCAGCTGTGCGAACATGCTTGGCTGAGCCTGTCCCAGCCTCCCGTCCTGCAGTAGCGAGCTCTGGCTTTGGTGTGGGCTGAGAGGAAGGTTTTGGGGTAGGACAAGGGCTGCAGGTGGAGAGGGGACAGGGAAGCTGACCCCACTGGAGACCTGACCCTACCACAGACCCAAACAGGCTCAGCTGAGCACAGGGAGCCATGACAGCTGGTGCGGGGGGGATACAGACCCTCCACACATGAACACCCCCTCACCCGACCCCCAGCTCTCACTTCTGGTCCGTGACGATGTAGCCATACTCGTCCGGTGGCCGTGTGCCCTGCTGCGCCCCACCATCCTTCGCCTCTGTGTAGCTCTTCTTCTCCACCATGATCGGCTTCCCAGGGCTGAGCACGTCCCCGCCGTGTCCCTGCTGCGGCTCGGCCCAGGGGGCTGGCGAGGACGCTGCCCTGCCCCTCGGCCCATCCCCTGGGGAGCTGCTGGCTGGGATTTTGGGGGGCGGCACCGTGGAGGAAGGGGGCACTGGCTCCTCTGCGTGCTGCATGTCCCCCTCCGTCACCTGGAGGAAGGGAAAGGGAGGAGCTGGGATCTCTGAGGAGAGCCCTGGGGGGCTGCATCCCCACCCCCCCATCCCACCTGCGGCGTGGCACCTCCTCCAGCACCACCCTGCTGCAAACCCACCCGTTTCGCTGTGGGCACTTCGGGGCCAGCAACACCTGGGAAGGAGAGAGACAGAGGTCCTGCAGCACCTGCCCTGAGACGCAACACCCCCTACCTGAAATAGGGCATGCTGGCACCCACTGCTGCCAGTGCCTGCCTGCCCCATCCCTGCACCCTACTCACCAGAGCTCTGGAGCAGCTGGAGGAAGGTAGAGAGGCTGCTCAGCTGCTGGGGACTCAGCTCTGGCAGCCCCAGGCCATAGCTGGCCAGGAGGGAGGCCAGTCTCTTCAGGGCAGCGTCTGCAAGAGGATGCAGCATCAGGTCGGATGCTCTGCATCCACACAAGGGAACACGGGCTGGGGACGCAGCAGCAGGAGCAGGTGGGGTTGAGGGGATATGCTGCCCACAGCCACAAAGCCAAAGAGGAGGGAGAGTGTGAACCACGAGGAATGTGGCTGTGGGGACAGGATGGGGATGAGGGCTGGTGCCTGGCTGGAGGACATGGTACCCGTCTGTGCAGGGGGTGGCTGGGCAGCCAGGGGCACTGGCCGCTCCCTCTCCTCCATGTCTCTGTAGTCACCAGGGAGTTGCAAGCTGTGCTGTAGCCTGGTGCTGGCAGGGTCTGGGCGGCTGGCTTTCTCTCTGGGCAGGGAAAGCATGCCTAAGTCTTGGAAGAGATGGGCCCCGTCCGTTCCTGGCTGCCCACCATAGGAGGGCACAGAGCTGGCCCCAAAAAGGGCCTGGGCAGGGACCCGGCCCAGCAGCGAGGAGGTCTCAGGGCTCTGCCTGCCAGAGCTGCCGGGGAGCTGGTGAGCGCCATCCTGGTAGCCGAACTGCAACCAAAACACAGAGCTGCCATGGTCAAACCCCACAGGGCCCCTGCCACCCCATGGCAGGGCACCCCAGACACAGAGGGGCACCCCAGCACCAGCAGAAGGAGGGTGCTGGGAGTGCAGCAACCCCCTGCCCATCTCTACCTTTCCTCCTGGGAGAAGGGGGCTCGCCCCCATGGCTTACCTTGTGGTAGGAGTAGGGGTTGAGCAGACCCTCCTCGTAGCCCAGCTGGGGTGGCTGGGGCAGCAAGAGGTGCTCCAGGTACCACTGCACCAGGGGGGAGGGCAGCAGCGGCGGAGGTTGTCCCAGATGCTGAGCCGCTGGCAGGCCGGTGTCCACGGGGAGCGGGGCTCGCCGGGGGGAGCCACGGAGGGGCAGGAACCTCAGAGGCAAACAGTGCCAGGGTAACTCACCTGGGTAAGGGGGAGGTCCCCCCCAAAACCCCATTTGGGGGGGCAAAGCCCTTGCTGCCCTGCTGGGCTCTGCTCACAGGCTGGCGACTGGTGCTGCCTTACCTGTCCCTGGCCACCGGCTCCAGTGATGGCGGCAGGCGGAGGCGGGGGATGCGCTCCATCTCCTGCGAGATCACATACTGGGTGATGCCATCCTGCCACGAGAGCCCTGCCACAGGAGGGGGCTGTGAGACACAGAGGAGGCCTGGGGACCGAGGGGTGAGTGCACAGGAAGCTGCCCTGGTGTCCTCACCCTGTGTCTCATGGCCCACGTTTGGCCCTGATCCTCCCAGAATCAGCCGGACCCCTCTCAGCCCACCCTGGCCCCTGGGCCAGCAGGACCCCAGACAGCCCTAGTGCCACTAGGCACTGCTGCCTGACACCCCCTCCCCACCAGACCGCAGTGAGTCCCTGCACACTCCCCCCTTCACCTTGTGCCATGAGATGCCGCAAGACATCCTGCAGGCGCTGGAGCACAGGAGAGGTGACCTGGAAGTAGGGTCTGTCCTGCACGGAGCCCACCTGGCACTGCCCAAACAGCCCATCTGCAAGAGAGGGGAGGTGGTGGGGCCGGATGGATGAACACCCCGGGGCAAGGGTCTGCGGGCACAGCCCCACCTTTCTCCTGCCATGGCCCCCCACATTGCGCCCCAAGTTCCCCTGCAAGCAGCCCTGCACTCTCCACACCCCCTTGGGAAGGAAGAAGGGATCCCTGCAGCCCCGCTAACCACTTACCCTGCACACACACCTCCTGGGGGGAGCACAGCCTCCGGTCAAACAGGCAGCCTGGGATGGACAGACAGACAGACAGACAGGCCAGTCAGCACAGCATCCGAGGGGGGCTCCAATGGCATTTGCTCATAACCAGCTGCTTGGGGACCCCAACTATCCAGGAACGTGCCACAGGTGCTAATGGTGGTAGGGGGCACAGCCTGGTAGCCCAGGGCAAGGCCTCGATGCCAGCCTTCCCTGCCCCCCCCCTCCAAAGCCAAGATGGGGGCTGTGTACAAAGCCTGCCCCTGGCTCTAGGGAACAGGGGGAGGCCTGGAGTTTTTTGGGGTGCCGGCAGTTAGGAAGGGAAGGCTGAGGGGGCAGATACTTGCAAGACCACATCTGTTGCCCTCCCACATGTGGCACTACGAGGCAGGGACACAGCACTGTGCCCTGTGACACCAGAGACCCACTCCCTGCGAGGGGGACCCCAAAGCACACATGCAGCGGGCTCTGTGTGTGTGTGTGTCTCTCTCCAACCCCTTCGGGGGGCAGCACTTGGGCAGGGGGCGGCTTCCCCCTTCCTCTCCCCCCCCGTCTCGGTCCAAGACCGTCAGCAGCGAGACGGCAGCAGGCGATGACTCAGCCCCGGATGGCGAGGAAGGAACGAGAAAACAACCGGGGGGAGGGGAGGGAGGGGCCCGCCGAGCCCGCCGCGGGGGAAGGGGGCAAGTGGGGATGGGGGTCTCCGAAACCCGGGCACCCACGGCCCCGCTCCCCCCGGGGCGGGGGCCAACGCAGGTGCGGGGCGCAGGACCCCGGTGCCGAGGGGCGACCCCCGGGGGGCCGGGCCGGGCCGGGCCGGCGGGGGCCGGGCGGGCGCTGTCCGCGGTGCTGAAGCGGCGCAGCCGCCTCCCGCCGGGACGCCCCGCTCCGCCGGGAGGGGCAGCGGCACCGGCCCCGGGAGACTCCCCCAGGCAGGACCGGGGCTCGGTGGCAGCCGCTCCGGTCCCAGCCCCCGCCTGCTCCCGGAGACGGCGGGGCCCCCGCCGTGCGGCCGGACCCGTCCCGGCGCTCCCGGGCCCACCGGAGGACGAGGGACGCAGCAGCCCCAGGCGTCCGGTAGTGAGTCAGCGGTCGCCGGGGCCGTGCCGTGCGGGGGGGGCTGCAGCTCTGCTACCGGCAGCGGCACCCGGGTCCCCGAGAGACCCGGGCAGGGGCCGCACGGGCCGAGCTGGAGGACAGCAGATGCACCGGCCCGCCCTCGCGGGCCGAGCTTACCGGCGGAGGGCGGCTAAAGGGCGCCGGAGTCCCGGAGGGAGCAGCCGCCTAGGGCCGCTGCCCCAGGCTCCCCATCCCAGCACCAGCCCGGGGCTCCCCATCCCTGCGGCAGCCCCGGGCACCGGCTTTGCCCCAGGCAGGGTCCCTGAGCGAGCACCACCCCGCTCCCGTCCCGTCCCGTCCAGCCAGCCCCAGGGGCGGCACCAACTCTCCAGCCGGCGGGACGCCCCGGGGCCAGCACCGGCACCGCCACCAGCCCAGCCACCCCAGGAGAGAGGCGCCCCCCGGTGCCAGTGACGCACCCACGGCCCCCAAGCTACCTTCTCCCGCCCTTCCACCGGGACCCAGGCCCGCGACCGCGCGCCGTGACAAGCATCCACGGCAGCAGCGAGACTACCGGCCGCGGAGCCCCCTTGCCCTGCCGCTCTCCGGGAAGCGCGCCCCCCCCACCCCGCCGCCCCGGCCCCCGCGCTGCCCGGGGCGCCGGTCTCACCGTGCGCGGCGGTGGCGGTAGCGGAGGCGCCGCCGTCCCGCAGCAGCCCGCGGCCGGCCAGGAGGAGGAGGCAGAGGAGCGCCCGGAGGAGCCGCCGCCCCATGCTCCGCTCACGGCCGCACCATGGCGCACCCGCCGGCCGCGCCCCCGCCGCCGCCGCCAACCCGCGCCCCGCCGCGCCGCGCGCCCCGCCCACCGCCGCCTCCCCGCCAATGGCGCGCGGCCCGCTGCTGCCGCGCCACGCCCCCCGACGGACAGCCAGTCAGAGACCCGGACTTCTTTCCCTCCCTCCACCCGCACGTCGGGCTCACGCCCCCCTGTTATCGAGCGAGGCCAATTACGTCGCTCCCCGGGGGAGGGGGTGGGGAGTCGGCCAAACACCGCGCCAATCGCAGCCTCCCTGGAGGCGAGCCACGCCCCCGGGGGTGTGCCACCGCGCCGGCAGCGCCTCCACCAATCACCGGCTGCACCTTCCCAGCCCTGCGGCCCCACAGACTCCCGCGCGGGCCACGCCCCTGAGAAGAGCCCAATGAGCGGCGAGCTCCCGATCACACCCTCACACCTCCGCCCAGGGGCCCCGCCCCGGGAAGGGCGGGCAGGGAGCCGGCAGCCCCCGAGCCCCCAGCCGGTGCGAGCAGGCAATGTCCCAACCCCGGGCAGGGCGCTAGCAGCAGGGAGCAGCAGCAGCTGCGGGGCTGGCAGGGGGCTGGCAGTGCCAGGCAGGACCCAACAGCATGCCCCTGGTCACAGCAGGGCAGGCTCAGTCGTCCCCCCCCGGGACGGGGCAGCCCTGGTGCTGCAGGAGGTAGGGGACATCCTCTCCCCAGCTCTGCCAGGGGGGGCAGGGGGAACGTTCTGCCCCTTAGATGGGACACGGCACTGAGGGGGCCGCTGTTGGGGGGGTGAACACCTCCCGCTCCTGGCCTCAGGGGCACCCAGATCCATCACCCCTGCCCCCAGCCACGCTCACGGACCACTCGCTGGTGAGACAGAGACGCTTTAATGGCCCCAGGGCTGAGCCCACAGCCGCTCCCTCCCCCCCGCGCTCAGTCGACCACCAGGCTGCTGCTGACCGCCGGCAGGAGCTCGAAGAAGCCCTGGAAGGAGACAGGCCGTCAGGGTGGGGGGACAGGCAGCGGCTCCCCGTTGGGTTATGCGCGGCGTCATAGCAGGCAGCTCCTCGCAGAGAGCAGGACCGCGTTGCCATGGTAACCCATCACTGACTCAAGGATATCGCCGGTTGCCATAGGAACCATTTGGGGATGGCAGTCGCCAGGGAAGGCTGGGATGCGAGGGGGCACCTCCGGATGCAGCCAGTACCGGCGGGATGGCCAGGCTCAGCCCCAAGGATGGGGGCTGGATGGGGACACGGGGATGCGGGAGATGTGGAGCAACAGGGAGGGGGCTTTGGTGCAAGACAGGGGACACGGGTCTCACCTTAAAGAGGGTGATGCTCTGGAGCACCCCTGAGGTGCAGCACATCTCCCGGATGGAGTGCATGGCCAGCTGTGGGCAGCCGATGTCCAGCACGCGCAGCCCCAGGCGGGAGGCCAGAATGGGGCCGATGGTGGTGCCGCAGGGCGTGTCGTTGCGCACCATGAACTCCTGCACGGGGACACGGCCTCAGCAGCTGCCCACGCTGCCCAGACGGCATCCCAGCTGGGACCCCGGGGCCCGAAGGGAGGCAACCTGGGATGGGGAAGCAGCACCATCCCCGAACCAGGATGCAAAATCCCCCAGAGATGGGATGTGCTCAGGCCAGGCTCTCCCCTCCTGTTCCCGAGCCTGCTCCCCGAGGCAGCCCCTGAGCTGGAGCCCCAGAGAAGGAGGCAGTGCAGACCTCGGCGGGGACCAGCATGGTAACTGAGGGGTGGGGGTCTGGCACAGGCCCCCCTCTCCTGAACGCAGGGCAGGGTGGCGGCCCAAGCTGTAACGTTCACGGAGGGCTCGCGCAGCCCCACTCACCTGCAGAGGGACACCCACGCGGGCGGCGATGTCCCGGATAACAGCTTCGGTGACAGCCGTGGAGGCGTAGCGCTGGTTGCTGTTCACTTTGATGACGGGGCCCTGCACAAGGGAAGGCACCGCAGGCCCGTGATTGACACCAGGGATAGTCGGTGTGTCTGGAAACACCCGTGCCCGGGCAATGCTATCCCAGCCCAACCCACCAGTCCATTCTCCCCTCCCTGGGTGATCCGTGGGGATGGGGACAGCCCCAGCTCAGAGCAGGGAAGGGCTCCAGGGCCAAGGCAGCGGTTCCAACTGATTAACACCAGATGTGTGGCATGGCCAAATTGTGCTGCGGCACAAATGTCTCCCATGTGAGTGCCGTTGAGTTGCCCCCCGGGACCGTGCTCCAGGGAGCAGCTGGGTGTTTCACAGCACTGCAGGAGAGACGTACAGCGTCCGTCCCAGCCCAAAGCAGAGGGCTGCCCTCACCTTGTGGAAGGCCGGACGATGATTCTCCTCATGCTTGTCCCTGCAAAAGAGAAGCAGGAGTTTCATGCTACAGCCCTCCCTCCCTGCTGTGACAAGGACTATCCTATCTGTACTCCCTGGGGAACGACGGGGATACGTCTGCCCAGCTGGCACAGCAGGCTGCCCTGGCCTACGGCACAGCTCAGACTACTCACACATAGTTAGGGTGCACAGCGTGGGCCATATCGGCGCTGATCATGTAGGACTTGGCCACGGCCTCCTCGAAGGCTGTCAGGTTTTGCGGCGATGCCGAGATCCGGCGCAGCACCAGCTCCGTCAGCAAGGACTCCGCGCCCTGTGCACTCTCTGACCCTACCTGCCAAGGACCACTGTCAGCACAACCCACATGGTGCAACCCCCCCCCCCCAGCACCCCAGGGACCGACTAAGTGACAGGGGGCTCCCCAAAGCCAGCAGAGTGCTTCCAACCACACCAGTGCTTCCCACTCCTGCCTGGGCAATGCTCCACAGGGGGTAAGCAAACCTCCCCTTGCCTCGCCAGGGCCTAGGATCTATCTCCTGTTAGGCTTGGCTGGGGGAGAGCAAAGAACATGGAACCCCTCCCTGCGCTAGCCACCCCAGGGCTGAGCCCCTCACTCACCTCCTCGTTGTCATAGAGCGCGATGAGACGCACGTTGGGCTCCTGGGAGAGGGAGGAGGGTGTCGCGCACGAGTCAATCAAGGCCTGCAGCGTTAGAGGAGAAAGGACACCAGCTTGAGTGCCATCCCATCCTGGCAAGCTCAGCACTGAGCTGGCAGGAACTTCTCAGGAGAGCCCAAAGCACTGAGGAAAGGAGCTGTGGGCACACACGTTACCCAGTGAGAGCAGGAGTCAACCCGGGAGCTGCTGGGAACCCCCCCACACCCAGCAAAGGTGGCAGCCCCGCCCCCCATCCAACCCCAGATCCTCCAACAAGCCAGATCTACCCTATAGGAACACACCTCCCTGCAGAGCCTCAGTCCAGGCCACAGCCCCGCCAAGCTGAGCTGGGGTGCATGGAGGCCATGCTGCGGCCTCCAGGCTCCTTTCTCCCTCCTGCTCACCTGAAGGGCACAGTAGCAGCTGTGCAGGTTGTCCAGGCGTGGGGAAAAGATGAATTCGTCAAAGGCACCACCCAGCGTCTGCAGACAGAGAGCCAGGAGGAGAAGGGCATAGGCTCTGGGTCACCAAAAAGTACCTGCCACTGGGTATCCATTCCAGTCCCCTCATCTCTGCTCCTCAGGAGCTGCCGCCTCTCATTCCACTCAGCTCCCAGCCCTGGCATGCTCCAGGCAGAGGAAGTGTGCCGGGTAAAACCTGTGCAATGCCAGCCCGCAGGCTGTGTGCGAGCAGAGAGGCGCTCCTGCCCTTACTCACCGCTGGCTGCGTATCCGCCAGGCATAGTTCCAGCTCCACAATCTGCTCCGGTTTCACCCCCAGCTGGGAGCAGAGCAGGGAAAGCAGGACAGGGCTGTGCCGCTCTGCCTGGGAAAAAAGCAGACCTGCGGGCTGGGCAGGCAGTGGATGGCAGGGGAAACTCCCTGTTCACCCTGGCAGAGCCGTCCCACACCCCACTCACGTTGGCACAATCCTCCCTCCTACTAACACGTCCTGTGTTCAAGCCCCCACCTCACACAGGACAGCAGGGCCACTCGCAGGGTGCAGTGAGGGCCTCTCTGCCCTCTGTGCAATCCCCTTTCCCTGCCCTGCCTCCCCAGGGAGACCCTGATAGCTTTACGGGGCCTGCACCTCCTTCCTGGTGCCACAGACCAGGGTGGGAACAAAGAGATGGCTGAGCAGATGCGTCATGTACGCAGCTCAGGCGCAGAATGGAACGTTACCAGAAGTTCATGGGGAGAAGGGAAACCTGCTGGCAGGTCCCTGAGGACTGGAAATCAAAGGTGACAAGTGTGAGGTCCTAGCAAGCGCCCCTGCTAGTACTTAGCACCCAGCTCACCTGGGCCGCAGCATTGCAAGGTGTGGCCTCCATGAGCACCTCCTTTTCCAGCTCCTCCTGCACAGCAGTGGCCAGAATGGGAACCCTGTGGGGAGACGGTGCCGTTAGTTCCAAGGGCTTTGCTCACCTGCTTGGGTCATACACAACCAACCCTTCCTGGGGTGCCTGCCTTGCTCCTCCACGGAGCAATTGCCATGCCAAACGGAGCAAGGACACACAACATTTCAAGTACAGATCTACTGTGTCACCTCAGGACACCCCAGTGTTCTTTCCCAAGTCCCAAGCTTGGAAGCATCTCCTGGGAGGACTGTGTGGGGCTGAGAAAAGCCATTGCAGACCTTCCCATTGCAATGAGCAGCTGCCAGAGGGAGAGAGCTGAGGCTGGGCACCACTCCAGCTGGGTCCCAGCCCTCCCGAGGGCTGGCCAGGGTTCAGGGCCGAGCCAGGCCTTACAGGTGGTGCTCAGTGTTGGGCCCAAAGTTCTCATTGATGCTGCGCTGCAGATGGATGGCCAGGTGGGGAATGCGGAGAATGGGCCGCTCCACACGTACTAGGCGCTGCTCCAGGCGCCCCGTGGCCGGGTCCTGAAACACAAGGACAACTGCTGGGGCCAGGCCTGCAGGGCTGAGAGGTTGCAGTAGGTCCCACTCTGGGTGGGAGTCACGGACCCAGAGCCAGGGGCACACAGGTAGCCTACTGTGCTTGTCCCAAATCAGGCTCACCTTTATGATCACCCTCCCAGCCACGGTGAGGTCACGGTCAAACCAGGTGTTCCAGATGCCCCCTCCATAGGTCTCCACACCGACCTGCACCATGCCCACCTGCCCCCGCTTAGAGCGCCGCTTCACCTGGGCAAGAGCAAAGGCGTCACTGCTGGCACCGCAAAGCCCCAGGGACTGGGTAACTGGTGGGTACTGGGCAGAGCACGCCCAGAGCTTCATTGCTGATCCTGTCAGCGCAGAGTGCTGGGAGGTGCTTTGTGGGACAGGGGACACCAGAGGCGATAAACAGCAGGTGAAGCAATGCAGGGGGCAGCACGGGCCACTCTGGGTGGCAGATTTGGGAGGTGTAGGGACCCAGCAGCGGTGCTGTGGAGCACGGTGGGAGTCAGGGTAGTTTTTTCTTGTGGAGTGAAACTGGAGGGCACCAGAGAAGGCCCCAGCCCCAGGGGAAGGCAGCCGGCTGGCCGGCCTTACCCTGAGGCAGGGGCTGTCGGTGTGGGCCCCCAGCAGGCTGAACCCATTCCCGGGCTGGAACTGGCCGCCGACGGCGAAGGCGATGAGGGTGGAGTAGTTCCTGGTGACGAAGTACTGGGGGCAGAAGAGCAAGGGTGAGAGGCAGGGGCGAGGGCCGGCCGCCTCCCCCGCTCCCCGCCGCCCTGCCCCCGGCCGGGCCCACCTTCTGCGCGGGTCGCACCTCCCAGTGCTCCGTCTCCTTCAGCTCCTGGAAGCCGGCCTGCAGCAGCCGGCTGCGGCACTCGGCCACCACTGCGGGGAGAGCGGGGAGAGCCGTCGGGGGGGCCGCACCGAGGGAAGGGGAAGGGGAAGGGGAAGGGGGGGCCGGGCGGGCCCAGCGGCTCCTCACCGTGGTAGGGCGAGGGGCTCCGGTTCACGAACTTCACCAGCTCCTGCGCCGCCGCCTGCGCGGCCTGCTTCGAGCCCTGCGCCGCCGCCTGCGGGCACCACCGTTACGGGACATCTCCACCCCGGGCCGGGACCCCTCGGGGACACGGCCCGACCCCCTCCCCGCGCCTGCCCGCCCGCCCGCTCGCTCGCTACCTGCATGGCCGCCGCCGCCCCGCCCCGCCGCCCCCCCTCGTGCGCCCCCTGCTGGCGCGGAGGAATGCGCCCAGGCGGCCCGAGAGTGCGCACCCCGCAATCCGCACCCTGCACTCCGCAATCCGCACCCTGCACCCTGCACCCTGCACCCCGCAATCCGCACCCTGCACCCTGCACCCTGCACCCCGCAATCCGCACCCTGCACCCTGCACCCTGCACCCTGGTCCGGGGCCAGGCAAAGCCGGCGCCTGCCAAAGCCAGGACAGAGCTGGGGGCTGGGTGGGTGGAAGCTGGGCGCAGGCAGGAGGGGCTGGGGTGGGAGCCAAGAGGCAGGGATGGGGTCCCCAGGGATGGTCACCCTGGGGTACCCCAGTTCTGGGCACTAGGTGAGTAGGGGATGCCCCAAAACAGGGCTTGGCCCGCCTGCAGCTGTCCCCACGCTGCCCAGGGGTGCAAGTGCACAGGGGAACGCGCATGCTTCCCGCAGGTGGGGTGTCTTTGGCGTGAGTCACTGGTGTAAGCCAAGCTGCAGCCCCCCATCATTGCTGCTCCCCCACCTCGGCAGTGCTCAGCCCTCACAGAAAACAAGGCACAAGCCCTTGGTGCCATATTGGGGACCGATGTCCCTGAGTGACAGCGATGCGCAGGGGTGCTGGGAGTTGGCACGGGCAGCACCCCAGCTGCCTGCCAGCCCCAGCGGGGGCACGGCCTGGGCACATCTAGGGGATGGGACCCCTGGGCCTCACACGGATCGGAGTGGCTCCTGCCGTTGGCTGGGTCCCCTACGTGGGCTGGGTGTAGCGGTGGGGTTTTGGGTTTCCATCGCTGCTCGTGCATGGCTTCCTAGGAAGATCCTCTCTTCCCAGCAATAGGTCTGCGGCCTTAGGAGGGAGACGGCAGCCTGTGAGTGGTGCTTGCGGCCCAGGTGCTCAGTGCCAGCCAGATTCCCAGCTCCTGAGTTACCGGCGTGGGAACCCTGTTAGCTGGAGGCACTGTCCGTGTCCTGGGGACTGGAAACTGGCGGTCCTGTTGCCCCTGACCCTGGGACCTGCCGTGCCGGCAGCTCGCGACAGCTCTGGATTTATGCTCCCACCCCCCAGCACCTGCCTCTCCCCCCCCTCAAAAGGGAACAAGCACCCCCACTGCCTGGCACCCTGCAAGCTGACAGCTGGAGGGTCTCCATGTCAACCACAGCCACCATAGCAAAACACAGGGCCAGCGCCCCGCCGAGACAGGACCAGGCTGGGAGCAGGCACCCAGCACCCTGGCCCAGAGCTGGGCCACACTCACCCTCTGCCCCGCACCCTCCTGCCGAAGGGACATGGGTACCAGGCAGCCGTCCCCCCGACTCCTCCTGCTAGCATCACCCCCCACTGCTGCAGGTACCCAGCTCAGGGCTGGATGCTGCTGGGTGGTCCCCAGGCCATGCCTGGGGGACATCTGGGGACATTTGCAGCACGCGTGCCCAGAGCCCATGGCCCCCCTGGCTGGTGGCTGCCCGGATGGGTGGGTACCCAGTGGACACGAGTGCCCAGGGCAGATGGGTCCAGGGGTGGGTGGGTGGGTGCAGGAGCAGGGGGGGTGCCCGGATTTGGGGTGGCCGGAGCAGGGGGTGAGTGGCAGGGCCGGGTGCAGCCCTTGCCCAGCCCTGCAGGCTTGAGCAAAGGGCAGCGCCTTGGCATTCCGCAGCTATTCTTGGAGCAGCAGGGTTTCCAGAAAAAGCTCCCGCTGTCTATTGCCGGGTGGGCTCTGACTCACCCCTGGCTGGGTGCCGGGGGGCTGCACAGCACCTGCCGCGGCCGCCCCCCACCCCATCACCACGCTGCTGGGAAGGCACTGCTCCTGTCCCCATCCCTCTCTGCCCCATGGACGCCTGGGTGCATCAGGGAGCCCCAGGCAGCCCCCCAAAGCCGGCATCAGCTCCTCCTCGGGGCGGTTGCACCCCGCTGCTGGGCTCACGCGTGTGCCCAGGGGAGCCTGGCAGGGGCAGGATCGGTGGGGACAGGGCACCGTGCCCCTTCCCACATCTCCTGGCAGCCCAGGGTTGGGTGCCGTGCAGGCTTTGCTCCAGGAAGCGTTCCCTCGGGCGGCAGGTGGCTGTGGGGATGGGCAGCCAGAGCTGAGCCCTGCTGGAAAGGGTTAACGGAGAGATGGCCCGGGACAGAGCCTGTAAACACAGCCGGAGCTCCAGGAAGTGCCGCCCCCTTCTCCTGCTGCTTGCCAGGCTGCCTGGACCCCCCTCCCTGCCCGCCCTGCCAGGATGAGCGCAGGGATGGCACCCATCGAGGCGGTCCCCCCCATCCCGGCCCACGTGTCTGAGCATGAGAAAGTGAAATCACTGCCCAGGCATTGCTGGAGGCTGAGCGAATGGCCACCATGCCTTACATGAGCCGCCAGTGATGCAGCGGGTAACGGCTACCTCATCTCACTGGCATGGGTGATGCTATCGAGGCCTGCGGGAGGGCAGAGAGACACCCCAGCATCCTCATGGACCACGAGGGTGGCCAGTCATCCCTACATCCTCGTGGACCGCGAAGGCAGCTGGGCAGCCCCAGCATTCCCATGGATCAATGAGGGCAGGTGGACATCCTCAGCCTGCCCCTGGGCTGCGGGGATGGGTGAACACCCCCAGCATCCTCACGGATTGCAGGGCTAGCTGGAGATGAGTGATGGGGGCAGGTATATGCCTCGAGCATCCGCATGGACATGGAGGTAGCTGGTCTCCTGCAGCATCTGCATGGACATGGAGGTAGCTGGTCTCCTGCAGCATCTACATGGCCCTGGGGGCAACAGGTCACCCCCAGGATCCTCATGGACCACAGATGCAAAAACTCACCCTGAGGACCTACAAAGACCCGGGGGGGTGTGGGCAAACACCCTCCAACATCCATACGGGTTACAGGGGCTAGCTGAACACCCCCAGCATCCACGCATGCTGCGGGGCAGCCAGGCACCCCAGCATCCCTGTGCCATTTGGAGACATGCCATCGTCCCCAGCATCCCCATCACCTGGGAGCACAGGGGTGGGGACCAGGGGCAGCCAGACAGGCTGTGTGCCCACACTGCTGGCCCCGAGCCCTGGGGTGGATGAAAGCATGGGGGCAGCTGGGGTGAGTAGTGGGTGGGGGTCTACAGCCTGTAGGGCACCCATCAGCTGCCGGGACCCCGGTGGGCCAGGCTGGGCCATGGTCCAGGCAGGGAAGGAGAACCATCTCCTATTTAGACAATAGCACGTGCCCTGGGTCCGTCAGCGCCAGGGAATGGGCTGCACGGTCCTTCCCTGTTAGGGTAAAGGCGCCTGGGAGGCTCATGGCTGTAAAAGGAGCAGGACAGAAGGAGACGGCCGGGGGCCAGGAGGGAGGGGGATGGATGCCCTCACTGTTTCATTCCCATCCCTCTGCTCACCCCTGAGCCAGGGCCAGGCGCAAGGCAGGCGTGGGGGCCCCAGCGGCAGGGAACGGGGCCGAGGAAGGGCCGGCACCCCATCCCTGCATCCTGCCCACCTCCAAGTCGTGAGATGCCCGCAGCCCAGGGAGGCTATGCCCGGCTCGCCGGGTGGCTTAATTCCTGGGGGAGCAGTGGGAAGGGAAGGTCAGGGAGGAGGGCAGCCACGGGATGCAGCTGGCTTTGCTCACGGGGATGTCATGACCGGAGGGAATTGTTTGACGTTCCAGCTCCCGACGCCTTCCCGGCAGCAGCCTCATCCCAGGGCTTGGTGGAAGCTGGGGCCAGGCCAGTGTGGGGGCTGAGGGCCCGCTTCCCAGGCTCCACCAGTCTGGGTCAGCCTGGCCTGGGATGGAGCCTCGGGGAAACTGAACGGGGCTGGACAGGACAGGAGGCACCCCTGCACTGCTGCTCTCTGCAGCTTCCTTGCTTTTTGAAGCCCCTGGGGCTTTAGCTGGCAGAGTGCTTGGGGCCTCGTCCCTGGGATGGGATTCTGGCAGGGTCCCTGGCTCCTGTCCCTCACCCCCTGCTTCCCGTGCTGCCGGGTCCTGCATGCAGATGGGGCTTTCCTAAGAGGTTGTGGAAAGTCCAAGGCGTCAGTTTGCTCTCTGCCAGCCGTGGGGCCCCTGCCTGCACATAGCCATCCCGGAAGGCTGTCACAGCAGCTGAGGAAAGGCCACTTCAAACTGTCCTAGAGCGGGGTCAGGAGGATGCTCTTGGTTAACCCCTCTGAGCTGCTTCCCCTCCTAGCAGCAGTGCCCAAGAGTACGTTTCCCCTCCCAGGGGCACCCCAACCCTGCACGCCCCTGCTCTGTGGGATGGGGATAAGGGCTCTCCAGGCCTGGTGTGGGGTTTGCATTGCCCTACCTGAAGCACCAGGGCAGAGTGCTGAGCACCGCTGGACATACCACCCCTGGGGGGCCCATCCTCCCCACACCCCCAGCCGGCGGGGCAGCGGGATGGGGTCACAGGACAGGATGGCTGAACAGTACGGCTGGCACTGTGTTGGCCCAGACCCCTGGGGTCCCCTATGATGTTGTGGGCACCCACCTGCCCCCCTGCCCCCCAGACAAGGGCTGGCATGCCACCCTGCTGGCACTCATGGGGCAGGCAGGGCACACATGTGGGGCTCAGGGACGCGCAGGGTGCTCTCAGAGCAGGGCCAGGAGGAGGAAGGATGCTGTCTGTTTTTCCATCTTCTCCCCCCCCACCCCACAAGCCCCCCTTCCTTCCATCCTCCCCCCTGCGCTGGGATGAAACAACCCCATCTGGAAATACCTTCCCTTTTAAAGGCACGCTCCACCAGGCAGTGTGCACCCTTTGGGAAGCCACTGCATTACACGGCGACTAGGCGGCCGGGAGGGACTCTGGGGTTGGGGGGACTTGGGGGGGCAGAAGGGATGTGGGGCATCGACCCTCTGCCCACCTGCGTGGCTGTGGGGCCCAGACCTTTGCTGGCCCCCCAGGTGGCAGGGAGCAGGCAAGCAGCAGGCAGGAGTGCCTCCCAGAGCCGGGGCAGTTGAGGATGCTGCCGTGACCAAGCCCAAGCCTTTACCATGCCGATGCTGCCACGGGCGAGCCCTGGCACCGCTCAGCATCTGGGTTGCAGCCCGGGCAGAGGGCTGGGAGGTGCGGGGCCGGGTAGGGCTAAGCGCTGCTCCTGGTGCTGAGTCACCCGGTGCCCAGTGGCACAGCAGTCCCCTCCGCCCGGGGCCTCCAGGGACAGAGGGGCTGGGGCTGTGCCAGCTGATGTCAGCCAAAAGAGCCCAGCTTGGGCAGGGCTGGGGCTCACCAGGTGTGCCGGGGGGCCTGGGGAGGAGGGGTGCTGCCCAGGCAAGGGGCAACTCCCCGAGGGGTTACCCCAGCACAGTCCCCCTCCCTCAGGGTGTCCTCTTTAGCTGGCCCGGGTTTGTGCATGGCCCCAGGGGTCCCTGCCCTGGCCCACCGCCTGTCCAGGAGGTGGGAAGCTGTGGTGGGGGTCCTGGGGTGAACTGGGGTATTCCTCATTCTGAGAAGATTTGGGGAGGTGGGCTGGGCTTTCTGCTCCCCAAAGTAGTGCTGGGCCAAGGGGGAGGCTGAGGAGACAGGACAGAGTGTGCAGTGCCCCAGGATGACCTGGGGACCTTGTCCTGCTCTTGGGGTGATGGGGACCAGAGAGGGGCTGGGGCTGCTCTGGGCAGGGTCCCCATCCAGCCATACTCTCCACATGCCTGGCGCAAGAAGGGTTAACAGGGTGCCTCCCCGGGCTATAAATACCACGTTTGAGGCTATTTTGGTTGGGTGCCTGCTGCTTTGGGAATGTGCCAGAGCAAGGACCTGGGGGGGCCGCTTGGACCCAGCACCTGCTCAGGGTCACTCAGCAGCACCCCGAAAGCGCCCAGCCTCGGGCCGGTGCTCAGCTCCCCCGTATCAGAAAGAGGGGGTTTAGTTGGTGCGTCAGCACAAGCATGCTCAGGACAGGGATCCCCCACATCACCCCCTCCCCAGGGCCCTCCCTTGCACCTCTCTGTGTCGGGGGGCTGGAGTCTGGCCCCACATGGAGAGCTGAGCCTGGTCAGGACACCATCAGGGGCATTCTGGGGTGCTCAAGGCCAATTTGGGAAGCAGGGCCACTGGGGCATGGGGTCCAGCTCAAGGGGGAAGCAAGTGATGGTGTGAAGGACTGAGTCCCCCGGCATCAGCCCAGCTCATCTGTCTGTCTGGGCCCCCCGCGGGTAGCACTGCGCCCCGATGGGGGTCTGGGCAATGCTGGGGGCTCACCACCAGCCTGCCCCACTTCCCCCCTCACACCCCTAGGGACAGGGCAGTGCACTGGGGGCCAGGGGGGAGGCTGATACACCGATGGGGTCTGGGGGTGCCCGGGGTCCACGGGCATCGTTGTCGCCTGCCCGGAGTTCCATGGCCCGACCGTGCTGGCTTGTGAGGGGTGGTGGGTGGTGGCCATACCCCCCCGCCGTAGCAGCATGCCCCGGCTGCCCAGCAGCAGGAGGGGCGGGTGATGTCAGCAAGATACAAATAGCGGCGTCGCGGGTCCTCTCCTGACGACTCGCAGAGCTGCCGGCCGCTCGCCAGCCCTGCTGCCTGCTCCCTGCTCCAGCCTCACCGCCCCACGCCGCCACCATGAGCCAGTCCTACTCCTCCAGCCAGCGGGTCTCTTCCTACCGCCGGACCTTTGGCGGTGCCTCCCCAGTCTTCTCCCGTGCCTCCTTTGGGGGCAAGGGCAGCAGCGGCAGCTCCGTCACCTCCCGCGTCTACCAGGTGTCCCGCAGCTCGGCTGTCCCCAGCCTGTCCAGCTTTCGTGCCACTCGCGTGACGCCCCTGCGCTCCTACCAAAGTGCTTACCAAGGTGCCGGCGAGCTGCTGGACTTCAGCCTGGCTGATGCCATGAACCAGGAGTTCCTCCAGACCCGCACCAACGAGAAGGTGGAGCTGCAGGAGCTCAATGACCGCTTTGCCAACTACATCGAGAAGGTGCGCTTCTTGGAGCAGCAGAATGCCCTCATGGTGGCCGAGGTGAACCGCCTGCGGGGCAAGGAGCCCACCCGCGTGGCTGAGATGTACGAGGAGGAGCTGCGGGAGCTCCGGCGCCAGGTGGACCTGCTCACCAGCCAGCGGGCCCGTGTCGAGGTCGAGCGTGACAACCTGCTGGACGACCTGCAGAAGCTCAAGCAGAGGTGAGGAGGGGCCCTGGTGTGTCCCTGTGGGCATCCATCCCTGCGTCTCCATCCCTAGGGATGGGTGGTAGCAGAGTTTGCCCTGGCAGCCCCTTGAGTGCTCACTGCTGTCCTTGTGCCCTGTGCTCGGAACCCATTGTGGTCCCGCTCCTCTGTCCCCCTCACGCTGTCCCCCAGGGTTGGAGAGCACACAGGCCATGCCTGTCGCTAGCTGCACCTGCCTGCAGGGCATTTTGCAGGGTGCCAGGTCCTGGCACGGTGCCTGCGAGTTTTGGGAGGGAGAAGAGCACCCGTGACTTGCTACACCAGTGCTGGGTGCTCCCCAACCCACAGCGTGAGGCAGGTTGGGGGGAGCTGGCCCAGCGGCATGAGGCAGGGCAAGGGAAGTGCCCGCAGCCTGGGCATCTCAGCAGGGCACTCTGGACGGCCACTGCCAGCCCTCACCAGGCGCCCAGGCAGCACCCAGTGGGCAGGATGGCTCCGGCAGTAGGGGTGTCCCCTGTGTTCTCCCTTGCAGCAGGGCCGAGGCCGGGCTGCGATGCCATGGGACCCCCAGAGCTGGGAGATCGGAGTGCTCCGCTCCAGGGTCCCCATCCTCACTCACACCAGGGAGGGCTGGCCAGCCCATGAGTGCACTGAGCCCTGCGGGACAGACAGATGGACAGAGCCTGCCACGCAGGCGGAAGCGAGGGGGAGGATGACCCGGGGGGTGCTCCACCAGCTCCGGACGCAAAGGAGGGAGGGGAGGAAGAGGCCACACTTCCGCAGGCCAGGGATGCTCCAGGGCTGCCGTGGGTGTCCACGGTGCCCCGGGAGCAGAGGGGACCCCCCAAGGATGCTGTGGGCCTGGCTGGTGCCGGGGAGGGGGCTGGGGCCAGGGGGGAATAGCCACAAGGGCACCCAGGCTGAGTGACCCCCAAGGGACTGACCAGCATGGGGGCATCTGGCAGCAGGGGCGGATGCTCAGGGGAAGCTGCTTTTTCTGATGCTGGTCTGCACCTTCCCTACTGGCCCCTGTGCCCTGGGGATGCCAAGTCCCCATCTCCTGGGAGTGACACAGGCTGCTGCCTCCCCCTGCAACCCCAGCCTCTGCCCCAGATGGCCAGCACTGGGGTCCTGGTGGGGCAGAGCCCCTGATGCTGGGAGGCTGGGGGTGGTAGCATGGAGGACCCCTCAATATCAGGGGACGAACAGGGCCCAGAACAAACGGGTGTCAGGTTCCTGCCACTTGGTGTGCCAGCACCTGTCCGGGCATCTCCGACTCCTCCCCGCCGCCTTCCCCTGTGGCACTGCCCCTTCCCCTGGCACAGCCAGGCTCCCCAGCCCTGACCTTGGGCTCACACCCCAGCGGTCCCTGCTCCATACCCCCATCGCACAGCACCGCTGAGACCCGTCTGTCCTCCTGCTCTCCCTGGGACGGCACAGCTGGGGGCCATCCCTTGGGCCTCCCGTGTCAGATCCTGCACCCCGTCCCCCCCGCTGCTGGCCACTCTGCCCTATAAGGGCCGGGGCAGCGCGTGTGGCACCGAGCTGACCTCATGCCTTTGTGCTCTCTCTGGCGTTGACTATAATAGGGAATGGGAGGAAGAGCCCCTGGCCCCCCGCCAGCCCTCCCGCCGCCTGCTGGGAATGCAGAACAATCCGCCGTCTTCCCACCAGGCCACGCTGGGCTCAGGGACAGCTTGGGGGGACATCGCTGCCTGGGGTCGGGGCTTCCTCCAGATCCCCCTAACCTCCCCTCTCTGCCTGCAGGCTGCAAGAGGAGATCCAGCTGAAGGAGGAGGCTGAGAATAATCTGGCTGCTTTCAGAGCCGTGAGTACCTGTCCCCCACTGCAAGGCCTGGGACCCCTGCCTCCCCTCCCACTCCCATCTGCCCCCAGCAGCCCAGTCCCAGCACCAGGGCATGGCCCTGGGCACAGCTTTGCACCTTCCAGCCTAGGTACATTCCCCGCACCCCCCCAACCCCGCTAACCTTCACTTCATGTCCCCCCAGGACGTGGACGCGGCCACGCTGGCACGCATCGACCTGGAAAGACGCATCGAGTCCCTGCAGGAGGAGATCGCCTTCCTCAAGAAGGTGCACGAAGAGGTAGGTCGGGGTGGGTCCCTTTCCTGCAGGCACCCATGGGGCTGGCAGATGGAGCGGGTGCCCTGAGGTGTCGCCTTATCCCCCCAGGAAATCCGTGAGCTGCAGGCTCAGCTGCAGGAGCAGCACATCCAGGTGGAGATGGACATCTCCAAGCCCGACCTGACAGCTGCGCTGCGGGACATCCGCGCTCAGTACGAGAGCATCGCTGCCAAGAACATTGCCGAAGCCGAGGAGTGGTACAAGTCCAAGGTGCGGGTGGCGGTGGGCTCCGGGCTGGCCCCAATGTGGTGGGTCCTGGCTGTCCTGGTGGCCGTGCCCGCTGACCCTGGCCTCTCCCCAGGTGTCTGACCTGACGCAGGCGGCCAACAAGAACAACGACGCGCTGCGGCAAGCAAAACAGGAGATGCTGGAGTACCGGCACCAGATCCAGTCCTACACCTGCGAGATTGATGCCCTCAAGGGCACGGTGAGCTGCAGGCAGTGTCAGGGAGACCACCAGCTTCCCTGCAAGGACCTGCTGCGCTGGGGCTGCTCAGGGACCTCTGGGACATCTCTGGGGTGGAGGGCTCTTCCCAGCTCTCTGAGTTGCTGCTGTGGGGGGACTCATCCCCCAAATTTGGGCCGCACCTCCCCCAGCGGGAGTCTGGGCCTCTGCAACGTGTTTTGGCAGAGCCCCGGCGTCAAGGCACAGATTGCAAAAGGTGCCCCAGACTGGGAGGCTCCAGGCAGGCGGGCGCAGGGCTCAGGGTGTCTGGTTGCAGGCTGGGAAGGTGGTTGCAAACAAACAGGGCACAACAGTCCCGCTCTGGCACGGTCACAGTCATAGGAGCCAGTCAGCAGCCACCAGTGTGGCAGTGCCAGCCCTAGGCAGCCGTCCGGTGCTCCTGTACCTCTCTGCACCCCGCTGTCAGGGTAGGATGGCTTTGCTGAGGGGCCTGGGCACTGGGTTGCCCAGCACTTGCCCAGCTTGCCCCTGCCAGACCCTCCTGCCCAGCGCTGGGCAGACAGAGGGTGACAGCCACCCATCATGGTCCCACATCAGCTGGACCCAGCCCAGGACTGACCACGGCTCTCCCCAGGTCCCTGGCTCTCCCCTAGGACCCCCCCAGTATCCCCAACCCAGGTGAGCCCTGTCCCCTCTGGGTCCCCCCCTTGCTGAGCCCCCCTGTCTCCCCAGAACGACTCACTGATGCGCCAGATGCGGGAGATGGAGGAGCGCTTCGCAGGGGAGGCCGGCGGGTACCAGGACACCATTGCCCGGCTGGAGGAGGAGATCCGACAGCTGAAGGACGAGATGGCCCGGCACCTGCGCGAGTACCAGGACCTGCTCAACGTCAAGATGGCCCTGGACGTGGAGATTGCCACATACCGCAAGCTGCTGGAGGGCGAGGAGAACCGGTGAGTGGCAGGGGAGCAGGACAAGGTGGGGGGATCAGCAGGGTCAGCTGGTTTTTGGGGCTCCCACCCCATGAGCAGCTGCCCAAGGGCTGGGGCTGGCTGGCTGACGCTGAGCTCTCCCCTCTGTGTCCCCACAGGATCAGCATCCCCATGCACCAGACCTTTGCCTCCGCACTCAATTTCCGAGGTGAGCATCGCCCCGTGAGGAAGAGAACCTGGGACCAGTCCCCAGGGGTCCCCGGAGTGGGGGCAAATCTCCCTCCTGGGGGGCTGCAGCCAGGCTGGCAGGTTGGGGACCCACGGGTGCCACACTGACCCCCTGGTGTGGGGGCACTCAGTTGGGTGTTGCCATGAGCTGAGGGGGGTGTTAAGCCAGTCCCACTGCTGTGCCCCCATGCCACATGTCCCTGCGGTCCCATCCCCTGTGTCTTCCCGCCCGCAGAGACCAGCCCAGAGCAGCGCGGCTCCGAGGTGCACACCAAAAAGACCGTGATGATCAAAACCATCGAAACCCGCGATGGGGAGGTGAGCGCAGGGCGGTACCAGGGGGCAGTGGAGAGGTGGGGGGGGGCGAGCATGGCACCTGTCCCTGTGCTCAGGGCTCCAGTGCTGGCACGGCATGGCGTCTCACGGTGCCTCTCTCCTGGCAGGTGGTGAGCGAGGCGACCCAGCAGCAGCACGAAGTGCTGTAGAGGAGGCTGCTCCGGCAGCCCACTGGCACCTTCTGTCCCTGCCTCCGTCCTGCCGCCAAGCCCCCCTCCTGCCCCCCACCTTGCCCCCCGGCGCTCCCCTGGCACTGCCCGAGGGGTCTCCCCTTGCACAGCCGCCATCGGACCCCCCGCACCCCCCGGGCTCTCTCCTTTGGTTTTGAAAGGCTCGCTCTGCTTTCGTAGCTTCGCAGCAGCAACGCCAGCATCAGGAACAGGCCCGGGCCAGGGGGCCGGCAGGAGGGAGGGAGGGGACAGGCAGGAGGGGCTGGGGGGAGCCGATGGTTGGCCTGGGCCAGCTCCCTGGAGAGCCGGATGATCCCAGCAGCAGGTTCTGGATCCCCCCTCAGCCCCCTCCCCACACGGGGCATGGGCTCAGGGTTCATCCCACGGGAGCAGGGACCTGTCCCCCTGCACCAGCACCGCTGGCCTCCCCGGAGCTGGCACTTCTCCGGGTGCATGGCGGTGATGCTGGGGATGGGGAGAAGAGGGGTCTGGGCCAAGCCCCCCCTTCTCTGCCCGGCTTGGAGCCAGGGTGCTCCCAACCTGCGTCCCCCTCCTGGCCCGGGGGGGCTGGGGTCCTGTGGTCCCCCCAGCCCGAGAGGCAGCCCCGTGGGGCAGAGGAGGGCAGCGCCCACCCCCCCCATCGCGGGGACCCCCAGCAGCAGGAGGCTGTGCGGGGCCAGGCTCGTGAGCCCAGAGGGTACCCGTAGGTGGACACAGGAGAGAGGAGGAGTGAGTGAGTGGGAGAGAGGGGGGAGAGAAGGAGAGGAGCTGGAGAGAGGCCCGGGGGCCAGGGCAGGCGCCCCCACCCCTCACCCCACTGCATCCCCACCCCACTGCGTCTACGTGACTCTTCAGGCGGCTGAAATAAACAGTGGAGCATCACCCCTTCCTCCCAGCACATCTCTGGGGCAGGGATGGGATGGGATGGGGTGGTGGGGAGGCAGCACTGAGGGGGCATCACACGGGCCTCCGGGGCTGGGCTGGGGTGGATGAGGGGGCCAGCATACCCCGAGCCATCTCTTCCTAGGCTGCTGGTCCCCCCCAAAACATGTGCGTCCCTCATCTTACACTGAAGGTGCCCCAGAGCATTTTTCTGCCTGCGGTGGTGGGTTTCCCAGTTGCACTGGGTGGGAGAGCCCTGCTGGGACTGGAGGCAGTGACACCTGACCCCTGAGCAGGTTTGGACGGGCTCTGGGTGACCATCCCCTGTCCCCCCATACACCCAGGGCCTTACACCATGGCCCAGTGGCTCTCAGCCCCACAGCTGTCCCCTTTCTGCCCTCACCCGGGCCAGTCCTGCCACAGACCCACACCCGCCTGGGACCTCACCAAGCCCCCCCATTGCCACCGACCTGGAAGCAGAGCCCCCCTCATCCCAAATCTACCTCCTCCTCAGTACCCCATGGGCATCAGCCCCACCACCCCACGCCTGCCCCCACCCCACACTCAACCCCTAGCCTCAACCTGGCCCCTACACCCTTTCCTCCCCAACACATGTGCCCCCCTCCCTGTGGTCGGGGTGTGGGGGTCTTGGCTTCATCTCCTTTGCCCCAGCGATGGGGGATGCAGCAGGGGAACCCAGGGTCGAGCATCCCACAGGAGAGAGAGATTCAGGGTTGCTCTGCCCAGGGAGGTGTTGGAGGGTCCGTCCCCCCGGCAGGCAGCAGAGCCCTGGGAAGGCTTGGCGGGGGGGCCGTTTTAGGGACAGGGCGGGTGCTGCTGCCAGCAATGGGGTCGGGGCTGGGGAGTCCCTGATGGAAAGGCCAGCGTGGCCAACCCCAGTTTTGGCTGCGGGGCCGGCCAGGGCTGGGGGGGTGTCGGATCTCAAGGGCTGTCTCCAGCAGGTGGCCCTGTGACATCGAGGATGGTCCCCAGGGCCGCCCTGGGGAGGGATGACACCTCCCTCCCTGTCCGGCCCAGGCTGGCTGGGCCAGGGCTCTGCCCCTGGGGCGGGGGGCAAAGGGGGGACAGGCAGGGGACAGGGCAGCCCTTTGCCCGCCGGGCAGCGCAGGCAGGAGAGAGCCCCCCAAGCCTGTCGCAGGTTTCTCCTCCAGCCCCCGGAGACCCCGGGGCTTGCTCAGCTGCTCTGCAGCCGGGCCGTTGGTCTGGCAGGGCATCCCGCTCCGGCGTACCCCAGCCACCCAAGCTGCGGGGATCCTGGGATCTTCTCCTCGCCAGTGATGCTCCACCGATGCCAGCACCCTTGGGCTGGTGACAACGGGCTGTGCCAAAGCCGGCGGGGCTGGCCTGAAGCTGAGAAGCGGCTTGCCGTGTCGCTCGCGTCCTGCTCACCCAGATTTACAGCCCCCGGCGAGGGCGGCCAGGGCCCGGCGCCCAGACGTGTGCCATTGCGCCGGGAGCTGGGGAAGCCCTGCCTTGCCCGGGGGTGGCGAGGCAGCGCATGACACAGGCAGTCCCTGGTCGCTCGCTGCCTGGAGCACAGCATGTGGGAGCTCTCGTGGGGCACCCCAAATCCCAACAGCGAGCTGGTCCCGCTCTAAGCAGGGCTTGAATGGGGGCTGGCCAGGACCCACACTGCCCAGGGCAGTGAGGCAGGGGCTCGGTGAGAGAAATGGGGTTTTGTTGTACTTGCGGCCTCCTGGCAGGTTGGATTTGGGGTGAGCAGGGATGCAGGGATCCCTCTGTCCGCTGCCTGCTGGGGATGGGGCAAAGGGGCCCCGCGGGGCTGGCTCCTGCCCGGGGTCTCGCGTTGCAGGAAGCATGACGGTGTCCTTTCCCTCCACATGCCACCAGGGTCTCTCTGTCCTGATCCGGTGACACCGTCGTCGGAGAAGGGGAAGGGAGGGAGGAAGGCTGGGTCCCCCCCGAGCCTCGCTGCTAATATGGAAAGGTGCTGGCCCCTTTCTATCTTTGCAAGCGGAGCTGGGCTGCAGGGCCCAGGCGGCGGGTGCGGAGAGGGGGAGCCCGGCCAAGGAATGTGACATATCAGAGGCAGCTGCCACTTCAGGAGAGGGGGCAGAGGGAGCGCAGCTCGACGGGGGCTGCGTGGGACGGGACAGGACGGGCGAGGGGGGGGACGCCACGGCCCCAGTGGCGGGACAGATCAGGGAGCAGCCGGCACCCGCAGGACTCGCACCCAGGCCGGCGGAGGAGCAGGTGCCGAGGCGCTGGGCGGGCTCGGGGTCGCAGCGGAACATGGGGTGTGGGTGCTGCGCCGCACCGGGTGCTCGGTGAGTGGTGGCTCGGCGAGCAGCAACCCGAGCCCCCGCCTAAAAATAGCCCCTCGCTTGCCCACGGTGCTGCGACCTTCGGGGCTGCAGCCGGTGGGGGGGAGGCACCGAACCGGAGGGCACCTGGACCGGGGGGCCACCTCTGCCCCGGCACCCCTGGCAGGCACCCAGCACCCCCAGGCTGCAGGCAGGGGGAGAAGAGGGGCACGGCACTGCTGGCTCGGGGCAGCGGGGGTCGCGGGCAGGGGTAGGGGAGCTGCAGACCATGCACCGAGCACAGGGACGCGGTGGCACGAGTAGGGCCGGTGGGGAGCCCCGGGCGGCCCCGCCGAGCCCGGGCATCCCCCCGAAGCGTGCCAAGGTCACCGCGGAGCCGGGGGCACCCGAGGAGGGCCCGGGTCGCCCGGCGGCACCGTTTTTTGCGCGGAAGCTGAAGAACGCGGCGATCGGCACCGGCTGCGACATCCGGCTGCGGGTGGTGGCTGTGGGCAACCCCCGGCCCAGCCTCCGCTGGTACCGAAATGAGGAGCTGCTGGCCCCACGCGGGGAGGAGTATGGCACCCTCTGGATCCGGGACAGCAAGAAGGAAGATGCCGGCGTGTACACCTGCATCGCCGAGAACGAGAGGGGAGAGGCCATGACGAGTGCCGTGCTGGCCATCATTGACATGGAAGGTAAGGGCGGCCTGGCCGCTGGCACGGCTGTGCTGGCACAGCCACGGGCACGAGTTCGCCGAGGGTGGCAGCGGTGCTTTGCAGGCTCCTGTCTCAGTGCATGCCCGGGGCCAGCCAGGGCTGAGCTTTGCTGTGCCTGCCATGCTGCAGGCTGGGGTGAGCATGTGGCTGCTGTACCTGCTGCCAGGCCAGGCAGGGTGCCAGGGCCGGGCACTGAAGTGTCAGGAGCATGTGATGCCAAGCCCGCTCGGGGCAGGAGGAGAGAGAGAGACGCGGCTCGGGTGCACGTCACCGGTGGTGCCACCCTCCGCAGCCACCGACACGGTCCCTGGTACCCCCCGGTGCCCCTGCACAAGCCACTCGTGCACCAGCTGCCTGCGGGCAGAGCTGCCCATGGCATCGCCATCGCAGCTGTACCAGGCACTGGGACTGCGCTGGGAGAACTGGGACCCTCCGGGGGTGGGGCTGGGGGGAGGAGCCTAACACTGCAGGAGGTGGGGCTGTCAAGTGGGTGGAGCCTATGCTCTGCAGTGGGCGGGGCCTGATTAATTAGCAGGGGTGGAGCTAGCTTTTGCCGGCCCCTTAAAGCCATACCGCGGCTCCTCTGCTCATCGCTCCTGGGTACAGCAGCCAGGCATGCTCCTCTGGCGCACAGGGAGCGTATGGGGGCTGCTGTGGGCCCTTGCATGGGTGGGCCTCATCCTGCACAGGAGCCAGGCAGGTTTGGGGCTCGGCCCCCTCTGCCCCAGGATGGATGCCACCTCCCTGGGGTGTTGCAGACCTGAGTGTTGGGGAACGTGTGGTGCTGGCTGGTGGCACTGCTCGGAGATGTGAGCTGTGCCATCTGCGTGGGCACAGCGAGGGCAGGGAGTGAGGGAGGTGGTGCTGGGCTCTGGGGAAGGAGCTGCACCTGGGGCTTTGTAGCACAGGAGGTGTGCTGGAGATGCTGCACCTTGAGGTGGGAACTGGGTGGCGGGGGCGGGGGGGGCAGAAGGAGCCTTCGCGGTGCTGAAGGGGAGCAATGGAGGAAGAGGAGGAGTCGCTTTGTGTGAGCCAGGAGGCTGGTGGAGCAGTGTTTGGAGGATGGAGGAAGGTGTATGTGCTGCTCATGGGCCTGAAGGGAGGGCAGGGGGAGCAGAGAAGTGTGCAGGAGTGGTCCTGCCCTGTGGTGTGTCTGCGCAAGGTCACTGTGCATAACACTTTGGGGACCATGACACTGTGCAGTCGGACGCGTGGCACTATGTGTGCAGAGAGAGTGGGAGACGTGCACGGCCCCACAGGGTGGGAGCAGCCTGTCCAGAGGTGGGGGAGGTCACCCTGTTCTCACACTCTGGTGTACAGCTGCACCTCTCCATGGCACTGCCAGCCCAGGCCCCCCTACCTCTGCCCAACGGCGCAGCGCTGCCTGATTTCCCCAGGTGCCCGTTCCCGTTGTGCTGACGCACTTGTCCCTGCTCCCGATTCCCAGCCACTGGCCCTCGCTGCTGCCTTTCTGGAGCAGCTGAGGGAGGGATGGCACAGCCAGGACTGCCTAACACACAGGGTGAATGTCACCCTGCCCCAGGCGCTCCCCCCCGGCTGGCCGTGGGTACACAAAGCTAGCCCTGGGGCAGAGATGCCTCTGGAGCCGCACAGGCTCCAGGGCACCGGGCTGGGCAAGGAGCGTGGCAGCCTCCAGTGTGGTTTTTGCCCCTGCCTTGGGGCAGAACAATCTCTGCGGTGTGCTGTGGCAGCACCCAGGGCGCACCATGTCCTGCCGGGTGCTGGAGAGGGGTGCTGGTGTGGAGGTGATGGGATGTGGTGGAAGGTCCAGCCCTATTGCCTGGCCCCATTGCAGGGCGCAGGCACTCAGCGTGTTGTTCCCCTGAGGCCATTTTCTCAATGCCGGCAGCAGAGTGGTGAGATGGGTCATCGTGTGAAATGGAGGAGCCGTGCCACCGCTGTGCACCCGCCTGCCCTGACACCCTGCCAGGTTGCGTGCTGTGGCTCACTGGCCTCCAGCATGGAGGCCCCCGCTGCTCAGCGGCTCCCCACGCTCCCCGCTGAGATGCAGCTCTCTGAGGACTGTGGAAGTTCCACTGGTGGCTGCACTGTCCCTGTGCTGGGCAGGGACACCCCGTCCTTGTTCCCTGGGGGGCCCTGTGAGCTGGGTTATCAGCCAGTTATGGGGTAAGGGGGACATGTGCAAGATGCCCTGGGCAGGATGAGGTCTTTCTCTGGGTTCAGGGTCCTGGCCCCCTGTGTCTGGACATAGTGGGATGCCCTTGCTTCATTTGCTTCTGCTGGGTCATGGTCTCCGGTGGGCACGGAACCTGGTCCTCCACCTTCTTTCCCCGGCATGCGGGCCAGACTGCAGCTCTCTGTGGGGCCAGCATCAGCTCTCCCCAAGGTGGCTCAGGTCACTGCTGGTGGTGTGGGGGGGCTCTGTGCTGCCCATCTCCATGCTCAGCCCTGGCAGCTCCTCCTGCACCAGCTCAGCATTCCCTCTTGCTTGCACAAGCCTGATTTAGCTCCTCTAATCCCTTGCCCTGAATCTGTCGCTCCACCCCACTAATGATTTTCTCCTGCTCTTCTCCCAGGTCCCCCG
Source organism: Haliaeetus albicilla (assembly GCF_947461875.1). NCBI lineage: Eukaryota > Metazoa > Chordata > Aves > Accipitriformes > Accipitridae > Haliaeetus > Haliaeetus albicilla. Next base: position 18,852,911 of record NC_091486.1, read on the forward strand.
TGCGCGTCAGTGCCCAGCGTGGGGAGCGGGAAGCGCACGTGTGGGGCTGGCTGGGCAGCCAGCCGCAGAGGCTCCCAGGGGCACACGATCCCCACTGTGTCCCACTGCTCTGCCCCTCTCCTGCTGCAGGTTCGCCCTCATGCTCTGGCTCCCCAGGTGCAGGTGGGGTGTGTTGGCCCTTCTCACACCAGCACCAGGCTGGTCCAGGGGCTTCCCAGGTCCATCCAGACACCCTCCAGACCCTTCCAGCCAGCCCTGGTTCCCACTGTGGCTCCATCGCCCCCAAGTTCACTAAAGCCTCTATCACCTCTCAGCTGCATCTCCTAATTTTTTACCCTGTAAACCAGATTAAATCACCTCTTAAGAACCCAAGCTAATCTCCTTTTAGAGCCCAGCCCTCCCTCGCCATGCCGGCACTGCCTGGTCCTCGCTGCTGGGACTGCCTCTTGTTTCAAGGTTGCATGTGTCCGTCTTGGGTTCCCAGCACAGGGTCTTGCTCCACTCGCCTCCACCTGCACTCAGCAATCAAACTGCCTTGGAACTATTCCTCTGCCCAGGGAACAGCCTGCACCCGCCTGGATTTGGGGGCAGGGAAGGGGGCAGGAGCTGCCTGTGCATGGCAGCACTGCACGGCCCCTTTCCATCCCGCCCAGAGTTACAGTGGAACAGCGTGGGCATGCTTTTGCAGCTGGTGGTGCGTGGCGACGGCAATGGCACCCTGGTGGGGATGGCTGCACTGACAGTGTCCCTGGTGGCCCAGCACCTCTGGCCATTTCACTCAGTGCCTAATTTTAGTCCCTTACTTTGCAGCGCAGCGCCCATGATTAATGCCAACAGCCCCTTCCCTCTGGAGCCCCTGCCAGCCCTGCTCAGGGACCGAATGGGGACTAAAGCCTCCCTCTACCATCTCCTCCCTCCCGTGGGTCTCTCTGGGGCTGCCTAGTCTCCTCTTGCTGTCCCCGGCTCTCCCCCCAGCCCCAGGGCACAGCAGCATGTTGCATCTCAGAGGAGCCTGGGATGCAGCAAGGCTCCAGCCCAGGCTGCCATGCCCCACCGTGGGGTGGGCACCGTGCCCAGCTGTGCCAGCGCAGGGACTGTCTCTGCAGAGCTGGGGTGCCACCCCAGGTGCTGGTCTCAGCTGGTGCAGGGACGGGTCCCTGCGGCTGGGCAGCGCGGGGGGGGACGGGGCTGGACCTGGCCCTCAGGATGCCAGCAGCCAGCAGGGCCGGTGGGTGGACCGGCTGTGCCGCCGCCAGTTCCCAAGCACAGCCAGGCGCCCTGGGACTGTGCCCGTTCCCTGGCCCCGGGGGTGGCACCAGGGCTAGCAGCTGCCGGAGACCCGGGCTCTCAGCTCTGCCCCCAGCCACCTGGGCAGGGGGCTGGCGCGGTGGCCGTGTGTGCCAGCTCCCCGTCCCGGGGCACTGCGGACCGGGAGGGCTGCTCCCCAGGGAGCGGAGGGGAGGGTGCAGCTGTCCAGTCAGTCACCTCCACCCCTGCCCTCTCGCCCGCTGCCGGGGGGTTATTTTTGCCATGGAATGTGCCGTCCCTTGGATTCTGGCGGGCTGCAGGGCTTGTGTTACAGGCGAGAGGCTGAGACCCAGGCCTGCGGGTAGGTAAATATAGCACCGCCTCTTGGGGCTGTGTGATGGGGCGACGGCCTCTTCCTCCTCCCGGGGCTGCCCAGCGCGCCCTGTGCCCCTCCTGCCTCCTGACACCAGGTTGCTGGCTTGTGCCTTGACTCAGTGGTACTGGGAAAGGGCTAGCTGCTTCTACCCTGCTGCCTGCACTCTTGCCTGCTTCCCCCTCGGCCCTCTGCATGCAGCCTGTCAGCCCCAGGCAGGGGGGATGCCGGGAGCGGGGCTAGCAGGGCAGAGATGAAATGCCTCCCACCATCCCGCTCCATGCCCAGGCACCCGGAGCCAAGGTCACGTTGCTGTCCCGCATCCCCGTGTCCTCCACCTGCAGCGGGCACCGTGTGCTTGGGCATCCTTCTAGTGGTGGCAAGGGGAGGTCACCTGGGGTGTCCCGGGCCCTTGGGAGAGGGGTCACAGCAGACCATTGCTCTTCCCCAGAACCAGAAAGCTGCTGCGGTGCTGCCCTGCCCTGTGATGAGGGCCATCCTGCTGTGTTTATTTCCTCCTGGGGACAGGGCTGGGGATGGTCCCCACCTCCCCAGGCTCCCAGCACATCCCCATGTCCTGCAGACCCTCCCCAGCAGCTCCAGGAGTCACAAACACATGAAAGATTCATGCCCAGACCTCCTCCTACCCGAGATGGCTGCACACACCCGCTGCCATCAATTATTCAAGCGCCGAGACAAGGGGGCTGGTGGCCGGGGCCGGGTGGCCGGTGCCCAGCTGGTGCTGCAGTGCAGGGGCAGGATCCGTGCAGAGCTGCCGGGGACACCCAGCAAGGTGTGGGGAGCTGAGGGTCTCTGAGCAGTGTAATTAATGCTGTATTTTGAGCAAGTGTTTGCTATCTGCTTCGCTCAGGGCCGGTGCGTGTCCAGCAGGCGAAGCTGGATGGCAATGGGGCCACCTTCTCTGGCTCTGCCCCTTGTCCATGCCATGGCCGCGCTGGCCCCCATCCCCTGCCCTGTGTCCATGTCCTGCAGTGGAGCAGGGCAGTGCCAGGGCTGCCCCTGGGCTAAGGCATGGCAGAGGGGCTGCGCTGGGTGCAGACTGCCATCACCTCCCACCGGATGCCTTCTGCAGGGACTCTGGCTTTGCCCTTGCGGGGGGATTTGCAGGTGCTGCTGCCTCTGGAAAGGATTTTTGGGCCCCACCGCAGGCACAGCCCCTCAGAGGTGACCCAGCTGCTCCCAGGGGTACGGCATCTCTGGGGCAGCCCACAGCCACTCCTGGGGCTTTTGCTGAGGGATAGCCAAGCAGCAGAGCCACAGTTGCTGGGAAGTGCTATGTGCCCTGCCAGCCAGGAGCCGTGGCCAATGGGGCAGTAGACCTGGCAGTCGGAGGATACCCAAATGACTGCGTTTTGGCTGGGCACTTGTGGTCCCTCCCTGGGGCCAGCCCTGGGGCTGTCCCTGCAGGTGCTGCAGTGGCAGCACCCTTGCCCTGGCACCACTGTGTGCCAAGCCCAAGCCTCAGTGCTCCTTCCCGGCATCCCTGACCAGGCTTTTATCCCACTTGATTGTGAAAAAAAAGGCAGAGGCTCTGCAGGTCTGCGGCAGGACCACAGGCATGCACAGCCTGGGTGAGAGCACCTGGCAGGGAGACTCTGGGTGCAGGGACCCTGGCAGACATAAGCCCCACAGCTCATCCCTGGCTCGGGGGTACCCATCTCTGTCCCCACTCAGGGCTGGGGGGGGGCAGCAGAGTCCTCTGGCTCTGACAGGAGATTCCCTTAGTGCCAGCTCTGGCATTTGTGGGACTCGCTTGACGTGCAGGGTCTCCACGGAAACCCCGCAGCATCACTCGAATTGTAGGACTGTCAGAAATGTTGTATAAACAGCTCCTTTTGTACTGGGTAATTTGCAAGTTATTATGGAGCCATGAAAAGCCTCACGTTGGGAGTCATGGGCTGGGAGGGGAAGCGGAGAAAAGCTGCTGGAGCTGCCAGGCGTCGTGGGGAGCGTGATGCCTGTGTGCAGCCCTGCATGGGGTGACCGGCTCCCCAGGGGACAGGTGAGCAGCACAGGGACACGCGCTGGGTGGGGAGGCTTCCAGCAGCGTCCCTATGGATGCTCTGCAGTGGGAGGGGGCAGCGCGGACAGCCGGTGGGCCTGGGACCTTGGCAGCCTCTCCAGGAGCCTGGAAAGGGGACTGATGGGTGCTGTGCGGCTCAAAGGCTTGGTGAGCTGGTGATGCAGGGCACCGAGAGCTATGGGAGCATGGCAGGCAGGAAAGGCCCCACTGAGGCTGTGGGGCTGGGACTGCCCCTCTGGCTTATCTGCAGTGTCACCCAGAGAACAAGGACAGGCCAGCAGGGCTGGGGACACTCGGCTGGGGAAGGCTTGGAGCACTGGGAGCACTAATAGGTCTTAATGGCCTGACCAGCCTCACCAGGGATCCCCACCCACAGCTTCTGCCCACAACTCGGGAGCCCCATTGCAGCTCAGTTCTGGGCACCCAGTCCTGCCCTGAGCTGTGCCGTGGGTCCTCACCCCAAGCACGAGGGGCGGTCTCGTGTGTGTCATGCAACATGGACGGGGACAACGGCCTACCTCCCCCGGTCAAGCCTGTGTGCCCACCAGCCACAAAGCAGTGATGCTAGCCCAGGGCTGACCATCTCGCGTGGGTCCTGAGGCACCCGAGGGGTGGGGTGCAAGGTCTGCCTTAGGGCACTGGCTGCCTGGGGCTGGAGGCTGTGTGGTTTGCAAGGGGGGCTCATGCCGTGGCACGTGCTGTGCTGGGCCAGGGCGGTTGCTGTGAAAGACTGTGCCTGTATTAGTTCTTGTTCGTGTGCAGGCAGGTTAGCAGTGCTTGGACCCACACTCATGTCTTGGTAAGGGAACCTTTCTGCATCGCCGATGGCTGGAGGATGTGGGGGACTGAGCGGAGGCTGGCAGAGTGCTGGTGAGCCTGGGTCTTGGCTGGGCCGTGCCGTGGCACACCATGCGGCTGTGCTGCTGCGTGCAGGGTTCTGGCAGCTGTGGCCGAGGAGCTGCCCCATTTGGGGGCACTTTGGGGGCAGCGCGTGAAGGGCAGTCGCGTGCAGCGCTGGCGTGGTGTGTTGTGTTATTCTTGTCCCCGTCGGGGCGCGTGTGGGAGCCGCGGTGGTGCGCTGTGCCCCACGGTGCTGAGCACGGGAGAGAAGAGCAGCCCCTGGCCTGGGCGGTGGGGCAGGATGGACCGATGGCAGGGGACAGTGGTACAGCCGCATTGCCGGGCAGGGGGCTCGCACCCTTGGGTGCCGTGGAGACAAAGCCAGCGGGGGAGAGGACGTGTGCCCGCCCCAGCCGCGCCCCCCCCCCCGCCCCGCGGCTGCCCTCGCCCCCCGCCACCTGTGCCCTGCCCGTCCCCCGCCGCTGTCGCTGTGTGCCAGGGCTGGCGGGGAGGCGGAGGCGGAGGCAGGCGGGGGAAGGATGGAGGGAGGAGCACTCCAGTGATGCTTCATGCTCACAGCTCCAGCCCTCCCGAGAGCCCAACCTGGCGAGCCCCTTCCTCTTCCCTCCGCCGTCCCCGGCTGCCGGCGGTGGAGGATGCTCGGAGCATCGCTTGCCTCCCCGGCGTGCTGACAGCGGGGACCCCGCCAGGAGCGGGCTGGCGTCCTGCCGGGCCTGAGCCGGTGTGACCGGGCCAGCGGGGCTCTGCAGAAGCATGAAGAAGATCTGGGTGAAGAAGCGTTTCCAGGTAAGGGCTTCGGCGGGCGCCGGGAGGAGGGGGCAGTGCCGGGAGCGGGAGGGCATCGGGATGGGGATGGGGGTGTCCCTCCGGCCCTGCCGCTGCCACCCGGGGCTTCCCAAGGCTTTGCCCATCACCGGCTCCAGCCCCGCTTGCAGAGCCGCCAGCTGCCTGTCTGTCCTCGCCAGCCCGGCCAGGAGGGGCAGAGGGCAGGTGCTCCGCACCGCCTGTGCCAGCAGCCGGGCTGGGACCCCCGCCGGGGCCTTCCCCCCACGCCACCCTCTCCCCTCTTCGCCCTCCGGAGCCGGGGCAGCAAATGGAGGCTGCTTCATGGCTCCCCCCGGCCCCGCTGCCGGTGGTCACGGAGCTGGAGACGAGGCTTTGCATGCGTCATCCCCTCCGCGTCAGGAGCATGCCTGGCACAGGCAAGGCTCCTCCGCGGGCCCCGCCGCACGCTCCGCCGCCGACCAAGGAACAAGGACGTCACTTGGCCTCGGCGGAGGGGGGGACGATGGGGGGCATCCTTCCAGGAAGGCCCCCACCCCCCGGCTCCCCTGGGCGCACAAGCCCACCCCGCTGGGCGCTGGGCCCCTGGCCTCCCCGCTGTCACCCTGTCTGGTGGCCCAGCAGGAGCCCGGGAGGGGCTGTCACCCCCCCTGCACCTTCCCAGGGGTGCGGCATGCTTTGGGGGACACAGGTCCCCAGGGATGCTGGGAGCCAGGCGTGGTGGGGGGTCCCTCCGGGGCAGGGTGGATTGCATTGCCCGGCTGCCCCTTCTGCCCTTGGGGGCAGCAAGGCCAGGGGCTTGCCTGCATGGTGGGGTGAGGTCCTGCAGTGCTGCCCGAGCACCGGGGGTATTAGGACACCCACAGCAGCTGTCCCTCTGCGTCAGGCAAGCCACCCACTGCCTCCCCACCACACACCATCCCTGCTCCCTGTCTGCCTGTCTCACACCAGTGGCACCAGTGCCGTGTGGTGCTGGGCTCCACGTGCCAGGCCGTGGCAGGCTGCGAGGGCTGTGCTCCATGGTCCCAGGAGCCCCTTTTTCCCTTGGCGCCGTGGCCATGATTAGGGATGGCCAGGGCAGGACCCCACCCTGGGCAGGGAGGATCTGTGCCTGGCACAGGGGAAGGAGGCAGCACCAGGTCTCACCCTGCTGCCCCATGGGTGCGATCCCAGCCAGCCTTTCTCCCCACCCTGGGCTGGCTGGGCACAGAGCGGGCTCCTGGGGGTTCCCTACCCCTTTTCCCAGGGTGCAAATGAAATCCCAGGCAGGGAGCACACCCCCCACTCTCCGGCTGGCCCCTTCGCCCAGACCCCAGCCCTGCAGTGAGCCCTGAGCTGCTCCTGCCCCCTTTCCACCTCCTGGTTCCGAGTGACCCTGCATCACCCAGCACTTGCTCCCTAATGAGCTGCGCGTGGGTGCTGTGCCCGAGGGGGGTCAAGGCTGTGGGGTGCCCACAGGGACCTGTTGCAAGGCAGAGGGGAAGGGGCTCAGCCACCCCATAGCTCTGGGCGATGGAGCCCGGCCCAGGCCCGCTGGGTGCAGTCACCATATTTGATGGGAGCTGATGGCGCCAGTCCCTGGGGAAGCCACAAGAGCACCCGATAATGGCACTCAATTGCATTTTCATTTTTTAATGGGGGAATTATCCGCCGATGGTGCAGTTAATCACTCATCTATCTTTCCCTGGCCTGGAAGACGGGCTGCCAGCCAGAACCAGCACAGTCAGCCGAGGAGGGGAGGTGAAGCCTGGCTCAGCCTGAATACAAATGTGTCTCGTGCAGCCGCTGCCCTCTGGCCAGCACCGCATGCAGGCAGGGGGCTGGTGGGAGGCCCCAAGCGTTGCCCATGAGCAGGGGCTACCGCTGCAGTGGCAGCAGCTTTGGGGCACGCAAAATGAGCCAGCTGCTCTTCCAAGGGCAACTAACTGCTGGCCATGCTTGGCTGGCTGTCCCCGGGGGCTGGCTGGCTGTGACCCTGCTTTGACGCTGTGGAGAGGCAGGACGGGCTGGCAAAGCAAAGGGTTTCAAGAAAGCTGGGTGTCCAGCCCTGGGCTGCACACTGGGGAGATAGCACATGGGGCGTCAGTGTCCTGGGGAGACCCTGTCACCCAGACTGGCTGGGAAGGATGCTCAGTCCTGGCAGCCCAACCCTGCCTGTCTGCATGCCGCATCCCTGCTCCTGCCTGCCTTGGAGATCACCCCATCCCTCTGCTGTCCTGGGCAGCGGTGGCATTGGTGCACGCCGGGCCTGACAGCCGGGTCGCTCTCAGCCGGTCCCTCCCTTGGCAAGCAGGTGCCCGGCCCTGGGCTGCAGCATAGAGGGCAGCCGAGCTGGCAGGGAGCTCTCGGCACCTCTGCCCGTGCTCGGGTCCCTCCTGCCTGCCTAGACGGCACGGGCGAGTGCAGCCCCCATGCCTCCAGCCCCGCACAGACGGGCCGGTCCCATGCCGTTTGTGCCAGGCAGCCTCTCTCGCAGCTGGCACAGCCTCCGCCGGTGATGGGGGATGCTGTCCCCGTGCTGGGCCGGTGCCCATGGTGGCGTCTCGGCCAGCACCTGGAAGACGCTTTGCTGGCCCCGTCCCCACGCTGGCATGGTTGGTGGCTTCGAAGGGGCTGTGGAGCATTTGGGGACCTGCCCGGGCAAAGAACTTGCTGCAGGCGGTGCTGGCTGCAGGCAGCGGTGCCGGGGCAGCCAGGCTGCCCAGGGCTGTCACTCCCTGGGCACGGGCAGTGGCATAGGACTGGGGGGCACAGTGTCACCCCCCCTGGCACGGGTAGCGGCACAGGGCTGGGGTGCACAGCACCATCACCACGGGGGGGTTGTGCGTGCGTGCACAGGTGTGTGTGAGTGTGTGTGTGTGCATGGCTGGGCATGTGCTACACGTGTCCACCTACACCCATCCCTGTCTGCGTGCGCGGGGGTGTGTGCCTGTGGGTACCCCGTGGGTGTGCAGCCGGGGGATGTGTGTGTGTGAGCGGTGCTGGGTGTGCCCTGCCAGCGGGAGGGTGTGAGCGGCACCACATGTGCCGTGCCAGTGTGCATGTGTGAGCCATTGTGGGTGTGAGCGGTGCTGCATGTGCCATGATGGGGTGTGTGCGTGCGGGTGTGCCGTGCCAGCAGTGTGCATGCGTGAGCAGGCGTGTAGCGCCATGCCATGGGTAACACTCTCTTCTCTTTTCCTTTGCAGAAGACCGGCCACTCGCGGCGCTTCGGGCGCTTCACGCATGGTGCGTTGAGTTACCAGGACCCGGCTCCCCCCGCCGCCCAAGTGCGCCGGGATGGGGTCCAGCCCCACCACTGTGCTGCGGGAGGGCAGCGAGCAGAGGCTGGGCAGGGCTGGGCTGCATCTCGCCAGCCACAAATGGGGTCCCGGTCAGCCGGGGGTTCCCAGTGTCCCCCACGATGCTGGGCTGTTCCTGGCCCTGCAGCTCCGGTTCTTCAGGGGCTGCCAGCTGTCGTGGCTGGGCTGGGGACCCTGATGCGGTGGCAGTGCCCGGGGCAGCTGGCAGTGTGCCGGGCTGCGGAGGGGTGGCTTGGGGTTGAGGGGAGCCGCGTGGCCCCCCACCACACCATGGCAGTGCAGTGGAGGGGAGCGGTGGTGGGCAGGGGACACGTCCCTTGCCGCAGCAGTCTGTTGCAGCAGCTTGCCAGGGCTCGGACAGCAACGAGGGGGAAAGTCTGGCCCTCTCTGGCTGCGCAGCGTAGGCTTTCCTGGGATGGGACGTTAGGGTGGCACTGATCTGGCCTGGCTGCATCCTGTCTGTGGGGAGGCTCTCACTCATGCCCTGCCCTGAGCATCCCTGCTTTATCAACCGGGGCCGTGCTGTGGGGCATGGCCATATCATGCAGCACTTGCCACCGGTGGAGTACGGGATGCACTTGTACATGCCAGAGAGAGGGTGCTTGCATGTGGACTCATGTGTCCATGTGCCCCAGCACCCCCAGGAGCACCCAGCTGGGGCATGGGCTGAGGGGTCCAGCCCCAAGCTGCAGTGACCTGCGGAGCACGGGGATGTGTGGGTGCTACAATGGTGATGCCATCCTGCGGGGCAGCTCCAGCAGCTCCAGGGACAGGAGGTGGCTGTCCTGCTGGGCAGGATGTGGCCATGGCATGGGGAGGGGATGGTGCCGTTCACTGCGCAGGTGGGACAGTGTGTGGGTGAGGAGGGTCTGTGTGCAGCACTGGAGCGGCGTGCAGTGAACATGGGTGTGGAGTGGAGATGTGGTAGGGAAGTCTGGGGGTGCCAGACCTGTTTCTACACTCTGTGGGTGCTTGGCCCCTGCCATGGGGCTGGGCAGGGCATGGGGTGCTCCTCATGGGGTCCTGAGATGGGCAAACGCCCAGTCCTGGACCCATCCCTGGACCTGAAGCCTGGCACTGGGTGCCAGGCTCTCCGAGCTGTCGTGGCCCACGCAGGTGCTGTCCTGGCAGGTCCCTGCCCCATGGCAGTGCGGGTTGATGCTGGGGACAAGGTCCCTCCCCGCTGCCCCCCGCGTCTCCGCAGGCCGGGCAGATAACCGGGTGTTGATGTCTCTCTCTCTCTTGCTGCCCCTATGGAAGCGAAGTTTTCCGCTCCTGCAGGAAACAAAGCTACGGTAGGAAGACCTCTGCCCGATGCCAGCCCCATCCCCAGAGCGGGCCCTGTGCCACAGCCTGCTACCCTGTCCCATCACCGCCACCATCCCCCACCCTGCCTCCCTGTCCCCTCGCCACCTCTGCCAGCCACTTTCCCACTGCCAGCACCATCTCCCTTCCTTCCATCATCTAACGCTGCTCCTGCTCGCTTTGCCTGCCCTCCCCTGCCTGCCCTTGCCCTGCTGGACTTTCCCACCTCTGCCTTTCCCTGCTGGCAGCTTGTCCCTACAGGTCACAGTCATGCCCCCTGCCCCGGCGCTGCCTCCTCCCGGAGCTGCCCGGGAACTGCTCTCCTGCCCCTGGAGCCGGTGGGTCTGCAAGGGGCAGCACCAGCCTGGCCTGCTGTCCCTGTGTCCCCTCACCCCCTGCTCTCCCCCCCCATCTCCCCAGACTCGGAGACGGGCGAGGATGAGCCCAGCGATCCCCAGGTGACGCAGCGCAGCGAGCTCCAGGATGAGACGGCCTTCAGCACCCCCACTGGTGAGCAGGGGGCACCCGGCTGGCACCAAGCCCCAGCACCGGCTGCTGGGCATGGCCCCCCAGCAAGGGCTCTGCTGGCCCAGCCTTGGGGTTCTCCACTGGGGGGGGGAGCTGTGATCCACCCACGCAAAGGGGAGAGGGCTTGGGGCAGCAGGGTGCTCCTCGGAACACCCCGTGGTGGCTCAGCCCTCTCCGAGCAGGGTGCTGGGCTCATCCCCGCAGGCACCCGGTGTCGGCTCACCCCTCTTCTTCCAGGTGGGTCTGACACCCTCGTGGACGCCTCCATGAACACGACGCCAACCTCGGTGCTGGCCCTGTCACAGGCGGAGGAGCGCTCCAGCTGGTCGGGCAGCCAGCAGACCGTGGTGGAGAAGGAGACGGATGCCAGCCTCCCCGCACGGGGACCCTACCTCCGCCCTGCTGCCTGGCAGCAGCCGCAGGGAACCCCAAGGCAAGCAAACGCACCAGCCCCGCGCGGCGCCGAGGTCCGGCACCTGGGCGTGGAGCCGCTGGTGCGGGCATCACGGGCTAATCTGGTGGGCACGAGCTGGGGGTCGGAGGATAGCCTTTCAGTGGCCAGCGACCCGTACGGCAGCGCCTTCAGCCTGTACAGAGGACGGGCGCTCTCGCTCCACGTGTAAGTAGCCGGGGGAAGCGCATGGAGGGGACATCGCGCTGGGGCCATCTCCTTCCAACCCCCACAGCCATCTCCTCCCCTCTGCCTGGGCTTTCTTTGCTTTCGTCATGCCCGGATGAGGAACGGGGGCTCTGAGCAGTAGGCGGACTGTTCCTGGTGAGGAGGTGGGAGCAACCCGGGCCAGGGGGGACAGGCCTTTGTGTGAGACGGGGGACATGGAGTGGGGTCCCTTCCTGCTGTGGCCAGTTTGGGGCTGGGGGTAACCCCTGTGCCGCTGCACTAGCTGCAGCATCGCACCTGCAGGCTGTGCCATGGGTGTCCCCCCGTCCCTCCCAGCCGTGGGGGCTCTGCGCAGCCCAGGGTGTGGGGACGTGGGGGTGCGTGGCCGCCTGGGACACCCGCTGGCAAGGCTCTGCCACCCGTGGTCCCCACCACACAGGGGTGGCAGCAGGGGCCAGGGACATGCTGCCTCCCCAGCACCAGCTGACACGCTCAGAGCCCCCCTCCCTCCCCACCGCCTTTGGTCTCCATCCTCGCAGGCCTGCTTCCTTCGACCTCCATCCCGCCCCTTTTTTTGTTCAAAAGCTGCTTCTTCCACCAGAACCTCATCTCCACCTTATGATTTTTGCACTGCGATCGCCAAGCCCCCTCAGGGGCAATGGGGTGGGGGGATGCAGCCACAGCACCATGTGCATGGGGAGGGCTTGTAGCATCTGGGACCCTCTCCACCTTGCGGAAGAGCTGGCCTGTGCCGCGCTGCCCTGGCACACCAGGACACCCCGGCAAACTGGGCATCCACCCAGCTCCCAATCCTGTCTGCATGCCGGCCCTGGGGAGGGGACTCGCTGGGTATCCCAGCATCATGCCACTGTCCCACACGGGTATCCCTGGGCAAGGGGACACCCCTGTGTCACAGCAGCCCAGGACTCTCACCCAACCCAGCCAGATTCACTCGTCAGGGCCCCTTGAGGCTCCCTGGTCCTGGGGCTGCCCTGGCCGCCTGCCCCGCTTGCCGTGCCCCATTGGGCACCATGGTGCGGGCTGGGAGCAGGGATGCAGCCAGGAGCTGAGGGTGGGCTCTGAACTGCGCTCCTCTGTCTCTCCCCTTGCAGCAGCATCCCCCAGGGGGGCTACCGGAGAGATGACCCCCACAGCGGCCCCGTCTCTCCAAAGCCTGGCGCCGAGGCCCCGAGGTCCCCCGCTGCCCTGCCGCTGACCGCCAAGCCACCCATCCTCCGCTCGCCGTCTCCCCGTGCCGGCCCGTGCCTGCCGCCGCCCGCTGGCGCCACATCCCAACCTGTTGCCCGTGGCTCTGGCGTCCCCTCCTTCACGCCCGTGACCCCCCGCAAGAAGTCCTCGGTGCCAGCCGAGTACCAGGACATTGTCCCCGAGGAGTACGAGGAGAAGATCAAGAAGCCCAAGTCCTCGGGGTACTCGCAGGGCAGCACGCAAGAGTCCCGTCCCCAGACACCCATGAGCGACGCCTCTGGCCGCATCTCCGTCCGGGCATCCCCCAAGCTGGTGCGTGCTGGCTCCAAGATCTTCGAGAGGCTGCAGTACTTCGAGGAGCGGCGGAGGAGCCTGGAGCAGGCAGACAGCCCCTTCCCCGCACACTCCTGCCTGCCCTTGCGCAAGACGCGCTCCTTCGACCAGCCCGGCTCTGGCTCGCGCCGTGCCAGCATGCTGGGCGGCTCGCGGGAGGACGTGCGGGAAGATGGACGCTGGGAGCCAGGTGGCACGGCAGCATGCCGGCGTTTGGCTTTCCGGCAGAAAGCCGCATCCTTTGACGAGCGGGGCAAGTTTGCCGGCCGCATCTACGCCATCGAGCACAAGTTTGCGGAGGAGCTGACCCGCATCAAGCGGACGGTCTCCAAGCAGCAGCTGCGGCGCTCCCAGGAGCTGTGCAAAGCCGGGCTGCCCCCGGCACCCTCGCCCCCGGCGGCCAGCGAGCCTGCCGCCCCCCGTGCCCCCCGCACCCCCTCCTCACAGGGCGCCGGCGGGCGCAGGGCGCTGCCGCCAAAGACCTTCCCACCCGTGGAGAGCACGCACGTCATCCAGCACCTGGCACTTTCCAGCGTGGCGCTGGTGGGACCCGACGGGGAGCTGGAGTCAGGGGGGCAGCGTGGGAGGAAAGCCCCAGCGTGGGGCGGTGTGGTGGCCGGTCAGCCCACCGAGGTGGAGGATGTGGGCGCCAGGAAGAGTCTGCAACCAGGAGGCATTGGGGAAGTGAAGAAGAAGGAGCAGTGGCCGTTAGCACAAGCCACCCCACAGGGTCGGGTGGCCCTTTCACAGGCGGGTCCCGCCGAAGGCAGCCCGTGCCCAGACGGGGGCCCTGCCGGTGGAGCCCGTGCCCCCGGGGTGGTGAGCGAAGCCCTGGCCGCCCGGCTGACTGTGCCCCACGGGTTGTACCGGCGGCTGGAGGCACCTGCGGAGGTGCGGTTCCTGCCCTGGGCGAAGCCGGGGATGGAGCAGGAGGCTCGCCTGGAGAGGAGCTCGGCAGGGCAGCACAGTGTGGGCAGAGAGGTGGAGAGAAGGCAGATGAAAGTGTCAGAGAAGAAAGAGAGTGGCCGGACGGCTCAAGAAGGCAGGAGCACGCGGAGCAAGGGGAAGGGGCGCCGAGCCAGGCCCACCTCTCCGGAGCTAGGTAGGGGCATGGCTTTCTGCTTTCCTGCAGGCACAGAGTTGACCTGGCCAGCCCTTGAGTTGGATGGGCGACCCCCAGCCTGCCCCTGGGAGGGGTGGGGAGCCCAGGCTGTGCCAGAGAGTGCAGAGGTGGGGCAGGGGCACACTGTTCTGGAGGCTGGGGATGTTGGCACCAACCGGTGCCGTAAGACAGACCAGCCTGAGTACCAGTTTGCTGGGCCTTGAGGTCATGACACTTGCTGATGTCTCCGTCCCTCCTGCCTGGCACAGGAAGGACGCAGGGTGCTGACCTCTGGCACCCAGCCCTGGGCTGGTCCAGCCCCCCGGAGCACAGAGCACCCATTGCAACTTGTCCCAGCTGGACGGTGCTCGTTGCTCCAGGCAAGGTGTGCAGCTGAAGCATCCCCAGGGGATGCTGCAGTGGCTTGGCCATGGGAGGGGTGTCCCTGCCCATCCCAGCACGCAGGGGTGAGACCAGACTGCACCTGGGCTGGGATCTCCTTCCAGGCTCTGCTCTGGCCGGAGCAGTGCCAGGCCCAGATGCCTGAGGCTCCTGGCACAGCCCCAGGACCTTTGCCCATGTGCTGGGGCCATGGGAGGGGAGGGAGCTGGGAGGCTGGTGCTGATGTGGTGGAGCAAAGCAGCCAGCACCCCATGGGGGGCTGGGGGAAGCTCGGCGTGGAGGCTGTGGTGGGCTGTACAACCCTCCTCCTTCCACACCCTGCTGTTGCCTCATCCCTTATGCTATATGGGGATGTACAGCAGGCTGTGGTCCCCTGCCTCGTCCCGCTGCAGGCACTGTGCCCTCGTGGCCCCTGATGTGGCCCTTTCCTCCACAACACAGCCCGGGGACCTGCTAATGCCCCAGCGAGGGTGTGGGGCACATGGTGGCAGGGATGGGCAGAGGGTTGCAAGGCCCCTGCTCTGCCTGCATGTAGCCCGGCGCGGCACAGCACCCGCTTGTTCCTCCCCGCTGACAGCCACGGGGTCTGTCTCTCCCTGTCCAGAGTCCTCTGATGACTCCTATGTCTCAGCGGGTGAAGACCCCCTGGAAGCCCCCATCTTTGAGATCCCCATCCAGGACATGGCGGTGGCCGTGGGGGCAGAGGTGCTGCTCAAGTGCATTGTCACAGCCAACCCCCAGCCAGAAGGTGAGTGATCGCAGGGCTGGGGGGTCGGGGGTGCGAGCGTGACGGAGAGGCTCTCTGCACGTCCACGTCCCTCTCGCTGAGCCGTCCCTTGGGGCCACCTGAGCTGTGCGGAGTGGGACACGCGGCCCGGAGCTGGGTGTCTCAGGGAGGTGATGTGCCCACCCCGGGAGCACCCCTTTCACCCCGCCTCCTGCCAGGCAGGAGTGAAGTGCTCGGGCACTGCCTGCCAGGGCAGGGCGCAGGCAGGGTGTCTGCCCTTCCCCCGTGCTGGGCTGGGCTGTTGGGAGAGCAGGAGAAGGGCCGCTGAGCACTGCGAGGGCAGGGACGGGTGATGCCCTTGGGACAGTTCAGGTGGTTTCCCGGGAGCAGAGCCCCGGTGCCCGGCTCAGGGCCGATGGGCTCCGGGCGTGCTGTAAGGCGGGACGTGGGCAGGGGCGGCTGGGCAGCAGGAGCCGGTACCAGGCGCCAGGGCCGGACAGAAGCGAAGCGGCATCGATTCCCTTCTCCAGCCTCCACTGGAGGGCAGGAGGATGCCAGGAATCAGGCAGCGGCCAGCCCCGCTCTTTCCCTCAGGGGCCGTGGGAACCCGGGGCTGCTCCCCGTGGCAAAGGGGTCCCCGGGCCAGGCAGGGGAGCGCCTGGCCTCACCGGGACCCTGCACGGACCCCCCGGGGGAGCTTGGGCTCTCCTGCCCCACGAGTGACCCTCGCCTCTGCCGGCAGTGTCCTGGAGGAAGGACGGGGTCCCGCTGCGGAGCAGCACGACGCGGCCCATCAAGGTGGAGGGCGAGCGTCATACCCTGCTGGTCAGGAGCGCCCGGGTAGCCGACGCTGGCCTCTACACCGTCACGGCGGCCAACGAGGTGGGGGCGACCTGCTGCAGCGCCATCCTCAGCGTGCGGCCCGGTGAGTGCCGGCGGCGGGCGGCCGGCGGGGAGGGCGGGAGGGCAGGCGCCGCGGCAGGCTGGCTGCCAGCTCCGGCCGCTGCTGTCACTGGGAAGAAACCGGCTTCCTTACCCTACAAGGCTCTGTCTGAACCAAAGCAGCTGACGTGCTCCCGGCAAGCACGGAGGGATCCTGCCGGGGGGGGTGGAGCGGGGTGAGGCTGTGAGCATCCCCCGGCACTCAGCGAACAGCCCGGTGTCCGGCCTCCCCCACACCTGCCCTGCGCCCCGCTAGCCATGGGGATACCCCAGCCTGCCCTCCAACCCGCGAACCGTGGGGGTACCCCTGCCCTCCAGCCTCCTAGCCGTGGGGATACCACCGCCCCGCAAGCTCTTCGCTGTGGGGGCACCCAGCCTGCCCACCAAGCTGCTAGCCGCGGGGTACCCAGCCTGCCCCCCGCCCCGCCGGCCGTGGGGATGCCCAGCCCGCCGCAGCCCCGAGGCGCTCCCCATCCCGAGAGCGTCCCTGGGGAGCGAGCAGCGGCCCAGAGCTGCCCTGGGGGCTGGAAGCCTCCCCAAAACCCCCACCCGCTCCGCGGTGCAGCGGGGCCGTACACCCAGCGGCAGCGGGGACCGGGCAGGGCCAGCCGGGGGCACAGCGGCGGGGGGCCGGGCCGGGGCCCGGCAGCCCCCGGCCCCGCGGCGGGCCCTCCCCCGCTCTGCTGGCCCAGCCCCGGGGGCCGGCCGGCGCTGGGGCGGGGAGGGCTCAGCGGGCCGCCGGCTCTGCGGGCTGGAGGCGCGCCCGGCACCGCCGCACCGGCCCCGGCCCCGGCGGCTCGGCGGTGCGGCCCGGCCCGGCCCGGCCTGGCGCGGCGGCTGCCGGGCCCGCGCCCCGCGGTAAGTTCGGGGAGCGGCGGGGGGATTCGGGAGGGCGGGCGGCGGGGGGGGGGAGCCGGGGGTCGGGCCCCCCGCCGCAGCTCTCCGCCCTGGGGCTGCCCGCGGGCAGCGCGGGGGCGCGGGGGGGGGGGGGGGGGGCGCAGCCCTCGCCCTGCACCGGGCAGCCCGCCCGCCTCCCCCCGGTAAGGGGAGGAGGGAGGGGGGAGGGCTCTCCGGCAGCCGGGCTGGAGGGGGGCCAGCACCCCCAGCGCGGCGGCCGGGCGCTGCCAGCACCCCGCGCCGCTCGCCGCTCCCCACCTCGCACCACTCACCCCCGGCCCCCGCACGCATCCCGCGCCCCGCGGGTCCCCCAGCCCGGCCGCGGGTGGGCTCCCCTCCACGCAGGCGGGTCCGGCCCCCCGGGGAGCGGGCAGGCGGCCGGCCGGGCTGCTGGGGGAGCGCAGCTGCCAATGTCACCTTCAGCCCTCGGCGGCTCGGGGCAGGGGCAGCCATCCCGGGAATCCGGGCGGCTTAAGGATGGGAGCGCGGGCTGCTGCGTAAGAGCCACTTGAGCCCTGCTGTCGCCTTGCGGGATATCGCGTCCCCTTATCGTCCCGTGGAGTGCTTCTCACCCCCTCCCCCGGCGCGGCCCCGCACCCCTTCGCTGCCGGCTGCTGCCGAGCTGGGATGTGCCGTGGGACGGCCGTGCCCGGGCACCCCTGGGGTGCAGCGTGGCGGGGAGGGGTGTCCTGACCCGCCTGCCCGGCTCTGGCTGCTGCCAGCTCCTTATCCAGCCTCTCCTGCGCTAGGCCCCGCCGTGGAGCGGCATGGGAACTTGGCACCCCCCCTCGGCCAGGCCAGCCCCATCACCTCGGACGAGGAGTACCTGAGCCCCCTGGAAGAGTTCCCCGAGTCCGGCACCCCCCAGCACCGACCGGCCATGAAGCTGCAGCCTAGAGCCGAGCATGGGGCTGCCCGCGGCTCCCCAGAGAGCACCTTCAAGGCTGCACCCACCTTTGAGGTGAGCCGACAACCCCCCCTGGGACCTGGCAGAGGAGGAGCAGTTCCCTGTGACCACAAGCCCTGTGGTCCCCAGTGCCAGGAGGTGCCGGGTCAGGCTTTCCTACCCCCTGATGTGGGGTGCTCCTGGCACCTGGGCAGCCTCCACCCCACCAGCTTCCCTGGTTCTCCAGGGCTGCTGTTGTGATGGGGGACGCACAGCCCTGGGTGCAGTGGTGGGTATGCATGGCCCTGGGTGCAGGTGGGTGCTCACTGCTCTCTGACCCCCGCTTCCCCAGGTGTCCCTGTCGGACCAGTCGGTGCTGGAGGGACAGGATGTCAGCATGAGTGTCCGCGTCCGTGGGGAGCCCAAGCCTATCATTTACTGGTGAGTCCCGGTGCTCGCTGGGTCACAGCTGGGCAGGGAAGGAGGGGACAGGCATGGTGACCTCCCTGTTTGGGGATGGCCAGCTCAGATCTCTGGTCCTTAGCAGGGTTGGGGGTGGAAGAGAGGGGTCCTTTGGGGACGGCCAGGCTGGACATGCAGGGCCAGGTGTGACCATGCCGTTCTGCCCGTGTCCCGAGCAGGCTGAGGAACAGGCAGCCAGTGAAGTATGGCCGCCGGCACCATGCAGAGGAGGCGGAGGGGGCGCGAGGGCTCTTCACGCTGCACATCCTGGCAGCGGAGCGCACAGACACTGGCTTCTACACCTGCAAGGCCGTCAACGAGTATGGCACCAAGCAGTGCGAGGCCAAGCTGGAGGTCAGAGGTAAAGCTCCCCGAGCGCGTCTCCCCTGGCCCTGAGGGGCCAGCTGTCTCCAGTACCCTGCATGAGCTGTGTGGGGAAGGGGCTGCTGAAGACCACCCCCTTGGTGGTGCTGCAGGAGAAGGCAACAAGCCAGCCTGCCCTTCCCTGCCGCAGCGCAGGCGGGCGCAAGCCAGGAGCAGGAAAGTGAAGCTGTGTGCCTGGGTCTGCCCACAGAGGCTGGCCCTGCAGCGGAAGGCAGGCTGCACTGCTGCCCCATCCAGATGTGCAGCCCCACAGCCCTGGGTCCCACCACCCAACTGTGCCAGGGCCCCCGATGGCCTGACCCAGAGCCTGCTGCTCCCCGCAGCCCAGCTTCACCCCACATTCCCCTGTCTCCCCATGTACCCAGTACTGGGGCCGGTTGCTGCCCCTGGCTGCGCAGGGAGGGCTTTTGCCCTTGGTGACCCTGCAGGGGACATGTCCCCCCGCCCTGCCGTGCCAACAGCTCCTTCCCTCCCCATCCCAGGCAGCCTGCAAGCTGTGTGCCAGGCACAGGGCAGCTTGGAGAGGTCCCCCCCTGCCCGTTTCCAGCAATAGCCTTTATGCATGGGACTGGGCTGTCCAGCCCCCATCCCTTGCCGTTCCTCCCCAGCCCTGCTGTGGTCCTCCTAGGACCCCAATATATGTGTGCAAATGGGGGAGGGGGGGTCAGGACTGATAGACAGGCTCTGCCTGGCATCCCCCGAGGCCAGGGAAGAAGCCTGCGGGGATGAGTGATGCTGCCTCCCTCCTCTTGCCCTTTGCTGTGTGTGCCCTGCTCCCCCCCCAGCCCTCCCCGCTGACGGCTGCCTGAGCCCCCCGGGCTGCGCCCATCCCACCCCGGCCTTGGCTGCACTGCTTGTACCCTGCCGGGACCCCGCTCCCAGCCTCCGGCAAAGCGCGGCGGCACTGGGGTGGGAGTGGGAGCCAGCCCCGTGCCCCACAGCCAGCAGGAGCTGGGCTGCGGGGGCGACGGCCCAAGCCCCGGCCCCTCTCGGGGGGCTCGGCGGGTGGCTCCGCGCCTTGGTGCGCACTTGCACCCTTCGTGCCGGCGCTGGCGTATGCGTGCGTGCGTGCCGGCCCCGTTGCTGCTGCACTAACCCTTCCGCTTGCTGACTGCGGTTTTTGTCTGTACGCAGGGGGAGTACGATAAGGGGGTGCATCTCTCAGAGCCGCGGCCGCGGGGCTCTTAGTTGGACACCTCTTAGGCAGTGGACCTCACCTTGTGTTATTACCTTCTGCTCCATCCGCCGCCTCGTCCTGGATGCACCGCGGGGACGCGCGGGCCCTCGACTGCGGGCAGGGGCTCGCCGGATGGCCGGGGGAGGCGTAACCGAGGCGGGGTGGGGGGAGCGGCAGGGGAGCACCAGGCACCCCCTCAGCCGGGCCAGGGCGGCCGTATGATGCTGTCTTGTCTCTTGCTCTGTCCGTCTGTCCCTGTCTGCGTGTCCTGCTGCTCCTCTCCTTGCTGCCCAGGGAAGGGGAGCAGGGAGCTGAGCCCACGGTCGCCGCCGTGCCGGCTGGGGCTGTAGGGAAGGGGCTGCGGCATGGTGGCAGCTCTGCAACGGTCACCTTGGAGCACGGGGGACAGGAGACCCCCGGGACCCCTGCTGGGGAGCACCCTGCCCCAGCCCCAGCGGGGTGGGAGAGCATCTGCCCCTTTGGCCCGCAGGCAGCCGCCCGGGTGCCGGCCTGGTCACCTTGAGATGTCCCTCGCAGCCCCAGGGCTGGGGGTCCGCCCGGAGCACCCCCCAGCTCCGGGTCTCTTCTCCCCGGGGAGGGGGCTTGGCGGGGGGGCGGGCTGCGAGGCCGTGACCCTTTTTTTTGTAGCTCTAATAAAATCTGTTTGGTAAAGCGCTGTGTGGTGTGTTCCTGGCACGGACACCTCCCTTCACCCCCGGCCCCCTCCCTGGCTCAGCTCCGCTTTCCACATCTCGCCCCCCATCCCGCCCGTCCCCGCTGCACTCCCTGCCCGCAGCACCGGGCCCTCTCCCCGCATGTCCCCCCCTGCCCTGCACGTTCCCCGCCCCGCCAGCTCCATCCCCGCCACCTCTCATGGTTGCTTTTCAGTTGCTGAGACGCGTCTCTCTTTCTTTCTCTCTCTCCCCCCTTCCCGGGCAGCTCGCCCCGAGTGCCAGTCCCTGGCCATCGTGGTTCCCCTGCAGGACGTGGTGGTCGGGGCGGGGGAGCTGGCACTCTTTGAGTGCCTGGTGGCTGGCCCGCCAGACATGGACGTGGACTGGCTCTCCCGGGGCCGGCTGCTCCAGCCCGCCCTGCTCAAATGCAAGATGCATTTTGACGGGCGCAAGTGCAAGCTGCTGCTCACCTCCGTGCATGAGGACGACAGCGGGATCTACACCTGCAAGCTCAGCACCGCCAAAGGTAAGCGGCGGTCACGCAGCTCCCCGGGGGGGCGGGTATCTCTCAGGGCTTGGCCCTAGGGGGGTGCTGGGGGGTGGACGGCCCCCCCTGTCCCTGGGTTTGGGGCTCTGGTCCCCCTGGGATGGAGCTATGAGTGCTGGAGGTGGGGGCCAGGGGGCCAGGGAGTGGTTGCTGCCCCAGGAGCTGGGGAGCTTTCCCCAGCTGGGAAAACTGGTGGGCATCAGTCCTCGGGCTCCAGCACCCTGAGCCCTGCAGCCCTGTCCCACCCCACTCAGCTCCTCTGCCGGCATGCATGCAGCTCCCAGCAATGTGGGGAGATGCATTCGCACTGTGGCTGCACTGGCTGGATGCAGCCCTGGAGCACGGCTGTGCCTGTTCCCTGGCTCCAGAGCCTCTGGGCACCCGGCTCCAGTACCCACCTGTCCCTGCTGGCCTGGGAGGTGGCACGGGCAATGGGCAGGTGGGTCAGGGCCGCCCACCCTCTCCCACGGAGCCATCACTGGTGGCATCTGAGGAAGAGCAACAGGACCCGGCCTCTGTCCCATGGCTCTGACACCCCTCTGTGCCTGTGCATGCTGCACACAGCCTCTGTCCCCCGCAGTGGGGCAGGGACAAGGGTCCCTTTCGAATTCCCCAGCCCGCCTGGGCAGCCCCTTGGCAGTAACCTGGGCTGCGGTGGGTGCAGGGGGCAGCGGCATTCCTGGCACCCTGTGGCTGGTGCCTGTGCATCCCTCCATGGAGGAGGCTGTACGCCTGCAGGGATTTGAGGGCAGCAGCAGTTTTGGGTGCAGGTAGGTGAAGCTGTGCCTGAGCATGGTGTCAATCCCTTCCCCGGGATGGGTGACGACACCATCATTGCAAATCGGTCTCTGCTGCAAACCCCCTCATCTGGAGCATCCAGCCTGCGCCTGTCCCCATGCTGCCCCTGGGTGCTGCATGTGCTGGTGCTGCCTGCTTCAGCATCGCCTCCCCGTCCCCAAGGGGCTAGGCCAGCTGTGACCCCCTGCCCTGTGGGAAGGAGAGAGAGCATCCTCCTGCCCCACCACTGCTGGCATCTGTACTGCTGTGAGGGGAGGAAAGAGGCACCCCGCTACCAGCAGAGTACCAGCCCTGGGCATAGGGACCTGGCACACGTTTGTACCCCCCCTGCCCCATGCAGGGACAGAGCTTGGCACCCAGCACACCCGGGCTCAGCCCCCACCAGGCGTGGGGTACGCTCAGCTACAACCACGTTGGCTGCTGGGGGTGCAGGTGGGGGGGAGGATGCAGGCTGCCTCCTGCCCTGCACACAGGCATGCTGCATGGGGGCCACTCCTACCTCCTCTCCTTGCAGATGAGCTGACCTGCAGTGCCCGGCTGACGGTGCAGCCCTCTGTGCAGCCACTCTTCACCCGCAAGCTGGAGGATGTGGATGTGGTGGAAGGGCGGACGGCGCGTTTTGACTGCATGATCAGTGGGACTCCCCCTCCGGCGGTCACCTGGACCCATTTTGGTAACCCCCAAGCCCAGAGAGCTTGCCCAAGGCCCTGCAGGGAAACCTCTCCCCATCTGCTTGGGGGCTGCATCCAAGGGCTAATGCCCAGCTGGGGCTGGGAGGGGTGCTGATACTGATGCTGATGCTGGTGTGTGTCTCCGTGCAGGCCAGCCGGTGCAGGAGGGGGAGAACGTGCGGATTCAGCGGGATGGTGGGCTGCACTCGCTGGTCATCGTGCACGTGGGCAGCGAGGATGAGGGGCAGTATGCGGTGACAGCCAGGAATGCCCACGGCCACGTGGAATGCTCTGCCGAGCTCTATGTGGAGGAGCCGCGGACATCTGCTGCCTCCCAGATGTAAGAGCCAGGGGTCTCTGGGGTTTGCATCCCCCCTGCTTGCTTCCCCCTGGGATCTAGGGGACAAGCGGGTTGTGCAAAGCCTGGGGTCAGGGATGGGCTGGGGGCACTGTATTCCCGCTGCGAGTGTGCGTGGGCTCTTGCAGCTCCAAGCTGGAGAAGATGCCATCCATCCCGGAGGAGCCAGAGCAGGCAGAGACGGAGGCAGAGTGCTTCACCATGCCTGATTTCCTGAAGCCGCTGCACAACCTGGACGTGGTGGAGTCGAAGGAGGCCGTGCTGGAGTGCCAGGTGGCCGGGCTGCCCTACCCCTCCATCACCTGGTTCCACAATGGCTCCCGCATCGACAGCACAGATGACCGCAAGATGATGCAGTGTAGGGCTCCCTGCCGCCCTCCTCGCCCCCTTGGGGTCCCTCCACCTGGGGCAGAGGAAGGGGGGACACCCCGGGAGGAAGGATCACCCCCCAGACCTTCATGCCCCATGAGGCAGGGAGGGGAGCCCTGCGTGGCTGGGCTGTTGGTCTCTTACCAGTGTGTCCCTGTTCCCCCCCAGATAAGGATATCCATCGCCTGGTGTTCACGGCTGTCAGCCATGCACACGCTGGCGTCTATAAAAGCGTCATCGCCAACAAAGTGGGGAAGGCCACGTGCTACGCGCACCTCTACGTCACTGGTAAGCAGCAGTGGGTACCACCGGGGATGTGCGGCCACTCACTGCCGCCCTGCTGGGCTGTGGCCCGGGGCTGGGGGTTGGTGGCCCTGTGTAGCGAGGTCCTACGTTGATAGGGTCACAGGGCAGTTCAGGTTGGAGGGGAGCTCAGGTCTCTAATCCAACCTAAAAGCGGGGTCAGCTGTGCAGTCCTCACCTTGCAGGGTCAGGACCCATCCCTGGACCCCCAGATCCCACGTGGGACTTGCTGGCAGCACCAGCCCCACAGGGGCTGCCAGTCTGAGCCTCCGCCAGAGAACCAGTGAGGGTTGCTGGCCCCATCCATCCCCTGCAGCCCGCGTCTCCCGGGGTGTGAGGCAGATGTCTTGAGGAGCTGTGGCAGAGGCCATGCTCACACCCCTCCCCTCCTCCCCACACAGACGTGGTGCCAACCCCCCCGGATGGGCCCCCCACCGTGGCCTCAGTGACCGGCAGAGCCATCACGTTGACCTGGAACAAGCCCAGGTGGCTGGACACCGCCATAGGTGAGGGGGCTGGGGCTGGGCAGGGGGTGGGCAACGCCATGATGGGGCACAGGGGCCATCCCGATGCCGGGGGCTCCGCACCGACCCTCTCTCCCTGCAGACCCCAACTCGGTGACCTACGTGGTGCAAATGCAAGTGCTGGGCACAACGCAGTGGCTAGTGCTGGTGGCCGGTGTGCGGGATACCACCTACACGGTGCATGGGCTGACCAAGGGTGCCCAGTACCTCTTCCGCGTCATCACCGCCACCCCCAAGACCAACAGCAAGCCCTGCCCACCTGTGGGGCCCGTGCAGCTCCTGGACCGGGGTGAGAGGCGCAGCAGCGAGGGGACGGGTGGCTGGGGTGGAAGGGTCTCTGTCCTCTGTGGGGTGGTGAGCTGCCCAGGGCCGGGCGACGTGGGGTCGGGAGGTGGTGGTGATGATGCGTGTGGCAGGTCCCTACCTGGAAGAGGCCCCGGTCATCCTGGACAAGCCAGATGTGGTGTACGTGGTGGAGGGTCAGCCAGCCTCCATCACCATCACCATCAACCACGTGGAGGCCACCATCACCTGGAAGAGGTAGGACATGGCGCTGTGCCTGTTGCCTGCCCCATGCCCAGCATCGCCCCACAGGGTGCACAAAGAGGGGCTCCTGCACCAGCTCCCCATGCAGCCCGTGGTGGGTGGGGGTCCTTCCTTGGGGCTGAGCTGGGCATGCACCCAAGTTTGATGTCCAGGGCTGTGTAGACCTGCATGCGGGGGGCGCTTTTTTTGGGGGGGTGCTGTTGGTGGGGTGCTAAGGGTTAGGAGCCAGTCAGGAGGCAGAGCTAGCAATGGGGTGCGAGCTGTTTGCGGGGGCTGTGAGGTGGGAGCCGGGGCCAGGGCTGTCTGTGGGTCAGGAGGTGGCCATGGGGCTGTGAGGTGGGAGCTATCGATGGGGCGGTGGGTCTGGGGCTGCCTGTGGGGCCGTGATGCGGCAGCTGGTGTTCCCGCAGGGGCGGGCAGGTGCTGGGGGAGCAGGAAGGCACGTGCGAGGTGGTGATGCCAGACGATGACCAGCACTGCCTGCGGCTGCTGCGTGTGGGCCGGGGGGCAGCGGGGCCACTGACCTGCGAGGTGAGCAACCGCTACGGCACTGCCCGCTGCACCCTCCGCCTCCGCCTTGCAGGTAGGTGCGCCCGCGCCGGGGGGCTGTGCCCCTCTGCCGAGGGGTGGCATCGCCCTGTGGTGCTCCAAGCCCGTGTGCCATGGGGGGGTGGGGTGGACGTTGGCCCACAGGGTGGCACTGCTCCACGGTGCTCATGGGCCGTGGGGGCACTGCCCCATAACATGGCACTGCTCCTCAGTGTTCCATACTTGTATGCCATAGGGATGTTGCTCTATAGGGTGGCAATGCCCCACGGGGCTGAAAAGCCATGAACCATGTGTTGATAGTGCTGCCCGGTGTCCCATACCCATATCTGACTTGGGTAAAAGTGTCCCATGTGCCCCATGACCATGTGCATGGAGTGGCACTGCCCCACGGTGTCCCTCAGCCATGTGCCATGAGTGGCACTGCTGCAGGCTGTCCCATATCTGTGTATAATGGGGTGGCACTGCCCCACAGTGCCCTATGGCCAAGAGCCATGGGACACACCTCCATAATGCCCCCCAGAGGTGTCATGGGTGGCACTGCCCTACAGAACCCCATATGCATATATAACGGGGATATGCAAACCCACATTGCCCCGTGCCCATGTGCCATGAGTGGCACTGCCCCATGGTGCTCCACACCAACGGGTGACTGCCCCACGGTGCTGCAGGCACATGCCGTTGGTGGCCTGCCCCGTAGTGTCCCGCTCCCATGTCCGTTGGGGTGGCACTGCCCCATGGCACTCCATGCCCCTATACCATGGGCTGGCACTTCCTCACAGTGCCCCACAACCATACACCCCATGCCAGTGGCAGGGGGGTGGCACCGCCCCATGGTGCCCCATACCCCATCTCTTGGCAGAGGCACCGCGCTTTGAGTCCATCATGGAAGACATCGATGCCCAGGAAGGGGAGACGCCGCGCTTCGCCGTGGTGGTGGAGGGGAAACCGCTGCCAGACATCATGTGGTACAAGGTGGGCTGGGACGCTCCACCCCCTTCCTGACCCACAACCCCCCCAGACCCACACCCTCCACAGCCTCACCTGGGTTGCTGTGTTGGGGCTTTGGGGTTGTGTTCACCCCCGATGATGCGGGATGCGCCCCATGCCCCATCCACGGGGAAGGGGTGGCGGGAGCTGTTCAGGGATGGGACGGCACCCCCCTGACGCCCCTGCCATCCCCAGGATGGGGAGCTGCTGGAGGAGAGCAGCCACCTGAGCTTCGTATATGAGGACAACGAGTGCTCGCTGGTGGTGCTGGGCGCCGCCGAGCCCGACAGCGGCGTCTACACCTGCACGGCCAAGAACCTGGCCGGGGAGGTCTCCTGCAAGGCGGAGCTGGTGGTGCGGGCAGGTACGGCCGGCCAGCCCCCCGGCCCCTGGGGACAGAGCCCGGGTGCCCGGCTTGCCCCCCGCCAGCGCCTTTCCTTCCCCCAGCCCAGCCCGCTGCCGATGCTGCCATGGAGGAGGATGCGCTGCACAAGGCGCGACGCCTGACCGACTACTACGATGTGCACGAGGAGATTGGGAGGTACGGAGCCGCCAGCACGGTGGGCAGCAGGGCACCCTGGGCACCACAGGGACAGGGGGGCTGGAGGCTGCACCCTGGGGCTCTGTCCCTCGGGACTGAGCTCCATGGTACGCCAGATCCTGATGTGCTGGGGCTGCTCTCAGCCATCGTTGGATGCCCTGATGCCAGCTCAGGGTGGGGAGCCGGTGCAAAGCCAGGCCTGAGCTCTCTCCATGGATGGTCCTGGAAAGCTGCTGGGGCTGCAGGCTCCAGCTCCCTGCAGAGCAGACGCCTGCCCCAGCTGCTCAGGGAAGGGGATGTCTCCTGCTCCCCCAACTTCTTAGCCCCCCTCACCCCCATTGCTGCATTGCAGGGGGGCTTTCTCCTACCTGCGGAGGGTGACGGAGAAGAGCAGCCGGCTGGACTTTGCCGCCAAGTTCGTCCCAGGGAGGACCAAGGCCAAGCAGTCGGCACGGCGGGAGCTGCACATCCTCTCGCAGCTGGACCACGAGCGCATAGTCTTCTTCCACGATGCCTTTGAGAAGAAGAACGCCGTCATCATGGTCATGGAGCTGTATCCTCTGGGTGCTGCTCTGGGAGTGTGTGGCACAGGGGATGAGGGGAGGCTCTTTGGGGGGTAAGGGGGCAGAGCAGGTGCGGACGAGCTGCGTGCCCAGGAAGGTGCAGGACACATCAGGGCATGGAGTTTCTGTGCTCCTTGACTGGGCCCCAGCTGCGCTGAGGAAGAGCTGCTGGACAGGATGGCGAGGAAGCCCTCGGTGTGCGAGTCTGAGGTGGGTGAACCCTGGGGGGGCAAAGTGATGGGGGGGGGAGGGAATCTGGGGACATCGGGGTCTGTCCCAGCCCAGGGATGTGCAACACTCATTGTATCAGGCTAAAAAGAGGGCTACAGCCCACACCCTCCTCTGCACAGGGCCAGCGTGGAGCTGACCCATGCTCAGGGTGCCCACCCTCCCCCTGCTCTCTCGCAGGTCCGGTCCTACATGCGGCAGGTCCTGGAGGGGATCTGCTACCTGCACCAGCACAGCATCCTGCACCTGGACATCAAAGTGAGTGGGGGGCTTCCTGGCCCCCTCCCTCCTGCCATGCTGCCGGGGGCTCGATCTTGCTGACAGGGGACATCCCTTCCCTGGGGGGAGCCCCTGCCTCCTGCCAAGCTCCCCTCCGCCCCGCACTGTCTTGTAGCCAGAAAACCTCCTGATGGCAGATTCAAGCAGCGAGCAGGTCCGGATCTGCGACTTCGGCAATGCACAGGAGCTGACGCCCGAGGAGCCGCAGTACTGCAAGTATGGCACCCCTGAGTTCGTGGGCCCCGAGATCGTCAACCAGAGCCCCGTCTCCAGTGTCACCGACATCTGGTAAGGGTGGCTCCGGGGTGGATGGTGGGCTCCCCGCTATGCCGTGAGAGACTGGACGCCTCGGAGGCTCATGCTGTGCAGTAACCCCAGTCTCCTCTCCGCAGGCCTGTAGGGGTCATCGCCTACCTCTGGTAAGTGCCCCGGTGGGCCCCCACGGGAGGGACACCCTTCCCACCCCCTTACCACTTGCAGTGCTGGGGCTGTGGCCATGCACATTGCTCCTTGCAGACTCAGCCTCCTCCCCAGCTGCTCTTGCCTCTACCCTCCCCACGGCACTGGGGCTGGGGTCCAGGGTCTTGTTCTTGGTCCCCTGTATTTGCCATGCTGTTCCCCACGTCCCCACGGCCCGATGACAATGTCTTTTCCTCGGCAGCCTGACGGGGATCTCCCCCTTCGTGGGCGAGAATGACAAGACAACGCTGATGAACATCCGCAACTACAACGTGGCCTTTGAGGAGAGGATGTTCCAGGGGCTCACCCGGGAGGCCAAGGGCTTTGTCATCAAAGTGCTGGTCAATGACAGGCTGTGAGTGCTGTGGGGTCCCCGGCCCCTGTGCCGCTGGTGTGAGCCTTGTGGTCAAGGGAGGGTGGGGACCCCCATGCATCGGGGTGCCCGAAGGCAGGTTGGCTGCACAGCCCTGCTGGGGTGCAGCACGGGCAGCCAGACCCTCCTGCCTTTCCCCCGGCTGGCCAAAGCCCCCAGCCCGGGTGGTTCTCACCCGGTGGTGTCGATTCACAGGAGACCCAACGCAGAGCAGACGCTGGAGCATCCCTGGTTCAAGGTGAGCCTCAGCAGGGACCCAGTGCCTGGCGGCAGCGGGGTTCCGCTGAGCCTGCTGTAGGCTCTGTGGGACACCGCTGTCCCCTCGCCCCACAGACGCTGGCCAAGGGGAAGGTCATCAGCACCGACCACCTAAAGCTCTTCCTCTCCCGTCGGAAATGGCAGGTGAAGACAGGAGCTGGGGAGGGAGGGGGGCAGGCAGGGCTGTGTGCTGGGCAGGATGATGCCATGCCACCTGCCCGGGCCTGATCCAGTCCTCTCTGCCGGCTGCAGCGCTCGCAGATCAGCTACAAGTGCAACATGGTGCTGCGGCCGATCCCGGAGCTGCTGGAGGACACGTCCAACCACCTCTCCATCGCTGTGCCCCGGCACCTCAAGGAGTCACCGGCGCTGTCATCCTCCTCGGACTCGGATGACCTGGACGAGCTGCCCTTCATCCCCATGCCGCACCAGGTGGAGTTCTCTGGCTCCCGCATGTCGCTCAATGAGATCCCCACAGACGACGAGGCCATGGGGCCATCCGAGGGGCCGCGGCCGGAGGGGGTCACGTCGGGGGACGTCTCCGCCATGGAGTGGCAGAGCCAGGGCACAGGGAAGCCCGGGGTGGCCTTGGGGAAGCGGCCAAGGGGTGCTGGGCCACGGCGGCCGTGCGCAGAGGTGGAGGCACCTGGCTCCTCCGACGAAGAAGCCCCCGAAGCCCAGAAGCGGCCGGAATACCCCCGCAAAGCCATGAGGAAGGGCTCCAGCCTGGAGTCCCCAGGAAGCACCCGGCGGGGAGAGCTGAAGAGGGGTGGTTCAGCCGACAGCGCCCTGCTGCTCCACCAGCCTCCGGGGGCCGAGGAGGGGGCCGAGGCAGGACGGGACCCCCGCCGGGCCCTGGCCAAGGCGGCCTCCATGGAGCTGCCGCGGCGGAAGGGGACCTGGGGGGAGGACGATCATGCCCAGCGCCTGGAGCTGATGCGCCAGCGGCTGCTGCGGGGCAGCTCAGGGGATGGCAAGGTCAGCGGTCTGCGGGGTCCCCTCCTGGAGACCCTGGGGGTCGGCCCAGACAAGAAGGTCCCGCGGCCGACCCGGTTGGAGCCGCCAGCGCCAGCGGTGCCACGGCTTGTGCGGGCGGCCTCCAGCGAGGCCACCTCGCCGCGCCTCCTCCCTGCTGAGCATCAGCTGCAGAAGAGCAGCTCCTTCAGCCATGGGGACGCCGAGCCTGTCGTCCGGCACCGCCGCTCCGGCGCACCCCTGGAGATCCCGGTGGCTCGCCTGGAGGCCCAGCGGCTCAAAGAGTCCCCATCACTCTCAGCCCTCTCTGATGCCCGGCCCCCGGTGCCGCTGGACGCCCCTGACCCGCCGACACCCCCCGTGGTAGAGATTGCCGTCCCCCGGGCTCCCGCCGCCAAGGTTGCCTTGGGGAGGAGGCGCGTCCCTGAGGAGCGCAGCCAGCCCGGGGCCAGCACGGCCACCACCACCATGGGGAAGAAGCCCATGGCCAGGGGGCAGGAGGAGAAGATGCCCGCCAAGGCCACTGGAGCCAGTGGGGAGGGGGCTGCCAGGACGGGAGCACCTGCCCCACCGCAGCCCCCAGTCCCCGGTGCCCAAGCCCCAAAAACGTCTTCCTACGCTAAGGTCATGCAAGCCATGGGAGCTGTGCAAGGTGGGGAGCCAGCTACCGAGGAACCCCCCCGGCCCCTGCCAGCCACCCCCACCGAGCCCCGCACGCCAGCACCAGCACCAGCATTGAGGAGGGAGGTGAAGTCCACCGGCTCCTCCAGTTCCCTGCTCATCCAGGACATCGACTCGGAGGAGGTCTTCGAGGCCAAGTTCAAGCGGGGCCGGGAGTCGTCGCTCAGCCGAGGGCTGAAGCTCCTCACCCGCTCTCGCTCCGAGGACCGGCACCTGGCCAGCCTCCCGGCCCCCGACGAGGGCATCTACCGTCCAACGCCGGCCGGTGTGCCCCTGGAGCTGCGCAGGGATCGTCCCACCGGGCTGGCAGCCAAGTCCAAGTCAGTGCAGGACCTGCACGAGGTGGAGAAGGACCGGGGCTTCCTCCGGAGGATGTCCGTGCTCCTCAAGCGGACCCCGCCTGCCGAGAGGAAGAAGAGCAGGGGGGAGGATGGGGGCAGCGAGACCCCATCCAGCAGGCGCCGATTCTCCTGGAGCCTGGCCCTGGGTGGCTCCAAGGAGCGGAGGGACTCGGAGAGCCTCAAGTCGGAGCCGGGGGGCGGCGGGGAGAGCGAGTCACCGGTGGTGGCCGTGCGGAGGAAGATCAGTGCCACGGTGGAGCGAGTCTCCGCGCGGCTGCGCAGCCTGTCAGACGAGCGGCCGGAGGGTGAGGGGCCTGGGGAGCTCCGCCGTGCCAGTTCCGAGGGGGAGAGCTTGCAGCCGGGGCCCCCCCCGGCACCCGCACCCTCCTCCGAGTCCCTGCGCTCGGAGGGCAGCACCCGCTCCTCTGCCTCCGCCAAAGGTGAGCGACGAGGGGGGGTCCCACCAGCACCCCGTGGCCCAAACACCCTGGGCATGGCAGGCATGGCCATCCTGGCTTGGCCCTGCTCTCAGTCACCTTGGTTGCCCGCAGGTGGGGGTGAGAGCCAGAAGCGGTCCCGCTGGGAGCGCTGGGGGCTCTCGCGGGGCAAGAAGGAGAAGATGGCCTCGCAGCCCAGCATCCCCTCCAGCCTGCTGCGGGAGGAGGGACCCGCCACCGGCCGGCCACATGCATCCAGTGAGTCGGGTAGGTGCAGCCCCCAGGATGGGATGGCGGGTGTGCATCACTGCCCCAGCCTGACCCCACGTCTGCTTTCCAGATTTCCCCCCTGTATTCCACATCAAGCTGAAGGACCAGGTGCTGCTGGAGGGCGAGGCGCTGACCCTCTGCTGCCTGCCTGCCGGCAGCCCGACCCCCAGGATCCTCTGGATGAAAGGTGGGGGGCTGCCTGCGCTGCCACGGTGAGTGGGCGCCAGGGCAACACTGTAGCATCCCTTTCCTCTGCTCCCCCCTGCAGACAAGAGGTCCCTCCAGCCAGACAGCGCACTGAACATCATCTCCTGCAAGGACGGCCGGCAGATGCTCACAATCACCAAGGTCTCCAGGAAGGACACGGGGCTGTATGAATGTGCAGCCGCCAACACCCTGGGCACGGCCATCAGCTCCTGCACACTGGCTGTGGCACGTAAGGAGGCGGGAGGGGGACCTCGGGGGACAGAGGTGCTGCCCCGCGGGGAGAGAGCACGTGCCAGGCACAGAGCCCGGGGCTGGGGACCCGTCGGAGCAGGTTACTTGAGCTCCGCTCTCCACATCTACAAGAGACTGGGACTTTTGAGGGGGGACAGGCTAGTTTTGCATGGGCACTTCCAGCATCTCTGAGCCCACGTGTTGCGCTGCCCTCACGCCGCAGCAGCTCTGCCCTGTCCCTGACTGGTCACCCAGCCCATGCTGCCTGTCCCTCGCAGGGCTCCCCGGGCGGCCGGGCACCCCGGAGATCCCCCAGAAGTACAAGAACACGGTGCTGGTGCTGTGGAAGCCTGCGGAGAGCAAAGCCCCCTGCACCTACACGCTGGAGCACAGGCTGGAGGGTACGTGGGCCTGCCTCCCATCCCCCGGGGGCTGCAGCCAGAAAGATGGGCTTACACGGGGACACCAATCCAGGACAAAAGTGCCCAATGTCCTTGCTGTCCCCTGGGGCTTGGTGGGGTCCTGGGTCAGGGGTGGGGGACAGGGGGCTGCCCCCGGTCTGCCCTCACCTCACCTTGCTCCCACGCTAGCAGGGGAGCACGAGTGGAAGATCGTCAGCACTGGCATCGCCGACTGCTACTTCAACGTGACGGAGCTGCCCCCTGGGAGCACCGCCAAGTTTCGGGTGGCCTGTGTCAACAAGGCCGGGCAGGGACCCTACAGCAACCCCTCAGGGAAGGTGCACCTTGAGGCAGCAGGTAAGCAAGCCCTGTCCCACGGGCGTGGGGCAGCTGTGGGGCTGAGGCCTCTGGGATGCTCTGGGGGTCCTTGAGTCCCAGGGGTCCTCCCCGAAAGGCTTTGGGGAACAGGGCACCACTTGCACCCCACTCCTGGCTTACCCCCACCTGGCTCATACCTCCCTTTGCTTCCCACAGATGCCCGAGCTGCCCCAGCCAAGGACATCGCTGTCCCTGTCCCCGAGAAGGTGGCTTCCAGTCGGTCAACCCAGACGCCCATGGAGCAGCTGGAGCCGCTGGCCGTGGGGACCCCCCCCACGCTGCCGCCCCACAA
Organism: Haliaeetus albicilla; assembly: GCF_947461875.1. Classification (NCBI taxonomy): domain Eukaryota; kingdom Metazoa; phylum Chordata; class Aves; order Accipitriformes; family Accipitridae; genus Haliaeetus; species Haliaeetus albicilla. The sequence goes on from NC_091486.1 coordinate 18,885,735, forward strand.
GCACAAAGGAGTGGTGCAGAAGGCAGACGGAGCGGTGCAGAAGGCAGACGGGGCAGCGCAGGCGGACGTCCCCCCGGGGGTCCTCCAGCCCCCTGCACCGTGCGAGGAGGGGCCGCGGCCAGACCCCAAACTCCCACCCGACATCACAGTCTGCGTGCCCCCTGAGCTGATGTTCACCCCACCTCGGACTGTCACCTCGCCCCACACAGACACCCCCACCCAAGCCTCCCCCGCACCCCCCACGGACACGTCCCCCCCACCCCAGGCTCCGTCTCCTTCCAAGTTGTCCCCCACTTCCCCTGTGTCAACCACCCCCAGCTCAGCCCCCACGCTGTCTCCCACCCCCAACACCGCACCCACGCGGAAGATGCCCCCCTACATGGTCACGTCCTTCGTCTCCATGCCCCCTGCATCGCCCCTCGCACAGGAGTCGTCCCACCCCACCCCATCTTCCAAGGAGCCCCCAGCTGAGAGCGGGGTCCCGGGGGCAAAAGACAGCACAGCGCTGCGGCAGGGCGTCCCCCAGAAGCCATACACCTTCCTGGATGAGAAGGCGAGGTGAGTAGCAGTGGGACGGGATGCTCTGCCGGGGGTGTCGTCCCCCCCCCAGCACCCCACACTGGGGATGCTGAGTGCCGCCCTGTGCCACAGGGGCCGTTTTGGGGTGATCCGGCTGTGCAAGGAGAACGCCACGGGGAAGCACTTCATGGCCAAGATCGTACCCTACGAGGCGGAGCGGAAGCAGAGCGTGCTGCAGGAGTACGAGATCCTCAAGGCGCTGCACCATGAGCGCATCATGGCCCTGCACGAGGCGTACATCACCCCCCGCTACCTGGTGCTCATCTGCGAAAACTGTGCCGGCAAAGAGATCCTCTACAGCATTGTGGACAGGTACGGGCAGGCGCAGGGCCGCCGGAGACAGCTGCCGGCACGGGGCTGCCCGCTGATGCCACTTGCCCCCAGGTTTCGCTACTCAGAGGACGACGTGGTGAGCTACGTGCTGCAGCTCCTGCAGGGCCTCGAGTACCTGCACAGCCGCCGCATTGTGCACCTCGACATCAAGCCAGACAACGTCGTCATCTCAGGCATGAACGCCCTCAAGATCATTGATTTCGGCAGTGCCCAGACCTACAACCCCCTTGTGCTGCGGCAGCTGGGGCGGCGTGTCGGCACCCTGGAGTACATGTGTGAGTGGGGCACTGGGGGTGTGGTGGCATGGGGACAGGGACAGGGACAGATCTGGGGCACACTTGTGCCAGAGGTGTGCATGCATGCCTGTGCAGTTGGGGGCTTGGGAATGTGGAGGATTTGAGGTGTCCTTTGGGAAGCTGGGGGGGTCTTTGGGGTGCTGGGGGTGTCTGCTGAGGGTTTCTGTAGGGTTGCTGGGCTCAGTGGGAGAGTTTGGGTGCTGTGGGGCAGTTGGGGTATCCTTGGAGGTGCTGTGCTCTGTCAGGGTATTGGGGTGTCAGGGAGGGGTGCTGGAGGGTGCAATGGTGCAGTTCTGTGGCTGGTGAGGATGCTCTGGGTGCTGTGGATGCTGAGGAAGCTGTGGGTGCTGGGGATACTGTGGGTTCTGGAGGTGCCGGGAGTGCTGTGGGTGCTGGGGCTGGGCCCCCCCCCGGTGCATATGACAGACCTGCTTCCCTGCCCACAGCACCAGAGGTGGTGAAGGGGGACCCGGTGGGCTCCGCAGCAGATGTCTGGGGTGTTGGCGTCCTCACCTACATCATGTAAGAGAAGGGGCCGGGGGTACAAGCACCCTGAGGTGTAGTCAGCCCCACCCAGGGCTCGGTGCCATGGGGAACACCAGGCTGGTGGTGGGCTGGGGGATGCTGTATCCCTGCAGACCCTTCCCAGCTGGACACGGGGATCGAGGCACTCTGGCAGCTGTGGCTGTCCCAAACCAGGGATGGGTGGGTAGGGGGTGCTGGGTGCCCTCCCACCGCTGCACTCCAGCCTGTGCCACCCCCTCCACCCTTGCAGGCTCAGTGGGCGGTCGCCGTTCTTCGAACTGGACCCCATTGAGACAGAGAACCGCATCCTGGCAGGGCGCTTTGATGCCTTCAAGCTGTACCCCAATGTCTCGCAGAGTGCTGCCCTCTTCATCCGCAAGGTCCTTGCCGTCCACCCCTGGTGAGTGCCCAGCCCAGCCAGGGAGGACACGTGGCCCCAGACTGCGCCTGTGACCGGGCCAGGCGGGCAGCTCCCTGCCCCACGGGGCCCCTCCAGACATCATCAGTGGGACCCCAGGGCCCATCCCTGCTCCTGGAGAGGGCTGGGATCTCCTGAGCTCAGGGCCCTGGGATCCATCCCTGTTCTTGGAGAGGTCTGGGACCCCCTGGGACTTGCAGGGGAGGGATGGTGGCCAGGTTTGGGAGGTGCAGCAGCGGCAGGCACCCCACGGTCCCTGACACGGTGCTGCCCCTGCCCCAGGAGCCGCCCCACAGTGAAGGACTGCTTTGCCAATGCCTGGCTCCAGGATGCCTACCTGATGAAGCTGCGCCGCCAGACCCTGACCTTCACCACCAACCGCCTCAAGGAGTTCCTGGTGGAGCACCAGCGGCGCCGTGGCGAGGCCGTCACCAAGCACAAGGTCTTACTCCGCTCCTACCAGGGCGGCCAGCCGCCGGGGCTGCAGTAGCTGGTGCCTCGGCCGCAACCGCAAGAGGCCGAGGAGCCAGAGGAACATTCCAGGGGCCACGGGATGGGGCGGCCGAGGAGGAGCCGGGACGTGCCGGGATGAGCCCACGGACCTCACGCGCCGCCGCCGGGGATGCTGGCGGCTGGCATCATTTTGGTGGTGCCGACAGAGAGGGGAGGTGCTGCCCCAGCCGGCCCAGCGGTGGGGTCCAGCAGCAGGCAGGCGGCAGGAAGCCTTGTTGTGAGGAACTGAGAATGTGGCAGAGGGTCAGGAGAAGGATGGGATGGGGACAGGGGGCCAAGGGAAGCCCCAGGCAGGAGAGGGAGACACCAGCACGCCAGCCAGCCCTGGCCACACGGGTCTTGTCAGCCGTGTGCCTTACGCCGCAGCCTGTAGCTGCCCCCGGCCACGGCGCAGGGGTCCCTGCGCCCCCTCCAGTTTGCACGCCAGCGCCCGAGGACTGAGGCTGCTCCAGTGGTTCCTGCAGAGAGGGGCCCGCTCGCAGCCCCCTGCCCCCCCTGCCAGCCAGCACAGCCCCGGTCCTCACGGCTGGGAGCGGGGGCCACTAGCCCCCCACCTTCCGCTCCTCCCAGCCCCGGTCCTGGCAAGCGGGTTTGCGACCCCAGGACCGATGCCGGTGCCTTCCCCGGGGCTGTCAGCTGTGCCCCACATGGGAGCGGGGGGCTGGCCGGCACCCCTCCTTTTGCAGGGGGGCACCCACGTGCCACACACACCTCCTGCGCCTGCTCAGGCCGACGCTGCTCACGCTCTGCCTGCCCGGCTCCGGCCCTCGCCCTGCGGCCCGCCACCAGCCCGCCTGCCTGTCCCCAGCCCCCCCCCCCCGCACCCCTTCCCACCCGACCCCCCGGTGCCACGGCACAGCCCCAGAGGTGCTTTGCCGAGACCCGCACCACTCTGCACCCCCTCCCTGGCTGGCGGCAGGATGCTCCAGCGTGGCCGGGGTGCCCTGGGCAGGGGGGACGGGATGGGGGCAGCCGCTGGGCACCCACCTTCCAGATGCTGCTGTAGCGATAGGGCTTTATTTATTGACTTTGGGGAGAAGGCGTCTGCCCGTCCCCATCCCCGTCCCCTCCTCTCTGCCGGGCTCCGGAGCTGCCAACGTCCCCACGGTTTGGAGCAAGCAACGCGCCAGAGCAGCAATAAAGACCCTGAGCAGCCGGTCCCGTCTCCGTGCCTCGCTGGGAGGGGGGGGGGGACGGGGACACGGCAGAGCAGCCCCCGCCCGCCACCCAGGGCTTCGCACCTCGGGAGGGTCCCGTCCCAAAAACCAGGGACCCGAAGCCAGTAAGACTTCCAGGTGGGGCCGGGCTGGGAAGGGTGTCGGAAACTTGGGGAAGGAGCCAGGAAAGCTGCGAAGCGCCGGGGCGGGTGCGGGGTGGGGGGGTGGGTGGGGGGCTGGTTCACGGGGTGCTTACGTCATGGAGCGAAAATACCGGGTGCTGCGCGGGGCAGCCGGAGCCGGGCTCCTGCTGGGGACACGGCGGGTGCAGGTGAGGGGCACCCCGCGGCGGGGACCCGCCCCCCCCCCCCGCTATAAATACCCGCTGCCCATATGAGGCCGGGCCGGGCGCGCTGGCGGGGGCTGCTCCGGTTACAGCCCGGCCTGACACCCCCCCACCCCCCGCCCCGGCTGCACCCACGGGCCCCTCGGTGCGCACACGCACCCCCGCGCCCGTAGCGCGTGCCTGCGCGGGTGGGCGCGGCCACACGCGTAAAGGCTTGTGCCCACGGACCGTCACACTCTCACCCTGTCACGCGCGCGCCCCCCCCCCGGCACCGTGCCGCCCTTCGCCCGCCCGCCCACGCCTGCACGCGCCCCCCGCTTGCGCGCCCACGGCCGGCCCCCTTTGCCCAGGCCGGCGGGCACGCGCCCGCGCGTTCCCCTCCTCCCGCCGCTGCGGCGCCCCCTGGCGGTCGGCGGGGCGCCGCCCGGTAGCACCGCCCGGCAGCACCGCCCGGCGCGGTGACGCTGGGGGGGGGGCGGCGAGAGCCCCGCGCGCTGACGTGTCGCAGCCACGTGTGCGGAAGCGGCGGGCGGGCCGGGGGAGGTGGGAGCGGCGGTGGAGGGGACGGGGCTGCGGGGGCCGCCGGAGCGGAGCGGGGTCGAGATGCCGCTGAAGGCGGTAATCCTCATCGGGGGCCCGCAGAAGGGTAAGTGCGCCGGGCCCGCGGGGCGTCCCGCCGGCGCCGGGCCCCGCCGACCCCCTCCCTCTGCTCCGCAGGGACCCGGTTCCGGCCGCTGTCCTTCGAGGTGCCCAAGCCGCTCTTCCCCGTGGCCGGGGTGCCCATGGTGCAGCACCACATCGAGGCCTGCGCCAAGGTACGGGGTCCTGGGGTGGTTTGGGGGGGGGGGGGCGGGGCTGGCGGGGCCAGGGCCGCCCTCCCCACGGCCGCCCTCCCCACTCTGCCCCCTCTCCCCCCCCAAGGTGCCCGGCATGAAGGAGATCCTGCTGATGGGCTTCTATCAGCCCCACGAAGCCCTCAGCCGCTTCCTGGTGTCGGCGCAGCAGGAGTTCAAGATCCCCATCAGGTGGGCAGGAGACCTCCCACCCCCTCCGTGGTGGTGCAGGCTGGCTCGGCCCCTCACCCACCTCCCCCGGGGTGGCAGCCCCCAGCCAGCACCCGGGCGTTGGGCAGGTGGGCACTGTCCCACCACAGATGGGCACAGCTGGCCTCCCGTGTCAGTTTTGCCAAATTTCCCTTGCCCTGGGCCCTGCCCTGGCTGGCTCCTGCTCCAAAGATGCCTCTCCAGCACAGCTCCAAGCTGCCGCAGCCTCCTTACCCTGTGCCAACGTCCACGTGAGCCCCACCGCTGCATGGCAGGATAATGTCTCCAGCCCCTGCCAGCCCATCCCTCTGCCCTGCTGCTGGTTGGTGCTAACAGACACCCGCTTCCCTAAGCCCTCGCTTTTCCCTGCTTGGCTCGCAGGTATCTCCAGGAGTACGCAGCGCTGGGCACGGGTGGTGGCATCTATCACTTCCGAGACCAGATCCTGTCAGGTGGTGCTGAGGCCTTCTTTGTCCTCAACGCGGACGTGTGCTCAGAGTTCCCCTTGCAGGAGATGCTGGAGTTCCGGCAGCAGCACGGGGACGCGCACAGCTTTGTCATTCTGGGTACCACAGTGAGTGGCAGTGCTGGGGAGCAGAGGAACAGCGGTGCTCTGCCGTGGGCTTGTCTAGAAGCCAGCGGCTCCTGCGGTGGATGAGTCCCTGGGTGTGAGCTCTGGGTTTCATCTGCTCTGCATCCGCATGCCCGCTGCTCCACCATTGCTAACACGTCCTTGCTTCGCAGGCCAACAGGACACAGGCGCTGAATTATGGCTGTATCGTGGCAAACACGGACACGCAGGAGGTACTGGAGGGCCTTGGGGAGCCAGGCGCAATGTGGGCAGTGGGTGCTGCGCTGCCTGTGTGGGCGCGTTTTCCCAGCATGCCACAGCAGGCATGATGCCAGGTGCAGGGGCTGCATCCCGGGACTCACATATTTTCTTTTGCCTCCAGGTCCAGCACTACGTGGAGAAGCCCAGCACGTTTGTCAGTGAGATCATTAACTGTGGTGTCTACCTGTTCACACCTGCCATATTCCAACACATTGGTGAGGTCTTCCAGAGGAACCAGCAGGAGCTAGTGCTGTGAGTGCCTCTCTCTGCCCCGCATCCTTCCCACCCCACTGCTTCCCAGGGCTGCAGCGGCACGCTCATCCTCCATTCTTTCTCTATCTTCTCTCTTCCTCTGCCATCACTTACTTGTTTCCTGGTCCTGCACCAGCTGTCCTTACCTTGGGTAAGTTTCCCTCTGTGTGTGCACTGGCTGCTCTCCAGGCTGGATCGTTCCTAGTGGTAATGCATGCTTTCCTCCCTGCTCTAGGCCGCTTTGCAAGGCTGCTCTTTCCTCTGCTCGTCTCCTGGCCAGCTTGAGACTCCCCCTCTCCCTTCCTCTCCTCCCACCCCATCCTCATTCAGCTCCAGACAAGGGGCTGAGCAAGCCTGGGAATGCTCTGCTCCCTGCTCCAGCTCTTTGCACTAGTTAGCCTGTCACCTGACATCTCTGCCACCACCCAAGCAAAAATCCATCTGGGCAGGGCTCTGGAACAGGGCCAGGATCTGTCACTCATACACCCATCTGGACTGGGCAGGGCTCTTGCACCATCAACTTCTGGCTCAGAGCTTATTTCAGCTGGTAGACCCCCCTCCCTCTGGGGCTCAGTGGGGCTGGGCAGGCCTAGCCTGACAGCTGGGGCTGTCCCCAACTTTGGGGAGAAATCCATGTTTAGGTAGGAGTCTAGGATCACTGTAGCCCCCAGATTTGGGGGAGGTAGCTCTTGGGGTCCCTGGCTGAGGCAGGTGTCTAACGGGCCTCTCGCTTGCAGAGAGGAGAGCTCCAACGGCTGGCAGCGTGCTGAAGTGATCCGGCTAGAGCAGGACGTTTTCACGGCGCTGGCTGGGAGTGGCAAACTCTATGTCTACAAAACTGATGGCTTCTGGAGCCAGATCAAATCAGCAGGGTAAGGTCTGGAGCTAGAGCTGGTGCAGCAGGGGCATCAAGCAGTCCGTACCAGAGATGGGAGATGAGGGCGCCCAGGCAGGGCCCTGGGGGTGGGTGGGGTGCGCTGAATTCAGAGCTTCCTCTGCCCTGGTAGCGCTGGAGAGGTAATAACAATCATTTGCTTTTCCTTCCCCAGCTCTGCCATCTATGCCAGTCGCCTTTACCTGAACCAGTACAGCAAAAGCCACCCAGAGAGGCTGGCCCAGAACAAGGCTGGAGGCCCTGTCATCCGAGGTACCCCTCTGATGTACCCCACTGCCTTGAGGGCTGCCGCAGGACCTCCCCTGATCTGAGAGGTGGGTGCTTCTGTGAGCTGCCTCCCCTGATGCAGCTGCCTTGTGTTGCAGGGAATGTGTACATCCACCCAACGGCCTCCATCGACAGCACTGCAGTGGTGAGTGCAGGCCTGGGGGACCCCGTGGCAGGGCGATGCTTGGGGGTGCTGAGGGTGTCATTGTCCTCAACCCCATCACCTCCCTCTGTCCTCACAGCTGGGCCCCAACGTCTCCATTGGGGAGGGGGTGACGGTGGGAGCTGGTGTGCGAGTGCGAGAGTCCATTGTCCTGCATGGCGCCTCACTCCACGTAAGTAGGGTTTGCCTGAGAGTGTGGGTGTCAACCCCCACCCCTTCCAGGGAGGCAGCAGCACCCTTCACCCCCCTCTTCTTCACCCTAGGACCATACCTGTGTCCTCAATACTATCGTGGGCTGGGACAGCACCATCGGGCGCTGGGCCCGGGTTGAAGGAACACCCAGTGACCCCAACCCCAACGATCCCTATGCCAAGATTGACAGTGAGACTCTCTTCCGGGACGGGCGCCTCACGCCATCCATTACAATCCTGGGTACATCCTACCCGCACCCAGATGCCCTGGCCCTGCGCAGTGGCGCAGAGTCTCTCTCCTCCTACTAACCCACTTGCACTCTCCCTGCAGGCTGCAGTGTCACCATCCCTGCTGAGGTCGTTATCCTCAACTCCATCGTCCTTCCTCACAAAGAGCTGAGCCGCAGCTACAAGAACCAGATTATCCTGTGAGTCAGCTGCTTGCTGCGTTGGGAGGGGGCCAGTGCCAGCCCCCCACTCCCTGCTGTGCTCCACCACAAGGGCCTGGGGGCTGGGGCTTCACCTCCTGGGAGGTTCCCAGCACCCCCAGAGAGGTAGGTGCAGGCCAGGAGCCCTGCAAGTGCCTGACTCCTCCTCCAGACAGACATTAAAGCTGGTGAGCATCAGCCTCGTGTGCTGCTTCTCTTGCAGCCCAGGGACCAGCCCTGGGGCAGGGTGAAGGCTTCAGGGACAGTATGTGGCCCTGGCACCAGGCTGCATGCCTATGCAGAGGCTGTTGAGGAAGCACTTGCTGCCTGCAGCATCTCAGGTGCTGAGCTTTGGGTGTTTCTCCACCAAAGGGCACTACCAGCACAGTCTTGCCACCCCTCACCAGGCTCTCCCTGCTCTGCAGAAGCTGCTGTCTGCAACTCCCTGGAAGGTTTTGGCCCATCTCACAGGCTGGGGAGCTTTGAATGTGCCCATCTTGGATAGGGAAAACGCCCTGCAGGAGCCAGTTGTGAGGATCTCAATTTCAGCAGTGCGATTGGAACAGCCTGAGCTGGGCTCCTGCCTGCTGCTGGGAAAACAGAGCAGCACCAGGCTGTCCTAAGGGCATTGGCGCACAAGGGCTGGGTTGGACAGGCAGGCTGCTGGCGCTGGAAGGAGCTGTAAAAGCACCCTGTCCCCCAGCACCACCTCCACCCCAAAGGGCTCTCTATGAGCCAGGAGAGCTCCTGTCAGGCTGAGACCTGTGCAGGCTGCCTAGGTAGGGCTGAAGGTGATGGCAGCAGGCTGCACCAGCATGAGTGTAGCTTGGGGGGGTTCACTGCATGTCTCCCCTTGCACCAGCCACAGCCACAGGGCACGTTTGTGCAGGTGGCAGAGATCTACCGCCTTGCTCTGTCTCAAAACCCCCTGTTTTTATTGAAAGCAGCTTCCTGCTGATCCTGGCAGCTTTTGTCTACAGTAACCAACACTGCCCTTTATCCACTTACCTCCCTGTCTTCGCCTCTGGTTTTGGAGCTCTGTGCTAAAGCCCTCACTCCACTGAGGGCCCCATCACGCCTCTCACCTTAAGCAAGGCACCGCATTAGGGATTCTCCATCTATCCAGTACCACCCTAGCTCGATGGATTTGCAGTAAATCCTTGCTCCCAGCCCTGTGCCTTCCTGTACCAGTTCTCCTGTGGTCCTGGGCGAGGATTAGCTGTTCCCTGGCTTTAAGCACATTAAACTCCTTCAGTTTTGCCTCTGCCTTGGATGTGCTAATTTCCTTGCCTGCTGGTGAACACCCCTGCGCTGGGGGAAAACTGAGCCAAAGTACTTGCTTTCAGGATTGTACATGAATTTTCTCCTGTGTGCCACATCTGGCCTGGCTTTTAGTACAGACAAAGGTTTCTCAGCTGCTGGATGTGGCCCTAGGGCAGTTCTCAGCCCTGTTGTGCAATGCCCCTTTTCCCCAAGTTCCCCTTGTAGTGGCTGTCCCCTGTGCAGAGTTATCTGGGGGCAAGCCCTTCCTGAGCCCTTGCTCCATTACAGCTTCATCCAGCTTCCCCCTCTTGGAGGGAGAGAGCTGTTCATCCCAGCCCTGCTTGGGCTTTGCAGCTCCAGTGGTGGGGCTGGAGGGAAGGAAGGAGTTAAAGGGGCCTCTTCTGAGGTGCCAGGAAGTCTGGAAATGCTTTAAGGTTGTCCTGCCCTGAGCAGCAGCAGCTCTGATTACTTGAGGCCAACATCTGGGCTGAAAGAGGGGCCTCCTGCATCCTGGGCTCCAGGGCAGGGAGAGGAGGGCTTCAGTTAGGGCAGGAGGGGGCTCTGCCTGCCCTCCCCACCCAGCAAAAGCAGGGTATTTGGGGAGCACTGCTAACCCTTGCTGTCAGTACAGCTCTTGTCCACTGCCCAGCAAGGCTCCATCATGCCAGTGAACCCCGAACGCTGGCACCTGGCAGCAGCAGGGAAGGACAGACAGCAGCCACAGCCAGGCTCGTTTTGCTGCAAACATTTAATACAAACCTGCCCCTAAGTACAGCACTGGGGCAGTGTCCCCACCACCACAGCTGGGCAGAGCCAGCCCTGCTCCCCAGTCCCCAGGGAAGCAGAGCAGGGCTTGGAGCTCAGCACCACCGGCCCACAGGCAGCTGCCTGGTCCCACAAGCTTTGTTCCTCCTCCAGTGCCAGCTCTGTGCCCCCGGGGAGCCACTGCCGCAGGCTACAAGGGAGAAGGGAAGAACCGGCCCACCACCTTCCTCGGGGCTGGCCCCTGCCTGCGTGGGGAGAGATGAGTCAGGGGTGCAAAGCGAGCTCCCTCGGGCCCCCCACCCACCCGCAGCAGCACTCACGGGGGCCGGGTGGCTGTGCCCACACAGCTCCGCAGGGTGCTGGGGAGGCAGCAGGTGCCAGCTGGGCTCAGCTGGCCTGGCTTGGGCTCCGGGGAGGCAATGGGGTGGAAGAACGGCTCTGCAGGACAGAGGGGGAACACCTATTGCACCCCAGCCCAGCCAAAGGCACCCAGGACCCTTCAGCAGCCACAGGGCAAGGGCAGGGAGGGGGCCAGGGGTCCCATGCCTCACCATGTTCACCTCCTGGAGCTGGTGTTGGCACCAGGTTCTCCTGCTCTGTCCCCACGAAGCCTCTCCAGAAGTCAGGTGGCAGTGAGAGGAGCCGAGCCACCACCTGGGCAGGGAGGGATGGAGTATGGGGATGCTGGCAGCACCCAGGGTACACCCCACGCCTCAGGGACGCCCTCACCTTGGACTGCCGCGGCGTGTCCTCCATGATGGCGAGTGGCGTGGGGTTGGCCGAGCTATGTCCCACCAGTGTCGGACCAAACACACGGGACAGGTTGAGCACGTCCATCTTGCAGTCGGGGCTGCGCGACACCCTGCGAGGAGGGACAGACAGTGTGAACACACTGCCTGGCCAAGGGGCCCTTCATCCTCAGGCCAGGTTCTCCACTGTGGGGCATGGAGCCTGGATGAGGGGCAGAGAGCCAGGAGATGGGGACAGGCCCAGGAGAGCCCCTGCCAGGATGAGCCCCTCACCTGAGCAGATGCAGCATGAGGAAGGCCAGGGTGTCCCTGTTGGCTGGGGGCAGCTTGCTCACCACGTGGCGCAGGGCTGTGCTGCAGGCGGCATCATCTGGGATGTCTGTAGTGGCACCGTGGAGCAGTGTTAGGGGAGAAGCAGCCCCTTCCCTTCCCAGCTTGGGACCCCCCCACTCACCAGCAGCCTGCAGAAAGGCAGGGTGGAGGCTGAAGGTGACCAGTGGTTCCTTGAGCCCCCGCAGAAAGTCCTTGAGCACCCCACACACCACGTGGATGTCAGCCACGCTGCTGAGGGCAGGCAGTGCACCTCCAGCCCGCAGCAGCCTCCGCTTCCACTCCCGCACCAGCTGCTCCGCACCCGGCACCCGATACAGCCCTGTCTGGGGCACAGGGAGAAGGGCTCAGCCCCGTGGGGACCACGGCATCACCGCCTCCACCGCTCCAGCCCCTACCTCTGTCAAGCCTCGCGTCTCCACCTCTGTCACACACTGCACCACCAGCGCGGGCACCAGGGGCGGCGTGGGGGGGGCGAAGTCAGCCAGCACGCCCTGGGGAGGACAATGCCGACTCCCGCTCTGTACCCACCACCCAGCCCTGTGGCCAGGGTAGGCAGAGCCCCAGCATCCCAGGGCCAGCAGCCCCACAGGGACACGGAGCAGCCCCCAAGCACTGCCATGCCCCCCCTCACCTCACGGGGCCAGGCATGGTGGTGAGGCCGGGGCGTGCAGAGGCTGGGGCACTGCTCCCGGCACTTGGGGTGCAGCAGCAGCTGGCACCGGCGGCACTTGACGGCAGCCTTCCCAAAGCGGATGCGGGAGCCACAGACACCGCACGGCTCAGGGCGGATCACCTGGAGAGAGGGAGCAGGATCAGGGCCCCCACTTCTTGCAGATACCCAGTACCACTCCTTCATCCCTCCCAAACCAGCCCCTACCACCTCCATCCATCTCTTGTGCGTGCAGAGCTGGGGAGGATGGAGGAGAGCTTTGCCCCCGTCCCCAGACCTGCTCCCCCTACCCAGCTCCTTTCTCCATAGCAGCCAAGAGGAGGGAGAGAGGCTGGGACACACACCGTTTTGGAGGTGAACTGGTGCTGGAGTGGTGGAAGGCCCTGTGGAGATGAGGGGAAGGCTTCTGGCACTGGCTGCCCCACGGAGCTGCCCTCAGTATGGCTCTCCTGCCCCGGAGCACGGCAGCCTGGATCCTCACTGGTGCCCCACACCGTGGTCAGCTCTGCAGAGAGAGGAGGCAGTGGAGGGGGCCCTGAAAGGCAAACCACCCCAGCTCCCAGCTGGGATGTGGGGAGGCTTCCCACCTGCCAGAGAGCCCCTGCAGCATCCCAGCTTCCCTGGGACAGTGGCATCTAGCATGTCTTGAGGACCCCAGTACTCCCATGGTAGGGACAAGCATCCCCCAGCAGATCCACTCCCTCCCCTGTAATGGAAGCACCCTGAAGCTGGTCCCACACCACCCATGAGCCCCCTCCCTAGCCCTTCCTGTGACCTGCACGCGTGGAGACACGATGACCCTGGCGAGAGCGGCGTCGCGGCACCAGAACAGCAGGCAGGAGGCTGCCGGCAGGACCTGGAACCTCGGCAGGAGGGGGCACGGGGGGGACACTCGCCTGCTGAGGTGGGAGGCAGTGAGAACATGCCTGGCTACAGCTGCACAGTGCTTCAGCATCTCCCCGTGAGCTCTGCTGTGCCTGCTCTCTGGCCCTGCTGTCCTGCACAGCCAGGGATGCCATCACCATGGGTACAGGGGGATACAGGTTGCAGGGCACTGGTCTAGCACAGCCCCCTCTGGTGCCGGGGGAATACAGGCTGCAGGGCACAGGCACACAGAGAGGACAGCTGAGCACCCCAGACCCCACAGCACCCACAGGCCTGCAGGACTGAAGGCTGCGGCACTGCCATCTGGCACTGGGCAGCCCACATACCCCATCCCCACCCAGGGCGCGCTGGGGTCCCTACTCACGGTGTTGTGGAGTGCCACAGAAGAACGGTGCCGCTTCGCCACCACCACGGGGCCGATCTGAGGGGCCAGGGACACACGCTGCGGACAGAGCACATGGGGTGAAGGGTAGGCAGGGACCCTCTCCCTGACTCTGCTCCACGCCCCAGAGCACCTGAGCCAAGTGGTCTCAGCCCCACAGAAGGTCTCAGTCTCACTCTGCCCCGCAGCATTGCCTGCCCCACACCAGGCATCATGGGGACCCAGGCCCCCCACCTGGGTTGGAGCCAGCCCAGGGGCTGGGGGAAGCCAGGCTAGGCCTGCAATGCAGAGGTGTGAGCGGAGCGGGGTGTGGGATGCCCGCACGTGGGGATGAATTATTGAAGAGCCCGGCTGGGCCACAGTGGAGGGTAATGGAGTTTCTATTGATCGCGGGAGGTTTGCTGAGAGACAGCACTCCCAGCCCAGCATCAATAAATTAAACCCCCTGCCAGGCTCCTTGCAGACTCCTGTGCCGGGATGGAGAAGTATCTGGGTGTGCTAACCCTGCATGGCCCAGGGCGAGCACCCCAGCCCAGGCTGCTGACCTGTGTGGGTAGAGGGTCCCAGGGGCACAGTGCAGAGCAGAGCCGGGGGATCCTCACCCACGCAGAGGCACAGACCCCACCTCCACACTAGCCCCCACGGGCTGCCACGTCCCAGCATTTCCCTCGTACCTGCCTCTCCTGGGCTTTGCGCTTCAGGGTCCGCACCACGGTCATATCAACATCCTGAAAGGCAGCAGGGAAGCTGAGGGCTGGCAGGGCTGCACGGGGCCAGATACACCCCCAGCATCCAACTCCAATGGTAGCCTGCCCCTAACCATGGCCATGCAAAGGGGCTGCCCCACTGCAGGAGTGGGACAAAACTACCCCGTCACTGCTGGGGAGAAGCTGAACCTGGGGACTTGCATCGGGTTGCTCCTTACCACATCATCCTCAGTGCGGTCGTAGCTGATGTCCGAGTGGGACAGGAGGGACTGGCATGACTCGTCCACTGCAGACGACCTGTGGAGCAAGCTGGGTGTCAGCCCAGCTGGGGCAACCCCCGCCCCCCCAGCCAGCACTTACTCATACAGCTACTCCTGCGAGCCCATGGGTGATGCCTCTGCAGAGCCCGAGCACCCCCATGCCCAGCCAGCCCCTCGAGCCCAGCAGAGGTGAGGGAGAGAGGGGCACAGCCAAGCCCAGGGCTGCCCGAGGGGCTGGGGCGAGGACCGCCAGCCCTGCTCACCTCCTGCCCGATGCCAGGGCTGTCCCAAGGCGCTGGCCAGCCAGGGCCCTGAGGACAGAGCACTGCTCCCTGCTCAGCACCCCGCTGCCCCATGGCTCCCGCATCAGGGACTCGAAGACCAGCTGAAGTTTGCGCTCCTGCGAGCGAAACGAGGTGGCGGTGAGCGGGCTGAGGTCCCCACAGCCAGCCCTACGCGGGGTACCCCTACGGCCAGCTCCCCGACCTGCTTCTCCAGCTCAGCCTCTGCCCGGTGCCGCTTCTTCATCTCCACCTCCACCTGGTTGCGGGCGTGCTTCAGCTTCACCTCCAGCGCTGCCCGCTCGGCCTCCACACGAGCCAGCTGCTCGCGGGCCCACCGTCCATCCCGCTCCAGGCGGCAGCATCTCTGGCGCGTCGCTTCGAAGCACTGAGCAATCTGGATGTAGTCTGGGGACAACGCGAGCGGGTGGCCAGCTGGGATTGGGGGGCCAGTCCCCAGCCTCCGCTGGCCGCAGAGCCGGGGGTCCCGGGGTGCCCCAGGCCGAGGGGCTGCGCGCACCCACCTTCCTCCACGCTACCGCCGAGCTCCAGCAGCTGCAGCGCCCGCTCCAGCCGGGCCAGGAGCCGCCCGCAGCGCTGCCGCAGCATCCCGCCGCCCTGGGACGGGGTGAGACACACACACACACACACACACACCCCGCCCCCGCAGCCAGGCAGCACGGCCCGCCCCCCCCCCTTCCCACCCCGCCCGGGGATTCGGTCCCCAGCCCCCGGAGCTCCTGCCCCGCGCTCTCCTCCGGCCGCCGGGATCCGCCGTACGCCCCCGGGACGACGCAGGCTCCGGGGGCGAGGGGCCCTCCCGGCCGGCCTATGTGGGCCGGGGGCCGGGGTGGAGCCCGTCCCCGGCTCCGCCTCCGCCTCCCGCCGCCACCGGGGCCCCGACCCGCCGCCCCGACGGCTGCCGGCTCGGGGGAGCCCGCCTGGGGGCCTTTGGGCGTGGGGTGCCCCGGGGTGCGGGGCAAGAGCCGTGGGCAGGACGAGGGTGCCGAGTGGGGGTCGCCTTTGAGGGCGGGTGGGGTGCCCGGGCACACCTGACGAGAGCACCTGAGGGGTGCGGGCGCAGCGGGTGCGGGGTGCTCTGGGGGTGCAGGGGCGTCGGGCGGGAGCACCGGGCGTGGGGTGCGCTGGGGGGTGTAGGGGTGCGGGAGGGGGGCTGGCTCCCGGCACCGCTTTCCCCAGCCCCGCTTCCCGGGAGCGGCGCGGGTGGGAGCCGGAGGAGCCGGTGTCCTTGTCCGCTGTCCCCCGCCGCTGTGCCCCGCATGCAAAGCGGCGGGCGGGGGCGGTGGGGACCCCCCCAGCACCGGGGCTCCCGGCCGGGGCCGTGTCCTGCAGATGGAGCCACCTCCCCACCTCAAAGCCCAGCCGCTGCCCGGCGCTGCGAGGGTGCTGTGCCCCCCCGGGGTGCCCCGTCCAGGGGCTTCCCCGGAGCAGCCCCCAGCCCCGGGCCCCCTCCGAGCCGCAGCCCCCAGGTCCTGGTGGCCCTGCGTTCTCGCGGGGGCTCCGGGCGGGGTTGCGGGGGGCCCCGGTGAATGGCAGCTCCCCCTCCTCGGTGCCTGTCCCGACCTGCTGCGAATACCGGGAATAGCAGTGGGGCTGGCGGCAGGGCTGGGCGTGCAAGTCCGTGCACACACACATGCACACACGCTCGCAAGCCCCTCGCATGCCTTCACACCTCCCCGGCTGCCTCTGACCTCGACAAGTGGTTTTGCACCCCATGGACATGCAGCAGCAGGTCCCCCCAGCACCCCGATGCCTCTCGGGGGCGGCTGCAGATTCAACAGGCTCCTCTCCCCATGCCGGTCCCACGCAGGGCCCAGGCAGTGACAAGCAAGGGGCACGGGGGAGCACCCCCACATCCCAGGGATGTGTCTGAGGCGCTTGGTGAGAAAATAGCCCAGGTTCATCCCGGGCTATAGGATCCAGGTGGCACGGACCCCACCCCAAGGGCTGAACCTCATCAGGGCTGTGCGGTGCTGGGGATGCTGCCTGATGGGGTGCTGCTGCCTTGGGTACCAGGCAGTCCCAAGGCAGGGTCCCCCTTGGGGACAGAGCCTGGCAGGGGGCTGGGACGGACTGGCAGCAACCCGTCTGGCTGAGCTCTACGCTGTGCCAGCGCGTGGGGAGCCGAGGGTGTTTCTCAGAGAAGCTCCTTCCTCCCAAGGTTGAATATGAGTCAGGTTTTGGAGCGACTTTAATTACTGCTGGATCGATAGGCTCGGCACGGCCAAGCAAAATCCAATTGCAGCCCTGGGGGCCTGCCTGCTCAGCCGTCCACTGCCTGCTCAGCCCTCCGCTGCCTGTCTCCGGGGTGGCATGCACTCCCCGGCTGCAGGCGCTCCCCAGCACTTGCCGGCCCAGCACCCAGCCCCGGGAGGTGGAACCCCATCCTGCACATGGAGACAGCACCCTGCTTGCTCAGCCCTAGCAAGGAACACACATCCCCCGGAGGCAGGGCAGCAGACGGAGATGGCCCAGCCTCGCAGGGCATGGCCAGTGCCGCCCGGGGGACCTCACGCACCCCTGAGGACCTTCCCTCACCCAATGCATGGAGCAGGTCTGTGGTCCCCAGACCCGCCATGCACCCTGGGCACAAGTCCGGGAGCCTCCAGTAGGGCAGAGTGGCCATGGCAGTGTGCAGGCAGCCTCTCTCATGCCCAGGGATGGGAGGGGGGCACTCGCCACCCACCCTGTGCCCCCCCCGCCTGCTCCCCCCCTCCCAAGCCACCCCGGCTTGGCCAGGCGCTGCATAAATAGCTGTTTGTGTCTCTGCTCGGCCCCTGCGTGGGAAATAATATCGGCTGATGGAACATAATGCCCTGCTTCACATGTTCAATTTTATCATTTTCCGAGGCAGGCAATCTTCGTTTAAAGCTGAATGGGCTGGGGAATGTTAATGAAGCGCCGGCGCTGCTCTGCACCGCGCTTTATCTCTTTGAGAATAATTTGGGTGAGCTCGGAAATAGAGTTCCCAGTCCCAATTCAAGCGGCGGCAGCACCGCATGCCGATAAAAGTGTAATTCCTGGCCAGCGCGTGGCCCTGAATACATGACAACTTAACCCTTGGGGCCCCGTTGGGGTGGTGCTGTCCGCAGCTGCCTGCCTGTCTGCATCGGGCCCGGCTGCCCTGTATGCCCAGCACCAGCCTTGGTGCTCAGCCCGGGCAGGATGGGGTCTATCACTCCTGCTCGCCAGGGCTGTGGAGCGAGGCGTGCAGCCCGGGGAGGAGAGATAAGAGGGCAGGAGCAGAGCTGGAGGAAATCAGTCTCCCTGGACAGACAGGACCCCACAGGCGGATCTGCGGCAGCACCAGTCCACAGGGTGCCGGGGGATGGGCACTCTGCTGGGAGACGGATGCCCCAGATCCAGGGATGCCCAGGCACAGGGATCAGGGAGGGATGGGGAGAGGGAAGGGGGTAGGGGCTGGGCTGGGGGATCAGGCTGGAGGGAGGCAGCAGGGGAGATGGGTTCAAGAGAGCAGCCCAATGCGTGAGCATCCCATCCTACAGAGACTGGCAGAGCAGGGTTGGGCACTCATGGGCTGAAGGCACACGCCTGCCCCGACGTCTGAGTGAGGGCCTCCCCCAGGAAGGCCCTGGGCCCCGGTGGTGACAGAGGGCAGCGAGGTGAATTTGCAGGAGGTGTTTGCTGGTCCATGGGAGAAGAAATGCAGGTCAACAGTAGCAGGCAGCTTGAGCCCCAAGGAGAAAGCCTTCGGTGGTCTGCCTGCTCCTGCTCTGAGTCTGTCCACAGGGCTGGCTCCAGCTCCCACCAGCCGTGCTCTTGCAGTGGGTCCCTGCATGGGTGACCCTGGGGCCCTGCCCTCCCTGTCCTGCGTGCAGCTCCCTTGGGCTCCAGATGCAGTGGATGGGTGTTGGTGTTCTCAGGGCAGCACAGCACCCTCCAAGTGATGGTCCCCATGTCCTGGACCACCCCACCCTGAAGATGCTGGGCAGGGGATGCCTTGGCCCATCGAGGGGTCAGCAGAGCACCTCAGGCACCAGCCTGGGCCCCCTCCAGTGGGGCAGCGAGTGGGTGCCGGGACAGACCCTTCCCTTGGGAATGAGCAGGGCGGGCAGGTTTCCAGCACCGTTAATCAAGGCTGCGAGAGCCGGGATTAATGCGCACTCCAAGGCTCTCCAGTCCCAGCTGTGATCCAGCCCTCTGCTCTCAGCCAGAGCCGCCTCCACGCACTGAATTATCAGCCTGAGTAATTAAGTGGAGAGCTTTGTTTTAATGCAGACATCTGATGCCTTCGCACCGAGGAGCACAACAACTGTCGCGGGTGTTTATGCTCCGTGCAACACATCTGGCTCACAGGGAGAAAATCCATCTCTGCTGCTGTGTGAGATTAAAGGGAATGCGGCCCGGGTGTGGAGAGAGGAGGGATGGCTCGGCAGCCAGCGTGGCAGGCAGGATTCCTCCCCGAGCATCGCCCCACCGGCTCCTCGAACCCTGCCAGCAGGAGCCTGTGGTCCAGGGCTGCCCAGCAAAGCACACATCCCCTCCGCTCCTCAGAGCGCAAGGCAGCACAACATGTTGTGAGAAGAGGGATAATTACAGGCTCAGAGATAAATGGAAATAGGGCAAAATAAAACATAGGTTTATCAGAGGTAGATGGTGCATGGCTCACCTGATACCTGCTGCTGATAAGGGAGCTGGCTTTTGGGGGAGGAGGGATGCAGATCTCAAACCAGCTGCTGTGCCATGCAGAAAATTGTTGCTTTGGACAGATTAGGGGATTAGCACCAGCACGAGGAGCTGGAAGGAGGCTGGTGTGGGAAGGAGCAGGCTGCGGGGAGAGAGGAGATAGCAGGAAGGGAAGAGGCTGCTGCTGGGACCACTGCAGATGTGCCTCATTTGATGGCTTCTTCTGTCACCCCAAAAGTGGGGGGCGTGGGAGGGATCTGCTGATGCCACAAAAACACAGAGCTTTTCTCTCTGCTCGGCCCCTGAACGACTGGGGCTCTGCTCATCACACCCACCTGGGATGTCTGAATGGTCTCACGGATCTTTAGTGCCTTTCTTATGGAGCAGCTTAGCTGGGCAGGCGCTGGGGTGAGCTGTGCCTTCACGAGCCCCTTCCTCACTGGCTTCTCCTGGCATCTCGCAGCTCCCAGGGACCCCACCACTTTGTGGGTGTTGGCAGCAGCAGGACTCCCTCGCTTGCTGCCCCACGGCAGGGCTGTTTCCGTGAGAGAGCCTGCCATCACCTCCAGCACCTCCAGCCCCTGGCTCCTTGGCACACCCAGGACAGGGAAGGGGCTGTCGAGGCCGAAGGGGATGGCAAGAAGGACTCCTGGGTGAGGGGAAAGGAGGCTCCAGCCGGGAGTGTAACTGCTGTGTGCGGTGCTCCCAGTGTGAGCATCAAAGGAACCCCATCGGGAGAAACTGTTTTCAAGGAGAAACACTCCAGGCGGTTTCCAGCAAAAACCACACACTCTGGGCTGCTCCCCCGCTAAGCAAAACATGTCGGTATTTGGCCTGGGACCTCTGACCCTGTGCTGATCTGGCCAAGGAGCAAATGCCGTTGCGGTTGAGCGAAGTTGCCTTGCCGAGGCTCATCCGGCTCCCTGCGGCGTCGAGCAGCCAGGGCTGGTGCAGCTCTGCTCCCCAGCAGGGCTGCCCACGGGGACTGGGAGGTGCTGCTCTTGGGCACAGGGACATTTGAGAGCCTTTGGCAAAAATCTGGTGACAGAAATGGAGCTGGGGGAGTTCGGATGAGCGGCACAAAACTAGCCAGCTCTCAGGCAACCCCGGGGTAATTTGAGACTGGGAAATTCGAGCTGAAGCAGCAGGGGCCGCACAGCCACCTCCAGGCAAGCAGGCTGATTTATTGCCTGTATGAGCCGAAATGGCTGCCCATGCTGGGCAGACAGGCAGGCCCAGATCCCCTGCCTGGAGACGCTCATGGCAGAAGATCAGAAATGCCATGCAAAGGAGACGCACAGGAATGGCTTGAGACGTGCCAGCCAGTCGTACCTGGCTCGGCATGACGGCTGCCCACACTCGATGCCACTTCCCAGCCAGAGCTCTGCAGGCAGAGCCCGTGGCAGGAGCAGAAGAGCCCTGAAGCTGCAGGATGGCCCTGGGCACATGGAGGTGGTGGCCCCAGATGGGTGCAGCGGGGCACCAGGCTGGCTACGGGCACTGCCCCATGGGGACTGGAGCTGCGGCCTGTTCACCTGGGATGGGAGAAGAGGGGCTGCCACCACCAGCGCTGCGTACACCAGTGTCACAAGATGCCACCATGCTCCCCTTGTGTCCCCGGCCTGCCCCATCACGCTTGCCTCCTTGGCTGCACCCAGCGCAGGCGGGGGACAGCTGTCCCTGCCAACTGGAATTAATTCCCTGAGATGTTATATCAAATGCTTTAATAAAAGCCTGATACATCACACCTCTTGTCTCCTCTCCATCAATTCATTTAGCAATTTTACCCAAAAAAGGCAATCAAGTCGGACTGGGCAGATTTATTCTGTGTGAGCTCCGAGCACATATTTATTGCTCCCCATTCCCTTGCCCTCGAGGTCCTCAGAAACATTTTTCTCTTAATATTTGTTCTATTATTTTACTAGGGATGAAGCTCTGTTGATGGGCAGTAATTGCCTGAACTGCCCTGCCTTCCTGTGATGGAGATTGGTACCTTACCGGTGGCTGCCTCCTGCTACCCTGCTCTCCTGTCCTTCCTCGGCAACATTATTGACAGGGAAAGTTCATTAACAAGCCCCTTAATGACTTCAGCCGTGCCAGCCCAGCCCACAACGCTAACCTCTCCTGTGGTTTCCCTTGGTGGCTGCTTGCAGGAGGAGACATCGCAGGGTGTTTTCTGCATCTCCAGAGCCGCGTGGGTGCCCAGGCCACTTCTGAAACCCTGCTGACTCCCCTCGCTAGCAGATGCTGCCCCTGCATGGGCTCTCATCCTCCCTGTTTTGGGGGAACGACCCCTCTGGGCAGGCTGTGTTGGCCAGGCGGTGCAGGGGAGGTCTGGGTCCCCAG
The DNA here is from genome assembly GCF_947461875.1 of Haliaeetus albicilla. Taxonomy (NCBI): domain Eukaryota; kingdom Metazoa; phylum Chordata; class Aves; order Accipitriformes; family Accipitridae; genus Haliaeetus; species Haliaeetus albicilla. Next base: position 18,907,282 of record NC_091486.1, read on the forward strand.
TGGCGGAGAGCTTTTGGGGGATCCTGGAAGCATCCCTGAGCCCACCTGCCCCCTGGCAGGGCTCCCCCGTGCCGGTGTTTGCTCTGCTGCCTGCCATCCCGGTGCCCGCAGCCTTGTGAGCCAGGCTGGCGCCGAGCCAAGCGCGATGCCGGGATTAGGCACTGCCTCCTACAAATGAGCTGTTAATTATCATAATCTGGTAATTGAGAAAAATCTAATTATGCAAAGCTAATGGATTTAGAGCTGTGCTGGGGAGCACAGGCCAGGGGAGCGCAGCTGGGCAGGGCCACCGTTGCCGGCCCGTGGCTGCAGACACCACGGGGTCTTGCAGTGCCTTTTGCTCCATTCCGGGCCCCACTGGGTGCCCGGCCAGATCCGAGCATCCTCAGGAGAGAGCCCAGCCCTCTCGGCCCCCCTCCAGCCCCACTGGGCCTGGGCACCACCTCCTTCCCGTGCCCGGACATCCTCGCCTCTGATTTCCCCATCTTCCCTCCCGGGAGGTTCCTGTGCCCAATGTGGGGAGCAGAGTGGGAGAACACAGGCCCCCTCCCAGCTTGGGCATCCTCCCCCATCCTGACCTGTCCTCCCCAGCCCCATGGATGCTCCAGATCTCCATTCTGCTCCCACTGCCAGCGAAACAACGCTGCGGGATCTGCCCAGGTAGGTGCCTGCGTGGCAAGGCTGGTAGGGAAAGGCAATACCTTTTACTAGACCAACTGAGATGGTTCAGAAAAGGAGATAAGCTTTTGGGTACACGGGTGCTTCTCAGTACTCACAGGCAACTGTTTTCCTCAGCTATATCGCTGGCTCATAAAAGATTTTGCTTCTTCCTGCACCCCTCGAGGGTGAGGGATGCTGAGCTGTGCCGGCCCCAGCACTGTGCCAGAGCTCCTGGCCTCAAGGTAGCGCCACACCAGAGAGCCGGCCAGCATCCCCGCGGTGGCATGCAGGTGGTACCAGCACCTGGTGCTCCCCTGGGGTCTGTGTCACTGCCCCCCCGAGTGCCCTGCCATCCCCTATCCTTGCCCTGTGCTGGCGGGAGCCTGCTGCCTCGCAGCTTTTGGGGAGCCCAGAGGAGGTTCTTGAGCCCCAGGGTGCAGGAGCTGTGATGAGAATGACACTCAGCACCTCGGCTCCTTGGCCAGCCCGATGTCTCCGAGCTGTGCTCCTGCAAGGCTGATGCAGAGCTTGGGGGCCCACCACATCCCCGTGGCCAAAGAGCCGCTGCCTCCCAAGACACAGCTGCCCACGTACCTCTCCTGAGCCCGGGGCCATGCAGCCCTGCCCCGGGCGGCTTCTATATGCCCTGGCAGGGGGATGTGAGGAGTTTGCCTGCCTCTCCCTCCCGGGGGAGCCCACGCTAAGTGCACAGAAATGGTGGAAGTAGAGCAGGACTCCAGCTAATTGCCTGCACCCCCAGGGGACAGGCGCTGAGAACGCCCCGAGCTTTCCAGGATGTTTAAGCCTCTGGCTCCGGTTCCTGCAGGATGCGGCAATCACTAAGTACGTCTGTGGTCTCGGCACTCAGCGAGCTTCCCTCTCGGGGCAGGGTGCGGGCAGCACCATGCCGCACTGGTCCCACCCCAGCACTGGCACAGGCTGCCTGCCGCACAGCCCAGCCCGCCTGCCTGCCCGTTGGCCGTGCCGGTCATCCACTCCTCAAACCTCCTCCAGCACCTTGGGCTTAGCAGGGAGAGGCAGAGCCGTCTGGCAGCATGTGGCTGGAGGAAGACCAGAGGGCCCCCCCATGCCCCTGGGGTCCCCCCCAGCCCTTGGCATCCCTTCCTGCGGGGGGCTGCCCCGATGAGCACCCAACATGCGATGCTCCGGCCCCGCAGCGGCGCCCGTGCAGCCTGGAGGAGTTTGCCGGCCGCTCCACCCTCCATGGCATCCAGCACATCTTCCGGCACCGGCGCTACACTTCCCGAAACCTGCTGTGGTTGCTGGCCTTCCTGGGCTCGCTGGCCCTCCTCATCCACGCCTATGCCAAGTGCGTGGGCTTCTACTTCCAGTACCCCCACAGCACCCAGCTGGAGGAGGAGACGGCGCGCAACAAGACCTTCCCCGCCGTCACACTCTGCAACCTCAACCCTGCCCGCTTCTCGCAGCTCTCTGGCCATGACCTGTATTGGGCAGGGGAGATGCTGGGTCTCCTGGATGGGGCTGGCCAGCCCCTGGTGCTGGAGAGCCAAGAGAAGAGCAGATTGGAGGCTCTGCTGGGGACACTGGCCATGAGCGAGGAGGAGAAGAGCCGCCCCTTCGACCTGGAGGAGTTTTATGGGCGCGTGGGCCACCAGCTGGACCTGGGCGAGATGCTTGTCCACTGTATGTTCGGTGATGAGGAGTGCAACGGCAGCGACTTCCAGACAGTGAGTGCCCAGTGGCAGGACATCCCGGGGGGGCAGGGAGGGCTGGGCACAGCCCCTGTGCCCGCAACCACAGCCTGGGGCACTGCTGGCATGCTGACAAGGGGATCCTAGCCCCCGATGACCGGGGATCAGGGGTGTGGAAAGTTGCCAGGGGCTGGTTTTTGCAGGCTGTAAGGCTGCCTGGTTTGACGTGGGGTTTGTCGGGGCTGGGGCAGAGCCTGTGCAGAGCAGGGGTGCGCTGGGCTGGGCTGGGCTGGGGGTGCTCTGGCAGGGCTTGTGCTGTGAAGCCGAGCTGAGAGGCACAGGGAAAAGGTGGGCTGGGGAGCCCAGCCCTGGGACTTGCCCAGCCTGGATCAGCCCCAGCAGAGGCAGGCTGTGACCCGCAGCCTTGCTCCAGCCCAGCCGGGAAGCCTGGCTCCTTACCCCTCCCGTGGGCTCTGGGGGAGAGCCAGGCTCCCGAGGGCTTGTGGAGGGAGGGAAGGTAGATCCCTGTCTGGAGGGCTTTGGAAGGGAGCAAAGCATATCCCATCCTAGCAGAGCAGGGGCCAGGGGATGGGCTGCATCTAGGCAGTAGGGTAAATGAGTGGATGGAGGCATAATCCTGCCCTCCCAGCCAGCATGGGGATATGCCTGTGGGCACCAGCACAGGGAGGTGGCTGAGCTCTAGTGTTATCGGAGCTGGAAGAATTACAAAACTTGTGAAAGTCCCGGTGATGGATGCCACACAAGCGCCCTCGCCTCAGATGCTCAGCACAGGTTTGCACAGTCCCAGTTCGGCTAAGGGTGAGAGAGAGCCACAGCCCTTGCGTAGGGGTCCAGGGAGCCACCCGTACCCCGCTGGGGTGGGGAGAGCCAACCCACAGGGGCAGGCAGGGCTGTGCAAGGACAATGACCCACGCCGGGAGCTGGCACCCCAACCCTGCCATGCCACTGGCTGGTGGGCAGCCTGGGGGGCTGCCTAACCCTGCCTGCAGCCTCCCCGGGGCACCGAGTGGGTGCCCACCGCTGCCGTGCTGGGCTCTCCTGGCTGGCAGCCGCTGCTGGCTGGCAGATGCAGCGCTGCGAGTCGGGAGGGTCTCTAATTTAGCGTGACGGCTCCGCTCATCGCACTAATGAGAACAAAGCCGGTCTGCTGCGCAGGGCCCTGCAACCAGGTGTTAGGCAGCTGGCGGGAGGCACAGCCGCGTGCCGGGAGAGCGCCGACGGTGAGGGGGGACCCGCAGCCGCCTGCATGGGCCAGCTCATGCAGGGCCGTGGCCACCGCTAGAGCCAGGCTCCTGACACCCTCCATCATCTTCCCACCGGCCACAGAGCCGCCGGTGCCCAGCTGGGTGCCGCAGGGCTTGGGTGCATGTCACCCTGGTGCGCCGGAGCCAGGCGGGCATTGCGTGGGGATGCGGGCAGGGCAGAGGTGATGCCCAAGAGGGAGCCACCACCTCCCCTCCTCTCTTCTTTGCTCCTGAGTCAACAGCTGAGGATTACAGGGCTGTAAACAAGGGGATCAATGGTGCTGATGGGAACATTTCCTGGTAATAGCTCCGGCCTGTAAAACACAGCGCAGGGGGAGGAAGGGGAGGCTCTGCTCTCAGAGCTGTTAACCCTTCCCACTCGCAGCCATGTGCTGGCTTCTTGGTGGAGAGGGCTCGGACTCGGGCTTGCTGGGGCCAGGCTGAGTGCCCCAGGCCGGGTGCCCCAGGCCAGGCAAGGGCTGGGTGCTGGTGGGGTAGAGGCTGTGCCCCGAGGGCAGCAGTGCTGGCGGCTCGAGGGGCTATTCCGGCCCTGGGGGCTTGGGTGACCAGCCGTGGGCCAGGCTGCTGTGCCTCGGCTTGGGCAGGCACCCTGAGCAGAGCCGAGGTGATGTGCAGCAGTGTGCCTGGCCGCTGGGCACGCAGCAAGGTCAGCGTTTGTCAGCAGTGGGATGCCGAGCTGGTGATGCTGGAGGAGGTGTGCCGACCTCTGTGGCTGCGGGGTGGCTGGCCTGCACTGCTCGGAGATGGCTGCGAAGAGGCAAGTGTCATCCCAAGGAGGAGCTGCCAGCACTGACGGGAAATGTTCGTGTCGTCGTAGAAGGATGCTCAGCCCTGGTCTGTGGTGCGTGGGAAGACAGGGGCTGCTGCGGGCAGATGGGAGCAGCCACTGTGGCATTCCCTGGCTCCTGAGCAGGGCAGAGAGTGCCGTCAGCCCTGCCCGGCAGCCTGGTCTGCAGGGCTTCAGACAGGTGAAGAGGCCTCTTTCTGCTGTTTGCAGGGGAGGGTGCCCAGGTGGGTTTCCTTGACCTTCCTCAGGCACCTCCTAGGGCACATCTACCAGGGATTCCAGCCTGTTCTCTTCACTACCATCCCCCTGGGAGGAACAAGTACCCCAGCAGGCTCAAGGCTCGGGCACCAGCCCTGCCCCGAACTCTCACCGCTGCCCATGCCACAGCTGCTCACCTCACTGCCAGCCACCTTGCTGCTCACCTCCACGCACAGGCTGCCCTGAACGTGCCACAGCCCCTGCACACATGTCTGGCTGTCCCATCACCCCAGCATCAATGCCTGCTTGTGCCCTCCTCCGCAGGACTCCCTGTCACCGGTGCCACCCCAGGACAATGCCCTGCAGCCACACAGCCACACCACTGCGTGCTGCACGCTGTCCCTACCACCTGAGCAGGACAGCGGGTGGTGAGTGCTTGGCACTCGAGTAGATGCCTGCATCCCTCGGGGGACTTGGCCTGGCCACGGTGCCCTCCACTCACCCTGCTTGGGGCTGGCAGGTAAATGTCAGCCTATTTTTATCTGCTCCCTCATGGGGCGGCTGTTCCTTCCATTTGGATGAGCAGATGTACCTCCATTTCTCATCCCGCTGGGGACCAGGGTTAATCTCCCTGAAATTCACCTTCCCTACTTCCTGGAGCTGCCCTCCCCGGGGCTGAGCAGTGGGAGATCACAGACTAATCCTCCCAAAATGAGCCGGGCTGCGGTGGGCTCTCCATGTCACACCGTGGCTCCCGAGAGCATCACCTGCGGGCGGGGAGGGCCAGCTCCCCCCTGCAGGCTGGCAGGGGCTGCCTCCTGCCAGCGGCTCAGCGAGGCTGCACGGGGCCAGGCTGGCTGTGGAGGATGGAGAAGGCGCTGGGGTGGAGCGGGGATGTGCCATGGGGTTTGCTTCCTGCTGGCTCGCTGTGGGGCTGTGGACACGGGACTTGGAGGACGACCCAGGCAGCACTGAACAGCATCGGTGCAATGTGTAGCCAGAAGCACAGGTAATGGGGCTGCAGCCAAAACACCCCTGGTGAGCACCGCCTGTGTAATTATACCTGTTTCCAGTGGTTTTCCCAGCCAGTGCAGACCAAGGCACCGCTGAGGGGCCGGCATGGCGGCCACGGCCACGCACTGAGTGATGGTGTGTGTAATAGCAGGGCTGGCGGGTAATAGCAGCCTTGGAGTCCATCAATAACCCCGCTCCCTGATGGATGCCTCCCTCCCCTCTCCTGGCACAGCCGGCAATTAGTTACAGCGATGCTTGCCACTCTCCCCACCGCATCGGCACCGGTAGCGCCAGGGCTTTTGGCAGGGTGTGGAGGTGGCTGTGCAGGTCATCCAGGCACCCTCACCTTCACTCCCACCCTCGTGCCTCAGACAAGAGCGGATATTTTAATGTTCTATTAATAGTTTTACCCCCTTAAATTATTGATCTGAATTTACAGCCAGAGCTGCCAGCTTCACAACAGGCTTTCTCAGGAATCAATCTGGGATGCTGCACAGGAGATTGGGGGCAGAGGGGAGGGTGGGGGGTAAGCCAGCCAGGCTTGGGGCATGGCGCAGGGCTGGGCATGGGGGGCAGGACGGTGTGGGGCTCCCCGGGCACCCTGCTCACCTCCCGCCTCTGCTGAGCTGCCTCAGGATGATGCTCTCAGTGCTTTTCCTTTGTGAATGCTGAGCCCAGGCCCTTCCTTCCTGGCTGGCAGGTGCCAGCAAGCCCTGGGCAGCCGGCGGGGATGGCACTGCTATCTCTGCCGCCCAGCCGCTGCCTGCCTGCTCCCACCCAGCTGCCTACGGGAGCATCTGTGCTCAAGCTCACCTCCCTGAATTATTTAAAGCTTCCCTGGGTGCCGCGGGAAGATGATAACGTCGGAACCGGGGATGGATGGGGAGCTGGGGCAGCCGGTGGGGAGCTGCTCCTGCCCGTGCTCAGGGTCTGTGCCACCCCCCGGACAGGTCCCTCTGCAGCCAGGCTGGCTTTGGGGACAGGGCTGACCCCCCCAGAGAAGCCGGCATGGGGCTGTGACCCTGCGGCTGGTGGAGGAGACGTCACCGACACGGGAGACGAATGCGTTGCCCCTCCTGCGAGCACCCAGGATTGTCCCCAAGGGTGCAGGCGGGCAGGTCACACCGGCGGGCAGGGAGCCGAGGCAGGCAGAGGCGGCAGGGCCAGGCAAGGTGCCCCGGCATGGGGGTGGCGTGGCGGTGGGGAGGGCGGGAGGGGGTGCGCAGGTGGGAGAGCCCCCGGCCCTCTCGAGGCTGATTGCAGATCCGCCTGGCAGGGGATGCGGAACCTGCCGAAACGGCGGATTTAATTATCTCCGCGGAGCAGCGGGAAACCAGCACGCGGGGAGGGGGTGGTGGGTATGCGGGGCTGGGGCGTCTCGCAGGGGGGACAGCGAGGGCTTGATCTAGCAGGGCTGTGCCCCCCACAGCCTCCAGCCCCACGGCAGCCACCCACTGCTCCCATGCCGATAACCCCCCCTCCCGCCTCCCCTGCGGGAGGGGCACAGCCCCACGCTGAGTCAGGGTCCCCATGTGGTGCTGGGGACCCCCTCGGCCATGCACCCCCTCGCAGCCCCCTCCCCGGCCCCAGCACTGCTCAGTATGCTGCACGCTCCCTCTGGGCACTGGGCAGGAACTCTTCATTTCACACATCGTTTCCTGCTGCTGCTGCTGCAGAGCCACCCGCAGTCCCATCCCCGTCCCCCCTCGGCTGCCCCTATCCCCATCCCCTCGGCGTCAGCCCCTCAGCTGGCGCCGGGACTGCTTGGTGCTCGCTGCCATCCATGTGCCCTTGGCACGGCCCATGGCCATCACACCCTGTCCCCTGGGCACTGTCCCTTTGTCACCACCTGCCAGCCCCCTACACTCAGCACTAATCCCTGGCACCATGCCCCATCCCCTCCACCCTGTCCCCTTATCACTGCTTGCCATCCCTCTCCCCTTGGCTCTTCCAGTCCCCCCCACGCCCCCTTGGCCCCTCTCCTTGCCAAGGGGCGCTCCCCACTGCCAGCCCAGCCACACTACCCCTGCCTGCTCTGCTCTGCGCCTCGGTGGGGGAAAACCCTGCTATTCTCCCGAGAGGTGGGCCCTGGCATCCCAGCCAGCCTGGACCTGGGGTGCTCCTTGTTGCCCCAGCTGCTGCAGCACAGAGGGGTGCCTGGCCCCGGCGGTCCCCAGGTGTGGAAGAGTTAACAGGCAGGGCCGGTTTGCCCGCCTCACCAGGCAGGAGGGGCTGGGAGATGAGGGAGCAGCAGGAGAAACCAGGAGTGATCAATACCGTGTGCTGGAGCTGTGCACAAATCGCAGCTCGGAACCATAAATCTCCCTCCCATCACAGGCGATGAGGATGAGAGAGGAGCTTATCTCCCAGCTGCGGCGCTGCCAGCCGCTCCTCCTACACGCGCCCCGCCACACGCCGCCATGGGACTGCGCCAAGCCGGCCGGGAGCTGCAGCCCCCCATCCTGCCGGGCACCCCACGGCCTCCGCAGGGCAGGTGGTGGGTCAGCGGTGGGGAGGCTGGCAGCTCCCGGGTATGTATATAGCTGGGCTGCATCCGAGGGGAGCAGGCACGCATGGCTTCAGCCAAGGGCTGGAGGCCAGGGTGATGGGCTGCCTCTGGGCAAGACATCCTGGTCCGGCTGAAGCCGCTCTGGCTCTCCGGCTGCTCCTGCCAGCCGCCTGAGATGAATCATCCCGGGCGAGTGAGTCAGCTGCCGGCCCCCCGGCCCGGCCCACCTTGGCAGCAGGGCTCGGCAACAGCATCCGCTGCTCTTCCTCACCCACCCCTCGGCACAGCGGCGGGGCTGTCGCTGCTTGGCTTTCTGCAAGGGAAGAGCAGCGTGGGGGACATCCAAAGGCTTGGGGAGGGACAGACAGCATGAAGGACTCGTCAGGGTCCCCAAGAGTGACTCCAGTGCTTTGCATGTCCCTTCCCAAGCCAGAAGCCCGCTGACCCCCATCTGAGCACCAAATGCTCCAGGCAGGCTCGGACCACAGGCACGTGGCAAGCAGCCTGTCACTGGTGTCTGGCCAGGATCAATTTAATCCGTCCAACCCAAGGAAATCCAGCTCAGCCTGTTCTGGAAAGCACCAGCAGCAGGCAGGCAGGCAGGCTATGCTTGCGACCCTGTCCCACGGCCCTGGCCAGCCTCCAGCTGCCCCGGTACAGCATGACTGGTCACTTGCCAGAGCTGGGGTGAGGCCAGGGCTGCTCTGGCTGCATCCAGCTCACCACGGGCTCTGTGCCGGCAGGCTGCTGCCCAGAGCATCCCCCAGCTGAGCCAACCAACATCCCCACACCCAGAGGAGGGCACACACGCTGCCACTTGAACTGCTGCATGTGAGCCTGGGGGCTCCTGCCAGAAAAAGCCCAGCCCTGTGCAGGCAGCGCTGGGCTGTGGTGCCCTGGTCAGGGGAGGACCAGGACCCATCACTGGGCAATGCCCGCACCCAAGCAGGAGGCAGTCCTGGCTGCCAAGGGCTGGCAGCTGCCACCATCATGCCCAAGAGCCTGGGCTGGCATGGGTGACGTGACACTAGCCCAGTGTGGCATCGGCCATGAGCTGAGCCCCTGAAGCAGGCAGGTCAGGATGCTGGGACCCTGGGATCTCCCAACCAAGCCTGCTCAAGAGCAAATGGCTGTGCAGTCAGCAGCTGAGCCAGGATGGATTTATTGATCCAGCATCCACAGGGGCGGGAGCTGGGAGTGGCTCGGGCTTTGATCAGCCTCCTGCAGATGAGGCAGACATCAAAGGCTGGTGCGTGGGCAGTGGTGGCCTCTTTCCGGGACAGCAGGGAAATCCGGCTGCTGTCCTGCTGGGCATGGCCTGGGCTGGGAGCCTGGCTGCCCACGGGGAGCTGGGGCTGGGCTTGGGCAGCCAGAACTGGCACCCCCACCCTTTCTGGTGGTGCTGGGGAAAGGAAAGGGCTGGCAGGGGCCAGGGCATCCCTGGATGAGGAAAATCTCCGGGGAGGCAGGGGGTGCCACGATGATGGGCAGCCAGCCTCCCTCTCTGTGCTGCCGGCATTGGGGCATCCACCATCCCTGGGAAAAGCAGCAGGCCAGGCTGCAGCTGCGTCCCAGGGGATCACGGGCAGCAGTGTGGGGCAGGGTTGGCCCCATGGCTGTGCCCAGCTCTGCCCCAAAGGTGGAGGAGTGGGACAGGTGAAGGGAGCAGGGCAGATGTTAGTGCAGCTGCTAAGCAGGGGTGACAGGTGGGATAAATGAGCCCGGGCTCTCCAGGGGCCAGTAGATTAGAATCAATAGGAAGCAGGAATAATTTATTTGTTTGATATCGCCTGTTAATTAACTGGGCTGATGTGTGTGATGGGGAGCGGCAGGAACCCCTCCACCTGCTCAGCTGGTGCCTCTCCATGGGAGCTTAGAATGGCGTGGGGAGTCCCGTCCCCACCAGCGCAGGACCCATCCCCACTTTCAGCACCGGGGCAGGACGGGGACAGGAGGGGATGGCATGCGAGAGACGGCATGCGAGAGCTCCCGCAATGGCTTGACCACCTGCAGCAGGGCACGAGGCAGGGAAGGGGCGCGCACGGGGACGCTGCATGGCTGGAGGGCCAGCAGTGCGCATGGTGCCCTGGCTCAGCATCCCCTCCCTGCCCTGGGAGGCTGCAGGGAGCAGGGGGTTGGGGCTGCAGGCACCACCAGACCTCATCCTGCGCCTCCCCGGCTGCTGTGGCACTGGTGCGGGCCACGTGCCCACTCCACCAGCCGAGCGTGCCTCTGACCCGGGCCACATCTGAGGGCTGCCTCCACCTCCTCCCGCATCTGCTCTGTCCCCAGGGCGGCTGGCTGTGGGCTCACGCACGTGTCGCCCACGCTCCTGGCACGCGTCCTTGGCCCTGCTTCGCCCGCATCCTGCCGGGCTCGCCCGCGTCCTTGGCAGCCCTGGTGGGAAGGGCTGTGAGCGCAGCTGGCTGGAGACTTGCCCCAAGGCAGTGGCACCCTTGCTGGGGTGCAGGCACACAGCTGTCCCCAGGCCCCCGCTGACAGGGTGCTATGCTGCCCTGGCTTCATGGCCCTGCCTCAGCCCCCTGGCCCCAGGCAGCACCATCACCTTCCTCTGTTTTTTTTTAAAGAATAACATTTCTGCTAAATACTTTAATCAGATTAGTAGCAGTGTGTCTGCAGTGCTGTTAAATCAATGCTCCCCAACACATCTCGGCGGCTAGAAATCAATTACTGTTTAAGCCGTGCCTTGGTCCCTGGCCTGCGATCAATATGGGAGATGTATTACTCTCCCAGAGTCTTTCCCACTAAAAACCTTTCATTTGTATAACAGGAGCTCAGGCAAAGTACCGGTGCCCTCCCTTCCCGCCTGCTCCCTGGGGACCAGACAGCCCCATCCCAGCCTGGTGCTGGGCAGCTGCTGGGGATTAGCTGGCTCGGGAGCTGTGTGCCACTGGGTTGGACAGTCCTTGCTCCATGGGGAGATGTGCAAGACTGGGTCAGCACAAAGGGGTCCCCCACACACTGGGGTGGCAGGTTGGAGACCCATGAGCAGGGGTGCCTGGAGACCCCCAGGCTGCCTGGCCCCTGCTCCAGTGTGGCTGGATCCCCTGCCTGCCCCAGTGCCAACTGCCCCGGGTTCTGCCCAACACTGCATCCCTGACCAGGGCACTGCCAGACCCAGGCACCTCACAGGGAGGGCACCACCACTCCCCCTCGTGCCCCAGCCCCAGAGCTTTGCCCCTCTTCAGCCCCCTCTCCCCACAGGGCTTTTGACTCCCTCCTCCATCCTTGTCCCATAATTTGGAGATTGAGCTCCATTATTCATGATAAGGATCTTTAATTAGCTGTGAATATTAATGACTTACTCTGTAATTAATCATGCTTTGCATGCTGTGGAGGGGGTAGCTCCCACCACTACCATGGCTAAGTATGGGTGGGGAGACCCGCTCCAGCGGCAGGGGCAGCCCCAGGGTCTCACCCCATCCCGGGTGAGATGCGGGGCTCGGGGTGAGGTTGCATGGGGTGCTAGCTGAGACCCTGCATGTGGGGCAGGTGCCACCAGCCAGTCCTACTGCTTTGGGGTCAGCACCCCCACCCGCCCCATGGGGAGAAACTGGCCCTCCACAAACACACTGGCAGCTTCCCAGCCGGAGGGTCCAGACTCCCGCCCCCAGGCTGGGGCTGAGGGGTGCTGTGAGGCACAGCAGGGTGCTGCTTTCACCCTGCCTCCTGCCCCGGTCCTGCTTCAAGAGCTGGGGCAACCTGGGCTGTGCTGGCATCATATCCCCCCACCCAGCTCCTGGGAGTGCCTGGCAAGGGACAAAAAGTGGCTTTCAAGGCATCCACATCCTCTTCTGTCCCATGCAGTAGGCTCCAGGCTGGGTCCTGCCTAGGGGCTGCCGGGCCAAAGCACCTGCCTGCACAGAGCAGGTCTGCATTTGCCAAATCCCAGTGTCACCCCTACACAGCTATGGGTGCCCTGCCTGAAGCGGGCAGGAATCATCCTGCCCACAGCTCCCTGCACTCTGCTCGCCTGCCTACACATTGCCTCTTGGCTCCTCCTGGCAGGGAATTTGCACAGTCCCAAATCCTGCCTGGTTTCCCCAAATGTGGCTCTCACCTTCCCTGCACCGAGAGGAAACTGAGGCACCAGGGCTGGCAGTGCAGGGAGAGTCCCCACGCTAGTGTCACACGCTTGTCCCCATCCTGGCACGATGGGGACATCCCACGTGCCGGGTGGGAGCGCCAGGGCTGGGTGCCCCAGCTGCTGCCGCGGCGGGTGGTGAGCAGAGGCGCCCGCTGCCCGCCAGAGTCCCCCCGCCTGCCCGCGCCAAGGGCTCCCGTGAGGGCAGAGTTTGCTTAAACAGAGACAGATTTAACTATTTCCATTACAGCGAAATGATGAGGCCCATAAACTTTATGGCTCCGTGCGCGCGAGAGCGGCTCTAATGGCCTTCGCCATCTGGAGGAGACGGCTCCGTGGGGGACTTGCCGCCCGCCTGCCCGCCCGCCGCCAGGACCCGTGCGCCGAGCCAGCACCTTCCCGGCACCAGCACCGGCGCGGGGCTGCCAGCACCTGCGGGTGGTACGATGTCACTGGCTCCCCGTGCAGGGCCGGCTGTGATTGACCCCAGTGTGATCCTGCCGTGGAGCAGGTGAGCTGGACGTGGAGGTAGCCCGGCTAACGCTAGCGCTTGTGGGGGTCCGCAGCCCTGCCTGCACCCACACTGCAGCGGGGTGATGGGAGGGCACCCCTGGGTGCCTCTTCCTCCCATCTTCTGGTCCCCTGCTCCACAGGGGTGGCCTGGGCGTAGGTAGTCGCTTTGGTCCTGCCCGCATCTCCAAATGCCGTGGCCTCTAGCATGCTCCCCACCACTTCTCTGCTGGTGCCGTGCTGCAGGATCCGTCCCTGGCAGGAGCAGGCAGGCTACCCGGCGAGGCCATGCGCTGCACGGCTGACCGCCCCTGAATAGCCCCTGCCTGATGCCTGCTGGCTTCTGATTGTGGCAGGGATGCAGGGGGGCTGTGGGGCGCCGGCACCAATTAACCCCTACAAAGGTATCGCTGCGATCCATGCAGGGATGCTGCCGGGCTGGTGGTCCAGGCAGGGTGCTGCGGGCACAGCTCTCTCCTCTGGAGGGGTGGAGGGACGGATGGGTGCAGGTGAGGACACACAAACCATCACCTCCATGCTGCTAACCCCTGATTTTTGTGGCTCCTGTGGCAGCACCCCCATGGCACAGAGCATCCCCCCATGATCGTGGGCCAGGTTTAGCGTGGGGGAGCAGGAGCGATAGATAGGCGGCTCCATGGCCACCGCCAGCCAGGGCAGGAAGGCTCCGGGGCTGCCAGCTGCCGGCCCCGCGCTGCGAGCGAGGGCTGCTGGCACGGTGCTGCAGCAGAGGATTAGGTTTGGTGCAGGAGAGCCAGGCGAGATGCTTTGAAGTCTCATGAATATGAATCAGTGGCTTGGGGTGGGAGCGGAAGGTCTATGGCTAATCTCTCCCTTGCCATGGTGACAGGTGTGACAAACTGCATGGGGGCCTCGAGGCGAGGGCAGGGAGCAGGCAGGGGACAAGGGATGGGGCTGCCCTGCCTGCACAAAGGGCAGCCCTGGCAAAGGGGGGCAGGCGGTTGGGGTGTGCTGGTGTGCTGCACCCGGGGCTCTGCAGTGCACCCCCGGGAGCTTCTCCCATCCTTGTGCCCACCCGAGGTCCCCGTCCCCCCACCCCGGCAGGGTGCTGTCCCCATAGATGCTGGCACCCCGCCAGGCTGCGGGCCCAAGGGCAAAGGCGGCGTCGCGGCCGCTGGCAGTGCCCAGCTGGCACGGCACTGAGGGTGCCCGAGCTTGTCGCCAGCAGCCAGGCAGGGAGTGCAATGCAGGCAGGATGTGGCCCTTCGGGGCCGGCCGTGCAGGCAGCGGGCAGCCAGCGGGCAGCCACCTCGGCTCAGCCCTGCTGGGTGCTCGGGCAGGGGTGCAGGCACAGCTGGGGCTGGAGGGACCACAGCTGGGGAAGGGACCCACCCCTGTCCCCTGCTCATCCCACCGCCAGCCCAGCCCTGTAGGAGTTGTTAGAGCCCCCGCGGGGCCCAGCCGGGTCCCATCGATCCAGGCCCCGGTGCCATCTGCTCGGCGGTGCTGTAGCCCTGCCTGCCGTACCCCAGGCTCCATGGAGATGTCATGTTTGGGTCTGCTCCTCCTGTGACAGCCTGAAGCCCTCGGTGCTCTCCTAGGAGACAGTAACTAGAGCGGACGCTTGCTCCTAGCAGGACGTGACTTGGGCTTGCAGAAGAGTCTCACAGATCAATTTGGAGGTTGTTTTGATGCTCTCCTGGTTGCAGGATGGCGGTGGCAGCTGCTTGCTCAGCCCAGGGGACCATGCATGGACAAGCATTGGCTGGCAATGCATGGTGGGGCTCAGTGAAACTGTTTGGGCTCGTACGAGCCACAGGGCAGGCTGTCGGCTTCACAGCCCCACGAAAGCTGCGGGTACTGGCAGAGAAGCTGTTGTTTGCTCTGAGGGGTGCCCGGAGCTGCCCTCTCTCTCCCAGCACCCATGGCCCAGGATGCTGTGCCTCCGGGCTGGGCCAGAGCGCTGAGCAGGGGATGCTGTCCCAGTCTGGTGTGCTTTCTGGAGGACAGGGAAGGGAAAGCGAGGGCTGGAGCTACATCGCGGCAGGAAGACAGACAAATGCAGAGCAGATGTTTAATTATCAGCACAGCGTTCTCGGATCCCTGGAAATCTCTGCATCCAAATGTAGATCTTTTACGAGAGCATACACTTCTGCTGAGAGCTGGAGCTGTAACATAGTGCCCACAAGCCGGTCACCCCACCTTCCCGTGGACGGTGTATCGCCAGGATGGGCACGGTTTGCCTCTGCTGTTGATGGAGCACCTGTGGGGCTGAAGCTGGGCTGGAGAGAGCCACCAGGAACCGTGTGCAGCTCTTGGGGATGAAGCTCTGCTGCAGGCTTGCAGCCCCGGAGGCAGGGTCCGCCGTCCATCCTGCTGCATCCCTCTCTGCAGGGACACGCTGGGATGCAGCAACTGGCCCCGGTGCCCAGCCGCGAGCCTGGCCAAGAACAGGGGCAGGCAGGGGCTGGAAACTGCCTTCTCCTTACATCCATCACCTCTGAGAGCTGGTCCCTACTGGACCAAGCAACTCATAGACATTTCTTAAAGTCCTTCGAGACCTTTGAGGTCTCTGTTTTATACTGTAAGAGTTGCTGGGTGTAGGTGCGCATGGCATCCCTGCGGACAGGCAGTCTCTCCTGTATCTCACATCGCTCCCATGGCCCTGGGCTGTTCTCTGGCACACCTCAGGGAGGTGGAGGGCTCTGCCGTCAGCAGAGCAGGAGCTGGCGGAGGCGCAGGCAGGGCAGGCAGCGGAGCCACCCAGGGCTCTGGGCTGGCCTGAGCTTTGCACGCTACTTGTCTCTTGGCTGCTGGAGGAGTTGGAAAGACTGCCTGCCCTGCTGTGGGCCACGTGCTGCTGTAGGTCCCTTGAGACAGGGAGCTGTAGGCCCCTTGAGACACCCCAGCGCGAGGCTGCAGCCAGACGTGGGCCTTGTCTCCAGCATAGAGCCCAGTGCCGTGTCTGCCGTGCCAGTAGCATCATTCAGGCAAGGGCAGGCTGAGGGCAGCCCCGGTCTCCGTGCCTGAGCACTTGGGCATGGTGAACCCGGCTGCGCTGAATAAAGGAGTTGGCAAGAAGTGAGTCCAGGCTCTTCCTCACCCATGGGCAAGAGTGAAGGGCACCAGGGCAGAAAGCATTGAAGACCTTTCTCCAGCATCACCGTGAGAGACTTCTGCAGCCCGGGGGAGCCCCCCACGCCAGGGCTTTGCTGCAGGAGCGGGTTCAGCGTGGGGGCGCTGGGCTTCCCTGAATCCCCCCCGCTGATCCCACGCTGCTGCTGGGGAGATGCCCATGCCGAGGGAGGGATTTCCAACGGCACATCAGGGATGCCGGTGGTCTCTCCCTGGCTTGCCCGGCTCGTCCCTGGCAGCCCAGCCTGCCTTCCCTGCTCTGCAGTCACTGCGTCCCCTGAGGCTGTAAACATTGTGGATTCCCTGCCTCGCCTGCTCAGGCACCTTGCAGATTCAGGACATGTTGCTGTCTTAAAACCTATCAGGTTTCCTGTCACCTCCCAGGGCCCATGAATCTGCGGGCTGGTGGTGGAGCTAGGACTGAAATGACCCTGTGGGGGAACGGCTCTGCGCACCCCTCGCACCACCTCCAGCTCCCAGTGTGGCTCCTCGGCCTGCAGGTTTATAATTGCCCCCAACCCATGGGAAACTGCTCCAGCCCCGCAGAGGGGAGAGCGGTCCACGGCATACTGGAACGGGCTGCTCTTCCCCCGCTCAGCCGGAGTTCCCAGGGACATCCCAAGCATCGGGTACCACCTCCAGCCATGGCCGGTGCCATGCCCTGGCTGCCAGCGGGCTCAGAGCTGGGGCAGGCAAAGGGCCCGTCATTCCTGCCAGCCTAATAAGCCAGGACTTAGAGGCCATGACATTTTTCTTGCCACTGTCACGCTGCTTGGACATGCTGGCTGTATCCCTTCCCCCGGGGAGGGGGGAATTAGTGATGCCGTGAGTGCCGGAGCCCCGCGGGGCAGCGGCGAATGCGGGCTACACGTGCAGCCGACAGCCCCAAACTCTCATAAATCTCCCTCGCATGGCCCGTGGCTCACCTAAGTAGATTTGATTTGTCAAATATTAAAATTAATTTAGGATTGAGTGGTGGCCTGTGTACGCACCCTGCTCTCCTGCCTTCCCCCCGCTGCCACCTCTGCTCCTGCCCAATGCATCATCTCCGGCCCCGCGCTCTCGCCCCAGCCGGGGTGCTGGGAGCCGGGATAAATCATCCTGCCGCCGCGCTCAAAGACGAGCCGATTGCTTGCTCGGCAGCAGGGGATCACAGGGGAAATCACACCGCGTGCCGCCCGCTCCGTGCCGGGGGCGGGGGAGACGCCACGCTTAGGCAGAGATTTATTTATTTGCTTTTACTGGGCTGGGATCTTTTTTTTTTTTTTTTCATCTCTCAAACGCCCACCAGGGAATTGCAGCCCCTGGAATATTAATGCCACGCAGGACGCCGGCTCGTTAAAATGTCACCTGGCTGTAATTTCTCCTGCGCTTATTATTCCCTAGGGAGCGCGAGCTCCCATCCCTCCCTGCCCACAGCGGTCCCGGCACGCGGGGCAGCCCTGCCCATCCCCTTTGCGGCAGCACGAGCGCTCCTCCATCACGTCGCCCAAAATGTTCCTGGCCCTCTTCCACCACCGCAGAGGTGGGCTGCACCGCTTCCGGCATCTCTGCTGAGCTGAGCCCCAGGGACCGATGCTGGGAGAGCCCTGTGCCACCGGCCAGCACTGGCGTGGTGCAAACCCAGCCTGGCCGACGCGATGGATGAGGGGTGCTGGCGTGGGCAAGGGGGGGAACGGGCAGGGGGTCGGCCAGCGGACAGTGCCGGCGTGGGCTGGGGGCAGGGTGGCACAGGGAACAGCTGCCTTAAGGAAACTTTGGCTCAGTTCCTGCAAATTAATGTTTTTTTCCCAAACAGTTTCCTGGCGCTAAGCGCGACGCGGGGAGCAATTATCTTTAGTGTCGATGTTATTACCATAAAAATTGCATTGAGGACTTTTCTCCTCCGATTAGAAAGTTAACGATCATCACTGCCTTCATTGTTCCCCGCACCGTGCTCGCTCTAATAAAGAGTCTGTGCACTTTACTTTTCACTTAGCATGAAAATTACCCAGCTGCTGCTGTGCACGGCTGTGCAGCCCCCGCGCTCACCTCCCAGCGACGGGCCCCTGGCAGGTACCGGTGGGGAGCAGCCGCCGGCACGCCGGGGACAGACGGGCTGACCTGCGGGCTTCCCTGCGCGGCGGGAGCCGGGGGTCAGCTCGGGGCAGGGGATGCCAGCGGCGGGGCTGCCTGCCCCACGTGTGCGCCGTGGGAGTACCTGAGGGATGCTTTTCCATGCGCTCTCCTCCAGGGATGTGCCGTCAGCGGTCTCTGCCCATGCCCATCCGCCGGGCGTCCTCAGCCCCCCAAAACCCCAGGGCATGGGGGATCACCCCCGCTCCCCTTGCAGAGGGCTTGGAGCAGCTGGGATGGGTCCAGCCTTGCCGTGGCGGCTGCACTCCTGGCGTGAGCCTCCGCCATGGCTCTCCATGGATGGCTGAGCTGGGGGTCCCGCCTGGCCACGCTCCCGTTACCTCTCGTGGGCCGGGGGTGAGGGGTGAGCCCTGCTGCCGCCAGCTGTTTGCCTGCCCTGGCATGCAGGCAGCACGGCATCACTGCTCACAGCCAGCCAGTGCTGTGCCTGCCTGTGGACATCCAGGCTCCGGCACTCACCGTCGGTCCCACCGCCTGTGATTTTCACAGGGAATATTTGTATCGTTTTGCTCGATACTGGCATAGCTCTTTAAATTCTCCAAGTGCTGTAAAAATCTTAGCTAATCTTCAGAGAGCTTTTTTTTTTCCGAAGCTCTTCATTACTCCCTAATTGTTCAAACTTCTCTTCTTTTCCTTCTGATTAAAAGCAGATTTCAAAAGTGCATTTCAGTTTCTCAGCTATTTTCAAGTCAAATGGATTCCATCCCCCTCTCCATGTATTAATAACCTGTTCTCGTGCATCCCCCAGTGAGCCAGTAAAAGCCCTTCTGAGCAGAGACAAGGTGACAGCAGCGCTCCGGAGGGAGCGATTGGAAGGGGGTTACAGCTTGGAGGGAGAGAGATCCATCCATCCAGCTATCTATCATCCACCCCGCTATCATCCATCTACTGGAGAAATAACATTTGCAATTCCGCTTTAGCTCTTCCTAATAATCATTAATTTTTTTTTATTTTTTTTACCTTCCCAACCAGTAGCAGGAGGAGACTCAGGGGTTTGGGGCACAGGCAGCGTCACAGGGCTTGGGGGGTGTGAGAGGAGGTGGGGGTACGGTGGGGTAGTGGGATGGGGTGCGGAGGCTGGTGTGTCTGCGTGCTGGTGCACGGGATGGCTGCGCTGCTAGGTAGCTGGAAGAAGGGAAAGCAGGAGAACACAGCACTGGTCCCCAGCACATCCCGCAGCAGGAGGGAGTGTGTGCCGGGCTGGAGAAACATCTTCCCAAGGGGATTGTGGGATGTGGGGACTCTGGGGGAGAAAAGCAGGTGCCGTGCTGCCCCGGGCTCTGCCCCTGCCCGGCCGAGTGAGCCTGGTGCTGGTCCCAGGTGCAAATGGTGCAGCGCAGTCACAGGCAGCGCCCAAGGGTGCAGCGTGCATCATCCTCTCACCGTCCCCTGGGACCGGCCCCAAGGATTCCCATTCCTTCCGGCAGAGCCCCGGCTGGCCTGCCGCGAGAAACAGGACAGTGATGGATTGTAGCACATACACATCTTCCCAGGGAGGAAATGCCAGGTCCTGCAGGGCTCCGTCAGCTGTCAGCAGCAGGCAGGGCAGGACCGCGGCCATGCCAGGGAGCGGGTGCCGATTTCCAATGAGCGATGCAGAGGGCGGGAGAGGAAGTCCCGGGTGCCACCGCCCAGCCCAAGAGCTTCTTGCCTCTCTTGGACACCTTCCCTCCTTTTAGTTACTGCCATGCAACCTGACTCAGGCAAGGGCAATGGCCCCATAAAGCACCCATGCTCACCTGGAGGTGCCTGGAGGAGACCCCAGCACCGCCCAGGGGATGAGACACTGCGGTTAACGGTCCCACTCTCCAGCGGGCTTCAGACCTGCGCCCAGGTTGGCCTGCACCATCTTTGAGCCACTTGCTGCTCTTGGACCATCACCTGCCAGTGCCAGTGATGATAAAACTTTTAGAGCTTGTGAGCCATCTCTTTGGTCACCAGGTTCCTCAAACCCAGGCTAAGACACTCCTCTGCAGCTCTGAGTTTCGGTGTCCTCCTGGATGGGCACACAGCAGCTCCGGGCCCCCCGCCACATCCATGGCAAGTCCAAGGTGTCACCTGTGCCCCGCTGGAGAGATCTCATCTTCAAGGGTTTCCTCATCCCTCTGGATGGCTTAGGTCACCCATCACGCTTCCCATGGAGCAGTGTGGGGCAACAACAGGGAGCTGATGGGGCTGGGAGGTGGGAGAGCCAGGGGAGGTACCAAGGGCTGGCACCGGCACCTGGGAAAAGCTGCAGGCGGGGTCCCTCACACCAGGCTCAAACCTTCAGGAGATGCCAGCAGGTCATGGCTGTGTCCATGCCATGGGTGGAGGGATGCTGGTGGCCCAGGCACGGGGACAGACACTGTGTGCTGGGGTGCCGGCATCCCCTCGGCTGGCCTGTCCCGGCAGATGGCAGCAGGGACGCATTGCAGCCTGGCAGCGCATGGGGACCTGCCTCACGCCCCGACCTTGGAATAATCTTCAGTAGGATTAAGAGCTTAAACGTATCCGTGTAATTGCCAGGCCCCTGCTGAGCTGGAAAGAGTGTGAGTGCCAGCACAGGGAGGCAGTGCCCAGGCGTGCCTCGCTCCCTCCCACTGCCTGCCGCTGCCTGCTGCCACTGCCACCACCGTGGGCACCGCTGGGAGCCACCACCCTGAGCATGGACAGCTGGGAGCAGGCGGGCGGCTCAAGAGGAGAGGGTGCTTGGGGTGGAAAGGGATGGTGCCCAGGCACCTCCAGGGAATGGGCCCCGCAGTAGGCTCCAAAGGAGGATGTGAAGTGGGCAGAGCCCTGGGTGTGCTGTCCACACCTCCCTGGTACGGCCTCGGTCCTCCCGGGCACCCCTCTGGGCACCCACCTCCTCTGGCACCCCTCTGGCACCCACCAGCTCTGCACCCAGGAAAGGACATGGGGCTGTTCCTGTGTGTGCCTTGAGGAATAAGGAGGGTTGGCCGGGATGCCAAGGGCCGGGGGACTGTGTCCTGCAAGGCTGAGCCTGCCTGGGTGGATGATCCAGAAGGGTTTGTTCCCCTGCCCAGGGGGAGAGGGGCGCCTGGCTGGTGGTGTCAGGATCTGTAGGGTGCTCAGTGTGGGTTTTCAGCACCCATCAGCAATCAGAACACATTCAGGGTTGGCAGAGGTGCCAAGGGGTCTCAGACACCCCCAAGGAGCACCCAGGCGCTGGGCTAGGGACACCCGGAGCACCAGTGTGGCCCCTGCCCAGCCGTGCCAGGGTGGTGCCAGCACCCTGGTCCCAGCCCGTCCAGCTGGTGCGGTGCTTGGCACAGAGCAGGGAGCTGCCATCCCAGCCCCCTCCCTGTCTGCCTAATGGTCCCTGACATTTAAATGAGATTTAGTGCTCAGCCCGATGCTGAATATTCATGAGCCCATGCGGCCCTGACAGCCCGGCTGGGGCTGCTCTCATGATTAATAATTTGTTTTTCCCTTTACTGTAAACCTCACCTGCACTCGCTGCTTGCTCTGGCACCACCAGCCCCGTCGCTGCCAGGGAGCATCCATACCCTCGCCCGGCAGGTCCTTCACCTCCCTGCCTGCTGTGGGACACCCACTGCAGGGCCAGGCTGCCCCCCAGGAACCAAGCCAGGGGGTGAGCGGCACCTGCCAAGCACCAGGAACCTCTTCATTGCTCTGAGTGGGCCAAGCCCTGTGCAAGGGGAGCAAGCATCCTGCCTGCTCCTGACGCAGAAGCAGCCCTGGACACCTAGCCTCTGCAAAGGAGCCCTGGGGATTCTGTGTGGGCCACCCCAGGAAGGGCGCTGCAGCCCACTGCAGTGCTGTCCCTTGCCCTCTCCCTGTGCCCCGGGCTGGGTGCCAGCGCAAGCCCATGGTGGTGGGTCCTGGAGTAATTCCAGTTGCCCCCAAATAAAGACGCCTTGGAGAGATGCAGCCAAGTCCTCCTGCTGCTTGCACGCTGGGCTCCATCTCTGTTGGCACCAGCCCAGGCGGTGCCGAGGCTGCCAGGCTCTCCCAGGTGGACAGGCAGCGGGCAGGCAGTCCCTAGCCACAGCACAGCCAGCAGCCCATGAGCCCAGCATCTGGGACCTGCTTTTGGTGCTATTTGCGTGGTTTGTGGCTAGTGCAGATGTTCCCACCGCAAAGCCAACATAGCAGTGCCCAGCCCTGCCTCGGACACTCTGCCCTCCCTTGCATCTGTCCCCAAGGTCACTGCTCCCAGGACCCTCGCTTCCCATCTCGCTGCCTGCCGGCTGCGGTGTAGAGGTGTGTGCCGCAGCATGGCCGAGCAGGACCAGCCCTGGGGAGGTCCCGTGAGACCTGGGGGGAGCCAGGGGGCCAGGCTGCCATCTCCCCTCCGGCTCGGCAGCTCGGCTCCAGCAGCTCTGCGCAAATTGCATAAATATTCATGGCAAACTGAAGGAAATGTGACTGTCCCGGCTGATTACACGCGCCTGTCCTGAAGGCTGCGGCTGGTCCCCAGGTACTGCCAGCCAAGGACCCGCCTCATGGCGAGAGGCGGCAAGGGCACCCCGTGCTGCCCACCTGCAGCATGGCATGGGGCAAAAAGCTGCTGGGACCCCACATGGGGCTGGAACAAGAGCTGTAGGCTGGGGACACACTTGTTCCCAGCCCTTCGGCAAGCTCAAGACAAGGATGAGGCTTTTCCAGAGAAGGTCCCGAGATGCCCAGGGCTTTCCCAGGGTGTCCCACCAGCCTCACCACCAGGCTCAGGGAGCGTGCTGAGTGCAGTCATGGGATGCCCGCTCCCCAGTGACATGTCACACCTGCTTTGGTGACCCTGGCACGTTCAGTGCTGCCTCCACTCCCCAGTGCTTTGGGCAGATGCAGGCAGGGAGTGGGACAGAGCTCCTGGGAGGAGCCCAGGAAGGCAGCCCGGCTGGGATCCCCGCACGCTGGAGAGATTAATCCCCTGCAGACCTGAGCAAGGTGCTGGGCTAATAGCCTGATTTATTCTTTCCCGTCTCTCCGGAGCACACGAGGTTCCCCACTGTGTCCTGAACGACCTCATGCATAATACCATGCACAATCCTATTAACGCCGCCCCGCCATGCGCTCCCTGCTTAGCGCCGCCACTCGCCAATGCAATTTCCCCATGATATATGGGAAAAATAATTGAACTATATTTGAAAATATATTGAGAATTACGGCTCGCACCCGGCGGGATTTATAGGGGCCATATTTCACAAAACCACAGCCCTGCACACCAAGGCGCCCGGTGCTC
Organism: Haliaeetus albicilla; assembly: GCF_947461875.1. Lineage (NCBI taxonomy): Eukaryota > Metazoa > Chordata > Aves > Accipitriformes > Accipitridae > Haliaeetus > Haliaeetus albicilla. The sequence continues at coordinate 18,930,480 of NC_091486.1, forward strand.
CCAGGGAGAGACCTGTGGTCACGGTGGGTGCGTGCCTAGGGCTGGCAGTGGGGGAATGGGTCCCACCGCCCTCGTGGGGCTCAGCGTGTGCCCGTGGGAGTTGGTGCAGGGCACAAGGGGGTCTGGCACATCCCTGTGCCCTGGGAGCAGGGTGGAAGTGCCATGGGAGAGGGCGGTGGGTGCAGCAGGCACGGAGCACCCAGCTGCGCCAGGAGCAGAGGCGGCAGCTGCAGCCGCGGGTGCAGCCGTGTGGGCACGGCTGCTGCCAGCCAGAGCCGGGCTGAGCTTAATCCCCTCCGGGTGGGAGGGAGGAAATGCTCCTGGCATCACGCTGCCTGCTCAGCTGCGCTGCTCCACTCGCCATGCCAGGCGGCCAGTTAGCCGGGTGCTGGCATCCCCTGGCCTGCTGTGGGACGTCCCCTTGAGGCACTGGTGGCTCCCCTGCCAGGCCAAACCCTGTGCTGAAGGAGGCAGGGAAGGGGCTGAGGGCTCTGTGCAGGGCTTTGAGACCTGTGACCCTCCACGGCCACCACTCTAGCCCCTTTGGCCCCGGTGCTGCCCTGCCTGCAGGGTGGCATTTCCTTGCCTGGCTCTGGATGCCCGATGCAGTGAGGGTGGCTCGGTGCCCAGGGGACACGTCCCTTCCCTCCTCATCCCCACCTCTGCCTCCCACAGAGCCCCCCGCCTTCCTGCCCACATGCCCCGGGTACCCCTGCCCCGGCCCCCCCCCCCGGCCCAGGTTGCCATGCCAGGCACGTCCTCGGCACTGTGGGTGCTGCTGGCACAGGTGCTGCAGGGAACATTAATCTTTAATTTCCTGTCAAAGCCTCTCGCCGGAGAGAGCAGCGCCTGGCATGGGGGTGCAGCAGATGCTGGCTGTGATCGGGGGGACGGAAGGCAGGCTGCCCTGGGGCGCGGGAGGCTCGGCTGGGGCACCCAGCCCTCTGCCACGTCCCACGGCTGCGCAGCCCCGCGCCAGAGGCGGGCAGGGGAGCGGTGGCGGCAGATGTGCGCCCATCCATGGGGAGGAAGGGGAGAGAGGCAGCGATGCTGCCCAGATGGAGAAGCTCCCCCAGGGCCACTGGCTGCCCAGGTTGGGCAGGGAGCCGATGCCGGGGGGGGGAGCCCACCCTCTCCCTGGCCCTGGCTGACCCAGCTGCCCTCGTAGCTGCCCCTGCAGAGGGAACGTGCAGGGATGGGGCATCTTTGCGAGCAGCTCCCAGGGCCGCGGGGCCAGAGAGCCTTCATCCCTGCGGCCCATTGAAGGGATCCCAGGGCATCGCTGTCTGGAGGAAACTCCCGGCGTGCCCTGGGGAAGGGGAGCTATAAATAGCCACCCAGCGCAGGGTGGAGGGGGACTGTTTGGGAAGCCGCTTTGTGATCAGGACAAAGAAGAGGCGTCTTTGCACTTGCTCTTCATTAGCTGCCTTCCTCTGGCTGGCCGGGCCAGGATGCGCTCGCATCGAACGACAGCAGGATGTAGCTGCCGGTGTCAAGGACGTGAACAATAAGGGCTTTAAATAGCAGCGCTGCCTTTGAAACTCGCTTGCCTGCGCCGCAGACGGAGCCCGGGAAAATTGTGCGGCGCGAGAAGCCGGGGGATGTGAGAGCGGGGGTGCCCTCGTCCCCCGGAGGGGCCCCCCCAGTCCCACGGCTGCTGCCCGTGGGCAGGCAGTGCTGTGGCCAGGACACACGGACCCCTGTCCGGGAGCAGTCTGGGATGCCAGGGCAGACCCATCCCAGCCCCTCTGGCAGCTCCTAGAGTGGCAGAGTTCAAAGCTCCCCCTGCACGGTCCCCTGCAGCCCTGGGCGTGCAGTTAATTAGCAGCACCTCCCCACGCTGTCAGAAAGGTGCCCCTTGGTTGCCGTCTGCTTTCCTCTCCCTCTGGCTGCAGGACTCTGATCTCCTCCCACCTTCCTCCAGAACGTGAAAGAGCCTCGCGGGGGCTGCTGGCGCTGCCCCCCGCCATGTCAGGCACGGAGGCACCTCTTCACCTCTGCCAGGATGAGCCAAACAGCCGAGCGGCGTCCGGTGGTGCCAGCAGGGAGCCGGTGGCACATGAGATGGAGAAAGAAGGTGCTCTGCTGTCTTGGGGAGCCCAGCTCCGTGCTGTGCCAGTGCAGGACGGCCCAGGCCCTGGTTGGACATGGGGTTGGGCACCCAGGAGCTGCACATCAGGCTGATGGAGAGAGATCGGAGCCGGCAAGCCACGTGCGGGCACGTGCATGTGCACGGGGCGGGGGGGGGGGCCGGCTGCGCGTATTAGCAGGCCCTTAAATCAACACAGCACTTCAGACAGGAAGGAAATAGGCTTTGCCGACGGCAGGAGCGGCACTTGCTTTGTGCACATTACAGAACATCAGGAAAATGTCAAATTTACATAAAAATGATACAAACTCATTGGAAGAAACATGCATCCAATTATCGGCCCCAGCGCTGGCACGGCTCCGCAGCCAGAGGCTGGCCGGCCGGCTGGCTGCAAGGGACCCAGCCCCGGGGCACGCATTTCATCTCTGGGTGTTTAACATCAAAGCAACAAACAGCCTCGGATCTGCTGGCCGCCCCGCTCGCCTGCTCCCTCCCGCCGGCTGCCCGCCGCACCGCTGCCGCACAGCCCGGGCACGCCGGGCGCAGGGCAGGGGGTGGCAGTGCCCAACCACGGCTGGGCAGGGGTTTGGTCCTGCTCCTGACAGGGCATGGTGGGGAAGGGGCCACACAGCTGCAGCACCCCCGAACGGCAGGAGCATTGGGGGAAGGTGGGGGCACCGCTGAGCAGCCCGGAGTCGCAGGGATGGAGAGGTTTTGCTCATGGAAAACCCTTTGGAGATTTTGCCGGCGCCAGGTTGGGACCCCGTTCCTGGCTCTGTGCCAGGCTGTCCTGGTGGCCCCTTCCCTCCTTCCTGCTCCCGCCTTTCCCAGAGAATGGCCACCGGCATCCCCAGGGCAGGGAGAAGCCATATCTGCCACGTCCTTCCTGGTGTGGCCCCACAGCTGGGCAGCGTGGGCTGGGCACAACAGCCTGCATTCGCCCTGGGGCTGGGGACACCCAGGGGGATGTGGGCTGGAGATGGGAACAGGGGCAGGGGTGTCCCCAGTGGGTACCCTCGAGCCATGCCCGCTCACTGCCTGTGCTGGCATTCCACCCCGCTTCCCAGGATTGATGGCCCATCCTGCGGCCCCTTCCCGGCACACTGAACGCTACGTTTGCATCCCTGCTGCCCGCCGGGATTGATGTCTCACTGAGTGCAGGCAGCGGCCGTAACTCACACCCAGGAGCCGGGCTCCCGGCTCGTTACTCACTGGGCACCGTCACCCCATGAGTTATGGCTCTGCCTTGTGCCGGGACACCTCAGCAGCAAGGGATCAGGGTGGGGGGGACACACGGCTGAGGCAGGGCTGGGACAGGGGACACACCTCTCTCTCCAAGCATCCCATGGGCTGGCAACCCCAGCGTACCCATGTGTGACCTGCCGGCTGCCTCCGTCCCTGGCAGCGGGGTGGGAGGTGGGCACACGCGGCCCCCGAGGAGGGTCGCTGAGGTCCCGGCCGGGGGTGGAGGTGGCACCGCAGCTGGGATTCCCCACGCCGCACCAGCCAGCTGGTGCCCAGGCTGCAGCGCGCGGGGGAGGCTGACGAGCTGTTAATTACAGGTGCTGCTTGGCTGGTGCAGCGCGTCTCTGCTGCTCGGCTGGCAGAGCCGTGCGGCGGGTGACACACTCCATGATAAATTGATATCCCGTTTAGCATCAATTTTCCCTTCTCTGGTGGCAGACAGCTGTGCTAATGGGATGGGACAAGTGAAAATGAAATAACAGGCCCTGAGCACACCGGCACGCGCCGCACCAGCGGCCCTCCTGCACGGCTGTCGCTCCCCGAGAGACAGGCGGGACCCCACGCACCCGGGGGTGGGGGGTACGTGGGGCCGGGCAGGGCTGCCTTCATCCCCCTTGCAGCGTGCTCAGCGCCGGCTGCAAGCAGCTTGCCGGGTTGCTGTCGCACAGCCGGGGCAGGTTTGTGACACGCGATGTGCCAGCGTTTGGTGCCGCCGCCAAGTCTCGTGTTTGCAGAGCACGCGGTGCCTGAGGGGAGCTGGTCTTTGCAGCGGGCTTTGAGGTAGGCGTAGGAAGAGGGCTGGTTGCAGCATGCCCAGCTCTCAGTGGTCAGCATGGGGGTGCCTGGTGTCTGCGTCCATTTGGTGCTTGCAATGCATTTAGAGTGTGGTGCCTTGGCACATAGCGCAGCACATCGTAACAAGGAGCCAGAGAAGCATGTGGTTGGCATTCAGCGCCCATGCTATGTTGGGTATTTGCAACACACACAATGCCGGAGCTGATGTATGCAGCATTTCCAGTGCCCCTGCCAGGTTTGGTGTATGCAATAGCCTGTGGCGCTCTGTACCCACACTCGCACGCTCTTTTCGGCATGCTCAGCACCAGCCACACACTTGTTATCAGGAGTGTATTTGTCAAATTGGTGCCTGCAGTGTGTTTGCAGTCGTGGTGTGTGCAGCACTTGATGCCCACAGTTTGCTTGATAATTGCAGAGTGCTCAGCACTTAATACCTGTGGCATCGCTGTTATTTGCACAGTGCTCGCACTCAGTGTCTGCAGCGCTCGGCACACGCGGTGTGCTCGGGGTGCGGGACCCGCCACTGCTGATGTTTGCAGCACCTTCAGCATTTGGTGTCAGCTGTGGTTTCGTGTTTGCCAAACACTCAGCAATCTCCGCAGGCAGCGTTTCGTATTCAAGGTGTGCCCGGCACCTGATAAATTTGGCATTTGCAGTGTAGGCAGTGGTCACACTGGCCCGTTCTCTGTGGCGTGCTCAGTGTTTTGGTTCCTGTGGTGTGATCAGTGTTCACAGCAGACTTCTGGCACTGCAGCCGGTGCTCAGCGCCAGCGCGGCATGCAGTGCTTGCAGTGGGCTCAGCCTGCAGCACCCGCAGCATGCTCCCTGTGCCCGCACACTCCATGCTCGCTCCCGCAGGTGTGCATGCTTGCTGCTTGCCCTGCATCCAGCCCCCAGTGCCTGATGCGCTGCTTGCTGTGTGCTTTGCGATGGCAGCCCATGGTGTGGTTGGTACAAGCTTCCTGATGCTTTTGCTATTTGCAGAGCTTGCTGCACAGCATTAGTCGTGTTTCTGCTATTTAGCCTGTGCTCAGTGCCAGATGCCAGCCCGCTTCGGAGTTGCAGCATTCTCTGTGTGCACTGCTAGCACCGGCTCTCGCATTAGCAGTGCCATCAGTCCGTGCTTTCCCCGCTGAGGCTCACTCGGCAGCACACTCGGCACTCACAGCCTGCTGTGCATCCCATGTTCACAGCACAGTTTTCAGTGCCTGTGGCACATGTGGCCCTGTTAGTGCCCTCAGTGCTCAGCATCGGCCGCCTGCTTGCAGGGAGCTGGCGCTTGGTGCCTGGAGGTGTTGCGTTTGCAATGGCACAGCTCACATTTGGGGTCGACGCTTCCAGGACGCTCAGCAGTTGGGTGCTTGCCCTACTTGCAGCGTGCTCAGGATGAAGGCCCGTGAGGTGCTAGGTGTTTGCAGCGTGCTCCACACGTGGTGCCAGCGGCGTGCCTGGTGTTTGCAGCACATGGGGAGCTGAAGGTGCCCAGCTCCGCAGCGGCTGGCATGGCACACGCGGCATGTTTGTTGTTAGCCATGTGCTCCACAGCAGGCGGTACCCGCCGTGCCGTCAGCACTCGCGGCCCATGCTGGGGCTGATTGATGCGGTCTGCTTGGCGGCCGGCTGTGCGCCGTGCCCACGGTGCGCTCAGCCCTGGGGCCTGCCGCCGGGCTGGATCCCAGCCCCAGGAGCTGGGCTGTGGGGCTTGCATTGGGACTTCCCAGCGGCCTCCTCCAAATTACTGCTCCCCGCTGTGGACCCAGTCTGGCCACCGCCTCTCCACCACCCACCGAAGGGCAGGGGCAGTCCTGGGCTTGGCTCCCAGCCCCTTGGTCCAGCAGCCTGGGGGAGCAGGCAGGGTGCCCCCGCCACACATGCCATTGGTGGGGCCGTGGCATTAAGGTTGTGGTTTTAATCACACAGATGTCAGAAAATGGGGAGCGATGGTTCCCATGGCAACGCTAACTCTGCCCCTTGCCCGCGGCACGGCGGCTGTGCGCGCATGGGGCCGTCATGGGCACCATGCGGCTGAGCTACAGCTGCTCGGGGACCCATAACTTCCAATCTCCTGACTTGGGTGCATTTAAAACCTCAGCCCTATTGCTGCGCTGAGGCAGCTCTGCTGGCAGTTTATGGCTCTGTTGTTTTTAGGAAAGGCAAGGGGGAGGCAGGAGCCGCCTGGGCAAAGCGCTGCGGATGGAGCAGGGGGAGCGGGCCAGGGCCAGCAGGAGCAGGAGGGCACTGCCTGGGGACTGGGTGCCAGTGGCTGCAGGGGATGGAGCAGGACAGGGCCTGCAGGCACAGCTGAGCGTGAGGGAGCAGCTGAGCGATGTCTCTCGGAGCATGAAGAGCGGATCCACACGCTCCGCTGGCTGGGCATGCTCCCATCCAGCTCCCTGCATCCCTTGGGGCCAGGGCCAAGATGGAGGAGCCGCGGTGGGTGGGTACCAGCCCTGCTGCCTGGTACAGGTGCTGCTGGAATGCCAGCATTACCTGTGCCCTGCACTGGGGCTACTCACAGGCTGCACCTCTCCAGAGGTGCTTAGAGAGCCTGGTGATGGGCTCCCTGCCGCTGTTGTGCCGGTCTCCAGCCCTGCAGCATCCAACACCTTTCTCCTCCCATGCCAGTGCAGGAGACACTTGCTCCTTGGTGCAGGACCAGGTCTGTTTGGTGTGGGATGGGGGTCTCATCTTCTCTGTGCACCACAGCAAGGCTGCACCCATCTGCACCCTGCCTCTCTGGGGTAGCACAGCTCTGGGCATGTCCCCTGGGCTATGAGATGCTCCCCCAGCTGTGCCTGTACAGCTGTGTTCAACAGCACCCCTACCCACACATGCAGCTGTGCACACCGGCATGCCAGCCCTGACGGGTGTGCGCCGGGGCTGGCACTGTCAAGGCAGGATAGGGACACCCAGCTGGTGCTCAGGGGCTGCACGTGGTGGCCAGGGCTCACCCCAGCAAGGAGCCCAGTGCTGTGGGGACCTCCCAATGCTGGAATTAGGGGGGTCCCCCAGGCTCAGCCCAGTTCATCCATCCGAGCATCCCCTGCCCATGAGTCAGAAACTGCTGGTAGGCTGCCTTAGGTGCTCATGTTCCCCCCAACTCCTTTTCCCCTGGAGGTCTCCTGGCCTGGCTTATGATCAGGGAGGACTGTGGCCAAGGTGGGCTGCCCACCCTCTGGTCACCTTTGCTCGGTTGTTGCTTGGGAGGGAGCGAAGCAGGGGGTGCCCTGCTCACAGGGGGCCAGGGGAGGCTTGACCGTCTCCCGCAGCGCTGGTCGGAGCATCTCCCAGCCCCAGTGCTGCCCTCCCTGCCTATCTGCTGCAGCTCCCATAATGTATTCATCCCAGGGTGCCCCGGTGCAGCTGCAATATCATTATTGGAGTTTATTACACCATTAGCTTTAAAGTTTTATAAACCACCAAGCAGGTGACAAGTGGTGGAGGGAGGGGACTCATGCTGTGGGCAGAGGGGCTATGCAGGGATAGCACTGGGGAATGTCCCAGCAGGGTGCTGAGCCCAGTTTCCCTGCTGTGCTGGTGCTTTCACTACTGGTGCAAGCCCAGCAGCACCCAAGGCATGTGCCCTGCCTCTGAGCTGCTCGGCACAGCACGGCCACGTGCCAGCCTGCCCGGCTGCCCTCCTCAAGATGGCAGAGACCAGGGAGGATCAACCAGCTGCAGCAATAAAAGGCTATGAAACCAAACAAGTGTCTCTGCACGCTGCAGCGATGGCTCCCAGGACGCCTTCCCCTTCCTAACAGCGCTGAGGACAGGAGGGACTGTGCTCACCCCAGCGCCCCATGCTCAGAGCCTGGGCTGCTGCTGCCACGCAGCCACTCTCTGGTCACATCTGCGACGGCCTTTCCAGCCGCAGGGGATGCTCTGAGGGCGGTAAGGCCATTTCCTCCACTCCTCCCTCTCAGGACTGGAGGGCAGCATTAGCTGAGCCTGACCTTCTGCCGATCATGGGCCAGCGAGCACTGCCGGACCCAGAGCCTGGAGATAGGTCCTGGGCTGAGCATCCTCCTGGGGGTGCTGAACACCCTCTGTGCTGAAACGTGTGCCCATCCTGCTGGGAAGGGGGCTCTGCTTTGCTCTTCTCCATGGATTTGGGAGGCTTTTAGATGTGTTTCCTCTCCGTGAGGATGTTTGTGTGGTGCAATCAAGTGGATGGCTCAGTTTAGGTGTCGTTTGTACTGACGGGGTCAGAGCAGAACACGGACAGGAGACACCAGTCGCTGCTGCTCCTCTTGCTTTCCGCCTGGCAGAGCCAGGGCAGTGCAGATCCATGGTACGTCAGGTGTCTCAGTTGGAGACCAGGAGCAGGGGCTGCTGTGCACGGGTGGGCAGCCCACAGCAGCCGCTGCCTGCTGCCTCTCCTCAGGCAGGGGGCCTGGGGCTGGCTGGGATGGGGGCACAGCTGAGCATCTCTGAGTGGAGGAAGTCAGGAGGGCAACCAGCAAGGTCTCAGCTGCTCCCTGGGCTTAAATACCATGGACTCAGCCCTAGCCCAGCACAGACCCTTTTCTCCTATGAACTGGGCTGGGATTTGACCCATTATCCCATTGAGAGTCCATGGGATCTAACCCGGCTCTGATGCAGGCAGATATTGTCCTCTCAGCCATGGCAGATGCTCCGACACCCAGATCTTACTGAAACCAACTCCTTAAATTCCTGGAAGTAGGACCCCAAAAGCCACATAAACCCAGCATTGATTTTGTTTTTCTGGCAACAGCAAAAGGTGTCCAGGGCACCTTGCGCGAGCTCATGCACACAGCTTACAAAAGAGACTTTGTAATTGAGGTTTTGCGCTTAATGAAGGAATAAATTGAATGGGAGTGTTGTCCTTAATTGGGGTGTTGCATTAATTAAGGTATTGCACTTAATTGGGGTAAAGCATTTAATAAGGTATTGTGTTTAATGGGGGTAGTTTACGTAAATGGGGTCAGTGCGTTAATGGGGTGCTGCATCACCAATGCATCTGCCGGCCCTGGCAGACGTGTCATCTGCTGCCGGGGGCTAAACTGGAGAGTGGCTCCCCGCACGTGGGGGACCCGGCCACTGCCTGCCCAAGGGACCAGGGCCACCAGCGAGGCTGGTCGGCGGTGCCGGAGCTGCCATCCTCTCCATCCCAGCACCACGTGGCTGGTATTGGTGTTCATAGTGATGGCTCCGCTCCCTGCCCTGGCGCATACAGCTCCCTGCCCGCCGTTCCCAGCCCCGCTGCTCCCCGCAGGCGCAGGAGGATGGTGTGGAGGTTTCGGTGAGCGGGGCGCAAGCGACATTACTGCCTCCGAGGCTGCCCCACGGCTGGCTTCACGGCGGGGGGTAATGCCCGGCATGCTCATCACACCGTTGCCAACCCTGCTCTCCTGTAATTGGAGTGGACATCTTGTCATCCCACATCTCCCCACAGCCGAGGCATTCGCCGTGGAGCCTAACCTGCCAGGCAGGCGCCGGCAGCGTGCCGGGGAGGCCGGGGGAGGAGGCTGTGCTTGTTAAGCCGACGTGTTTGCAAAGGTCTCGGAGGATCCAACTGGCGCGAGGCAGAGTCGAGCTCTGCGGCCAGCTGGGCTCCGCAGTCACGTTTCCTTCAATTAGATCAAAATTAATGATCGCCCCAGATCCACTTCCCTCCGGGCACAGGGCTGCGGCCAGTGCTGGCTCTGGAGCATGTGGAGCTGGCGAGGAACACACGGCAGCCAGCTTATGGGCTTGGGCTGGTGGCAGAAGTGCCCAGCAAGCAGGATCTGGGTCCTGGACTAGCAGGGCATCAGGTGGGGACTGCATGCTGGGGGTCTCCCCTCGGGCAGGTGCCTGCTACTTGCCCTGGGCTGCAACTGTCCCGTCATCTGTGTCCCCCACCCGCCCGGGCTGCCCTGGCCACAGCACCTTTTGGTGCCCCCGGGCTGATCCCTTGTGCCTGTGCTGAGGAGCTGCAGCCCCGCAGGGTGGCCAGGAGGGTGAGCTCACTGCAGCGGCACAGCTCCGGTGCCGGAGCGTGGTGGGAGGTCGGGTGCTGGTACAGCGAAGAATCGATCCATTGGCTCCATGGCAAGACAGGGAAATGGTAACCAAACCCTCATCTGGATCGGCCTGAGAATAAAAACAGGCAGTGTCTGTGTCTCAGAGGGATGAATCATCACAAGGTTGCTGGAGGGCACCATGGCAGAATCAGTCCCACCAAGCACCCCTCCAGCCTGTGGGCCAGCTTCTCCTCCGTGGAGGCTCCACCTAACCCCTGCTGTCTTCTATGGTGTGTCAGGGCCCTGATGCTCTAGAAAGCCCCCTCCTTCTGGGCTCACAGCAGTTATTTTGTCTATGGATGCAGCCTTTTAGCCTCCTCTGCTCTCACCCAAACTCCCAGTGCCTCCAGCCAGTCCCCAGCACTGCTCCCTGTTATTGCCATCCTCTCTACTCTTTCCAATTAGTCCAGATTTTTCTTGACGTTTGGTCCCAGACCAGGCACAGGGCTCCCGCCGAGGCCTCGCTGCCAGCAAGTAGTTCAGATGCCTGGTGAATGATGCTCCTTCTTACACAGCCCTGAGCAACGGCCTCCTTTCCACCAAGCTCAGTGCAGTTGCGGGGCAGCCAGACATCCCATATTACACTGGCAGATCCCATATCCCAGATGAAGGAGGCTCCTCCTGTTTTTTCCTAGCTCCCGGCTGCTTTTCCAAGCAGCTGCCTGGCTGCTGGGCATCTGGAAGTGCAGCTTCTGCAAGCACAGATAACCTCACCTGCACAGCGTGTCCTGCCTGGGGGGGTCCGACCCTCTGCATGCCTTGTTTATCTGCCTGGGACTGTCCTGGGTTTCAGTGTTAAACTCAGACAAGCCGACGCTGCTGCCTGCTGCTGAGCCAGGGCTCTGCCCTGCCCTCCTGCCTGCTCGGCAGCCCTGCCCTCCAGCCGCTTGCCCTCTGCTTGCTGGGCAGATTTGCTTCCTGCCCCAGCCCAGCTCTTGGCACTTGTCCTTTTGAATTGGATCTGATTGTTTTCAGGCCATTTCTCCGATTTGTCAACATCATTTCGAATTCCAGTCCTGTCTTCCCCGGCGCTTGCAGCCTCCCCCCATCATCTGAGCGTAGCACGTGGGCCCTGCGCCAAGCCCCCGCCGCTCAGCATCCCCCCAGGCTCGGGGCGCAAGGGTGAGCAGGGGGGACCCCCATTTCCCGATCTGCTGCCGAGCCCTCAGCTGGGTCTCCTGTCCTGCACGGTGGCTAGTGAAGTCAGCACTCTGGAGCCTGGGGCATCAGGCTTCTCCCGGCCGTTAGCATCAAACCCAAGGGCTGGCTGTGGGAGCATCAGCGGGCAGACGGGCTCTGCAGCTGCTCGTGGCCCGGCGGAGGGGCAGGCAAGCCCCGCTGCATGCTGCAGTCCCTCCTCGTGGCCTCGTGCCCCCTGTGCGCAGGCGTGCCGTGCTCAGCCACAGGTGGGAGGCTCCGGTGCAGAACAGTGAGCTGCAGACATGCTGCCAAGTGGCAGCACTGGCCCTTCCCAGCTGGTGCTATGCTCTCTGCCTTGTCTGGTCCCAGGAGAAAGCAGTCCCTGAGCCCTGCTGCCTCCCCTCCCAGCCATGCTGCTTCCCTGCTCCCTGCCCCTCCGGCCCAGCGTGTCTCCTGGTGTGCCTTCTCCCCGGGTGCTGGTGGCCATGAAGCCACAGCCCTCCCTGCTCTGTGGCTTGCAGGAGGCCTGCAGCTGGGGTTGGGGCTTGTGCCTTGGGTGCCACTCACTTGGGCAGAGCTTGATCCCAACCCAGCCTGGCTGCACTTCAGCTCCGTGCCTTGGGTGATCCTGCAAGGGGATGAGCCCCCAGCACCCATCTGCCCTTGCTGGGTGGCCAGGCAGGACCAGGGCACAGCAGGGGAGAGGCAGGAGAGAAGGGAGGAGAGGACACATCCACCTCTTCGGCCGCACAGGAGGGGACCATGCTGTGGGGAGGGTGCCAAGAGGTGTCCCCAGCCCAGGTGGCAGTTGCTGCTAATGGAGCAGGAGATGCCCAGAGAGAGCAGAGGTCTATGGTCCCCGTGGTGTGGGGGCCAGGGCCATGCAGGGAGCTGAGAGGTAGTCCTGCTCCCGTGCCATGACTGTCCAGCACACAGAGGACATGGGGCTCCTGCCGGTCTCGCACTCACACAGCTCAGTTTGCCCTGTACCTCAGGATCAGCGCTTACGGGGTGGACCTGCCTGGCAGATCCTCCGTGCCTTCGTGCTCCTCGCCACCATGGCACTGAGAGATGCAGGCAGGGACTCAGTACCAGGCTCTGCAGACCAAAGACCGAATGCCGGCCATTGTCTTGCACCGCAGAACCTCCTCGCCACAGGGTCAGGCCCTTGCTGCCCACAGTCTTTCCAGGGCCAAGTAGCCCCGCAGAAGCAGCTCGGGGCTTGTGGCCGTGTGGCTGGGGCCACCCATGGTGACGGTGGCGCTCGGACCACCTGCCCAGCCCAGTCCCCGCCGTGTCTCTCCGAGCTGGGGATGCGGGGCTGGCACACGCATGCTGCATCCCCTGGGCAGGGACAAGCGGGTGGCTGGGACTGTGCGTGCTCCCTGCCGGAGGCAGCCTATCATGCTGTATTGACCCACACAGAGGCAGGAACATGTGTGCCATGCACAGATCGATGGGAAGATTGAAGATGTGTGTGCGCTTGCCGGACGACTGGGGAAAGCTTTGCCGTTGGCATCGGCAGCACAGTGAAGGTCACGCTGACCTGCGGCGCAGTCCCCAGGGAGAGGCGAGGCCTCTTGTCGAGCTCATGGGCGGCTGTCTCACCACTTGTCCTCCGGGGACCCCGGCTTCCCAGCCAGGCACACACCTCCCCAGCAGAGCCACATCTCCGGGGGGAGGTAGAGGGGGTGCCTGGTGCTGGGCTTGTTCTGGAGGCAGGGAGCTGGTGTTTCCCCCACCGCTGTGCCACTGGGCAGGGTCGCAGAGGGTTGCTTGACTTGTGGGTGAGGGGTCGGGCTCAGTCTTTCTAGCAGAGCTAACCCTCTGTCACCAGCTGGGGAAACTGAGGCAGGGAGCTAGGCGTGATCATGACTTGCTGGCAGAAGGGGCTGTGCATGGGGAGCAGCCAGATCCAAGCAGCGAGTGGCTCTGTGGTCGGTGCCGCAGGGTGAACCCATAACCTCATCACAGCTCTGGTCCCGCTGAGCAATGAAGGCAGAGCCCCGCTGCTGTGGGCAGGATGGGGCAGGAGGACACCCTGCTTCCCCCAGCGCTGCCACGGGAGCCGAGTCCTGCGTGGGGCTGTGCGCAGGGGTGGGTGCAAGTGTGCCGTGGAGGGAGCAGAGCCAGACCCGAGGAGGGGCAGGGGGCTCAGCAGGGCAGGAGAGGGTGAGGGTGACCCCGGCTCAGCCTTTCTATCAGAGCCGGTCACTGCCTGCGGTGACCCCCACTTCTCCCGCGCTGCCGTGGGGAAACGCGGAGCCCAGCGCGCAGCACAAAGCGGGGTGGGGGGCAGAAATGAAGAAGCTGGGGGAGCCCAGCCCGGGCGCACAACAAGCGCAGCGGGGAAGGAGGTGGCGGACACAGAGGGGTGGCTGGCGGTGCTGCCGCCCTCCCGGCTCCGGGGCACCGAGGAGCACGGGGCCCCCCATGCACCCCCGGCGCCCCGTCTTCAGCCCCGCTCCGGCGGCGGCTTGTCGGCCGGGTCTCGGCGGGGCCGGGGCCGGCACCGGCACCGGGACCGCGACCGCGACCGCGACCGACGGGGCCCGGCGCCCGCCGACTTAGGGCGCGGCGGGCCGTGGCAGGGAGGCGGTTAACGGCCAGGGAGCCGCCGAGGCAGGAGGAGTCCGCAGGCGGGCGAGCAGGAGGGGGCCGCCGGGCGAGCTGCCCGCAGGCTGCCCGCCCCCGCCGAGCCGCGCCGCGCCGCGCCGAGCCGAGCCGCGCTCTGCCCCGGGGCGCACGGGCCGGCGGGGCACGGCGGGGCGAGGCGGCCAGCGCGGCGGCGGCGGCGGCGGCGGCGGCGGCGGCGGCAGCGGCGGCGGCGGCGGCGGGGGGCAGGCTCCGTGCCCCGCCCGCCTCGGCACGGCACGGCACGGCTCGGCTCGGCTCGGCTCGGCATCGCACGGCGGGGCGCGGAGCAGAGCGGCGCGGCTCGGCATCGCACGGCGCGGCTCGGCGCGGCTCCGTTCCGCTTGGCACGGCACGGCACGGCTCGGTACGGCTCCGGCAGCTCCCGAGCCATTCAAACAAGTGGCTCCGGCAGCACTTGGGAGCCGGGGCTGGGGAGAGGGCACAGCGCGGCTCCCTGCCCCGGAGGCGCCGGGGCCCTTCACGCTGCCTCTTTTCTCTGGCGCTCGCTCTTTATTTGACGATGAAATAATGTTGACATGTCTTGAATTATTAAGTATTCCCTGGATTTTATTAGCACATGATGCCTAAATGCTGCCTGTATCTGCTGGGGTCTTAACCAGAGAGGAGCGAAGGAGAGAGGCTGAGAGACAGAGCGAGGGAGAGGAGAGAGAGGGGTTTTTGACAGCTGTATTTGTGCTGATAAGCGAAGGCACAAGGAGACGATCGACTAGTGAGACAAGAGGGAAGCGGCGGCTCGGAGCTGCTGAGAGGGGCTGCGCTTCCCTCCCGAGACGGCTCGGCCCTCCCGGCGCCGTGCTGGGGCTTGGGGGGGACCCGAGCCCCCTCCCAGCGCCTGGCCGGGCTCTCGGCCGGTGCCCGTGCCGGGGGGCAGCTCGCTGGCTGGGCACGCCGGCCGCGCGGGGCAGATGCCGATTGAGATCGTGTGTAAAATCAAATTTGCCGAGGAGGATGAGAAGCAGAAGGAGAAAGAAGAAGGGGACAAGGAGAGCCTGATCGAGGAGCCCGCCCGGCCCCGCTCCCGGGACCTGGCCGCCTTCGCCAGCGCCAGCACGCTGCACGGCCTGGGACACATCTGCCGGTCGGGGCGGCTGGGTGTGCGCCAGACCCTCTGGGCGTTCGCCTTCCTGGCCTCGCTCGCCTTCTTCCTCTATCAGGCGGCCAAGTCAGCGCTGCTCTACCTGGAGCACCCCCACGTCATGGCCCTGGACGAGGAGGCCATCCGCGAGATGGTCTTCCCCGCCATCACCATCTGCAACATCAACCGCTACCGCCACTCGGCGCTCACCGACGCTGACATCTTCCACTTGGCCAACATGACCGGGCTGCCCCCCAAGGACCGGGACGGCCACAAGGCCACAGACCTGCTCTACCCTGACCCCGACATGGCTGACATCGTCAACCGCACCGGCCACCAGCTTGACGACATGCTCAAGAGCTGCAACTTCAGCGGCGAGAACTGCTCATCCCGCGATTTCACTGTGGTGAGTGCACGCCTGGCTCAGCTTCCCTGGGGGCCCCAGCCAGCATGGGGGGCACCCACCTGGCCGTGCCTTGCCAGAGCAGGGCTCCTGGCTTGCTCCGGCTGCTGAAGTTTGCATCTCTCTCTGTTTGAGTTTCCCTCCAAGTTTCACACGGAGAGAGAGAGAGGATCCTGCATGGGAACTCTTGGTAGGGCTCTGC
Source organism: Haliaeetus albicilla (assembly GCF_947461875.1). NCBI lineage: Eukaryota > Metazoa > Chordata > Aves > Accipitriformes > Accipitridae > Haliaeetus > Haliaeetus albicilla. The sequence goes on from NC_091486.1 coordinate 18,946,113, forward strand.
ACCGCAGAACCGGGCTGCCAGCAGGTCCGTGCCGGAGAGGCTCGCAGGCGGGAGCCAGAGCTGGGGGGAAGCAGGGTTCAGCAGTCCCCAGGGTGGGTGCGCAGTGGGCAGGGGGAAAGCCGTGGTGTAGAGCCCTGCTCCAGCCTGGGCTTCCCCCTAGGTTGAAGTGCTCTGTCACAGGGTGCTTTGCACAGCAAGAGTGGCTGGAGGAACAGGCAGAGACCCCTCTGCACGCAGGGGAGCCTTCCTGCGTTTGGGGGGGTTGGTGCTGGGATGTGTGTGAATCTGGAGGCTGCCAGCATTGCACACGCACATGTGTGCACGCACACATGCCGAGTGGCTCCACTCCGGAGGCATGGCTACAGCTGGGCGAGCGGGGGGCTGCCGGGGGCTGCCCGCTCGCTGCCCGGGGCTTGCCGTCAGGGCCTCCTCGCCAGCAGCTCCCTGCCTGCCCAGGCAGCGAGCTCCCGGCCGGGTGCCTCCAGCGTGCAGCTCTTGCTAATATTGAGCCTGGAATCACAAATCCTCGCTGTGGTTTGGGAAAATAAATGTGCTGAACGGGCGGAATACCTGATGGGACCCTTTTCAGACCGTAATGACTCTGGAAATGAGCCGCCTCTCTCCTACGGCTGCCAGGGGCTACTGCTCGGCTGGCTTGATGCGCTCCAGGAGCAGTGCTGCCAGCCGGAGCCTGCTCCGCGCTGGGGAGGGGGATGCGATGCCGTGGGCTGTGCGGGATGCTGGGGGGGGTAGAGAAGGCTCCGTGGGGCTAGAAATGGCTGATGCAGCATGTCCTGTTTCACTTCGTGCCCATCAATACAAAGCCTGCTCGCCGCGCAGGGTGATGCTGTCCCTGGGAAAGCATCGTTTCAGGGCGGGGGGGGGCCTGCCCTGTGGGGGGGCTGGCATGGGGCACTGCAATGGAGTGGGAAGGAGCAGGGGGCAGTGGGGGGGCAACCCCACTCCTCCCGGGGTTTTGCTGGGCTTTGTGCCTGCTTTACGCCAGCTGCCTGAGTTTGCTGGGAAGAAGTGCGGTTCAGCAGGGCTGGGAGCAGGGAGCTTTGGTGCTGGACAGTCCTGCACGTGGCTCAGCCACGCTGGCTCCAGCCCCGGGGTCCTCCTGGGGGAGCCTGCACAGCTTTGGCTTGTGGGGGAGGCAGCAAGCCCAGCCTTGTGCCGGGCAGTGGCACGGCATGGCAATGGGATTTGACGTGTGCTGAGCTGCGCTGCGAGGCTGGCAGGGTAGAGCTCAGGCGAATGGGGCTGGGTACAAGCTTCCCACAGCGTGGACATGGTGTGTGGTGTGCACCGTGCTGCGTGGCAGCAGAGGGTGACTGCCAGGACAGTCATCGGGACCCGGTTTCTCAGCAGGTGGCTGTGCAGGACTAGCTGACCTGCCTGCCTCAGCTGCTTACGGGTCTGCCCTGGGGATGCTCAGGCAGCTGGGCTCTGGTGTGCCGGCACCCTGCACTGGAGCAGTCTTCAGGCGTGAGGATGGTTAGTGCCAGCTGACCCCCGGCTCACGGCCCAAAGAAGGGGAGCCCAAGACTCCTGCAGCCTGCACCCCCCCCGTCCGCAGCTCAGCCCTCCAGCCTGGCCTTTGAGGCATCAGGGGCTGTCAGCAGAAAGGGGCATCCCCGTCACCTCTCACTTGCATGGAGCAAAGGGTTGAACCTGGGACAGGAGAGGCTGCAGGACATGGGTGTGGGGAGGGATGGGGGAAGATGTGACCTCTCTCTGTCACATACCATGTCCCAAAGCCTTGCCAGGCAGCAGTGGGACTTGTCGAGGCATCACACTGTTTGCAGCTGGAGCCTCCTACTCCCGTTCCCCGAGCCGAATCGGTCCCTCGTGCCTCCTGGGAATGACTGAAACACAGAGCGAGCTGCTTGGCAGGCAGGGTGAGTCCCAGCTGTGATGTGTGGGCCTGGGCGCTCCCGTGCCTTCCAGCTGTGGGCCCGACGCAGGGGCACCCGGGCTGCCCTGCACCCAGCCATCATGCAGCAGGGAGCTCCAGGCTTCATCGGTCCCAGTCCTGGGTCCCCATGTGGGCCTTTATGTTCAGAAAGCTCTGGTACCCCCGCTGCAGTGGGTGGATACGTGAGTCACAGTATGTCCCAGCACTGATGGAGGGCTCCCAGACTGCTGCACATCCCAGTGGGTCAAATGGCCTGGGGTCCCAGAGCTCCCAGCCCATGGCGAGCAGCCCCTGGAGCAGAGGTCGCGTCCCCAGGGATGCCATAGAAGGGAAGGAGTTTTTCCTGCAGCCGTGCTTGCAGGAGTGCTGGAGTCCTTCCTTCCCTCTGGGCACGAGGTGGATTTCCTCCAGATGCTGGAAGTTTTACAGCACGAGGGTGGCCAAGCTGTGGGGTCGCCGGCGGCTGGCTGCCTGTTCGGGAGCAGGAGCAGCGCCGAAACTGGAGCGTGTCCCCTCGCGCTGCCGCTTGTAGCCTGTGCTCACATGATAAATAACCCGTGCGGATCCTTTAAGTAAGAGCCATCAGTGGTAAATGATCTTCCCCTATTTAACGTCACAAATCCACATTCTTTATGGGATAGCAAATTAAGAAACTGTGGGGGAAAAAAAAAAAATCCCCAGCGTAAGCATCTTCCATGTAATAAAGCCCGGCTGGGCTGTAAATCTCCCCAGGCGGCAGGGACAGTCCTGAGCCGCAGCAAGGCTCCCCTGCAGCCCGGCTGACAAATGTGCCCCCTGCGTCGGCTGCTGGAGGGCCATGCCAGAGCCCCGGCGAAGCCTCTTCTGACCCCCCCGATTCTTGCCATGCTCCACAGCCCCCCAGTCCTCGCTCTGCCCGGGGGTGAGGGGCTGGGCTGCCCCTGCTGCTGCCCGGTGCCCACCGGCACGCTGCCCCATGCCTCGGCGAGGGCGGCGGGTGCGGAGCCCTGCTGGCTGGGCGAGCGCAGCTGCGGTACCAAGGGCGCGAAGCGTGCGGTGCCGGCACGGGAATAGTGGGTTTTACGTGCTGTTGAGCGGGAGGTTGGGAAGCGACCCCACGGGGCTGGGGCTCAGCTGCGGCAGGTGGCTCATGCCAGCCCTTGCCTCCACGCCTGGCACCCCGGTATGGCCACAGCCCGAGGCCGGTGCCGGCCACGTCACGGGGCACTGTGGGAAAGGAGAGCCCTCCCAGCGGTGCTTTAGGGACAGGGGGGACAGGCAGCTGGGGTGTGCAGGGGTCTGGGGGCTAAGGCAGGCGGTGGGTGGTGATGATCCCCCACCCTGGCTGGCAGCAGCATCCCGCCTGCTCACTGGCAGCGGCTGTGGCAGAAGGCTCCGTTCGTGGCCGGGCGAGAGCCCGGTGCCTTTCTCAAAACCGCGTCCCCTGTCAAAAGCCTTTTGTTTGTGATGTGTGGCTGCCAAAGCCAGTCCTGCCAGGGCTGGAGGTTGGGGGGGGAATGGGGAGGTTGCTGACAGCTGGCAGCGCCTCTCGGAGATGGCACCGGCCCCGGCTCTCGAGTCAGGGCCTCCCGGCTACCCGGGACGTGCGTGGTGCGGGGCATCTCCCCAGCACCCCATGCAGACCCTGGAGGGGGAAGCCCCTGTGCTGAGACAGGGGGAGCATCCTCAGCTGCATCCCACATGCACCCCGAGAGGTCCTGGCTGGGGGGGTGGGCAGAGGGCAGCAGGCTGTCGCCCCTGCCTCCTCCCAGCAAGGCTCTGCCGCCGTTGCCCCTGCAACCTGCACCGCTCCCGACGCAGGGACTCTGTCTGACCTTTCCGCCAGAACCATACTTAATAAATGTCACATTTTCAGCCTATTTTTATGCTCTATCAGAGCTGGACTCGTTGCTCCTCACCTGCCCTGCCCCGCCTGATGCCTGCTCAGCCCCTGGTGTTCGCCCACCCCATTTCGCCTCTCCCCCTCTGCAGGGCTGAGTGTGACCCGGGGCGCGGGGGGCTTGCCGGGGGCCCCTCAGCAGCTCACTGGGCTCCAGGCACTGCAGGACCTGCCCTGTCTGGGGCACAGAGGGGCTCTGGGGCCAGGCAGTGCCATACGGGTCCCAACACAGTGTCACCCCCACTGGAGGGTGGCATGGCTGCGGATGTGGTAGGTGTCATGCCATGCATGGCAGGAGGGACTGGCTGGGCTGGGGCTGGTGGTGTCGGTGCCTAGGAGAGCCTGGAACATCCCTCGCCGATCCTATGCCTGTGAGCTGCTCGACTGAGCCCAGCTGTGCCCATCTGGGTCACTGCACTCCACTCACTGGATCCATGTCCTGCAGCCCCAGCCCAGCACCTGAGCCATCTCCCCGGGAGCTCGCAGCCCATCCGGAGTTCCCCATCCTCACAGCCTGGCCACCGTGCTTGCGCATCCCCAGGTCTGTGTCCCAGCTGGTGCAGGCATGCCACAGGTTGGTTGCGCTCCTGTCCGGAGCGGCAGCGGCAAGCAGCTCCAGTGCTGTTACACATGAGCCACCCGGGCACAGCTCGAGGCGCCGCTTGTGCCAGAAAACGGGGGACTTTAATGCAATTCGTTGCCATTTAATTTTACACAATTCCTGCTGCTTAATCCACTGAGAAATGCTAATTTATACAATTCACGTCTAAAAATAAATGTCAGTCCAGCAGCTCCCAACAGCGGGTAGTTGCTCCCACCAGCCCCCACCGGAGCCTTGTGCAGGGACCCCAGCCCAGAGCCCACCCTGCCCCTGGCCAGCCAGGCTGCTGCTCCTCGCCCGGTGGTGCCCAGGCTGCAGCAGCATGTAGGTAAATGTGGGGGTAATGAGGATTTGGGGTACCATGGTGGGACAGCGAGGGGTTGGCTGCACCTAGGGGTGTTACTGCAAAGCCCCTCATCACAGTGGGTCTCAGGGCACTGTGGCAAGGAGACACTGGGTGTCTCGGCAATCTGGCTGTCTTTCAGATGGTTGGGGAGGTGTGAGGGGCATGGGGCTCCCAAGGTGTCTTTGGGACCTGCGCTCCTCCATGGCTTCCCCCGGAAAGACAGCCTCAGCCCTGTGCGCAGCTGCACCTTAGGCTGCAGCTGGGGTGCACGGGACGAGAGGGGGGTCCCGGTGCAAAGAGCTGGCGTGGGGCCACCTGGCCTGCATGAGGGGTCCAGCCGTGGGTCGGGGCAGCCTCTGCCTGGCTGGCAGGTATTAACTGGTCACAAAGCACCATTAATGAATATGGGAGGGGAGGGAAGTGCGCACCCCTCCTGCCTGGGGAGTGGGGATGCATCATTAGGCCGTAAGGAGGCTGCTCTGCAGGGGACAAGGAGCGGGTCGGATCCTGCAGGGACAGGGACCCATGTCTGGGAAGAGCCTGTGCTCAGCTTCCCAGACCCCTGGCTCTTGCCCCCAAGCATCTCTATACCCCACTACCCCCCTTCCCAACCCTGCTGCCCCTTGCACCTCGCCCCCGTCACATCCCATCTCCCACCCCTTTGCTAGGCAGACCCCCATGCCACCCCCATCCAAGTGGGGTGGCACCGGCACCAGCAGCGACACCGGGGAGGGGGTGCTGGGGCAGCAGGGTGGGTGGTGAGGGCTGTGGCCCTGGGTGCTGGCTCCCTGCCGGAGGGGGCCGAGGCGGGGGAACAGGGGGGTGCGGAGGCGACGCGGCGGGGGAGCGGAGATGCTGGAGGAGCCGGCGGCTTTCCCACCGTCTCCCTGATTGAGATCAGATCACCGTGAGCATAAAAAAGCTCTCTTCATAATTATATTTAATGAATTGACTTTAAAAGCTCTTATGCTCTTATCTGGGTAATTTAATATCACACACTTAATAAGCCTGTCTCTGATACGGGGGGGAGCCAGCGGCCAGGACGCCCGCGCCTGGTGTGGCTCCCCAGGGACACAGGACGTGCCACGAGGCTGGTGCCATGTGCCAGGCTGGGCAGATCGGGGGCACCACCGTCCCTCAGGGCCAGGGCACCCGTGGGGTGTCTGTGGGGCGGTGCCCCCCCAGCGTTCCTGGCTGCAGAGTGGGGTGGGCACCTTGGGCAGCTGTGGGAGGGATGGGGCCAGGGCACCCGTGGGGGCTTGGCCCCAGGAGTGGGTGCTTGCTGATGCATGGGGCTGCAGGGCTGTGGGGCCATGGGGCGGTGGGGACACAGGGCTGTGAGGCTGACAGAGTAGGGTGACTGGCTGGGTGACAGGAAGGTTCATGGGGTGCAGTGTGGCTGGCTGGGCACGGAGGCTCTGGGCATGGGGCAGGGCTGGCTGGAGTGCAGGTGTCCTGTGCCGGCGACGTGGTTGGATGCCCTGTGGCTGGCAGGGCACTGCTGTGACAGTCGTGGCAGAGGTCCCACAGCCAGGCGGCACTGGGGGCAGCCACGGGGCAGAGTGCACCACGGGTCCCAGTGCCACGATGCTGTTGGCACCCTGTGTCCCTCCAGCTCCGGCCACCTGCCCACCTGGGGTAGCCGTCTGGGGTGGCATGGGGATAAACGAAGGCTTGTCACCATGGTCTCTGCAGCTCTGCCCCCCCAGCTCCTGCGCTGCCAGCCAGGGTGCTGGCTGCCTCCCTGCATGCAGTCACTGCTGCAGCCCCAGCAGGAGTCCTTGGCCCCCCCGCGACCCATCGGTGCGTGCAGGCGGGCGCCTGCGGCGAGCCGGAGGGGCAGGCTCTGCCATATGGAGCCGGGGGCCCTGGGGACCGTGGGAGCCTCTGCAGGGTCTGGGGCTGGGACCCGTGCCCCGTGGCCGTTGGGGCAGCCCCTGGCATCGCCCACACCAGGCACTCGTTTGGCAGCGGGGCGGAAAGCCACCAGCCGGGCTCGTGCCCCGCACGCATCAGACCAGGAGCAGCTGGGAGATGGCCGGTCCCCCCAGCCTGGCACCACGTCCCCGGTCACCCTGTGCCCTCCGGCCCCTGATTTCCAAGTGTTGGAGGACGGAGTGGCACGTCCCAGCATCCCTGCCTGCGCTGCCCCGGGACCCGCAGCAGGGATGGGGAGGGTGACGAGGGCAGGGTGCGCGGTGCTGGCCCACAGCCGGCCTTCCCCCCCGGGTGCCGGGGTGCCTGGCGGTGCCGGCTGCCATGCCGGCGCTCGGTGCCAAGGCCGGGAGGGCTGGAAGGGAGGCGCGTGCCAAGGCGGCGGAGCGGGGGGACGAGGATGCAGCTGCCACCTGGCCCTGCGGGGGGGGACAGCCCCGGGCGGAGCGGGGACCCCGGGCTCCCCGCCGCCGGCGTGGGGCACGGGACAGCCGTGCCGGGTCTCCCGTCGCAGGGGAGCGGCTGGAGCAGGAGGTTTACGGAGCTGCACTAAGTGACGCAAATGGTTTGAAGCCCATAAAGAGAGACGGTTTTATGTAAGACGACTATATAAAGCTCTGCTGTTCTGCCATTGATGAGATATAGGCCTTTATTTATAGAAGGCAATGTTTGCGGTGCGAGCGCTGAAAGCCAGCCAGGGACCCGCAGATAGGGCGTCGAGTCATTTCACATGCAGCTGCCGTCGACACTGTTCACACATTAAAGAAAAAAATTAACAAGTTTGCAGCCAGTCAGGTGGAAAAAACAATAATTGTCAAAAACCGTATTTCCCCCCTTTTCCAATAACAAATAGCTGGAACGCTGCTGGGGAGGTTTGGGCTTGTTCTGGGAAAGGACGGCTGGGAAAGGAGGCTCTGGCCAGGCTGGGGGATAGAGCAGGTGGCGGGAGGCAGCCAGGGGTGGGAGGAGAGCCCAGGCAGGGGATGCAAGCAGGGGCTGCTGCCAGCACCCAGGCGCCTGGCAGGGGGTGGATGCCCCTGCCTGGGCTTTTATATGGCCAGGACTGGAATAATAGGGCCTGCGGGCAGGCATGATGGTGCTGGCAGAGCAGCATGGCAGACCAGCATGGCCGTGTGTGCGCTGGGGGCTGGGGAGGGGGGAAAACACCAGGAGCTGAAGGTGCTCGTTGCGCAGGGGGCTGCGGACCAAGCCCCCCTGGGTTTTCCTGCCTGGCCCGGCATTGCCTCTCCCCGCCTGTGCACACAGGGATGCTGTGAGGTTATTTCTTTGCCAGATGTGGCTGGGTTTTTACTGGAGAGCAAGCAGCAAGTCCCTGTGGTCAGAGCGCCCTGCCAAATTTTGTTTCATGCACGAAAGGAGGAAAAACTTCTCATGATTAATTGTGCAATAGGGGAGAACATGCATCTCTCTAACCTGCTCCTTGCCGGTTGCCGGCCTTTTCTCCCAGGTGCTGCCCCGACATCCAGTCCAGGAGGAGGCGGTGAGCTCATCCTCTGGGGACGGGGTGCACGGCAAGGGTGCGAGGGCGGGAGGGTGCCGACACCTCTGCCACGTCCTAACTCTGCAAGGGCCGTGAAGGGGAAGAAAGCCAGCCAGGGCTTCACAACAGGGGAGCAGAGTCTGGCTCGTGCTTGAGCTGCTTCCCTGCAGCTCCCTGCGCCTTTCTGCGGGTGGCTGCCCCCTGCTTACGCTGCAAAACCTTCCCACTGTGCTCTGAGCCATGCCCGCCAGCAGCGGTTACAAGGCAGGGTGCTGCCAGCCCCATCCGTTCGCGGCTGCATCGCTGTGCCGGCAGAAAACAGAAGGCGAGGACGGCCCTGCTGCTGAGCCGGGACGTGTGGCACCGTGCTGCTGGTCTCGGGTGGGGGGCCTGGGCCTGCACCCCGACCTGCTGGGACTTGAGGCTCCCGCATGTGCCTGTCCTGTCCCCAGGAGGCATCGCTGCCTGCCCAGCCACCCTCGCAGAGGTGGGGAGGGCCCCTCGGCGGAGGCACCTCCGGCTTGCCGTGCCCCTCTCTGGGCGCAGATGCAAGCCGGAGCATGCTTTGCACCTAAACGGCTGTTAAGCTCGGCTGGAGTCAACAGGTTTTCTTCCAGCAGAACAAAAGGTTTCCTCCTGATTGCAGCTCCGGGAAGGCAAGCGCAGGAGAAGGTGGGGAGGCAGGAAAGCCAGAGGCTGGGAGGACCTGCAGGTGCCACGTCCCAGCGGCACAGGGATCGGTCGGGGACCCCTCTCTGTGTTGGGGAGCTCAGCTGGGCTGGAGAGCCGGGCTGGCCCCTGCCCATGGTGGCAGGGCAGGCAGGGAGCAGGGGCTGGGGGGTCCCACTGGCCCGCTGCCGGGTGCCAGCCCCTGGGATGTGCAGGGCGGGAGGGGAGAGGAGACACAAGCCTGGTCAGAGCAGAGCCCCTGATTAATCACTAACTGCCGGACCTCCAGCCAGCAGCTCATTAGCCGTTTAATTCCCGGTGCCCAGGGTGCTGGAGGGCTGCGCGGCTCTGATTGAGGTGGCCGCACTCGTCTGGGCAACTGCAATCAGACCGTGGCTCCCCAGCCCCGGGCACAGGCACAATTAGTGGCCATGTCCTCTGTGCTCCCTGGGTGGGTTGGGCAGTGGGTGCTGCAGGTACTGTGGGTGATGCAAGTGCTGCGGGTGCTGCAGGCGCTGCAGTTGCTGCAGGTGCTGCGGTCAGGCATGGGTGAGGCACATCAGTGACAGTGGCTGCGGAGGGCCAGCGGGCATCCCCGGGGTCAGGAGACGTGCCCGTGTCTCCTCCTGTATCCAGCTGTACCCTGCATGTGCCTGGAGCGTCACGGTCCCGGCGGTGTCACGGGGCTGGGAGTGGCTGTCAGCGGTGTTGGCGGCCATGGCGAGGCACTGCGCTCGGCTGCACAGGGATATTTTGCCAGGCTGTCATTGCTGAGGGGCAGCGGCCCTGGCACCCCGCGCAGCCCTGTGCTGTCTCATCCCTCCGCCACCTGCACCTGCACCCACAGGGCTGCAGGGCGAGGGCTGCAGGTGGCACCCATGTCCCTGCCTGCACCCTCGTGTCCCTGCTACTACCCCAGGCTCTTTCCTGCCCCGGCTCTTCTTCCTCCCGGGCTGGGGCTCAGCCTGGGCGACCCCTCTGGGGATGGGCTGGGGGTGCTCACCGGGGCCAGGGGAGTGGGACAGGGGCAGGAGGGAGCTGAGTGCCCCCACAGAGCAAGGCACCGGCCGTGCATGCTGCCCATAAACCTCATACCTCATCCTGGGCATGCGGAGGTGGGCACCGCTGTGCCTCCTGGCTGCAGGGGGGTGTTTGCAGCTCGGCTGCCCCCCATTGCCCTCCAAACCCTGCCGTGCCCTTCAATCCCAAGCTGCCGTCCCTATTTCCTTGCAGGCTGGGGAGGGAGGGAGGGACTGAGCCGCAGAGGGAAGCGTCTCCATCTGTCTTCAATGCTCCAGCGGCTGGAGCGGGGCAGGGCGGGAGCCTGCGGGTGTCCCTGCTGCAGGGGGCGGTGGGGCGAGCAGGGATGGGGTGCATGTGGGGGCAAGCTGGGGGCCTCGCTGGGGCTGTGACCCCCGCAGAAGAGGCAGGGCCAGCCCAGCATCTGCTGCTGCTGCCCCCGGGAAGGGCACAGAGCAGCCTGCCTTCCCAGGCAGCGTGTGACTGAGGGCACTATGCAAATCCAGCTGAGATTGATGCAAGTATTAATTATGTCCCAGTGTCTCAGCTCCCACCCGGCCAGGCAGGGTGCAGGGTGCCACGGCTGCTCACGCAGGAGAGCCGGGTTTGTGCTGTCAGTGTCCCCTACACGTGTCCCCTGGGTCCCCAGCCTGCTCCATCACCCCGCTGCGCAGCGTGCTGTGCCGTGCCGGGCCAGCCCTGCTCTCCCAGCCCCGTGGCACTGCCTGGTCCGGGGGGCGAAGCCATCACTGAATGGGGAGGCGAACGGTCCGACACAGGAACAGCGTGAGTGCTGTCAAGCAGCCTGGTGTGCCCAGCTCTGAGGTCCTGCTAATCAGAGAGTGTCTGCAATTACATGTGCTAATTACAGGCAGAGGTTCACAGAGATTCCTGCCCTGCTGGCACTGCGCTGGTCTCACCGGGGTGTGTTGCTCCTGCGCGAGGACAGGAGTGGATAACCAGGGCTGCTCAGCTGGCTCTCCCTGCCCAGGCACGGTATATGACAGCCAGGCCCCCTGCCCAGCCCCATCCCATCCCATATCAATCTCCATCCCATCCTATCGCCATCTCAATCCCCATTCCATTCCATCCCATCTCAATGTCCATCCCATCCCGTTGCATCTCAGTCTCCATCCCACCCCATCCCATGCTGGGCATGGTGTGTGGTGCTGTCCTCAGAGACACCACACTTGTGGCTGTGACAGCCACTCCGTCCCTGAGCACCTGGCTGATCCCATCTCGGTGGAGTTGCTTTTCAGAGGGAGTTTTTCAGGCTCTGACCCCCGTGTCCTGCTGCCGCTCTGACATCCTGTTTCCTTATCGCCTGACATGACCTTAATTAACTCCCCAGGCTGATAACACTCTGGGCTTCTCCTCCAGGAGCTGTATCTCGGCATTGTGTCCTGCCTCACCCACTCAGGGACCGCTGCAGAGACTGCACAGACAGTCTGGAGCAAGGGAGAGAGGGGACTGCATGGTGCAGGCAGGGCAGGGCAGTGATAGCTGGGGATACTGGGGTGACATGGAGGGGATGGGGCAGTACTGGAGGGGGTGGGTTGGTGCTGCGTTGAGGGTTGCAGGGGAGATGCTGACTGGCTGGAGGTGGCTGTCCTGGTGCAGAGGTGGGGGTGAGGGCAGGAGCGGGGGCTGTGCCGATGCCCGGGGCAGGGTGGTGCTGGCAGCAGTGCCCGTGGCAGGAGCATCTGTCCCAGGCAGGCAGAGGTGCTGTGCAGCAGCGTGGAGGGGTCCTGGCTCTCCTCGTGCTGCTGCAGGCAGGGCACAGGGGCTGCTCAGCTGGCCGGAGCCGGGAGCTGGGGTGGGGGGCTCGGGAGGCTGAGCCATCCCACCCAGCCGCCCCTCTGCCTCTAGCCCGGGCAGATTGAAATGCCGGCACCGATGACTTTTGTAGCCACTTTATCTCTCACACTCGGCAAATATTGGCAGAGGGGAGATGATTCAATAGCGAGGTTTGCAGATGGGAATCTTGGTGTGTGATCCCACCGGCTCCGTGCTGTGCAGCAGCCCGGCTGCCTCTGCAGCAGCTGCCGCTCTCTGGGGTCGAGCCTGGCACGGGCAGAGCCTGGGGCCAGCAGGGCTGCTCCCAGCACCTTCTCCCCACGGACTGGTTCCCAGCAAGGCACTGGTCTGAGCTTCACTGTGCTGCAGCTCATGTCTCATGCTCCAGCACAGGCAGCTTGGGCCCTGGAGCAGGGTCCCTGCTGGGGGGTCCTGTCACTCAAGTGCCACCAGACCTGTAGGCAGCTCTGCCCTGGCAGCATCCAGGACGATGCCATGAGCTCTGCAAAAAGCAAAGGGTGTGAAATGCCCTCGGCCAGTCTCCTCCTGGCTTGCAGACACACAACCCTCCTCCCCACAGCTCCTAGTCCCCAAAACCTTAGTTGTGCCTGTCTCAGGTGCTCAGGTCCCATCCCCAGACCACCAGCCCAGGCAGCAGGTAGGATGGAGGACCAGTTGTTCTTCCTGGGGCATCTGTGGCCAGGGTTCAGTTCATCCCCTCTGCTAAAGCTGCCTGCAGATGCAGTGGGAATTGCATTTTCCTGAAGCTGGGCATGCAGTGGATACCACGGGCATTATGGAAAGTGTGTACAGATACTGCTGCTCACAGCACGTGATGTATGGGCTGCTGCAGACAGCATATGGTCCTGGGAACGCGGCACTGGCTCCGAGCAGGGGGAAGGGGAGATGGTCTGAAGGACACAGGAGTTGGGAGCTACCAGTGCTGCTCCCCAGTGTGTGGGAGGCAAAGGGGGAAGGAGTCCTCCAGCTGCAGGGGCAGGTTGTCCCATCCCATCCCATCCCATCCCATCCCATCCCATCCCATCCCATCCCATCCCTGCCAGGACAAGTCCCTGCTCCCATAGCAAGCCCTGGGAGCTGGGAGGAGCCAGGGGGGACTGGGGAGCTCCTGCAGATGCTGAGGATGAGCACAAAGGCAATGTGGCCCAAACATCCAGGAGGGGCAGGCACCCCCGGAGTCCTGAGCTCCCCCAGCCTATTGCCGCCTGTGTGGCGAGCAGAGGATGGGGATACAGGGATATGGGGATACGGGCCATGGGGTTGTCCCTGCCCATCGGTGCCCATGCCTCTTCCCCTACCTGGCAGCCCCAAGGAGGGAGCCCCTGCCAACTCTGGGGCATGGGGGCTCTGTCGATCAGCCCCTCCGCCCAGGAGCGCACAGGCTGGGGAAAGCCAACCCCTATCATGTTTGTTCCATTGATTTAGCACCGCGGAGAGGGTTTAATCAGCCTTTAGCCTGCACGCTCCAGCATTAAGAACAAATCCATTAGCCACGAGATAACCACAAAGGGTTGCGCTGAGGCTGGATGAGGTCCCAGCGCCTTCAAGATGCAAATTGGCAATCAAAGATCAAAGCCGCGCAGCTCCCTAATCTCTACTAAAAGGGCTCAGCTATTAACGAGCCCTTTCCCGTTGGGCTGTGATCACCCCACTTCACTTGGGCTCCCGATGTGCTGGCGGGTTACACCATCACCCCAACCAGCCCCCCAGTGCCTGTGGCCCCCTGAGCTGGCCCTGGGGAGGAGGGTGCAGCCAGGGTTCAGGCTGTTTGCATGTTTCCTTCAGTTCTCACATGCTGGGGTCAAATTCGTGTTGGCAGAGAGAGCAGAGCCCCCAGCATCATCTGGGGGTCAGCGGCTGGAGGGGAGGAGAAGGGAAGAGGTGGGAGTCAGGGTGGAGCAGGGTGGTGGTGGAGCTGTGCAGGGCTTATGCGGTGACTTTGGGGACAAGGGGGGATGCTGGCAGGTGGCTCCCCTCCCACTGCTCAGGGATTTAGCCTGCTTCAGCCCTTGGCTGGCTGCACCAGGTGGCTCAGGGCAATCCCTGCTGGCCCCAGGGAAATCAGTGCTGGGGAGCATGGCGCAGGGGGGGCAGGCAGCAGGGTGTGGGTGAGGGACCAGGGCAGAGCAGGGTGCCTTGGAGCCAAATTCCCCTCTTGGGGGTATTCCTGCCCACCCCATGTCACCCTGGGGCGGGGGGTGCACAAAGCCCCGGCTCCCGTAGCTGCCCTGCCAGCTCCTGCATGGCGCTGGGGTCAGTCTGCAGGTTGGGGGGCTTCCCCCTGCTCCCCGCCCAGGCCATCCCACCTGCAGAGGCTCCATGCACTGCCACCCCGGCAGCCCCTGGAGTCCCAGCCACCCTGCACCACACAGGAGAGCCGTGAAGCCGCTGAGCTGTGACAGGAGCTGTGTTGCCAGCACCGTCAGCAAATCTCTGACAGCACGGATGTGTGCTCCGCTCAGCCTGGTCTGGCTCGGGGACCAGCATCCCCCTGCATCCCGCTGCGAGGGTGAGGGACAGGTGGGCAGGGGACCCATCAGCCCCGGCAGCGGGGAGCAGAGAGTCATGTCCAGCTCTCCTCTGTCCGGGGACCTGCTCTGCCGGTGGCCGCTTGGCGAGGTGCTGCTCGTGGGTCTCACGGTACCCCCAGGCAGGCAGCACAGCCTTGCAAGAGGAACAGGCAGTGAGGCGCTGGCAGCACCTCAGCCAGGGTGACAATAAATCTTATCGGTGTAAACCCATCTGTAGACAGCAGGATAACCCCCGTGACAACCCGGCTAGCGCGGAGGCTTCATCTGCACCGTGTCAGTGCTGTGGATTTACAGATAAATGCCACGGCTGGAGGGACCGTGTCTGTGCTGGCACCTGCTGGCTCCCGAGAGGCGGCCCCCCCTCCGCTCCTGCCCACCCCCGCCCTGCAGCTGCGGGAGCTGCCAGGGCCAGGCCGGGGGTGACCCAGCAACATTGGCCATGGTGTGCCTGGTGGGATGAGGAGACAGAGCGGAGCTGGTTTGGCATCTGGCAGGGGAGCTCCTGGATAGGTGAGGATGGAGGGAGGGGGACACGCAGGACGAGGCGTCATTGCCCTGCCTGCTGTCCTTGGCCCTGCCATGTCGTACGGGCACCATCCCACAGAGCCCTGCATCCCCCATCCACCCACGGGGACGCGGGCATCGCGCAGGCTGGACCGCCAGAGCACGTGTCCGCGGGGGCAAAGTCCAGGAAAAGCGCGCGTGCGTGCGTGCGTGACCCGGGCAGCGCGTCCCCGAGACGCCGCGCTCCGTGGGTGCAGTCTGCGTGTGCGTCCCTCCACGCGCGTGTCCCCGGGCGGCCGCCCCGCTCCGGCCGGGCGGCGGCGTGGCGTGGCGGGGGGGATGCGCGTGTGCCGGGCGTGGGGTGCCGGCCTGCGCCCGCCAGCGCAGCGGGCCCGGCGGAGGCTGCCGAGCGAGGCGGGCTGGCAGCAGCCGCTGCCCCAGGCCTGCGCTCCCCGGCTCAGCTCTCACATCTCCTGGCGGCGCGGCCCGCGCAGCCGTGGGAGCAGTAATGAGATGGAGCAGCAGAAGGACGGCGAGATAAGGCTGCCTGCGCTGCCCCAGCAGATTAAACGCTGGGATTAAGCAGGCGGTGCCAGCTCTGCTGCCTTTTTATCTCGCTGCTTCTCCCCTCTTATTCTCCCGCAGTCGATAGCGAACGGTCTCCGAGCTGTCAGCAAAGGAAATTGCTTGTTAACCCTTTGGGGACGGGAGGCGCAGCGCTGCCTGCTTTCAAAGGGAAGCGGTCCCCGGGGACGGCGCTGCCTGGGGAGCTCTGCCCGCGCCGGGCAGGAGAGCGGCGGGCACTGCGGTGCTGGGCGCTGCCCCCACGCAGTGCCCCCGCATGCGAAGGGGAGCGAGGCAGGGCCGGGGGCACCCGGCCTCGGCTGCCGCCCCTCCGCCAAAAGCCACCGGCATCCAAGCAGCGCCGGGCGGGGGCACTGGCCTACCTGCGAGGCAGGGGACTGGGGTCCCTGCGGGGTGGCGGGGGGCGGAGAGCAGAGGCTGCCTGAGCTCCACAAAGGAGCCCCCGGGACCCTGCGTACCCCGCTTTCGGGTATCCTCGATGTTCCCCGTTGCCTCCAGCCTGCAGGACGGATGGGCTCAGCGCCACATCTCTGCGTGAAACCACGGGGCTGGGGATCCTTCCCTGGTCCTGGGGCCAAGTGCCACGGACCAACTGTGTCTGCGCACCACCGCGCGTGGTGCTGGGTCTCCTCGGCTGCCGAGAGGAGCCCGCTACCCAAAACCATAATTATTGCTCTCTGTGTATGTATGTGTTTTGTTGGATTTGCAGAAGCGAGGCTGAGCTGCAGCCCATCCCAAAGCTTATCCGTAGCGTGCTGTGCTGCGTGCCTGGGGGCGGCGTGCCTGGCGTGGGGGGTGTCTGAGGATTGGAAGCCGGCTGGAGAGCGCCGGAGGGTGCACAGAGTGATGGCAGGATTGCTGCTCAGCACAGTCAAAACCCAGGCCGGGGAGCGTGTTAGCAGCTTGGCAAGTTCATGCTGGCATGTTTGGGGGTGCAGCTTTGGTGCACCTTTCCCATGAGGACCCTGAGCACCTCCTGGCTCTGCCCGACGGCTTTCCTCATCTCCCTCCCAGGGGAAGCAGGAGGCAGAAACATGGGGCAGAAGCCTCCTGCAGCCCCAGCACCTGACCCACGTGCCCAGCGAGAGACCAGGGTAAGCAGGCAGCACGCTTAACATCTCAGAGAGGTTTGCTGGCTGCCGACAGGCTGAAGTGGGCTTCCCCAGCTCCTGCCCCCCTGCCTCTCTGCAGCATTGCCCTGCACTACAGCACGCCTCCCCCCTCTACCAGCAGCCCTGGCACTTCATCTTCTGAAATTAATTCCCTTGGTGTTGGCTCCTTCACCTGCCCAGGTGACCCTTTTGGTGGATGCTTTAAAGTGCTTAGTGCAAGCAAACCGTACGAAAGCACAAGCCACCAGGAGATTTGCAGGGAGCAGTTTAGCCCCAGCCAGGGCAGTGGTCCTGACCTGGGTGGGACGCTGCCCCGCGGCTGCTGTGGGATGGAGAGGGCAGAGTCACACGTCTGTGTGGGCCGAGGATCTCGCCGGAGCATTGTGCGAGCCCTGGGCAGCTGGTGCTGAGGACGCTGCTGGGGAGCTGGAGCAGATGCCGTGCCAGGCAGCCGGGCTGCGCAGGCGAGCAGAGCCTGAATCGGGAGAGGAAACCAGAAGCGATTGGCACGTGTGGGCTGGCAGGCTGGAGGCTGCGAGGGGATGGGATTGCTGTTTATAAATACATCAAGGGAGTAAACACAAGGGAGGGAAGAGAGCTATTTAAGCTAAGGGACAATGCTGGCACGAGAACAAATGGTACAAACTGGCCATGAATAAATTTAGGTTGGAAGTGAGAAGCTGGGTGAGATTCTGGGATGAATTCCCCCCAAGGAGCAGCAGAAGGGGAAAGCACAACTTTGCAATGGAACTTGCTCTGCTATCAGAGGAAGCTATGTGCTGCTGTGCCTGCGCCGTGGGGTCAAGAGGTCAGGACCTGGGATCCCCAGCCCCTCGCCTCGGTGTCACAGCCACCCTGGCTCCATGTGGCAGCCACGGCACAGCCTCCTCCGGCTCCTGGTTTGGCCAATGCAGGAATCCTGAAGCAATGGCTTGCAGGGAGAGCTCCTTCCCCGGCACACGAGTTTGGGTGTGCTGTCACAGATGCTGCTCCTGAAAGCAGGACGGTGCCCATGTCCCCCTGCTTTACTGATGTCACTGGCAGCACTGGGGCAGATGCGCTGGGAAGGTGTCCTGGCCCATGTGCGTAATGCATCCCTCTGCCATGCATTGTATCCCCATGCTCCTGACCCAGCAGGAGCAGAGAGCCTTGGTCCGGATCCCGCCCGCTCCTGGAGGGTCACTGGGCTGCACACTGGCACCAGTGCGGCATCCTGGTGGTGACCTGCTCACCCTGCCCAGTGCTGGGGCTCTGGTGCCTCTCGCTGCTCTGCCCGGCTGGCGGCGCAGCCCGCAGCACAGCTGAGCACTTGGTATTCCGGCAGCGAGCCTGCTTGGCACAAGAGGGGTTCTGCCAGCCCTGTGCGCCCACGTCTCCGCTGCTGGCTCAGGCCTAGCCAAGGGGGCTCAGCTGGCACAGACTGCCCTGTGGCACAGTGAGAGGCACATCTGTGGTGGCAGGAGGGGTCCCGGCCTCTCTGGAATGTGCCTGCAGCATCCCTCGGCCCCCCTGCCGCTCTCCCTCCTCCTGGGAAACCAGGTCAGGGCACCACAGAGGATGCTCCAGAGCTTGGCCCTTCAC
This sequence comes from Haliaeetus albicilla, assembly GCF_947461875.1. Lineage (NCBI taxonomy): Eukaryota > Metazoa > Chordata > Aves > Accipitriformes > Accipitridae > Haliaeetus > Haliaeetus albicilla. Next base: position 18,964,113 of record NC_091486.1, read on the forward strand.
AGACAGGGGAAACAAGGAGCCCAGCCCAGTGCTGGCGTGCCCTGCTCGGGGCCAAAGGTGCCCTGCTCTGCCGGGACTGGGGCTGCAGAGCCCGGCGCTCCGTGGAGGCAGGAGCCCCAGCCCCCACAAGCAAGGCTGCATCCTGCAGGAGCCATCCCGGCAGCTCTGCATGGGGCAGGGGGCTGCGCCAAGGGGCTGCTGGTGTGGGTGATGGTTGTGCCACCACCGGAGCTGGGGTCGAGCCAAATTGGCACCGTTCCCCAACCCCTCCTGGGAGCAAGGAAGGGAAATGGTGCGACTGTGCGTGAGAGGGGATGTTTGCAGAGGCGAAAACATCCCACTGGCTCAGAAAATTGCTGCAGAATCGGGCTTGAAATGAGTTGAAATTGCTGAATCCAAGCGGATCTCATATCCCGGGCAGTGGCAATGCTGGCGTCAGCGCTGCGGCTTCCCTCCCAGGGCACCCAGGCAGGGCCTGGCCATGCCGCACAGAGGGAGCAGGCTGCTGGGGACGTGGGGGGGGGCTGCCACGTGGGGGACAGGGGCACGGTGAGGGGCTCTGGCAGAGCTGGGATCCAGGGCCAGGATAGCTGCAGCGGGGGGCAGGAGCAGAGCAGGGGACAGCTTACTTGGTTGTGCCGTTGCCCCAGCTCTACTAGTGTCGTCCCAGTTTGGCCCCAGCTCCTGTGCTATGTTTCCCAGCCAAGCGCATCCGTGTGCCTCCAGCTGCCTGTGCTCACTCAGGAAGCAGCATTTCCAATTTTGGAAGCCCTGCCCATACTAATTTGCTCTCTGGGCTGGGGTACCTGGACATCACCCTCAAGGTTACCCCTGGACTGGCATCCCCACCAAGCCCAGTGTGGACAGCACTCCAGTGTCTTCCCATCCCCCTCATGCCCCAGTGATGACTGTTCTCAGGGGTGTCTCTATGCTGGGGTGCTCGCTCCTGCATGGTGTGCCCATGCCCAGGGCCTGCCTGCCAGCTGCGTGTCCCAGTGGGGACGTGGGAGCAGGGCTGGGTGCCCCGGGCGTACTGGAGCAGGACCCGCCGGCGCCGCACGTGCCGCAGCTCGTTTCCCTCACATGAAAATGTTTGGCTGGAAGCTTAGAGCGGCCTCTTGTCTCCTCAGAGCAATCAGGATTTGTCGCTGCTTGCAATGTTTAACGTCGTCTTCCAGAGGCTAAATACCGTGGGGAGCCGTGTAAGCCGCAGAAATACCTGCGTGAGCTGGGATCAGCTGGAGGCTGGCACAATGGGCTGGCAGCAGTGGGGATGGGGGACCAGGAGTGTGTGGGGCTGGTCCTCGTGCCCCCAATGCTTGCGGGTGGGCTTGCATGAGCCAGGGTGAGGATTCTGGCAGCCAGCACTTTGCTCCCACGGGGCTCCCCACAGCAGGGGGGCAGGACGGCAAGCCTGAGGGGTGTGGAGGGGACTTGGGGGGCCCCGGAGCTCTGTGAGATGGGGAGGAGGATGCCAGGGCCCCCAGTGATCTCTGGCTGGGATCCGCCTGCCGAGGCACAAGCAGCTATTTCTGTCAAGGTCAGCGTGTCTCCACGGCAGAGAGCAGGGAAATGAGGAATCGTGTCGAGAAATTACCTCCCTAATGGGGTCTCCCCTGCACGTGAGCACGGCGCGGGGATGCCAGCATGCAGCAGCTGAGTGGGGAGACGGGCATGCGGTGCGGGAATCCTGCCACCCCAGCCCCAAGGCTACGGCACCCATGGGTGCCCAGCGAGCGGAGCAGGGTGCCCGGGGCCCCATGCCCCAGGCGCCGTCCCCAGCTGGAGACATGTGTTCCAGCCCTGCAAGGTGCTTTTCTGGGTCAGCTGCAGGGAGGAAATAATTTTCCTGGTGCAGGCAGGCTCTCCTCTGTCCTTCCTCCTCCTCCTCCTACTCACGCGCTCCTGTTACCTAATTGGGTTTGTCATGCTGGAAAGGCAAAGCCCTTCAGGACTGTGCTGTTCTCTCGCCAGCGCGATTTCACAGCTGGCCTCGGCACCCTGGCAGCCGACAAGTGAGTAACTCAGCTGGGCGCCACGGGCACCCCTGCCGACCCCACGTGCCCCTGCAGCCATGCCTGCCTGCCCAGGGCTGCAGGGGACGGGGGACAAGGCCAAGGCCACGGCCACCGCTGGACCTTCTCCTCCAGCCATGCCATCATTGGTCCTTGTCCCTGAGCTGCCTGTCCCCACATGCCCCAGCCTCTATATCCCATCCCCATCCCTCGCACCGCTCCAGGGCGATTGCGATGCTGCCCGGAGATGTCTGAACCGACACGAGATGGAAGCGTTCAGAGAAATGACATTTCCTCCAGCCTGGGAAGCTCATCCTCCTTTTAAAGAAAACTAATATAAAAGCTGCCCTGGTGTGCGAGGGGCTGATAGTATCAGGCTGGCAGCCTCCGGCTCTTGGAGCCACAATAAATCTCAGCAAGGAGCCGAGCCAGCTCGAGCAGCCCCACGCAGATGCGCCGGCACAGAGCGGGGGGCTGAGCCGTGTCCCGCGGATGGTGCAGGGACACACAGGCTGGAAGGGGACAGCTCAGCGTGGAGTGGGGTGACCCACCGCGCTGGTCCCGAGGGTGCAGAGAGCAGGGAGCCCGCGGCAGCGCTCCTGCCCGCTCAAGCCGGCGTTGTGCCGTGGCGGGGATGGTGACAGCTCTGGGGCGTGGGGCCACGAGGGCGGCGAGGGCTGCCCCACAGCCTTGGCTTTGTGTCCCCAGGGAGCTGGGCTCTGTCCCGCGGAACCGCTGCGGCCCCGCCAGAGCGTTCGCTCCTCCAGCAAAGCAAGCAGCAGCGCTGGCATCCAGTGGCGGGTGGGATGGGGACCGTCCGTCCCCAAGGCACACCGTGCCGTGGGGCCGGCTGCTCCCCACGGCCGCCCGGCCGACGCTGCCGTCGGCGGGGCTGGGACGCTGCCCCCCCCGCCCCCACCCCGGGGGGGATTACGATAGGAGACAGGGCGCGGAGCTGGGGGGGGGCCCAATCCTGCCTGGCCCGGTTCTGCCCTAGGGCTGGCGGGGCCGGGCCGGGCCGGGCGAACGGGAGCCGCTGGGGAGGGCGGGGGGGACCCGGCGGGGCCGGCGCCGCGCACCCTCCGCCGCCCAAACGCGGGGCCCTGCTGCCCCCTGCCGGAGCCTGGCCCCTGCGGGCCGCCCGGCCTGCGGCTGCCGGGAGCCGAGGGCTGGCCCCGGCCGGGGCCGGTGAGGGCCAGAGCTGGCACCGCGGGCGCCTTTGGGCTGCGCTTCGCCCCGCTGCGGGGCAGGGAGTGCGACGGAGGCGGGGCGGGAGGGAAGCGCCCTGCCGCCCCTGGGCACCGGAGATGCCGCCCACTGCCTCCGCTCACCTCCCTCGGCGCCCGTCGAGGCCAAGCCCCCTCGTTCCTGACCTGCCCGGCGTCCTCCCGTGCCTGTCGCCAAGCTGCCAGCTTGGATCCTGGCCGGGTCCCCGGGATGGCTACAGTCATGCCTTGCTCAGGCGGCAGGGCCGGCAGCATGGACGGTGCTAGGAGTCACCACCGAGGCGAGCGGCAGCTCCCCTCTTTCTGGTCCCCCCTTTCACCGCCACCCTCCTCCTGCCCCAGCTGCCCTGGAGCAGCAGGGATGCTGCCCTTCACCGGGGGCACAGTGGCCCTGGCTGGTCCTGGGGCTGCAGGACCCCCGGGGCCAGCCCGTGCCTCAGTGGGGCTGGTGCCGACGACGGCGGGTGCCTGGGAGTGGCAGCAGCAGGAGATGAGAGGCTGCCGGGGAGCGTGGTGCTGAGCTTTGAAGGCACCCTGACAGGCTGTCGGGTCCCCGCCAGCCGCGCTGACAGCCTGGTGCAGAGACACCCCCCCGCCGCCGCCACGCTCTGATCACAGCCTCGCCCGTCACTTCAAAGCACCCGCCGGGCTCAGGTGGGCTCCCACGCAGCCTCCTGCCCCACGGCTCCATTCCTCCTGCCCCATGGCCCCGCTTCTCCCACCTCACAGGGTCCAGATCCACTGGGCTCCCCAGCTCCAGGGTGGGGGATACCGGGATGTGGCATTGGGGACCAAGATACACGCATGGTCCCGAGCAGCGCTGGCAGGAGGCAATTGCCTCCCAGGCCTGGCACTGTCCTGCGTCTGTGGGGCAGGGCCCCCAGCCCCAGAGCATCCATGGTTGGGGACCCAGAGGGTCCAGGCAGGGACCCAGCGGGGACTGCAGTGCCAGGGCAGGGGACGAGCTGGGGTCCAGCATCCCTGGGCATGGGGCTCACACAGGGTGGCTGGGACAGGACATCACCCTCTGGACACTGGTGCCCACCATGCTGGGGCACTGGGGGCTGCTAGTTCACCCTGCCTGGGGTAACGCAACACCCCCCCCCCCGTCCCAGCCTGGCTCGGGGAGGAATTTTCCATTCACGAATGGAGGTTAGGGGAAGGCGTGTGTTTGCAGCAGCCCCCTCCTCTCCCTCCCCTTGCCCGTCACCGGAGCAGCTCGGGAAGGCGCCTGCCACGCTCGCCTCCAGGAAGGCGCAGAGCAAAAGCCTCCCAGGAGGAAGAGCTCCCTGGAAGGGACCGGGGACCCCGGGCAGCCTCGCGGGCAGCCTGCACCCCACTTCCCAGAGGAGCCACCCTGCCTGCAGCCATGCCGCTGCCCCTTGCCTGCTGCCAGGACAGGGAAGCCCTGGCGGTGGCTCGGGACGGCGGCGCTGCCCAGCTCACCGTTGGCATCCTGCGAGCCACCAGGATCCCCGGGCTGCACTACATGTGCACCCGGCCGCAGTCCCGCCTGCGCCGCCTGCTCTGGAGCCTGGCCTTCCTGGCCTCCGCCGGGCTGCTGGCCACCGGCGCCACTGACCGCCTGCACCACCTTCTCTCGCACCCCGTGCACACTCGTGCACGCCTCGCCTGGGCCTCCCAGCTCCGCTTCCCGGCCGTCACCCTCTGCAACCCCAACCGGGCACGCTTCCTGCACCTCACCAGGCCCGACCTCTACTCGGTGGGGCAGTGGCTGGGGCTGGCCCAGGAGAACCGCTCGCTGGTGCCCGAGATGCTGGCCGTGCTGGGGGAGGACCGGCGCGCGTGGCTGACGCGTCTTGCCAACTATTCGCGCTTCTTGCCGCCCCGCCACTCCGAGCGCACCATGCAGAGCTTCTTTCACCGCCTGGGCCACCAGATCGAGGACATGCTGGTGGAGTGCCGCTTTCAGGGAGAGCGCTGTGGCCCCCAGCACTTTGCCCCCGTGAGTCCCCACCTGGCAGGGGCCGGACAGCTGGGCTGCCCTATGAGCGCTGGGAGCGATGCCTCACCCCCCCCAGCGAGGGTGGAGGTGTGGCAGTGTGTGTGTGGGAGGCTTAGATGAGCCCTTCCAAGGGCCACGTGAGACTGTTTCCCCCCCGCAGTGCCTCCGTGGGATTGGAGAGGGGTCCCTGGACCTCATCCTGCTTGCAGAATGCCCTGCCAGATCCCTGCCTGCTCCCTCACCCCCCTCTTCTCCATCCCCAGGTCTACACACGCTATGGTAAGTGCTACACCTTCAATGGGGACCGGAGGAACCCGCGGGTGACCCGCCAGGGTGGCATGGGCAACGGGCTGGAGATCATGCTGGACATCCAGCAGGAAGAGTACCTGCCCATCTGGAGAGAGACCAGTGAGTGGGGCCGTGCTACGGGCGAGGGATGCTGGGAGGGAGGGTTGCTGGGCAAACAGGGCACCCTGAGGTGGGCTATGGCGTAAGCGGGGCACTGGAGGGGTGCTGGGCTCCAGGGTGCAGCTCGTGGTTGGGTACAGGGGCAAGGCTGAGGGCTGTCCCCATGGGCAGGCGTGCAGCCCCCGTGACCTTCTCCCGCAGACGAGACGTCATTTGAAGCTGGCATCAGGGTCCAGATCCACAGCCAGGATGAGCCGCCCTACATCCATCAGCTGGGCTTTGGTGTCTCACCCGGCTTCCAGACCTTCGTGTCCTGCCAGGAGCAGCGGGTAAGGCAGGATGCCCTACAGCCCCTGGGGAGGTGCCCGCGGGCACCTAGCCCGGCACGGCCCTGCAGCGATGTCCCTCTCGCCCTGGCAGCTCACCTACCTGCCACAGCCATGGGGGAACTGCCGGGCCAGCGTGCAGGGGGAGCAGATGCTGCCCGGCTACGACACCTACAGCATTGCTGCCTGCCGTCTGCAGTGCGAGAAGGAGGCCGTGGTGCGGAGCTGCCACTGCCGCATGGTCCACATGCCAGGTGAGGGGTGTGTGTGATGGCATGGGGGCACCCTGCTGCCATCACATGCCAGGTGATGGGTGCGTGTGATGGCATGGGGGCACCCCGCTGCCCCGATGGTCCTGCACGGGGGTGCCCTGGCCCCCTCCAGCCTGCACCCAAGGACCACCCCCACCCCATCCCTCTGCGCCCAAGGGGCCCCCCTGCCCCATCCCGCTCCACCCAGGGACCACCCCATCCTCTCCGCATGCTGGGTCAGTCCCTGTCCTACACTCCTTACACCCCAGGCCAGCCTCTCCCCTGTCCGCCTTGTACCCAGGGGCCACCCCTGCCCCAGCCAACCTGCAGCCGAGGGCCACCCGTCCCCATCCCCTCCGCACCCAGGGGCCACCCCTGCCCCATTGCCTTTAGGGGAGTGAGTCAAGGGTGGGGGGCAGAAGCGGGCCAGATTCCCACCCCCCCGACCAGCTGCTTCTCCGCAGGCAACGAGTCCATCTGCTCCCCCAACGTGTACATCGAGTGTGCTGACCACACGCTGGGTAGGTGCGGTGGCGGGCAGGAGGCTGGGAGCCAGCCGGGTGCCCCCGGAGAGGGGGCCGGGAGGGAGTGCAGCCATGCTGACGGGTGCGTGCCCCCAGACACGGCGGTGGAGGACAGCCAGGAGCGCTGCAGCTGCCCCACGCCATGCAACCTGACTCGCTACGGCAAGGAGATCTCCATGGTGCGCATCCCCAACAAGGGCTCGGCACGCTACCTCGCCCGCAAGTACAACAAGAACGAGACCTACATCCGGTGAGTTGCTGGTGCCGGGGGGGTGAGCAGGGGGCTGGGGACCTGGGGAACCCCCACCCCACTCCTGGCAGCGTGTCAGGAGCAGGTCCTGGCACGGACGGTCCCTGCAGCATCCTCTGCTTAGGGGTGGCTGCCACTAGAGCACCTCCCTGACCCATCCGTGTCCTCCCAGCCCTCCTGTCGGCATCTCCCCACCCCACAGTCCCTCCTGGCCTGGGACATGCCCCTTCTGTGTCCCCACCGCACCAGCCTGAATATCTCACAAGGGCCCTGGGAGCACTTGGGAGCTGGAGGGCTGGGGGACAGGGGAGGTTTGGGGGGCAGTGGGGGTGGAAGGGTCAGTGACCAGGCCTCCTTGCTGAGCACTATGGTGTCCCCACAGGGAGAACTTCCTGGTGCTGGATATCTTCTTCGAGGCGCTCAACTACGAGGCCATTGAGCAGAAGAAAGCCTACGACATTGCTGGGCTTCTCGGTGACTCCCCCCACCTTCCCATGGGACCCTGAGGCGCAGAGCTCTGGGTCCCAGCCCCAGGAGGACATGGGGCTGGTCGGGGAGGGACCACACAGGGCAGGAGCCGGCCACACACTGGCTGAAGGGTGGCATGCTGCTGGCCGTCCCCTGTCCCGCATGTCCCCTGCTCCCTCCATCTTGCCACCCCTGCCCCTGTGACCACGCTGTCCCGCTCTGTCTGGCAGCCCTGGCACTGCCTGCAGTCCCGCTGGCCCACCCAAGGCTCCCAGCAGGCTGCACAGCATCTCCCGGTGACCATCTCCCCCTCTTCTTCCCCAGGGGACATTGGGGGCCAGATGGGCCTGTTCATCGGTGCCAGCATCCTCACCATCCTGGAGATCCTGGACTATGTCTACGAGGTGCGCTCAGCCTTCAGGGCTGTGTCTCGGCTGTGGGACCAGGCGAGGTGCAGAGTGGGGGTCAGGCTTCCTGGGGAGGGAGTGCCATGCATGGCCACCCCAGAGGGCTATTATAGCCCCCAAATTGGAGAACACCCAGCAGGACGCAGTGGGGGGAGGACAGGTGCCCCCAGCATCCCTTGGTGACCTGAGGGTGGTGGGCAGAGGTTCTGTCCCCATTGTCAGCCCTGTCCCCCCCGGCAGGCAGGGGAGCGGGCAGCAGGTCCATGCAGACTGGGGTGCCCACACACGGAGTGCTGCCTGTGTGTGGATCCGGGGCTGACCCCCCATCTGCCCCCAGGTGATCCGGGACAGGGTGAGCCGGGTCCTGCGCCGCTCCAAGCCACCCCTGAAGAAGCCCTCGGGCAGCATCGCCACGCTGGGACTGGAGGAGCTCAAGGACCAGGTACCCCCGTGGGGGTGGGCAGCCCAGGGGGCTGCGAGGACAGGGCTTGGGCAGCGTCCGCCCCTGCCCCTGGGGAAAGGGGCATCGTCCCAAGAGCGAGGGACAGCACAGCTCTGCATTTGGTGCCCTCAAGGCTGGGTGGCAGGCAGCTGGGTGCCCCCGGGGGGGGCTCCTGGGGATGGGCTGTGCTGGGCGGGGGGGACAGGGTGCATGGGGCCTGCACCCACCCCCCTGACTGCCATCCCCACAGAGCCCCTGTGAAACGCTGGGCCGGCACGTGGAGGGCACCTACAACGCGGGCATCCTGCCCAACCACCACCACCGCCACCACTACCCTCACCAGGGCGTCTTCGAGGACTTCGCCTGCTAGGCCAGCTCGGGACTGGGGGGGGGGCAGCCCCCCGCCACTCCCCTCCCCGCCGTCCGCATGGAGAGGGACCGCAGCACCGGGCACGGTGGGCACAGGCCCCCGCCTCCCCCACCCCACTGCCAGGACCGGCCGGGCCGTTTGCCCCCGGGGATGCCGCCGGAGCTGCCTCGGCACCGGCACCGGAGCGGCCCCCCCAGCCCTTTTGCCCGTCCTTTCCACTTGCCCCCAGCACGCGGGCTCAGCCCCGTCTCAAGCACACGGCGTGGAGGGGCACGGGCACGCCGGGGGGTTCGGGGGAGCAGCGGGGTGCGGGGCAGAGCCATCCTGGCAATGCAGAGCATGCTGGGGGTAAGCTGGGGTTCCCGTGAGCCCCTCCAAGCCCTCCCCTGCTGACCCCTCCTGGGTGAGGGTCTCTGCCCTGCACGGTCCCCCCCGCCCCGGGAGACACGTTCCTGGAACAGCTCCCCCCACCCCAGCCCAGGGACAACCACCCTCCCACCTTCCTGCTGCAGGGCAGGGCAGCATTGCAGGGCACCCCTCTGAGCAGCACGGCCCCCCCGGCCAGCCCAGGGACACCCCACCTGCAGCCACACCTGCATGGCACCACCCTGACCCCTGGCACCACCACCACTGTGACACCCCCCCCAAACATCTGCCCCCCCTTCCCCAACCTCATGCAGCCTGCCAGGGCTGCGGCCCCCCTCCCCATTGCTGTTTCCAGCCAGACCCCTGCACTGTGACCCCCCCCCCTCCAGTGTTGACCCCCGATAGCCCCCAGTCATTGCGGCACTGCAAACCTACTGCCTCCCCCATCTCCTGCCCCCAATCCACCGTGCGCCCCCAGCCCTCCCCGTCCTCTCCTTACCCAGGTATTGCCCGAAGCGGCTTGTCCCTTGGTGCAGCCGCCCGGCACAGCCCAGGCGGCGCGGGTTGGGGGTCCTTCCCTCGCTCCCTTGCCTGTCGCCACTCTTTTGCACCATGCACGTACCCCTTGCCACGCTCCCACCCCCCGGGTGCTGAGCACCCGCTGTGCCTCCCCCAGACTGTACATGGTTAGGAGGGTCCCCCGTGCCCAGCACCGCCCGGACAGCCACAGCCTGACCCGCCGGCCGGAGCCTCGGCCAGGACCAACACCCACAGCCCTCCTGCCTGCCCCGAGATGGCAGGACCCACGGCAGGACCCACAGCAGGACCCACATCGCTCCCCCTGTCCTGTCGGACAGTGCCTCCTCCCCCTCCACTGTAGCAGACACCAGCGCAGGGCAAACCGCCCCAAAATATCTCAGGAGGGGGGGGCGGGCTGGCAAAGCCCCCCTCGACACAGACGTGCGGCAGAGAGGGGGACTCCAGGGCAGGAATTTGGGACCTCTGGGGGAGGCTGGGGTTTAGCCAGGCAGCCCCTGGCCCTGCCAGTTTAGTCCCCATCCCCGGCACCTGCAGACGGAACACGGCCATGCTGCGCTGTGGCCAAAGCCATAGATGCAGGAGGGGCCATCATCTTTGCAGCACCCAAGGCTCCACACGTGGGTGACGCAGGGCAGGGACCGGAGTACCAGGTTGATGATGTGCCCGGCAGCCCTGGCTCTGGCTATCCGCAGCCCAACGGCCCCCCAAAATATGCACCCAGGTGGAAACAAGTTCCCTGTCAGTGCAAGCACCCAGCTGCATGGTGTCCCGTGTCCCCCTGCATGGGGACACACACAGCAAGCCTCCCAGCAGGGCAGGCACAGAGGTGCTCCTCGGGGACCCCCTCCAAAGCACCCCGTGTCAGGTCCCCATGGGGTGCCCCCACCTGCAAGCAGGAGTGTCCCCAGAGGGGTGCCACACATTAGCCCGGGATGTGCCACGGCCACGCAAGTCAGCCCTACACCAAGGTCTCCTGCAGTGGGCAGGGGGATGCAGGATGTGGCTCCCTCCCTGCCAGCGGGAGCAGCGAGCCCTGAGTGGGGTGGGCACGGGCACCACGGCGGGAGGGCTGGTGCGAATGCCCTCGTGCTGGTGAACGTGAGAGATGTGCATCACTGTTTTATAAATGTACAAATGCTCCCTAATAAAGAGGCACAAGTAGGTCCGGAGCTGCCTGTGAGGGCTGGGGGCAGGAGGCAGGGCTGGGGGGCTGCAGAGAGGTGGGGAAGCTGGTCCCACCCCGGGGGCAGGTGGTGGTGGGACCCAGGGAGCACTTTACAGCCCTGCACCCACATGCTGGGCACTGCAAGAGCCAGCATGCTAGCTCGCCCAAAGGCAAGCATCTCTGCATCGCTGCCCACAGAAAACCTTGCCTGCCACTCAGCTCTTTCAGCCCCGGCATGTGGCAGAGGTACGGTGGTTGCCAGCTGGGCACCAGCAGTGGGAACTGCCAGAGCCATACCCCAGTCCTCAAATCGCTCCCCGGGTGAGGGCAGGCACCCCACCAGTGGCCCACCAGGCTCTATCAGTCCCCAGTAGGTGTTGAGGTGGGAAGGACGGGCTCCTGCCCCCCTGGGGGCTGCTGCAGGGTGGGGAGCAGATGGGAGGGCAGAAACATGGGCTGGGAGTGCTTTGGGGGTGCTCCACAGATGCCCCATGCTGGAGCGGCACCCCGCACCCCTGCCAACACCCAGGACCTTGCGCAGGACCCACTTGCCTGTGGGATGCCCCCCTGCCATACCCACGGCCCCTCTGCTCCCATGCCTGTTACCAGCACCACACACAGCCCAGTTAAAGCCCGGTGCGTATACTGGCACTGGCCTCACACAGGATTACCAGCATGGTGCCAGCAGCTGTCTGCTCGTCCAGCACCCGCTGTGGGCCATGAGCCCCGGCCCCCTGGCAGGGGGCACGGCGCAAGCGAGATCGCAGGGGTACCATCAGCTGTCCCAGGGTGGGACCTCCAGCAGGACCCCCCCTACGGGTGCCATGGGCAAGGGGTACAGGGTGAAACCGAAACGGGGCAGGTGGAGGATGGGGGGGGGGCAAAGAGGGGCCCTGCTGGCACAGGGCCCTGGGGCTTTCCCTGCCAGAGGTGCTCCTGAATTCTCCAGACCCTTCTCCATCTGCCCTGGCCACCCTGCAGCACAGAGAAGGGACAAAGTGGGAGACAGGCGCTGGCCTCACGGTGGAGGCTGCCAGCACCGGGCACCGCAGGTTTCCCTCTAAACCAGTGAGGGCTGAAGATGCCCAGGTTAGCTGGGTGCAGCTGGGACACAGGATCCCATCCCGCAGCTCACACCATGCCCTGCAAGGGGAGCACTGGGGTCAGGACCTAAAGGGAAAAGCAGGGAAACAGCTACATCCTCCACATCTTTTCATCACCCGGTAAGAGGATCAGGTCCTTTGGGGGTCCTTTGGGACAAGGCTGTCCCTGCCACCAGGCCCTGACCCATCTGCCCCTCCAGGATGCCCTGCCACAAAGCCACCTTCATCTACACCAAGGCCGTGACTGGGAACTCGTGCTGCCTCCTGCTCCGCAGTGAAGACATGTCGGAGGAGCTGAGCGAGGAGGAGAGCAGGATCATGCAGCGAGTCCAGTGCCCAGCGCTGCAGGTGCTGGAGGACATGCTGAGGAAGGACCAGGTCCTGACACAAAACCCGAAGGTCGTGGTGGTGCTGGCCGGGGACAGCAAGGGCTGGGCGTAGCTCACCAAGATGCTGCTCCGGTGCCTCATCTCCCAGATCTGGCAAGTGGCTTTCTGGAAAAAAAACCCTCAAAGCCAGATCCTATGCCTACAGGAAAATAAAGGTGATTTTGGAGGAGCAGGAGTGAAGCATGGCTGAAGGAAAGGCTGAGCGGCCTCAGGATGGGTCCAAGGAGCCCTGTAGTGGTGACCTAGTGAAGACCTGATGTAAAGTTATTTTTATCAGTTGCTCTCAGCACCTCTGTTCTTTAATTTGGCAACTTTCTGGTGGCACCTAGAGATGATACCTGTCTCCCACCACCTCCAAACGGGACAGGCAGGTGAGGTGAGCCCAGCATCCCCCCCTGCCTGTGCCATGCCTGATGTCCCAGTGCAGATGGCGCTGGGCTGGGGACAACCAGTGGGATGACCCAGATTTAGCACCCCAGGGCCAGACCCAAACCCCAGCGCGGTGGCTCCTGCGCGCCCTCTCCCACGCTGCATCCATCCAAGGGCCACCAGGTGTCTGCTCCTCCCCAGGGACGGGGCCACTGCCACCCAGGGCTCGCTGGGCTGCAAAGCAATGTCAGCCCAGCCCAACGCTGCTTGAATTGCCTGTAATGAGCCACATGAAATAATAGCTGGGGCATAATTAGAAGGGGATCCACTATAGTGAAGCGGGCCCTTAATTTTAACAAGTGCAGCCCTCTGGACAAACGCCAGGCACCTGACTGTGGCAGGACTGGCTGTGCTGGCAACGGCCCCTGTCACCAGTGGAGTTGACAACCCCAGCAGACTCGGCTCCTGCGGGATGTGGTGCCGGGGCCAGGGAGGGGGCACCAGGATGGAGCAGCTGGCGAAGATCCCTTCTGCCCATGGGATGGGCATCTCCTCGGGCACTTTCCGCCATGCCTCCACTGCCACACACTGCAATTACAGCTGTTCCCAGGGAAAAGCTGCATTTCAAAGAAAACAAACATCCAGCTTGGGAGCAGAGGGGCTGGAAGTGAGCCCCAGAGTGCAATGGGACATGTGGCCTTGCTGCTGTCACCTCCTCTCCAAGTGCCTCCTGCCCGGAGATGCTGGTGGTGACAGGCAATACCTGGAGAAAGGAGTGAACCTCAGCATCTCCTGATGACCTGAGCATGCCAAGCTCGCTGCTTTGCTCCTGGCTGTTTCCCCATAACCTCCTTGCTGGGAAAATGGACCGGTGGTGCTCATCGGTGGGGCCAGGCAGGGGACACACAGCCCTTGCTTTCCAGTGCTTTTCCAGCTCCTGACAGCAGGCAAGCAAGCTGGAAAAAAACCCAAGGCAATTAAAATAAAAATCCAACTAAGCTGCCTGCCTCTCCCCCCAGCCCCAGAGATTCAGACTCCTGCAGTCTGTCTGTGATGGGGCTCTGCGTCCCCGGAGGGGACGTCCCCGGGGAATAGCTGGGTGCGCTGTCACCCCGGTGCAGGGAAACCCCCGTGGGCAGGCACACACCAGCAGCAGCACTGCCTGCACTTACAGCTACCAGCAGTTTCCCTCTTCATTGAAAGGCTCTGATTTCCCTGAGCTTGGCCAGAAAAACCCCTGGCCAAAGTCCCCAGCACCCTCCAGAGGGGCTCGGCAGCGCACTGGGCTATGACCTAGGGCATTGGGTGCAGGCAAAGCCCAGCATCTCCCTGCCTGCTCCTCCTTAAGCAGAGCAGTTTCTCCTGCCTTCGCTTGTAGCCAGGAGGAAATGTTTGCCGGGGTTGGGTCCCACTCTGTGGCTGGCAGAGCTGCTCCTGTAGGACAGGCAGCGGGGCACTGCTGGCCGCTTCCCAACGAAAGCACAGGGACAAAAGGGCACTACTGTGCTTCCCCTTGCCCTCCAGCCCTCTCCTGGCACTGCCGCACTTCCTACATCCTCCCAAACATCAGCCATCGAGCTGATTAATGTTGCCAGGGCTGAAGGAACTGCCATGGGATTTAGCGCAGCCAGAAGTGACACAAGCAGGACTAGAGAAGCAGGTTTTGCCTTCCCTGCTCACAAGCTCACTGCTACATTTGCAGAGAGGTGCCTGCATGACTGTACGGGGGAGCAAATTTGCAGGGGGGCAGAACAGCAGAGCAGCAGCTTGGGTTTTCTCCAGTTTAAGTCCCTTTCTTTGCCATGGTGCAGGAAGGAGAGGGGAGGCAGGTGCCCACCCAGCCCCGGTGCACCCAGCCAGCCCCTCTCCTGTTTCAGAGTGCTTTGCTCTGAACTGGCCCTTTGCGCCCTCCTCCAAACAACTCCCCAAGAGGAACTTGCATTATGCTTCTCAAAGGCTGTGGTGAGCCAGTAATGCTTTTAGAAAATTTTCTCGAGGGAAGTGTAAGTCTATGGGCAGCAGTCACGTGTTTTCTCATGCCCCATTGGGAAAATTGCCCTTTCGCTGCTCTGCCTCTGCAACTGCGTCTGTGCAAAAATCCACACATTGTATGGAAGTACCAGTCAAATCTGACAGGGATTGCAGAAAAGTCCCTGTCGGCTCAGCCGCCCACTTCAGCACCCGGGCTGCTCCTCCCTGCCTCTTTCAAGAGTGTCACCATCCCAGTCCAGTGCCCTGCCTGCACCTGCCAGCCCTGCGTGGGCAGGAGGGGGGCAGAGCGCGGTTGTGCCCATGTCCCCATCGTCACACAGGTCTTTGCCATTGCCCAGCGAGCCCATTTACTTCACCCAGGCACAGGAAGGTTGTTCCGGGCCGTGGTGAAGCAGGCCAGCCCGCTCCTGGCACCAAACCCCTTCCCGAAGCTTTGCGCATCCCTCCCCAGGGTTTCAGCATGCTTTGACGCTGCAAATAACCTGGCAAACACCAAAGCGGCTTCAAACCCTGACAGCTCCTTTTAAAAGGGAGCAATAACTGTGCTGGGAGAGCCATGAGCACTGTCATTTGCTTGTATATACGTCGGAGCAGGGGGGGCTTCGCTGGTGTTGATAGTGCAGAGCATTAAGTATGCAAATAGCTCTAACTCAGTCTGGGCAAACAGCAATGAGGAGGCAAGAGCGACTCTAGACCATCTTGCGACAATTAAATGACAATTCTGGGTTTCTTTTCACAGCCAACTTGATTTGAAGCTGGTTTGCTTTATTACCATTTGGATACTCATTTAACACCTAATCACAAGCAACTCCTAGGTCTGCATTTCAGAGGAGAAATGTATCTGTAATGGACCTGCATCCACCTCACTCCCTCTGTCCCAGATTCACATTTGAAGGGAATTAAGGATGTGCTCAGGGAAGATCAAAACCAGAAATACTCAGAGCAAGCTAACAGTTATCATCTGAAATATAATAAAACTATATTTAAACAGATATGCTCCTACGCCGTGGATATGAAGACTGGAGCAGGAATATATGAATGAGGTATCTTTGGGGAAGGCATGCCACAGCCCAGGGGCTTTCCATGAGTTTCACTGAGCACTAACAGCCCTGATAACTAACAGCAAGTAGGTTCAGTTAATTTTCTTGGGGATGTCTCTTTGATACGTGTGTTTCGTGAACAAGTAAAATGTGATGACCAAAGGGCTAGTGGGAAGAGCACACAGAGGCGTGAAAATCATGCCTGGAGCAGACAGCACAGGCAGGGGACACAGTCCCTGCTATCTCATACTGCAGATAGGAGCTGTAGGTGGTGAAACAGTCCAGGGCGGGAGTATGCTGCTCCGCCTGACCCAGAACTGGAAACCACAAGATGCTGAGAAACCCTGAGATGCAAAACAGCCCCAAAAAGGGTGAAACCAACACAGAAAGGGCAGGTTCAGCCCTAATGATTCAACACAGTGCTCAGATACGGTTTCTGGTCCTGGAGTTTCCTTCAGAGCTGATCCCAGATGCTGGAAGGCAGAGCTCACCCCACTTGGGCACCCAACCTCTGCTCTGATGTGGGCCAGGAGTTCCCCATTACCCACGTACGGCCCACGAAGGCTGTTATAGGGACAGCACACGTGGACACGGCTGCACCAGCTGCTCACTGCAGTGCTTTTCCACCTGCAGCTGGGCCTGAGGAGGGCTGGAAACCTCATCAGTGGGACCATGAATTTATGGCACCAGGAAAGACAGGGCATTGCTCAGCACACTGCACACAGGCACCTGGGCTTCCCATGGCAAGAGGCTCAGCATCCTGCTGCACCACCAGTGACTGGTAGCAGGTAGTGACAGCACGATGGCCCCAGGGACAGCAGGCATCAGAGGAGGTCCAGGACTCCTGCTGCAAGCCCCCAGGGGTTCAAGCTGGTATTTCCAAGCGTCTGCTTGGCCTAGCACCTGCCAGCCTGTCCATATGCCGATAGGCTCCCCCAGGCCTCACTAAGGAGAGGCAGTCATCTCCCAGCTCAGGTAGAGGATGCTGCAGGCAGCTTGGGGAAAGCAGCATCCCTGCGAGAAAGCAGTCCAGCCAGCTGCAGCCAGATTTTGTACAAGCAGCCAGCAGCTACCACCACACAGACCCCCAGCGGGATACCCAGAGGTGCCCCAGGGAAGAACTAGCTACACCCACTGGTTCATCTCTCTGTTTTATTAGTGTAAATGCACCCCCACCCCCCCCCACTATTAAATACAAACCAGGAGCAGAGAGCGGCTCCTCAGTCGCTTTCTCCTTAGGAGATGCGCAGCCACACCCTCTGCTGTGCCCACCAGTGCTGGGCACCATGTCCCCCAACCCCGAGGGTGGCCCCGTGGTGGGGAGGGCTCTCACCTCCGTCTGGAGGCTCTCGTCTGAGGGCTGCGACCTCCGACGTCCTATCGATACTGCGAAGGCCAAAGCGGCCTGGGTCACGGTTCCCATGGGGAGCAGCTCATGGTATGTGAATACAGCAGGATGCCCTCCGGCACCCCCTGCGCCCACCAGCCCTGGGGGCCAAGTCCCCCCCACCCTGACCAGCTGGGAGCACTCCGGCTCGCTGCCAAGTGGCAAAACCCTGAAACCAACCTCCTTATTGCTTTTTTGGGGTGGGACGTGCTCCATCCCGCTGTCCAATCCTGTGGCAGGCACAGGGACATGGCCCTCCCTGCATGGCCGGGCTGATGCTCCGAAGGAGTGAGGGGCACAGCCCTGTCCCAGGGTACTGGGGGAACCATGAGGGATCACCCCCAGACCCGTGGCAGTCACAGCCCTGCAGCAGGGAGGAGCTTGGTCTCTGCGTGCCCCCGGTCAAGGGGGGACAGCAAGGGACAGGGCAGGCCATCGCCTCCCCACTAGGCAGCGAGGCCAGGACAGAGGGGTGGTGCCAGTGGCCAGCAGCTCTGGGGTGAGGAGCTGGGCATTCCATCTCGCAGCTCGGTGACTCCAACCCCACCTCGCCCCGGGGTCTGCACAGCTGCAGCTGCTCCAGAAGGACCCGGACACCCCAGGCTGGCAGACCCCGGCCCAGGCAGCCCCAGGGGCCCAAGTCACAAGCTCAGGCACCGGCGATCCCTGCAGCCACTGGGAGGAGGAAGACTGATTTGGGCAGCAGAAGAGGTGGGGTGGGCAGGCAGGCACGGCAGGGCAGGGCCAGCCCCTCCGTGCCCTGGGATTCAGGTACTGTTCCCCTGCTCCTGCTCGAAAAGCACCATGGCCAGCTGGGAGCGAGAGCCTACGCCCTCCAGGCTGCTCTGCACGCAGCGGTGGTAGATCTCCTCGCTGAGCCGGGGGTTGCAGGCCTGGTGTCGGTAGCGCTGCAGCAGGGCAGGCTCCACAGCCCGGAAGACGTGGAGGTTGGAGTACTTGATGAACATGTCGTAGATGTCCAGGGTCTCCAGGATGTCCTCATTCTCCTGCACATCACCTGCCATGCGGGTGCGTGCTGCCATGTAGTCAGCGTTGTAGAAGCAGGCTTCGTGGAAGACGTCACGGTCGAAGCGCCCCGCATCACGCAGCAGGTCCAGTGTGGCGGGCGGCACCTGGTTGTGGTAGGCAATGGCGGGGTTGTAGCCCTGGAAGTGGATGGGGAAGAAGACCTGCCAGTTGTTGATGGTGTTCATTCGGCAGCGATTCAAGAAGTCAACGGTGACCTCTGTCCCCACGCCGGCCACGAAGAAAAGCGTGTCCACAGGATGCTTCTTGGAGATGATGTCCATGACCTTGATTTGGGAGGGTGCATCTGTCTTAACACTGATCCACGGGATCTTCACCTCTGCATACTTGCGCTCATACTCAGTGATCTGGGCCTTCACAGGGGCAAAGATGTCATTCTGGGTGACCTGCTGAGCCTCGAAAGGGTCATAGATGAAGAGGAAGGTGAGCACCGCATTCTCACTGCTCTCAAAGGCGGCCGCCGCATAAGCCTCCAAAAAGCGGGCAGCGTGGTCCCGGTCGTGGGCTGTCAGTGGCAGTATGACATTGATGCGGCTGGCCTCCGTCACATAGGGCATGGGGATGATCTCCACCTCGCTGAGGGGCCGCACCAGGTGCACGCGCTTGGTGACAGAGCGGCTGTGCCCCTTCTGGGTGACCACCTCCACCTGGAGGTCCAGCGTGTACTCCATGCCACGCGTGGGGTCGAAGCGCCGGTACCCATTCACCAGCTGCTGTTTGCGGACGTGGAGCACCGGCTGGTACTTGCGGTTCAGCTCCTCCATGGCCATGGCCACCACGTCGGCCACGTCTGCCAGATCCACGCCACGCAGCTCGCACTTGGGGGAGCCATCCACACAGGCGTAGACTTGCTCCTCTGTGAAGTAGTCCCAGCGCAGCACCTCGAAGCGGGTTTTGGGCTGGAAGGGGGGCGGGATGCCAACAGGCCATGTGGCACCATGGTCCCCATCAGCAGACAGGCTGCTGGCATTCTGGATCTCCAGCTGCAAGAGAGATGGAGGAGTGAGAGCGAAGGCGAGCAAAAGTAGGTCTTCCAGCTCTGGCTGCAGGCAAGCTGACTCTTGATACTCAGAGATCAGCCACTCCTGGCCCAAAGAGCAGTGCCAGAACAACTCTGCCTTCAGCCTGACTCCTGTCCAGCACCTCAGGTTTCCTCAAAACAGCACCCCGAATGTGGCACACCACCTCCATCAGCAGGACCCATGTTCTCTCCCACCCTGCCTGGCCTTTGCTGGCAGACCTCAGCACCCTGCTGGCTCTATCACCTTGAACCACCACAGCAGCTGCAGGACCTGTCCAGGTCCAAAGCTGCTCTCCAGCCAACACTGCTGCCCCTGCAGCCACACGGGCTCAGCTCACCCCATCCCACAGCAGGTTCAGGTGAGAAACCCTCATATTAAAGTGGAGAGGTGACACAGAGCAACCAGAAAGCCCACAGGGAGGCCAGAGGAGCCCAGACCCTCCCAGCCAAGTCAGGTCTCACCTGGAGCTGCTGGATCTCCTGGTAGGTCCTCTCGAGCTCCATCTGCGCGAAGTACTTGTGCAGCCGGTACATCTGGAGGGGATCCAGCACGGGGTGGACGGTAAAGGCACTCTGGAAACGGAGGTCGGTCTCCCGCTCGGGGTCTGCATTCTTCCCCAGCTCAAAATAGTGGTAACGCAAGCCCTGCGCCAGGCAGGAGAGATGGGTCACAGCCAGCCCCGACCCGCGCTCCCACCCCAACAGCTGCCAGCACAGCAAGCTCAAAGGACAACAGGGTGCAACGGCTGGTCCCCCCAGGACCTGGGAGCCCACAGGGAGGCGGGCAAACACACCAGGCCAGGATCAGGCTCTCGGAGGCCATTTCTGCTGCAGAACCTACCTCGTGCTCCTCGGCACAGTTGACAGCTGTGTAGTCGATGATGCAGCGGCCCAGCCACTCATCAGGCCGGGCGCTGAGGATGTCATTGCGGCAGCTCTCCAGGTGCTGCTGCAGGAGCAGGAGGAGGCTGCGGGACAGCAGGTAGCCAAACCCCCCGTAGCAGTAGCGTCCCTCAGTGTCCCCGCCAATGAACTCCTCGGGACGGCCCAGGTAGAGGTGGGTGTCGATGCTCAGGTGGGCGACCAGGCGGTTGATGCGGTGCGCCTCCGTGTAGGTATCGTCCTGCACCAGGAAGAACCAGTCGAAGTCGTTCACATAGTGGTCCAGAAGGTACCTGATGGTCTGGTACATGTTCCAGATGGGCCGCTCATCACTGTGCGTCACCACCGTCATGCCGTGGGGCACCTTGCGGCCCCGGGTGCCTGTGAAGTACACCAGGCGCTCCAGGCGGTGGGCCAGCGTGCGGTTGACAGCCACCCCCAGCGTGTTCAGCGTGCTCTTGGAGGTCAGCACACCCACGAAGAGCCGCTGCCGCATCCCCAGTTCTGTACTGATGTACCGGGTCCTGCAGGAGGAAGAGAACATCTGGCCCCAGGGTATTGCACCCCACCCGCACCCTCCCTGTCCTCCCCAACAGCGCCGACCTCGGTTCCTCTGCAGGAACTGCTCCCAGGCTTCAACCACACACGCAAGACATCAACCCAGTGGCACTGGCTGCTGCTATGCTTGGGCCAGAGGCACAGCAGAGTGCTCTGCTGAGGTCCCCCCCAACCTGAGACCCTCCGCTCCCATAAGCCAGCCAGCCTGGCTCAAGCCAGAGGCTCGCAAAAGGCTGAGCACAGCTAAAAGAGAGAAACGGGGCTGCACACCCCAGCTCTAGTGGGGACACGGCCCACCAGGCACCCCACCACACTGCCAGTCCCAGCCAGGACAGCCGAGCTGGGAAGCACCTTCCTGCCGCCCCTGCCAGACACGCTGCTCTCAAGCAGGCAGGCAGGCAGGCGAGCTCACGCTGCCCTCCCCGGGGAAGCCAGGCCCTGCTGGGCTAGCTGTGTCCCCCTCCCCACCATGGCCCCCAGCTGCCCCACTCACAATGACTTTCAGGTTTCATTCTCCCAGCCCGGCGCAGCGGCAGGAAGCGACAACCCCCCTCCCGCAACCCCCCGGCCCCCAGCCGCCTCCTGGCACACACTGGCCCCATTCAGCCCCCTCCATCCGCCCACCGCCTTGCTGGGACAAGGAGGCCCTTTCACTGCCTGCTCCCCGTCATCCCGGGGACGCCAGGACAGGCCGCAGCCAGCCCCGGAGCAGGCTGGAGTTTGTGGTGCTGGGTGGGGACGGGCCACCGCGGGAGGGGTCCCTGCTAGGGCAGGGCAGGGTGCCTGGCAGCACCTGCTGCAACAGGCGACCTCTGCACAGCGGGCAGCAGCGCGGGCAGGAGGCTCTTCGGGCGCTCCTGAGGTGGGCAGGGGGGTAAGAAGAAGTGGGGGGGAGGGGGGGAGGCAGAGGCAAGGAAGGGAAGCAGCAGGGAAAGGCGCCTGCAGTGAGAAAGGTCTGGCTGCGGCCCCGGGTGGCTGCAGGGAGCCGGGGGAAGCACAGCGCCGTGTCACCGGTAAAGCCCCCCGGCCCCGGCCCGGCAGGCAGGGGCGGGCAGGCAGCCCCCCAGCACCGGCCCGGCAGACACACGCCCACACCCGGGCACCCCGGGCTCGGCCGCAGCTACTCCCCTCTAAAGCCCGGTTAGCGCCGTTCGGCCGGCGCCCGTCCTCCGCCGGGGCCCCGCTCCCCCAGCCCGCCCCGGCCCCCCGCACCTGACGGCCTTCTTGGCGGCCCTGCCGGGGCTGGGCGGGCGGTAGGGCACGACGCGGGGCTCCCAGCTGTCGGCGCCCAGCCCGGCGGGCACGGCGTTGGGCCTGCGCGCCGCGTTGCCGTTGGTGTTGCCGGGGCCGGGGGGCGGCGCGGGGCCGCCGTCGGGGCGCGGGCGGGCGGCGGGGCGCGGCGGCGGCCCGCAGGGCTCCTCCACCCAGGTGACGCTGAGCAGGCTGAGGGTGAAGCCCAGCGAGACGCCGATGGCCACCGGCCCGGCGGGCCGCAGCACCGACAGCACCAGCGACAGCCGCATGGCCGGGACGGGACCGGGGGCGGGGGCGGCTCCGGCTGCCGCTGCCGCTCCCGCTGGCGGCGCCGCCGTCCGACGTGTCACCCCCTGGCCCCGCCCCGCCGCGCGTCACCGCGGGCGGCCCGCCCCGGCCAATGGGCCGCGCTCCCACCGCCGCGTCACGGGGCGGGGCGGGGAGAAGCGGAGGGGGACCAGGGGGCGGCTTGGGGGCGGGGCGAGGTTGCTAGGAGACCGCGCGGCCTCCCCCCCGCCGCCGCCACCGCCCCTTCCCCGTGGGGCCGGGCCGTGGGGCCGGGCAGGGGCGGGCGTCGCAGCGGGGCTGCCCGGTGGTTCCCCGGGCCACGGGGTTCGCCCCCGGCGCTGTGGGGCGGCGGGGCAGCGCCCCCCGGCCCTGGCCGCCCGCTCTGAAAGCGTCCTCCGGCTCAGAAAGCACATTTGCCCGGGCCGGGCCGCGGCGTGGCGGGGGCCGGGACACGGCGCCTGAGCCGGCTTAAGGGGCGGATTTCCCCGGGCGGGTGCCGCGGGGCTGGGGCACAGCCGGCCCTTTGTTCCCGGGGCTGGGAGCGCGGGGGGTCCCGGCCGGGCACAGCCGCTGCGTCCCCGTCCCTGTCCCCGTCCCCGTCCCCCACCCGGGACAGCCCAGCCCACACTGCTGGTAAATTCGTGCTGGTCTTGAAGTGCCATGTTCGCTGCCTGGGGGTCTTCCAGAAATTGTGGTCAGCGGCGCTGGAGTCTTCCTGGGTGTCCCCAGGAGGTGACCGGTGGTCGTGGGTGGGTAGGTGGGTGGATGGGTCTGAGGCCAGGAGCAGCAAAGCACGGCCCACGGGCTGCAGAAGGCAGCTGGGCATGGTGGGTGCCCGGGGAGCAGGCGTGCAGGAGGGCAAGCGGCGGCTGGAAGACCTTTGGATGCAGAGCAGCAAACCGTCCTGGGGCAGAAGGAGAGCGGGCAGAGCAGCAGGAGATCCCAGCGAGTCAAAACGGGACCAAAGGAGGTGGGATCCGCCAGCCTGGGCCAGGTCACCATCCCACTACGAGCTGTCTGTGGCACACAGCCATCGTCCCGCTGGCTGCCGGAGAGAGCCCCCGGGCGGACAGAGCTGGAGGAACCGGCTCAGGGCAGAGTTTGCCGCACATGCGGAGCCTCCTCGGCACGGGAATGATCCAACCCAGAAGCGGCAAGGCCAGCAGCCCTACACGGCCGCTCAGCGCCAGGCATTGCTGAATAAGGACAAGGAGGAAGACGCGGCCTTTCTGCCCATTCCCAGCCCGTGGCTCTGCTTCCAGCAGACGTCGGGGCTCTCAAGTGCCTCTGGGTTTATTCTGGCTGGTGGGGAGCCCATCCCACCCTCCCCATGAAACACAGCCCGCCTGCCCCGGGGAGCGCCGGCAGCCGCAGAGCATGGCAGGCCACTGAGGGCAGGCGGGAGCCCGCTCGGCTCCAGGGTCTCTTTCATTTTCTGGAACAAAGCAGCCTGTTTTCATCAGGAAGCGGTTGGCAGCATCCCACCCCCTAGAGATACGGGACCATCATCCAAGCTTGGCTCATTTTCATAGGCCTTTTTCTCCTGAATAGGCCAAGACAAGCAATAGGCAAAGGCGGTCACGTGGACGGCAGTTTAATGAAGAACATATAAAAACTAGAAACCGAGGGAATGCGATGGGACGAGGAGATGCCAGAAGGGAAAAGATGCAGAAGTAAGAAATGAGCAGAGATTTTCCATGGACGAAGGCCAAAAAGCAGGCATGATCATAAACAACCGAAGTCGCCTGTTTTCTGTACACAGAGAAACATGTTAGAAATAGGTATATTTGATTTCCTTTACAGGTTGGAATATTTAATATTGGTCACCTCATACAAACCCAGATAATTTTACATGAGTGATAAGAGAGGTTTCATTCTGAAACGGCCCTGTTGATCAGAGCTTGTGTTTAGATACAGGTGCAGATCGGAGAAAGCGCCGAAGTTTTCAGACGTGAGACCCCGAGCTCAGGAAAACTGCATGGAGACGAAGCTGCGGGCAGAGCAAACACCTCCCCAGGGCTCTCCTGGGCAGTGGCTGAGCCCAGGGCCCCCGTGCCTGGCCCCAGATCCCGCGGGGGAAGCAGCCGGCAGGCAGGGGCGCCGTTCCTCCGGCAGCCCCTTCGCAGCCCCCCGCCAGCTGCAGCTCCCGCCTTTGTCTCCCCCCGGCGTTGGCGTGGGGCTGGGAAGGGGCTGCCAGGGGAACGGCCGCTGCTGCCAAGAGACTTCTCCCTGCCAGCATTTCCCGGGGGTCTCTGGGCGCCGCAGCCGGGAGGTGCCAGCTCCAGGGAGCTCTGCTGCCGCAGAGCTCCATGTCCTCACACCTACCCGCCGCGCCTGCACCTCCCGGCCGCTCGCAGGGGCACGGGTGGGCAGCCTCTACAGGTGCCCCCTCGGAACTCGGGCGCTGCAGTCCCCGTGGCCCTGGCGCAGACCCCTCGCAGGCTGCACGGCCCTCTGCGCGCTCCGCGGCGTGGGTCCCGCCCGGCACGGCCCTGTGGGCGCCTGACGCGCGGCTCTCCTCCCGCGGCCCTCACACCCACGCCCCTCCCGCACGCCCCCGCCCCGGCACGCCGTACCGCTCCGTCCCCTGCGCGCCCTGCCCAGGGCCCCGCAGCCCTCGCGGCCGCTGCGCGCCACGCGGCACAGGCGGCCTCGCGCGCGCCGCCCCGCCCCGGCGCGCGCCCCAGCGCGGCGACCAGCCCGCGGGCCCGGCGCGCGGCCCGCCGCACGCTCGGGCGCCCCGCCCCCCCGCCCCGCCCCGGCGCACGCCCCTCCCCCCGCCCAAGCCCCGCCCCCGTCTCGCGGAGAGGCCCCGCCCCCGTCTCGCGGAGAGGCCCCGCCCCCTCCCGGGCCGGCGCCGTGACGCGGCGCGGTGACGTCAGGCGGAGCTGTCCGCTCAGCACCGCGCGGCGGGCCGCGCCGCCAGCATGCGCGGGGGCCGGGGCCGGGGCCGGGAGCGCCGGGCGCCGCGGGGCCGCCGCCGCTGCGGGGCCGGGAGCGCAGGTGGGAGCGGGCGGGGCGGGGCGGGGCCGCAGGGGGTGGGGGCGGCACGTGGGGGTCCGGCGGGCGGGGGAGGGGGGGCGCGCCGGGCCCCTCGGGGGAAGGGCTCGGGCACCGGGGCTCCCGGCCCCCGTCCCGGGGAGAGAGCGCGCGGGGCCCGGGGTGGGCGCGCGCGGGGCCCGGCGGAGCGCCCCCGGGACCCCCGCCCCGAACAAAGAGAGGGGCGGAGCGGCCCCGCGCCCCGGCGGCCCTTGCGGCCGTCGCTTAGCAACGCCGCGCCCGCCCCGCCGGCCCGGGGCCCCGGCAGCCCGGCGGGGGGGCAGCGGGAACGGCCGGGGGGGGCGGCGGGAGCCGGGGGGGGCGGGAAGCACCGTGGCGGGGCCGTGACCCTCCCCCGAGAGCTGCTCCGGGGCCCCCGCCACGCCGTGCCCTCCGGGACAGGGAGGGGAGGGCGGGGGGCCCGGGGCAGGCCGCGGCGGGGAGCCCGGGGCTGCGGGGAGGGCGGCAGCAGGTGGGTGAGTGCCGGCGCCAATGAGCAGGCGCTGGGCTCCCCTAGCAACAGTGCCCGCGCCAATGGGCGCCGGGAGCTGCCTGCGAGGCTGCCTGCAACCCTGCCCGCAACACTGCCGGAGACGGGTTTTCCCAGGCGACCCTTCCCCGCCGGCCTGGCCCCGGCCCGGCGTGGGCTGCGGGGCAGAGAGCAGCACCTCGCTGCCCTCCCTCCGCTTTGCCGGCCGTGCCGAGCCATGGCACGCCACGCCGTGCTGTACCGTGCCACACAGTGCCTTACCGTACCACGCCATGCCTCACCGTACCACGCCATGCCTTACCGTACCACGCCGTGCCATGCCATGCCATGCCTGCGCCGGCTAGCTGGCCGTGCCGTGCCCCATCCCCAGCCCCCCGGGCACCGCCGGCCAGCAGAGCCCTGCTTTCACCCCACGCGGCATCGCCCGTCCCCGCCGGGGCAGCCGGGGCTGGCGCGTCGCTCCTGGGCTCTGCGGTTAAAGTCCAATCCTGCTTAGCATCCCTCCCGGGGGCTCAGCCAGGGTGGGCAGGGGCCCAGTGCTGGGCTGCCCGCTCCCTGCCCGTCTGCTTCCCCAGGATTAGGCAACCCTGCTCGGCTTCCACGGGGGGATTTGCCCTGGCTGGTGTTTCCTTCCCCAGCCGGAGGGAGGGAGGAGGCCGGTGGCATGGCGGGGGAAGAGATGCCGGTGGAGCCCGGCCTGGGCAGCGGCGAGGTGCCGAGCAATGGGGAGCCATGACTGCAGCCTCTGCCCCCTTCCCTGCCCCTTCTCGGTGCACTGGTTTTGTGAGCCACCCTGAGCCGGCTGCTTTAACGTGGCACTTGGAAGGACTGGTGCTGGCCCAGGGACAACTGGTGACAATAAACCCATCCTAAACCAACCGAGCCTGGAAAGGGACCAGGGGAGCAAAGGGATGCTGGAACTGGCTCCAGGTGGGAGCAGGCAGACGGCCACTCTAATTAGGTTTAAGCTGGAGCTGGATCAGTCTTTGCGGGGGATTATGACCCCTCCATCTGCGTAGGCGCTGCGGGGGGCCCGGCGACCGCCTGCTCGGTGTCCGGGCACGGCCACGGCATTATGGGTGAGCCCTCGGGTAAGGGGCAGCACCAGCCGGGGCCAGTCCCCCTCCGGCCCCGTGGGTCAGCGTGGGAAGGCTGGATCCAGTGTGGGGGCCCGCTTTGTTTTTACAAGGACACTGGGAGCTGGAGCAGGGATGAAAAATAGCCAGAAATATGATTAGAGGATTGGAGAAAATGCCTTGGAGTACAAGCTTTAAGAGCTCAATCTGTTTAGCCTATAAAAATAGAAGACTGAGGGGTGACTTAATTACCGAGCATAATTACTTCACAGGCAGAAAATACCAGGTAGTGGAAGTCTCCCTTTAATCGAGCAGGAAAAGGGTGCCAGAGAGCCAGGGGCAGGAAATTGAAGTCACAGACAAATTGTAAAGCACCGCGTCCCGGCAGTGAAGCTCCCCGGGGGTGCGGGC
The DNA here is from genome assembly GCF_947461875.1 of Haliaeetus albicilla. Lineage (NCBI taxonomy): Eukaryota > Metazoa > Chordata > Aves > Accipitriformes > Accipitridae > Haliaeetus > Haliaeetus albicilla. The sequence continues at coordinate 18,991,183 of NC_091486.1, forward strand.
TGCCTCCCTGGGGATGGTACATCCTTGCAGTCACCCGTTGGGTGATGGTCTGCGCCCCCGCAGCCCCCGCAGATGAGGCTGTTCCCTTGTTCCCTTCCTTCCCACCCAGACAGCGAGGGGCTGGAGCGGGTTTTCTGGTGGCTGGGTGCCAAGTGGTGGGCATCGCCGTCGGACACGTGCCGGCGGTGCCTCCATCTCCCTTCTCTTTCTCTCACCAGCTGGGGCGGGTGCCGGAGCACAGTTTTGCCGGCAAGCCATGGGGCAGGAGTGGAGATTTTGAGGCCTCTCCCGGGAGTCCCCAGAGCCATGACTGCAACTGTGCAGACGCTGCGGTTCAAGCTGCTGCCGCACGAGCCGGGCCAGGAGTGGGGGCACAGCTGCCAGCAGGAAATCGAGCGTCGCTACCAGGTGGTGCCCTCGGTGGTGTGTGCCATGTGCTGCCTCTTCGGCATCATCTACTGCTTCTTCGGTGAGCCAGGCCAGCCTGGCAGCTGGTGGGGCAAGTGGGGAGAAGGGCAGGGGGGAGCTGGGGGGATGCTGGCCATCCACCCCCTGACTGCGGTGGTCTGTCCACAGGCTACCGCTGCTTCAAGGCCGTCATGTTCCTGACGGGGCTGATGTTCGGCTCCATCATCATTTTCATGCTGTGCTACAAGGAGCGGGTGCTGGACACGCAGCTGAGCGTGGAGGCCTCGGTGGGCATCGGGCTGGGCATCGGGGTCCTGTGCGGCCTGGTCACCATGCTGGTGCGCAGCGTCGGCCTCTTCATGGTGGGGCTGCTCCTGGGGCTGCTGCTGGCGGTGGCCACGCTGGTGGTGATGGAGCAGTTCTACCACCCACCGACGGTGTGGATCCCCATCGCGCTCCTCCTGGGTGTGGGGATGCTCTTCGCCGTCCTCACCCTGCAGTGGCAGCGCTTCTTCACCACCCTCTCCACCGCCGTCTTTGGCAGCGCCATCATGACCGTCACCGTCGACTACTTCATCGAGCTCTTCCTCCTGGTACAGTACATCTACGAGCGCATCAAGGTGGCCCCTGCTCGCCCCGTGTGCTGGTACAGCTGGGTCATCCTGGGCGTCTGGCCACTCCTCACCGTGCTGGGCGTCCTGGTCCAGTGGAAGGTCACGGCCGAGGGCTACTCCCACACAGAAGGTGTGTGGGGGCTGGGGGAGATGAACGTGGCCCAGGGTGGGTACAGGAGCTGGGGGACCGGGGGACTGGGGTGGAGGTTCCCGGCACCTGGTTTGCATGCACAAATAAGGGATTTGGGACTTTACAGGGGCACAGCACTCAAGGGGAGGCCTGGGTCCACAAAGCTGGGGCTGATTTGGGTCCGGGGCTGGTTTGGGTGTGCTCCCCAGTGCTCACAGGCCCATCTGCCCCACAGTGATCATCAGCCGGCAGCAGCGCCGTGTGCAGCTGATGCGCATCAAGCAGCGGGAGGACCGAAAGGAGAAGAAGAAGAAGAGGAGACCCCACCACCCACCGCCCCACCAGCACAAAGCCCACCCTCCCGAGCCTGCCTACCGCCGCAAGCCCAACCCTGTGCGCCGCTTCGATGGGGACGTGCTCTCCCCCGTGAGTCCCGCACCCAGGGTAGAGATCTCCCCCGGCCTCCGCGGCCCTTCCTTCTCCATGTAGGTGGGCTTGGGGCAGAGAGGGGAGAGGTGCCCGGGGGCCAGCCAGCATCCGAGCTCCTCGACGGGCGAGGCCGGGGCATCCCGGGGATGGGGCAGCTCAGGAGGGGCTGGGATGTGCCCACCATGGAGCACGTCAGCCTTTGCAAGCAAATGTAAACTGGTGGCCAAAAGCGCTGCGGCCGCAGTAGAAACAGGTGTCGGGCAACGTGTGAAGCGTGTGCCCAGGGAAGGGATGGGGCTGTGCACCCTGCTGTGGCCAGCCTCTGGAGGGCCCAAGTGCTGGGGTGGGTGGGATTGCACAGGGCTGGGTCTGGGGGGCTGCTGCAGAGCTTAAGGTGAGGTGGGGTGCAATGGAGTGTGCCAGGACCAGAGCCCCCCTCACTTTCTGTCCGCCCCCCTCTCTCGAGCAGAGCTACATCCAGAGTTTCCGAGAACGGCAGACGGGGCCGTCCCTGAACAGCCTCATCACCAGCTCCCACGCCGTGGTGGACCTGGACTATGACTGCAGCTCCACCGTGCCCCTCACCACGGGCTCTGGCCCTGCCGTGAGGGTATAAGCCAACCCAGTGACCTCGAGCGACACCAGCACCCCAGCCTGCTCCAACAGACCCCCTGGGACAGGTGGGGCTGTGCCCTTGGCCCCGGGTGGCCACGTGCAGCTTGGGGCTGCAGATGGAGACCCTTCCTGGGGACGCATGGGACTTGCCTGGGCAAGCCCTGGCTACCCGCGGGGCCTGGAGGTGCTGAGGGAGCCCTCCGGCAGGGACTCAGCCCAAGGACCGGTGACACCAGCACCCGTGGATGTGTGGTGCGAGCGGCTCTGCTGGGGCGAGGGTTCCCTGAGCCCCCGCTGCTGCGTGTTTCCCCACGGCCCGGGCATGCTCATCCTGCATCCCAACATTGCCCTCCCCATATTTGAGCCCCCCTTCCCCGAGAGCAGCTCCCCACGCCTGCCCCCACCCCGTTGCACCCCCCAGCAACTCCCCAAGTGCCTGTGCCCTACGTCCCTTCCTCAAAGAGCAGGTCCCACAGCCCTTGCCCCCCAGGGACTCCCCCGAGCATGTGCGCCCCATCCCACCCTGGCCCCAAGAGCAGCTCCCAGGCAGCGCTTCCCAAAACCTGCCTCCTCAGAAGGTCCCCCTGCCCTAGCCACCCTCCCTGCCCCCCAGAGCAGCTCGCCTCCCCCCTCCCCTTTTCCCGAGCTGGACCGGGATGGTCCTGGGGCAGAGGCTGCCAGGGCCAGGTGGTCTCCGGGGTGATGCTGGCAAGTGGTGCCTGTCCAGCAGGAGCTGCGCTGGTGGGGTGCACCGCGTGCATCCCCCTCCAAAATGTTTTGATGGGAGACAGGACACTGGGTCCAGCCTTTGGGCAGAGGCTGGGCTGCCTCAGGGACGCGGGGACCCCTGCAGAGGCCGTCGCTGTTTTGCTGGCGACTGGATTTTATAGTGGCCAGGGGGTGGCCCTGGGGTTGGGCTGAGCCTCCGGCTGGGGCATGGCAGGGCGGGAGCCCCTGCCCAGAGCGCCGCTGCGGGCAGAGGCTCCCGCCTTGTATATATTTCTCTTGCTGTGATTTGTATTAATTTATTACGGAGTGAGCCAGGACTTCCCCACGGCCAGGCAGGCAGGGTGGTGGCGAGACTGGACCGGGGTGCCCCTCCTGCTTTGGGAGCCCCCTCCAGCCCAGACCGGCTGGCCCTGCTGCCCCAGGAACTGCATGTTTCTGCCAGGTGCCCCTGTCCCCACAGCGCCACGCCGCCGTCCCCCTTTTCAGTCTCTTTTGTAAATGTGCCAAATGCTGCTGAGGCCATGGCCGCACAGTAAAGAGCCTTTCGGAGCCTGGTGTGTGGGGCCGGGGGCTGCGCCGGGGGCAGGGGCAAAGGGGGCTCCTGAGGGCTGGGCTCCCCAGGGATGCTGGGCAGGATGCAGAGGGGTGCCACTGTCCCTTCTCCTAACGGGACCCTAGCTTGCTGGGGTGGAAGAAGCCATGTCAGAAAAAAATGTTTAATGCAGAGCCCTGAGGGCAGAGCAGGCTGGGGCTGGTGTCTGTGTGTCCATACGTTCCGGGGGGAAGCATGACCCCATCTCCCAGCAGTGGTGTCCATCTGTCTGTGTGCAGCCCCTGAGTGCCGCATCCTGGCTTCTAGCTCCCTGTGGGGACAATGGGAGTCAGGGAGAGCTGCAGCATCCCCGGACCTGCACGGGGCACCCGAAAGGGGTGTCCCAGACAAGGTGGGCACCGACCCCTGGTCCCATATCCAGCCTGCTCCCCTCACCCCAGCGCTCAGACCCTTGCAAGCAGTGGGGCATGGGGACAGGGAGGGACCCTGGTGTCCCTCTGCTGCAAGGCATGGTGCCACCACCAGCCCCCAGTGGTGCCCCTCAGGGTGCCCCCTCACCCTCCACGAGGAGCCGAGCAGTGGAGCGGTCATCGAAGGCGTCACAGGTGTATGAGTCCTCGTCCTCGGGGCCCACGCGGTGGATGATGAGCGTGCGGTAGCAGTCCAGATTGCAGATCTCGTACTTGTCACCGGCAAAGATCTCGGTGTCCCCGCGGAGCCAGCGCACCCGGCCCCGGGCGTGGGACACGGTGCACTCCAGTGTCGCCTTGTGCCGCGCCAGCACTGTCTTGTCCCGCAGCGGCTTCACGATCCGGATGGGCAGTGCTGGCGGGCAGGGGGGAGCCATCAGCATAGTGGGGTGAGCAGACTCCGTGGGGACCCCACAAGCTGACCCTGGTGCACCCCAGCCCTGGTGCTGGAGCCCAGCCAGCTCTCGCGCCCCGTGCCAGTACCTTCCACCTGCAGGCTGGCCTCTGAGACAGCCATCCCGGCTTCGAAGCGAATGAGTCCCGCGTCCTCAGGGCGCACGCCGCAGAGCAGCAAGAAATGCCGGGTCCCTGGGGAGGGAGAGGCAGGCTCAAGGGGATGGTGATGGGCGCCCATGGCAGGCAGGGGGCAGAGACCCCCGCTTTGTCCACACAAACACCCCTTTGCTTGAATTTGCCCCCTCCCAGCCCCAAATCAGGTGTGGGGCTGCCTGCACCCCCACCTTCTTGCCGTATCTTCACCGTGCTGGAGACCTTGATTTTCTCCCCGTCCCGGAACCACTCGGCCTTCACGTCCCCGTGCGATGCCTCACAGGTGAAGACGGCGTTGTCACCCTCCCGCACCTGGGCATCCTGCAGGTCCTGCACGATGCGGACCTGGCGCTCTGTGGGCGAGGGGCAGGGTGCCAGGGCGGCCAAGGGCAAGGGGGAGCGGGTGGCACAAGGTTTGGGGGTGCGCGTGCCTCTGGGAGCTGGGTGGCTGTACCCTGGACGTGCAGCGTGGCGGAGGCCCGGCAGTCGTCCGCGTCGCAGGTGTAGATGCCGGCGTCGGCCAGCTCGCAGCGGCTCAGCTGCAGGACGCGGCGCCGACCCGCGGAGTAGATGCGGCAGTTGGGCCCCGGCCGCAGCTCCTGCCCGTCCTGCCCGGGGAGAGCATGCTCAGGGGTGCAAGCAGGCAGCACCCCACTGCTTTGCCCCCCGTTCTGCTGCCTGCAGCCCCAGCAGGGATGGCAGCAGCCAGGGGGGTGAAACGGGGAGGACGATGCGGCTGGGCACTGCTGGAGGCAATTGGAGCGAACCCTCACCTTGAACCACTTCACCTCCGCACTGGGGCGAGACAGCTCGCACTCAAAGGTGGCGACCCCCGTCTCCGGAACCCCCAGGTCCCGCGGGACCCTCACCATAGTGACTGGAGGCTCTGAGGGGGGAGGACAGAGGGCAGGAAGGTTTGATAGGGGAAAGACGTGGGCTTTGGCCTGCGGCGATAGGGAGCTGTGCCCAGGGCATCTCGGCATGGGGCAAGGGTGGCAGTTCCTGGGGCACCACCATGGGTAAGCACTCATTGCTGGTGTCCCAGCTGGTTCTGCACCCAGACCCTGGCCAGGGGCTCCCCACTGCTCAGCTCACATCTCCTCCCAGGGGACAAGGGGACACTTGCCAGCTCGTGCCTGGAGTGGCCCAGCTGAGCCCTGGCATCTCCCCTGGGACTGAATGGCTGCAGGACAGGCAGCACTGGTGCCATGTACCCCCCCGAGCCTGGCCTGGTGACCGTACCCCGCACAAGCAGGCGGGCACTGCAGCGCAGGTTGTCAGCGGTGAAGGTGACGGTGCCTGAGTCCTCCAGTGTCAGCCCCTCCAGCGTCAGGCTGTGCCCGCAGCCCATGGCGCTGATCCGGCATGTGCTGCTGGGCTTCACCCGGATGCCATCCCGCGTCCAGACCCCGGGCACGCCGGGGTGAGACAGCTCCAGGTGGAAGGTGGCCGTCTCCTTCTCAAAGGTCTCCACATCTGCCGGCGGTGTCCGGATCGACACCTTCCGGGCTGCAAGGGACCCATGTCTGCGAGTGGGTGCCTGCTCCACCTCACAGCCCCTGGCTCCCCAGTCTGTGCTTGCTGGAGTGATCCCCTAAATCCAGCCTTTTTTACCAGGCTCCCACCCCTGCCCATCCCTGACCCCCACGCTCACCCCTCTGCTCGACCACCCCTTCCAGCCAAGTACCAGCTCTGCCCACGCTCCCTCCTCCAGCCTGCAGCACAGTTGCAGCAGGCAGGTGCCCTCCCCATCCCCATCCCCATCCCCATGCCCATCCCCATCCCTTCCCATCCCCGTTCCTGTCCCCAGCATGGTACTCACGCTCCACACAGAGTTTGGCCTGAGTGCGGTCGTGCAGGCTCTCACAGCGGTAGGTGCCGCGGTCGCCAGGGCCGAGGCAGTGGATGGTGAGGGTGCGCCGGCACCCCGACTCCTGCAGCTGGTACTTGCTGCCCGGCTGGAGGAGGACGCCCTGCTTCAGCCACTGCACCTCGGCGGCCTCGTGGCTCACCTCCACCTCCAGGCACACGTCCCCCTGCTCCTCCGCCACCACGTCCCGCAGCTTCCGCACAAACAGCACCTGCGCCTCTGCACGGCCCGTGTGCCGGGTCAGTGGCCGGCCCCAGGGCTGTGCCCCGGGCTGTGCCCCGGCCGGCTCCTTCCCCCTCACCTTGCACGCTCAGCCGGGCCGTGCTCACCAGCCCTTCGGCGTTGGCCGTCACGGTGCCCGCGTCGCCCAGCTGGCACTGCTGGAGGGTAAGGCTGTGGCACAGCCCGCTCCTTGTCACCCGCAGCCGCTTGCCAGGGACCACGGGCTGGCCATTCAGCTGCCAGGTCACAGCCACATCCTCGGGGGACACCAGGCACTTGAAGGTGGCATCCTCCCCCTCCAGCACCGTCAGGCTCTGCAGCTCAGTGATGATCTCCACCACCCTGGGGACTACAACCGGGGCATCAGGGCACAGCGCTGGGGACCCCCCGTCCTGCAGAGCCACTGAGCGTCCCCGCACACCCCCCCCCCACCGCCATGCCCAGCTTCCCCACCGCCCTTGTGGCACAGGGGTCCCCGGGGAGGTGGCCGAGCCTCGGGCACAGCTCACCCTTCACCGTCAGCATCGCCAGCGTCTTGTCATCGTTGGACTCGCAGCAGTACTCGCCGGCGTCCTCAGGCTCCACGCGGCTCAGCACCAGCGAGCGCTCTCGCCCCTCCGCCATCATCTGCAGGCGGGGGCCGGGCACCAGCACCCGCCCGTCCTTCCGCCACACCACATCGCCCCGCGCCTTGCAGAGCTCGCACCACAGCACCGCCCGCTCGCCCTGCCGCGCACGCACGTCCGACAGCCCGCGCAGGAACTTCACCCGCAGCTCTGCATGGCCAAACCCCCCGTGTCGGCACCCACTGCCGCCACGGGGGGGGGAGGTCCCAGGCACCCCCACTCCCCCCCCCACCGCCCACCTCGGACGCTCACGTCGAACTGCATCTGGTCGTGGGGGGAGAGGCAGGTGTAGACGCCGGCATCCTCCTTGGCCACGTTGCAGAGGACGAGGCTGTGCACGCGGCCGTCCCGCCGCAGCTCGCAGCGCTCGCCGGCCACCGCCGCCTGCCGCGGGCCCAGCCAGGTGACATCGGCTCGCTCCGTGGAGGCGACGGCGGACAGCACGGCGCTGCCACCCTCCAGCACCAGCAGCTTCTCCCGCTCCTCCTGCTTGTTCACGAACAGCACGGGCGCCTCTGTGACGGGGAAGAACCGGGCTCAGCCGTGTCCCCTCCGGTGGCACCAGCATGGGATGGGGGCATGAAGCATCCCAGCGCAGGGCAGGGGACAGCTCCTGCCCCCCGGCATGGGTGAGGGACACCTCCAGGCTCACCTTTCACGTGCAGCGTGAAATGCACCTCATCGTCACCAGCATCGCAGAGGAAGATGCCGCCGTCACCCAGCTCCGCTTGCTTGATGGTGAGGCTGCGCACGGGGCCCTCGCTGCACACCAGCAGCCGCCCGCCCGAGCGCAGCGTCTGTCCATCCTTCTGCCACTGCACGGCTGCCGTCTCCGGGGACAGCCGGGCCACCAGCGTCACGCTGTCCCCTTCCAGCACCTCCAGTGGGCTCTGCGCTTCCTCCTTGTTGACAACGCGCACGGGCTGGGCTGGGGGGCGTGGGAGACAAGGCAGGGCTCAGGGGTGTCCCCGTGGTGCGGGGCAGCGCAGGGACGGGACCGCTGCGAGCGGAGAGGTGGCAATGCCCACAGTGAGTCATCATGGGGCAGGAGGGCTGTGCGTTTGGCTGGGGGTCAAGGTGGGACCAGCTGGGGGTGCCGGTGGGACCAGCCTGGGGGTCCCGGCGGGGCAGGTGTGCCGGCTGGCAGCATCTGGCAGCTCAGGGTCCCCTCGGGAAAGGGGCCCAAGTCAGGGATGGCGGCAGAGCCCATCGCTCCTGCATCCCTCCCGGCACAGGCAGCTCAGCTGCCAGGTTGGGGCCCTTAATTTTGGTGCGTCCCCCATACCGAGCACCTTGCTGGGGAGCTGGAACACCTGCCTGTGCCAGGCCTTCTCCCACCCTGCCCCAGCCCTCCATCTTCAGCTGATAAGGGTCCAGGCTGAGCTCAGCCCTTGGCAGCCAAAGCAGGAGGAGCGGCGCCTGGGAGCCGGCCAAGGCTAAATTTAACCAGCCCCTGGCTGGAGGAGGCGGGAGGGACATATCTCACCATGACCCTGACATGTCCCTTTCCGACCAACGGCTCCTGCGGGGTCGGAGACAGGGGTCCCGACCTCCGCTGCCACGCTGCCACCCTGGCCTTGGCCATCAGCGGGGTCACAGAGACATCCCCTCCCCCCGCCCAGGGCTGTGGCACGATCCCACCGTGCTGGGGGGTCCCTGTGGCACTGGGCTCCTGCCAGCTCACCCAACACCTCCACATTCATCACCACGCGGTCGCTGGCGGCATCGCAGACGTAGCACCCCGAGTCGCTGGGCTGCACTCCACGGACGGTGAGCTGCCGCAGCACCCCACTGGCCTCCACCTGCACCCGCTCACCCGGCTGCACCTCCTGGCCATCCCGGAGCCAGCGCACAGTGGCGTCGGGACGGGAGAGCTCATAAGCCAGCACCAGGTCCTCCCCGGCCACCAAGTATTGATGCTCCGCAGCGCCCATGCTGCCCACGATGGTCACCGGTGGCTCTGGGACTGGAGAGACAGGCTGTTACCAGGTGAGCAGCAGCCTGTGCTGGATGCTGCAACGGCCAGATCTACCTGGACCTCCTCTAGCTGCAGCCAGGCAGCGCAGGGGTTTCCACAGAGCGCCTGCGTGGGTGCAGCCCGCTCCCCACCAGCCTCCTTGTGCCCACTGCCACCCAGCCCAGCCCCACACCAGCCTGGCAGCAGCCAGGGACCCACCTCGGTCCTCGCCCTGCTGGCTGTCCCCCCCGGGACCTCCCGCTCACCTTCCACGGTGACGAAGAAGACGATGCTGTCATCGCCGGTGTCGCAGAGATACTCCCCTGCGTCCCTGCCCGTGGCGCCCAGGATGACGAGGGAGCGGCGTGCCCCATCCTCTTCCAGGCGCACACGCCCCGTGTCCTGCAGCTTCTCCCCGTCCTTGTACCACTTCACCTCCCCGTGGGCGTGCGAGAGGTGCACCTCCAGCACCAGGTCCTCCATGGCCCAGCAATGCCGGCGGGTCGGCAGGACGTCCCTCTCCAGGATCCTGACCGGCGGGTCTGCAGCACCCAACACCAACGGAGCTGGGGTCTCTGGGGTCCGTGCATCCAGTATCCCCCACCAGGCTCTCCCCCAGCCTCTTGCTCACCCAACACTTGGACAGTGAAGGTCACCGTGTCATCGGCGGCATCGCAGATGTATTTTCCGGAGTGCTCAGCTCGGGCCGCGGGGATGAGCAGGCGGCGGTGGGCACCCTCCTCCTCCAGGACCAGGCTGCCCCCAGCCTCCAGCCTGACACCATCCTTGGCCCAGTGCACAGGCGCATCCGCACGGGACAGCTCACAGCCCAGCGCCACCGTCTCCCCCGGGGACACCGTCACGACAGGAAGAGGTCTGCAGGGCTGCAGGATCCGCACCGGCGGCTCTGCAAGGACGGTGTGGCCGTGATGCAAAGCAGCGCAGGGACAACACGGCCCCGGGGACGCCTCTGCTGCCAGCCTCAGGCGAGCACCCTCTCTGGGTGGCCTGGCACCTGGGGGGTGGGAACCCACCGGCTCCGCCACTACAGAGGAGCCGGTCCCCCTCGCCCAGGCTGGGAAAGACCCCATTGCCAGAGCCCTGTCAGTGTGTCCCTGCTCCTGGGTCCCCACTGACCTGACACCTTGACGTCAAAGGAGACGGCCTCATCCTTGCTCTCGCAGATGTACTCGCCTGTGTCCTCTGCGCTGCTCTGGGGGATGAGGAGGCAGCGCCAGGCCCCCTCCGCCAGCAGCAGCAGGTTGTCGGTCTCGTCAACCTCCAGCCCGTCCTTGAACCAGCGTACGGGAGCCTCTGGCACAGAGAGCTCGCACCGCAGCTCCACGCGCCCTGGTGCCTGCACCGGCAGCTCCAGTGAGCGCTGCAGAGGGTGCAGGATCCTCACTGGTGGCTCTGCCGGGGATGTGGAGGAAGAGTGTGAGACCTGCTCTCTGCACTGCTCCTGGCTCTGCTGTCCCTACTTACAGTCACCTGTATCCCTGTCCCCATGGGGCTGCATAGATGCTGCAGCCTCTCACCCCAGTGCAAAGGGGCAGGAGCTGCTTGAGGGCAGGGGCGGCGGGCACACAGTGCCAGCCCAGCATGGCTGGAGGGGGGCACCCACCAGCCCCAGGGTGATGCAGCCACACTCCCTCCTCTGCGATGCTGAGGGCAGGGAGCAGGGCTGGGGACACCATGGCACAGAGCCAGGGCAGCACTGCCCTTCCAAGGGCATCCCTGCTGTGCCACCAACCTGCCACCGAGACGTGGTAAGAGACAGACGCATCCCTGGCGTCACAGATGAACTCCCCCGTGTCCTGCAGCCGAGCACAGGGCAGCACCAGCCGGTGCCACGGCCCCTCCTGCTCCAGCACCAGGTTCTCGCCCGCCTCCACCTCCTCCCCGTCCTTGTACCAGCGCACCGGGGCCGCCGGGTGGGACAGCTGGCACCACAGCTTCACACGCTGCCCCACTACATAGGCATGGGGGGCTTCCTCGTTAGAGCTGATGATCCTCACCGGTGCATCTGCCGGGGGACACATGGCGGGGCTTAGCTGCTGTACTAGGTGAGCCCCACATGAGGACGGGCAACCCCCGGGCAGCTCACCGCTGACGGTCACCCTGAAGCTGGCAGCATGGTCCCCGGCATCGCAGGTGTACATCCCCGAGTCGGATGCCACGGCTGCGGGGATGTGCAGCCTCCGCGAGCATCCCTCTGAGTGAATGGCCAGGACCTCGGTCGGGACCACGGCCTCGCCGTCCTTCAGCCAGCGGACAGGGGCATCTGGGGGGGACACCTGGCACTCCAGCAGCACAGTCAGCCCCACCAGCACCTCCTGGAGCTGCTGTGCTTTGGGCACCGGGGCAATGCGGACCTGTGGGGCTGAGAGGACCAAGACCCTGTGTCACTTGGCCTCCATTCTACCTGACCTGGGGCTGTGGCCGGCATCATCCCAGCCCTGCAGCGCTAGTAGCCGAAAGGCGAGGGAGCACTAGGGCTGGGGTGTGAGGTGGCATAACCCATGGGCAGGCAGCGTGGCACAGGGCTCCAGGAGGAGACAGAGCAGCTGACCTGCCCCTGCCCACATCCCCCTCCAGCCCAGGGGCACGGGCAAGGAGCCGCACACGAGGAGGCGAGGGGCAGCTGAGGTGCTGCAGCTGCCTGTGGAACGGCAGCGTGAGCAGGGAGCCAGGACAGAGGTAGAAGGGGCAGAGGGCCGTCGCTGTGCGTTGCACCCACCTGCCACAGTGACGGTGTAGAAGACGGAGTCCCCTCCGGCATCGCAGACGAACTCCCCCGCATCCTGCGGCCGGGCACAGGGCAGCACCAGCCGGCGCCACGGCCCCTCCTGCTCCAGCACCAGGTTCTCGCCCGCCTCCACCTCCTCCCCGTCCTTGTACCAGCGCACCGGGGCCGCCGGGCGGGACAGCTGGCACCACAGCTCCACGCGCTGCCCGGCCGCGTAGGCATGGGGGGCTTCCTCGTTAGAGCTGACGATCCTCACCGGTGCCTCTGCTGGTAGAGACACGGGACTCAGCCAGGATGTAAAGACCAGAGTAGGTGATGGTGGCAGTCACAGCCCTGCATAGAGCGATGGCTTCACCGGCTCATTGGCTTTAAGGTTGGAAGGCACCACCTCATCCACACCCCACATAGCACAAGTGGCTGGGCGGCCCTGGCTGGGGCTCCCTCTTCTCCTCACCCATTGCACCCAGGAGGAGCATCTGGCTTCCAGCTGGCTGTAAATTGGTGCCGTCCCCTCGCTCCCACGGTACCTGCCCTGCTCTGACCCAGGACAGAGCTGAGCAATGTGGAGGGGGGATGCAAGCAGGCAAGTGCCTTGTTAGCAAGCCCCAGCACTGCTAATTGCCATCTGTGGTGTCAGCACCAGCCCCTGTGGCTGCCCTACCAGAGGACGCCCACCCCTCTGCCTGTCTCCCCATTTCGGAGGCCACCGGGTTCCAGCTGGTGCTTCTGTCTCAGCTCAGCCTTGGCATTTACCAACACTGTGGCACAGGCGAATGGCTCGCTTGCAGCCAGCAGCCCCATCCCTCCAGCTCACGGGGACCTGGGACCCCATGCCAGATTGCAGTGCTCACTAAATGCCACCGTTAATAGGTTACATACGAAATGTGTGCCACTGCTCACATCTCCCCCCTGACTTGAATGGAATCTCTCTTTAGAGAGGGGCTCCCAGTACAAGCTATAGGTGACCAGCCCTCCTGTCTCCTGGAAGAAGGTCAGGATGTGGCCCCGGCCTGCAGCAGCCAACACTGCCTGCCCGGCCACACACATTGCAGCGGGCCGTAGCTGGCCTGGACTCTGCCATGGGTGCTCAGCAAGCACGGCAGGCACAGGGCACAGCTGGCACCAGAGCACGCTGGAGGCCAAGTGGCAACCTGCCCTTCTCACGGCCTGCAGCTCCCCGTGCTGGGCATCCGGGCTGCAAACTTCCCAGACAGTTTCCAGCCGCGATGCCCAGGCTCAGCAGCACACCGCAGCCCTGCAGCGCACGAAAGTGGCACGGAGCCAGTTTGCAGCATTCAACCTGCACCACGCTGAGCCTGCATCCGCCCGGCTCCCTGATCAAACGCTCGGCGGCTGCCTGTCTCCCTGGGCCTGCTAAAAGCAATCACATCGCTGAAGTACAGCTGGAGATGTTGAATGGCACTGAAGCGAGGAGGGGGCCATGTGCCAGCCCTCGGCAGGCAGCACCGCTCTGGCCCCAGCCCCACCACCGGCTCTGAGGGAGCCCCAGCGTTCGGCAGCTGCCGGAAAACCCAGAGGCACGCGGGGGTGGCCGGGCTTGAGGCAGGAGGGCTCCATGCCGCAGCAGTCCATGGAGGATAGCTGGGATGCCTCGGGGAAACCCAGGCGTGCCACACCAGCGCTGACTGCAGCAGCCAGCCCGGCACTCGTGCCAGAGAGGTGCCAGCCTGAGCCTCCCAGCACCCACCCCCAGCCCTGCCGGTGACACCGATGGCCAAATCCTGATCGAACTGAGCCAGCGTCTCTAAGACCCTTCTGCCGAAGTGATGCAAAGCTGCTCAGCCGAAAGGCTGAGCTTCAGCAGATGGTGTTCCCCCCTCCCACGCTAGGGAAGCCGAGCTCTCCATGCCCCGCACCCTTGCAGGGCGGACGATGCCTCCTGTCTCTGCCCAAAGCCCACACTGCACGTCCTTCTCACTGGCAATTTTGCCTTTATCACACAAAACCCCCTCCCTTCTTCACCCTCCCAGCAGTCACCACTTCACTGTCTCTTCCAGCATCTCTTAGCACTCATCCCATCTTCATTCCTACATCCTCTGCCATCGACTCTGGCCCTTTGCCACGTATTAACACTGTGGAGAGGCTTTACTGCTGTGGTCACGGAGCCTTTTAACCAGGCTTTAGCTCTGCCCCCGGTCGCCTTCCTGTGGTTGCGGGATTGTGGGTTTCAGGGCCAGCAAGGGGAAGTCTTTCACTTGCTTTCAGCTTTCATTATCCTCTGCCGGCTGGAGACGCCAGCAGCCGCTCCATGGCCGGGGCAGCCACCATGGGATGCCATCCCCCGCTCACACCCAGCAAACACCACCCAGTCGTCGGTATCCAGGCAACTGCTAATTTTCAGGTCAGCAATTAACACCGGCCCTCAGAGTGATGTCCAACCGTGAGTCACCCCACGCCAGCTGCTGGGCACTTGTACCCACTATTTTTAGGAACTCAGAGGAGGGCTTGTTTACTGACCGTGGGAGAGCTCCGGCAAACACCTGGTGTGGGGGTGCTGGGTGCCAGCCCTCGGGCACCCAAGTGTTTCAGACCAGCAGTGTGAGCTGTCCCCTTTGCCAGTCAGTCTGCGTGGTTTTGCGCACCAGAGCTGCTGCAAAGACCCCACCTGCCCGACCTGCTGTGACGAGGACCTGACAAAAGCATCTCTGAGGAGCATCCCCAACCCCAGAGCAGCAAGCGACAGCGACACGTGCTGTGGCACCCTGCACCACCAAAGCAAGCCCCCCAAGGTGTGACCCTGCCAACCTGCCTGCATCACCCACCTGCCACAGTGACGGTGTAGAAGACGGAGTCCCCTCCGGCATCGCAGACGAACTCCCCCGCGTCCTGCGGCCGGGCACAGGGCAGCACCAGCCGGCGCCACGGCCCCTCCTGCTCCAGCACCAGGTTCTCGCCCGCCTCCACCTCCTCCCCGTCCTTGTACCAGCGCACCGGGGCCGCCGGGCGGGACAGCTGGCACCACAGCTCCACGCGCTGCCCGGCCGCGTAGGCATGGGGGGCTTCCTCGTTAGAGCTGACGATCCTCACCGGTGCCTCTGCCAGGGATAACACGGGGCTCAGTACAGGCACCCGACTGACAGCAGCTGTCGGCCCCATAATGGGGCAAGAAGAGGGTCAGGAGCACTGTCAGGAGGTGGGGTCCAGGCTCCCACACACAGTCCCCAGCTCACCGGTCACGGTCACCACAAAGCTCACAGCATCATCCCCAGCATCACAGGTGTACACGCCGGTGTCCGAGGGACCAGCCGAGCGGAGGAGCAGCCTCCGCACGCAGCCCTCCGCCTGCAGTGCAATAACATCGTCTGGGGGCACGGCCTCGCCATCCTTCAGCCAGCAGATGGAGGCACCCGGGGGGGACACCTGGCACTCCAGCAGTACGGGCAGCCCCTCCGGCACTTCCCGGAGGCGCTCGGCCTCGGGCACCGGGGCAATGCAGACCTGAGGAGCTGAGAGACGTCGTGGAGGGGTGAGAAGCATCGCCCAGCATGAGAGCCCCTGCTGCTCTTCTGGCAGGACCTCTGGGTGAGCACCCCACTCACCTTGCACGTGCAGCGTGGCCGAGTCCCGCACGCCACCGGACAC
Organism: Haliaeetus albicilla; assembly: GCF_947461875.1. Taxonomy (NCBI): domain Eukaryota; kingdom Metazoa; phylum Chordata; class Aves; order Accipitriformes; family Accipitridae; genus Haliaeetus; species Haliaeetus albicilla. The sequence goes on from NC_091486.1 coordinate 19,006,707, forward strand.
GAAGGTGACCTGGGCCCCGCTGTCGGCCAGCCGCACTCCCCGGATCAGCAGCGAGTGCTCCGTCCCATGGCGCTGCACGCTGCACCGGCCACCCACCCCCTCCTCCTCCTCCTCGCCCAGCCTGGCACCGTTGAGGATCCAGGTGCCGTGCACCGCAGCCGACAGCTCCAGGGAGAACCGCGCGTCCTCACCATCCCGCACCCGTGCATCCTGCAGACCCCTCTCCAGGCGAGCTGCTGGGGCTGGAGCACAGCCGGACTCAGTGCCGTGGCACGACATCCTGGCTGGCCTCTGGGGAGAGCCGGCTTCCAGGTGGGGGTCCCCGGCTCAGCACCCTCACCGAGATGCACGGAGCCGGGGAACTCCACGGGGCTGCTCCTGCCGTGCTCGTTGGCGGCGCAGATGCGGAAGCAGTAGTCGGCCTCACGGGGCACACTGTCACCCAGCACCCGCACGTGGCCGGGCAGGTCGGTGGCGAGGCACTGCACCCACTCGCCCCCCGCAGCCTCTCGCCGCTCCAGCAGGTAGCGGCTGGGGGGGCGGAGGTGGGCATCGGGCGCGGGGCACCAGGTCAGCAGGGCCGCGTTGCTCTCCGCCACGCTCATCTCGGCTGCCACCGGCGCGCTCGGGGGGTCACGCTTCACACCTGCAAGTCACAGCCCGTGTTGCCTGCTTGGGGATGGCAGTGAGGCTCCTGGCGGGGTGGCAGAAGGGCTGAGTGTGTCTCCGGGGATCCTCTCTCTGATGGAGAGGATGGTCTTGCTCCCGTGTAGCATGGTGCTGGTTACAGGGATCTGTGAGTGCCAGCAAGGCTGGGGCCCTGGAGCCCTGCTAAAAGCCCCCCTCCACAAAAAGCCACCGTAGCGTCATGTCCCCAGCATAGTGGGTGCCCATCCCGTCTCTCCCCCGTGTCACCCCCATGAATGGCCAGGATGGCAGATGTGGGGCCCCTCTGAGCCTGGGGCTTACACTTGACCCGGAGCTGGGAGGACGTCTGTGACTCCCCGACAGCGAAGGAGATGATGCCCGCATCCTGGCGGGTGACGTGCACCAGCACCAGGAGGTGCGTCCTGCCGAAGCTCTTCAGCACGATGTGGGGTGACTCTCGCAGCTGCAGCCCGTCCCGGCTCCAGCAGGTCCCCTCCACCACCTCCTGCGTCTCCACACAGAAAACAGCGTTCTCCCCCTCCATCACGTCCAGCTTCCGCGGCAGCCGCTTTGCGATCACCCCTGTGGGAAGAGATGCATGAGGGCCAAGGAGGGATGCTGAGGAGCAGGGTGGGCTCCCTGGGGTGGGAGAGGGGAGGAGGGTGAGGTTGAGGAGGGGCAGCAGCAGGCACCATGGCCAAACAGTGGGAAGACTGACACAGGGGGCTGATGCAGTGCCGAGCCTGGCAAGGAGGGGGAGAGGAAGGCAAAGCCACGCCGCCAGAGACCTGACCCTCACCTCGGACGGAGACCTCGGCGATGCTGCGCCCCTTGTCCTTCATCTGGCAGAGGTAGATGCCATCGTCGTCGGTGCGGGCGTCGCGGATGGTCAGGCGCCGCACCACGCCTTGCTCCTCCATCACATACTTGTGGCTGGGCTGCAGCTCCCTGTCCTCCAGGTACCAGGCTGTGGGGATGGTCTCCAGCGGCACCTGGCACTCCAGCACGGCGTCCTCCCGCTCTGCCACCTCCACGTCTGTCAGCTGCACCTGGAACCGCAGCCGGTGCTCTGCCGCCAGGAGAGACGGGCGCTGAGGGTGTGCAGGGCACAGCATCCGCCAGCAGCCCTTCGCTCAGGGCGTTCCCAGCTCGCAAAGAGCACCAAGCCCTTGGCCCTTCTCTGCCCCTCTCCGACCTGCGTGTGACGGGCACTGCCCCGGGAAGCACATCCCCCAGAGTGGAGAGAACCAGGGCCTGGGCTGGGGAGACCCAGCAATGCCCCCAGCATCTCAGCAGGGAGTTTGGGGGACGCAGGAGCATGCATGCTAGCAGGCAGGGGCAGCCATCTCAGCAGAGGGGAGGCGGGGTGCAGGCGGGGGATGCACCAGGTGCCGGGTCACCCCAGCCACGGGCTGTCCCCAGCTGGCAGGGCGGCTCTGCAGGATGGGGCTGCCACCAGCGCAGACGCTTGGAGCCGTGCCCTGCAGGGCTGCCCGCCAAAACCACTCAGCACTTCCAGGGGAATTTGTCACCAAGGCACTGTCGCCCCTCCCCGCTCGTGGCTGGATGCCCGCAGACCTCCAGAGATGCCACCTCTCTGTTTGCAAGGAGAAAGGGGCACGGAGGGGGACACAGCTCCCCGGAGGAGCCCAGCATCCCCTGCTTCCAGCCCGCAGCTCTGTCCGGAGGAGCCTGGGGTGACCCCAGATGCACAGGGCAGGAGGGAGCCCAGGGATGCTGGGCTCACACACAGATGTATCCCTGCCAGACGAAAAGCCCTGGACCCCACCAGCACCCGTCCGCCCCAGGCAGCTCTTGGGCACGCTCCTACCTTTCACCTGGAGCTGCACTGCACTGAGGGTCTGGCCGGCAGTGTTGGACGCAGTGCAGACATACAGCCCCTGGTCCTGGGGTTTGCAGTACAGCACCTTGAGGATGAAGTAGCCCTCCCGGTCCTCGTAGATGAGGTGCCTGCGGCCAGGGGCGAGGGGCTCACCGTCCTTCTGCCAGACGATCTCTGGCTTGGGCTTGCCGGTAACGTAGCAGCGAAACTTGGCGTGCTTCCCCACGCTCACGGCGAACGCCTTGGCCCTCGGCACCCCGGCCGGCACCACACCATTGGGCATCCAGGTCTCTGGTCCCGCGCGACGTCCCTCTGCGTGCCGCCGCCGCCGCTGCTGCCGCTCCGCCGGTGGCTCGGGGCCATCAGCAGGAGAGCCATTGGGGAGCCCGTCCGGCAGCACCTGGGGTTCGACCAGGAGCACGGCAGCAGCCAGGGCTTCCCGTGAGCCACTACGTGCCCGGCACACGTACACCCCCCCGTCCGGGGGCCGGGCACTGAACAGCTTCAGGAAGTGCCAGTCCTCCGGCTCCTGCCCCACAGCGAAGTGGCTGCTCTCGAAGATGTCAGAGAGCTTGTGCCCATCCTTCTCCCATTCCAGCACCGGGCAGGGCTGCCCGGACACCCTGCAGGTGAACATCACGTCTTCCCCCCGGCACACCCGTGTGGACGAGGGGGCAACGAGGAAGGCAGGCGCCTCACCGCCCGAGCATCCCTCCTCCTCTTGGGGCTCCCCCGCCTCCACCTTGAGTGTAGCAGCAGCGTAGGTCGCGCCAACGCTGTTCTTGGCCTTGCAGACGTAGAGCCCGCTGTCCTGAGGGGTGGCACGGGACACCAGCAGGCTGTACAGGTCCCCCTTGGCCTCCACATGGAAGCGGCCCGAGGGCTCGATTGGGGTCTTGTCCTTCTCCCAGAGGATGCTCGGCCGGGGGTCACCTGTGATCTGGCAGCTCAGGACCGCGTCAGTGCCGCTTCGCACTGTGAAGGCACGCGGGTAGGCCAGGAACCTGGGGGCTCCCCCGAACCCCTCCATCACCACCTCCTCAGGGTCACGGCAGGTGGCTGGCTGGAGCAGCAGTGGAGATCATCAGCCTGGGGGGATGCACAGACGGACCGGGGTGGGGGCTCAGGCTTCAGCAAAGGGACCGGTGTGGAGCACCACCAGGAGGGACCCGTGCCCAGAGCGATGGACCCCATGCTGCAGAAGCACCACCCTCGCTCTGAGCACCCCAGCCCCACTGGATACTCTCCTGTCTCAGCCTGAATCACCCATTTCCCAGCCCAGCAGCAATAGAAGAGGGAACAAAAGGCGACTCTTTGCACCCCAAGGGGCCTGGGCTCCCACAGCCTGCCCCAGGGTCGCAGAGGGGACCCCAGCTCCGGCGGCGGGGGACCCCCGCCTAGACGGGGAGCGCAGGCAGCTGCTTGCCGGGTGCTGGGGATGGTGGAGGCAGGACAGGCCCCAGTCTGCCCCTTCCCCACCCGCGGGGCATTCCTGCAGTATCGGGTGGTGGCAGAGCCGCATTCCTGCAGCATCTGGGCTGGCTCAGAAGGCAGGTGCTGATACGGGGCTGTCGCGGGTGGGAGGCACCGGGCCGGACCTGGGTGCTCCCCCCCCGGGCTCAGAGGGGCAGGGACCCCCCCTGCGCCCAGTGGTCACCCTGCAAGTCCATGCCCTGGGGCAAAGCGGGGCTGCCCCTGGAGCAGGTCCCCCCTCCAGAGTGTGGTCCCACAGGCAGGATCCGGCCCTTGGGTATTGAAAGCCACGGCTGGAAATTATCAGCCTCAGGGGGCAGAGGGAAGGCTGGGGAGATGGGTCCTGCTTTCGGAGGGCACTGCCTTCATCCCCAGTGCTGCGGGTAACCGTGCCCACCAGCACAGGCAGGAGCGGGGCAGGGTGCTCCGTGCCTCCTCTGAGCGAGTGCACCCCAGCCTCTGCCCGCACCATGGCTGGGGCGGAGGCATCTCTGCCTCCCTCCGGCAGGGGGAAGAGAAATAAAAATACTCCCTGAATGACCCAGAGGGGACAGTGGGAGAGGGCTGGTCCCCAAGGAGCAGCAGGGACCAGGGCCAGCTTCACCCAGACCCCTACCCCTGGGACAGTGCATCCATTCAGAGCCCCCTCCCCGGCCACGCACTCCCCTGACCCACAGGCCACCCCACAGTAGCGCCCGCAGACACGCACAGCCCTGATGGCTCGGCCGCCCAGCTGCCCCCTCTAACCACCCCCTTCCCCAATTGCCCTGCCCCACGCAGCCCCACAGCTCAGTCCCCTGCCCCACACACGCACCTCGCTCCGCCGCCTCTCCCCCGTGTCTCCCAGTGCTGGCACCCGGCTCCTGCTGCTTCCCCCAGCTCCGCTCCCGGGTGTCAGCGCGCAGGGACCAAACGTTACAAATGCCTGCAGCTGCTGTCCCCAAAAATACCCTCTGATGACATGCTGGGTTGATAAGACTGAGCCTGCTCCATTCAGCGCCTCGCCGGGGCAGGGCTGGCCTACCTATGTATAGCAGCCCGGCAGGAGCCACCCGGCCCAGAGCGGGCAGGCAGCACTCCCCCTCTAGAGATCTGGGGTGCCACAAACCCGGCTGTGCCTTGGTGCTGGGTCAGCCAGCAGCAGGAGGCAACGCGCTGTGCAGGGTGCACAGCCTGGGGTGCACGGCGTGGGATGCCAGGCTGCAACGGGACGGGGCATGCCACGGAGGACATGCTGCATGGGGTGGGATGTGCTGCGCTGGATGCTGCGTGACATGCCAGGCTGCAGGGGATGGGATGCGCCGTACGGGCCACGCTATGTGGGACACTGGGCTGCAGGAGAAGTGGAGGGGGTGCGGAGGCTGCCCACCACCCCGCAGGGCAGGCAGGGCTCCTGGAGGGGGGATGCCTGGCACTGTCCCCGCAGACAGCAGTGGGAGGAAGGGTAGGACACGCTGGGTCCCCTTTGCAGCCTGTGCCCCTCCTGCCCCAGGAGCCAGTGCGCAGCCAGCCAGCCCAAACAGCACCTCAGGATCCTTCTCCTGGCACTACTGCAGAGTCTCCAGCTGGCCTGGCTCTGCCTCACCTCTTCTCCCCCTGAAGCCGTCCGAGCCTTCTCCAGCCCCAGGCAGTGCAGGGACCTCTTGCCATCCCTCCTGCTTCATGTCCCCAGGACCTCACCAGCCTCCAGGCTGCCCTGGAGATGCCACAGTCCCCTCACCCCCCAGCCTGCCCTCCTCAGGGCCTGGTCCTCACATCCCCACTGCCCTGTCACCCTGAGGTGTCCCAGCCATCCCTGGCAGGAGGGTGCCCAGTGTGCCACCCCCAACGTGCCCCCCCACGCCGGGGCCTCACAGGGCTCTGGACCCCATCAGGTCCCTGCCCAGATGTCCCTCCTGTGCACAGCTGCTGCCACCTCCCACTGTCCCCCAGAAGCCCCAAATCTGCAGCTCCTCCACCATGGGGGGCACCCAGCACCAGCAAAGCTCGCCCTGGGTTCCCCCTCTGTCCCCGCCAGCGCAGGAAAACCCTCCTGGGAGCACCCTGCCAGCAGCCCAGCCTCCCCAGCCCCACGCACCAGCCGCCCCCGGCAGCATCCCCCCCCACACCCCCTTGCCCAGGCGCCGTCCCCCCCCAGACCACACTGTCCTTGCAGTCCTTGCATTCCAGACGTCTCAGCGCTTTCGCTGCCCAGAGATAATATTCACGGCGAGCAGACGTTTGCGTCAGTGTCAGATAGGTCTCAATGCCACCCTGTCCTGGGGGGAGCGCAGCGGGCAGACGGGCTGAGCAGGCAGGCAGGAGCCCGTGGCAGAGCCCCCTGAGCCGCCAGACCACCGCACACCCCACGGTCATGCTGCTCCTCCTGCACCTGCTGCCTGCAATGCTGCCCACCGCCGCCCTGGCCAGCTGCACCGGGGCTGGTGTCGACCGGCAGCTCATCCTGGCCAAGGTGCGGGCTCGCGTGCTGGAGCATCTGAGCCCCCCAGTTCTCCAGGAGGAGCCCCAGAAGGAAGCAAAGAGAGTGCACCGGAGAGACATCCTTGAAAACACTGAAGTTGAGCCGGAGGAGCTGGAGGATACCTCCCAGGTGATCCTCTTCCCTTCCACAGGTGAGAACAACCTGGTGGGATGGAGAGGGCAGAGGGGTGAAGCAGGGTGGGGGCTCAGGGCAACACGGCTGCAGCAGGACAGAAGGGCTGCTGTGGTGGTCTGCAGAAGAGAAAGAGGGTACGCCAGGCTGGGGCACAGGCATGGGTGAGGTTTGGTGGAGACCCAGGAGGTGAAAGGTATGGCAGGTGGGGACAGGCAGAGCAGCCCAGGACACAGGCAGGGAGGAGGGCAGGCGGCACAAGAGTGTGCTCAGAGGCCGGGGAATGGCTAGGTCAGGCAGGATGCGGACAGATGGCAAGGGCTGAGGAGCAGGCAGGGTGGATAGGGTGGGATGCTAGGAAATGGGATGGGATACTAAGGGACAGGACAAGATGCTGTGGGACAGGGCAGGATGACCAGCTGTGGGGCAGGACGCTGGGGAACAGGGGCAGCAGTAATGGACCAGCCTAGGGCACAGCAGGGCTCAGCTGCAGGGTGCAGTGCAGTGGCTGCTGCATAGCATTAGACATCAGCTCCCCTGCACCCTGCCACAGCCTGTGCCAGCAGCCAGGCCCCCTGCCAGCACCACAGTGACCCTCTGCAACATCCCGCCTCCCATCCGGCATCAGGGACCCTCCCGGGGTTTAGGCGCGCACCCTGAGCATCTTTCCCCCTCCGCTGCAGACGTGCCTTGTGAGCCCACGCAGCCAGACCAGCTGCTGGAGGAAGAAGGGATTTTCACCTACCTCTTCCAGCCCTCGGCGCACACCCTGACCCGCACGGTGACCTCTGCCCAGCTCTGGTTTTACACCGGCCCCTCAGCCGCCCCCAACCACTCGGCCCCTGACGTGCTGACCCTGTCGCCGCAGGGCCGCGTGCCGGTGACGGCCATGGCAGTGCGGACGCCCGAGCACTGGACGGTGTTTCACTTCGCCCCGGGGCTGCTGCCCCAGCTCTCGCAGCCGCTCTTCGTGCTCCTGGTGCGCTGCCCTGGCTGCCCCTGCCTGGCCGAGGGGGACAAGATGCCCTTCTTGGTGGCCACCACCCGGGCCAAGGGCAGCGAGAGGGCTCGTCGCTCCGCCATGCCCTGGTCCCCGGCCGCCCTGAGCCTGCTGCAGCGCCCGTCTGAGGACCTGGCCGCCCATACCAACTGCCGCCGGGCTTCCCTCAACATCTCCTTTGAGGAGCTGGGCTGGGACAAGTGGATCGTGCATCCCAGCAGCTTCGTTTTCCACTACTGCCACGGGAGCTGCGCCGAGGGCCACGGGCTGAGCCACCGCCTGGGCGTGCAGCTCTGCTGCGCTGCCCTGCCCGGCACCATGCGCTCCCTGCGCGTCCGCACCACCTCCGACGGCGGGTACTCCTTCAAGTATGAGACGGTGCCCAACATCCTGGCCCAGGACTGCACCTGCGTCTAGGGCATCCTGCAGCCCGGCCCCGGACTGTGACCCTGCCCAGGAGGAGTCGGTCGCCCAGAGGACCCCTGGCCCCATGCCACAGGGACCAGAGGGACCCGGGGCGGGGGGGGCAGTGCCACCCTCCCCTGCACAAGCTGGAGTTTCGGGCTGCCCTGAGCATGGTCACGCTGCCAGACCTGCCCTGGGGCCGGTCCCAGTCCGGACCAAGCCGGGACATGGTGGGGCAGGGACAGGCACAGCCTGCTGCAGAGGCTGCCGAAGCCAGCCTGCTGCCTGCAACCAGCTCAGCCCCCGTTTCTCCCCACCCGCTCCTTCCTAGCAATTCCTGCCCCCCCCAAAGACTGGGGTCCCACTCCTGCTGCAGAGTGCAACAGCCTCCCTGTGCTCTCAGGCAGGGCCAGGCTGCTGCAGCAGGGATCGGGATGTGCCAGGGCAAGTCCGTGCCAGGACCTCGCAACGGTGGCAAGGCTGATGGCACATGTGGCACTGGAAGCGAGCCCTCTCCCGGCAGCACAGCCTGTTGGGAAGCTTAACAGAATGAGTGAAATAAAGCTGTTCCTTTTACTAAAACAGCCTGGAAACGCCAGCTTCAGAGGCAGAGACAGCTCCAGAAGCAGCCACAGAAGTGGCACACGGTTGTGCAGTGGGATGCAAGCTCCCCGGGGGTTTTGGCTGGAGGAGGGAGGGGATGGGCAAGCGCTGCAAGAGGTGTCCAGCTCTGACCCGGGGTCCCGGAGGAACTGGGGTGTGCTGGCCAAAATCGGCACGATGTGGCTGGGTTTGATCCAGCCCCGGGGCAGGGGAGTACAGGGCAGGACAGCATCTCTTCTGCTCCCTGCTGCAGCAGGATGGGGAGGCACAGGGAAGCCCCTCACCAGGGACAGGACCACACAGGAACGCGGCCAGAGCAATCCTGCTCCGCCAGGCCAATGGAGGCTGCCCCGGCAGCAGCCGCCTCCACACGACAGGAACGACTGAGTCACCCCGGGCGAGCGGGGAGGTCCCAGGGCAGGCGGGCAGTACTGCCTGCGCAGGATTCCCTTCCCACCCCTTCCTCCCGAAGGACCGGATGCAGCAGTTCAGTACAAAACGTCTCCAGCCTTTACTAATATAGATATAAAAAAAAAAAAAAGGAAGAAAAAACAGTGACAATCATTTCTGAGTAAAAAACAACGCTACAAAAATCCCTGTGTGACCCAGGCTGAGATGATGAGAAATGCCCCACTGGTTCCCGGCCAAGCCTGACTCAGGGCACTGCGTCCCCCCACCATGGGACCAGGGTCCAGCCCCGCGCAGGGGGTCCCAGCCCCACAGCCTGAGTGGGAGGGGATGGGCTTTGGTCCAAGGATGGCCGGCCGGGAATGGGGCGGAGGTGGCAGGAAGGACAGCCCCTGCCCTCTGCACAGACATTTCTGAGCAGACCAGCCCCGCAGCTCACAATTCCGTGCCAGGACACCACGCAGCACGGCCCCCCCGGCCACACCGGCACTTTCTGGCAGCAGTGCCGCCAGGACGCCTTCCGTCCCCTCCGCTTCAAGCGCAGTGCCAGTCCAGTGCCCTGCCCCACAGTTTGGCCCAGCCAGCCAGACCCCCACGCTCGGCACCCCTAAACCCCCACGCCACGGGAGCAATACCGGGATCGCCAGCATGGCCCGCACATGCACAGCACTGGCTGGTGCAGCGGCGGGTGGCAGTGGGCACGGGAGGGCACGGGTAGGTGTGAGGAGAAGATGCTGCAGGAAATGAGTGCGGGAGGAGGACAAGGGGGTGAAATGGGAGACGGTGGGGGGGTGCAGGCCCAGAGCAGAGATTGGGAGCGGAATATAAAAATGCCAGGGTGCACACGCTGACGAGTTTATAAAAACGTACAAAAATAAGATATTCCCTTTTTGAAAATGAAGTAGGAATGTCCCCCAAGGCCCCCAACCCTGCCGCTGCCCACCGGGACAGGGCTGCCTGGCCAGCCCCGCCGGGCAGGCGCGCGGCACCCTCCACCCCGCGCTCCTGGCAGGCTGCTCGTCCCGCGGTGGCGGCGGCAGCCGCTCCGGCAGACACCGCCGTCGTCCCTGGTGGCGCTCACAGCCCTGCGGGGAGCGAGCAGCAGGTTAGCACCCGCCCCGGGGAAACTACATCCCCTCCCCAGGGGAGCCCGGGGCAGCCCCCCACGCCCCCGCCCCAGTCGGCCAGATCCATCCCCCTCCCCGGCTCACCCGTGGTCCTGTCGCAGGCGGCGGTCCCCTTCTCGTGGGCGAGGTTGAGGCGGTTCTGCTCGGCGGCGATGCCGTTGGCCTCGGGGCTGCTGCTGCGGGCAGGGCTGGGGGGCCGCAGGGGCGGCTGGAGGTGGAAGGCCACCTCCAGGTGCTCCTGGGCCAGACGCAGGTGCTCACGCAGCCGGTCCAGCTCGTGCGCCGGGGGAGCCCCGGCCAGGGCGAAGCGCCCCGCCGCCTGGGCCAGGCTCTCCCGGTAGTCCAGCTTGCCGTCAGGCAGCGGGGCTCGCGGCGGCTCCTTTTTCAGCGAGTGGTAGGTGGGGGGTGCGCCGGGGGCTTTCTTGGGGTACTGCGGCGTGGGGCTGCCGCCAGCCGGGAGCGGAGGGCTGTCGGGCTGGCTCAGGGCGTCCCGGATGCGCCCCACGCCGAGGTGCAGGAGCTCGCAGAGGTTGAGGAAGAGGCAGAGCCCGCTGACGGCGTACATGACGAGGAGGAAGATAGTCTTCTCCGTGGGGCGGGAGACAAAGCAGTCGACGGTGTGCGGGCAGGGGCTGCGGCTACAGACGTAGGAGGGGCTCACCTCGAAGCGGTACAGCAGGTACTGCCCGAAGAGGAAAGCCATCTCCAGCAGCGAGCGGCACAGCAAGTGCAGGACGTAGGCGCGCATCAGCCCGTCCTGCTTGATGCGGCGCCGGCCGTCATGCTTCTCGCCGCCCTCTGGGCTCTTCTCCTTCTCCACCTCGATCTCCTCAAAGATCATGGGGTCTTCTTCGTTATCATCCTCCGCCTCCTCGTAGTCCCGCCCGGCTCCTCGGCGCACCACCGGCATGCGTGCCTGCCGGGCTGCCGGTGCCCGGCGCCGTGAGGACTCAGGCATGCGGGCGATGCGGTGCATGGCAAAGCCCAGGTAGAGCACCGACGGTGTGGCCACCATAATAATCTGGAAGATCCAGAAGCGGACATGGGAGAGCGGGGCAAAGGCGTCGTAGCAGACGTTCTCGCAGCCGGGCTGCTGCGTGTTGCAGACAAACTTGCTCTGCTCGTCGTAGTAGATGGACTCGCCCCCCACGGCTGTCAGCACGATTCGGAAGACAATGAGGACGGTCAGCCAGATCTTGCCCACGAAGGTCGAGTGGTTGTTGATCTCCTCCAGGAGCCGCGTCAGGAAACTCCAGCTCATCCTGGCCAGGCAGTTGGCTCAAACCCTGCAGCGAAGGGGCAGGCAAACAGGCACTGAGCAAACCCGTGTGCACCTCACTGGGCCCCCCCAAACCACCAGCCGCCACCCCAGCTCTGTCCCTCTCCCAGCACTGACGTCCCTTCCTTTACCCACAGGTCCACAAACACAGCTATGCGTGGGCACCCATCTCCCCAAAACCACGTCCCCTGCCCAGCACCGCCTCCCCAGACGCATCCTGCTCCGCCCTGCCACCAGGCAGGTGGTTGGGGACGACCCGGGGAGCAGGGGAAAGGCTGGGACGTCCCCGTCCCCTGCAGGACACGTCTAGGGGAAGAGTCAGCACAGGCAGGGTAAACACAGCAGCACGGGGCAGCGCCAGCTGGGGATTGTGAGGGGACAGGCAGGGGACAGAACCGCCTCCTCCACCCAAGGTGCCATGGCGCCTGTTTGCCACCTGGTCCGGGGCAGGTCCCCAACCAGCGCCACACCCTGCACCAGCACTCACACCCTCCCACGGGGGTCCACAGGCCCCTGGAGGAAGGCAACACGCGGCAGCCCCTCTGGCCCGCTTCAGCTGCCAGCCCCAAGCCCCAAGCCCCGGCCAAGGGGGTCTTCCCCAAGCAGCATCCCCCGAGCCAGGTCCTCTGCACCCCGCAGAGCTCTCCCTCGAGGGCCAGCAGAGGTGTTTGCCCCCAACAAACCTCTGTGCTGTGCCCTCTCTCCTGCCTGACCCCCATCCCCAATCCTTACGAGTCCCCGAAGCCTGCAGTGGCCAGCACTCAGAGCACCCCACAGACTGATGGCAAGGGCTGGTGGAGGGAGCGGAGCAGGAGGCAGAAGAGTGGTGGTGAGGGGCAGCGTGGGGCGGCCAAGGAATTGCACAAAGTCCCAGCAAAGCAGCTGACACCGGAGATCGGGGAGGAAATTACGAGGACCGTGCCGCAGCTCCCGGCCAAAGGAGACGACGTAAGAGGAGACACCCCACCGCCACCCCCGGTTTCAGCGGCTTGCGCACGAGCTGATGCAAGGGCAGCAGGTGGCAGGATTGCCTGGGGAGAGCAGAGGGGACGCGTCCCCACAAAGCCCCCAGCCTCCCCCACGCCTCGCCTGTCCTCCGGCCAACCCTGTCCCACTGCCTCCGGCCAGGGCACATCCCTGTGGACGACAGCTCCCGCTGCACTCGCGCCACCATTGTCCAGAGTAAGAGGATCTTTTTGGCTTAGCTCAGCCTGCCTCCCGAGCAACCTCGCCTAAACAGAAAAGCCCCTCCAGCACAAGCACCCACGCGAGCGACACACTCCCTGACGGCCTGGTGCTTGGCAGAGCCTGCTGAGCTGCGGGAGGTGGCACGGGCTGGCACCAGGGACACAAACCCAGCTCATCAGGGCCACCATCCTCCTGTGGTCGAGCACCTTGCAAGGTCTCGCTGCTGCCCTGTTTCCCCGGTGCAAGGCCCTCTCCCCCACCACCCCACTGGAAGGAGGATGCTTTGTGTCTGCCTTTAGTCCTTGCCTGGCAGCGGCACACCGCCCTGGCCCCAGGGTGAGGGGCTGGGGCAGGGGACAAGGTAAGGGGACCAGGCAGGAGGGCAGCCCTGGGAGCTGGCAAGCCTAAGGAAAGCGAAAGCACACACGTGGGCACTGCCGTGGTGGCCAAGGAGAGGTGACACAGGGACTGACCGCAGCGTGGGTCAGGAGCCGCAGTGGTCACGGCTGGGGCAGAACAGAGCTCCCCACACCCTTGCCCCCGGGTCGGGCAGGGCACCCCCGGGGCAGGTAGCCCGAGCCCAGCAGTCTGCCGAAGGGGCCAAGCCACCCACCGCCTCCGGGCCACGCCATCAGGACCAGCACCACGTGCCTTGGCCAGGCCCGACACGTACACCCCCAGCCCTACCGACCGCAGGTCCCCCTGCCTGGAGCCCCCCGGCCCCCCTGCCCCCAGCCTGCTCTGCTCAGGGACCCCATCTCCCCAAGCCACATCAGGCACCCCCGCGCCCCAGCCCCGGGCAGCCCACCCCGAGGCTCGCCAGCCCCTGCCCGCCCGGGGACCCCTGTCCCACTGACCCCGGCCAGCCCACGCTAGGGCCCGCTGACCCCTGCCCGCCCGGACCCTGCCCCCCAACCCCAGCCCTCCCGGGGTCCCCAGCCCCACCGACGCCAGCCCACCGGGGACCTCCAGCCCCGCTGAGCCCAGCCTGCCCGAAATCCCCAGCCCCCCCCCCCCCCGATCCCCCCTGCCTGCGGCCCCCCAGCCTCCTTGACCGCAGCCCACGCCTGGGGCCGCCCCCAGCCCTCCCGGGGTACCGCCGCCCGCCCCGCTTGCCTCCTCCAGCCCCACCGACCCGCGCCCACCCGCAGCCCCCCGCTCCCCGGCCCCACTCACGGCGCGCCGGGACGAGCGGCTCCCGCCGGCAGCGGCGGACAAAGCGGCGGGGCGGCGCGCCGCCGCCTCCCGCCGAACAAAGGGGCCCGGGGCCGCCCCGCCCCGCGCCCGCCCGCCGGTGCGCACCGACCGCCCCGCACCGACCGGCGGCCGCGCCGCTTGGCGCGGAGCTGCCGCCCCGCTCCGCCCCGCCCCGCCCCGCCACGGCCCGGCCCGGCCCGCGCCCGCCGGGTGCCGCCGGACGGGGCGGCTGCCGCCGCCGCCGCCGCCGCCCCCGGCCCCCTCCTCGCCCGCGGCTCGGGAGGCCGCGCAGGGCTGCGGGCTGGGGCCGGCCCCGGCCGAAACTCGGCCGAGAATCGCGTCTGTCGGCGACATCAGCCGCGGCAAACCCCGCTTTCCAGGCAGGCGCCGAAACCCACCCGTCGCCCGGAGGCTGCTCCCAGCCCCGGCAGCCCTATCCAGCCCCCGGTGGGCCGGCTCTCCCCCTCCGCCCTTTGCCCCCCCCCCCCCCGGGAGCTCGTTGGCTCCTGGGCTGCCGCTGCCGCCCAGGTGCGAAGCTGAGGCTGCCGGCTCGTTGCAGGGCAAACGCTCCAAAGCGCTGCTGCAGCTGCAGCCTCGGGGGCCCGGGCTCGGCCCGCGGGGTGCTCGGGGGTGAGCAACACCTTCCGAAGGAGCACCGGGGAGCCTGGCCACGGGGGCAGAGGAGGGAGCCAGCGCTCCAGCCCTGAGTCTCCTGCACAGTAACCCCCTGCCCCTCCTAACGCCAAATTCTTCCTCTCCCAGTGAAGAGAGAGGATGGAAGAAAGGAGAGCCCTGGTGGCCCCAGACACGGTGGGAATGTGGACCAAAATGGGCCTGCGCGGTAGGAATGTGCTTCAAATCTTTTGAAGCCTGTGCTGCTTCTCATGCCCCGGGCCAGGTCCCTGCAGCAGGGCCAGGGCTGAGTACGCAGCACCTCCAGATGCGCCCTTAGAGTCACCACTGCTCATCCTAGGCGACAGCACCGCTCTCCCAAGGCCAGAGCAATGGCAGCAGTGGCTTTGAGTCACCACCCTGGAGCCATGAGCTGTCCCTCCACCAAAGCATGCCGGCCACTCACTTTCTGCACTGCTAAAATTGGCTCTGGGGGCGGTTGTCAGGGCTGAGTCCCCACACTGGGCCAACCACACCCGTGACATCCTGGGCAGAGCACCCTGTCCTTGCACCCTTGTGTGGGGATGGGGAGGGATGCTGGGCTGCCTTGTGCAACCCGAATAGTTGGGGGGAAGCTGGTGTGTGCGTAAGCTCATGAAATGTTGCTTCTCCCCACTGAAACACGTGCTGCCTTCTGTGGAAGGGTTTCCATGAGCAAGCCCTAGTGGGTGCAGCACTTCCACCCACCTCCCGTGGGCAGTGCCGGGGGCCGGCTGCAGGAGGGCCGAGGCCAGGTGGCTGGGGCAAGGAGCAGGATGGGAGGCATGGCCGCCACTTCTGGTGTGGGTTTTTGGTTATTCTGGGCTCACTGAGTAACAGCAGCCCTGCCACTTCCCTAAGTTAGCAAGAGCCACCATGGCACTGTCCCAGTGCCCACGCAGCCCGGGCATGGGCTTGGTGCTCTCCCATGGGAGGGTGACTGGAGCCCCCCTGGAGTGGTGTGCTGCACCCCGACATGGGCACAGGTGTGTGCACAGGAGGAAGGGGGAAAGGGCCCCACTTCGGGCTCTTTTGCTCAATCCTTCCTTCCTTCCCCCTGCTCATGGATGGGTCCTTCCCAAGTGACAGCTTCAGCTGTATGGAGGGAAGGCTGCAGCAGAAGGAAGGGGCCTTGAAGAAACACTTTTCACTGAACTCCCCCCCCCCCCCCCCGACTGTGGCATTAACATTTCTGGAAGGGCAAATGCCTGTTGCAGATCCAGCAACAGATGCTCTAGGAGCAACCCCCAGGCACAGTCTCCATCCCAGGCCAGGAGCCACAGGTGGAGGTGGATGGAGGGAGACAGCAAGCCGAGCACAGAAATTCAAGCTTTTGGAAGGATGCAGGGAAGCATTTGGGGCTGGGGAGGGGGCCAGGAGCTGCAGCCTGGCATGGAGAGGTGGGAGTGGGGTGTGCAGAGCAGGGGACTGCTGGCACGAGGGCCGCATCCTGGCAGGCTGGGGAGGGCAAGCTGCATGCAGCCTATGTTGAACCTCCTGCTCTTGCCCGGCGGTTAAAGTGGCTTGGGGTTTTCTTTCCCCACAGTCACCACTAGTTTTCAAGCGCTCCCAAGTCTCGCCTCCAGCCTGGCTTCACCCCCAGGCAGCTGATCAGTTTGCCAGGGGTAAGGGACCTATGTGACCCTTCAACTCTGGTGCTCAGCATGTTAAGAACAAGCTCCCATAGCACCAGCCTCACATTAAACTGGGGAGCGTGACCTGCTGAGGCACTGCAAACCGAGGCCATTGCACCCAGAACGAAGCCGCTTGTTGGGCTGGGGCCAGGTACAGCTGCTGCAGCAGCAGCATTTTTGCACAGCTCAGCCCATGCCTGGGCTGCAAGGCAGAGCTTGCCTCAGGAGGCCAGGCCCAGAGGCTGGTGTCAGACACCCCTGTGGACAGGCATTACTGTGCTTGCCAGCATCCGGCCATTGGTGTCAGAGCCCTCCCGTTTCCCCCCGTGACGGTGCCCTGCGTGTTCCCAGGCTCTACCCTCATCTTGAGCTTGCAACACTCAAGTGCCTGCAGAGGCATCACCCTTTCAGCCTGGGGCAGAGGGCAAACCCACAACAGCTGGAAAAGGAAGGCAGAGGGCAAAGGGTATCGCCCACCCTCATCCCTCCCCACATCAGCTGAGGCTGACAGAGCCAGCACCCATCATGGGCAGGAAGGATGTGCAAGACAAGCAGCCTTGTGGGGTCCGGCTCGGAGATGAGCTTTGCAGAGGAAACAGGGGCACTGTCACCAACCGCAAAAACCAGGATCAGCCACAAACCGCTAAGTCTGTGGGGCAGAGCCCAGAGCTGGAGCAGGCATGTGGAGCATGGCAGGGCAGCTGCATGGCCCGACAAGAGCGAGGGGAGCCAGTACTTGAGGAGATAGTGGCTGAGGGGGAGCGTAAGCGCAGGGATAAGGAGAACATGCACTTTAGGGACAGGCGCTACGGCTCAGGAGGAATGTGGCAAGACCTCCCGTGAGCAGTCCTTCCTCGCTGCTCAGCCATGGCATCATGACGGAGGCACCCTCCAAGACTCCACCGCCAGACCCTGCCTTGGCTGCCAGACACAGGGTGCCAGGGCGAGCATGGGGCCCAGCACGGATCTCGATAGCAGTCTCCGTTCCTGCTGTGATCAATAGGGCAGGGCAGGCTGGGCCCTGCTATGACTGCCTCTGCTTCTGGGGAAGGCAGTAGCACAGCAGATGGCCGGGCTGGGCACCCCAGGCGTGTTTGCTGTGGGGTGATGTGGACCCTGCCCAGTTGGCACTCAGCGACGGGGCAAGGAAGGGGTGAGGAAGGGGCGAGGAAGCCAGCCCCACCCTCCCGGAGCTGGGCCACAGGCGGGCAGCGCTGCAGGCAGTGCTGCAGGTGGGCAGCGTGCGTCCTCGGCAGCAAACAGACTCTTCCCAGATTAAACAACTCATCTGGCACTGGGACAGGGAGCAGACGGCTCTATTAGGGACTGTTTGTCCTGATACAGGACAGCTCCACAACTAGCTCAATAACCTTCTGATAACAGGCAGAGGCACGCTCCGTTGCAGGAGCACAAAGGGCAATAACCGTCCCCTGTTAAACAGGCTGGGATGGCTTCAAAATAAAGTCCCCTTCCCTTTCCCCCCTGCTTGATTATGAAGTACAGTAGGGGGGCACATGGCACAGCCCGTTCTCACCCCCCTCCTGCTTGGGTCTCCTTCTCAGTTTGTGGGTGCTGACTTCTGCCAGCACCCCAGTACCATGTGTGGCACTCAAGCCCAGCCTGCGGGCCGGTGCTCTTTGCCTGCCAGGAAAGCCGAAGGGCAGCCCTCAGGGAAGGGGTTTACCCTGCCCCAGGCCTTTGCTCTGTAAGGTGGGTAAGGAGCGCTGGCACCCGCAGGGGAGATGAAGCTGGCCAGGCAGGTCCACGAGCCACGGGGAACATGTGCCCTTTGCTGCTACATCTCCAGTCCCCTGGGGATGAGGCCAGCAGGGATGTTCTGCTAGAAGTAAACAACCAGTCCCTCCAGTCACCCAGTCTGATTAGAAACAAGGCTTTGTTAGTTAGACATCGTGCAAGGGGGCTGACAGCTAACCCACAGGCTATGTATGCTCAAGGCAGTACTGATTTAGAGGGCAGAGACACAGAGTAGGATGCACTGAAATAGCCAAACCCGTGACTGAGGCATCAGTTTTGTTGATGAGTTGAACAGCAAAGTCAGGCAGGGCTGGTATGTGCCTGTGGAAAAGTGGTGGTAGCTTCAGGCTTATGGCAATGGCCAGCCTAAAGCCTGAGCCCATGGCTGCCTGCAGCCTGTCTCCAGAGCCCTATGGCTGCCACAGGCCTGGGCATTCCTCCAGCTACACACACCTCAAGAAGAGCCTGCTCCAGGCAGATGCAGGCAGGGAAATGCTGAGATTCAGACCAGCCTTGCTCCATGCTAGCAGCTGAGCACTGGAGCCAAGTGCACCCAGAAAACAAGAAGGGAAAGAAGGGGGAAATCAAGAGCGCCCAAGAGCACAGCTGGAGGACTGCATGTTCAGGGTTATGACAAGCAGAAGACATCTGCGGCTGGTTCAACAGATGTCACACCTTTCCACAAACCCTGGCTCTCCTACGCAACCCCTGTTCCTGCACAGCCATCAGTCAGGGCCGTCTGCAGTTCTGGAGCGGAGGAACATGTCGGGGAAGCCCTTGCACACACCCAGCTGATGCAATGAGACCAGTTAATCCTATCGCGACGCCTAGCGCAAGGAGCCCCACAGCAAAGTGTTCACAATCATGAATTAACCACAAAGGGGTTAATCTGGTAACAACCAGGACAAAACCCTAAGGGAAAACAAAGCAAGTGTTTCATGAAGAGGCAGGAGACAGGTTGTGGCAGCACTCCCACGTGAGCTTCCCTGTCAGTGGCTGGAGGAATGCAGAAGAGCAGGGAGCTTTAATGGGACCAAGAGGCTAACGCTGAGCTGAGGGCACAGACCTTCAGAGATGTGGCAAGGAGCAGAAGCAAATGAGTAGTCACTTCTGCAGTAAAAACTGGGAAGAGCTTAAGAAGAGCTATGGACAGGAACACAGCTGAAACCTTTGGTTCTGGCAGTCCACACTTTGTTGGGCCCCTCAACACATAGCCAGACATGCATGGCAGAGCAAAGGTGGAGCTCGACTGAGATGGAAAAAGCAAGCTCCAGCGATGGGCTTTCTCAGGGGATCAGCTTAGGCAGAAGAGACATCGATGAGCTGGTCCAATAAGTCCAATTTTGACCCTTGCCCTTTGTGAAAAATGCAGCTATAGAAGATGAAGACAGAACTTAAACAAGCTCCTTAAATGGCAAGATGAAGACAGAAAACCCTTACTGGTCTTTACCGGCTCAGCTCTCGGACTCCTTCTCCCAGACAAAGTGCTAGGTGCTGGCAGCACTCCCACTGAGCTCACTCTCACTTGCAGTCTGAGATCGCTCCAAAGGAACGGAGAGCAGCAGCCATATGCCCATTTAGGAAGAGGGGAGAAAGTGGAATCCATTGTGACATCTGCCTCAAGACAGTATAGATCTTGTCAATCAAGTCTATAGAAGGCTAGATAAAAATATCAGCCACTGCAGGCCTTCAGCAATTCAACTGCTTCTGGAAGTGACAGGAGAAAAGTCTAATCGTACAGCGATTCCAAGGAAGCATCTAACAGTGTGCTGCAAGGTGGCGTTCGGACCACTACAAAGTATGGAAACTGAACTTCCCGCTTTCCTAAGGCTATGAGGATGGCATAGCTGGGTTTGAGCAGGGAGAGAAACTTTATCTCATCTCTCCAGGTGAAACTGGAGCAGCGGGATGCTGCAGGACCCAGTCACTGTTGTTTTCTAGCTGACAGAAACTGAAGCCACAGACACCGACTTCGGGTATGCGGAAAGTTTGGATGTTGTACAGACTGTTGCAAAGAGCTGCCATACTCAGTATCCAGAGAAAACAGGCATCAGGTCACTGAATGACAAATACGTGTCTTTAAAGAAATGAAGATCACTTCGACATGAAATAGAGGTTTTGTCACTAAGGATTCAGCAGTCAGAAAACTTGCCCTGAAACTGTGGGCTGAACACTCATAACAAGACAGAGACACTGCTCTGCAAAAAGCAACCATCAGTAAAAGTCCCTACTTGGGGTATCAGATCCCACCTGGCAGCACCTTAATGTAACAGTTCCATTTCTACTCACCCCCACAGGGAGCTTCAGCTGCATCAAAACACTACACACAGCACCTCCAGTTGCTCCTCACTGGGCAGAGACAGTGTGCAGAGACCCCGTGACACGGCAAGCCCAGGCCAGGCAACAGCATTTTCTGAGCTGCATGTAACTCTGCGCAGGAGAGGTTGAGACAAGGTAAAGCTTGGTACAGGGAAGAACCTAAGGGCAGGTATTCCCACCTCCACAGCCACAGCAGCCACAGCTCCTGTGAGAGGCATGCTTCTGAGGACCTGTACAGCCAGTAAGCAACTTGCTGGGGCTGGGAGCCCACAGGATGCTCACTTGAGGGCAACTGTCACAGGAGAACACCACAATCAGTACCTGCTGTCAGTCTAATCCTGTGTGGGCCTTGTTCCTTGGTTGCTGCTTGGGAGCCAGCCAGGTGGAGAAGATTAGTCTAGCAGCCCATCAGCATCCACCCGGAACAGGAGGGGGAGAATGGCTCGAAACTTGTGAGATGTTGGGGAACCCTTGAGGCTGCTGCAAAGCTAGTATGCAAGACCATACAAAGACATTACAGCAGTGCAAGAGGATGAAACAAGGAAAATGTGACAATTCAATAAATATAAGCTTTTATTACAATAGAAAATAGTAAAACATGTTAAAATAGACTCTTGCTTTTGGACTGCTCAGAAAAGCCTAAGCCTCACTTTTACTTACCAGTGCCCACCCAGGGTCCTGACCCCTAAGTGATGAGCAACACATTTCTGTGCTAAGACCCTCACAGCTCCTCCCTCCCCAGTGACAGTGAAAGACTACAGCAGCAGACTGAGCCATGTCCCGCCAGGCAGGTGGGTAAGGGCTCTCTGTGGGCTTATTAGTACAACATGCCTCATCCCCTTGTGCAATCAGGCTCCTGTTTGAAGCAGGCAGCTTTAAGGAAGCCATGGACAAGAGGGAGGGGGAGGAAAAGAAAAAAAAAAAAATCAGCAGCAGATAATGGCAGCTGTTCTGAGACAGCTATGAAGGCAGCAAATAGACCTGCAAGAAAGACCACTGCACCCAACTGCCTCTGGCCTGCTGTTTGCCTAGTACCACTGCATGTCCCACTGAACATGCTGTCGTCTGGTTCCCTTCTTCCTTCAGTGACACTCCATATGACCCTGAAGGATACTAGCAGACACTGCCAAGTTAAAACTCTGTGTAGCTTATGCAGTATTACAGGGAACATCCTCCACCTCCTTCTTCCATGGCCAACCCAGTGCAAGTGACTGACTGTGCAGTCTGGACCACCGTGTGCTCCCCTCCTCCTCACCAAAAAGGGCCAGGGGCAAGAGTAGAGTAGAAAGCAGAGGCCACAGGACAGCAAGGTCATATGGGAGTGGGAAACACTTGTGCATCACTGCCAGCACAGCAGCACTCTCGACTCCCAGTTCTGCCTGCCTACAGCCGGCAAGCTCACTCCAGTCCCTCATACACAGCCTTCCGTAGCTCGATCGAGAACATCTCCTCCCAGGGCCTGCGGATCCACTCCACCAGCTCTACCAGGAGCTCAGGGCATTCTGTACGGATGTGCCAAGTGCTCTCCACCTTCAGCACCTGGGAGGGAGGAAAGAGAGGAAGGTGGATGAGCAGAGCCTAGCCTAAAAGGCACTGATCAGCACTGAGCCGCTATTCCCCAGTGCAGCTGCCAGCTCCTCCCAATTCCTAAGTGCCATCCTCCTCCCTCTCTGCTGCCAGCCGTGGAAGTGTCCCTGCATGACTTTTGTACAGCAGCAATTCACTGTGCTCCCCTGCCTCTGTAGTGCAAGGTCCCAGGTTAGGATGGGAGATGACAGCCCCAAGACACTCTTGGCAGGAACAGGGTCTGAGCACAATCCAGCCCCCAGCATCTTGCATGCCCCATGACCACCTCCTGGTTACCTCATCATAAAGCATCAGCTTGATGTCACAAGGACAGAGGCGATAGGTTATGACATTGCTAATACTGCTGATCGGTTGCTTCTCCTTCAATTGGATGTTGCTCCTAGGAGGCGTTTCTGCCTCATGGTCTGCATCCAAGGAGGGCTGCACCTGCCACTGGTGATTCTCCTCCAGCAGAAACAGCATGCTTCGGGTGCTCAGCAGGGTCACAGGGAAAGCAGATGCCCCTAAAAGGATATGAGGGAATAGGAGAGGCTTTGCTGAGAGCCTGAGTCACCACAGAACCAGCTTTACTTTCCATTCCTCCCCTAGGGAAATCCTTTCCAGCAACAGTAACTGGGTGAACAGCCTTATCCAGCTTCCTGACTGAAGAGGTGGAGCAGGGTAGCTAAATGTGGCTGGGCTTGACCAGTTTATCCAAGTTCACTGCAGGAGCATGCATATGAAAGACCACCACCCAGCAGGCATTGTCCAGCCTATGTCCTCGTCCAGCCTATGTCCTCATGTGAAGCAGGAAAAGACACTTGAGTCCTTGGACCTCTTAAACAGCACTTTACTACTCCTTAGTTAAAAGTCAGCAGCTCCAGCTAAAAGGCTGCCTTTTTTGGCCTCAATTCATCTGGCTGCAGATATCTGATGGTTGGAACAGAGATCACACACATAAAGTTTAATACCAAGTTGGGATGTGTCGTAAGTATGGCAGGAAGCAAATTAGGTTTGATAAACTGTAGGGACCATAAATATCATCCAGCTGATTTCAGTGGATGCAAATGAAAGACACTAGAACTTGGGAATAAGTCAGATGCACAGAAATAGGGAACGACTAGTAGAACTGGCTGAGGTCACAGGGGATCGCAAGCTGCTACAGCAACACGTTGCTTTTCTCATCATATCTCGCTCTTGGGAATTAGTAGGAATATCAGAAATGGGATGTTTAATTAGTCCTGTCTACTTGGCAACAAGGCCTCAGCTGGAACTGTGTCCAGTTTTGGGCACCATACTCTAAAAAAGGAGAAAACTGTAGAGTAAGAAAAACTCATCTGAAGTTCTCCCTCCCACAGACTATTTGTTCAGCTTGAGGAGACCAATAAACATACTTCCCACAGATTCCTTCTGATTCTCATTCTCTCATACCTCCACAATGGCCAATGGTGAACAAGGGTGCAAAAGCAGTAACAAATTGGTCAGAATTTGATGAACAGCTATGTTAATTTTTTTCTGTGTCCCAAGCCAAGATGACACTGGAATAATTCACTGAAGACTCAAATCCCAGGTTTAGCACATTTGGCCCTCAGCAAGCCCTGGAACAGAACTTGATGGGCTCCAGCAGGCTGCTCCTGTCCTACTGTCTTGGGTTCCAGACACCAGCTTCTGTTTTCCCAAACCGAGGAGCCTTTCAGCTCCTCACACAAACCAACTGTGGGTATGACCCCTCAGCTCAGGGCAATGACCCAGCCCTTAGATAATCTCCAGCTTCTCAGAAACTGTTCTGAATTGTCACCAAACTTTGGGTGCAAGACCAACTGCTCCCTAGAGCCTGGACTTCCATGCAGAAAAGGGCTGGGAGACTCACTGGATATACAGGAAGAAGCATATTGCTATTCTACACATCTCAACGCTAAAAAAAGAGCCCTCACCCATGCCCCTGGACAGACCAATGGCCCGGCTCTTCTCCCACAGACTGTATGCTAAAAACACCAGCATGTAAGCACACAGCACAAGGTGTGGGACACCTGGCCACTGAGATCTCCTGTACCTTGGATCAGGTAGGCCAGCAGGTAGAAGAAACAAGTGTCATCTGCAGCTGCAGAATCTGTGGTCTTGGAGTCCAGCAGAGGCCTGGAGGAGATACAACAGTGGGCTGATCAAGGAAGCACTCTGTTTGCAGTCTAGGTTTGCTGTGAGCTAGCTACTGTTCACTGTCCTCTTGGGGAAGGGAGGGACCCATCTCTTCCAGATGTTGCAAAATTCCTCTCTCTCCTGTTACTCTACCTACCACCCTGCCAGTTAGGAACCAAATGCTTCTTGCAAGGGAGGAGGCTGCCCTATGCCTCCCCCTTTTCCTCCCTCCATTACATTCTGTTCAGTCTCCTCCAGGAGAGCTGGAGTTGCCCTGCCTGGCTCAGTCCATGACACCCCTTTGCCTGCTCACCCCCTGTGCACCAGCCACCTGAGCCAGCTGCCTTAAACTTGTAATGTAGGCCTGGCTGCTGCTCCAATAGTGCCTCTTCCTGTGCTGCCCCGTTTTGAGCACTACGCTTCCCAGGCACTGCTGGAAAAGCACACATCCTCTTCTATCTGAAACCCCAACGTCTCAGAAGCTGTCCTTACCATAGCCAATGTTGTGGATTCATTTCCACAGTGGGGATTTCCTTCACCTTACTCCTGTGCTTAGCAGGTAGCTCTTGCATGAGATCTAAAGAGGGGGAGAAGGTAGACATCTTTTATTACAAGCC
The DNA here is from genome assembly GCF_947461875.1 of Haliaeetus albicilla. Lineage (NCBI taxonomy): Eukaryota > Metazoa > Chordata > Aves > Accipitriformes > Accipitridae > Haliaeetus > Haliaeetus albicilla. Next base: position 19,031,149 of record NC_091486.1, read on the forward strand.
CAAGGGCAGTATGTTCTCTAGTCTACAGAGAGGCACTGGAAGCTATGATGCCAGTGGGGTTCTACCCCAACTTTTTTCTGAGTGGCAAGAAGAGAATTTCCAACATACATCCAACTACAGCTCTCCTGGTAGCTCTCCAAGAACCAATCTTCCAAAATCCTCTTCCCCCTGGCCCCCACCACAGCTCTACTCTTACATGTCAGGGTCTGCAGGAACTGGTCACAGCAGCTTTGGTTCCGGATCAGCAGGTTGTAGGACGCTTTTGGGTTCTCAAACTCCATTCGCAAGCTCTGGTGGCAGAGTCCCACTTCCAGATGGGAAATATCAGACAGGTAGTGAGAGTCGTTCTTCTTCAGCCAGTCTGCAGGTTGTCCCCTAATCACAGAGCACAGCCGTCAGCTGCAGCAGGCTGCCCCATCTCCTCTCCCACATCAGACTGCAGCAGGGGGGTTTCCCAGAAGAGCCTTTGCATGTCACCACACCTCCAGGGTAAGGCTAGCACAGGCTGGCACTACCCAGCGCTCACAGCCTTGCTGCAGGGTCTCACTTGCCACCATTCTCCTCACCTGATAGCTCCAGTGACTTCCAGCACATAAATCTTGAGATCAGAAGCAACCAGGATTGAGAGGAACTCTCCTTGACGGCCAAACTTCACCATGACCACCTAGAGCACAGAGAGGGTGGGTCATAGCACTGGCCTGCCCCTTGCCAGCCCACCCATGGGAAGGACTGACTCCAATACACTTCAGCTCCCTTCACACCCCACAGTCTCTGGGATGCCACCCCAGAGCAGAATTTGAACGGTGGCAAGAAGGATAGCCAAGGAGCTGTAGGAGTGGCGCTGCGGGAGCTCACCTTGAGGAAGCACTGGAATTCCTCAGCATTCTCCTCAAAAACCTCCATATCCAGATACAGCTTCAGGCGATGATCCACGGAACGGAAGTCCCTCACATTCAGGATGCTGTTTACAGCTGAGGAGAGCCAAGGGTGGGATTAGCACTCTGCCCACTGACCAGATGCTGCCTAAGCACGCAGACTGGCACCAGCACAGCAGTGTCACACCCTCTGCACACCTGCTCCCATCAAGTCTCTCCTCAAGAAAAAGGGCCAAAGTCAGGGCTTTCCAGGCCACAGGTCTCAATGGGGAGACTGCATGAGGGGACTCCATCACTCCAACACTTGCTTCTTCAGATATACAAAGCTTTGGTCTAACCCATCTTCAACTTATGCTCAGCTGTTTAGTCACAGGAGGACACTGTTTTGCTGCCAAATTTGGCAGGAGGGCAGTTCTTTATCACAAAGCCAGAAATACATTTCTCATTTCAGCTGGTGTCAGCTCAGGTCAACTTTTTAAACTCTTGACTTCGACTGTGGTGAGGCTAAAGGGGACTGAGGAAGACACCAATAAAACTGCTTAAGAATATAATTAGGTTTGTCATGCAATTATATGACTAAGTAATTTATACAGTAGCCATGATACTGCCCGAGAGTACACACTCCCCAGCTGAGCCTGTTTTCCATCAGAAACACTACACTAGTCAACTTCTTAGCAGGAACTTTTTCATGGGCTCAGTTTTAAATTGGGACCTTGAGATATAACCCAAAAGAACAGATGGCTTTACTTCTCACACTTCAAGTGTACAAGACTGAATATGGCAATCCTAAACACTGGTCCTATACCAACTCCTCTTCAGAGCCACAGCAGTATCAAAAGTCTAGGGGAGATCTCTATAGATTGAGAAGCTGATGGGTTTGCAAATCAGGACTAGACTGCAGTTGCAGTAGAGTCACTTGGTGGGCTGGACCAGATAACCTCCATAGATCCTGTCTAACTTCAGTTATTCTGTAAATCACAAGCCAATGCCCAAGAAAAGGCAGTCTGCTACATCAGAAATCCAAGGCCCTTCACAAAAAGCATTTGTGGACATCCTAGTAACTGCTATCTTGCACAATAGCCCTCACAGCCAGCACAGAGTCTCTTCTTTCGGACTGGCTTTGTCATCTGAAGCTCACAAAAGACCACTGAGGAAAGCACAAGTAACTGTAGATCCACAAAACACAGCCTCCTACAAACACACCAGCCTCACACTGCACTTAAGCCAGAGAATAAATACAGAGAAATTGTGCATGCTATTCTCCAAAGGTAACACTCCGGCTGGCAGCTCACTGGTGCTGCAGGAACCCAGTGTGCCTGTAACTGAGTAGTGCAGCTCCCAGAACAAGACCCTATTACTCAGAGTCTGAGCAATACTAGGCATTAGGAGCTGACTCAGTTTTTCCCTACCTTCAGGCGTGAGGATTGAACAGAGAGGGGAAAGAAAAAACTCTGCTCACAAGAACAGTGTTCACTGCTACTCGTGCTTGATGACCCCCTCCCTCCCCTTTAAACAGGAGGCAGTGCACCCTGCAAGCACCAGTGATAAAGCCCAACACCAAGCTGTGCAGACCCCTAAACCCTGCACAGCTCCTACATACTCACAGGGACTGAGATTCCATGTTTCCTCAGACTCAGAGTTCAGAGAGAGCTGGGAAGGAGTGGGCCCACGAGAAACACTGTAACGGTAGCTCCCCATCAAGCTGCCCCCATTGGTGTCTGTGTGGCTGAGGGACAAGTACTGGCTCTTCATGCCCAGCTCCTTCTTCCCACAGCCCCCATCTGAACTGCGGGAGCTGGAATGGAGAGTGCCGTCGTGCTCGCCACTCAGCTCCGGGGTCCTGGTGCTGTTGCTGGTATCCATCTCCGAGCTGTCCTCCCCACCGATGTAAAACTTCCCACTCTCACTGGCCAGGGCAGGTGGTTCCTCTGGGCCCTCCTGCTGGCTGCCTCCCTCCAGGACAGAGTCTGACAGGTCCTCACTCGTGCTGTCGGGGCCAGGTGGCAAAGGTGTGCTGGAGCACGCCTCTGAAGGCAAGATGACCACATGGTCACTGGAACAACTGGGACAGGCTATGGGCTCACCATCTGCTGCAGCATCTGTGGAAGATTTCGTTAGGGATAAAGAAAAACTAGAACAGCTCTCCCCCAACAAGATTCTACTTTTTTTTTTCCCCCCTCTGCAAACCACAAACCATCCCTTTCAAAGTAGACAATATTTATAGTCCGACTTGAGCAGCTTGCTGAACAACTCTGTTCAGAATCATATCCTACACACCTCCTCTCACGAATCAATGAGAAATTCTGGATCAGTGCCAACATCCACCCTAAATAGCTCTGCTCAGATTTAGGGTGACCAGTGTGTGCTGTAGTTGCAACCAAAACTACATCAGGGCTTTATCTCATGACTTCCCTCGACTTCGTGTCCACAAGTGCTCACCTAACCTTTGAAGCCTAAGCTCATGACCAGTCTATCCAACCTTCCTTAGCCACCTCCATCCCCAGCTTGGTTTATCCTCCAGCCAGCCAAACCACAAGCATGCCGTGTTCCTTCTCCAGCTGTCCTCATCCCTCCTGACCCCAATTCCTGATGCTCCACCCACACCACAGCAGACTCCCAGCTGGATCTTGGGACTCCCACTACCCTGGCAGGGGGGAGAAAGTGTCTTGGGGTGGAAAAAAATGCTGCAGCCAGGACAGCACCTCTGCCCTCACTGTAGTACTTCAATGCCAGGATACTTCATCAAATGAGCAGCATCTTCTGAGCTGAGGCTGGGCACTCCCCGCTTCAAATACAAACTGAGCTTTGAAAAACTTAGGAATCATAAGGCACCTATTCAGCACTAGCCATGTCTCAGCCAAAATACCACATCTAGTTTCAGACACCCAAAGAAAAATGTGGACAAATGGGAAAGAGTACAAAGGAGACCAGCAAGAATAACTGCATTGTATGAGATATGACTGACAAGCAAATTATCTAGGGAGTTGAGCTTATTTAGTCTAGAGGACAGAAGACAGGACTAGTCATGGGGGGACAACAATGGCCCTCAAGTGCAAAGAAAGGAATAAATCATTCCCCAAAAGGGAAGCAAGAGTGGGCTTAAGATGACAGCAAGTGAGACTTAGGTTAGGGTTCTGGTGGTTTTTCTGGTGTCTAACAGCCCAAGTTTTACCTGAAATACTGGAGAAGATTCCCCAGAAGCCTCTGTTAGCAAAAGCCCTTTAGAACAAATTAGTCTCTGTGGCAGAACTGACCACAGTTTCAACAGGAGAGACTACATGACCTTTAATGCCTCTCCCAGACTTCAGATTTCTGTGGACGATCTGCAGTTTTCAACACCCCTATGTTCTCCTAGACCCCAGGACACCCACAACAGGGGCGCCGTTTGCTTAACCTTGAAACAGTGGCTTATTCCTGCCAGTGAACAAGGCAGGTTCTTCCCAGTCCAAGTGGGCCAAGTGAGAATACATACCACAACAGGTTTAAATTCCAGTACAGCCAAGGCATCACCCTCTCCTATACATTCCACGCTCTGCACCACAGCTGCCATTCCGGCAGTCTGCCTAGGGCATTAGAAAGCATCCTTTTTCTGGGCACTGCATCCTACCTTGACTTGAGGCAACTAAGGTCTCCAGGATTTTGGCATCTCCAACCTCTGAAGGATAGGGAACTTGATGCCAGGGAGCCAGGGACTGCGAAAATTCCTGCTTGCATTTCAGGCACTGGAGCTTCGTGGATCCCTTTTCCTGGTCCTGATTTCGCCGATTCTCCTCAACAGCTGGGGACAACACTTCAAGGACACACTAGAAGTAGTAACACAGGGAAAAGAGTGCTAGCAGGCAGCTATAACCATCCTAATCCAAAGCAAGCCTCTGACATCAGCAAGTCTCCTCACATGCCTCATTACAGCATTTCAGAGTGCAAGGGGTGCAGGGCCACTTCCCAGCTAACAGCCAGTCTGTGCAGGACTTGCCAAGGGCACAGAGCTTCACTGCAGAAGACCAAGAGAACCTGTTTTAGCAAGTTTCTGCCTTGTACCTACTTATTGACAGGCTCTCCCTGGAACGCTAGTCTCAAAGGTCCCATCTATATGTGCCTTCTCTGTAACACAACTTGTTTTAATGTACTTAAACAACAGCACCTCAAGAAAAATACTTAGATTTGAGACTAGAGTCACTACAGCAGCTGCGCAGACCAGAGTTGCCACTGACGCTCTCACTGTCCAGAGGCTAAGTACAGGCTAGTGCATCACTCAGCAGCCAGGAAACATTATGTTGCACATGCACAACAAGTAAGGATTGCTAACTTGGCTACTAACTTTTCTTCCCAAGAGGGAGAAAACTGCAGGACCTTCTCCTTGACAGCACCCTTTATGCTCCAGGATCTCCACTGCCCATGGACATGCTCACAGGGCCCTCCACAGGTCATCTGTGGAGCAGCATAAAACCTGAGCTTACAAGCCAGACATGGGCTGCCACAGAGCAGCAGATGGGCATGTGCTCTGAGAACAGGGGCCCAGTGCTGGCTGGAAGAATTCAGTGTCTTCCAGTAACACTGCCCCCCTCCCCAGGCTTCCCCCTCTAGCCTCCCCTACCTGTAGACACTGCTCAGGGCAGTCGTCAAGCACCACATATCTGCGCTTCTGCCGGTCCTTGCGAATGTAGCTGAAGTGCAATGTGAGGACAGGGAAAACTCGCTCCAAGTCCTACAGGAGAGAGAAAACACCAGTTCTAGAAAGGAGGTGCAGCATCAGTATACAGACTGCATTTGTTTGCAACCAGCTGAAACGTGGCCATACAAGCACTTAATTTAGTAAGCCCTGAGTAGCCCTCCATAGCTGACAGCATTTGGGAGCCTGGTAAAATGGGCATAAACAAATAAATAAATAAAAACAAGCTCATAAGTGCTGAGGACAACAGTAAGTTTCAAGGCCCAGAACAAAGCATTTCAAACAAAACACCTTTTCATGAAGGTATTACAGAAGAATATCAAGCCACAAACATTCAAGAGGTACAAGGGCAGGAAGAAAAAATGAATTGGAGCTTTTGGGGAAAACAGTATTAGAGAAGCCAGTGAATATGTCCATCCACACACTGAATGTTAAAATTCTACCATGAAGAAAAAGAGATTTCCAAACTCCCTTTCTAAAGAACCACAAAAGCAAAATAGGGCTGGGAGTGCTAAAGCATGCACCTAGAGCAGATGGAAAACCACCCACTGAGCTACCAGTAGCTTTCTAAACATCACACTAGGCTCAGTGCTGCACTGCCTAAGAAAAAGTGCAATCCACAAACAGTCCTCCAAGGCCAGGGCGATATCGCAGAAAGGAATGGATGGGAAGGAGGTCTTGAGACTTCTCCTCTTGAGAAGTCTCTCATTTCTGTGCACTGGAACAAGTCTAGTCACTGTCTTTTTCACTCCAGCTTTGGAACAGAATTGGTGCTGGCTTCTGCTGCAGTATCACAGGTACTCTAAGCAATACAGATGCTGTTAGATACACATGCATTGGGTGGAAGAGATGCTCAATCAATCAGGCTTTGCAGGAGGTAGGAAAAGACCTGCAGGGTACTCTGACAGAAGCCCAAATCCAGAATGCTGGCCCATGCAGTGAGTAAGATCCAAAGGCTCATACAGAGGCATAACTCACCATCCTCTTCCAGTTCATCTCAGAGGTCTCCACCTTCTGCAGGCACTTCAGCTCCAGCTTGTGGAGGACTCTGGCAGCCTTCAGTTCCACCTCAATCACATGCTTAGCTGTGACTCGCAGGAAGATCCAGTCTGGCTCTGGGTCCCCTTCATCTTCTATTTGGCTCACCAGCACTGGCTGGCAAAGGTCCACTGCCAAACAAGACACAGTAGAGGTCAGTACACACAGCAGGCCTTCAAGCCTGCTTGGCCCAAGTCCTTAGAATTCCCACAATACTGGGCAGCACGATAAAGCTTCAGGGATATCACATTTGATCCACCTATTCTATCGTCACCCAAGCCCTCAAACATAACAGTGAAAGGACCTGTTTACCTTCTGGCTTCTCCTCTTCTTCCTCCCCCAGCATTAGCTCATCTGCCTGCTCTTCTCCTCTCTGTTCTCCTTCCACAGGCTCATCCAGCTGCACTTCAGGCTCTTCCTCCTTCTCAGTATCATCCAAAGGAGGAGAGGACTCCTTCTGGCATACTGGGGGTTTTACTTGCTCTGGGTCAGAGCTCTCACTCTGCAAGTCCATTGCAGCAGGTCTGCCTGCTATGTCATCTGCAGAACGGCTACGGCAGATGACAGGCACTTGGTCATGCTCCTCCAGGTGTCTCTTGTACTGCAGCCAGTCAACACCAAAGCGATCTCTGAAGCTGTCCAAGCGCTTCATCTCCTTCTGATGCTGTAGTACCAGACCTGCAGAGAGAAAACTTGGGAAATATGAAAATAGTCACCACGCCAGAGCACTTCTCTGACTGTGGGCAGTTCAGCTGCTGTGTTACTGAGGAAGAAGGCAAGCCTCACCAGCAGAGAGAGGTAAAGTCTGGGGCTCACGTTCTGTGTCACTGGGCTCTGAAATGCTCGCTCTGCGCACTTTGACTTTTCCCTGGAACAAATACGGTAAGAACAGTTGGGAGGCACCAGAACAACCAAAACAGCATCTGATGAGAGGCTCTGCCAAGCTGAAGGGTTCATAGCTGTTACAGTGCAGAAGCATGCTATGAAACATTTGTCACCATGTATCAAGACTGACGTTAAGCCCAGCTCCTTCCCAACACACAGCAGCATAGAGGCTCGCTACCACACAGTCAGTACAAGACCACATCCCACTGCACGAGGCTTTCACATCAAGGCAGCCCCTTCACCCAACATGCCAGCTATGTGGTTAAGAAACTATCTCAGTCGCAGACCTTGCTTTTCTTCCGAGGGAGCCTGACAGCCATGTTCTCCGCTGGTGACTGACTGTCGCTGAAGTCTGCAGCACAGGAACTGTCCAGAGCACTGCGGTCCAGTGCAGTCTTCTCTGAGGTAGAAGTGTGGATGGACTGTGACACACTTTGCACAAGTCTTGGCAGGTGCTAAAGCCAGAAGAAGAGAACGCTGCCAGCTGAGTGCAAAGGGGAGACAAGGTAACCAGGCCACAACTCAGGCTGACAACCTCCCTGCCCCTCACCCCAAACTTTCACCATTTCAGTGGAAGTGGTGACAACAGAACCTGCCTGGTTGACTAGATTGTTTATCAAGACCATTCCGATTTAACTCAATCTCTGCCTTTCTTAAAAACAACTAATGGGAAACCGATAACTGTTTGTCTTGCTGAGATGTAATTCAAGCATCAAACACCAGATAGTACCTGAAGAGGAAACAGGCAAGGCTCCAAGTTCTGCAAAGCTGCACAGGACAGAATAAGTTACACTGGCCAGTCCCAAAGATTACTAGGAATCAGCATGGACTGAGCCAAAATGAACTGTATCAAAGAGTCAAGGCAGTCCATACAGATTTAATGGGACACATGACAATGCAAAAACCTGTCAGAGTTCCCACTCCCAAAGCCAGTAAGATCAGTTTACAGCAATTGTACTTACCATTAGGTCCGAGGAAGAGAGTGGCTCCCCATCCAAGAGGAACTGTAATTAGAGACCCATTTGCAATCAAATTCCATTTGGCTGGCACATACTCAGGACAATATCTGCTGACTCCTATTCCCCTTCAGGCCACCCTAGGGTTGGGATCCCTGGCACAAAACTGCAAAGACTACCAGAAACAACTCTGTTCCTGCCTATCCATCACTCCTTAGTTGTAGCTACCTGACCTAATAGCATATAAGGCCAGAAGGGACCATTGTGGTTTTCCTGTTTACAGACTTTATGACTGCCAGAAACATATCCAAGACAGTTCACGGAAGAGATACAATAGATTATTCTGCAACAACCCATGAATTGTTTTGAGAGGTCCTTACTTTCACCTCAAAGCTTGTACCCTACTTTTAGCTTGAGTCTACCTAGCTTCCAGTAACTTGAGCTCAGTGAAAGCTTGTTCCAAGATGCAGTTTGAAGACAATGAATCCAGCCATTTGCCACTAATATGAAGGGCAGACCAGCTCCGGAACACCTCTGACCATCAGCAAGCAAATTTACTTTGCTAAATTGCCAGAAAGCTGTCTTTGCCATCTTCTTTATTTAAAATCAGATTACCAAGAATTGACCTAAGAGTGCAAGGAAAACAGTGATGACATCTAGCTGAGAGCAGAGTTATGGGGAGAAAGAGGTGGCCATGGCTGCCAAAGAAGTATGCAATCAGGCAAGGTGGGCCAAGACAGTGAGTTCCTTCTTTGCAAAGTCCAGCTACATAGTCACTATCTAGCAGGAACAAAGTAAAGTTTTGGGACCATCACTGAGCAAAACTGATGAAGTAGACAGTGAAGACATATTAAGATCTGAGGTCTTGCAAACCTGTATTCAACTCTCTCTGCCCTGGCCAGCACACCACATAAAAATTTAAGGATAAACTACTCTACCTGGAAAAAAAAAAACAACCCACAAAACAATCACCACTTATACCACTGGAATAAATGTTTAGGCTTATGAAATTATTTCCCCACATTTGCCCCTGAGTGTCAGAACACCTTATGCCTTCGACAGCAGGGGCAGAAGGCACATGGCTAATACTCACATTGGAGGAGGCTGCCCTGGGAGACAGATGCACAAGGGTTGCAGATCGGTGGTTTTGGTGGAACCATAATGGGTTTCCCTCTAAATGCAGCTGGGTGGGGGAAATAGAGAAATTGTTATTAGAAGCAATATTCTATACCCCGACCTAATCTGCCTGCAGGGTCCAGGCTTTCTTCTTGCCTCAGGAAATTTCCTTGCAGTGGAATGGTGATCAAGCCAGGAGAGGACTAAGCTTTTACAATGCTTCCTGAAATTTGTTCAGCAAATAGAGAAGGAAATTAAAGTACTTCCTACTCATGCCCCTAAATCATTAGGAGCTTTTTCAGTACTGACTCTGAGAAGCGTTGAGAGAACAGTCCTTTGCAGGCTATCTTCCTTCACAAGCACTACAGTGACTGTGGTTATCCTCCTTCAGACTTCGCTGAACACACAAATCCACAACAGGATCAGGGGAGGATCTTTACTGAACTTGGCAGTGTTAAAATTGGAAAGGGGGAGCAAGGAGGTGGGGATGAATATATGGAACAAGGTTAGCTTGAGCAGGGGTCAGCGAAAATGAAGGCTGAAATACAGGTGTCTCTCCAAGGCTCCCCCATCAGCTTCCCACATTAAAATTAAAGGCTCAAGAGTTGAGTTGATCTTTCAAAACTCTCTTCTTACCACACAGTCTCCACCTTGCACTGCTGACCATGAGATCTCTAACCTACCAACCCATCAGCCTTTGTGCTTACTTTTTTTACACAGTGCAGAGTGGACAATGGTGCCAACTGGGTATGTTCCAGCAGGAGGTTATAGGCCACATCCAGGTGCTGCAGATTCACTAGCTGTTCAACCCCTGCAAACAAAGCAAGAAGCCATCAGCACACTAGAAGACATAACTTAGGAACCTCCCACCTACCCCTCTCCCTCAGAATTGAACCCTAGCAAAAATAGCTGTGTCCAAGATTTCAAGTTCTGTTCTTCCTTGAGGAAGAGAGAAAGGCCTCAAACTCAGAAACGCTCCTCCCTTGTGGGCTCACCATTAATGCTGTCAAGCTCATTGCTGCGCAGGATCAGAGTCACCAGCTTGGATCGGCTGAAGATACCAAGGTTTGGCACCTTGGACAGGAAGTTATAAGCCAGATTGAGGTACTCTAGTTCTGTAAGGGTCTGTTCAGAGAGAAGAGCAGCACCAGATCAATTGGGACCTTAGCTCAAAGCCTGATCTTGAATTCAAGACAGGGCACTAGCTCCCACCATTTTTTTCAACCCGCCAAGGTCAACCAACAAGTGAGTTTAAGACTATTTCTGCAGCAAGACTTTGATGTTCACATTTGGTGTGGTTTGTCTAGGGGCACTCAGCATGACCTAACTGCTTCACAAAATTGCTAGGAGCAGCTTTCTGCTTCTTCATCAACTTCAACGCAACACACGAAGGGACTGGATCTCCTGCCCCAGCAAAAGGACTGAACTACCAAAAGAAGCCCTTTCTTACTTTTGCAAAGATGATGGTGAATGATACATTGTGAGCCACACCAAATCCATGAAAAGCTGTTTCACAGCTTCTCTTAAAAGAAGCAGATCCAGCCCAGCAGAGCATGGATTTTATTGCCATTCCCCAGAGACCCACACACCACTGTGACAGACTACCACCTTTCTAAAATAACTGACAGGGGATTTCTGAGAGTGAGAAAGAAATGCTACTGGCAGTCTGAACAAACCGAACAGCAAGTCTCTACAGCCCCATGCCCGGCTACATAATGTCCACCTGTTACACAGATTACAGTGAAGTTTTGGCCACAATGGAATGCATACTGCATGTGCGACTGTATGTACAGTGTACACTGTACGTATCGCTGTATTTATCACTTGGCCACACTGGAGTGCCAAGTGATACATACAGTGACACATACAGCTAACTTTCCTGTCTTAGAGTGGATGAGGAACACTACCTTCTCTGCCTCAGTGGCACAGGGACTGCACGTACAGGACAACAGTTTCAAGGCTGCAAGCACTAGCTCTAAATCACATGCCTGCTGGGCTATGTCTCCAATTTCTTTTGTTATACTTCACGTAGCAGGCACATGGTCAATGAAAACAGCACTTTAGCAGAGTCCTCTCCATACAAGGAAACTCCGGTGCTCAGCCCAAGATACTCACCGTTAAATAGTGCTCACAATCCTGGATCTTGTTGTGACTCAAATCCAAGATTCTCAGAGCATTCAGTAATTGCTGAAGGACAAAAAGATACTAGATAAGATCCTACAAATGTCTCCACCGAAGCATGGAAACCCTGTCCTGCTGGGAGAGGCCAGCAAAATTAACACTGCCTACTCCCTCCCACCCAGACCTAGCAGCATCAGTAAAGGAGTGCCCAGTTCCTGGCCGTGACCATCTCCTCTCTTCCTCTCAGTCACACAGGAAGGATGCCCAACTCACCAGTGAGTCATCCAAGGCAGTGATCGAGTTGTAGCTGAAGTTCACAGTCTGCAATTCCAACCACGGGAGAGCACAGCTCAGATCTCCACCACATGCTGAAATTATTTCCTAGGAAGAAGTGAGGAACCATTCCTTGATGAGTACTAGCTGTTACAGTAACAGCAGATGAACACAGGAGAACAGCTAGTCTAGAACAATGTTGGCATATTGTGCCTTATAGACCCTGCCTTGCCTGGACTGCCAATGACTTTCAGGTCACTGATTCAAGTATTTTGAGGTGGTGGGAAATCCACAGCTAGATATTTAGAAAGAAGGGGAGATGCTTTTGCTTCCTACACTCAAGTGGCAATAGTTAACCTAACATGTTACAATTTGTAGGCTCTGAACACTAAGCACAAAGATTCATGCTAACAAAACCTTTTTCAAACCTCTATCAAACCAGAAGATACACATGCCCTGGCCAAACAACCTGTGCTCTGGCAGACAAAAGCAGCTTCAAAGCACTCCCTACCATCAGCCCATTCCCCAGCAGGCAGTTGCTTCTGTGCCACAGACAGAAGCCCAGAGCCCCACGCCTAGCACAGCCCACGCTACTCAGTTCTCTGCAGCTGGAGCTTGCCTTCCTGTCTCAGAAACCCGCTGGGCACCAGTGCAGGTAAGACACTGGGGCACAGCATTCCCTCTGACAGTCAGTTCTGATTTAAGGCTGCCGAGGTACGATGAAATAAATGTTGATCAGCTGCAGGTCTTTGAACATGGAAACAGCCAGACACACAGAACAGTCAGACCTAGCTGGTACAAATATTGGCTGGAGCCAGAATTTCTCAAGCAACTAAAAAGGAGACTACAGAGCACACATGTATCCAGCCAGGGAATACTTCAACACTGTTTGAGTCAGGAGTAGGATCCCAGAACAGGGAAGGGAGAAAATGCCATATAAAATATGGATTGATAAGATGGTTAATGCTGTCTCCTACATTCTTCCCTGTGTGAAGGGCTGTAGTATCAAGACAGCCTTTCTCCTCCAATTTTCCCCACAAGCTGTGTAGAGACACTCACCTCCAGTGTACTGATACATTTGCAACAGGTTAGAGATTCCAGCTGAGAATAGACAAATCGCAGTCCCCTGAGGCAGTGTGGAGGGACAGACCTCAACTGCAGCAGTGAGGAGAAAGTAAGGACAACATACATCAAAATATTACAGCGTAAGAGCAGCTGCCATCCCAAGCCCATCTCTGCAAGGGATCTCCCATTTCCCTGCTGGACCCTGCCTCCCTCCCTAACACTCCAGCCTTTGCTCATATCCAAGCTTCACCTCAAGCAAGTGTTGCAGGAGTTTAGACTTAGCCTTCTAGGGAAGCCACAAGAGCCTACCCAGGTTTTAGGAGAAGAGGCATTCTGCAACCACAAAACTAAGTCAAGAAAAGCCAAACAGCAAGACTCAAAGTCAGTTCTGCCTCCTATACTTACTTCCAGATGCCGGAGGGACTTGAAAGGGAAGATCTTCACAGCAGATTGCAAAACACAGTTTGGAACATGAATGAGCTAGAGAAATCAGAAAAGAAGTCTCATGTCAAGCTCGATTTGTGCTGCAATACTGCCCTCCCGATGCACCAACCGCAGCACCTTGAACAGGCCCGCCCCTCCAGCTCGGGTGTTCACTAACAAGCTCTTCCCTGATGCTGGTATCAGCACCGTCTCCTGGCCCTGTAGTTCAATAAAGGTCAAACAGAAAAGCATGTTAGCTAGCACAAGACCACAGTCTGCCAGACCATAGAGCTCCTTTTCTTCTCCCCTGCCGACGTGGCTTCACCACTTTCAGAACCACAGTGAGGTCTGACAACTGGATTCCTCATCAGCCACCACTAACAAATCTACTAAACAGAGACAAATCTAACTGCTGGAGCTATGTTTATTGAGCAACTGAGCTGAACTAGCACACTGGTGGGAGGTGTGCATGTGCATTTCACTAGAACAGGCCAAATAAGGCAAATCACAAGCAGATACAATGGAAAACAGAGTTGGTCTCCAGACACTGTCAGCATTAGACTGAGGTACCTGCAAACCTCCTTTTTGCATTCTGGAGTTCAGCCACAGGCTCTTTCACCACAGGGTAGTTAGGCTGTGTTCATGTACCACAAAGCAGCTTATTAAACCCAGCTTCTTATGCTTTCTACGGACAGTGCATAAACAGTATTTCAGCCAAAGTGAGTAATGAAGTAGTTAACGTTTCCACTGCAGACATCAGAGTACAACTGCAGAGACCATCTCTGCCAGCTACATCCACGTTCACGCAGAAGTGACTCATCAGGTGCAGAACAGACATCCCAAGGCCTCATCACCACTACCGCTTCCACAGTTACAGCCCTGGCAGTGATGAATCACTGCCCACTGCCTGCCAGCACTAATGCAGCGTGTTGAACAGGACCATTTGTAGGGGAAGCTTGCACTGGGAAGCTCCGATGATCAGTTTTAGCAAAGTTTATTTCAGATGCCATCCTTGCTCTGTGCCCTGACTGTCTCCTCTCTCTCCACTGTCTTAAGTATCTCATCGGGCTGATATAAATTATTAGTTTCTCCAAGCAAACCAGTTACTGCACCACAATGGGTAGCTTCTCCTTCTTTACAGGCTTGTTACAGGAAGAGCCCATTTTTTGGGTAACACAAGCACTCACCACAACATCCTCCTGACAGCGGCATCCCTCCCCAGCTCCTCCTGCCAGGGGACCCGTGTCTCTCCACAGGCACTGGGCCCCACTCCAATCTCCACCTTCAGCACACTGCTACGAGACCCTCCCAACAACATTCAGATGATCTCTCCAATCAGTCTCATACAGAAAACACTTTATAAGGCATCGCAGGCTGTAGTGCTCAGCCACAACACCTCCTGAGCACCACTGTGGAACCTAAGAACAGCTTGCTAATTCCCCTTCCCCTTTCAGGCCCATTTCACCTCTACCACCCCCCCCCCAGCAGTGCCAAGTATAACCACGTGCAGCCTTGTAACACATGCAGCCTTTCAAAAAGCCCTCTGATGAATCCCTAGCTCTGTACTTTATTACAGCCTCCTCAAAGTTAACGAGGACACATTACTAGCAGTATCTCATGCTGTGAAACAGATCGACCAGAACCACTGCCCAGGCAGGAGCATGTAAAACTCAGAAATAAGAAGCAGAAGGGCTCAGAGTAGTGGGTGTAAATACCCCGGCTCTGCTGCCTTGTGCAGATCAATCATCATTACTCAGGGAGCACTCAGCTGCGCTCAGCTGCCAGATACTGCCTGAATTGCTCAGGCATTTCAGGAAATAATCATTTTCCCAACAACGTCAACACCTTACCAAGGTCAGAACATAATTAACCCCTGCTGCCCCTGTTTTTAGCTCTGAAAAACTTTCCGCTGAGTCGCATGGCTGATCCTAGATGAAGTAGCTACACAGTATTGTGCTGAACTACGACTCCATGCAACAGCCCCGTGAGAGCTATCCGACCCACGGAGCATGCACACAAGGCAGGGTCAATGGGCACCAAAGGAGGCCACTCTGGAGCAGGGAGCTGCGCCTGCCACCTCCACTGGCCGGCCTTGCAGTACCCCCGGCCTCTCACCCCCCCGGCCACGGCAGGTACGGACCTTCAGGGAGTGAGTCTTCTGCAGGACGTCGAAGAGGAACTGTGCCTGGAGGATAGCGGCGGTCTCGGCGGGGTGCGAGGGTAGGGCCACGAAACCCCGGTTCTGGTTGCGGGAGCCCAGGTGTTGCTCGAAGACCTGCGTGAGGTGCTGCAGGGTGGGGGTGAGCAGCGTCAGCGTGCTGGAGCCGTCCAGGACGAGGTCCCCTGCAGACAAGGGGAAGGACGGGCCGGGCCGTGAGCGCTGCTCCCCCCTCCGCCGGAGCCTTCACCCCGGCCCGGCCCAGCGGGGCCCGCCACTCACCCGCGTCCTGCAGCAGCCGCGCCAGGCCGCGCACCAGCGTGTCCGCCGCCGCCATCTGCAGGGGGGAAGGCCGAGGCGGCGGAGGCCGAGGTGACCGCGGCCCGGCCCGGGCCGGCTCGGCTGGTCCCGTCCCGTCCCGCAACGCCGCCGGCCCCTCGCACTTCCGCGTTACCACAGAGACGCGCCCTTACGCCGCGCCAGCGAGGCGGCCGCGGCGGCTAGAGCGCCACCGCTTACATCCGGTTGCCATGGAGCCCGCCCCAGCGTCCCCCTCCCGCCCGGCGGGGCCCGCGCCCCCCGCCCCGCCGCCGCCGCCGCCCCGCGCCGCCGGGGGAGCGCCCCGCGCCGCCGCCCCGCAGCCCCACCGGTAAGCGGGGGCGGCCCGGGAGGGGCGGCGGGCCCGCGCCGCGCCGCGCCCTGCACAGGGCCGGCGGGAGGCCGGGCCCGCAGCGCCGCCCGCCGCTGGCGCGACGCGACGCGGCACGGCACGGCACGGCACGGCACGGCACGTGTCGGGCGGAGCGCGGTGGCGGGGCCGGGGCGCGGCGCGGCGGCGGGCGGCTCTCCTTCTCCGGCGGTGCGAGGTACGGGCCGGGCGGGGGGGCGGTGGTGGGTCCCGGCGCTTGCCTCCTCCGCTGCCCCGGCTGCAGCAGCCCGCGGACACGCGTGGCGGGCGCCGGTACCCCGTAGAGCCCGGGCAGCCCGCCTAGCCGCCCTCCCCCGGGCCGCCGTGTGCGGGGCGCGGCGTGCGCAGGGCGCTCCGGTGCTGCGCGGTGCAGGGCGCTGCGTGGTGCATGGCACGGCATGGTGCGTGGTGCATGGCACGGCATGGTGCATGCAGGGCGGTGCATGGCACGGGGCACGGGGCACGGCACGGCACGGCACGGCACGCAGCACGGTGCCGGGCACGGCGCAGTGCCCGGTGCTGGATGCTGCACGGCGTGGTGCGGTCCCGCGCACCGCACCGCACCGTACCGCACCGCACCGCACCGTAGGGGTTGCACGGCGCGGCACGGTAACGTGGTGCAGCGCATCCCCTGTGCCCGCCTGCGTCCCTTCGCTCCCCCGGCTGTACGTGTGTCTGTCTGTCAGAGCCGTCTGTACGTCCAGTGGAGGGGTGTCTCCTTGTCACTGTCTGGTGCTGGTACTTCGTCCTGGAGTGGGTTTTGTTCCCGTGTGTCCGCGTATGTGTCCGTGTCTGTCGGCCGTGGGAGCTCCGTCCCATCCGGTACCTCCGTGGGGGGCCTGGGAAGGGAGAGTCGGGGAACGGAGCAGGTGCTTCAGAAGTGAATGACTACGGTGGTTTATCCAGGCTAGTTCAACAGGGTGTCGGATTCATTGACATATTTAAGCCTTACCAAATACTTCTGTCTTCTTAGTTTCAGCGTAGCCATGTGGCAGAGATCCACAGGTTAAGCCCTTCATGCCTGAAAACTTTGTGTGTTTACTGTCTTGTGTGTTGCCTTTTCATTCTGGTGTGTGTCCCCCTTCCTCCACCGTGGCAGGGCAGGAGTAGGGGCCGCGCAGCCCGCTCCTGTTTCATTCGACTCAGAGGCTGTGACTGTCGCAGCAGCATTCGAGTGCTTCGGTGTATGCAGCAGCACTCCTGCTCCTGTCCTACATGGACAGGCTCATCAGTATGTCTTCCCGGGAAAATCTTCCCAGGCTTCTAATCCTTCTCCTTTTCGAGCTCTTCCCATCTGTGTCTATCAGCCAGAGTCTCTTCTCCTCTATCCCCAAACCAGCTTTGCCCCTCTGGCTTTATCCCTATCTTAACATCCACTCCTTGTCTAGACACTCCACGGCTAAATTATTCTCAGCCCGATGGCCAGGGGATTAGGGAAGAGCTGAGGAGATGGATGCGGGGCCTGATGGCTGTCTCCATGCAGCCCCTTGCCCACGGAGCTGGGGCAGCCTGCTGTAGCCCTCCCGGCTCATCTTTATTGCAAAGGGGCAGTGTGAACTGCTCGCCTCTGCCCCTCGAAGGCGTGCCAGATGCGTTTTTCTCAGCAAAGCAGGAAAGCTCCTGCACTGGCACTGTGAAGCAGCCTTTGGGGGTTGGGGGAAGCCCTGTTAGCAACATGTGGGAGATGCCATAGCTGCCAGCATCGCAGGAGCACGCCTGCTCGCTTTCCTTCAGCATTTATTTAGCCTGGGCAGTCGGTACAAGGTACGGTGATTTGGGTGAGCCAGTTCTGTTTACTCATGCGCTTGCGGAGGGAGCAGGGAGGTGTGAGTGCGCACAGGTCGGCAGGCTGTGGATTTTTCTGGCCTCCCTTTGAATCTGGCCTGCTGGCATGATGCTTCTATTACTGAAAATTACTTCTAGTGGGAATGCTGAATCACGTACTCCCGACAACCAGAAGGTACAGTAGGATGAAGGTATCATTCATTCAGTTTTCTATACTGGGCTTTTTTTTCTTTTCTTTCCCCTTTTGTCTTGTGTTCTTCTTATGGCAGCCCAGGCAGTGATGCCAGCAGCCTGGGCACTTCAATCTGATGCTCATTAGCAGAATTCTCCCTGATACTCATTTTAAGTTTCTCTTTTAAATTTTAACCCATTTCTAAGGCCCTTTGTGCAGAGCCGCTTGAAAAAAAAAAATCTTTAATCGTGTTTTACACCCTTGAGATCTTTCCAGACTGCTGGCTTGTCCCCTCCCCATCTTAGTCATCCCATATTGCGCTAGACAAATTTAGCTCCTAACCTTTCCTTATAAATCAATCCCTCTGGCCTAGTGGCAATTTTTTGTTACTTTTGTCCGAACTCCGTCTGTTGTGGGTACTAGAAAAGCCAGGCCAGATCCAAGTAGGTGTCCATCCAGCCTTTCTCCCAGAGGTTGCACAGACTGAGGGGTAAGTGGCCTCTAGTGGCCAGCCTTCAATTAACGCACCGAAAAGGCGCACCAGCGCTCCCAGGCCACTAGCTCTCCCTTCTCGAGAAGGCAGGAGAGCTGGTAGGGTTAGGTTCGGAGAACGTACCTCCCATCCTCGCTACTTTCTTGGCCCCAAAGCGGCAGACCCCTCCAGCAGCTCTGCCCCCAAGCCCCGCCAGCTCGCAGAGCATCGCATCCCGCTTTCACAGGGTGATGAGCAGGGGTTGATGGAAACCCTGTGGGCACCTCTCAATCCCTCTGAAATTTCAAAGCACGTCCCAAGGGCTTTCTTACTTTACTGCTAGTACAACTGTCTTGCTTTTAGCTGTTCAGCAGTGTCGTTAGAGTGACATATTTTCAGCATATTTCAGAATACGCTGCTTCAGTGGGTAAAGAAAGACTAAGTGCAGGATTTTCCTTCTCTTTTAACTTTGTTTAGGCAGTCAGGCTGTAGTTTTAGACTCAGTGTAACATCTTGCAGAGCTGGAGCCAGCAGAGTTCGTTTCATCCAGCAGTTCTCCTGGCCGTGGGTTTCCTGCCGCCCGGAGCACGAATGCCCTTGCGAGCCTCTGCCCAGCTCCAGACAAACCTGAGCTTGACCTGGAACAAAGCACATTGTTTCACAGCATTGCTGATAGTTTTGCAGTTTCCTTCGGAGGCCCCACAAGGCACATTAGTGGCACAGAGGTGGAGCTGAGCATTGGCTTTTTTTTTTTTTTGTGAAATTACCTTTACCATTTTGCTAGTTTTCAGGGATTCTGCCACTACAGGAGCTGCTGTCCAAAGACCCGTTGTCATTTTATTCACTGAAGTAGTAGTGCTTGCAACACATTTTTGCTAGCAGTGTGTATCTGTGGATGTTCTATTCCTTACAAATACCCAATCCTTTCTTTAACAGTCATGTTGCTGTGGCCCTGCAGGACTGCAGAGCCAGGTTCCCCTCCTCACTCTTCCCGCTGGAATAAAGCATTCCCTGCCTTCAGTTTCAAATGTACTGCAGTTTGCTTTCATGGAATGATACTCATGATATAACTCTTCTTGAGTTAAACGCGAAAGGAAATAAAAGCCGTGTATTACCCTGTTCTCTACCAAGTCTCCTACTAAAAAGCAGCTCAGTCTCTGCTTACAGATTATTTCCAGACCTTTCTCCTTTTTTCTGCTTTCTCTCTTAGAACTGTTTTGCTTTATCTTTCCTGGAAAACAGGGTGTCAAGTTGTAGATCTTAAGCTGTAATCTGCAGAGTGGAGTGGGTATTTTCATTCTTTTCTATCCTGTTTGTTATGGCCTGGACTTTGCATTTGCTTATTAGATGTCTGTCTTGGCAGCATATTTCTCTTGAGCTGTTCAGATTTCATCGAGGGATTCAATTACTGAAGAGTCCAATGAGGTGTGTTTGAGGAGTTTCTTCCATTAAGTTTTGCCTTGTTCCTGATAATTAGAAGGGTGGACCAAGGAAGCATGCTTCATCAGTGGTCAGATTAGCTCCTCAAAAACTTGCCTTATGGAAGGCCTTGGGATTTTTTTGGTTTGAATAAGCTAATTTTTTGGTTTGAATAAGCCCTTCAGGTAGGCAGGGTAAGGAGAGACTGGAGTAGTGCTTTTTGGAGATCTTCAAAGATAGAAAGGATGATGAAGTGGCCGTACTGGTGTCACCTTTAGACCATCTGTTTTAGTGGCCTGTCTTGAGCAGTGGCCCATACTAAGTACTTCAGATGAGATAGTAAGAAACCCCTCAGCAGATCACCAGGGTGGAACCTATAATACTCCTTCCAAAGCTTTCATAGCTGGAGAATAGCTTGTTCTGAAAGGTGGGCTTAACTTCTTGTAATTTTCTTTGTCACAAATATGACAACTTGTTACCTGGAGAGATGGCCAAGCTATCCTCTGACTTTGCAGTTTTTTCCTCCTCCATGATATCACTGAAAAAAATGTTTTATTTTGCCAGTTTTGAATTAATTTGTATTCTACCCTTGTAGTTTTAACGAATGTCCCTTTTCTTGTGCTGTGAGATGAGAACACTTCGCTTATCCGTGTCCAAAGCACTGTGCATGTGCATGTGCTTACACCTTCTCTCCTTCTCTGTATGAGTTCAGATGAGTATTTGGAGGTCAGCATCTTCCCGGTGCCAGTCTCTGCGCCATCTCCAGTTCTTCCTGGGGTGCAGTCCATGCTGAGATCAGCCTGCGCTGTTGCTGTAGATGATATGACTACAGCTGTTTCTGTGTTAGTCTCCATCCCACTCCTTGTCAACCGTGGCACCTCATTGCCTTCTTCACTTGCAGTCGCGTATTGAGCAGAGTGCTCCCTCGGGCTGCCCGCAGGGTCTTCTGCATCCCTCAGCCGTGCCGGTGCAGACAGGGCACAGTTCTGCAGTCTGAAGGTTGGCCCCTTTCCCTGTAATGTGTTGTTTTGTGTTTGGTGTTTGAATGCTGAACTGTTTGTCCTTGTGCCGTCTCTCTGAGCTGCACAGATCTCTCTGAGGTTCCTTCTGGCCATTTTGGGATCTGCCCAATTAAAGCTAGGTGGCGGCGGACCACTCTGCTGCCTGCTCCTGGCATGCCTTCCCAGCACCCGATCTCTCCAGCTTTATCCTGCCCCGGCGGTCAGTCGCGCCCCAGCTTTGCACAGATGTGCTGGTGGAGAGGTGGCTGAGCAGGAAGGCTTTCCTTCTCTCGCACAGCCCGTGCAGGAGCTATGCGTAGCTGCTCTCTCGGTCGGTCCCTGCACCCTCCACGCAGCAGGTCTTTCGGAGGAGGACAGGGTCCCACCTGCCCTTGAATGGTGGGAGCCGGTGCACAAAGCAGCGCAGGCTGGGCCGTCCTCGCCCCCTCGCTGCAGTGTGCCAGGGGACAGGCCTGTCCTAGTGATGCCGGGGACGTTCCCCAAGGGCCGGTGAGGTGACCTCTCTGGGTTAGGAGCCAGGGGGGTTGAGGGCAGTGGCCAGCAGTCTCCCACGACATTCCCTTGTCCTGCCCTCTCTCCACAGGTTATGCCACTCTCCAGGTTTGCTGGGTGCCTGCCGGTGAAAGAGAAGGGTTGATATTTTGCCCAGGCCCTTAGGTCCTGAACCAAAATGGCAGCTGGAGAGTCCCCTCCCGTAGGAGATGTCTTCATCGACCTGCAGCAGGTGAGGTGGGAATCCAGCAGCAGCGGGGCTGTCTCTTCCCCGGGGACTGTGCTCCTGCCGGGCTGAGTGCGGGACCCGCGTCCTGGCAGCCTGCTGCAGTAGGAGACACAGCCTCCGTTCACTAGGGACAGGTCTGTGCAAAGGGTGCCCCAAGGCTGCCCACGAGCCCACATCCACTCTCCGTGCAGACAGCAAGCTGTGGTCCAGAAAAGGCCAGAGGTTGCTCTGTGGGGTCCCTGTGCCTTCACGTGCCGTTGGGTGGGGTAGGCAAGCACAGGAGGAGCTGGGCAGCTTGCAATTAGACTCTCCCCATTTAGACTGGGCTTGGGACACCCATGCTAAGGTGAGAGGAGAAGCGGTCTCACCCACAGATACAAAGCCGTTCCCAGGGCACGGCTGGGAACAGCCGGGGGATGCGAGGAGAGGCACAACTCGGCTAAAGGCGCCTTGCTCCCTCTTTCCGCCCAGCACAGACAGATTTGTCACAGTTGGGCCTCCTCCTGTTTCCATGGAAACACGGGAGTCCACAACAGCTCCGCACTGGCATTTCGGCTATATTGACGGAAAATTTTACCAGCTGCAGCTGCTCGGGCGGCAGAAAGGACAGGAGTCACCTGGTGATGCTCTTCTCGGAGCGTCTCCACCAGCAAAAGGCAGAGAAGCACCCATAGCCTGAGACGGGAGGAAAATGGGCAGAAAAGCCTGAAGAAAGCATGCCAAGAGGAACAGGAGGCCCCTAGGAGTGCGGAGGGGAGGTGGGAAGGCACAGGGTGGTCACTGACCCAAGGGCAGGTCACCAGAGCAGGGATGCTGTTTCCCAGGGGGAAATACAGAGGAGGTCTAAGAAAGGGAGGGATGGCAGACTGGGCAAAGGAAGGGCCAGAGGGCAGCAGTTAGATGTGAGGAGAGAGAAATTCCAGCTAAACAAAAGCTATGTATCTCCTCTAGCAGGAAAGACAGGCACTGACATAGTCCCTTGATGCCTGCCACTCATGGGAGATGTAGAGGACTGCTAAGGTATCTCTGCAGAGTGTGGTTTGGAGGCTTGCTGATCTGTTCTGGCTCTTGGTTTTGTGCCTCTAAGTGAGAAACTATGCCTAGCCCTGTTGTGTGGAGCCTGCTGCTCCTCAGCAAGCCCAGCACCGTTTGCAGGGCAGGAAGATCCAGAGGGCTGTAGAGGTCTGCAGTGTTTGATTCTTGTCTGGCGATTTCTGTGCAGGGCAGAGATCGCGCAGAGAAAGCCTCTCCTGGTGCCGAGGACGATGAGGACTTGGATAAGACTTTGTCAATCGAGAGATTTGGGGACCTGATAAGCAAGTCAGCATCAAGCAATCTGGAGAAGCAAAGACGCAGCTACAGTGAGAGAGATTTTGAATGTATGTAGGTTTGAACCGTTGTACCCACTTTCACCCTCGCCGCCAACCCTCACTCAGCCCCATGTGCTCTGCAGCCTTGTGCCAGGACCCTGCAGATTGTGTTAGCCTGCTATTCACTTCCTCCCTTCAGAGCGTTCCCAAAGTGCTACGTACACCCAGTTTAGCAGCAAAGCCCATGGCCTCTTCCCAGTCTGTTACCTGTTTTCCGTGTCCCCACACTACTGCCCAGCCCATGCAGCAGCATAGCTCAGCCCAGGGTGTTCGCTCACCTCCTCACCCAGCATCGGGGACCTCTGCAGCCACTTCCCCCATGTTGAAATTTCCACTTTGAAAGTATTTTTCTTCCATATGGCTGCAAAGAAACATCCAAATATGGACAGAAGCCAGGCTGTCCTCCCCAGTTTGAAAGCAGATGGCTCCAGTCAGACATGCCTGTGTATTTCTAAATAGCAACCACGAAACTATCAGGCCTATCTGCTCAAAGGACTGCAAAATAAAAATGGGGTGTGAATTTAAAATGCTGTAGCTATATCACCTGAACTCCTCTGATCAGCATATTTATTCCTCTAATTGCCCTTCCATGATGAAGGCAACCAGTCTGCCCAAACTCACTTTGGCTGTAAAATAAGAGCGTGCCCACAAGAGTGGCCATAAACTATTGCCTGGAGTAGGTGGGTCGCATTAGCTTGTAGTAACAACAGCGAAGGGCAGGAAGAAGAGGCCCCCACCCAGCAGCCTGCTTGTGTGGCAGACAAGTAGCAATGGCTGGGAGAGTTTCCCACTCTCTGGTTCTCCATGGTCAGATACTGCTTATTTTCCAGTTTTGCTTTGATGGGATACAACCTCAGGAACATTATGTTCCAAGTACATCACCAGACTGTTTTCTGCTTGGCCACTCATTTCCAATGGCTGTTGTAAAAGTTGGCTGGTAAAAGTCTATTATTGTAGTGCGCCCCAGCTGCTACTTTCTGCTTGTGTCATTTCTCTACAGAGGCTCCATGCAAATAACACTTTCCACCTGAGCACACAGTCACTCGCGCACATGGCTGCAAGGTGCTAATAGCTTTGCTGTGGATTGAATACCTGTCCTGTGCCCGTAGGACTTACCTGCTCAGAAGCTCTGCCTGTGTGCACAGGTGTGCGGGTTGGCTTGGAGGACATGGATAATCTGCTTGAGCATGCATGGCAGAAGCTTCTTTGAAAATTTGACTAGAGATTTGTACTGTTCGGGGTTTTTTTCTTCTTGATAGGAGAGTCCTTCTTTCTTTGTCAGAATCAAGCTTGTTTTCCTCTGACCTCCTTATGTATCCCTGTTATCTAGGACTACATCAACCCTGGTTATCAGAAGTTCTATGCAGTTTGTATTCATAAAGCTGGAAGATCTGGTTAGGTCATTAGACTTTGAAAGATAACATACCAGCCCATGGATGTGAATGCTCTCTGGGTTTAGAAAAGTTTCCTGCCCTATTCAAAGCCAGAAATTCCTAATATGTAGGCTCTTCCTTCTGGGGTCCCTATGCAAATTACTTTTTCATATCTCTTGCATCAAGTTCACTGAGAAGTGTAATCAAACATCTAGGATGCTGGTTTGGCAATAGCTTTCCATACAGGCAGGCAGTGCAAGGAAGGGAGCAGGGAAGGAGGGCAGGGGCTGGACACACAGGATTTGCAGGAGGACAGGGAGGAAGAAGAGGGAGGCATGAAGACTTTTGTGTTTGGGAGAGATATGTTTTTCCCACCTCCAGGCCACCTCTGTGGAGTTGTGATCAGTTGACACGAGGAGGGCTGAGTGCAGGGGTGAAGAGCAGTGCTCCCCTCTTCTGTGCCAGATCAGTTACTTACCATCACTGCCCTTTCCTGCAGCCCAAGGCTTCAGTTTCCTTCTGATCCAAAATGTAAATGTTTCTGTCTTGGGTTGATGTGAACGAGCCAGGAGGGAAAGATGGGCTGTGTCCTCACCAGCAGCTTTGTGCTGTAGAAGGAGTAACGTGTGTATGGTTGGGGCCTTCCTTGCTTCTTCTTACATTAGAAATTCATGCCTGACCTATCTGTGGCATGCAGAGCAGTCCTACAGGAGTGCAGCAGTGGGACAGGAGGGTCTTTCTGCCAAAACCTGTGAGTGGAATAGGGTACATCTAGTCAAGTCAAAGAAAAGAACACTTTGGAGGAAAAGGTGCCCAAACTCTTCCCGATTTGCAGATATCTGACCATTTCCAATCTGCTCTAATCTTGCCACAAGCCTCTCCTGCTGAACCGGGGGGTGTGTGAAATATCCCTGCTGTTCCCAAGAGGGGAAACAAGGGAGAAAAGACTTGAGAAACCAAAGGAAAGGAAACATGACAGCAGAACAATGAACCTGCCTGGCTCTCCCAGGGAGAAGGTTACAGCTTCCATTGAAAATGTCCTTTGAAGGTAGTTTTCACTATAAACAGATTTTGCTGCCATGTCACAGGAAAGCTGGGAAGGAACCAAGTCAAAACAGACTGGAAACAATTCCTCAGGAAGGGCTGCTGAGCAAAGCCCCCTTGCGAAGTGGCTGGTGCCCCCGTGATTTCAGCTGCTCCGGGTGCAGCCCCAGGATCTGTGCATCCTGCAGACTGTCTATGGAAGGCTTTGTGCCTGCAGATAGACCTGGCAGAAATGGCTTTCCTCTCTCTCGCAGGGAGATGCTGAACTTACCCCGTTCCCTGCCTAGTGCATTATCATTGTTTTTGAGTGAAGGCTCAGAAATGCCATTAATTTCTTCTCACTCTGTAATTCCCACGACACCCGGGTCAAGCCTGTATGAATTTCTCTTTGTAGATTAGTTTAAAGAAAAGTCCTTCTGCCCTGTTTTTTACCCTGGTTTTTAAAAGACAGCCTCCTAATTGAACCTGCATTTTAGAGGCTGGTAGACGCAAGCCCTCACAGTACCTGGGATGTGGACTTAGATTGCATCTGCACTAAAAGGCTTGGTCTGTGGTTTCTGTGGGTATGCAGGAAGGACTTTTTGTCAAAGCCTGGGGGATAAATAAGGTACGTCTATTTAACTCAAAGTATGCAGGAAAGAAGATCATAGAATCATTTAGGTTGGAAAAGACCTTTAAGATGATCAAGTCCAACCGTAAACCTGACGCTAAGTCCACCATTAAGCTGTGTCTCTAGAACTTTTGTAAAGGGCCCAAATCATGCTTGTTTGAGAATGTGAGGAATGTTTCCCCATGTTTAGGAAGGGGATGGTGCCTCTGGCAGGTCACCACAGCTCTGCGTAGCCATGCAAATGGCTTTTGGCAACACTGGGAGAGGAGTCCTGCCTTCCTCAGGGCAGTGGAGCTGCGTTGGGGTGGTTTGGCACTGCATGAGGGCTGCCTCCCCAGCCACCCCAGGCTGGACACAGCCTGCCGCATCACTGAAAGAGCTTTGCTATGTCCCTGCGGGCTGGTGGCTCTCCTTGCCCTTCCTGGCCCTTGATCTCCAGACCATGCTGTTTCCTGGAGGGGCGCCTGGCAGGTTCCTCCCAGCCTCTTCCTGCCCCTGACTCTCTTTTTCTCTCTCAGTCCACCGCCAAACCTCGCACCACATCCATCATCCCCTTTCCACTCACCTCCCTTCTGCCTTCAAGTTCCAAAAGAGGCCACCCCGTGCCAGTAGGAGGAAAAAAAGGAGGAGGAAAAAGAAGAAAACCTCGGTACCCCCCTCGGAGGTCACCCCCACCATCCAGGAAGAGGACGAGGAGGGGGGAGAAGAGGAGGAAGAAGAGGAAGAAGAAGAAGAGGAAGAAGGAGAATCTGAGGCAGAGGAGGCCCAGGAGAAAGAGATCTCTGCAGAGTCTGAGGGTGAAGCTCGTGGGAAGGACACGTCCCCTAAGCTGGAGCCCCCACGCAAACCAAAGGCAAGGCTAGGGCATCCCTACCTGGATGGGGCTCGGAGGCTGGGGGGAGGTGGAGGGAGGTTCAGTGCTGGGAGGGTGCCAGGGTGCATGGTCAAGGGAGTGTGCTGCTCAGGGGAAAAGGTTGTAGGAAGAGTGGTTTTGTCCCTGCCTAGCAGAGATGGGCACTAGAGGACAGTGATAGATAAACCATTGCTTGGGGTCAATGCTGGGGAGGGTGTGCATGACCATTTTGGGGGTGTAAGACCCACGGGGGAAGATCAATGTGTCTGTTCTTAGGGTGTATAGGATATGGGGGGGCTCAATATAGCCAGTCCCAGGATATGGGGCATGTGGGGGAAGTTGGTGTGGCCCATTCTAGGAGATGTGGACATGGGGAGGATCTGCGTGCCAGGGACTGGGGCAAAGGCTGCCTGCCCCGGCTCTTGCTGTCAGGACTGTCATCTCTGCAGTTCACCATCGGCAGTGATGAGGAGGAGTCCAGCAGTGCTCTGGCCCCCGCGCAGTTCCACGTGGAGGAGGAGTGTGGCATCCTGTCCCCTGTGCCACGCTTCGCCGACCTGCTGCAGGACAAGGGCCCTGCCTCCCTCCGCAGGTAGGCGAGCGGTGCCAAGCTGCCTGCCGCTCTCCCTGGCTCGGGATCGCCGCACAGACCTTGTCCCCAGGGGCAGCGGCTCTGCCCAACCTGAACTTGACTGCTGAGCCAGAGGGGACAAGGGGCCCAGAGGGAGAGCGGCTGTGAGCAACACGGCTGCTCTCCAGTGGGACAGTTGCTCCCTGGGACTCCTGCAACCTCCTTGGGTCTGTGGGATCCCCAGTGTGTGGGTTTGGGGGCACTGGGCTGCACACCTGGAGTACTCTTCCTCCCAGCTAACTTGCGCTGTCGTGCTGACCTACAGGCTGGGAAGCCCCAGGAGGCTTGGCCGAGTCAGGGGACCGTGAGGCCATTGACTCAGAGGTGGGTCCCCAACACTGACCACAGGCTGATCCCACTCTGTGGTGGGGGAGAGGAGGAGCAGAAGGGGCAACCTTTAGGTTTGGGGATAGGTGACTCCTGGCTCTGCTCCTTCTCAGGGACTTAATGGTCAGGGCTGGGCCGAGGGACCTCAGCCCCTGAGGGGCCAGTGCCCATCCTCATTCACTCCATTTGCTACCATCAGTCTC
Organism: Haliaeetus albicilla; assembly: GCF_947461875.1. NCBI lineage: Eukaryota > Metazoa > Chordata > Aves > Accipitriformes > Accipitridae > Haliaeetus > Haliaeetus albicilla. The sequence goes on from NC_091486.1 coordinate 19,059,418, forward strand.
TTTGGTTCCTACAGCCTCCCCGCACCTCGGGAACGTCTGTCTCGTGGGTGGGAGAAGCGCAAGCCCTGGGGCCAGGTGGTGAGCGGACAGCGGGTTACCTATGACTTGAAGGAGAGGATGTGCATCGGCAGCATGACCACGCTGGAGAGCGCGGCGTACCAGCGCGTCCCCACGGACGAGGCTGAAGCCCAGATGCTGGCGTCCGCTGACTTGGATGGCATGAAAAGTGAGGCTTTGCGACACTACCTACTTACTAGTGCGCGTGTCCCTTGCTTCTCCCTGCTTTCCTCTCTTCCCTAGCAGCTCCAGGCATGGTCTTCAGCCTGCCGCAGGACCTGGTCCTCACCTCCCTGTCCCCCAGCCCCTGCTATTCCAGCCCTGGCTCCTCTCTGTCAGCTTTGCAATGTCCACAGCGCCGGCCCCCATGTTTCCAGCACCTCTACTCACACCCGCTCCACGTACGCTTGCTCTTCCACCCGCCCCACTGCCCTCTCTGGTTCAGGGCTTCCTGCATTGCTCTGAGACCCAGCTCTCTCCTTTCCTGACACACTTTCCCAGCGATCAGCCCTCTGTGCGGCACGCCAGCTCTGGCATTGCAGAAAACCTGAGGTGAGGAGCCTCCCCTCTTCTCTGCTCTCCTGGTGGAGAGGCAGCTGCCCCCTCCAGAGCGCCTCGGAGGGGGACTGCCCCTGTGTGCGGCGTGAGGGCAGACAGAAGAGACGTCATGGAAATGCACGCTCTGGGCCCGAGGACATGGAGAATTCAATAGGTTGCTCTGCAGGCTGGAGAGGGAGGGAGACACCAGAGGGGAGCGAGGGAGAGAAGCGGTGCTGCACGCACAGCCTGGCTGTCCCTGGGCCGCGGGCGCTGCGTCCCCGGGCATCTGGCACGAGACCCCATGGCAGAGCGAGGACCCTGCTTCTGAGGAGCTGGTGGGGCAGCCCCCCACGAAAACAACCCTGGGTGGAGCCAGCCTTCCCAGGACCTCATCAGTCCCAGGGGCTGCTGCAGCCGGCACCTTCATGCCCCGTGAGGAGGGGAGCGAGTCAACGGGGCTGGCCCCAGGGTTTCGGTGAAGCCCCCCCAGGGGGGTAGCTTGCTTTCCACACATCAGTCTGGCTACCCCAGCCCCTCCTCTGAAGGCGAGTGGCTCATGGCACCTGACCCCTGACCTTCACAAGGACAAAATGACAACCCTTCGAGAGACAGCGGAGGCAGCGAAGGAATCGGAAGGGGGCAGCAGCCCGGAGGTAGCAATAAGCACCTGTATTCGCAACTCGCTCAGCTATGAAGACTTTGATGAATTTGCCTTCAATTTTGAAGACTATGATTTATGGGAGGCCATCAGAAACCATCTGGGCTACCCAGGCGGGGAGCCCACCTGTAAGTACCGGAGCAGTGACCCCACAGTTGCAGCTGTAGATCAGAGCCCCCAGCTAAAGTGCGTATCCCCCCACCCTGTGTTTGCTGTCTGCCACCCTCTCTGTGTCAGGTTGGTCTCCTGGTTTAGAGGAGGTACGGTGTGCCCCACCGTGTGCCTGGGGACACTGGAGGAGCTTCCTGGTGTCTGTGTCCGTCTGAGGTCTTTGTACAGATCTGTGTTGTAGTGCTGAGGTGCTTCCCTGTATGTGTCTCGCTCGAGCAGCTCCGGAGGCAGCTGCATCTTGCTGTTTGCGCTTATCAGGATGTGGCCCGTGCCGTGGCCAGAGAAAAAGCAGCTGCTCTGAGGTGTGTATAAGGACAGAGACATTTCCCCTTCCATCTGTGGCACAAGGTGACAGTGTGCTGCTGCTCTGTTTGCTGGAATTTGAGCCGAGCTGCGGATCCAACAGCAGAGGTGGGTATCAGGTTCTTGGCTCTGCACCATAGCCTAATGCCCAGAGGAGAAAATAACCTAGTCCCTGTGTCTGCAGGCTGGAGTGTGGCTGTGATAGTAGTTAATGGCAGGCTGGCTGGGATGCCTGAAAGTGGGAAGAGAGGAAGGAAGCAAGAGTGGGAAAAGCAGGGAAGGAGAGAATAGGAATGCCGAGAGCGAAGAACACCTTTCTGTTCTGCACATCTGTTTCTGTACCTGTGTATCCCTTGCGGAGAGCTGGATCTCTGAGCCGTCCTGGGAATTGTGCAGAAACCGGAGCCTCGCTCCCACCTCACGCAGGTGGCTCTTCCTTGGCAGATGGTGGTAACTCACAGTTAAAAGGTGGCTTTGTGTGTTACCTTGGGAGTGACACTGTTCATAGCTGTAGCACTGTGGTGGTTGCCCTCATCCAGATCATGTGTTAATTTTTCAAGGGATTTTAGGAGTGCACACAGGAGGGTGATGTGGTCCCAGAACTAGCCCGCTTGCTGGCTTTGCATGCAGGAGTGGGGAGGCAGAGTGCTTGCAACAGGGACTCAGGATGCCTTGGTTCAGCTGACGCTGCCATAGCCTCTGTGCGATCTCAGGCAAAACACTTAACTTCCTCTGCCTCCCAGTCCCAGCATCGTGTTCTCTTTCTCAGCTGGCCTATCTTTACAAGCCTTCAGGGAAGAAATGTCTGCCTATGTGCTTCTGTAGGGACCAGCAAGAGGGGGTTTGCTTCTGGCTGGGTCTGCTACTTGTTACTGTAAATTGGTAGACAGTATAATAACAGCAAAGTTTGAAATAGAATCCTGGAGCAAACTGGCTCCATCAGCTGTCTTGAGCTGAGCAAACCATACATTAAAAGTGTGAGAAATTGCCCCAGGTTCACCCGGGAAAGGATGGCTATTCTTGGGAAGGTAGAAGGGGCAGATTGCTTCTGCAAGGTGTGATATCCGTCACTTATAAAGTGGGGAAGTTTGACTTGCTAGCAGTTAACTCATTCATTGATTGCTACAGCTAATACTGCAGGTGCTTGAAATAGGATGTGCTGTACAGTCAACTCTTAATTATTCTGCACAATGAATCCACACTGTGGATTAATCCTGCAGAGAGATACGGCGGAGGCAGAGATGGCAGAATCAGTTCTGTGCAGAGCCAGCTCATGTCCAGCCAGTGCCACTTGCCCACCTATTTACTCCATGGCAGTACCTCTTCAGGACCCACTCAGATCCAGGAGGAATTTAATAGCTTTTGAGCAGAGTAGAGTCCTTGTTGGACCCGAGCTGGTCTCCTTGCACTGCTTTTAGTGTTCAGAGCATGGGGAGTGCTGTGCAGGGACACCTGGATGGCAGCAGGGATGAGCTGGGGTCCACCTGTCCCTATCACATTGAACTCAGCACCAGCCAGGAGAGACTTGGGGTCTGCGCAGGGCAGGGCAGGGCAGTAGCTTTTTCCAGAAGCCAGCATAGGGTTGTGACTTGCTGTATGTTGATTAGCATTTTGTTTAGTCTAATTTTAAATATTCCAACAGATGGGGTTTCAATCTCTTTTTTCTTGCTGTAACTTAACCTCTGGGGTACATGGGAAGTGTGCCCCATCCCTGTAATGCCGGCCTAGCAAGTTGCTCTCTAGTACTGATACAAATACTCTGATGCCTCTTTCTGGACTTTGTGCTTGTGGATAGAGGTTAACAAAAGGAGGGAAGCAGGAGCTAACATGTGAAGGCAATTGCCCGCTGAGTTGGACTGCCTAGCACAGGCACTCTGGGGGAAGACTTTAACCAGTGCAAAGTCATATTTGTCATCTTCAGATTTAAGCTGGTGGAAGAGGAACTTGGTCATCCCAAGAAATCTGACTGTGGAAGCCAATACAGAAGGTCTTCTGGAGGAGGCTGTAGGATATGCTGTGTGGGAGGGTGACATCCCAGTTTGTTGTAGTGGAGCCACCATAGGAATCACTCTCTGTCCTCATACATTGTCACTGTCTCATGCTCTGCTCCTGGGGAGCACTGGAGAGAAGGTACAGCAAGAGCTGTCCTTGGCTGCTTCATCTCACCCTGGGGTGTTTGGCTTCAAGCAAGGAGGGCAGAGCTATGCCTTGGGCTCATCACCCTTTGGTCTCAGCCCAAGATCCTGTCCTGAGTAAGGACCCTGCACTTAGGTGCTCAGTTGAGCTTGACTTTCATTTGGGGAGGCACCAATCTGATGGGACACAGAAAGGCTCTCTGTAGAGCAGCCTGGAGCACCTCAGCTGGGCTCTGCATGGGACTCCCAAAGCGAGTGGCCTCTTCCTAAATTAAGCCCATGTGTCCACCCTGCTCCTATGAGTTGTCTCCCCCATCTGGCATCTCAGTGACCACAAGCACTGCCAGGGGAGAGCGGCAAAGTGGATTGCTCCTTCGTCTTCTGCAGGACTCTGGAGGTGTGCCTTCACCAGCTTGCTCTGAGCCTGCAGCACTCCGGCTCCTGTCCCTGTCAGTGAGTGTGGGAGTCACTGAAGATGCTGGCAGGAAACTTGGCTCCTTTAATTTTATCTGTCCTCCAGCCATTTGGTGGCTGAGACTGAACGCCTGTGTGTGCTTTCTAGGGCTGTTGCTGAAGAGCACTGCGTAGCAGGTTGCCATTGCCATGGGAGAGGATTGCCATGCTCTGGGTGAGCACTCTGTCTTGCTGGGCAGAGCATCCTCCAGCCCTGGTCTTCCAGGGACATAGTGAGAATCAGAAGCTGCAGGGATTGGAGCAAAGCTGCCATATACCAAGATCCTGTGCCTGGTGGACTGTTTGTTTTATGCATGAACCCACACTGAGTGCAATGAAGTGGCTGCCATGCACGCAGGAACTGAGAAATCCATGCAAAAGTCCAAGGAAGCCCCACATGTGCCTGGCTCTCAGAAACATTTGTAGTGGTGGGCAGTTATTGGCTCCTATCAACATTGCAGTGCAGTAAGTGAAGCAGGGAGGAGTCCAGCCATCAGTGGAACATGCATCAGCAGCGCAGCCAATGGGGAAAAATGCCCTGAGGCCCAGTATTGATTCATTTTATATTTAATTTAGCGACCCAGATTTTCAAGGAGCAACGCCATGGTATGCCTGGCTGGATGCTGGGTGTGTCTTTCCATGCCAGAGGTGCACAGATATTTTCCTGCAACATCAAAGAGACCGCTTGGCCTTCAAACCCAGTGCTTTTTGCTATGCCTCGTGCCCTGAGAGCTGCAGGTCTTGAAGCTAAGTGCAGAAAAGTACATGGAGACTGAACGTTCATCCCAGCCAACCGAGAGCTGCCCTCGGTCCCCCAAGGGAGAAGACCTTGGCTTTGCCTTACAAGCAGGGTCAGCAAGCCTTGATGGACCAAAGCTGAGCAAAACCCCTGACTCGGTGATCTACCTGGGGGAGCCTGCCCATCCCAGAGCTGGGCTGTGAGGCTTTCCCCATCCCCATGGATTGTCTGTGCTGAGGAGGATACACTTGCTGTCTCTAGGTAGCATCCAGGGAAGCTGCCCTCCATGGCAGGCTGTTGTCCAGGTGCTGTTTCTCTGGCATTGTGAAAGGGGCTGGCACGGTTGTGGCCAGGTTTTGGTGGGCGCTGGCTAGCCAACAGCACTGGTAGCTTGGTGGTGGGTCTTTATTGCAGCTTCAGCAGCCTCTCTGGAGGCTTCAGGAGGCTTTGATTCAGCCAGCCAAACTCTGTAACGCAGACCTTTCAGAGCGCATTACAGCAGCCCTGCGCATCATCTAGAAACACCGATAGCTGGAGTTAACTGCCGAGCCTCCATGCCAGCCCCGGTCTGCACTGTTATCCTACAGTCTCATCGCATAATTAAATAAAACTGTCATTGATATTTCCATGTGCCTCCCAGATCAGCAGCTAAATATTCTTCCCCTTCACTGCCCTTTATGCTTGCTGAGCACCAGGCCTTCCTCCAGTGGGAGAAATGAGCCCCAGCCAGGTGCCTGCCTGTGCTATCCAGGTACAGACAAGGCTTTAGGTTGCTTTTCGTTGAGGGGGGATGGGGAGGGTTCATGCACCACTTATTCAGGTACCTGAAATAAAAGCTTTTGCAATGGTGCTCCAGCGTGTGCACAGCCTGGGAGGAAGCCACCGCCTTGAAGGAATTAGCTCGCAGACGTCTGGAAGAGCTGAAAGTAGGCAGGTGAGGCAGGAAGGATCTTCAGAGGTCTGGAGGATGGTGGTAAGTGCTCCAGCTGCCAGGGCTTTGCTAGCGTAAGCTAATGAGAGAAGAGTGGGCTTGGATGTGTTTCCCTGCCAGATAGTGTGTTTCCACTAGACAAACTGGTGGTCTTTTTTCCTTTCCCATGTCTTCAGGCCACCGTTTTGAAGATAACCCTGGTGTGAGGAGGCATCTGATGAAAAAACCATCTCGGAGTCAGATCACCAGGACAAGCAAAAAATTAGCATCAACTCCATCTGTCAAGAAAAAGAAGAAGAAGAAGAAGTTGGATAGAAAGCCCCATGAGGTATCTATGTGCTGTCCTCCCTCACTTGTTCAGAAGCCATAAATCAGGACTAGAAACAGGCACTCTATAAAGTGATAAATGTGGTTTCAATATAATTAATTCTTTACATGACCTTGGGGGTGAAATTTCAAGCTCTTATCCATTATCATGAGGGTTGAAAATATACTTTTCTCAATAAAGGCAGAGATTTCTCTGAAATGACAAAGCGTTGACCTTAGGAAAGGCATTAAAGTCACAGAAATGGGAGTGCTGTTGTGGAAGTTGGCAGCACAGTAATGTCACCATCTCTGGTAAGTGTGGGCAATGTTGGGGGAAACCAAGAAGCAGGCAGAGGACAAAATTGTCACAGCTTTAGTAGAAAGGGATGCAGCACTGCATCATTCTCTCTCTCCTGCCCATGCCATCTGACCTGGAGCTTTCTGGTGCTTCATGTGCTGATGGAAGCTCCTGGCACGCTGCCAGTGATATTTGTCCTGGCTGCTTCTGTTCACTAAACCTCTGGTTAACTAAGGCAGGCTTGCTCAGGCAGCACTTTAGACCAAGCGGTACCTTGAGAACAAACCTGAGGCTTTCCACATATTGCTGATAAAGCTGTATGCATCAGGGGAAGTCTTATGTCCTTGGTCTAATTTGCACTAGGTGTTTGTGGAGCTGAATGAGCTGGTAGTGGATAAGAACCAGGAGATGCACTGGAGGGAGACAGCCCGCTGGATCAAATTTGAGGAGGATGTGGAGGAGGACACAGCAAGGTGGGGGAAACCCCATGTGGCTTCACTGTCCTTCCGCAGCCTGTTGGAGCTCAGGAAGACGATTGCCCATGGTGAGTCAGGAACTGCAGGGCAGAGTTTGTGTCTTGCTCTGGGAGAGGTTTTGCTGGACAGCTTCTGTTGTGGTTTAGCCCCTCGCTGGAGACACACCAACACCATCTATGTCCAGGCTCCACGTAGGGTCTGTGGAGACAGACCATCCTGCAGCCTGTTTGCCAGGGTTTGCATTAGCCCAAGGGTGCCTGTATTGGTTCCTTGCTCTGCCTTGCTGCTTTCAGGCACACGGCAACTGCAACACCCATCTGTGCCTGTGCCAGCAGGTCTTGGACCCATCTTTGGTGTGAAAAAGCAAGTTTGGTCAGAGTGGGAGACCAAAATGAGAGGGAGACACCAGAGCTACCAGTGCATCTTGGAGCTTCTGGGTTCTCTTGGGACAAGGGTTTACACAGTGGACATGGGACACCTGGACTTGGGGCATTTCTCAGCTGAGAGTGTCTGTACCCCAACCAAAGCCTGGCTCCTGGTGGGACAGCTATGTCCCCAGAGCATGTGTGTGACAGGGAGCGTTGCACACTTCCCCTCCTTCTGGCAGGTGCCGTCCTCCTTGACCTGGAGCAGACCACTCTGCCTGGCATTGCTCACCTCATGGTGGAGACCATGATCATCTCTGACCAGATCAGAGCAGAAGACCGAGCCAACGTGCTGCGCGCCCTGCTGCTGAAGCACAGGTGGGTGGCACGTGGCCGAGGGCTGCCAGGGCTCGGGGGTTATCTGCGAGCCCCAGGTGGCAAGGGAGGCGGGTCCCCTCATGGCCACCACTCTCCCCCTCAGCCACCCAAATGATGAGAAAGAGGGCTTCTTCCCGAGGAACCACTCCAGCTCCAGCATGAACTCCATCGTGGGGAACCACCACCACAACCACACCACTGACACTTGTGTGCCCCTCATGGGGGAAGAGCGCATTGAGATGGCCGACCCCAAGGCCAATGAGACTGACTGCAAGGAGGTGAGGGTGACATGGGGGGTTACTGCTTCTTTTTCCACACCCTGGGGACAACTGTTGGCTGGTGGCAGCCCTTGGCACCAACCTCTGGGCCCCTTCATGGGGGGCCTTGTACTTCCAAGGGCTGAGCTCCCCTGGATCACCTGGAGCACTGGAAATCAGGTCGCTGCATTATGATTTCAGGACCTAATTTTAGCCTCACACTGCATGCAACGTCTCCTTGAGTGTGCAATGGCAGCAACAGCCGTGGCGCTTGCAGGGTGGCCTTTGCTGTGAGGGTGCCTTGCCTGCGAAGCAGGGTGTCGGGCGTGCAGCTGAGGCAAGCCCGGCTGCAGATATGTCAGTGGCAAGGCTGTGTAGGGAGACCAAGGCATGGGGACTTCATCCTTGTTTGTATTCTTCCCTGGCAGAAAAACCCTCATCTCCATAACTCTGAGGGACACCGTAAATATCTGAAGCTGATGGAGAAGATCCCTGAAGACGCGGAGGCCACAGTGGTCCTTGTGGGTAAGAGGCAGCTTGTAGAGTCCCCCAGCGCCCAAAGAGACTAGTGCAGATCCTGGTCTGGCCTCAGCAGTCTGTGCCCTCTCTCCTGAGGTGTATTTGGTCATCTTGTACACGTTCCCAAAGTTCAACAGGGAAGGCAGCCTTTGTACGCTCTTTGGTGACGCTGCACATTTTGTTTGTGGTAAACATATGGGGTGCCAGGATAGTTCTTTTCCTAAATTACGGAAGAGGTTGATAGACACTGCTGCTGGGAGCTGGGGCCCAACTTGGAGGAGAAAGTCCTGCCAGGCTCACCAGAACATCCCATTTTGCAGCTCAGAAATGGGTAAGTGGTGCCCGAGGTTCTGATGGCCAGGCACTGACTGCTCTTGAGCCTCACGGTGTCCTCTGACCATCGCTGCCCTCTGTCTGGCCTCTTCACACCATGCCAGCAGCTGGGCCCTGCCCTGGCCAGTGTTGGTTGCTGCTTATGTGTGCCAGGGAGCTTTGATTTCATAGAAGCAGGGCCTGGCTGGTGGCAAGGTCTTGGGTATTGGCCATAGTGCTGCCAGGAGATAATTCTCTGTACAAGAGGGCTGTGAGCAGACAGGCTCAAGCATTGGTGGGCTTGGTGCCTTCTGACCACAATAGTAGTCCTCAGCACTTTGCTGGCATTAACATCTCGGCAAATGTAGCTATGCTACAAGCAAAGTAAATGTCATTGCCCATCCAGTAGATGAAAAGCTCAGGCAAAGAGGCTTGGCAGCTCAACCAAGCCGATACTTCACCACGATGAGGCCAAATCAGCTTCACAAACGCACTTTGAATACTCAGATAACTAAACACTGGCCATTTCTGAGGTAAGGCTATGTCTTGGGATTCGCTTGGACAAAGATGGCCCAGATTTGCCAGTCTAACACAGAACACAGCTCTTTGCTGGACGCAGATGGCAGAAGGATCAGTAATAATGCCAGAGAAATACAAGTATCCAATAAACATTTGTGTTCAGTATGGGAAGGAAGCGGCTGGCGTGCCGGAGGACACAGGAGTACTTCCCAATCTGTTAGGAACCAAGGAGGCTGCCAAGCATTGATGAGATGCGGACATTGTAAAACAAACTGTGCAGTTTGCACCTATAAGTCTTTAGAGAACTGGCTCATTTTCATCTGAAAAAAAAAAAAATTCTAGGAATACAGGGAACATACAAGAAAAACAGAAGAAAGCTTATAGCATCGGTGCTCAAGAAGGGAAGGACAGTGATCCAGTACCTATAGGTTGTTTAACCTGACATCCTTCCTGGCCAACATAATGCCAGAGCTATTATGGGATTCAATTAATAAAGAACTAAAGGATAAGAATGTAATTACTGCCAAGCAGTGAAGTTTATGGGAAATAGGTCATGTCCAGCAAACCTGATTTCTTTCTTTGATGAGATTAGAAGTTTGATAAAAGTAACATGTAAGAGACTTCCTTTCATAAGGCAGTGGCTTAGTGGGAAACAACCTTCTGAAGAATGGGCTAACTGGGAAGCTAAAGAAAGTAGCACTGCTTGGGAATGATCAGTGAACAGGGGACTTGGAGCAGTCCTCGGCATGAAGCTCAATGCTGTCTTAGTGGTCTGGAGACCAGTACAGGACTGCAGGGCTCATGGGAACCCCCAAAATCTTTGTTTCCACTGTTAAAGGCAGCCCAGTACAGCTCACCCCAATGATTAACTCTGCTCAAAACATTGCCTCCTCGTAGGTTGTGTGCAGTTCCTGGAGCAGCCAACTATGGCCTTTGTCCGACTAAATGAGGCTGTCTTCCTGGAATCTGTCTTGGAGGTCCCGATTCCTGTCAGATTCATCTTTGTGCTGCTGGGACCAAGCCAGGCCAACATGGACTACCATGAAATTGGCCGCTCAATCTCCACCCTCATGTCCGACAAGGTGAGGAGCTGATGGGCGGTGATGCTTGGCACGCTCAAGGGAGCTTCAGTAGCTCCTTAGAAGTCAGTCCTGGGATGAGAGTGCTGAAAGATGCTGTGCAAAGGCCCAGGTGGGGCAGGCAGGCGTGAGCACCTGGGATTTTTAAGAGCAGCCTGCCCCGACCAAGGTAGGATGCTCCAGTACATAGGGAAGAATAGGACAGACACTTGGCTGGGACAGAGAGTGCTAGGCTGAGTGAAGAAAGGGGCTGTATGTAAAAGCAGGAGCAAAAGACTGCCCAAGGTTAGAAGAGTTGTGTTCAGTTGATGTCTCACAAACAGAGTAGGGGAGGCTGAGCGGTGTTTGTGACCATGATGCCTAGCCCAGGCCACACTAGCAAAAAGACCCAGCAATGCCTGGGGACTGTTGTCAGGTGTTTGGATGAAGCTTTCTAGCTGAGTATCCACGCAGAGGAGCACATCCATGCAAGAGGAGAGATGAGGAGTCAGGAAGGTTTTTCTGCCAAGCATGTACACTGCTAGAAGTCCCCCATCTGGTTAGATGACAGGAAAGTGAGGTTCATTATCCTGGTAACGAACTGAAGGCAAAGAAAAGACAATCTGAGCATCTGCCACATATATCCAGGACAGGAGAATCAGAGGTTCACAGTGTCCTCCTGGCTGGTGCCATGTAACTATAGCCGAGTAATGAACCTGCCTGTCCTGCCACCAGTGTACAACTCTCCCTGAATTGAGGACTAAAAGGTCAACTTGGAGCAGGTGGGTTGTGGGCAACAATGGCTCCCAGCTGAAAGATCCCTTCCCAGGAGTTGCACAGGGCTCAGCAGAGGCCGTGTTTTTAGCCAGAAGGTGTGAGGTGCCATATTCCAGGTTCAGCGCTGCGTTTGTGGGCTGATCTCACTCAATTGAGCCTCTGCTCCTCTGTTGCTGGAAGAGGGGAACCAGGTCCCTCAGCCAGGGCTGGCCGTAGCAAGGTTACACAGTGGCTGGCGCCATGAAGAGAATACAGTATCATTTACAGTTTGAAGCTGTGGCTCCAGGGAGTCTGTGTGCTGCAGGGACCTTAGCTGTCTCCTGCCTGGTTTACAGGCTATTCACTTCTTCATCTTCCTCCAGCCCTTTCTCTGCAGGCATGTTCCAGAGGCAATGCAGCACTTCTGCCCGTTTGCCAGCACCTCCCTACCTATCTGCAGTTGTGCTGTACCCTCATGGTCTCCTTGGAGTCCTTCCTCGTCATCTTGCCCTTGCTGTCAGGACCATCTTCCCTTTTCTGCCTGGTTTCCCTTGCATGGCTTCCCTCATGCTGTAGACTCCTATTTTCCCTCCTTCTCCCATGTGGAGACTCCCAAGAGTCTCTTATGCTCCCTGCTCAGGTCCTGGTTCTTGTGCTTTATCTATGGCACTTCAGGGCTCCACCAGCTTCTCCCTCAAAACAAACCCAAGACCAGACTAGAAGGACATCGGTCTATTGCAGAGTCCTAATTTTGAGCTGCAGGGTCCAGGAAAGTCTTTCATCTCTGTGGTGCCTGGCTTCTGGTACATCCCTGAGCTGGGCTCTGAATGAGAGCCCCGCAGGACCAAACAATGTCATGCAGAGCTTGTAAGGAGAAGGATCTTGGCCTGATGCAGCCACAGCGATCTGGTGTGAACAGAGGCATGGGCTGGCCAGGTGTAGCATCTAGCCTAGGGAATGAGAGGCACCAGGCTAGCCAGGAAGCACAGATCTGATTTTGATTTATGGAGAGGTCCCATGAGAGGCACCCTGTGGTCTGGCAGAGCATGCAGCTGGCAGAGATGCTGCATGATCTTGGGCAAGAGCAGTGGGGCTTGGGGGAGAAAAGCAGGAGCAAGGAGGTCACTGGAAAGGATGGATAGGGAAGGGAGGAGAGACATGGGATTACGTGAGGGGCATTGGGTAGAAGGACAGGGAGGAGGGATTCGGGAGTGTGGGTCATGGAGTGGCAGTAGCGAGACAAGTAGTGGGTTAAGGGAGCAGGATGTTACTGTGTGGTCGCAGCAAGCGTTGTGTTTCCAGGCTGTAGGTAGCTGGGTGCAGTCTTGGTCTGAGCCTTCTCCCTCTTTCATTTTCCCTGACCCTCCCAGCACTTCCATGAGGCTGCATACATGGCAGATGACCGTCAAGACCTCCTCAACGCAATCAATGAGTTTTTGGACTGCAGCATTGTCATCCCCCCGTCGGAGGTGGAGGGGAAAGACTTGCTCAAATCCATTGCCACCTTCCAGAAGTTGCTGCTGAGGAAGAGGAAGGAGAGGGAGCAGAAGTCCATGAAGGAGGGGGCTGTCCAGGAAGCCAAAGGTCTCTCCACTCACATTTGGGCAAAAGAGTTTGTGCTTAGTGCCCTGGGTGCCCCAGTGAGCCCTTCCCTCACAGAGCCTGGCAGAGGGGTGAGCGGGGCCTGGCTCCCACCATGGGCAGCGGGGAGGGTGGCAAGGGGAGGCAGGATAGTGGCTGTGGGCAGCTCCGGCAGCTGGAGGCAGTGGGATGTGCAGTCACAGGGGGCCCACCGGGTTAGTGCTGCTGGAGGAAGGTCTTCTCGGGGTATGGGGGAGAGGGACAGCCCAAGGGCGCACTTGCATTCCCCTGCTCAAGCCCTGTCCTCCATGTACCTCCAGAGCTGTGTGAAGTGAAAGCTGAGGAAGAAGAGGAGGAAGCTGAGGACGACCCTTTGAAGCGGACCGGGATATTTTTTGGAGGTCTGGTTCGGGACATAAAGCGCAGGTACCCCAAATACCTCAGTGACATCAGAGACGCCTTGCACAGCCAGTGTCTCGCGGCCGTTCTCTTCATCTACTTTGCTGCTCTCTCTCCTGCCATCACCTTCGGGGGACTCCTAGGTAATGGGCCTGCTTTCTGGTCTGCTCTTTGCACGCTGGGACACTGGCTGTGTCTGTGTGATGCTGTGCTGGGGTGGGCTTCGGTGCTGCTCGCTCGGGGAGAGCAGCAGTGCTGCACCTCGGCTGCTGCCTTGTCCCCTCCCTGCCGCTTGGCCTCTCCAGCCTCGGCTCCCTGGGCTCCCTCTGTGCTCCCTGCCCAACGCAGGGAACCTCTGACTGATGGGACGGGGACCTGCCTCCTCCATCTGGAGCTGTGTCTGCAGCCTGCCTGCCTGCGATGACAGTGCCTGTGTCTGGGCTATAACACTCACCATTATTCTCTTTCCCAGGAGAGAAAACTGAGGGTCTCATGGGGGTCTCCGAGCTGATAATCTCCACCTCGGTTTTAGGGATCCTCTTCTCCCTGCTCGGAGCCCAGCCGCTCCTGGTCATTGGCTTCTCAGGGCCTCTGCTGGTGTTTGAAGAAGCTTTTTACAAGGTACATGTGAGGCAGTGTCCATGTTTGGCACCTGCTCGCTCTGCCCTTGCGCTGGAGAGGGCAGCTGGCATTTCTCAGCTCTCCAAAGGATCTTTGGTAGTGTAGACTCCTTGGGTCTTGCCAGGCTGCCCTCAGCTCGGCTGGGGCTGGCCCTGGCTCTGCTGACCCTTTGCAGGTCACGCCATAGGGACTGCTGCCTCCTGTTGCTGTATCCCATGGGCTGACCCCCTTGAGGTGTGACAGTGGTAACAGCACTCCTCTACCTGCTGACTGTGAGGGGAGCCCCCAGCCCTGTGCTGCAGCCCATCCTGGCACAATGAGCATTTGTAGCTGCATCCTAAAATGCTGGTCCATAATACTTTCTTGTTCTTGGGGCTTCCTTTGAAGACCATTTCACAACTTTTACCTGTGGCTAGGTTTCCTTGTATGGGAACCCAACAATGTTCAGTGTACCATCCATTTGGGATGTCTCACGTACATTACTCCCACCTCTCAGGATGAGCCCAAGGGTATGTGCAGAGATACCCTGGCCAGCCAGGATGGACATGTCTCTTTCTCGAGTAGCATGACCTCTTCGCTGTTAAAAGCATCCACGTCACTGTACTCCCAAGCAGTGGGTCTAATCCTTCTCCTTTTTTCTGACTCCTAGCATGTCTGGGCTTTTAAAGCATGGTTTTTCCTACAGCTAGATTTTCACCTTGGTGTGTCAAGAGTTTGGAGCTGGTGATGCCACTGCACAGTGGGAATTTCTCTGCTCTCCTGTGACCGCACTTCTCACTGACTGCTTTTGCTTTGCCCAGTCATTGTGTACAAAGGTGTACCTCTGGGTGTGTGGTACTGTGTGAGGGCACTGTCTGTAGTGGTGCCGAGGAAGGCTGCAAAGGGAGGGATGTGATTTGTGTGGGAAGCGGCTGGTGTTGCTGTGTGTGGATGAGCAGAGGCAGTGGAGATGGTCTTGTCTGTGGTGACAGCCTGGGGGCTTTTCATCACGCCATACAACTGTGTGTGTATGCAGGGTGCCGTCTGGGATCATGCCCCAGCTAACGTAGCCTTTATGAAGTGGGACATAGAAGGCTGCTCAGGCTCTCCTTCGTGGGGAACAGGCTTGTGCTGTTCAGTGCATGGAGCAGTGGAGAGCTGTGTTTGAGTAACGGCACCTCCATATGGGTGGGATGGGGAGCATCAGGCAGGGGATGGTTTCAGCAGAGAGTGAAGGAGATACTGTTACAAAGACTGGAGCGGTGAACACCTGCTTGGTGTGAGCTGGCTGGTGTTAATGCAAACTCTGCAACTTTACCTGTGACTCCAGTCCTGAATTCACTATCTCTGTGCTGGATGCCCGAGCAGATGTAGATGCTTTTTTCCAGGAGAGTCTTTGATCTTAATGGGGAGCAGATGCAGCAGGCAGCCTGAGGAGCCATGAATAACTCCTGCCCCTTTCCATTTCAGTTCTGCCAGACACAAGGCATTGAATATCTGACAGGCAGAGTGTGGATTGGTTTGTGGCTCATCGTCTTCATCTTCATTATTGTGGCAGCTGAGGGAAGCTTCTTGGTGCGCTACATCTCGCCCTTCACCCAGGAGATCTTTGCTTTCCTCATCTCTCTCATCTTTATCTACGAGACCTTCTACAAACTGTACAAGGTGAACCTTCCCCAGGGAGATGGGCTGCTGCATCTCTCGATCCCCCAGGAACCTGCTACTTTAGCGTACAGGAGGCAGGGGAGCAGGGCCAGCTCAGCCACAGCTTTCCTAGGTGTTCTGCAGAGCAGTTCTTTGCTGGCCTCTCATGCCCCAGCCCAGCCGGCCCCTGTGCCACCACAGAGGCTGGCAGGATGAGCCCTAACATCTGTCTCCCCTTCTCTTCCTGCAGGAGGCATTAAAGAGGGGCCACTTTTCTCTCCCCAGCCCTCTCCAGCTGGGTAGGTTGCGAGGCGAGGTGATGGATGCTGGGGTTGTCCGCGCCCACCATCTACCGCCCTCACCTCTCCACAGAGCAGGACACCTCCGCTTCCCCCTGCCCCCAGTAGTGACAGTGCCCCCTGCCCCTCCTTGCGGTGACAGTGCCCGCTGCTTCTCTCACCTGCCCAGGTGTTTGCAGAACATCCTCTGCTGAAGTTCTACCCACCAGATGTGCAGAGCGGCCTGAATGCCAGCATGCTCCCCGCGGATGCAATGTCGCTGGGAATCAGGATGCAGCCCAACACTGCTCTCCTCTCCCTCATCCTCATGCTAGGCACCTTCTTCATTGCCTTCTTTATGCGCAAGTTCAAGAACAGCCGTTTCTTAGGAGGAAAGGTGAGAAGTTTGTGGGACCCAGATGTTAAGAACAAGGGCTGTGCCAAACAAATAATGCTTCTTGCTTCAGACCTTTGTTCTCCAGAGTATTTGGACCATCCCCCAAAGAAACACCAGCAATCCCTTAAATACCATGCAGAAGGGATGGTAGCCTGGCCTAGGCGGCAGACCAGAGCTGGCTGTTGATGATGGTATCTGCACTGTCCTGCTCCCATGAGCTTTGCTGGAAAGAGAGGACCCTCTGGACCAGAGGACTGTCTGAGTCCAGAGGACTCTCTGGACCTTGAGAAAGCTCCTTTGGCTGGATACAAGCCTGTTAAGCTAGAATGTAGGAGGAAAAGCTTACAACTTGTTGCCTTTGGACAGCTCTCTACATGCAGGGCATCTGTGTAATAGCTGGAGCACCATCCAAATAGGCCAGTAGGAGCAATTAGCCAGTCACTTAAGAGTGGCTGGAGGACTGTGTGTTATTTGGACAGTGGGATGCACAGCCCCATGGGTCAAGGCTGGGTTCCCTTGCCCTGCTCATCAGCAGTGCTCAGGTTTGCCGTGGTGCTTGGCCCCATCTGGGGCTTTGCTTTGCCGCAGGCTCCGTGTAGTAGGGTGGGTGCACAGAGCTGGCCCATTCCCTTTGCCAGCGAGTGTGTTTTTTCTGCAGGCTCGGCGGATCATTGGAGACTTCGGGATCCCTATCTCCATCCTGGTCATGGTGCTGGTGGATTACACCATCACTGACACATACACACAGGTAGGTGCCAGCGCTGCCCTCAGAGCCCCTCCTGCAGCCCAGCAGCGGTCTCTGTGGCACCGTGGCCTGCTCTTGTGCAATGGGGGATTTGTATTTCCTGCCTCTTTAGTCATAACAGCACAAAGCAAACAGAGACACTCCCCTCATCCTTACTCCCACGCTGAAGGGAAGCTCCAAGGGTCTTGCTGAGACTGAAACCAGAGCTACAGAGACTTGAGTGCCCTGGTATCCCTCTGGTATTCCAGCTGTTAGTAGGGGAGGCTTTAGTGTTTTATTTAGAATCTAAATAAATAATAATAAAATAAAAAAATAAAATAAAAAATATAAAAATATATTAAAATAAAATTAAAATATTTTTATAGATTCAGAGAGATTCAGTGCAGTTAATTCCTTGTTTGTAACTCTAAAAACTTGCAGTCAATCAACAAGATATAAACTGGTTATGCACACTGAAGAGGGTGGCATAGAGTGGTTTCAGTGGGGTAGTTGTCATGGTTTAGTACTTAACATATTTATACTCTCCTTGATCATAGGCTACTAAATATTTTGATCTCTATCTCAAACACAATGATCTCTTTCCCAGTTTATGCACAAACTTAAATGTTATCAAACAAACCCATCTCACAGGTTTCCTTTTTTTTTCCTCCCTTTTTAGTAGATGTGTAGTTATATCATTTTGTTATGGTATTTTTTCCAACTAACATCAGGGAGAGGGTGAAAGGTAGTTTCTGTTCAGCAAACTTTTTGTCAAGACAGCCCAATGCTTAACAGAATCCAAATGCATTTTTATTCATTTAAATTTCAATGAAAAATCTGGTTTTATCAGACATTAGTAAAATCATGCTCTTTGTTACATTCTTTTCATACCCTTCTACAATTAATATCAAAAGCATTATCGTTTCAGTATTAAGTCAGCATATGTACAAAGCTTTCCGAGAAAATGGTAGTTAGTTACACAGCTTAGCTCAAGTACAAGCATTCCAGGAATATTATTCATACTTACGCTGATTAACATAAATGCAAATCATAAATTCTTCCTGCAGTGCTCACACAGGCAGATAGCAAGAACTGCTGTAGAGCAGCGCAGAGCTGAAAGTTCAAATGCTGGTGAACACAGGGTCAAGGCAATGTACAGCTAGGAGTCTGTGTGGTCTCTGATGGGAGCACAAACATGTATTCCCTCTGAACATGATCAGGGTGAGGTCATTTTGAGAGAATGTGACCACTTTTGGGGTCCACACTGCAAAAACAATACTGAAAAATGTCTCAGAAAAGGCTTGGAAAGTCTGGAAAGCCACCTCAGAGAAGGGTAGGCAGTTCAGGACACTTGATTTGTCCAAGCAGAGGTCAAGGAGCATTTTAACCATGGTCTGCAAGCACTGACATGGGGGTGAGGTTCCTGAAAGAAGGTATTTCTTTGGTCTCTTGGACAAAAAACAAGGGAATTCCAATAGCTGAAAGGAAATGAGACAGGCCCATGTTAGGGGACATGGGATTTTTGGCACTGAAGGGGATTATCCATGAGAAAGTCCTGCTCGGGTCAGGGTGGCTGTCCCATCATCTGAGGCGTTCAGACCAGGGAGACCAGGAGGATCAAGCAAGGCTAGTCCTGTGTGAGGCTGTGGGCACGTGCGTATTGATGAGTAACTGCTGGATTTTGTGGCTACACCACCAGAAGCTGAATGTCCCCTCTGGCCTGTCGGTCACATCTCCTCACAAGCGTGGCTGGTTCATTCACCCCATGGGCAGCAGTGGGACCTTTCCGATGTGGATGATGTTTGCCTCTGCCATCCCTGCCCTCCTGGTCTTCATTCTTATATTCATGGAGACACAGATCACTACGTGAGTACCTCCCCTGCCAACTCCAACCACCACTAACCCCTGGGCAGGCAAGGCTGGGACGGGTGCTGGTGCCATTCATGTGGAGATGCGCCTGGCATCCCAGCAGGACAGCAAGGGCAGGATCCTGGTCATTTCAGACTGTACCTTCTTGGGTTCTCCCATCGTCTCTTGGCTCCCCTCCTGGCATACAGTGTGGTGGAGACCTGCCTCAGCCCAGCACAAGAGGAAACCTCTAACCTGAGGTTGACAGCCACTGCCCCTCTCCTCAGCCATCTCCTTGTCCCCATGTCTGCTCTCTCCAGGGAGTGAACGTTGTCCCCAGCCACAGTGCTGTCCCTGGGCACTAGGCTGGGCCTGGCACTGACCTGGAATCTTTTTTCCTTCCAGGCTGATTGTGAGCAAGAAGGAGAGGAAGCTGCTGAAAGGCTCTGGCTTCCACCTGGACCTGCTGCTCATTGGCACTATGGGGGGGCTTTGTGCGCTCTTCGGGCTGCCCTGGCTGACCGCGGCGACAGTGCGCTCCGTCACCCACGTCAATGCCCTGACGGTCATGAGCAAGGCCATCGCACCAGGAGAGAAGCCCAAGATTGAGGAGGTGAAGGAGCAGCGTGTGACCGGAGTGCTTATTGCTGCCCTCGTTGGTGAGCCTCTGCTCGGGTGAAGGAGTGAGGGGGGAGGTCAGGGCTGACCACTTGAATCTCCTGGCAGTGTCCCTGCCCCACGGCCCAGCCTGCACTCTGCCTGCTAGCTGCAGGACTGCCCCCACCTGCACTCAGCTCTCCTCTGGCAGCCTTCAGTACCCCCCCATGGTCAGTCCACCTTTGCAAACCTTCCAGCTAGACCCCTCTTGAGCTTCCTTTCCCTTGCACCCCAGGACAGACAGAGAGGAGGGGGGAGAGGGACAGAGGCCGAGGTGCCTTGCAGAGGGGCTGGCGTGGGATACACCATGCCCTGAGCTCTGTCTGTGCAGGTCTGTCTATTGTGATGGGGAACATGCTGCGGCAGATCCCGCTGGCTGTGCTCTTCGGCATCTTCCTCTACATGGGGGTTACGTCGCTTACTGGCATCCAGCTCTACGAGCGGCTGCTCCTGATCTTCATGCCATCCAAGCACCACCCTGACCACATCTATGTTGTCAAGGTGAGGAAGGCAGGTTGTGGGGAACCAGGTAATGAGGAGCAGAGGAAGAAGAGGCAGGTGAGGGGAGATGGTGCTTTGCTAGGATGACGCTTGGCTTGGTGACCTGCCCTTGGCTGCAAGTTTGTGCCGAGAAGTAAGTGCAAGCCATGCACAGAGATGATACAACGCTAGGATAGCATGCTGATAGGCTGCATACAGGAGTGAAATGCCAGGATATAGTATGGATGGACTATAGTTGATAGGAGTCATGCATTGCTTGAGTGGGTGTAGGGAGACTGCACTGCCAGGTGGGTATGCTGCTAGGTTGCACAGAGGCTGATGTGTTACGGAGTTCTGCATTGCTGTAGAGTACAGGCAGGTAGAGCATGCAGCAGTGTTGTGTTACTGTACTATGCTATGCAGAAGGATTATGTTTTGCCAGTTGGGTCTTCGTTAATCTGTGTGGAAGGATAATGTGTTCTTAGACTGGATTTACCTCCCTAGGTGAAGACCTGGAGAATGAATCTCTTCACCTGCATTCAACTGGCCTGCATTGTGCTGCTCTGGGTGGTGAAATCTACGGTGGCATCCCTGGCCTTCCCCTTTGTCCTGATCATGACAGTGCCATTGCGACGCTTCGTGCTGCCCCGCTTCTTCCATGACAGGGAGCTCAAAGCGGTAAGCAGATAACTGTCCTCACAGTCTAGCTTGCAACACTGGGGTGAGGTTGAGGAAATTTGGCAGACTGAAAGGCTGGGAGATCCTGGGCTGGCAAAGCCTTGGCTTTCCCTGCTGTTGTCTGGGGATCTTTGTTCAACAGCAGTAGGTGGGTGGATGGCTTCCTCAAAGCTTGTAGCCCTGGGAGTGCAGTGTGGGATGGATGGGCACCCTAGGGCAAGGAGACAGAGGATTCTACGATGCAGAGGCCTGGAATAAGGGTTTTCTTTTCCATCCTCCTCCCCATTTGTGGCTCATTCATCAAGAGACACCCCATTTCCCCACTGAGACAGCAGCAAGGGCAGCACAGCAGCACAACAGAACCTGTGGCTGCTTGGCATAGGAGCATTTAACCACAGTGCTAGGGTGCTGGCAGTTCCTCGACTGCTGGCAGCTCCTCTGCTGCTGCCGACATCCTGAGCTCCTGTTGGAAAGCAACCTGGAGCAGCACCCAGAAGAGGGTGCTGCCAGCAGGGGGGGAGGGAGGAACTGCTGTGCTCAACCAAAGCCCCAGTGATGGGGACTGTCAAACAAGAACACTTACAGGAAAGGGCATCAGTCTGGTGACACATGGATGGGCATGAGGGGCAAAAAAAGGAGCCCATTGGCAGGGGAATGAGCAAGAGCTTTGCTTCCAAGTGCAGCCCAGCTGCCTGGCTTGCTGTGCGCTGATCCCTCTATGCCAGGCTTGACCCCATGCTGGGGGTGGCTGTGGCCTTCAGAGCCTGGTCTCTGCCTCTCCCCAGTTGGACTCGGAGGATGCGGAGCCGAACTTTGATGAGGATGGCCGGGACGAGTACAACGAGCTACACATGCCTGTGTGAGCTGGGAGCTGCCCTCCCCGCTCATGGGACAGGCCGCTTGCACCTGCTCATCCCTCCCAAGGACTAACTGGAGACTTGACGTGAGTCACGCAATCTCTTGCCTGGACCAACGAATGGCTGTTCCATAGCCCCGCAGGAGGCAGCCCCGGCTCCTGCTGCCCCATCGCTCGCTCAGCAGAGGCTGTGAGTCTCTCTCCTCTTGGACCTGGTGGGCTGAGAGATGCCTCTCACATCCTGAAGCTGCGTGGGTCCTGAGTGTCCGTGGGTCAGGGGTCTGCCCTCTCCCTGCTGGAGGAAGCCTGTGCCTGGTCTCCAGGTGGTGAAGGGGAGCCATGCCAGCTGGTGCCACTGTGTCCCCCTCCGCTACCATGAAGCTTGGGTGTCTCAGCACCATGTGCCACCGAGCAGTCACAGGGACGGGCTGTATGCTGCCTGCGGACGGCCAGTGGGCTTCTTCCAGGCCAGCAGCCTCCTTGCTCAGCTGGTGGATGCCTTGCTCCTGCTCCCTCTGGCCCCTTCCAGGAGTGCTCACGCTGGGCCTGTGCCACAGCCCCTGGCCCAGTCCTCCAGACCATCATCTGTCCAGTCACCCTCCCACAGGACTGTTTTCAGCTCTTGCTTGGCATAGGGGAGGCTGTTTGCTTTGTCCCAATTTTCCCAACCCTCTTCCAAAAGCAAAACTGCACAGGGAGGGGAGGCTGGGGACAAGCAGGTATCCTGAAGCCTCGAGTGCCTGCCCTCTTGCAGAGACTAAGAGGAGTCCTGTGCCATTCTGCACCTCCACAATGGTTGCAGGGGTAAAAACTCATCACAGGGCTGTATCCCAGTTCCGGATCCCCAGGTCCCTGTCCCTGAGAACAAACCATATTTAAGAAACTGTATGAGAGATGTGGTGCTGGAGCACAAAACAGTCCTTTGGGTCCCCTCCCCTTCCCTGTGCAGTGATCCACTGGGTCTGGCTCCCTGCAGCCCTACAAGGAAGTCACTGAGACTCCCCAGCCCCAATTCTGCCATACCAGCGTGACCTTTCACGTCCAGGGGTGCCCTCCAGGTGGGAAGGAGCAGCATTCAGCGTGCCCAGCACTCGGCCCCCGTCACCTCTGGGCAGCTCCGAACACCTTTCTGCCTGGCAGGGCTGTCCGCTGGGGTGTCCCCAGGCTGGCAGCCCCCCATTCAGAGCTGCCTCAGAAACTGCTGACAGTGCCCTTGCTGCCCATGGCAGCTCTGAGGGCAGTGCCAGAGGAGACGGGCACCCCAGCTTCTCCCTGATGGTCAGAGCTGGAGCGGCCTTGTGGAGGAGGCTGGGATGCTCACTTCACCATTGGATTTGGGACAGGCTGCTGCCCCGGTTCCCACTTATCAGCCTGACTCCTGCGAGAGATGGTGGGTGCTTCATTACTGGGAGGGCCCGACGCCTTCCCCAGGAGGCTGCAGAAATATCCCACCAGAGAAAGAAACCTCCCCCCGTGGCAGGTTCCTGCCCCACAGCCTGGCCCCCTCCGCAGGGCCCGGGGTGGAGAGACAAGTGTCTCTGTGTGTCTGTGGCCGTGTGTGTCCTGTCCTCCCCATGTAGTGTAGGAGGCCTGTTGTCGCTGTGCATTGTGACTCCTCTGACTGTAGTGGAAACAGCTACACCAATAAACTCTTCACAGGAACCACGTCTGGCTCTCCGCTTTTGTTTATTAATTGGCAATAAATTAGATTAATTTAAGTTCCCCAGCACAAAACTGTTTCTTGCTCACAGCAGCAGCCAGTGAGGGAGCAAGCCCCGGCTGGACTGGGGACTGTCACCGTGTCACCTACTACCAGCACAGAGGTGGGCTCTCCACCACCATCACCAAGCAGGCTGGTTACTGTGGGCCCAGCTGGAGCCCCCATGCTGGCTGCTGAAAACAGGAGGCCGAGCCCCATATTTAACCAGAAACACGTACTCATGCCTGCTTGCATCCATACACGTGCGCATGAGTGTGCCTGCGTGCTCAGCAGCACGTGGTGCCCATCTCTTTACCCAGCCTGTAGCCATATGCCAAACAGCAGGGCCATGTGCCGAGCACGGAGGAAACATCTCATTAAACACATGTTCCCTCCATGCTTTCTTCACAGGCAGGACCCAAGCCAGGTCCCCCTGCGCTGCTGGCTGCCCACAGCCCGCATGGTGATGGGTTCGATGTCCTCCAGTCATGCTCTCCTGGGTGCTGCTGCTGGGAGTAGGTGGTGGTCCTACCTCCTGTGGTCAGGGTCGCTGGCTGCTCCTGGGGCTGGCTGCTGCCATGGGGCATGTGGCAGAGGGCTAAGCCTGCCCGGGCGTGGGGGTGGTGGCTGTCTCGCTTCTGAGGTGGGCCTGTTGTGGGGTGGGCAGTGCCTGGCCTTGCAGCATCCTCTCCAGGTCCTGGCAGCGCTGCTGAACCTGTGGGAGAGGAGGCGACGTGGGTGGCCGGCTCCTGAGCATCCAGGTGGGCTGGATGGAAGTATCCACGAATGTTTCCCGCAGGCTGCTCCGCCACATTAGGAAACACTCCCTCTCCCATTCTCCACTCCACAGCTCTCCTTCCTCACACCTGAATGCCCAGGGCTGCCCAGCAGGCCATCAGTTTGGACTGGAGAGGTTATGGCTCTACCCAGTCCCACCTGGATGTCCAACCCTTTCCATGCAGCTCCCCTGCCCACAGCAGTGCCCCCACTCTCACCCTGGGACGCAGGGCAGGGAGCGCAAGCAGAGCCAGCGTGCTCCCCTTACCGCATCGATCCTCCGGATGAGGATGGGTCTGACCTCCAGCTCCAACAGCCAGTCGGCCTTCAGGATGCTGTGGTGGTACTCCTCCAGCTCCAGGCTCTTCTGCAGCTCCTCGGCCAGGGCAGCCTGGCGCCAGTGACCTCCCGCACCCGTACCTGGGCTCTGCTGGGGCCCAGCCAGTTCCGTCCCCTCGCCCCACTGCTGCAGGCGCAGGACGCGGATGCGCCGGGCGACGTGACGGACCTGGGTGCGCAGGGCGGCCGCCCGCTCCCCACGGTGCAGCAGGGCCAGCAGCTCCTCCCGGCTCTCCCGCAGCCGGGCTCGCAGCACCCCAACGCTGCCGCCTGCGCCCAAGGGCTGCAGCGGGACCAAGAGGTCAGGCAAGCCCAGGTGAGAGCCGGGCTGCTGCAGGGTCCTGCCATGTGGTGGGGGCTGCAGAGTGTTGGGAGCCAGCCCTGCTCTGCCCCACACTGGTGGCTGCTGTGGCATTGATGGTGATGGTGGCAGGGAGAGGCTGTACCTGCTGCGGTGGAGACGGACCCATTGCTGGGCGAGATCTGCTGTGGCCAAGCTCTGGTGAAAGACATCAGGGACCAGACGCAAGACCTTCACAAAGGGCCCCACATCGGCAAAGCCACGCAGGTCACGCAGGCTCCGGGGGCTGAAGACCCGCTCGCTGAGGGGCCCGCCCTGCAGCAGCAGCCCCCAGTTACGCCGGTGGGTGAAAAGCTGTGCAGCCAGGCGTGGGATGGATGTCGGGAGGGACCGCCGGGTGAGGTGGGCAGCCGGCTCCTCGTGCATATACAAGTTCTCGCAGAGTGGGACCACCACCCTGGTGTCGAACCTCTCCTTCAGCACGCTCAGGTGCTGCAGGTAGGAGGCCAGCCAGCCCACGTAGCTGGCCACATCGTGGCTGTCTGAGCCAGGCCAGTGCTGGGCAAGCCTCTGCAGGTGCTGCCAGCTCTCCACCTCCCCCGAGGGGCTCTGCGGCAGCACCAGCAGCAGCACATGGTAGAGGCTGCGCAGGTCGAAGCCCTGCTGGCACTGCTGCACGTGCCTCACGAAGGCGCTGATCTCCCCTTCGAGGGCAGAGTAGAGGGCCTCCATGAGCAGCCACGGTGATGGAGAGGAGGCAGCCAGGATCGCAGCTCACCCACACGATCCTGGGCCCTGGATGCGCTGGAAAACACACTGCACCAGGATGCGATGCACGGGCCCGTGCAGGCAGGATTACTGCGGGGGCTCTGGTTTGGGTCACGCGCGTAGGCTCATCCAGCAGACGGTGCTACCAAAGGCTGGCATGCTGCTTCAAAGGATGGGACATCTGGCCAGTTTGGATGAGTCGGTCCTGGCTGCTCTGCTGGAGAGGAGACAACGGGTGGGTGGGGAGGAGGGCAACAGGGATGGGCTGGGGTGGGAGGAGTGAGGGAGCTGCAAGGGGTGAGGTCAGTGGGGTATCCCCACTTTTGTGGGACCAGAGGAGAGAGGGGCCGCTGGGTACTGCCACACTAGGGGCATGCTGCACCACAAAATGCCAGTCCAGTGCTGGGAGAGGAGCGAAGAGGCTGCCTGCAGCCCCAGGGGATGCTGCTGTGGGTGGGGGGAGAAAACTCTGGGTGGTCCCAGCCCTCCAGCTGCCCGGGGGATGCTTTGGGATGGGGTGAGTGTCCTCCCGCTCCCTGAAATGGGTCTCGGTCGTGCCAGACCAGGACTGCGCTCCGACCAGCAGTTTCTCCCACCTCTTTGCTGGTAGAGAAGAGGTTTAGCTTTACAAAAGTAAGCAGCCACCCTTGCCTGTCTGGAGAACTAAAAATAGGAGGTCTGTTAAACTATCAACTGCATTATTTTAAACCATTGTGTGTTTAGGCAAACTATTTGGGTTTCTGTTTCTGCCACCCGGGTTCAAGTACACTCAAGCTATCTTCTCCAGCTATTTTTGTTCTCTGCAGCCAGGAGGGGCTGGCACATCTCTGTTGTGAGATACCACTGGCAACCATCCACATGGCTGTATGGCTGGGAAGTTACGGAAATTGCTGGCTAAGACCATCCCCACAACAAAACTGGGAACCAGCGCCACCGGCAAATTTTCCCCTTTTTCCTGTATATCTGGAAGTCCTTGCCTGGGCTTTGGTGTCTGCTTTTCAGGCACTCAAACTTCATTAAAATAAATTAAAAAATCCTTTTTCCTCTTCCCTGTGAGGAGGGGTTTGTGAGCCCTGCACCTGGGGGGGGGGGGCAGGTAAAAATGGCAGGAGGTGGCAGCACGGCATGTTCCTCACACTGCGGGCTGGCAGGAGCGAGAGCAGCTTTGGTTGCATTCACCTTCCCCAACAAGCGTCTGCAAGTGGGTTTGTTTAAATGCGAGTTGCACCGATTTGGGGAGAGCAGAGCTGATGCTGAGTGGGACGATGCCCGCGCGTGAAGCCCCAGAGACCAGCTAAAGAGCAGCCCCAGCTCACGGGCGCCAGGGTCCGGCTTGCTGTTGCAGATGCTGAGGACTGCCAGCAAGTACTGCCGAGCACTGGTGACCCCGCACATCCCTGCCGTGGCTCCAGCCCCACGCTCTCTGCCCGCTTCTGCCCTCCATCCACCTCCCCTCTGTGTCACTGGAAAGAAGGGACTCACCAGCCCCAGGAGAGGCACCGGGGAGAGGAGAAAGGGCTGATCTGGGCCCTGCTGCCTGCCAGGGGAGGAACCTGCCCTCCTCGGGCACGGACACAAACCTTCCTCCCCATGGGAACGGCAGGTTCAGACGTGTCCCTCGAGCCGGAGCCAGCTTTTCCCGGAGCCGGTTGCCAGCCCCACGGGCATTGCCATGGAGCTACAGGGCAGAGATGCAGCTCCCTCCAGTCCCTCTCCCTCGCACAGGTCTCCTTGCAAAGGACACTTCTCTCACAAGGATATCTGAATCCTGGGCACGGGCTTGGTTAGCACGTTTCTTCGATACAAGTGAGTACTCCTGGGCACGGCCCTGAATTTGTCCCAAAGGCTTGTCTGGCCTTGGCAAGAGAGAGGCTCCTTAATTTGGGCAGTTTGCTGCCTGCCTCCTGCCTTGTGCCCCTGACCTGTCCCTCCCAGAGTATCGTCCTTGCAGGGCTCTTCAGTGCTCCAGCTCTCTGAGGTGCCTGTGCTGGGGCTGCTCCCCAAAGGGACTCTTAGGAGAAGTAAATTGTCTCGAGAGAGAGTCAGAACGGGAAATGGGAGCAAATCCTCTGTTAGAAACCTCTGACAGGGACAGCATCCCTGGAACAGCGGTCTGACCCCAACAGTTCCCCTTCCACCTCCACTTGGCTGCCCACGGGAGCGGGACCCTTGACCACGTTGTTTCAACCTGCTCAGCGAGCAAGTCCTGCCTGCTCAGTGAGCTGGCCGGGGCTGTGCCCAGCCCTCCTGCCTGGTGCCAGGACCCTGTGGGGAGGGAGCCAGGGGCACCCAGCTGGGAGCGATTCAGTGAGGACAGCGCTGGGACACTTCTCCTGTGCCTGCGCAAGGTTCCTCTGTCCGGGTGCACTCTTTTGGCAGGGGTGCACCTACCACAAGCTGCTGTGTCTTGCTGTGCAGAGATGGCTCACATGAGCTCCCCTGCAGAGAAGGGCCACGCTGCTGTAAGGTCAGGACGGGGAAGGCTCAGCCTGAGCTCTGAAACGTGGCTGCCGAAGCTTCTTCCCCGCAGGGAGCAGTAGGGAGGTGGGCTGGCACCCGTGGGTGTCCTGCCTCGCTCAGAGGGGGCCATACAGGAGCCGGAGCAAGAAGTGTTAAGCACCAGTGCTGCACAGCATCCCCCACCACTCCTGCCACGTTGTTTTGTGACATCCTGGGCCACGGGCTGCCAGATGTGACCTTGCCGCTGAGCAGGACAGAAGGGTAATCCTCCTCTTGTGCCTTCTGCCGAGAGGGGGGACCTTGTGGTCTCTGCTGCAGGAACCCAGCTGGATGATTGCCTTCATCTATCAGCCCAGTGTCCCTGGAGGATGTTCCCCCCTCCAGTACACAGGGTACAGCAACGTCACTGGGAGTAGAAAAGGCTGGGGAGCAGCCAGCTCCTGCTGTGACAGGCTCTTGTCCTCAGCAAGGACAGATGGCCAGATGCTGGGGCCAGTTCCTGGTGCTCTGAACTGGGGCTGCACTCACTTTTCAGGTCTGAAACAGACCTCAAAACCGGGCGCTCTGGCAGACAGGAGGTGTTTGCAGAGCCTCGCCTGCTCCCTGGGTTTGCTAACCCAGTAGCCCAGCATTGCAGGTTGCCTCCTGGGGACTTATAAGGGACACGTGCACCAAAACAGGGCAGGGATTGGCATTGGTTTGGCTGCAGGTGCACAGCAAGGAGAAGAGCTCTCCCTTTAGCACAGAAATGATTTTGCAGGCTGAAGCTGCACAGGCGAGATCAGGAAGAGGAAACGTCCTGGGCTTCAGCTACCAGCACCCGTCAGCAGACCTTGGCCACGGCCAGGAGTAATGATATGACACCATTTAACCTCCTCGCTTGCTTGCCTGGGTTTATTGTGCAGCCAGAGACAAAGACGGAGAGCTACCCGTGCCTGGTAAAACAGCCCAGTCTGGGAAATGGCTGCACCACAGCTGGCTGACACACTTTCTACAGCATGAATCCTGCAGTAATGGTATCTGTGAGCAAAGCCCTGCTTATACACTCAGTTGAGCAGAATCCGCAAGGCTGTTTGTAACAGAGCCATCCCTGACCTCCACAGCATCACGCCATTAATAGCAAGGCTTGGTCTGGGTCAAACAAAAGCAGGGCAGGCTTAATAGGAGAGGAAATTAGGTGGATGCGCTTGGCTGGCCTCATCCCCACATGTTCCTACTGTAATTATAGCCTTGTGCAGCTCAGCTCTCTTACTCAGCGATCTCGCCGCCGGGACTGCATTTCTCATGACCAAGGTGTAAAAGCCGCACACGGATATGTTTGGGCCCCAAGCAAACCTGCAGCAGCACGAAGGGAGCAGTGGCAGAGAAGATCCGCTTGTCACTGCCAGGAACTGGACTTGTGGCCAGGGATGTGGCAAGGGAAGGGAGGGAAGGGTTGGGCTGGGGGAACAAGACCAGGACCCCTCTCTGCAGAGAAAGCTGGAGATACCTGATTGTGAGTTTGGTCCATCCAGCATGGCCTAGTGCAGATGGGGCTGGTAGAAAGTCACAGCTAGCGCTGGCCCCAGTGACCCAGCTCCAGAGGATGCTTCAGAGGCCGAGGGGTGGCACACAGTGACAGTGGGGTGGATGTTCCCAGCATCCACCCTCTGGGCCCATCTGGTCCAGCTCTCTGCTCTTGTGCTCAGGCTGAAAATGAAGAAGACATCCTGTTTTCCTGACCTACAGAGAAAGGGCAGCCCTGGAGGGCGTTCCTGCACCTGGATGGGATAAAAAGCTTTTCCCACTGCGGTCAGACCAAGCAGGGGTGCAGCCACCCTTGGCCTGGGCTCTGTAGTGTGCAAAGGCAGCGCTCTGTGTTGCAGTGAGACGGGCTCGCTGCTGGTGGTGGCTGAGGTGAGATGGGAGCCAGTGGGGTGCTCAGGACAGATAAACACCCCCCACCCTGCATAGTCCCCCCTTGCAAGGAGGGCTCCCCCTCACGCTCCCGCTCTCCGGAGGAGCAGGTGCCGCAGTGCTTGGTGTGACCCTGTGAAAGCCTCTCCAGGCGGCCTTAATCACATTCCTCTGGAGCAGGGACACATCTGGTACAAACATGATCCTGTCCCCAAGGAGCCTGGGCTAATTCCTGCCTCAGAGCCCCAAAGCAGCCCCAGGCAGGGAGAGCTTTGGCGTGGCTTTGATTGCCACCATCCTCAACTTGCAGGGGACAGAGCTGGCTTGCGAGCAGCGGAGCAGGAGGAGAGGTCCACAGCTTCGTGCTGAGCACTGGCAGTCCGAGCCTGAGCTGGCTTGGGTGGACCCTGCCTGGGTCTGAGCCGTGGCTGAGC
This sequence comes from Haliaeetus albicilla, assembly GCF_947461875.1. Classification (NCBI taxonomy): domain Eukaryota; kingdom Metazoa; phylum Chordata; class Aves; order Accipitriformes; family Accipitridae; genus Haliaeetus; species Haliaeetus albicilla. The sequence goes on from NC_091486.1 coordinate 19,089,465, forward strand.
TCCTCGCAGGCTGGGAATGGGAGAAGGGAGGAACTGCCCTTTTCACGAGTGGATTTTTAAGTTGATTTCAAGCAATTGTGAAACTGGAGCAGGGAGGGGGCCAGACCTGTGGGGTCAGCGCGTGCCCTGCTATGCGTCCCCTTTCCCTTGCAAGCATGCAGCCTGCGTCAGGAGAGCACCTCAGTGTCTGGTGCTCTGCCAGGGTCAGGCCACTCCTGCAAGGGGACACACTTCATTTTTGGCCGCTGCTTCTCCGTAGTTCTCCCCTTTTGGAGAACTGTCTCCTGGCTGTCCTGTGCTTTGGGCAAGGGGGGATTTGGTGGCCCTGGCAAAGCAGCAGGGTCTGGTGGCGGGGGCTGCAATGGTGGCAATGCACAGCAGAGCACGGGTGCCCTCCTCCTGCATCTGTGCCTCCCTGTGCCGCCGGCTGGGTCCAAGGTATCCTGCCTCAGCCGCCGGCTCTCCTGAGTGAGATCATCCCAGTGATGACAGCGGAGGAGTCCAGTTCCTCACCCTACGAGCATGGCTCCGATGAGCCATTGGGGAGGTGGCACCGTGGCCGACGTGTCACAGCTCTTTCCCTCGCAGGCGATGGGAGAGCAAGCCTGGCAGATGCTCGCTGCCCGCGGCGGGGGCATGCTGGCCTGCCCGCCTCCCGGACGTGTGCCAGACCCGTGGCAGAGGAGGAAATTAGGATATTGCCTGCTGTCCAGGAGGAATTCCTGCCTCGGCTTGTTCCTGCCAGTCTTTCACCGACCTTCCCCCGGTGTGGAAAGCCCAGCAGGAAGCTGACTCACTGTCTGCTGCCGCCACGGCTGGGTGCGGGGCCCTGCTGCCTGCAGCACCGGAGGGCTGCTCCTTTCATGGATGAAGGAATAGCTCATCGCCCAGACCGCCGTGACACCCTGGTTTCTGTGCCATCTGCAGCTGGGCTGGCGGGAGGGCTGGGAGCTCGCTGGATTGCCGGCATCATTGCTGAACACGTGGGCAGCGCTGCTGCACCAGGCTCAGGGCGGGAGGCAGCCTTGAGGCGGGGAGGGGAGGTGATGGGCTGGAGAGGGGTCCCAAGGCTTGTCCTGGGCAGTGGGGTCCATGCCAGCCCCGGTTGACTGCTTTGTGTTCGTCGCATTGCTGATGTGGCAGCCAGCCCCGGAGCTGGTGGGGTGCAGAGGTGAGGAGCCAGACACGTGGTGGTGGCAGCATCCAGGCAGCCAGCGATGGCAAGTCAGCACTCGCCTGCTTACCAAAGCTCTGTGAAGAAGCAGATGGTGGTAGCCACCCCTTCCTGTTGAGCAGCACCTAAATAGATTTAGGTGACAGTTCAGACATCCCTGTTTCCAGCTGGGCTGTATGAATGTGGGACTAGCGATTTAATCCTGTAACAGAAAGGAGCAAATACCAGGCATGAGTTTCTTATCAAGATTCTTGCCACCTTTCCTACCAGGCTGATGGGGCACAGGACTTACAGCATCCGTCGCTGCTGCTGCATTTGGGGAATCCAACATTTACTGCCTGGATAGTTTGGAAAGCTACTTTGTTCTAAGGATGGGGTCAAGCCACCTTCTTCCCTCTTAGAAGGTGTCACTCAACAGTAGTTTAATACTAAAAACCTTGTATTTTGAAAGGTTGGTTCCTTACCTCGCCCTGGGCTTTCCAAGCCCTGTTAGCCCCCAGGCTCAGAGCTGTGGGGAGGTCTGTCAGGCTGGAACAGTGACTGCTCACTTACAGCCCAGCAATACGTGTGCTGCACCACTGTCACCGTGCTGAAAACTGCAGCAGTTATGGGCTTAGAAATTTTTTCCACAGTGTCTGTCTGGGAGCTGATGAATGGGAAAGGGAAAGGGAGCTCACAAGGACCCTGACCTGGGAAACAAGGGTAAGGCCCCGAATTTGTGACGAGTGCATTTGAATCGCTTGGTGTGTTTGCTGGTAATAGGTTTGCTGCTGGTTTGCCACTCCATTGTCAGATCTGCCTTGACGTACAGCTGTGAGGGTCATGCCTTGATGGACCACCCAACCCTGGATGACAGGAACCATGGCCAAAGTTTCTCCACTGGAGAAGTCTGGGAGGGGATATCTGGTGCTGGAGATGCCTGCTGGTGGAGACTGCTGGCAGGCAGGCAGAAGAGGTAAAGGAGAGGTGTGCTCCTCAAGTTTCCCATGGCTGTAAGGAGCTCCCTGGCCCCCTGGTGACCACCCAGAAGGGAGAAGCTGAACAGTCAAAATGGTCTGCAGAAGCAGCAATAGCGGAGGAGGAACTATCCTCCCTCAGGGAGAAGGCTGGCTGTGGCAGAAACAGCCTGAAGACAAATGTGTGGCTGCAGAGAGGACTGTCAAGGCCACATCACTGTTGAGTTGATCTAATCCCCTTCACTACAAGGTAATTGGCCTTGCGGATAGAAGTATTAGATGTGAGATAAGGAGTGTAGTTAGGCTTCTGGAGCTGTCTTGCACGATGTTTTCATAAGACAAGGAAAGTGGTGTAGATTAAGCTAATCCAGCACAAGTACAAAAGAGGCTGGATAGTGATGCCAGGGTAGCTCTCAGTGACTCGCTATCAAAATGGAAGGACACACTGACAGCGACTCATATATTGGCAAACCTTACCAAAAGGCCCAGATAGTGAAGGCGGCAGGGGCTGGTGGGGGTGGTCATCGCAGGTCAGACAGTGGCCTAGGTGTGGCTCTGTCTTGTGGCAGAGGTTGGACAAGATACTGCCATCTCCCTCAGAACCTTCTCTGTTTTAAGTAGTTAAAAAAGCACATTACTGACAAAAATAACAAAACCCCAAAACTTGTGTGGTTGTTGTCCCACCCCCATTAGATCTCGTATGTTTCAGAGTAACGAAATGATTTCTTACTGCAAGAAACGCACTCACAGTGTGGGCACTCATGGACTATGATCTGGCCACACAATTTTTGACAAATTTCACCCAGCCTCTTGCTCTGTGCCAGCTGTTCCAGATCTGAGAGACGTAACTTTGAAGCTCTACCAGGATTCCTGTTAAGGGTCTCTCTCACTGTATCACGCTATGACGGCCTGCTGAAGGGACGCCAAACCCGAAATGTTTGCTATTCCAGATGACACCAGTTGTCCTTCCGAAGCCAGCACTTAGCTGCTATGGCTGTACAGAGGTGGTCCCCGCTGCGTGTCCGTGGGTGGCACCGGCCGCTCGGGCTCAGCCGGCGCCTCCCGCACCCCAAACCCTTTCCAGCCCCCCCCTCCCCGCTCCGAGACGCTGCCTGCTCCCCACCCAGCGTGACCGGCTCCCCCGCTCCTCAACGCTCAAGCACACGCCGAGCCGGCCAGCCCCGCCGCCGCCGCAGCGAACGCGCTCCCCGCGCCCCCCGCGCCCCGGGGGGCGGGGCGGAGCCTAGCGGGGCGGGGCGGGGCGGGGCGGGCGCTCCCTCCCCGCCGCCGGCGAGGCGGAGCCAGCGCGGCGCGGGGCCGGCGAGTCGCGCCTGCCCGGCCGCGGCGATGCGGCGCTGAGAGCCGGCCGGCAGCGCTCCGTGCGGGGCGAGACCGCCGATGGACGCCTCTCTTCGCCAGGTAGGCAGCGGCGGGGGGGGGGCTGCCTGCCCGCCTGCCTGCCTGCTCGCTCGTCCCTTCCCGGCCCGGGGTTGGGGGGAGCCGGGCGGAGGGCGGGCGGCAGGGTCAGGTCCCGCGGTGGGACGAGCATCGGGATGCCGTGCCCAGGCTCGGGGCCGCCGGGCGCTGCCCCGGGAGCGGCGGGGCGCCGCGCTCCCCGCGGGGCTCGCCGCGGCCTCGCTGCCCCCTGGCCGGGGCAGTGCCGGCTGCACTTTTTCGTCGAGCGCTGAGATGCGGCGCCGGGCAGCCCTCGCGAGGAGCGGAACGGGTTACGGGAGGAGCGATGTGCGGTTCCAGCAATTCAGGCTGAGGGCTGCTCGCAGGAGGAGAGGATTTGTCGCATGATAGTCATGGCTGCCCAGAGACGGCTCGCATGCTGCTTTAATCCCCTGGAGCGACTCAAGGGTCCGGAGCCTGCTCCTGCCTGTGTGTGCATGTCACGGCTCGGCTCGCCGCACGTGGCACCGGGCCAGAGCCGAGCCGGTGAGGAGCCGGGAAGCGTGCAACCGGAGGGAGCGTCCGCCTCGGCCCTCTGCCTCCTCGCTGCCCCTGCCCAGTCACCTTCACGCTGGCGGGCAGAACGGGCTCCTCCGGAGCCAGGCTCGTACCTGTTAGACGTGGGTTTACAACAGCCGCGTGGGGCATTGCGCTGCCTGGGGCGGGGAAAGCGATGCGCAGCCTTAACGCGCGTGGCCCGGTGCCGTGCACGCGCCAGACCCCCCCCAAATTCTCTCTGCCTCTTTCCTTGCCTGAGCACACGCAGGTTTCCAGCCCAGCCCGATGCTGCCTTTGGTCGTGAGGGGCAGGTGGGCGCAAGGCCGGGGCAGTCCTTGCTGGCCCCATGGGCGACAGCAGGTGCCCGCGGCACTGGCAGTGGGCACGGCAGGTGCTGTGGGGTGACGGGGCCATCCTGAGGTCTGCCGCTGAGCTCTGAAGGCCTCCTCTTTGGGGCAGGGTCATCAGAAATCCGCCCCCCTCTGACCCCCTGTTGGTTTCCAGGCCATTAAACCCAGTGTCTGGCCTTTGCTGTGTCCTGGGTGCGGCGGGGGAACCGGCAGCCCCCCCGGAGCAGCCCATTTTCTGTGCGCTGGAGCAGCTGGTGGGCTCGGGCCTGCCCCCTCCCTGGTGAAGCACTTTCTTTATCAGAACAGATGTTTTCCCAGATCCGGCCCTGGCGAGGAAGGAGTGGCTGTCCCCGGGGCTGTGCGGCTCGGGCTGCCCCGCGGCATGCGCAGCACATCGCCCAGGATCCCTTCAGCCATTAACTGATTAACCTGCTGCTCCTGGAAGCCTGGGCTGCCTGTATCTAATCAGATGGAGGGCAGGGTTTCCCAAAGGGCCATTTCACCAGAAGCCTTTATGCCCACGCCTCTGTCACGAGGCACCTCCTGGCCTCTTGCAACAGGAGTAGCCGCCGAGGAGCCTGAAGCGCCTGATGGGAATGGGAGGCTGGAGAGGGGATGCCCAGAGGTGCGTGTCTCGGCAAGTAGCGCCCAACAGAGAACTGCCTGCTTTGTCCAGCTCCGCTTGTCCAGGCGTGATTCTGCTGTCATCTGGGGAAACAAAGATTTCCAGGGAAGGGCTGAGGGGCAGCCCTGAAGCCAGGGACTCTGTAGGAGTCTTACATCTCTTGTAAATCACAGGCTTAAACCCTGGCGAAGCAAGGTGCCCAAGGCTGGAGAGCTGGGACAAGCACACATGGAAAAGCATCAAGCTTTGCTTTGCAGGAAAGGCAGTGGGGGTGGGAGCAGGGGACGTGGCTTCCCTGGAGCGGGAATGTTTGGCATTTGCTGCACCCTGGCCACTCTTCCTCCTTCTCCATGGGGGGTTCTTGGTGGGAGGGCAACGCCTGAGCAGAAGGGAGTTGCTCCACCTCTTACTGCTGCAGCAGAAGCCAAGCTCGTCCCAGGGGATGCATGTCATCCCTTACAATGAATAGCTTAAACCCCAGCATGTTGTTGGTCTTGCCTTAGCAGGCTCCCATGCTGTGCTTGCAGAATTCAGATGCTACACTCAGCGATGTGGTCAGTGTCTGGGGTTAGGTGGGGATGCCGTGGGTCTTCTCAGCTTCCCTGGTGCCTCCCTCTGCATGCTGGAGACCAAAGGAATTCCTGTTCTTTGAAGTTTATCTGTGATAAGTCACTTAGTGACGGGTTCAACCTACTTATCGCCCTGGCTCTGCCAAGTGGGAACAGTTTTGGCCAGTTGTGTCCGCTTGATGCTGCTGAAGGGCTTCCCATGTGCCATGCCCTCCTCTGACTGCTGACCCTGGGGACGGTGAGCTGGTGGGTTGCGTGCTGCCGCTGCTCTTCCCCTGCAACATCCCAAGCAGGCCAGATTAGAAAGCCTTCATCCTCCGCAAGTGGTACAGCACAAAGATGTGTGCCTCTGCCATCTGAGGTCTGGTGTGCAGCATGGCTCAGGGATGTGACGGATGACGCCTTTGCTCCAGCCGGGTATGAGCAGAGGAGCTGAGATGGTGTGTGCGCTCCGCCGTCTCCTTTCTTGGCGGCTGCAGCGAGTCCTGTGCCCAGACAGGGAGGAGGGGCCCTGGAGGCCAGGGCTGTGGTGCGGTGACGGATGATAGTTTCCCTTCGCGTCTGGAGTGTGGGCAGGATGTGGGGTGACACAGAGGATGTGACTCGCTCTCCCAATTCTCCCCGAGGAGCAGGAATGTCGTGGCCAGGGTTAAAGGAGACACTTCTCCCATCCCATCCCTCTCTGTTCTGCAGTTGGAGTGACCAGCCGGCATGGCCCCACGGTCAGCCTGCACTGAGCAGCAGCATCCAGTGGAGTCACAGATGCCGTTCTCCTTCTGCTCGTGTGCCACTGGCCTAGAAATGCTGGCATTTTAAGTGTTAAACAGTTTTTTCTCATTGCTCTTTTGGTGGAACACAATGCTTTTAATCTGTGTGGTAAAATAAATCCCCCAAAGTCCTTAAGCTTTCTGACATAGGAAGAGAAAGGCGGGGGGGTCCTGTGCTCATGTCCTGCATGGCTGTGGTGGTCTGAACTGTCATCCTGACAGCTCAGCCTGGTCTTCACTTACTGTCCCCCATCCTCCCCTGGCTACAGCCCATCTCTTCTTTGTGGCCTGGGACATCTGCCATGGAGGTGGGGAGAGGAGCCACTTCCCCCATGGACACGTGCAGACCAGCAGGGAGTCTCAGGGTCAAGTCCATGGAGGAGTACAAGGGCTACCCAAGTTGCCACCATACATGCATCCGAGCTGCTTGCTTGGTCCCGAACTGAGGTGGGGAGCAAGCAGCTCTGCCAGGTCTCTTCTGCTCTGGTGGCTTTGTCCTGGCTGCTGCACACGTGTGCTGACTGGTTTGTGCAACTGGGAAGTGTCTGACCACTCCGCAAAGCCATCAGCTAGTTTGCGGATTGTGACCCTTTGCCGGCCACGTGATACTTAGCTGTACATGCTGTCCTCCAGTGTGGCTCCTTAGTCCTGGTATAAACTTATGTGTGTAAGCATTTGCAGAGTCCATGGGTGAGGAGAAGAGCTGAAGGGACTTGTCTGCGAATGCGTCTTTGCAGTGTGGAGCCTGATTCCTGCAGCAGGTACAGAACTAGTCTGATTTTTGGTTGCACATGCGATTCTCCCCAGCTTTGAGCTCTTGGTTGAAACTGCCTGGCTGCATCATTCTGAAATCAGTGTCCCCAGGGAGCTCGGCTTGTGCTGGGTGGGGAGGACTCATACATGGAATCCTGGATTGGATTTCTCAACAGCTTGGTTTGCCCTCCCCACACTGCCTGCAGTGGAGAGAAGGTGGAGTTCCTGTGAGAGAGGAGTGTGGCTGGATGTCCTGGAGAATCCTTCCAGAGACTCCTGTCTGAGATGAAGGAAATGGTTCAGCTGACTTGGATGACGCTGACCATGAGTGATGTGCTGTCTTTTCAGATAACAGTGAGCTGAGTGCCCGTGTGTTAACAACCCTTGGCTTAGGAAAATGCGGTCTTGGAAAGAAACGGTAGATAGAGTGTCATCTTCAGCAGTGGGGCTGCTCCATAAAGCACCAGGCCTCTCACCTCCCCTGAGGACCATGTGCTTCACTGACTTTCCCTGATGATCTCCTCTCGGTTTACCAAGAATATTGTGACCTCTTAGAAAAGAGGATCTGGAGAGATTGGGAAGAGAAAGAGAAATGCCGACTATTACATCCATGCTGCGTATATAATGCTCATTGAGTCAATACCAACCAGAGCAAGCCCTCTCTGTTTAAGTAGTCTGTGTAGTTCAGCTAAAGAGAAGCACCACTGTCCTTGAACGTATGCATGGGGCTGGTGTAGCATGGATGTTCCTACGTGCAGGATCCTCCATCCCAGCTGCATCTCCCCAAAGCCATTCAGAGCAACAGAGAGGCAGATGTAGGGCAAAAGGGCTCAGCTGCCCTGGTCTGGAGCAGCAATTGCAGGGAAGAAAGCTCTTCTGCCAAAGGTGATATGAAGAAGTGTCTGGCGGAAGAGAGGGAGTCCTGTTAGCTCCCTCCTTAGGGCATTCATCTGGAGCCAGGCTGTGTGAGCTGCGACCTTGTCAGATCCTATCAGCGGAGCGAGGGTGGGCTGGTGCAGGCGCTGGATGGGAGCCCCCACGTGAAGGGGAGCCGGGTCTCCCTGGGCCAGCCTGCAGCTGCCCCATCGCTGCCTCCAAAACCACCTCGTACTGCTCTGGTTTCACTTCTTGCCTCACTTTTTTTAACATAATAATTGCAAATGTTTCGCAATTTCTTATTTCCCATTTTGCTTTAAGGAAAATGTGCGAGCTATTTAAATGTCATCATTAAGACTGAAACTTCTGTGAGTCTGGGTTTCCTGGTTATCCTCCAGTTACCCTAAGCTCTGTGGTTCTGTCTCCGCATTTCCATCTGAGCTTACACACAGTTCAGCAGTGCTGTAGAGCCGAGTCCCAGGAAAGACACCTACGGAGGGCCTGTCTGCCATGCACCACTTGGCACAGCGTCCGGGGGACTTTTGGGTCCGGTCATTATAAACACAATAATTATTGTAATAAGTGAACCAGTGGCATGGCCTCTCATAGATAGTGATCTGGGTATTTGATGAGAAGGGGGAAATTCGGGTTAGGACCAGGGCTGTGTATTAGTCCTGTTTATTCCTGCTACCTGCGTCTTGAGCCAATGATTAAGATTTGGCTGAATCACACTTTCTGGAAAAGCTTCTTATTTCTGGAGGATCCCCCGCTTTTTGCAGTTTCTTCCAGGGCTTACACAACCTTGCTTTAAAATAAATCCTGCTTCATTTCTCAAGTGTCTGGCAGCTCCATCCATCTTTGGGTCCTACTTTTCTTCTGCTTCATGAGACTTGTTTCATCCCAAATAACTTCTCTGTCTGCAAGAAATTATTCTCTGGCACTGGGTTTCCTCTGGGTTCCTGACAAAGGTGAGACAGCAGGTAGCAGAGCAGTGGTCTCGGTACTGCTGGCAGCAGTGTCCTCACAGCAGGGTGTAGTTAGTTGGGCATGCAGGGACCAAGGTGAGGTTTGCAGCCCATGCTGGGCCACATGCTGCTGTGATCCCCCTGCTATCAGTGTCTAGCCTAGATAGGGCAGCCCTAGCTCTGGCAAATCTACATAATGACATTAACATTTTCACAAGTACTTTTGCATTAAAAGCGATCTTTCTGAATAGCAAAAATGACTGAGTTTTTTCAATTTTCTCTGAAAGGCTTCTTTCTCACACCTCAAAGCATAAGTAGGCAGTAAACTTCCTTACTCTTGTTTATACATCCCAGACATGCATCAGCTTTTGTTGCAACCAAATGTCCTGGGAGTTCCTGTTCAGCGGTTTGCAATCCTCTTTAGGTCTCTGACTTTCCAGAAGACATTCCTCCGTTTGAAGTGCTCCTTGCATTCCTCCTCCCCTGAAGCTGACCTTTCAGTTTGGCTGTATTTTAATCCCATTTTGTTCAAACAAGTGGGCTGTGGAATCCACATTTCTCTGATGGTCTTATCCTTGTGGGTACATACTGATCTACCAGATGTTGGCATCTGCTAGTACTGTCAGCACTACTTTTGATTTTAGGTCCTTGATGAGAATACAAAATAGTACTGACCCTGTCTCTCCAGAGTTTTGTTAGAAACTCCCTCAATTAGTCATGATTTTCCCCATTCGTAACAACTATTTTGAGATCCCTTTGCTGCTGTTTGCTCCTCAAGGGCTGACTTTTATCAGAATACTGTGTTCTATATGGTCAATGCCATGAGAATCTATTACTGTCCTATTTATCTCTCATGCCTGGATGCAAAGAATGAAGAAGTCTTTTTGACTAGACTTCTTTCCACATGTTGACTGACATGGGACAATGATTAAAGCTAGAGTATCTTTAAGTTGGAAAAGCTGAAGGCAAAAACTGTATTTTCCGTGGGGTTGTCAGACTGAGCAACCTATGGTTACTTGGGATAATCCTGCTATCACCCTTGTTTAGGCTCTGACCCTTCCAGTCTTTTGGAATTTCCTCAACATTTCCAGGCTTATTAAAAATGAGTATCAGCTGGTGAGAAACTTTATGGGACAGATCTCTGGGTGGGAACTCTTGGACCTGTTGATTTTTAAAATGTTTTACGTGTTTTCCATTTACTAATATAGGGGAAAGCATTTCAGCATCTCAGTGTGATGCAAGAGGGGTGCTTTCCAGGAATGTTTATTAAAAACTTCTGCATGTCTCTGTTGTTATTCACAATGCTGCTGTCCCCATCTAGAAATTGGATGCTGCTACTAGCGCACGTCTTTGTCCCCAGTGATTTTAGAAGAGAACACAGTGAAACATGGACTCTACCGTCTTTACCGTTCCCCAACTTCTTACTTGTGTGGGCTGTTTCTCCCTTTTCTCCACTTTCACTCTTATTTCAGATTGGCTGACAGTGCATCCCAGCTCAGAGGCACTCCACTTGCTTTCTGTGTGGTGTTTGAGGGAAGGACACTGAGGATGATCAAACACCAGGGAAACGTCTCACATGAAGAGTTTAAAAACCTGAGAATGCTTTATTAGTGGAATGACAACTCTGAGAATACTTTATTAGTGAAATGACAAATAGGGGGAGACATGGCAAAAGAGCAGAAAATAATGGATGAGACAGAGAAGGTGGATTGGATTCCGCTGTTCCTCTGCCTCTGACTGTGAGAAAAAGGGATTTTCTGCTTCACAGTGGTGGGACAGATTGATTAAAAAGTGTACGTTTCCATATAACGTGTGAATAGATGGTAGAACTCCACATGGCAGGGAATTATTGAAGTCAAGGATGTGGCAAGATGGCAAGTCCAGGATAAGAAGGGGATCAGGCCCAGTCAGCATGGGTTTACGAAAGGCAGGTCCTGCTCGACCAACCTGATCTTCTATGACCAGGTGACCCGCCTAGTGGATGAGGGAAAGGCTGTGGATGTTATCTTCCTTGACTTCAGCAAGGCCTTTGACACTGTCTCTCATGGCATACTCCTTGAGAAGCTGGTGTCTCATGGCTTGGACAAGTGTACTCTTCGCTCGGTGAAAAACTGGCTGGATGGACGAGCCCAGAGGGTTGTGGTGAATGGCGTGAAATCCGGCTGGCGGCGGGTCACAAGTGGTGTTCCACAGGGCTCGGTGTTGGGGCCGGTTCTGTTTAATATCTTTATCGATGATTTGGATGAGGGGATCGAGTGCACCCTCAGCAAGTTTGCAGACGACACCAAGTTGGGAGGCAGGGTCCATCTGCTTGAGGGTAGGGAGGCTCTACAGAGGGATCTGGACAGGCTGGAGTGATGGGCTGAGGCCAATCGTATGAAGTTCAAGGCCAAGTGCCGGGTCCTGCACTTGGGTCACAGCAACCCCATGCAGCACTACAGGCCTGGGGAAGAGTGGCTGGAAAGCTGCCTGGTGGAAAAGGACCTGGGGGTGCTGGTTGACAGCCGGCTGAATATGAGCCAGCAGTGTGCCCAGCTGGCCAAGAAGGCCAACGGCATCCTGGCCTGCATCAGAAATAGTGTGGCCAGCAGGAGCAGGGAGGTGATTGTTCCCCTGTACTGGGCACCGGTGAGGCCGCACCTCGAGTGCTGTGTTCAGTTTTGGGCCCCTCACTGCAGGAAAGACACTGAGGTGCTGGAGCGTGTCCAGAGAAGGGCAACCAGGTTGGTGAGGGGCCTGGAGCACAAGTCTTATGAGGAGCGGCTGAGGGAGCTGGGGCTGTTTAGTCTGGAGAAGAAGAGGCTGAGGGGAGACCTTATCGCTCTCTACAACTACCTGAAGGGGGGTTGTAGTGAGGTGGGTGCTGGTCTCTTCTGTCAGGTGGCTGGAGACAGGACAAGAGGAAATGGCCTCAAGTTGAGGCAAGGGAGAATTAGGCTAGATATTAGGAAAAATTTTTTTACTGAGAGGGTTGTCAGACATTGGAATAGGCTGCCCAGGGAAGTGGTTGAGTCACCATCCCTGGAGGTATTCAAAAAATGAGTAGACAGGGTACTTCAGGACATGGTTTAGTGGCCATGGTTGATGGTTGGACTCGATGATCTTGAAGGTCTTTTCCAACCTAAATGATTCTATGATTCTAAAAAGGTATTGGACGTAATCCCAAATTATGCATAATAAACACTGCAAAAGAAATACTGTTTCAGGGCTCTCATCTGAGATTTTTACAAAATGCATTGCATTGTGTCTGCTTGGAGGCAGGATGCTGGAGCTGGCGTCTGTGTGATAGACTGCTGTATCCTTGTGGCTTCCTGAGGCCCTGAGCTCTCTTCTGTGGACCTTGTATGCCACTCAGCTGTCCATCAGCCCAGCTTCAGCCTTGAAGCCATCAGCCAAATTTGAGAGAGGGAAGGAGCTGCAAGGAAGCTGCCTCACTGTATGTTTGGTGGGAAGAGGGAGAGGAGACCCAAAGCAATAACCAAGTTGAGGGCAGGGCAGGGATAGCTCTTCACTTACTCAGTTTGGAACTGCTAGCTTGTCAGCGGAAGTTTTGCTAGGGCCAGTCTGGGTTTTTGCACAGGCCTTGTTGCCTCCTTCCTTTCAGCTACAGAGAAGATGTGGGAAAGCCAGCGTTGCTGTGATATATCAGGAGTGTTCAGAGGCAGGGAATATACATCTGAAGATATCCATGTGAGTAATGTGCTCTAGGGAATGATTTGTTTTAATTCAAGTTTTAGGTGGGGAAGAGCTTATAGAGAAGGCATGGAAGCAGTGCTGGCTTTTATGAACTGAACTTTAGTGTGCATTTTTGGGGCTGCTGAGAAGTTCCCAGGTGGTTGCAAACTCTGTAGGATTGTTGCTTCACCTGAGGGAGGGCAGCGACTCCACTGCCCATGGTGGAATCGCAGGGGGCAGCTCATCTTAAACTGAGCCGAGAGAGAGCTTGCAGTGAAGTCTGGAAGGACGCACCATCGCCTTCTCTCTGTGCACCTTCTGCTTTTGGCAAAGGGCAGCCTTGAGGCATGGGAAAACAGTTGGGGGTTCACTCCCTCCACTCTCATGGTGAAGAGCTGGTGTGGTTGCTGTAGTGGGTAGTTGCTCCTTTGAGAAAAGCAAGAATTACCTTCAAGGACCAGGCATTTCCTGGGGGATATCTGAAGGTGGGACATGTGCAGGAGAGTGGGGAGAAGAGAAGCTGTACAGCAGCCAAGCTGGGGGAGGAGAGAGGAACAGAGCAGATGGGAGGGGGAGGTGAAAGAGGGGTGGGAAGCAGTGCACGTACATCAGTGACCAGAAGTGACAAACTGCTCTTAGATTAGACGATTTAAAATGCACAAACCTTCTCCTGATACTGCTATTCTGCAGAGCTGCTGGCAGACTGAGGGCTCTGCTCCTTAATTAGTGAGGAATGGGGCTGCTAATTGGCAGAACTAGTCTGAGTCATGGGCTCAGCCTGGGCTGCAGCTCTGGAGCAGCAGGACTCACGACTGCAGCTTTGTGTTCAGCTCCGTGAGCTGTGCTGCCTTGCAGAGGCTGCCTAGGCTCAGTGGGCTACTGTTGGGAACCATGGGACCTTCCCAGGTGCAATCCAGTCCCTTTCTGCCCTGCAGTGTGTCATCCTTGTGCCTTACAAGAAGTAGACTTTTGTTTCTGTTACCCCTGCCAGTGCTGTTGCAGGTATTGTCCCTCCTCGCAGCTGCTCCGTGTTGGCTGCTGCCAGCTCAGCTGTTGTCTCTCCATTACCTGTGGCCTCCTGGGCTACCTCCTCCCTTCCAGCAGCTGGTCCAGGTTTTGCTGATCAAATATAACCCAGGGACTGGCTGTTTGACTTTATTCCAGCCTGACATCAGAAAAACAGCAAGGTTGTGTTCCTTCCCCTATGGGTCTAGGATGTCAGGGACTCCCCCACCCCACCAATCATGTATCCATTAGCTAAGTCTCTTTATATATGTCCTATCACTTATTCATGATCATCTAGATCAATCTCTTGAAAAGTGCTTTTATTGAAACCCGATCCTGGCTTTGTCTGGGTTGCAAGGGCCTTTCTAGCCCAATCTCTGCTGCATGGTTTAAAACCACAAAGCCCATTGAGGCTGGGAAGAGAGCTGGCTTAGCACAATGCCGCTTCCATGCCTAGGAGCATATGGATCCATCGCCACGAAAAACATGAGGCTTGGATGCCCAATACCCACTGAACAGCCTCATTGTGCCAGGAGGACAAAGGTATGTATATGCACAATACTTGGAGCTGAAAAACTTATAGCACCCACAGAGATCTTTGGCTTGGCCTTAGTGTGCGGGTATATATTTTTGAGACATCCCTGCCCCTTGCAGAATGACTGCAGCAGTAATGGGGGAGAGTTACCCAAACTAAGGCACTGCCAAGAGCCTTTTGCAGTACTGTTTGCAGGTAGATCTGGACGCTGAGAGCCATATTCACTCACAAAGAAAACAGTACAAAAACATCCCTTAATGGAAATAGTGGACAATTGTGTGCATGTTTCATACACTGGAAGGCATCTTCCAACCAAAAGCACTTTTCTCTCTGAGTAACTCCTGGAAAATTGATGCACCCATCCTGGTTGTGGCCTCTGCTGAGCGTGTTAGTCCTGAGAGTTATGGAGGTTTGTGCACAAGGAGGAATGGGGCATGTGAGTGCTGTTGGAGAGAGGGAGCACTGCTAACTGTCTCCTCAAATCCTGTGCAGCTGGGGCAGCTCATTCTTGCTTGTGCCTGGGAAGAAGCAGTTTCCAGAAGAGAGAGGACATCCTGGGGGAACATGAAGATTCAAGGGTAGTCCAGACTACACAAATAAGAGAACAAGATATGATGACTTGTTTCTGAGGTGTGGTACAGTTGCAGAGCAGTGGCTTGCTCATGTCAGTCCCCAAATGTGTCTCCTGCTGGGCTGGGAGGCTCTGGAGAGGCAAAGACACCTGCAGGTACAGAGTTCTCTCTTGTACTCTGGAGCTTACTTTGCCTTCAGTAGCTGGATAGCTGATGAGGAGGGTGCACCCGCTGGTAGCTACGCACTCTGCTTTAATGCCTGGGTGCTTGCTTCTGCAGTCAGGGTTGTGTGCTCCTTGTCTGCCTCTATGCCCTTTCCCTGGGGTACAGCGCACAAGATCTCCTTTATCCTTTCCCTGCCGACGCAGCATACTGCATCTGCTGAGATCCAGGTACAGGTGTGTGAATGCAAGAGATAACTCCCTGGTATCAGTTGCTCTAAAAAAGGCACCAAAGGCCAAAGAAATCTGTAGCTTCAACTGATTTCTCGCTATCATGGATACCAGGAAATGTTATTTTTTTCCAAGTCTAGGACCCCAAAGTGCCAGGTGTTATGTGAAGAGAGAAAAATGACATCTTAGAGTTTACTGTCCACGGTGGAAGACATCATGGTGTGGGAGTGAGGCAGTACTGATGAAACACTGCTTTTGGTATGCAAGCAACTTTATTTTCTAAATTATAACCCCATGTTATGGAATCAGTTTTCAGGATTGTGCTTTGCTGTGTGCTTTGTGGCAAGGCCAGTTCCTGGACAGATTGTCACTGAGGCCATAGGAATGAGGATGCTGGTCTCTCAGAGTTTGTTTAACATCCAAGTGACCTGCCCTTGATACAGGAACTCTGGTACATTACAACTTTATTCTTTCTTTCAGTACCTGCTGTTGCTCCACTTAAAAACAAAATACCCCCTCTAATAAACTGCTAGTTAAAAGAAGAATTGGGAGGGGATGAGCTATTCTCATTATATAAGGGGCTCAAGTTAACTATCATCAGTATTCAGCCAGCTTTATTAGGTGGAAAGCAGTTACACAAAGTCATTGTTCTGCTGTTCCTTAGCTGTCTTTTAGGGTGTTCTTTTCAAAGCAGTGATTGCTTGTTGCTTCATTTTGTTAAACGGTTTTGTCTCTGGATGCAGGCGAGCACTTCTATATCCCAGTTTCAAAACTGAGTGGTTTTTTTTTACTCTTGTGCTAGGAGAGCAGGGGTTTTTCCATCATCTGTGTGCCTGTGGGAGCGGGGACCCCCCAGAGCTGGCAGGTCACTGCTCCGCAGCGCTGGGCTGTGCTCTGTTTTGCTGGCCTTGCTTTTCCCATGGAAGTTCAGCCTTGCTGCCTGGCAGTTCTTGAAGTTTTCTGCTCAATTTAATCCTTTCAACTGATCAATGAAATGCATGGTATTGGGGGAGAGGAGAGTGATGTGAGGGCAGTCTCTCTGGTGTCACCATCTGTTTCTGTATTTAGTCAAGGCTCCTTGGGGAATTTCAAGTTTAGAAAAAAGGGCTGATGGAAGGAGATGCACTAAAACAAACTCAGCCTTTCAGGAAATGGGGGCTATGCTGGGCAGAAGTTACAATAATTATTTGCTCTCTTGTTCCTATTCTGGCTGTCTCAGCATGATGTTCCTTTTGGAAACAACATAAATGGGTGCAGTTATTCTACTGGGCAGAGGCAATTGCTGTTGTAAAAACAGCTACAACATCAAAGTAAACTGAAGTAAGTAGTTCTGGGCAGCTGAAATGCCACAGTGCCTGGGACTTTCATCGTGTTGCCTTCTACTCCTTAGCAGCACACAGAAGGATCTGCCGTAAGTTTGTAGGAAATGGCACAATATTGTACAAAAGAACTAGGTCTCCTTTTGGAACTATTTGTTACTACTTTTGCATGTGGACTTTTGCTGGGAAAGGGGTCTGGGTCAGTTTGAACTTTCTGATAATTTCTAGGTGTTGAAGATACCAGACGGGTCTTATTGTCTGTCTCCCCTCTTCTCTTCCTTTAAAAGGTACCTAATAAATAACAGTGTTCACGCCCATGAGGTGTCTCTTGAGTGTCAGATTATTGACTGCCTCTATCTCCAAACTAATTTCTGAGCTCAGGGAGTGGAAAGTGTGCGTAACCTGGTCCTCCCGGTCTCCACAGACAGACTGTGTAGGGTTCTGTGAGCGTGGCACGCTGCTAATGCTGGGGTGGGTGCATGCTTGTGTGTGTGAGAGGGTGCGGGCCTGGCTCCTGATTAAACTGGGCTTGCGTGCAAGCTCTCATCTATGTGCTTCTGGGTTACTGGTGTGTGAAGGCATTGAAATGCGCTGTTGGGAATGAGTGTTTACAACAAGTATATTAGAAAAGGCTTTCCTTCGGCCCACTGTTGGGAACTCCAGACACAACTTTGCTGTTTTCTGACTCTTTGCTCTATACCATGATGGTAGTAGGAGCCTTTGCTGAAAACAGCATAAAGATGATCTACTAACACATGTTGCTGTTTGTATGTTTATGCAGAATAGTCAGAATGTGGTCTGGGAAGTGGATGGTTTCTCAACAGCAATGTCTTGCCCAGGTGCCTCAGGATACTTTGTCTCAAGCATCAAGAGTTTCAGAAAATGTAAGAGGATGTCATGAAGACCTCTTTATAGTTCCTCAGAATCTGTATTCAATGCATTGCTTACCAGCTCTCTGGGATCTTGAAACTTGAATCTGTAACATAAGAAAACATTTCTTTCTGTTGCTATTGCTCACTGGCCATGAAGGTGATCTTTACACACCACACTTGGGTTTAGGTACTGATCAGATGCACTGGTGCTTTTCATTCACTCGGTGAGGGGAAATTAATCTGCCTGCTGTGGAAACTCTAGAGCAGAACACAACAGCAAAACTAGAATTATGTAGGCCCTTTTTAATGTCATTAAAACCAGTTCCTTTATTGGGAGGGCTGGAGGTTGGCCAATAGACCTATCTTCTACAATAAGGAAAATCCAGGGTACTAAAGTGTTTAAAGTGACTAAAGTAGTTTAAAAAAACCCACCTAAACTAAAATAAATCATTAAAAATAGAATTAGTGTTCCACATTCTGTATAATGTAATATAGAAATACTATTGCATCTCTTCAAACATAATAAGCCTATAAGCAAAGAGCTAATGGTGCTGACGGGTTTAAGAGGCTAGGAAGGGCTTTTATAATCAATAACTTAGGGGCAGAAAACAAATCAGGAAGAAAGTAGGTCTACGAATCGATGAAAAGCAGTATGGCCTTAACGTTACTCAACAGTTCAGCACTTTGGCTTTTTCTCAATACTTATCTAAGCAGAGTTTATGTGATTTCTATGGGAAGACATGGAACAGATTAGTTTGCAATAACTGAAATGCGGCGTGACGTTATGCCTGATTCTGCGTAATTGCAGGTCACGCTCTCCCTGATTTGCCTTTGTGCTCCTGCTCTTTCCCTTGTACCAGGTCGCAGAGTCTCAGGCAGGGCAGAAGACGCCAATCCAGCAAACTGGTTTCCCTTGCGCTTTTTTGGTAGGCAAGCTATGAGATCTGCTTGCCCTGCAGATCTCCGCATATGTGTTACCAGAAATCTGCCTTTGTGCTCAGGATTGTCCTGAGAGACACTGAGCAATTTAAAATGTTGTAGTGTGTGTGGAAACTATATATACATCAGGGCCATCATATATACATCAGAGAAACACTCAAGTCATGTCATTTACTGAAGGAAACTCTTGCAAGAGAGGCAGACAAAGTTCTGTGAGGTCTACTTAGCTGTTGCTGATAATTTCTGGAAGCATTTTGACTTACAATGATGTGTGGGTGTATGAAATTGTAAACATTCTTTATTTACGTTTTCTGTTGTTATTATTATAGCATGACTTTTAATGACCGGCTATTCTAAGTTTGAAAATATTTAGACAGTCGAACCCACTATTCTGCGTGTTGGTATCTTTCAATAAAAACTGATGTTTCCTTACGTTGGTTTCCACATGAAGCTGATTAAAACTGCTTTTTCTTCCTCTCATGTTACATTAGAAAAATCAAAACCAGTTTCTCTGAAAATATAAGTAGGACTTGCTTAAAAATTTTAAGCAGCTGTAGCTTGGAAGTAGCCTCTGAATACAGCAGCTTTCCCCAGCTTTCCTTGGGTGTTTGCACCCCATGTGCAGATCTCACAGGCTCCAGTTCTTTCTAATGGGAGGTCTTCTGGTTTTTGCAGGGTGCCAGAGTATGGCTGCGGGAGCAGGACCAGCTGCAGCCATGCACTGTTGGCTCATGTGCCGATGGAAATGTGCTCTTCACCTCAGATTATGGCACGGTAAGTGAAGTTTGCATGAGGCTGTAGCCTATGCCAAGTTGCAAGTTGGACTTCTTGGTCTTGCGTGACCTTCACGTTAAAAGGAAACGTATCAATTGAAATGCTGCAATTCTGTCTGAAAAGTGACCCGGCTCTGTTACAAACCATGCCAAAGGTCTAACAAAGGTTAAAAGGAGAAGATTGTTCTCTTTCTTCTGTTCGTTTGTCTGCCCACCTCACTTTGCTTGTTTTTTCTCGTGCCATCTTTGAAGGAATTACATTAACAACCTAGCACAACCGCTATATTGGCAAAATGCACCTAGGAAGGAGGCAGCTTCACCAGCTAAGCAGCCCTTTCTGCCAGGATGTGCTTCTTGCAAGCCGTGCTGCTCTAAGGGCCGTCGTGCTCACAACTGTCTGCTTCAGCAGCTTTTGCCATCAGCCCTTTGGGCCAGGGGCACGTAGAAGTGAGCTCCCCGTGTCAGTCAGCAGTGTAAGTGCAGCAGCTATGTGTAGGACAGGTCAACAAGTCAGCTGAGTTCCTCTGAGAGCAGAACCCTCTGCCAGCAATAGGAACAAGCCTCTTTCCTGCCTTATTTCCAGCCCTGTGCTCCTTGTGTTTCTCTGGCATGCCTGCCACAGTGCTCATGGATTAATATTGGTAGGAAGGGACCTCTGGGGATCATCCAAGTCCTCAGTGAGTCAGCTCTGCTCCCTAACCCTGGGAAAACTATTCACTGCCTTCACGGAGGTTCTTGGTGAGTCAAACTGGTGCCTGGGCTGGGAGGAGGATGGGGAAATGGGCAGGGCTGTGCCCTCCAGCAGTGAGCAGTTAGATCTGCTCAGCGGTTTTGGTGACAGGTGCTCTGCAGGCAGCTGCTTTGTTACAGAAAATTGGACAGGTTTTTTCAGCCTCTTACCTGGCAAACAAAGGAGGGCACAAGGGGAAAGGGGATTTAGGACTCCAGCTTGTGGAGAGTCAGTGGTAGGACTGTCATATTTTTCAGTCTTGCTTTGAAAGGGCTAGATTTCAAACCATCATCCTTTTTCAAAGAGCCTGATTTGTTTCTCGGAGACAGAAACACCTAGCAGACACATAGGTTTTCCATCTGGTTACTCTAGTCTCTCAAATATTTTCTTGAGGATTTGCCTCCTTGGGGAGTGTTGGATAGTCACTAACTCATTTTAAGAGATCACAGGGGCATTCATCACAAGTAATGCAGCAGCCTGTGGAGGATCAACAAATGGTGAGTACTTCTGTGACTCTCCCAGACTTGCTCCTGTCTCTTCTGATACACTGCTGTGGCCTTGGAAAATCCTCCAAACCCACCTGGCACCTCTGAAAGGACACCAGAAATCCCGCCATAGAGCCAGTTGAGTGGGTGCACCCACTGCCAGCCTGTGTCCATGCTAGAAAAGGTACACAGGATAATGTTGGGTGGAGTCACAGGTCTAAAATAAGCTGGATTTGGGTTTTTTCCTCCATGAAAGAAGAAACCGCTAGGCTGAAGGAGCATGTGCTTTATGGCTTATGCAGAAAAAGCACATGGTGACCATTAGAGGGCTTGCTTTATTCAGTGCCCACCACAATAGCTGTCCTGTGTGATTCCCGCGCCTGCTGCCTTCATTGCTTCATAACTGTAGGAGGGACTGGCTGTCTTACCCCAGGTGAAAACTCGGATGAGAACATCTTCACTTTACTTTAGGTTGGATGGGCCAGTTGAGGCCTCTGACTTTAGGATCCCTAAATCTAGTGTTCTCATGTTTGCTGTGGCCCAGCATCCCTGCAGCTCTGAGGTAAGAAGTCCAGTCGTGCTTCAGAGCTCTTGCCATTTGTTTCCACTTCCTTAAAAACACCTCAAGCAACAAATCCATCAGAAATGTGACTTCCTAGGAGGAAAGGAGGAGCCGACACTTATGAAACACAAGATTGGAAACCACAGTCCAGACAGACCAGCCAAATGCTTTATGGATAAACATAACTTAGATGCCAGGTGGGAGCTTTGCTCATGTGCTCAGGGTTGTGCTAATGGATGGATTTGTGGTTGAGAAGGAATCATTTCTCCCTTGCTCAGCCTGGTGAGCAGGGTTGGCAATCCTCATCTTGGCCTCTGTGCTGGCCAGGTTTTGGTTTATTCCTGACCATTGCAGGGGCTTGGAGAAAGTCCTGGTCATTTTGTTCTGTCTGTGGGCTAAATCTGAGGCAAAATCAGTTTATCACTGGGGAGAAAGTAGAAATCTTTGGCTGTGTTGTGAGGTGCCTGTGTGGTATTTGATGGCTTGTTTGTATTTAGACTGAAAACTGATGGTTCTTCTTCCCAAGTAATAAAGATCTGCTTATTAGTACCTATAACTTTCTGTTTAAGTGTTAACTTGTTGGAAAAGGGATATTCCAGAGGCAGCTCTGCTGAGAGATCAGTTTGTCTGTGTTCTCATTTGCTTCAGGCAAAATCAGCCATCATATTCAGCTCAGTAGTGCAAGCTGCTGAAGCCAACCTGGCTTACCTTACCTGGAACAGGATGATGGGGAGGATGTTCCTCCAAACTGTTCTCCTGGCAGATTGCTGGAGGGGTCCAGAAGTGGGGAGTGGGGTAACCAGAGCCTTTTTACTGGGGTGGATGGAGGTGGGAAAGTGTGGAGGGTCAGCATGTTTGTGTCTCAAACCTCAGAGCTCATTGGGGAGAGCGCCTCTGATACAATCTTGGGAACAGAAAACCACCACATGTCTGTATCCAGAACCCTGGATGATCCCTGCAGCCTGTTGGTGATACAAAGACTGGAAACTTGTATCTACCCTGAAGGGCAGAGGACAGATTAAAAGTCAACTCTTTCCCAGTGCCAGGGAAGGCCTGAAACCTCTCCTGCATGCCACAAGTGCCTTCCAGAGGCACAGAGACCTCACCTCCCAAATCTTAGTGGGGCTGGAGGCCCCAGCCTCTGCCTGAGGAAGGGTGAGTTGCTAGGGGTGCAGTGGTGGGCAAGGGTATTTGGTGAACCCACCCAGCCTCAGGGACAGACAGGTGACATCTTGGGCTCCGCTAGGGTGTCAGTGTGGCATCAGACCACTCCTCCAGGGAGTATATTTCACCTCTGCAGTGTTTCTGTTCAGAGGGTACCAGAGCCAATGCTCCTAACCCACCTTTGCTGCCATCCTGCAGGAACACCTGCTTAATTCTTTGAGAAACCTGGATCAGGTTTTTTTTTTAGAGGGGGATGACTGAATAACCCCAATCAGGCAGCTCAAGACAGGTTTAACAGGTGATGATCTAATCCCTACTAATCATTCACTTGTGTATTTAGGGCCCCTGTTGCTCTTCAGGGTCCCACTTTCTCCTGTGTTTTCTACAAGAGCAAGTAAACAAGCTCTGACCTATCACACAGTTATTTTTCATGAATAGCAGCCTCTTAGCACAGGTGCTGCCAACCACCCGGTATCTTTTGGGACACTTGTCCACTCAGCTTTTTCCCTAGATGTTTTCTTAATGTTCTGGCCCAAATGGCCACAAGTGCTGACAATGCATTGGTAAATGAGTAAGTGTCAGGCAAATGTAAGGAAAGATCATGTCATACTGTTTTGGTCTTGTCCCCTTCCAAAATTTGTCCAAGTCAGCAGAGAAGAGATAGCCAAGGTGGTTTGCTGCCTCATGGTTTGAAAGTGCTGTAGTGGTTTTGCTCCTGACAGAGGCCGTTCATATTGTGCATCTGCAGCTTGTACCCTCCCCTGAATTTAGTTGTCGCATTCTCCCATCCTGCTCCCTCAGTTCTTTTGTGGAAGTGCCTGAGGCCTCTGCTCTGAAGAAGAGAAAAAAAAATTGATGTGTTTTCTCTGGGCCATGCTTGCAGAGTGGAGGTCCTGCTGCTGGCAGAGTCACACCTCTCTGATACCCAGGTGTAGAAGTGGTGCAGAGAAGACCAGAAAGGTCTGGAGAGGGCCTTTATGCTTGAATGGGCTTTATTCTATGCTGTTCATGAACATGAACTATGTATTTTTGAAAGCTTCCTGGCTGGTGAGAAAACTGGGCTGTGGGGCAGTCTCCTAGTGGAAGAGACCGAGTCCATGTCACATTAGGTGTTACTGGGCAGACCTGGGGTGAATCCATCTGGGGAATGAGCCTGCTTCTCCTCCCCAGCTCCCTCCAGGAACAGAGCTGCTGTTTCAATTGTGCAGGCTTTCGCAGGCATCGTGGGGCTCTCGTAAAGGGATCCTGTGCCAGGTTATTCCTTCCCTGCACTGGCAGGCGTGCAGGCTTAGAGCTGAAAAGGGATGATCGCCGGGCACCTGCAATGCGCTGCAGCAGCGAGTGCCCTGCAAGGGACTCGCAAGGGTGGCTGGCTGGAGGGGGCAGGGTGACCTCATTCTGTCTTCAGCCTGCAGCTGCGTGGCTGGCCTCTCCCTAGCATCTACGGCAGCCCGAGGACTCCAAGAAAGCAGGCAGGAGAAACCAGTTAGATCAACACTATAGATCACGGTTCGTTCTCTACAGAGTCCACCAGTTTCTTGCTGGCACCTGGGAGGGCTGACAAGCAGGGATGGAAATGAGGTAGACACTGGAGCCCCAGAAGGGAAGGAAAAGCCCAAGTTTCTTTGGAAGGGTTACTGCGGGCCAGTTTGGTTCTCCATGCTGCCTATATGAACTCTCCCATCTGTCTATCTTGGGTCTTACCTTCCAGTGCAGCTTGGGATGCTGGGTGGGAGATGGCACATGGTTGAATCCAAGAGTGGGAAGCAACTGAAATAACTTTTGTGAAATGCCAGCATCGTGCTTGAGGAGGAGGAAAGGAAGGCTGGGATGTGGCTGTGGTGGAGGGGAACAGTCACATAATCTCAGCTGCATTGAAAGGGCGTGAAGAAGATGACCTGATAGCTGAAGAGTGGGTTATTGAGGAGGAGGAAGCTCTAGCAGGAAGAAGGATGCAGCAATTGAGGCAAGAAGAGTGCGACTGCATAGAGAAGAAAGAAGTAGGTACTTCCCAGAGCAGTGATAGAAGTTAATAGCCGTTGCTGTACAAACACTTCAAAGCTGCATCATACACATACATGCCAGCATGCACACGGGATGTCACTACTTTATTTACCTTCTCATCTGCTTTGCTCTCCTTTGCTCTTGACATGACAACCTCTCCCAGACACTCTCTGGCTGCTCCTATGGAGAGTGCAGGGCCAAACCTGGAATGTGAATATGCTTTGCCTCAGCCTTCCCACAGTCAGAGACATGATCCCACCTGTGTTTTTGTGAAAGACTGTTCCTGGTCTCTTGGGAGCAGCTGCTGTCATTATTCACAGTCATGAGTGCAGTGTGTAATACCTGTCCAGCCTAGCGCAGCTGGAAGCTGGTGCCCTGCTCCTGCTAAGGCAATTTCAGTAAAAATCGAGTAACCTTGCATTGATCTGTCCCTGACAATAGTGAAGGTGAGGGATTGACTCTGTAGCTAAAGAAGGGAGTGTGCTGTGTGGTTTCTGGCCAGAGATGTCAAATAGGTAGGAGCAGGAACAGAATAATGACTATAAAAATAGGGAGCAGATCTGTGCCTTATTAATTTCCTTTTCCAGTGCTAAAGTACAAAGCTGTGGAAGGGGGCATGTTTCTGGTAGGAAATCAGGCCACGTGCCCAGGTGTCATGAGCTTGTTTGTCCTTCTGCCCATTCTTCCAGGTATTCCAGTACCCTAAGGCCTCCCTTTCCAGAGAAAAAGTTTTGCCAATGCACCAGACCAGCATTGATGGAGTAGAAGACATGTCCATGCTGGGAGATCTGCATGAAGCTGCCATCCTGCTTAACCTGCACCAGCGCTACCAACAGGGTAACATCTATGTAAGTGCTCAAGCTGGGCCACAGCCCTTCTGGCTAATGATTTTTGTTTAGCTTCGGGGCTGCCACTTTGCATGTGAGAGACTAATTTTAGCATTGTTTCCTGAGCATTGTTTCATGTGAATAGAAATGGAGTTTTTTTCTGCCTTGCCAGCTTTATCAGCCCTGTGAGATCCTACCCCTACCAGAGGGGCCTCTTTACATCTATAGAAGAACTTCTAAAACATGAACATTCACCTCTAGGTTTTGTGGTAGTTGTGCAGCTCTGTATCCTCCATCGGCATCCGTGTTTTACGAGCTGGCAGTCACATTCCCCAGATTCCCCATTATTGCTGTTTAGAGGTTTATATGGCCAAGCAGACTGGAAAGTGCGGAGTACACAGGTGGTTGCTGAGTGTCCCTCCTGATCCGGATGAAGCTACTGCTCAGCAAAACTAGGAAAGCAAACCTGTTGCCTAATTCTTCTGCTTTTATATGCAGTTCTGGCTTTTTTGAGTTGCTCTGCTCTCCTTGCACAGACGAATACTCAAAGCATCTCTGGATTTCTCTCTTGGGACCCTTGGGAGGGATGCAAGTGTCAGGAAAGGGACTTGTGAGGGAAAGCACACCTGGGATGAGGCATCCCTGGAGTGCTGGGATGGCAGCATGCTCTGCTGAAAATTGGAGAGGACAAGGAAGATATATTACAAAGACTGCCTTACCTTGCTTGTCCATGCTTATGTGCACCCAGAGTTTTTCAGATTATGACATGAAAAATGTAAATCTCTGTGTTGCATAGCAACTGTTACCAAGGCAACCAAACCATATGCACCTGTATTCCAGGAAATGATCAATAAAGTGACCCCGTTTCTGAACCATCTCCTGCACTGGCATGCAGAGGAGACTGCAGATTCTCTTTTTTGTTGCTGTAGACTCCCTTGCCTGTTGTCTATCAACACAGCCTTGTGATCCTGTGGCAGTACCCACATGCACACACTCTTTTGATGGCCCATGTCCTTGCTGCAGTTCCTGACCTGTGTTTGACGTGTGCTATGTGTTTGTGCAACTCTTTGCCCATTTGGGTATATTCCTCCTGTTTCTTCCTCACGCTTTGCAATGTGAGGCAGGATCCTCTCCCTTTTCAGTCTGTGCCTTGCACCAGAATTGCCACAGCACCAGCACCGTTACAGTCTCACAGCAGCCATATCTCCTTAAGCCCTTCCTCTACCTCTCATATGCCATTCCTTCTCCTATTCAGCATTAGTTCTGTGCCTTCTCCATCCAGGTGTAAACATGTTAAAGTTTAAACATGATGTCATTTTTTGCCTGTGCATAATGCATGAGTGTCAGTTGTGCATCTCAGACCTGAATTTTTTTGAGATTTATGAAGGGGCCTGACTTCTGTAACATGCTCAGCACTAGGAAGAACCCCTCAGTGAAGGGTTGTAAGCCCCTCCTTGAGTGGGTGTATTGGGTTTGCACGGCAAGGTTTTGGTAGCGGGGGGGCTGCAGGGGGGTGGCTTCCATGAGAAGCTGCTAGAAGCTTCCCCCATGTCT
This sequence comes from Haliaeetus albicilla, assembly GCF_947461875.1. NCBI lineage: Eukaryota > Metazoa > Chordata > Aves > Accipitriformes > Accipitridae > Haliaeetus > Haliaeetus albicilla. The sequence continues at coordinate 19,115,861 of NC_091486.1, forward strand.
GACAGAGCCAATCCCAGCCAGCTCCAAGACAGATCCACCGCTGGCCAAGGCCGAGCCTGTCAGCGACGGTGGTAGTGCCTCTGGGGTAACAGATTTAAGAAGGGGAAAAAAAACCCTGCACAACAGCAACTGGAGCTGGAGAGAGGAGTGAGAATATATGAGAGAACAACCCTGCAGACCCCCAGGTCAGTGAAGAAGGAGGGGGAGGAGATGCTCCAGGTGCCAGAGCAGAGATTCCCCTGCAGCCCGTGGTGAAGACCATGGTGAGGCAGGCTGTCCCACTGCAGCTCATAGACATCCACAGTGGAGCAGATATCCACCTGCAGCCCAGGGAGGACCCCACGCCAGAGCAGGTGGGTGCTCAAAGGAGGCTGTGACCCCATGGGAAGCCCGTGCTGGAGCAGGCTCCTGGCAGGACCTGTGGACCCATGGAGAGAGGAGCCCACGCTGGAGCAGGTTTTCTGGCAGGACTTGTGACCCTGCAGGAGGCCCATGCTGGAGCAGTTCATGAAGAACTGCAGCCCGTGGGAATGACCCACGTTGGAGAAGTTCATAAGGACTGTCTCCCATGGGAGGGACCCCATGCTGGAGCAGGGGAAGAGTGAGGAGTCCTCCCCCTGAGGAAGAAGGAGCGGCAGGGACAAGGTGTGATGAACTGACCCCAACCCCCATTCCCTGTCCCCCTGCACTGCTGGGTGGGAGGAGGTAGAGAAAATCAGAGGTAAAGTTAAACCTAGGAAGAAGGGGGTGGGGGGGAAAGGTGTTCTAAGATTTGATTTTATTTCTCATTATTCTACTCTGATTTCACTGGTAAGAAATTAAATTAATTCTTTCCCCCAAATCTTGGGGAAAAAATGAGTCTTTGCCCGTGACAGTAATTGCTGAGTGATCTCCCTGTTCTTATTCTCACCTATGAGCCTTTCGTTATAATTTCCCTCCCCTGTCCAGTTTAGGAGGGAGAGTGATAGAGTGGCTTTGGTGGGCACCTGTCCAGCCAGGGTCAACCCACCACAGTGGGACTGTATCTGGGAATATGTTTGAGCAGTGTCTGACCTGGAGGACATCAAACCGTACAAATGCTGTTTTACATTTCTGCACTGCAGACATTAATATTGCAGTTACCTTATCACTATTACTTTATGCCATAGCCCAGCTGCATATAGTTTTCAGTTAAGCAGAAACTGAGAATGTCAGCTGTAGTGCCACCTAATGACTTGCAGTGATCTGTGAATACCATGAATGTTACAGGGCTTGAGTTCATTTAATATCATCCTCAATGGTCTCCACAGAACGTAGTAGGCTAGGGTTGCAGATGAAGCTGTACTGAGAGGAGTTATGCCTATCACTCAGGGCCAAATATATTTGGAAGGAAATCAGAGAGATCAGAAACAGGTGAGAAATACCATCGTTTTCTGGAAAACAAATTCACCTGAAGGAATGGGTAACCTGGAATACTGGTAACTAGTGTTAATAATAAATAATAATAAAAATAATTAATGAGAGGATGGAAAACTGAGAATGTGAAGTGGACAACTGCTGTGAAAAAGGGAAGGGCAGTGCAGTTCTGAGCTGTATGCCTGGAGGCATCCTACCACGAGCTCCTAAAGGGGATCCTTTCTAGTCAGAGAGTGTAGGTAACAGTATATCTAGACTGGCGTGGTACCCATAATTAATTTGCTACAGGAATACTGGCAATCTCAATAGTATCTTTTGATTTCCAAAGAAATACTATTCAAGTTCTACCAAACTGTTTAAGGAAATTATGTAAGCACAGCAACAGCCTGCAGCTTTTAGGAGTGCATCTTCCCCCTTCATTCCTGTAATTCCTGTATCCCTTAATAAAAGTAGACCCAACATAATGTGAGTGATGTATAAATGAGCTAGGGGCTATACTGATACATTTTGTGCTGTCCCTAGCTCTGCCGTGCCTAACCACCCAATTAGGTTCTATTGTCTTGAGAAGTAGACATGCCACGCATGGCTTGTCCTGCTCTACAGAGTTCTCTGGGGACGATCACTCCTTGCTAATAGAGTGGCTGGTACGTACATGGTTGATGCATGGATGCTACTGCTATTAAAAATTGTGGATAGAAATTGTCTATAAGGGACTGCAGGTAATGAGGAGACTGCAATTGGGAGATGGAAAAATTTCCTAAAAACATCTTTGAAAGAGATGGCTGTAGTGGAAGAAGTTCTGGAAAGGACTGCAGCGTGAGCTCTGTCCCTTGGGAGAGCTGAAACTAGAGTGGGAGATGCAAAATGAAACATCTGAGAGGGAAAAAATGGTGTGAAGGTCTGGGAGAAGTGTTAGGATGGACATCTCTGTCTTGTAGTCTCTGGGCAATGTCTGTTGTTCAACTGCTTGTACAGTGCTTTTTCCCGGTCCATGTTTTCTCTCTCAGTGCTTTCCTATTTCCTCCTACCTGTCTTGCCAAACATCACCTGCTTGCTCATTGCTTTCATCACTGGTGAATTGTATTTCTGCCCACAAAGGTCCATGTCAGAGCGTCCTCAGGACTTGTTCCATGCTAGCCTGTTCATACTGATCATGCAATTAGGCCTAGGTGATATTTTTTTTCCCCTGAAGATCTCTGACTGCTGCTTTAGTAAATGAGTCTTAAATATTTTGGTGACTACAACATCTTATCAGTCTGGCTTTGGGCTTCAGAGCTTGGCATTGCAGTATGGCCCCAGATTTCATTTGGCAGGAAGAAAGCAGGCGTCTTTCTTGTCACCAAGTGCTTCATTTACAGCTTCTCCAATGGATGCATGCAAATTCTTGCATATGTATGTGCTGACTCGTAGTTCATGGTTTGGAAATAATACTGGATGTGGTCCCTAGCTGCAAAGCTTGGCACCTACTGCAGCAATCTAAGAAAGGGTATTTCTGGAGTAAAGCAGCCCAAGATGTCCCTGTGAAGGAGGCCACCACACCAGCAGCAGCATTTAAGCTGGATGTTGACCATATTACAAAAGCCATTGTTAGGAAAGAGGTGGCACCATTGCTCTAAATTGCAGCTCTGAGATTAACTGGATTTGAGCTGGTTGGCTGAACTGAAAAAGTAACGCCCCAAAACCCCAAATTAATTTCCTTCTGACTTCACAGAAGAATACTTTTGAAATTCAGTATTGGGCTTTGGGTATTTTATTTTAAATCTTACTCTTTTCTTGAACTGTGAGTTTTTCAAAATAAATATTTCAAAATAAAACATTTAGAAAAATGTAGAAATGTTTTGACTTGAAATCCTGAACTTCATCTTCAGCTGTCAATTTTTATTTGGCTTAACAAATGATTGAAGCTGCTCCAAACAGCACTTTTCAGCAGAAGAAAAATAATACATTTTAATGGCTCTTTGCGCACGTGTGTGTGTGTGTCTGTATCCCACCTCTTTGTTCAGCAGGTGCTTGAACCCTGCCAAGCACCCTCCACTTAAGACTGTGGGTAGGGGCATTGAAGGTATCTCCTGACACTCCTTCAGTCCTGGCTCTGCTTTTCAGCTTCAAGCACAGTGCACAGTAGCTGGGTATGAAGATGGCTTCATGTTTTTAAATTGTGTAAGCTTAATTTAGCCAAGACAACAGACTAAGAACACTTTACTGTAAAGCAGTGAAATTCAAACTGCCTCATTCATACCCAGTCGTGCAAGCCCCTGCCCTGGGGTTTGACATTCTTTGCCAAATTGGGGAGCTCTGCTGAAGCCCAACTTCCTTATTTAGGCTTTCTCTCTTCACCATGAATTACTTCAGGGTCTGGGTTTGCCGTGATTTTTTTTTTTTTTTTTTTCCAGGAGCTTTATTTCCTTGCTGTGTTTTGTTTTCTCCCCCTAGACAAACATTGGTTCCATCTTGGCATCAGTAAATCCCTACAAACCCATCCCTGGTCTGTACAGTGTGGATGCCATAGACCTGTACAGACAGCACCGCCTGGGTGAGCTGCCTCCCCATATCTTCGCCACCGCTAACGAGTGCTACTGCTGCTTGTGGAAGCGTCATGACAGCCAGTGTGTTCTGATAAGGTTAGAAATGGGAGAACCGGCTACTCCCGGACTGCATTACATGCCTTGCTCCTGCTGCTCCATTTGCAATGACATCTGCCTAAATATCCGCACCATCTTCCCTACCCTTTGCCTGATCCCTGCTTGCCACAGTGGAGATGCCACGTGTTTATTCCTGGAGATCACTTCTCTGCCGCGGGTGGGATGGTCATTAGCTCTGCCTGTCCTGGATTTGTGAATGAAATGCATGTTTTTTCTTAACAGCGGAGAAAGTGGAGCTGGAAAGACTGAGAGCACCAAGTTGCTGCTGAAATTTCTGTCAGCCATGAGCCAGACCTCCCTCGGGGCCCCTGCATCTGAGAAGAGCACTCATGTGGAAGAAGCCATCCTGGAAAGCAGGTATGGTCACCCTCACGAGCACGCGGGGCCCCATCCCTGCAGACGCTGGCATGCTGGGGCAGCCTGCCTTTGGCAGGGGCGCTGCCTTCTGGGCAGCTGGGCTGTGGATGGAGCCAGACCTGGGCAGTGAGGATCACGCAGCTGAACGGTGTCGCGTCAGGGAAATGCGGTCACAGTCTCACCGGGACGCCTCATGCTGGCTGCTCTCCCAGCTGCCCATGGATGAATTAGGCTTCTTTCCAATAGCAGTGCAGGGGGTGCGTGGCAGCCGGAGAATTAATGCTCTAGCCAAGGCTGGGATTTCTCCTTCCTTCAGTAACTCATCCCCTGTGCCTGCCCAGCTGCATCCTTGAGCTCACCTGCACGTCGCTGCGCTGTTCCTCTTTCCAGCCCTACATCTCTTATGGCAGTGGCTGGAAGGGACGTGGGCAATGTCCCTTCCTGGCTGTCCCAGGTCACCACCGTCTCCCACAGCTCTCGGTTGTGGCTGTGCTTGCAGTGAGTCTCTGTCACGCTCTGGCTCCTGGTCTCCTCCTTTAGTCCCTGCTCTCTCCCCCGGCGTCCATTTGTTTCAGGCCACCAGTATGTCTTCCTCTCAGAGGTCCTTGCAGCTCTCTTGCTGTCCAGACAGGTGATTTCATTGAGAAACTTCCACAGGAGCTGTAAGAGACACGAGCGAGAAGGTTTGCTGGGGGGCTGCAGCAGGGCTTGTGTGGGAGGAGGCCCCGGGCTGGTCAGAGCTGGTCTTAGCTGGAGCTGGCACCAGGGAATAACCATCACCCGCCAAAACCTTGCCGAGCCATCAGGCAGGCAGGGAAGCGCCTGGCACCCAGACCAAACGTGTTTGGGAAAGAAACTGGCAGCCATGAGGGGATGGACACACGGTCTGTGGGTGACCCTTCATGCCAAAGGAGGTCCTGACACTTCTGAGGGACCGTGACCTGTGCCAGGGCAGGGACGCCCCTGAGGGACTGTGGCCCACAGGTGACCCACTCTGGAACAGGGACACCAAGGAAAAAAGTGTCAGGAAAACCTGAAGAAGCAAAGTGCAGCTGAGGAAAACTAGTAAGAGGCAAAGAGCAGCAGAGAAAACAAGGAAGCAAAGAGCAACAATGTGTGTCGTCCCAGCCTCCTGTGCTGCCCGCTGCCTTGGGGGGGAGTTGCGAGGGACTGGTTGTGACCTAAGGTGAAAGTGGAAGCTGAGGCTAAGAAAAGGAGGGAAATAGGTGTTTGACTTTAAGGTAAGCCTTGAGAAGAGGAAGGAAAGAAGTTTACTTTAAGCGTCTGTTTTATTGTCCTCCTTTTTCTTAACACCTGAATGCTGTTTAATAAATTAAATTAAACAAAAATTCTCCAGCATTTGATTGTCCTGCCAGTGATTGGAGGACCTTGCTGGAGGTCTTGCAGGTCAGTACTGGTCAAGGGCAAGGCTGCAAGTTGGTCCCAGTTTGAGCCTGTGATAGTTGCAGAAACCTCCAGAGGAGTAAATCAGATGTCTGCAACAGGATCTAGTTGTGTAATAGGCTGGAATCCTTTGAACCATCTGTGTAAAAGTGTCTCTCACGCAAGTGGTGCATTTCAGGGCCCAGAGAGTAGAGAGAAGGAATGTTTCCTGGAAGACGGTGACGCAAAATAGTTACTAGTAACTGTGGTGAAAATAGCCTAAGCAGACATGCGGTGTCTAACATGGCAGCTGCAAGAGCACTGCGTTTTTTAGGATCCTTATAAGCAGAGCAGCACTGAGCAGAAGCATTGCTGCCTTTGGATCTGGTGCTCAAGAGACCGTTGTTGGATGATTTATCCTTTGGAGATGTGCAGATTTTACCAGGGACATTGGCAAATTGGAAGAAGCTCTTAAGCGCGATACAGTCATGACTCAAGATCTGCAAAATCTGCTCTAAGGCAAGCGGCTTAGAAGGCTTAAGCCCACTTAGCAGTTAAGTGGTAACTTGACTGTGATCCAGAAACCTTACGATGGTAGGTAGGTGATTCCTGAGTCTGCAAGATCCCACCGCTGTGAGGTGGAGTAAGAGCTTGCAACTCGTTTTGTGTACATTTCTAGTGCTAAGTGAGCTATTGCAATGCAAGTGCAGGAGAATTTGATTTGTCACCTTTTCCCTGAAGAAGAGAAGCTGAAGACCTGGCCCAGAGCCAGAAACTGCTACCACTCCTAACAAGTCTACCTCATATGTTTGCAGTTCAGCTTCACTTGCTCTGCCAGTGGGCCTCCTTGGGTTAGATTATGGAAGATTTTCATCCTTACGCCCCAGTGCATACCCAGGAACAATGCTGGATTCTCTCTCCATTTCAGACAGCTTTATAAACAAAGTGTTATGTCAGCTTTCTATCATTTGCTTGTGTGTTGTAACATTCGTGCTTGGTGTATTTCTCAGAAATCAGGCTCTGAAAACTTCCTTGGCACTGTTCATTTGGTCTGTTTTCCTTCTTGAAAATATCCGTCAGTCCATTAAAAATTCTGCTGACTTTCCTCTCAGCTTATTTTCTTGCTTGTTTCACTCTGAAGCTCCCTTCTCCATGTTGGGTGACACTGCTGACAGCATAGCCACCTTTCCTGTTACTCATCCCTGTAATCTTCGAATCTGCTTTTTTGTCTTCGGCTATGCCTCTGAGTCCTGGACCTGCATAAGTTGCAGTATTTCTAAAATCCAGGCTTCGCTTTCTGCTGCCCTGCTGAAACTGCTTCCTATCCTTTCGAGTCCTGCAACACACCCTGCCCACATCCAGCCAAGCAGCCAGCATCACCCCCCTGATGAGCCACTCTGCCTCGTGCAGTTCGCTGCTGCATCAAATGCCGCGTTGGGATGTGCTGGCGCGGGCAGTTTGGTTGGCCCAGGCAGCCGCCCCCCTTGCTGGCTGTACCAGCTCACCCACTGCTCTGCCTGGCAGCTGCCACCAGCCTCAGACACCCACGTGCCTATTTCCTCCCCCATCCCTGAAAGCCTTCCGCAATCATGTGCATGAGCCCATTGCCAAACTAAACTATAAAGATACTTCCTTGTGCTTTGCTTATCTAATTTAACATGATTTAGAGCCATAAAGATTGGCTGGCTGGTTACTGCACTCTCACTGCAACAGTGGTGGTCATATAACGTAACCTTGTTCTCCCTTTTTCTGGTTGTCCCCATTAATTTTTGTTGATTCATGGCGTTGATGTGCTCAGTGGGACATTCCTGTGCGATGTCCTTATTTACATACTTGTTTCAGAGGTCTGGATCTTGGAATTCGAATTCTCCACGGCAAGAAACTTTCTTCCTGATCTGTGCACACAGATTTCTATGACTGGGATTTCTATGGTTGTAACATATTATAACAGAGCAATTTCATTTCTATGCTGTTGTTTCTTTAAAGTGATATTTTCAAGAGATAAATTAGGAAAATACTGCCTGAAGTTTCCTGAAGGTTGTTGGGCCCTTCCCACAACCACAGCTCTCACCTGCAAGGCCTCAAGCTTTCAGCAAACTCCAGCGGTATCTGTAGTTGTAATTATTTGTCATGTTAATAATTATTAACTTGTGAATAATCCTGTATCTGCCCCTGCCTCCAGTGGAACCGCACAGTAGATCGGTGGAGATGTTTAAAAAGCCAGTATTTTTCAGGGTAGTAACGGCAATAATTTTTGTTAAAAACTATGTATGTTTTAAAATTAAACACGACTACATACAGGCTGTTCTTGTAGCAACTCCATGACTCCTTGCTCATTGGGCCTTCAGATTATTTTAGAATTGGCTACATTGCAAAAATGAATATTTTAATCCTGGATCCAGCATATCAGTTTGAATGGTTTAGGCTTTTCCCTTGTACTGTTCTGTGGAGCAAGAACCAAGCTGCATTTTAACTTGCCATTTTCCGTGTTGAATGAGCCTCCTGAAGACAGGAGGTGACCAGGAGACAAAAGTCTTCAATTCAACACCCATCTGCAGTTTGGTGCTAGATTTTTTTGCAAATTTTTTTTTTCCTGAAGGGGATGATGTGGTGCTTTCAGTATGAAGTTTTCAAATCTATAGTGTGTGTACAGTCCCTCTACTTGGAAACCATGTGGCTTGTATCAACCTAAGCAAGATTTAAGTAACAAGGGCTTGAGTGTTCCAGTATCAAATTTCAGCAGCAAACAAATCAGTTTAGTACTATGTTTGTTTCTTCATTTGAAAATGTTTGCCTGTAATTATAAGAGGTGGCTTATACCGTCTTCTCTTTCAAAGGTAGAAGCAGAAACAAAGTATGTGGTTTAAAGCTACAGGGTGTTTGCCCTGTATATCCGATGCTTCTGAAAATCCTGAAAAAAATACAAGCCCGTTTCATGGGATGCTGCTGTGTTAAGCACACAACCTGGCTGGGTCTTGCCACCTTTCATTTCCTGAAGCCACATTGGTGGGGAATGCCCTTGACAGTGTGAACACCAGTTGCCCATACTGATTGGGGACTGATTTAATTAACTCCAATCCCAAAGGTTTAAAATTTATCTAGCAGCATGTTAAATTGCTCTTGCGATCCTTCCTTGCCCTTGAGCTCCTCCTGCTTGTCCAGTCTGGTGCTGTAACAAATTAATCTCACATGGCAGTGCACGCTGTACAAGTGGCAAAAGGTTGGGTACATGCTTTGTTTTAATAGTATCCCATCACCAATCATATCTTCATTGCGTTGTTTCTGCAGCCCCATTCTGGAGGCTTTTGGAAATGCCAAGACAGTTTATAACAACAACTCCAGCCGCTTTGGCAAGTTCATCCAGCTGCACTTCTCTCAACATGGACACATCCAGGGAGGCCGAGTAACTGATTGTATCCTTTTCTTCAGTGGACCAGAAATGGAATGGAGCCAGTGAAGATGAGGAAGAGCTCAGAGTGGGTCAGGAAATCCCTCATCACAGTTGCTCAAAGTCAGTTTATAACTGTGGCCAAATTTGCAACTTAAAGAGGGAAGAAGTGTTTGTTTTGTGGGCCTGCACCACCTAGTTCTGAAAACCTTTCGTCTAGGTACTACATTAGGTAGGGACATAGTTTGACTTTTCACTTTGGCAGTCACAACATTTGGTACTTAAATCTCTAGAATTTGCTACCTAGGAAGATCCCTCATGTTGATTGCATCCTGTTTTTCCCAGAAGATTGTTCCCTTATGTTAGCTCTGCCAATGAATTAATGATTTAGAAAAGTGAGACCAAGCTAAGAATCAATATATTCTGCACAATATTTGGATGCAGAGGAGAACAGGAATTTAGAGGGCCAATTATGACTCCCTTTTTTGGGCTGCCCATCTCCAGTGGACCTTGGAACCCTAATCATAGAATCATAGAATATCTCAAGTTGGAAGGGACCTGTAAGTATCATTGACTCCAACTCCCTGCTCCTCACAGGACTACCTAAAACTAAACCATATGACTCGGAGTGTTGTCCAGACACTTCTTGAACTCTGACAGGCTTGGTGCTGTGACCGCTTCCCTGGGGAGCCTGTTCCAGTGACGAGGACAGGGAAGGCTAGATATAGTTGAATTATGTTGTGCCATGACCGCTTTCTTCCCTGTATGCCCATGTACCCCTCTCCCAACGTATCTTTTGTCTACATGAGGCAGCTAAGGCTGCTCTGGCTACATTTCTTGATGTTGATGTTCAAAGCTGCTGATGACTGCAGACCACACCAATTTCCACTGGAGTAGCAGCCAGATGAATTTACTACTGTTGTAAATAACAGGCTTGGATTGTTTAGTCTCTGCTCTTTGTGCTGTCAGTAGATTAAAGATAGCAGTCTCTTGCAGAAGCAATGAGAACTGATGCAAGACATGCTGTGTGCAATACAGACTTTCAGATGAGAGTGGCCTCTCTAATCTTTCTAGGTGTCCCTAATGCGGCTCATCCTTTGTTAGGTTACCTCACCATTGTGCAGATCCAATGCTCTATCTGACCCTGCCCTTTTAAATATCCCTTTGGCACATAATACCTCCTTGGACAAGGAGTAGAGAGGAAGATTCAAGATGATGTTTGGAACTGCTCTTTGTCCACTTTCCAAAGCGTCAGTTATTTAATGATTTGTTGCTTGTTACAGGGTTCATCCCAATGTGTCTAGAAGATTCTTTGCCAGTCGTCAGGAGATCTGTGCATATGTCATTTGAATGTTTTCTCCTTAACATGCTGTTCAGATTTACTGGAAAAGGTAGGTATCACCTCTACTGACTGCTGGATGAGCCCTCTCCTCATAGTATGGTGTGATAGTGCCAGATCTGCTCCTGGATGATGCTGCCTCTGTCACATCACATAGGCATTAGCTCTTTAGGTGTTACTATGGCAATTGTCTCAACTGAGGAAGAGGATTGTGGAGGAACAATGTTTGTTTTATATCTGTCGGAGCCTGTTCCTCCTGTCTTTGATAAACCCTGTGCATTACAGAGAGACTCCAAGAAAAAGCTGTTTACCAAGGGGAAAGGGAGAGAGAACAAGTACCTGGGAACTTAGTTCCATAGAGAGGAATATGGGGGTACACCTCCACATGCAGACATCTCTGCTCTGATTTAGTTTACTTTGGACTCAGGAACTCACTGAGGAGCAGGGTCAGAACTGACAAGGTGCAGTTTGTCCATGCGCACACTCTTTAAGTGAGTTCAGAGAAGTCTGTCTGTGCTCAGTTGCACAGCCATACATGACAAGATCTTGATGTAAAGCTTAGTTAGACAACACCATCACTAAACTGGAAGAAGCCCCTCTTCTGCATTGGCTCTGGAGATTTACCTGTATCCTGGTCCTCTCTTTGCCTTTGCAACCACAAGTGCGATCTCTTTCTACTGGCTACTCCTGTATTCTTTGTTTCAGAACAGAGTGGTACACCAGAACCCCGGAGAGAGGAATTACCACATCTTTTATGCTTTGCTGGCTGGTGTGAGTGGGGAGCAGAAAGGTAATTTCATTTTCTGGGATATGGTGCTGTCCTCTTTCCAGTCCAGCATGTGAAGCAGGTGTAAGTCAGAGCACAGATATTTCAGGTACTTCATATATAATTTTTTCTTGAAGGCCATATGGTGATTTCATGGGAAACAGAAAGGGGAGTTGAGAGAAAGAGGCTGAGGATGACAGAAATGCTATATGAGAAAAGACACTTCAGGCATTCTGAGCTGGAGGGAAAAGTCTGTGCAATGAAATGAGGTAGTGAAACTGGCTAGAGGCAAAGGAAGGGTAAGGAGTCTTGATTCAGATGCTGATGGGTGCTGTTCAAGGAGTTCAAAGGTTGGACTGACAGACATATTTTACAACAAACCTTCAGTATAGGTAATAGGAAAGATAAGAATTAGAAAGACCAGCGGTGTAGTGGCAGGACTAGAGTGAAAACATATCTAGTATTGGAACAAAGGGTTTATAGCTCTGTGCATGGGGAAGGGAGAGGTGGATCTGGAAGAGGGCATGCAGAGAAAGTGGCAGCTGCAGGCTGGAAGAATCCTCTTTGTAGTGCAGCACCCCCTTAACAACATTTGTGTGCACCTGCTCTGGGTGCTGCTCAGCACTGATGGTCTGTCTTGCTGAAGAGGTCAGATAGGCAGGCAGGAACACGTTACAGTTGCACTCTGGTTTTGAGGGACTGGGGAATTTCTTTATGCCTTTGTTCTGCATGTATTAGAATAATCAGATGGAAGAATTGGGCCTGACAGAGAGTGGAAGGGAGTAGGGCTTCAGTTCTGGGGAGTTCATGCAGGAATGGTCACGTAGGTCAATTCAGAGATCCATCTAAAGCAAAGGAAAATAGTGGGGACCATGTTTATCAGCAAGTACTTAGGGAAAGCATACAAACCAGATTATTTTTCTTCAGCAGATCTCTGCTATTCTTCCCAATCTCCCTTTCCAAGCAGGTGTCCCAGGCTGCTTCACTTCTGTAATGCGTTTCTGGCTCTTGATCATCCTTGTCTCCCTTCTCCAGAGATCTTTTAGTTCTCTATCCATTTTGAAATGGGGGATGAAACCTGCAGATAGTATTTAAGATGTAGTCATGCTACAGATATGTACAGAGACCTAATTCTGGTTTTATGTTGAGTTCTCTGTTCCTTCTAAAACTGAAGGAACTGAACTGTGTTCAGTTTTTGACTGCTGCTCAGCACTGAGATAATGTCTTCAGAAATATTACTGTGACTCTCTGAACTCTGTCTCAAGTAGTGATACCTAATTTAGAGGTCATTACTGTATGTGTATATTAAGAATATTTTTCTGTACACTTTATGAGATTGAATTTCATAATCTTTTTTTTTTTTCTGAGTCCGTTCACTATTGAAATATTCTTCTGTGACTCTGCAGCTTGGGATTTGACTGTTAGAAATCATTTTGCATACTGTCTGCAAGCTTTGCTACCGCACACCCTCCTCTTCCCCTTCCTCAGTGCATTCACTGTCTAGGTGTGGCTTTTGAGGGATATGGAATCTGTTCAGATGAACTGTCCCTATGGTAAACACACACACTGTTTTGGGGGACCAAGATCATGGAACGAAAAGGCTGATTGCTAAAGAAATTGTTGTCTTTCTCTTCCCTGCCTCTTTTTCCTCTGTTGCAGAGAGTCTCTCCCTCTCTGAGCCAGAGACTTACCGCTACTTGAACCAGTCTGGTTGTGTGACTGATGAGAACCTGAATGACGTAGAGATGTTCAGTAAGGTCATGGTGAGTCCTGTCCTAACTCCTGCTGAACTTCTGGACACAATCTCATGGACTAAACATGCTGCAGGGTCTAGATCTCACAGGCAGAATTTATTTGCCCTAAGCCAGAATTTGGTGTTCAACAAGTCTGAAGTTCAGCTGTACCTGTTTATGGTAAAAACAAGGCTCAGAAAGTGTTTTTAGTGTACAGAAATGGGGGAATTTGGGAAACAGTCAAGGATGAATAATAATTTAGAATGATAGAGACTTTGGGGGGCATGAACCCCACCCCCCACCTCATAATAGTTCCTGGGAGCCCTCTAAGTGGCCTGATGCAGGAAACCTCCATTAGAAGGGGAACAGTTTGGTCTGAAGGTAGTGTTCTCCAAAAGTGTTCTGGTAAAGTTGTATCACCTGTGCAAATGGCATGTTCTGAAATACCACACAGATATCAATAGACATCTGTAACTTTACCAGAGGTTATGGGTTTAGCAGGATGAATATGCAATTCATGTTTTGTTTGAGAAGTGGTTATTGGCCTGAGGGCTTTAATAATGTAGGTGAAACCAGATAGGCAAGGTGAGAGGAGTCAGTTTAGGATTTCAATAGCTCCTGCTTAGGTGTGATTCAAGGGAAGGAAGTGTCTCCTGTACAAAAGAGGTTGCAGTGGCGACATGGCATTTATACTTCAGCTGAGGAGATGCCTGGAGGAAAGAAGAGAACTAGAACCCTGGAGTACTCCACTTACAGGGTGAATGCCTGAAAACTAGGTCCTACCTCTCAAAGTCAACTTATGCCCCAAGAACCCTGCCTCATGTACATGCACTAAGGCAGAAGGAATGTGCCATACGTCCTCATTTTCTGGTAACCAGTTTCCAACCTTCTAGCAGTTAATGAAAGCCTAGTCTTAAATCTTGCTGCATAAATCTACTATTCTAAGATAAAGTAAATTAAAGGGGTTACATGGATCAGACTAAATTAGGTATATTATGTGAATCTGTCCTTCAGGGAAGACAATAAGGCAGAATGTGGAAGCAGTCCAGTGACATCTGTAGCCTGTACTGTCAGTGTTCAGGGAAGGATTTCCTCACACAGGCACAGACAAACATATTCTTCCTGTGACAGACAGGCAACGATAGCAGCAAAGTCCAACTTGAGGATTGGGCAGATGCCCACCTGCCTTAGATGGGGATAGGATAAATGAAGGAGAGAATGGGAGACAGTGAAGATCGTTGACAGATGTATAGCTGAGAGAGGGAGTGTGCCATCTTGTTTCACTTTGATTCACAATGATGATAATTCTGAGTTTTACATCTTACATGGGCTGGGCATGAGTGTAGGGGTTGCGTTGTACTGTGGCTGTATGTACCAACGTTAGCCAACATTTTGCATAGACTGCCATGAAGGTGGTGGACTTCAGCACTGAAGAAATCAGAGACATCTTCAAACTTCTTTCTGGCACACTTCATTTGGGAAACATTGAATTCATGACAGCTGGCGGAGCCCAGGTGACAACAAAAGCGGGTAAGTGGGACCCTAGCAACTTGGTAGACCATGCAAAGCCCCATAAGGCCCCCAGTAAAGCTCAGTCCATTGTCCTGTCCCCCTCTGCTGTGCCGGTCTGCAGTGTCTTTGCCAGCAGGTTCCCTGCAGTTTAACCCTGCAAAAGCACTGCCACAGGATGCGTGGCTCCAGAGCACTGGTATGATTTAGTTTGGCTGTGGCCCTGTGATCCATTTGTTCTCCTGGATACTCTCAGACTGTGTCCACAGTCTCACAGTTTCTCTTTTGCATTGAAAGAGCAGGAAGAAATAGGAACAGGGCGGAGTTTGAGATAAAAGTAGTCTGTTAACAGACTTCCCCACATCTTCCTTTGAGGCATCTACTAGTGTGCACTCTGTTACAGTTATCCAGTCTGAGCTGGTCTGGTAAAGTGAATCCCTAAACAGACAGAAGCAACAAATACATATTACAAGTGCTTCAAGTCTTAAGTTAATTGCTTCTCTTTTTGACATCCAAGTTTAGCAATCCCACGCTCAGACTGCACTATTGTGCCTTTAGGAAAACATGTCTTCTCATTTAATAAATATTTTGCTGGTGCTGATCTTTACGCAGTGCTTTGCTCTTCCTGTTGTCAACAGAAAGGCTGACTTACTTGAGTGGCCCATAATGGGTGCTGCCCCTGCCTCAGACTGGATATGTGAGCTTACAGCTTTGAGTATGCCAAAGAGAATTAAGTACAGGGGAGTGTGTTTTGTGCTGAGGTTTAGTCACATGCCTTGTAGGAGCCCCTGGGATTTCCTCACTGAGCTGCAGAATACGGATCTCCCATGAGTGATGGGGATCCATGCAGGAGTAAAAAGTGTGTTCTCCTTTGTTATTAGTGCTGAACATTGCCAGTGACCTCCTGGGTTTAGACGCCTTTCAGCTTTCTGAAGTACTGACGCAGAGGTCCATGATTCTGCGCGGGGAAGAGATCAGCTCCCCCCTCACTGTGGAGCAGGTAAGTGTCCTAGTGTATGCTACTGCTTCTGCCACTTCTGCATTTCCAGGCCCTCTGTCTCCCTCTTGTATCATCCATTCAAGTTTAGTCTTTCCTCTTAACGCGCCCTAGGTGCTCACCTGTGTCCTCAAGTATTTTGCCCTTATTGGTAGTTCAGGTCCCAGTGTTGACTCTGCTTTTTAGGCTTTACAGGGGAGTTCACTTGCAAATGGCAATGCACAATACTGGTTTTAAGTCAGCTTCACTCACCAGGAATTGGTCATGCTTCTGTTGTGCAGAAGGTACATCAAATGCTTTGTGGTAATTGCATGCGTGCATGCTTTTACCTTGCAGAACTCCCAGGTTACACTGCATTTACTAGAAGATAAAAGCTTGCACACAGTTACCACGAAACATCTGGCAGATGTGGGGTTCTTACCCCACAGTAGCTTCTTTGTGTATCCACGCACAACCGTAAAGAAGGACCAAATAAACTGATATGTAGTTCTCATCTTCTGAACTTACACTGCATGCTGGAGCCAGTCCTGCTTATCTATTACATTTCTCTGTGGTTCCTTACAGTGTTGTGCCTACTAACCTTAACTTGTGGTGTTGCTGATCACTTGAGGGCACTCTTGGTGTTTTAGGTCCATGCACAGACAAGTCTAGACAATCTTCTGTCATTAATAAAATGCAAGACAGTGGGAAACAAGGAATAATATTACTAGGATGGAAGCATCATCATGTTATAGCCAAATGAACATCTGTAATGGAAATCTTGTACTGGCATGGACTGCAGAGGGTTATCAATCCAACTCCTACATTGGCAGAGAAACCAGAGTTACTAGGCTCTTTCTGACAGATGTCTGTCTAACTTTTCTTCAGATTTGCCATGGAAGGAATTTCAGAATCTCTTTAGGTATCCTGCCCTAGCTGCAGTGGAGTATGGAGCTGAAAAGATTTTCCTCATATTTAATTACCTTTGGCATCCCAGCTGTCCACCTTACAAGCTTCCGGTTCTGTGAAGTTTTTCACGTGGTGTTCTCTTTTCTAAGCTAAACAATTCAGTTCCTTCAATGTTTCCTTGTAAGTAATTTTCTAAATCTCTTCTTCTGTCTCTGTTTTCCCACATCTTTCAAGAAGTGGAGTGCCTATAACTGGACACCGTATTCAAGCTGAAGTCTCAGCAGTGCTCATTACAGCAGAGTAGTCGCTTCTTTTCTTGCTGCAAACACGCCTGCTAATATATCACAAACTAACCTTTGCCTTTAAGAAATGGTATCTTTTTTTCATAGTCTGTGACATTTCTTTGCAATGAAATTTTGTGAAAATTATTTTTCAGCCTATAGTCTGTGGTAGATATCCTCAGTAACCAGTACCACAGTTTCTCTTCTCAGCTGTCTGTCCGAAGTAAGCCACATCTTTCTATATCAGCGCACAAGGATGGATAACAAATAATGCCAGAGACACTCCATGCAGTCCAGAGCAACAGTGCGCAGTTGCAGGATTTACAAGAGTCTCCCTGAACAGAGCTTTCCCTGGTAGCGTAGCTATTCCTGACATTTGTGCGTGTTGGACCCCACACTTTTGCCTGCAGGCCAGTGAAATATGAAGGCTGAAAGAAAACATTATAGCAAGTGGATGCTACTACTTAGCTGTCTTCACTAGGTGAGCCTGTTGCACTGAACACTGGGCCTGTGAAGACCGTTCCTGCTTACACCCTCATGTACTGTGCCCGCCTATTCCTGCTTGTTGTTGCGGGAATGCATTGATAGAGCTGCCAGGGATTTCTCATTGTGTAATGGGCTCGTTACCCATCTGAGCTTTGACATTTCAGTGGGCTGAATGGATGAACTGGCCTGAAGGCGGGCAAAGCTGGGAGTGTGAAAGGAGCCTTTGAGGATCTCATTTGAGCCATATTGTGGGGAAAGTGGCTTTGCTTACAGCTGGATGGGGAATTCCTGTTCCTGGAAAATGAGTCCAACTTACTGTGTGGCCAGAGACACTACAGGGATATGGCCTTGAGGGCATTCTCAGTCCCAACTAATAAGACAGACCATCTGATGGTCAGAAGAAATACCCAGAAAAGGCGTACGTGCCCATGCTTTGAAATGTTCTCTTCTGTAGAGAAGGGAGATTGTTGTGTGTCCTCGGCCTTGGGATGCTGGAGAGGAGATACTACCCAGGAACAGAAGGGAGGACAAAAACAGTGAGACTGGGTGAAAAGGAGGATCTTGCAGGCTGAGCCTCAGGAGCTTGCTGAGAGGGGCTGGGAGGATTCAGAGGCAGTTGGCCTGTGCCATTAGCAAAGCAGAACAGGAGAGGTCACGTTATTCAGGCTTGCAAAACTGAAGAGGGTGAAGGTGCATTTAGAAGATCTCTGTCATTGCTAGCCCTACTGAAGGAGTTACCCTGGTGTCACAGGTGAAACAGAGTAAACAACCTGTAGTTGATCTAGATACTGAGGTTTATTTATGAAATGACAAGATTATAGCTTTTACCCTACTTGATTATTTCACATATTCTCACTCACCCATCAGCATTATGTTCATTAGATGTCAATTTCTTTTCCCAGTCAGGAGATTGCTGCTTGTCCAGGAGAGTTGGGCAGAAAGTTGTGTTGGTTCATGTTGTGTAGCTCCTTGCAGTTACCAGTCTCAGGAACTACCAGCCAAGGTCCTTGGGCATACCCTGACATGTCTCCACATGTCTCTGGTCTCCAGGATCTTTCCCCACTTCCATCTTTCTTCCAGTCAAGATCTTTGCTGTCTTCTTTCCTGGCCCCTTTTTCTCCCCTCTGGGATCATGTCTTCTTTTTGGGAGCCCTTATTCTTGGCCTTCTCTTCTTTCCAGAACCCTAAGCCCTAGTTTCCCTGTCTAAATAGTGTACGTGCAGAAGGACAGCATGCGATCAGCTTCTTAATTTGTGGTTCTGTCTTATGTGTCTTTATTAATTGGAGGATTTGGGGCATGCCACTTTTGTTTAGTCCAAGTGTTATCAAAATTTACAGCCAGCTCATTCCTGTTACAGCTATCAGGTAGCAGGCTTTTGCTCGAGATTTCAAAAGTTTGATTTTGGACATTCATCCACACACTTACATACGCCCAATTATCTACTGCCTGTTAGTAATCACAATTTAAGTTATTTTTTCCACCTATGACAGTTATGATCACTGCATGGGATGTTGGGTCAGCTCCAGAAAGGTCTCTCAACCCATGCTCTTCTGGGGCATGTGTCGTGGCTGTTGGCCTGCCTACCTGGCTTCCAGTAAGATAATGCTGTTTGCAGGAAAGTTTTGGAGAGGGAATTTTTGAGGGTAACTAGGTGGCAGAATACTCTATTAAATCGTGCCCTACCAGTTTTTGAAAAATTGAGCGGACACCCATTTGACAGCTCTAATAGGAGTAGTGAACTGAAATACCTTGCCTGTCACTGCAAATGTTGGCTCAGGTGATGCAAATGACTGCTGCAGGCTTAGTCATGAGGTATTTTGCCACCTTCCCTGCCCCAGCACTTGCTCCAAAAGATGTCAGTGATTTTGCTACTTCCTTCAGCCTCTCAAGTTCATTTACCCAAAGGTCATACATGGTACATCTGTGTGTGGCTGGGATATTTGCAAATTTGAATGTTGACTGTACATATAATTACTGCACCATACACAACCAGTACAGAGGCTGAGATGTCTGAAGAGGATTGGAGGAACCTAAAGTCCCATAGAGATTCGTGGTGCCTCTTATGCCTTCTCTTCTCCCTGTGACTCATTTTTTCTCTCTGTATTTACAGGCAGCTGACTCCAGGGACTCCCTCTCTATGGCGCTCTATTCCCAGTGTTTTTCATGGCTCATTAGCAAGATTAATACGAAGATCAAAGGCAAAGAAAACTTTAAGTCTGTGGGCATCCTGGATATCTTTGGCTTCGAGAACTTTCAGGTCAGGATTTTCTCTTTTGCAGGGTGGGTTGGTTTTGGAGATATCAGTGCATATAGGAAGGAATTTTGGTTCATTTGTATCCTGTTTAAGTTAGCATAGGCATCCTGGGATTTCTACACTGCCACTTCCCCCTGGAAGCAGCAAGATATATTTAGCTACCCATTTCTGCCACCTGTATTCATGTAGGCTGATGTTCAAGGTCTGGTTTGTGACACAGACCCTAAGCAGATGTGCTGTGATACATAATATTGAATTTTTGACTTGTATACAAATTAAACGTCCAACTCCTACATGCACGTTGTTTGTTTACATCTGTTTTGCCTTGTGTTGAGAATCCTGTGTGTAATGCTTCTGACTGCCACTGATGAAGGATGTATGTTGAACAGCCATATAGTGACTGCTCAGATATTTCAGAGAAGAGAAAGCCCGGTGACCTTACACTTAGGGAATTATATTTCTTTCTTCCTAAGAAGAAGAAATGTGGTTGTCTTTAGCATCCTTTACTACCATTTAGGCCTAATGAATTAACCCTGCAAGAGCTACAAAAGCTGTTCTCCTAGTGGACCTCCCCATACTGTCCTCCTCATGTCCATCTGACACCCCTTGCCTCCATGTCCTCTAGCTTTATTCCAGGCCTGGCACCTTCCCCATCGCTATTACAGATTCTTTTAGAGCCCAGGGACAAGAATGTTAAGTTCTATAACCTTTGTTTCTTCTTACAGGTGAATCGTTTTGAGCAGTTTAACATTAACTATGCAAATGAGAAACTCCAGGAATATTTCAACAAACACATCTTCTCCTTGGAGCAGCTGGAGTACAACAGGTGACAGACGGAGGAAGCGAGGCCCCTATTGCTTTCATGGGTGGTAGAATGGAGGACATCATTCCTCCTTTGTGCTGTTCAGTCCCTACTGCTAAGGCAGGAGAGGCAGCTGGGCCTTAGTGCAACCCTGACTGTGGATGTGTCTCTGTAAGCACTGTCCGCGTGCTTTGCCAGTATAGGTCACTTGTCTCCAAGCAAAAGCTTTCTCCCTTGTAGTATTTAGAAAGTCCAGATTCCCTTCTATCTCTCAGCTGAATGGGAAGATCTTGGGCTTTAACCCATTAGAACACACGGTCACTGCCTTATTACTGACTTCAGTAATGATTTACCCAACGTAGTGGTGGTGTTATGCAGGTGGAATCTTGGTGTGCAAAAAGTAAAGCCCCTAAAGATAGTTGATTAGATATCTGACAGCTCTTTCTGTCATAGAGATTCCTATGCTGTGAAAAGGGCTCTTTTCCTCAGCAAGATTTAAATCAGGCTGTTTCCTGAGCATAAAGAGCATGGGGCCTTCTGCACAGCCGTTTCTCTTCTGTGGGCTTCATATTGGATTGTATTTCATGAAGTACCTGGGGTGTTCTAGAGTATTTCTGCTTCTAGAGAAGGCTGCTAGACAAATACTTCAGTTCTTGCTCTGAAACAGAAGCCTTTATGTTTGTGAATGAAGCAATTGAATAGGGTCAGTGAGGGCAAATGAGAGCAGCCTTGTAAAGGGAGACAGCTGAATAGGCAATTCATGAAATTCTAAAGATTACAAAACTGCAGGGCTATTTATGTACTCACTTCTCAGGCCAATTCCACCATTGCAGGAAGCTTGTGTTAAGAATGGTATCATAGTGACAAAGGATTTTTTCCTGATGATTGCATAGGAGTTTAGGTTCTGTGGTTGAACTTTGGAAAGAACAAGAGCATTTTATTATTGACTACTCATCAAGTTATTCTAGGGTGATGTGCTTAAAGCTTATCTTTCACAGTATCAGCTCTGCTTCCTCCGGTTTAGTAAGTAGCTCCATGTATTTCTTCATTCAACTACACAAGGGGTCTGTGGCACTAGAGACAATTTGATTAATTTGTGATTTGATTTGTTTCAGAAAACCCTGCTCCCTTCAATTCTGGAAGGTCTTCTTGCTCTTAGAAGGAATCCAAGAGGTCTTTTTGTAAAAATATATGGCCTTTCTGACACCCATTGTTGCAAAAATCTGAAACAATGTGAACTGATATTTTTTGTCATTAAGTCGATAAGATATTCCGTTCCCTGTGGGGGATAGATACTTCTTTCCATTCTTCAGAAGTTATTCCAGTTTGTTGCTTCCAACTGTTGCCCACAGGTTTCTGAATGCTTTGAACCTGAAAGTGTGAAGGCTAGACTGACAGGTTTGTAGACAACAGCTTCACTATCTTCAAAATGCTAGCCTTCACCTGAAAGGTGTCTGTATCAGAACGTCAGTAAGTAGCTTCACACATAGCCTGTAGTCTTCCTTGGATTCCTGAGCAAGAGTTATTCCCAGGCTTCTCTGAATTCTGAAAACAGAAATGGCCAGTATTATGGGAGTGTAAGAAGGTGGTAAGAAGGGGGAAAACACATTCAGCACAGATTTACAGTATTTCATGGATAATTTTCAAAGCATGCTTATTGCACTGCTGTACCTACATCAGCTCCCATTCTGAAAGATGCAGGGCCACCCTGTAGGTCCCCTGCATGCCAGGCCAAAGCTTATGTGTCATCCTCTTCAAAACTCTCCCTGAAAAGTTGCTCCTGTCTCTTCTTCTGGTGGACCTATGAATTTGTGGTTCAGTCTTCTGGCAGATGTGCTTCAGGCCAGCTTTCCAGATTGGTGAGTCAGCAGTTAACTCTTGAAGCTGTGTAGCAAACTGTCCATCGTCACCACCACTTGGGCTGATAGTCATCATTCCTGAAAGAGCAACTGAGAGCAACTACAATTTTAATGCTTGGTGTGGAATTTGCTCAATGACTACGAGATGAGCATCGGTCCAAATCACTGGGATGGATAAAAAAGGCTGTCTCTGACTTCCATCTCCTTGTGTTAGCAGTGCATTGTGTGTCCTATTCTTTTTCCTCAGCCATGGCAAAGCCTAATTCCTGCAAATCGTCTTGAGTCCTGGGACAGCTGCTGTGCTCAGCTACTTCTGTTCTCCTGCATCTCAGGGCATTGGATCTTGCATTTCACATCTTTCTTCTGTTTGTTCTTGACTGTCAGGGAAGGGATAAGCTGGGAAGCCATTGACTGGATGGATAATGCAGAGTGCCTGGACCTTATCGAGAAGGTGAGCAGTTATCTATGACAGTTTCCAGGGATCACAGCAGGGACTGCTGATTGTCTTGATCTTCCCTGGGGTTTCCTGGTTTTAAAAACAGGTAGTTGTTGAGGTCCTCTTCCCATTGTGACCTGGCAAAAGTATGAGCTGTTCTAGCCACAGTCCCGGCTCAAAGAAAGCAGATCTCTGCTCATTGTTGAGGGTGGGCTTAGGGAGGGTGTCATAGTTTTAGACAGGGAGCAGAGTTTAAGTAAAACCTTAATGTGAATTTTTTATAAATTATCTTCCCTTACATTCTGCTTGCTGAATGCATTGACTGGCCAGAATTCTGCTTTCAGCTCAAGGTTTGCTGGGTATAAATCAGGGGTAATTTCTCAATGTGCTGTCCAGATCTCCAGTTCTTGGCTTGGTGCTATTTAGTTAGAGCTTTTGCTGACTGTAAAAGTCCATCTCTTGTTTGGCTGTAGAAACTGGGTCTACTGGCTTTGGTGAATGAAGAGAGTCGATTCCCCAAAGGCACAGACAACACCCTTCTGGAAAAACTTCACAGCCAGCATATGGTAAGTAAGAAAATAACCTGGCAGGCAAATGATCAGTATGTTAGCCCCATCAGCATTTCAAAACTGAAAGTGAAGGTTTTGTTGATGTAAAATATGTGCTTTATGCAGGAAATTTAAAAGGCCTTAGGCCCGAACCTGTAAGTGTTTAATAAAGCTGTACTGAACAAAAGTAATATGTGAAGAAACCTGAAAATGGTCTCTTGTGCACATAGAGAGAGGGAGTGTGCATTCCACAGGCTGTGGGTAGAGGAGATTTGAATTTGTTGCATGGGGTGGAGGTCAGGTTCTGTTGGTCTGTGACAGGACACGAGGCAGCACCCCAGGCACAGGATGCGGCTGCACAGTGTGCATGGGTTTCTCCTGCCAGCTGACTTACAGGAATCTGCTCCAGAGCACGTCAAATCTGTCTCCTGGGGCTGAGGATGGCTTTTGCCTCCTGACTTTTAATGAAAGCTCTCTTATTGTTCCTAATTAATTAAATTCTTTCCTCCTCTTTCTTGTATGCTGGACACAAGAGTAGAAGGGCTTTTTCATGCACGTCAGAAAGTTATCCTGGGGACACAGAAACCACAGTGAGATCACTGTAACAATCTCTTACCCTGTCTCTGGTACAGCCAACACTGGTCATCTTAACAGTAAACAGACTGAAAACAAAGCAAATTAAAACCTGTAGCAGGGATTTATGGAATAGTTTACTACTTTAGTAAGAACATTGTCAGCTAATCTGTTTCCTAGTCCTCTAATTCAGGCTTCATGCAAGCCTGAAAACATACAGATTTGTATACTTTATCTGACTTTTTTTTTTAATTAGCATAGATGCAAGTATGAAAAATTAGAGTATCTGCATCTAACTCTGCTAGTAATACTCATGACTACAAATTGGATACAATAGCAATGACGTCTGGTTGGCTACTTACGCATAGTTTTGTGGAAATATTTCCTTTCTTTAGGCTTAAATTGGTGCATTCATTTTAGTCCGCTGTGGCTTTCCCTTGTATTACAGGTCAAGGTATATGAGAATGCTCGATTTACCTTTTTTATTTTTTATTGTTGTTGGTATTTTCTTAACTTTTAATATAGAACTTACAAATATTTTTAATACATAGCTTCTTTTGAATTTTCTTTCTGAACTGTCCCAACGTCTTCAGTTTGTCTCCAAATGGAAAAATTTCAAATCTCCTCTTTCTTTCTGCTGTTTATCTCTGAATTCCTCTACATCTTTTCTCTATTCTCTTCTGAGATAAATAATCAGACCAGAATGCAGTTCCCTTGGTAAGAAGGTACCTGTGGTTTATTGTACAGCAGCATGAGACTGTCAGCATTATTTTGCATTCCCTTGTGCCCCACAACATTTTGGTTGCTATATTTGGTGATTTCTGTGCATCGAGTAGCCTTTTCATTAAGCTGTTCATAGTGTCACCTGTCTGCTTTGAGGGGATAGCAGTTAACGTGGAACCCTAGGGAGCTTACAAAAGATGGAAGAGGCTGAGGACTTGCAGTGGAGGGAGGAATGATGAAGTATATAGTGCTCTAGGGTTTGCATTTTTTGAAGGTGAAAGAGGTTTTTGTACCAGTTAAAGTCTTTAGTGCTGGCTGGAAGAGTACTAGAAGGCATCCAGCCAGTGTTGCTAGAAAGCCTGAAGGACATGATAAGAGAACAAGCCCTCTTCTCTGTGTTTTCTGTGGATTGCAATAGGCTTAAGGAGGAAAAGCACAGAGCTGGGATTTGAGAGAATATGACCTCAGATACAACTGGGGAGAGGAGCAATACGGGAGATGGGAGAAGGAACCAGAAGTGTTGTAGGCATGGATGAAATATAAGGGCTTGGTAGAGAGGGAGGGAAGAGGAGGGTCCCAATGCACATGAGAGAGTCAGTAACAGTCATGTTTGGAGTGGAAGAGAGGGAAGTCTGTGGCTGGAAAAAGACGACTGGATTGGGGAAAGGGAGGAGCAAGGAAATGGGATCAATATGAAAAGGAAAGAAGGCAATGAAAAAGTTCTCAATAGCACTAACAAATTATCAGGATCAGAAGCCATCCACCCAATACCGCTAAGAGAACTTGAAGGTGAAAGAGCTGAATTACTAACAGTATTGTGCAACATCTTTCTTACTTAAAATTTTCTTAGTACTTGTCTCTGAGAAGGCAGGAAATTATTTTAATTTTTAGAAAGTATTCCAGGAAATTATAGGCCTGTAATCCTTATTTCACTATTGGGGTAAATTCACAGAATGTAAATGGCCTGTTACTTCAGTGGAGGGAGGCCTGTAAGACTCTCATATGAGCACTGAGGTGGCAGTTTTCTGACAATTCACGGGGCAAGGCTGGACTGAGAGGGGCCTTATGAGACTGATTGGGCTGTAAAACGAAGATGAAAAGCAGTGTAGATAAATGTAAAATGGTGTGTCTGAAGAAAACAGTCCCGATTTCACATCTGAAATGATGGGCCCTGAGCTGGTTGCTGCTCTTCAGGAGCAAGACCCAGACAGAGGCTGTGATGGATAGTGCCATGGAAACATCAGCACAGTGCTCAGTAGTAATAAAAAATCCAGATCGAGTATTAGAAATTCCTAGGAAAGAAACAGAATAAAAGCAGAAAACATTGTTATGGCACTGTATAATGCATGGATCACCTGCACTTTGAGCAGTGGACGCCACTGGGCCCCTCCACTCAAGAAGGGGTTTTATCAGATCTGGTAAACAACAGGTCTGGGACAGCTTCCGTGTTATGGAAAACTATGTTGAAGGGACCCTGCAGCCTGGAGAAAAGATGACTTGGGGGGGATGCGATGGGTTTAAAAGTCACGTATGGCCCATAGAAGACAAATGGCAGTAATGGGAGCCAGGCTGAAAACCAACCAGCTGTAGTTCCCTGTGCGGTTGGTTGAGAGCTCCCTGCGAAAGGACAGTCTGGATGCAAGAAGTCTGCATGGGTTCAGGTGTGGAATGGGCAAGTATTTCAAAGAGAAATCCACTTGGGGTTACTAATTAGGCTGACCTCATGAAAGTAATTGGAGTTTGAGAGATTATTAGGATGAAAGTATCATTTACTTATCTTGTTCTTATTCTGCCCTACATAGCCACTGCTGGAGGCAGAATACTCAGCTGGATGGACCATTGGTCTCAAGCAGCATGGCTGCTCTTACATAGTTAATGGTTTCCACAGAACAAAGAAAGGAGGAGGAAAATGAGAGTGTAGAACAGCTAGTAAGAGAAAAGAAAAATGCATATTGAAAAAAGGGGAAGAGAGGTGCAAAAAAGGATGAAATATAAAGGAAGACAGGAGATTGGTATGACATTTTCTTTGACAAAGAAAAGATGCGTGGGTGTTCTGCAAAGCTGCCATCTTCCCTGCATCCTGATCCTGTGTCCTGCACCACGTGGTTTGTGTGGAGCCCAGTCTCCTCAGGTGTCAGACACGCAAGAATTAACATTTCATCCATGGCATGCCTGCCCAACCTTGATTCTGCAAGCCCTTGCTGACATGAGGAATGCCTTGAAGGGCTGGATTTTTCCATCTTTACTGGAATAACATATTTGTAATGTAACTGCAGATAGCTGCAGCAGATGTGGTCGGGCTCTGCAACAGCTAAGGTCGTTGCCCATCCCAGCATTGTCATAGTCATGGCAGAGTTCCTGACTAAGCCCTATTTGTTCATACACTGGCATTATAAGAAGTCTTCTTTTTCTTTCATTTTAGAGCAACCACTACTATGTGAAGCCTCGGGTGACAGACCATCAGTTTGGCATAAGACATTATGCTGGGGAGGTAGGTGTTCATGGTGTATCTGTGAGTTGCTTGGTATATCTTGGGCTTGAGGTCCTGGATTTTAGATTCCAAAAATCAAGAATATCTCTCAGAGCTGTGTGTTTCTGCATAGTTAGTGCCCCGTACCAGAGCACAGGGAGTGTGATGGGCTTAACATACCATGTCATTCTCCATTACTATATTCTCCAGCTTGGACATTTGTTTGAGTTTCTCAGGTAACTTTTGGTTTGGGGGATAAACTCCTCCTTATTTCTGTTATATAAGTTGTCTTTTCTTGGAATTCACAAACAAACAAACCCAAAGTAAAAGTCAGAAGGAAAATTTGACTTTTGGGGAGGAGGAGAAAAGGCAAAATAGCTGTTGCAGAAAGGAAAAGGTCTCCAAGCCTTCAAGGTTAAATGCTGCTCTTTGTTGTGGAGAGATATGGAGCAGATGGAGGTGTGTCAACGGAGGGCATTTGCACACTAAAGAAGGGCTAACCTCCTTCTAGAATCATATCTGCTGAGCACTAGTGGTTGGGAGATCAGGGCACTGCGTAGCATAGTTAGTATTTCCTGAAGTGAATGGAGTACCTGACCTTGCAGAGGATTTCCCCCCCCGCACCCCAGGCAAATCTCTGCAGCTGTTTCACTTAGCTCCTGTTTTTGAGGGTTTTTTGTGGTTTTGTTTCTGTTTTTTTTTTTTTAATTGATGGCTAAAAGCCACTTTCTTGCTGGTAACTGCAGAGCTCTGGAGCTCTTTGACCCCAAAAATGGAGATCTTGGCACATGCCTGCAGCGTTACTGTGTAGCTCTGCTGGATGTCTTGTACATTGGCATGTTAATGTAGAAGTGATTAATGATTTGTACAGCACCGTTCTAGTGGCTCTGTCTGCGTTGCAGGTGCTATATGATGTGAGAGGCTTTCTGGAGAAGAACAGAGACACCTTTCGAGATGACATTTTAAACATGCTGAAAGACAGCAGGTATGCCCCCCTTATGCTTGTGAGGAGGCCACATCTGTTGGGCCGGACTAAGCCACATTCATGTAATAACCAGGCCAAGGAAAGCAGTTGCTTCTGTGCGAGCATCAGGCATCATTCTTTATCATTCTTCTTTTTGTGCTTAAGTGTCCTGGCAAAAGAAAGGAGAGCTGGAGATGTCAGATGACACACACATTTAATCAGTCCTCTTGTTGTCCCAGTTTTGAAAAGAGCTATAAAAGCATGACAGAAATCCCTCCAGGCAATGCTGGTTTTCTCCCTCCCCTCTTCTTCTTTTCCTCTTCTTCCTCTTACCTCCCTGTCCCAACAATGGCAAATTTGCCCCTGAATGAGTCAAGGCTCTTTGCCATGCTGTCAAATGCCAGCCTTTGTACAGAGGCCTCTTATTTTTCAGCCGGCTTGTTAGCGGACAGCTTCCATCCTTATCCTGAGCCAGACTAGGCCCTTGCTGCAACATGACCCTAGAGAAATGAGCTGACTTTGACTTTGAGCAAGGTGTGGAAGACAGAGGTGGGGCCTAGTAGGAGGAGAGCGGCATTTAATAACAGCAGACCCTCGCAGTTTTTGAGTAGCCACTCTACCACATGCCTCTTACCACAGTCCACGTATTGCCTTTGGGCTCCAGCCTGATGAGACTTTCAGAATTGCACCTTCTCTGAAGCCTGCTGCGGAGTTTGCGCTGTGAGCAGCCTTGAAACAACCTGAGGGAGCTGAGAGTATGAGCTGCTTGTAGCTGCCTTACTTGGACAGTGGCACCTGGGGAGTATTTTCCACAGGGTTTGAGGCCAGGATTGTGGTCATCATTGTCCAGCATAATAGAAAGATTCAGGGTTTTTCAACAAGCCAGAAAGGGAAATTCTGCTAGAAGCAGTCATAACAATAAACCGGCAGAAGCAGCGCTGGAGAACTTTGTGCAGCTTTGTAAGAACCAGCACCGCCGTGTAAGGAGTGGCAAAATGGTGGAAGATTCCCCAGAGCTGACCCACACTGAGGGTAGCTCTAGAAGTCCTCTGGGCACAGAAGAGCTGTGGTTGCAATTACATGAGCATGTCATGGGAGCTAGGTGGGGAGGGGTGTGACAGCACAGTCTAGCTGGAGTACCTTCAAGGTAGTTTCGCCTGGGGGCATATAGCTCAAGAGAGGTGTCCTAGCCAGTGCAGAATGGAGATCTTCCTTTGTGTAATATCCTGCTTGACAGCGTGAGATGGGGTTTCTGGCTTTGCAGCCGAGTGTGGCATACAGGGCAGCCCACAGAGTCTGGGCAGCCACATGGAAAGTGTTAATTTCCTCACTGAAGTGCCCAGCTGAACTGCCTCCTGCAGCCACTCTGTGGCACAGCAGGAATAAAAATGAGGTGTTTCACACTGGGACAGGGCAGTAGCTGAGAATGAGAGCCATCGTCTCACAGGTGGTGGGTGTCTTGCATCTTCTTTAATTCTTTTCTTCTCCCTTAGGCTGGACTTCATCTATGACCTTTTTGAAAGAGTCTGCAGCCGCTGCAGTGAAGAGACGCTGAAGATGGGCACCCAGAGGCGCAGACCAACTGTCAGTTCCCAGTTCAGGGTAGGATGTTTTCCAAGAGAGCAGCAGGCTTCTAGGGAGGAGCAGATGGGTAAAGCAAGGCCTGCAGCCAAGAGGAGTCATTCATCCTTGTTTTGTGTCCAGCACTGAAAATGTGCAGGAATTTTGTAGCGCTAAAAAAAGTGTCACTGCCCCAAGGATTTCTGTCTGGTGTAAAATGTGAGATGCTAAGCCTGAGCAGGGTAGCAGAGGAAAAGAATACTTTGCTAAGTATATGAGGTTCTTAAGGTTCTTTGATCTTTCGTGTTGGTTTGGTGTTTTAGCTAAGTGTACGTGTCCTTTTAGGCCACATCTTTTACAGGTATAGTGGCAATTCTAATAAAACCTTATTGGGGGGACCTTGCAGGTATGAATCTCACCCCCTTAGATTGTCTGCAAACCTTCTGTAAGTTTCACAGTTCTAGTTTCCTGTGTTTAAAGTTTGAGACACTTGTAAAAATAACATCAATTATACAGCTCTGAGAACAAGGATGGTCACGTAAACAGTGTTAGAGTAAACTAACTGTGTGGGTATGTTTTGGACAGGAAGGATCTCCTGGGTTATTGAAGTTTTGGTAGGCAGAGTCAACAGACATTAGGAATGGGAGGGCTGCATGAAGACCCTATTGCATCAAATGTAGTCTCTTTCCCTCCTGTAGTGACTGATCCTTTGGGTTTTGTCTTCCTGCTTTTTAGGATTCTCTCCATTCCCTGATGGCCACGCTTAGTACTTCCAACCCGTTCTTCATCCGCTGCATCAAACCAAATACAGAAAAGGCAAGTCTGTCTTCCAGCAGAATGTATGCATGTGACAGATCTTCATGAGCACTCACTTGCACAGACACCTGAGAGGTGCCTCTATCATGGTCCAAACTGAGGATAAGAGCAGTTCCCCCCTCACCTTCCTTTTTTCTTTCTAGTTTTTTTATAGTTGAGGAAAAATACACCTTCCTTCTGGTAATCAGATGAAAAGACTGCATGCTGAGTATGATATGATATAGCCATTCCCAGCTCTTTCGGTGCTTATGAAGCCTGGAAGATGAACCAGGCTTGTGCAGAGCCCAGAGCTGTGGTAGAAGAAGCAATCATTCCTGTTTGTGGTGCCTGTAGACAATTTGTTCTGGAATGCAGGGCTTGTGTGGTAGGAAGCGTCTCCTGCAGATCCCTGGCTCTGAGACAGAGGAGGTGGACGCTTTATGAGCAAGTCACAGTGCTTAGAGGCAGGCTGGCTCTCGCTTGTATTGTGAACTGTGACGGGAGGATATGCTGCTAACTAGATTGGGTGGGGAGCTCTGAACTGATCGTTTTCTTTGTGTGTTTTGAAATTGTGTATGATATGGCAAAGGAAAGCCTGCTGGGGGTTTTATGCCAGAAAAGAATTCTGCAGTTTGTCTCCAGTTTGACTGGAGAGAGACTGCAAAGGGAACCGAGTCAACATTCTGCATTTTGTATGTGTTAATGCATTATATCATTGCTTTACTGCCATGATCTGACTATGACAGCAGTCTGCAGACTGCTTTTTTTCAGGATCTGCCCAACTCCCTTTCATCCCTTTCTCTGCACTATGCAGTGTTGTGACACTGCTTTCCCCTTGACCCAAACTTCCCCCTTTTCACCTGGCATGCCCAAATATGCAGGGTTGACTTTCTACAGAGAGGCGGATATACAACCTGTGACTGTCTGTGCTCAGAGGAACAGTCGCTGTTCAAGTCAGCAAGGAAGTAATATCAAGATCAGCACTTATTCTGTCTCTCTTCTTATTTGTTTTTTAATCTGGATCATTATTTAGGCGCCGCACCTCTTCAATCCAGATGTGGTGCTAAATCAGCTCCGCTATTCAGGGATGCTGGAGACAGTGAAGGTTCGGAGAGCAGGTTTCCCTATACGGCGCCTTTTCCAGGACTTTCTCAGCAGGTAATTGCTATCATTGTACCACATGCTGTAACAGCCCCAAGGTATACAATTCTATATATTTGTTTCCTCTATAACTGCTGTTACTGATATGGATCATTTGTGGGATGTTTTTCTAACCGTGCCCTAATTGCCCATATCATAGACTGATTTGGAAGACCTTTTGGAGACTTGCCTTTAGTGTAAAAGTCAGAATGGAAAAATAGCCAGATGGTCCATTTTTAATTTTTTTTTTCTGTAGCTTTGCCATAGATTTGCTTGTGTGATGCTGTGAAACCCATCTGGTCATAATATGTAAGAAGAAAATATCATACTTAAAACCTTTAATCTGGCAGGCTGAAGCAAATTTTAATGGACAGTATAGTGGATGATTAATATTGGAAAGACTGAGACTGATTATTTTTTTAATTAGCTGCATCAAAAGGATTTCTTGACGTTTAAGGCTAGAATGGAGCATTGAACATTGCTTCTTTTGTCTCTTGGAGCATGAAATGCCACCCCTATACTGAACAAAATAACTTGTGTCTGATGAAAGCACATGTTTCAGAAAGACAGTTGTTCTTTACTGAAAAATACTGTTGAGTTTGTATTTTATTACTGGGATTGCAACAATAATTGCCAGTGTGGTAGGAACAGATAAAGGTTGGGGGATGGAAATTTCCAAATTGGAAGGCAAACACGAAGAAGGGAGGTCCCAGAGGAAGAAGGACTAATGGGAGGAGGATAATTAGAGTTAAAAGATTGGGGCGGGTTACTGTCATACATAATCTCATGAGATTTTGTTTTGTTCTTAGGTACAAGATGCTTGTGAAGGGGCCAAGTTTCTCAGACAACAGCAAAGCTGTATGTGCAGGCTTTCTTCAGACCTACGACAGCAGCAAGAAGGAATGGCAGTTGGGTAAAACCAAGGTACTTCATCAGTCTGGGGCAGGGGTATGGCTTTGTTCCAGCTGCAAGGTGATGCAATTGCATCTGGTGAGATTCAAGCCAGTAGAAAGGGCAAAGTTGTGATGGCCCTTTAAATGCATTGGACTATGCCACTGACCTGTAGGATCTCAAATATTTCCCATATTATGTACCTACAGATGCAGAAGGCTTTTTGATTTTGTCTGAACTCCTTCTCATTGACCAAGCCAGATTGATTTTGTTGTGTCTGATCCAATTTAAGGATCCAAGGAGAACAAGCATGGGTGTCATTGTATGCAATTGCAATGTGTGCCATTAACTCTTGCCTCTTGGGCCAAATACTTCACTCTGCTTGGGTAACCAAAATTCCTGAAGGAGACAGTGAGCTGCTGCTTGGTATGTATCTAAACTGTGAATAGCTAGCTAGATCACCAGATGTGTGACAGCTTTCTGCTGTGGAAGCTCAGCTGATGGTTTGTGCAGTTAGCCCAGATGCTAGCATACATTTTTTAGGAAAAGGTATTCAGATGCTTCTCCCCACTTGCATAATTCAGAATTTGCTTCTGTTTTGGTGAATGTTTAACATTTCTCTCTTGCCTGGTATAGTCAGGATTTTGGGCTTTTTGTTATGTTTTGGTTTTTTTTCCTCCAGACATCCAGCTGGAAATGTACCATTATCTTTCATTTAATGGGGAGGGAGCTGGGTGTTTCAGTCTGAATTTCTTCAAACTTTGAGACAGCTTCACACAGACATAGATGTGAGTGTTGTGAGGTAAATTGCTATAGAAATCTGGGAGGAGGAAACTGTCTCTTATTACGGCTTTCCACATACTCCAGTGAATTCTTCAAAGAATATTCCAGGATGGATGGTGTCCAGTGCAGACAGCGTTTCTAAGTAGTGGGTATGCAGTCCATATCCAGAGCAGATGGTAGTCCATCAAAGCAACTTTTCTTGCATTTTTTGCCCTTAAGCCTTCAAAAAAGTAGTTCAGACTATTTCCAGGGTCACAATGGAACCAAAAGTGATTCTAGGGAATACTCACATTTCATTTGTCCAGGAGATCAAATAATGATATTTGTTGCTTCGAGCAATCATTTCTTAATGAGTGGATAGACTGTAATGTTTCTTAGGAGAGCAAGATCCCTCACTCCCCTTCTTAGAGGAGTGGTGGTAGCCCACTTGGTAGTCTGGGCTCTGAACTCTGCATGAGAACCAAGGAAACCACTGGCCATTGCTGTGGAAAGGAGATGTATTAACCTGAAGTTTCTAAGGCCTTCCTTCACATGCCTCCGCTGATGTTCAGGAAAGAAGTTTTTATCACTTTAGCACACTCAGCACATATTTATACTCTGTGATTAAAGTGTTCCCCATCTTTGATTTGGGAATCTGGTGTCTCCTTACTGGTCCCCGCAAACCAGGAACCATTTCAGTCATTATTGTCCCTAGATAACCCACACTACTTGGGTGGCTGCCAGTCTCACGGCATTTTAGTATTAAAGCCTGTATGGAGTGTGTACGTGTTGCAGAGCTGCTTGTGCCTGGGAAGCTTTAGCAAGTGGTGGTTAGAGCTGGTAAACATGGAGTTTGAACTTTTTTCCTAGCATGACAAGAGATGGAAGATTGCTGGGCTACAGCAAGGGCAGCAGGGAAATGCATGTGAGGACCAAACTCACATGCACATACTCACCTTTTAGAGTATAAAAGGTTATAAGCTATATCGCTGGAGTCCAGGGACTACAACAGACTGATGACAAGCAGGAAATCCAGGCTGCTTTGAGCTCCTGGCAGCAATAGGATCCCTTTCTCTTCAGTCCCTGTTATGCATGCTGAAGGACTGAGTCCATCTGTCTGGTTTCACTCACTCCTTGACCTGCTCAAACAAATTCTTTTTGAAAAACAATATAGGTGGTAAATTGTGGCAAAAAAAATGTGTCATATTTTGCCAAAACACTGGATGTACTCTTATTTTTTTTGAACAATTGTGTCCTATAAACTAAAACTTGGCTGAAGAGCTGTATGCGGCATGTTGGTAAGCAGCAGTCTCTCTGCTAGGGCACTGGTTGCTGTCGGGTCTGAAGATTGTGGGAAGAAAGAAATGATTAAGAATGGCAGTCTTTGTATCTCCTTATTTCTTTATGACTGAGAAGGAAAACTGAAAGGAGTTGGGAAGCAGTTGAGCATCTTGTTTGGTTGTAGAAGTTATTTGATATTCGGCAAAGTTTGGATTAGAGATGTGTATCCTGGTAGAGGGCAGGAGTTCTATTTATTCTAGAGGATATATCGCTCCAAGGCTGTCCTGGCCTGTTCCACCCTTGCTGCCATCCTGAATGGCTGGCCAGCCCGTGGCTGCTCCAAGGTGCTGTCGCCATTGCCCTGCCATTTCATTCTTCAGATGAGTTGCTTGACGTTCTTTCCCACACTCAGATGGTGGCAAAGCCATTTCATTGCTCCCTTGGAGACCCCTCTTGCAACTCCACTTTGTGACAATGCCTCCAGAAAGCCTGCCCCTGGGAAAGCAGATGCCAAGGTGAGGCCATGCAGAGCAGTGCTGCAGCTGTTGTGTCTTGGGTTTGGATTACAGAGTCCTTTGTCTGCGTTCACGTTTTAGCTGATGCTAGGTAACACAGGCCTGGAATACTTGGGTTGATGAAGAAAAGAGCCCTAATTTTTCCAGAGGCTTTCAGGTAAGGGTGAAGTAAAGCTACCAGCTAAAGGGCACAGAGTATAGGTCATTGTCCTGGAGAGGAAGTCCCCTGTGTGCCCTTGCTGCCACTTTTGCTGCTACAAGTGCAGCTCTGGGTACCCAGGTAGCAATTCCCAGAACTAACCTTGGGTTATGGAGTCAGGATTAGCTACTGAAAGAGGTGTGACAGGCCAATGGGGATGTAACCTAGGAAGAAGTATAAGGGGTGGGTGAAGAGCAAGGCTTATAGAAGGGGGAATACTTCCTGCAAAATGAATGGAAGGATAATTATATCCCTAGCAATTGTTTGGAGGAGGAAGGAAAAGAGTCTGTGAATTAGTGCAGTGGATTGTGAAGCTTGGGAAAGGAAATAGAGGAGGAAGGGCAGGATGATCTTTGTGTTTTTCATTAAGAATAGAGCAGCTGCTGTGCAGGCAATTGTCAAACTAATGTTTATAAGAGGTATTAATGTATACAAGGCAGGTTTTATCTGGTGGCATGGCAGAGATGAGGGCTTGGATGCAAACAGGCAGTGCGACGATGGAAGAACTTGTGCTAATGTGCCGTTGTCTTCACTGGGGATGTGCTGGGATGGAGCAGCAGCTTCTGTGCCCCTTTCTTCAGTGCGCCTGGACCTTCTGCCATACTTGCCCATACCCACAACACAGATTTCCTACAGCTGTTGAACATGGTAATCCTTGCTGTTTGAAAGCATTCATTTCCACATTTCAACCTGCTGTTTTGCAGGGCCTGTTTGAAGGAGGAGGTTTCTGTAGACTATTTGGCATCCAGGTCACAGTGACCCACTTCCTGCTTTTCTGTTGTCCCCAAGAATCATATGATCCCACTTAGGTACACATGGGTGCACACACAGTTACATTTGTGTCTGCTGATCTACACGTAACCTTAACATGTTCACTGTTGCACTGATAGTGCATGCAGGCATTGAAGTTGTGTGAGAAACACTGTGGTGCTGCACTGTGGTTTAAAACTTGGCCAGCGCCTAATATGAGCAGATATGATAGAAGTTATCGTGTATGTTTTGTTCAATCATTCCTTCCTCAGATGAAAGCGATGTCATGTTTTCAGAAAGTGATTATGAATTATGACAAAGAAACAGCCATCTTCCAAGTTATTTCCACAAGGCATTAAAAATATTTGTGGTTTTGAATACATTTTACTCTTCCTTGTCATCTACAGGAGTCTAAAAACCCCCTCAAAATGCTAATATCTTATAACTAGATATTGTTATTTGAGATTAACCTTTCACTCTCAAGCATATATAGAAAACCCTATAGGATTAGGGTTGGGTCTTGTTGAACTCTGCATGCCCTGAAGTTAGGGGTTTTTCCCCCTCCTTACTGGCACAGCAAAGTCTGTGCTTGCTAGGGAAATACTGATGGACTGAATATTTCCAATTTGATGAAGATAATGGACTGAGACAGTGTTTTGCTGGTTGCATTCTTGAAATTGGGTGACTGCTGCTTGGTTCTGGAATGTAATGGAAAGAGCAATCCCTGCCTCAAAGAAGTCTTTAAAAGATTGTTGAGTTGACAGACGGAGTGGATGTACAACTTGCAGGGAAGGATGCCAGCTTCATGGTTGGCAGTACCTGGATAATGAACCTTCTTTTAAGGCTACCCACGGTTACTTAGTCATTCCAAAACAGCTCATTTAAGACCGTCTTAATGGAAATGGCTCCCCAGGAGAAGTTCGAGTCCAGGGAAGCCACTGGCTATGGGTACTAACTCCAGGAGAACTTTCAGTACATGGTGGCCATTGCAGGGGGAAAAAAGAGCCTGAATAAATGATGAGGCCAAAAGCAGTGATGGAAGGGAAGGTATACGGAGACATAAGGGGAGGTAAATGGGGAGAGGGAGAGTTTGTGCAGAACACTGGACTAAATGACTGTTCAAATCTCTGAACATCCCTCTGGACTCTCAGCATAGCTGCATGGATCCAATAAATTTGTAAGGAGTTTTTACTGATTAATGTAGTTCTGCAGATTGATGAGTGTCAGCTCACAGCCTGTGTTCGTGGCAGTGCTTTAACAAGTAGGGCAGCACTTTTCTAGTGTAGTCCATTCTGCTGCTGGCCCTGGCAGTGATTTAGCCAATGTCAGGCAGCAGGTCACACGAGCATGGCCATATGGCAGTTGCTGCTGGGACTGCAGCTTGTATGGACATACCTTAGCCAACTTACTCTAGGGTGGGTACCGCTAGCCACGCCATGGAGCTCCATGCATGCTGCAGTCCATCTCAAAAAGCAAAGCATTTATTTCAGCAGTTTGTGCCGAACCCTGTGCTAACATAGTGCAAGCCAGCTGACTTAAAGTAGCTCAGATATGTCAGCTCAATTCCTGTAAACATGCCCTTATCTTGCTTGTATCTTTTTTGTCTCCTAAGATAGCACCGTCATCCCTCGCGCAAGCGTTTAGCACTGAACAGAGGTTTGACCTATAGGTGATGGGAGATGCTTGAGAATTAAAATGCTGGACACTGAAGTGCAACCAGTAATACTTGGAGACCTCTCCCATCGGGGCTCAGTTCCCCCTAGCGCATGCTGCGCTGCTGGACCTCTTTAGCACAGAAGCATCTCCACCTCAGAGTTTCTGGCGCTTGGCGGAGGGCTTCGGCTCCGGCGGACTGCGGGTAGGCTCAGCTCTGCACCTCAACAGGGCTTTTAGCTTTCCAACTGTCTTCCATTCTTAGGATTGCCGTTAAGGTTGCTTCCCGGAGTCTAGAAACGTAAACGCTCCTCTCTTTCCTTGAAACGCGGAGGAGTTTCTTTGCAAAGTATTGAATCACGCCAGCAGGTATCGGTGCCTGCTGCAGGGCGGTACTGGCGTGTGCGGGGAAAGCTGTCGGCTGGGAAAGGGTTAATCGCAGGCGCAAGCCCAGGCTCTCCTCCTCCCTCCTCTTTCCCTCCTTCCTCCGCTCCCTCCCTCCCTCCCTCTCTTTTAAGTCTTGACCACGGAGTGAGGGAGGCGGGGGTTGGGCGCAGAGTTTGGCTCCCGTCGCTGCAAAACTTTTTCCCGGTGCTCCGAGCACCACGGCCCCCCCGGGGCGAGGCGCCGAGGCCGGCGCGGGCGCCCGGACGCCGAGCGCGCTCCGCGCTGGTCAGCCGGGGATGGAACCTCCCGGCTCTCCCGGGGACTGACTTCTTTCCTCTCTTTGTGTTTATTGAAACTCCTCCCCGTGGCGTCAGGTTTTCCTGAAGGAGGCTCTTGAGCAGAAGCTGGAGAAGGATCGGGAAGAGGAGTTGAGGAAAGCAGCTATAGTCATCCGGGCCCACGTCTTGGGCTACATGGCAAGGTCAGTGCCGGGGGCTGCCCCACCATCCCTGTGCTCGTGTGCCTGGGTTGCCCCGACCCTCTGCTTCGCTCGCTCGTCCCCTCGCATCCCTCCCTTCTTCCCCTCCTCTGTGCCAAGGAGAAAGAATATAGCTGCCCTCCCTGCCGGCATCGGTCCCGCTGATACCTTTCTGCACCTTTGCCACCTCTTCTTCAATTCTGTGCACGCTTGCACCCTCCCTCAGAGCTGCTCGGCAGGCTTCTGCGGGGACCTCTGTACCCACCGCTTGCCTCCGATGACACCTTTTCCTTGCCTTCAGGGCTCTCCTGGCCGGGCCCCACCTATGCTTTGGGTCCCCTCCTTTTCCTTACGCCTGTCAACTCTGTTCTCTGCTCCCCCTGCAAGTCGCTTCTTCCTCACTTGCAGCTCTGCCTTCGCTCACCCTCTTTCCTCGCCCTGCCTGTTTGCCTCGTGATCTCCCTCTCCTTTTAATTAACTCTTCAGAATTGGTTTTTGGCCAGCTTTGCACCAGTAATCTCCCCTTGCCGCTCCCTTCTGCACCTGACCAGAGGAGGGTTGGGAGAACCAACTGCAGGCAAACCGCCCCTCCTCTGCCCCTCGCAGTCAGTGTAACAGCTGACTCCTTAATGGCTGTGGCATGCACACTTAATCCCAGTAAGATGCTCTGTCCTGGCTGGTCTCTGCTCCAGACACCTGTCAGTCAGGGGTGTGAGGAGGTGAAATCCCTGGCCAGCAGAGCTGTTCCAGCAGGCACTCTTCTTAGAGCTCCAGTTACACCAGGTAGCTCATTTTGCTTTGGGAAATGTGTGCAAGGGTTGCACCCTGCCTCGCCAACATGGAATATCAGCAAAATACACATTTGGTCTCAGGGGCTTTTATTCATTTATTTATTTCCCTCTAGGAAGACAAATGAGCTAGCTCTATTGTTTGTACATGAGACTGCAAATTCTTTGTGTCAGGGCCTCTGCTCTATTTTACTTTACGTCTAGCATGTGGAGAGAGGGATAGGGATTAGCACAGGAAAATTGATTTTTCTGGGAAACATCACTGCAGGCGAACTGGATTTCTGCTTTTCTGAGTTCCTGGGAAGGTAGCTGCTGCCCTGCAGGGCTGCGATGGAGACAGTGTTGCAGTAATGTTCCTCTTGGCTAGAAATCTTGTGGTCCTCCAGTCTCCACAGATCTGAATTCTTCCTCCCACGTGTTGCTCTTGTGAGTCTCATCTTTAAGAACAAGCTGTGCTTCTGCAGCCAGAGTGGAAATCCTCACAAGCAGCTGGAGGTAACTGGACTTTGCAGGGGAGGAGAGCAGGGAGCGAGGAAATAGCTAGGGAGGGAGACTGGAAACTTTTCTGTGAAGAGTTTC
Source organism: Haliaeetus albicilla (assembly GCF_947461875.1). Classification (NCBI taxonomy): domain Eukaryota; kingdom Metazoa; phylum Chordata; class Aves; order Accipitriformes; family Accipitridae; genus Haliaeetus; species Haliaeetus albicilla. The sequence goes on from NC_091486.1 coordinate 19,155,433, forward strand.
CAGTTGCACTGCACCTGTATTGGAGAAGGTCCAGCAAGAGGGAGTTCATCGGGGCAAGTGCTGAAGGGTCTGTGCAGAGTTGGGCAGAGGTCAGGAGAACCAGTGTGTGCTGCCTTAAGCTTGATACCATTTTTGTTAGTTTTGCAAGTACAAGTGTATTTAAATTCATTTGCTCTCATGCAAAGTAGGTTGGCGAAGAAGGGTACATACGCCACAGGAAGGATTTTACTGGTTTCTCCCCCTTTGTGAACTTGTTCTGTGAGCCTGGAGAACCAGTCCTAAGGGTGAGAACGTTTTCTTTGCTCTCATTCCCTGCAGCCTAGTATCTCTGACTGATCACTAAAAGGTGAGACAAGAAAATCAAGCCCATTGAAATGACCCCATTTTTTGTAGCTAATCTGTGGAACTCTGAGCTGCAGGTAACAGCTTCAGCAGCTAAAATACACATAACTGTTCCCAGGCTTGCAGGATCCCTGTACAAATTTGGCTGTGTCCCTGGATTCTGCAGGACCTTATTGCTCAGGGAAGAAGACAGTAGGAAATTACTCCATAGCCCTGTATTCTCTAGTCCTTGGAGGCATGACTGCTAACTACAGCTCATCGACAGGATAATTAACTAAATTCCAAATGCAGCATTGGAGCCTTGCAGCCACCCCGCCTTCTCTTGTGATATATGGTCGGGATGTCTCCCAACTCCTCGGTGTGGCCTGCAGGTTGAGTTTCTTTGGCCGGTGCAAGGGGGTGAACGGAAGGCTGAAAAAGGGGAATGAAATTCACAGCCTGTGTGCAGCCATTCCAGCTGAAGGGCGTCTGCAAGCTTGGCTGCGGTCATGAGGAATGAGGGGGCACTTCAGCCTGGCAGATTAGCAGGCAGAGCCGGCCTGTAGCTGGGCAGGGCTTGGCACATGTTGCACTTGAGAGAGTTTCTGGCAGATGCATTTTGTAAAAGTCAGAGTGCCCTTTTTGATGCACTTACATCTGCCTTGGCAGAGAGTGCATGTGCAGCTGTTCACACCCCATGTGCAGGGCACAGGGAGGACAGAGGGAGCAGGGGTGAGGGGACTGCAGCCCAGGAGCAATTCATCTAAAACCTCCCGCTTCTTATCACCTCTTCCCTTTCCTCTTCTTTTTCTCTGTGCTTCCTCCCTTTGACTTAATACTTATGGAAAAGAGCATGACCTCTGCACACTACTGCTATTAGCATCCCTCTCCTGACTTTCTTGACTAGGCTGACGTATTTGATGTGCAGGGAGGTGGCAAGCTGTCAGCATGGGTCCCTGTTGCCATTTGAAGGGGATTTGATTGCCAGGAAGGGGATTTTGAGGTGTGTCTTTTCCTCAGGGGGTTGCAGAAGGTCTGTGGGAAGGATATGTGAGAATACTGTGCTATTTCCAGTGTGCTTTCTAGGACTCTAAGACTTCACAGGATTACTGTAGCCTGCTGGCCCAAGATCCTGTCTAACGGCCCCATAGAATTTCCCTCTGCAAATTCTAGTTTGGACTAAAGAAGTTTTTAATTTGAATAGTACCAATTAAGGTGTCTAAATATATTGATTACTTTAAAAAAAAGTCTGCTTATTTCCAGCCTGAATAGACTTCAGCTTCAGGTCAATTAAATCTTGTTATGTCCCTGTTGGATAAATAGAAATGCCACCCAAAAATGTGGGTACTTTGAGTGGGATCAAGCCTTTCCTTAGCCGTTTCTTTCTTATGGTCATGGAGCATGTGCTGTCTTTCTATAAGCCAGAATTTCTGGTTCCAATCCTGCTTCCTTAGAAATCACTTGAGGGTCTAACGTTGTTCTTGAAATGGAGGGGCTAACACTGAACACAGGATAAAACTAGCAGTGCAGTCCCCTTCTACGCAGTATTGCTGCTTGCAAGTATTAAGAATCCCAGTAGTATTTTTTTCTATAGAATTGTGATGGGCGTTTGCCTTCACCTGATGATCTGTGGCCCCAAAATCCTTTTTTGACTTGTTGCTTCTTAACAGTCCCACATCAGGTATGTTTGGCCTTTGATTCTTCAATACAAGACCTTATGTTTGGCTCTTTTGGATTGTTTAATGTTTGCTTGAATCTAGCTTACAAATTGATCCAGATTACTCTGTAATAGTAACTCTTTTGTTATTTTCCCAGTTTGTGTATCATGTACAAACTTCCACTGGTTAATTTTTTTTCAGGTCCTTGATAAAAATGGTCTGTAATGCAGAGGCAAGAACTGACTTTTCTAGAACTTCACTAGACTACAGAAATACTGAGTGATGATTCTTTTCTTTTGGAGCCCTACCATGTTTTTTGAAGTGCTGCAAAGTTGATTTTGATATCGTTACTCTTTAAGCAAAATGTTGTGCAATATATGTATATGTTTACGGCAGCCTGTTACAATGTTACATTCAGCAATCAATATTGTAGTGTCACTGTGTTTTCCCCCAAACAATAGGAGATTAATGTGACCAGATTTATTTTTGCCCCGCTTTTTGCCTTTCCTGGAGCAGTTTGCTTTTGGCCACTTAAAAGATGGGGCAATACGGGACTTTGTTCTCATGTGGTAAGGCCATTTGTATGTTTTTATTATAAAAAATCCACACTGAGTGATTATGCTAATTGCACAATGAATGTATGTACGTATGTGCAATGCAAGGAGACTTTGGGCCAGTGGACCTTCTCTTTCCATGTGCCAAACATCTGCCCTTCATCCTCCCAGGGTCTTCATGAAAGTAGGTGCTCACGGAAACAAACCAGTGGTAGATAGAGGAGTGAGAACAGTGAGGAGAATATGATTTATGGGTAGTGGCAGCAGAGGAACAGAAATTGTGTCATTTCTGAGCAGTATTTTTCCAAATCCGTTTTTCTGTGGCTATGGTAAGATTGGTCAATATACCAGGGCATGAGAAATGCAAAGCGTGTATTCCTCATGGCGCATTAAGTGTCTGGTTCTGTTTTTAGGAAGAAGTATCAAAAGGTGCTAGCCAGTGTTGTTATAATCCAAAAGAACTACCGAGCATACTTTTGGAAGAAGAGCCTGCTGCGACTGAAGGCCTCTGCGATCACCCTGCAGAAGCACTGGCGTGGCCGCCTGGCTCGCAGCCTCCACCAGCACCTGCTGCAGCAGGAGCTCAGGCGGAGGCAGGAAGCGGAGGAGAGGAGGAGGCAAGAAGAGGAAGAACAGATCAGAAGAGAGGAAGAGGAAAGACAATGGCAAGAAGAGGAGGAGCGTAGGAGGAAACGGGAAGAGGAAGAGGTGAAGGAAAGGTACAAGATGGTATCTTGCGCTCATAGTTCCCTAGCACTAAAGCTGCTGAGGTGTAAAAGCGGGCCTGGGGCGCTGGCATGATGGTAACGCTGGCACAGCAATGGCATGAGACAGCGTCCCAATGCCAGGGGCAGAGCTGGGGTGGGCTGTGGGCAGCTTAGAGTAGAAAAGCAGTGTGGAAAAGGAGTGTCCTGTTTCCTCTAGGAAAGCTAATCCTGGTGTATTTTTACCTCCATTGAGTGTTTTTTTGCTCTGGAATGTACATGAAAGGAGGCTGTTTCACTGATTGGGCAGACATCCATAATTTTCTTGTTGCCTTTGTGACAAGTTTTATGCAGTCTTCCAAAATCTGGAGGGATTAGCAGTGTGAGAAGGTACCAGTATCATGAGTCTCGGTGTGCCCAGTAAGCTGGGTCAGAGAGCAAGATGGGCAGCGCACCTGTGCTGCTACTGCAGTTCTTACACTCATGAGAATGCACGTGTTCTCCCTGTTCCTGCTGCTGTGTATCTCCCATCAGGGATATGGATGTGTCAAGAGATCAGGAGGGGAAAGGAATAGCTAATGTCACAAAAAGAGGCAGCCTGTGAGCAGTGACAGTATACCTATTGAGAATCCTGCACCTTGTGCATCATTTACTGTTCGCTCCGTGGCTACCTACAGCCTATCCAAACTGGGTTGTCTCTCTTGATAATCTTTTGTTTTATGAAGCATAAAACTTCAACTATGAGATTATTATGTAAGTTTGAACAAATAATCCTGTGGCATTTTAAGTTTTTCATAACTAGTTGGTTACGTTTCTTATAGGCTTTTGTTACATACTTATCCTGAATTTGGATCTTGGTGGACTAAGGTGTGTGACAAGCATCAGAAAATTCTAAGGTTAGAAGTACGTCATAAGGAAAAGAGATGGCCTGCGGTTTCACTGGAGACAGTAGGGTGATGTATCTGCTGGGACAAGACATGGAGTCAGTGACACCAATAATGGAACAGTTTGGTCAAGGAATTTGTTGAACAACACTGAAGGCTCCATTTTATCAATGTGTCAATTTTCAACAACAGCCTCATCAGCAACATGAAGCTGTGCAAGTTCAGAATGTCAGTAACTAGTTTGCAGTTATCAAATGCTACAGATGCTCTCTCAGGTCTAAAGTCCTCACTGTACTAAGTAGAGCTTGTCCCTGCCTCGTTTTAGATAAAAGGACCTATTTAGCTTATTTGTTGTAGTGTTTTTCTGCCCCTGCCCTTTAGTTCCCAGCCCATGAAAGATGTGTTGAACCCAGCATCATTGTAGAGAAGTGTCAGTGTTTCTAGAAATCAGGTCAACTGCTCATTTTGCTTTCATTTTCTACTTGATGTCAAATGGCTTCATTCAGAGTGAGTAGCCAAAAAGGTACTAGCAGACCAACTTGGCTAAATCCTGAACTTCCATTTGACCTCAAAAATGAGGTGGAAGTCCACAGAAATTGCAAAATGGCTAATCTGCTGAGAACAACAACAACAAAAAAATAACAAACCCGAACACATGCAGAGACAAAATTAGAAGGACCAAGATGCAACCTGAGCTATAACGAACGAAAAGTTGGCATGCAGTTATTTTGCATACACTGGTTGGAAAAGGGAGACATGGAGTGATTTGGTCTACTGTTCAACAGGAAGAAAAAATTATAATGTTGAGAAAGCTGAGGTATTTGATGCTATTTTTATTTGTCTTCCCCAAAAGGCTTAACTGTTGGACACTAAATAAAATTAGCACAGATGTGCAAGAATTCAGAACCTAGCAGGGAAATAAAAGGTTAGAGAATGCTCATATGAATCGGATTACAAAGAGAACGCTCAGATAAATCAGATTACAAAGAAATCACCCGGACTTGGTGAAATTAATGTTTGAGTACTTCGAGATCTGGCTGAAGCAGTTTGAATTAATAGCTATTCTCCTTCTCCTGTTTTGTGGATAGCAATAGAGTTTCCATAAAACTGGAAAATTCCAAACGTAGTGACCCCCTTTTAAAATGAGAAAAGGAAGAATGAGGGAATTGTGGACCAGTCAGCCTAACCTCAATTTCAGGAAGATACTGAAACAAATAATCAAATAGTTGTAAATGCTTGATAGAGTTAAGAGCCAACGTGGACTTCTGAAGAACAAACAGCATTAAAGTTACTGGTTTCCTTCTGTGATAGCTTATGACATGCCTTGTGGATAGGGAAAAGCCATAGAGGGTAGGTAACTTGACTTTGGATAGGCAGAGGGTAGGTAAGGGCTTTGACATGTTTTGACAATACTCTTAAGACACCATAAGGAATGTGGTTTGGAAAAAAGTACGTGAAGCAAGACTAGGATTTGTGTTTTTACTGCATTGTATTATTGCATTTTAATTAGTAAACAATAGTAGCTTTTTGTTAAATAGGAGAGAACTCTTGAATGGGATTCTTCTATGGTCTGTGCTGGATATGGTACTAGCGCGATGTTCTCATAATAAGTTGGATGAGGAAATATGAATATCCTTGTTAAATTTGCAGATAAAACCATCTGTTGAGGGGCTGTAAGTATATAGCTAGACAGGATTACAATTCAAATAATTTTGGCAAATTAAAGAAATGGTCTGGAAAACACAGGATAACTTTCAATATAGACATATGCAGATTACAGTTAGGAATAATCAAATGCACAGAGAGAGAAGGAGGAATGCCTACTTCAACAGCAGGAAGAAGGTCTGCAGGCTAAGTTGAGTATTAGTCACCGGTGTCATGCTGTGTGAGAGGAGAGAGCAAATGCTGTCTATAAACAGGATTGTTTCTGTTAAGATGTGGGGGTGATTCTTCTGTTCCGCTTGGCACTGGTAAGGCTTCAGTTGGAGTACTGTCCCTAGTTTTGGGTATCACATTTCAGGAAGATGGATGGAAAGCAGCAAGAAATATCAGAGGTCTAAAAAATGTGAAGAACAGTTGCAAGAATTAGTGTGTAGATTGTAGGTGGTATTCCTGATTTGTTTTAAAATGGCTCTGCTTCTTGAACCCTCTTATCATTTAAGGCAGTTGTTTAACTCATGACTACTGTTAGAGATCTTTCAGTAGAGCTGGAACCATCTGGATCTCACTTACGTCAGCTTTCATTTGGAAACATTTCCTGGATTTTTTTTTTGAGAGAGAACGAGTGCAAGAGTGAGAGCTTTAAGGACTTTGTGACTTGCAGCTGCAATTTAGAATTTGGCTGGGAAAAGCCGCAGGGCCTGGGAAATAAATATTGTTGCCCTCCTGTTCTGCTTGGGTTGAATTACAGACTTGAAAGTTACCACTGCCAGTCTGCATTTAGCTGCGCAGTGGTTGCCACAGGCAGACTCTTCCATCCAGCCACATCCTATCCCTGCTCCCTATGTATGACCCTGGCATTTGTCTGTGTACTAGTTCTGTTGCTTGTAGTGTGCTCACTATGGAGAAACTGGCCATAGTGACAGTTTTCCCTTGGAGTACAACCTTTTTGATCTGGGTGGAGATGCAGCACTGTGAGAGAGTTTTTTTCCTCTGCTCATGTTTACTAACAAACTCTGACTCTTACAGCCTTTACTAGTAAACTAGGTTTTGCATGCCACTGAGAAGTTATGCAAACTGGGGCATCCAGGTCTTCAGAAGAGAAAGTCCTCAGCTTAATCATTTAACAAAGTACAAAAATTTGATAACTTTTGGGGGCTTTAATACAGTAAAAGAAAATGAAACACAAATTCAATGCTGGTATTGCAATAATTCTGTCCTGTTTAAAAAAAACCAAACAAACACAGTTTCCTGATTTCTGTCAATTATGCATGTACAACTTCATTTAATATCCATGGATGTATAGTGCTTAAGAAGATTATGTTTACATTTTTCATGAGTCTAACTGATCTGTCTTTCTGTCATTGTTTCCAATGTCCTTCCTAATGTGTTCTAACTAATCCAATTTCCTGATTGATCTGAAAGTTAAGTACATGCGGAAAATCTGTTGTATCCACAAAGGTCATGCCAATCACAGAAAATTGGATTTTTACTGAATTACAAAAGCTTTTTGATCAGTCTTACAACAGGTATCTTATTTTAACCTTACCAATGGAGGGATGATGCGTCCATGTAGTTCTGAAAGCCTCATGTAGGAGAACTGGGTCTATCTCTGACTATCATGTCTTGTTTTTGAACAGAGAAAAGGAGCAACTGAATGTGCTACTCCAGGTGGCTCAGGTAAGTTTAACAGTTATTCTTTTTGTATGACTTCTCCTGAGTATCTGTGAAGGGTCCTTCATTGCCTATGGTTCGCCTGGAGCTAATATTGTTATTGTGGCAACACTATTTAAGAAACAAGCTTTGTTCACTCAAAACCTGCAGGTGTTTGGCTTTGGCAGAGGTGCATAGAGTTAACAAGGTAGGGTTTTTTTCAATGCTCATGTACCAGCTTGCATATTTCCTATTTGAAATTTCTGTATTGAACATCCAGCATCGTTTTTTACCTCTACTGCTTGAGCTTATTATATGACCTTGTGATGTGCTACACTGTGACACAGTCTGACTTGCTGGATTGTTGCCTCTAACAGCCGAAATAAGAGTGCAGCTGGCTGCTACCATGGCTAAAATAAACCCCTTGTAACTGATCTAATTGTTGGTACTTGATATATCAAAGAGCAGACCACCTACCCTGAGGTGTGTGAAAACAGCTGTGTATCTTCTTATTTCTTTCCCAAACCACTTGTTCCCCAGTTACAGGCCAGCTCTGTTTAGGAGAGATGACAGATTATAGAAATGCATTCATCCACAAGTAAGAGTCAAGTAGAGAACAAGCAACAGAAAGGATTGTGGCTTAAATGGGCCAATTCATTGGCTGCATTGTCATACTCCTATCAGGAAGTACATGAAATCCTTTTGGAATTTATTTTTGCTTTTTCTTCTGTGTGCATGTTTTCAACATCCTCTGTGGAGGGGAGGGTGGCTTTATCTTACAGCTAAATGTCAGTGAAAGTTACTAGTATCTTCCATCTTCTAATTATTGTGTACTTGCTAGAAATTTCCTGTTACTTCATTGTGAGGAAGACAAACTCTTCAGCAACCAGCTGCCATCCATCCAGTGATGCCAAAGAATGCCAAGAAATTCTGGGTGGAGTTTTGATGGGGTTGGAGTGGATACATAGAGTCGTGCTTCATTGCAAATATCCCTTCCAGACCTAGATTCTGATGGTCAGACCCCCAACTCAAGAAGCAGCAAACTCCCCAAATCTTTTAATTAATTTCTGGGAAATCCTCAACTCTTAAGCAGGCTATGGCTGTATATATTAATATATAATTACTTTCTCCTATACATGTGTATGTGTGTGAGATAGTTCAAAAAGAGAGGACAGACTTTCAGAATGCTTTTATCCGAATTGTAGTGTACAAAGGGGCTGTAACACGAGCAGCAGAAAGAGAGGCTCTTCTAAAAATTCACTGATCCCAGTGAGCTGCTTTGTATGATTCTTAAAAGAGGTAGGTTGCTCAAAAAAAGGAGGTACCTGAAGGTCCAGTAGTTCTACCTTTAGCTTTTACACCATGGATGACTGCAGGATGCTTAGAGTCATATTTTTGCAGATGGGAAGTACAAGGCAAGCACAGGAGATAGGAAGAATGAAAGGTCCAGGCAAGGAACACATATAGGTTGAAGAAACTGCTTTAACCCTATTATAAATTCTTTAAGGTGGAAGCAGTAAAGACTGAGGAGGTAGATATTCCCCTGCAAGAAGAAGAGAGACGTCAGATGGAGGAGATCTTAAGACTGGAGAAGGAGATTGAGAAGTTGCAGCAACAGAAAGAGGATCACATGTCTATCATCTGTGAAAACACCAGGAATGAAATCAATCGGCAGCGAGAAGAAGAGATCCAGAGGCTGGAAAAGGAGGCATCTAGGGTTGCCCAGGAGTTCTTGGAGCTGCTGGATTTTGGCAATCTGGATGAAAGTGTGCAGAACTTAGAGCGCTCACTTTCTAGTGAGGGGACACTCAACATTGACTGCAGCCTGGTGGCACCACTGGCTGAAGAAGAAGTGGATGAGGGTTTTCATGCTGATGATGAAGGACGGCCAACTTCCAGTTTGGTGGTCTTGAATCAGCACGGCACAAGAAACAGCGATAACTACTCAGAGGAAGTTGCAGATACAAGCCTTTCACTTCTCCAAAGGGAAGTGGGAGGGCTTGTCCCTGCTCCAGGACAACCTGTGGAAAGAACCACTAGCCCCAAGGAGCAGAGAGCCCTCTCTGAGCCAGCAGAAAGCATTTACAGCACGGTCACAGATAAGCAGAGGAGTAACAGCGGAGAGGTGGGAGAGCCAATTTACACTTCCCCTCCGGATGTGGAGTCAGACTACGACCATGAGGAGTTTGATGGTTGTGGAGATGCAGGTAGTGCCTCAGCTGAGCCTCTGAATGGTGAGGAAGGTCTGAGACACTCCCATGGTACCAGCCTGGACTCCAACCGTGGCAGCCTGGACTCGGTAAGAATCCCTCCCTTCACCTTTCTGGACATTAGCCTGACTTTGTTGATATTTATAACATCCTTGCCGCCTTACTGTATGCCTGCTTGCTGTGGGTATTTTTACTAATGTATAACTCTCTCTTATGTCAATAATCAGCTTGAAAAAAAGGGAAGAGTCATAGATAGGCTGAAGGCCAGAGGGCTTGTGACTGTCTGTCCTGGGTTCAGCTGGGATAGAGTTAATTTTTTTTTTACAGGAACCTGGGAGGTGGGGGGCATAGCCGGGGCAGCTGACCTGAACTGGCCAAGGAGCTATTCCATACCATGTGACATCATGCTCAGTATATAAAGGGGGAGCGGGCCGGGGGGTGGGCTCTTCTTTTCGGTGGGGGAAGTGGCAGAGCGTCGGGTCCCGGGTGGTGAGCAGTTGCACTGTACATCACTCTTTTTGTATACTTTTTCATTAGTACCGTTGTTGTTGTTGCAATTTCTTTGTGTTGTTCCAGTAAACTGCCTTTATCTCAACCCTCGAGGTTCCAGGTTTGGTTTTTTTTTCTCTCCTCCGTTTTCCCCCCATCCCACCGGAGGGGGGCGGGAGGAGTGAGCGAGCGGCCGCGTGGTCCTTTGTTACCGGCTGGGCTGAAACCACGACAGTCCTTTTTGGCGCCCAACGTGGGGCACGAAGGGTTGAGATAACGACAGATCTGGCCAGAGCGTGTTGAAACAAATTTGTCATACGCATTTCTTATACTAGATAAATAGATGTTAGTCACAATGTTGATTCAGCTGTTTACATGGTGGCGTTTTGTAAGTTCTTATATGCTTTATGTATTGCCTGTAGTTGCGTATCTCATCTCTGGGAGAGTGATTGGGATTATCATTTTGCTGTACTGGGCAATGTCGACTTGTGAAATGATTACATCACTGGTCATGAGGTTAAGCTGTTATCTGTATGAGGCAGTGATATCATTTCCAGACTTTGGGCACCTTCTGTCGGATTTTATTGGTAATTACACCCAACCCATGGGGAAGTCAGGGGGGGATACTTCCCCCCATCCGTTCCCCTCCCTTTTCTCTTTCCAACTAATTACAACAGTTTTCGAGAATTTTGAATATCCTTGGGATGCGCAAGCCTGTGTGCTGTTAGTGCTATGCCTCCTGACTATGTTTCAGGTCTTGTCTAGGGCGACAAAGAGGCTCTTTAAGAGTACCACCCAGAGATCTGTCCCAAAGCTGGATATTTATGGGTGGCACGGCGTGTGGGAGGATGTGGGCAGGTATCTAGAGAACTTCTCACCTCCAGTGACTTGGAAGTTCACTCCCGAACAACTGCAGAACCCTCATGAAGTGATAGAATTTTTGAAAGGAAAATGCTGTGGCTATCCCAGAGACACACAACTCACTACACTGTGCTGGGCCCTGGCCGGTATCTACCAAACCCTGCTTGATACTATGCAGCACCCCCAGGGGGAAAAGGGGGAAAAGATGGAAAACAAGACAACATGCACCGTGGCTGCCCCAACCCCGACAACATGCACCGTGGCTGCCCCAACCCCGACAACATGCACCGTGGCCGCCCCTACCACGACAACAGGCACCATGGCTGCCCCTACCCCGGTGACAGATACTGCCACTAAACCAGAGAACCAACCTGTGCCAGTATCAGTTGCCCCTGTACAGAAAAAGAAACACACAAAGAAATCAGTTCGCTCAGTGAGAGATGAAGATGAACCAGGGTCATCGCGAGAACAGGAGGAAGAGGCAGAACCTGAAATAATTACCCGATCTCTATCCCTGAGTGAGTTGCGTGACATGCGAAAAGATTTTAGCCGCCACCCAGGTGAGCACATTGTTACCTGGCTGCTCCGATGCTGGGATAATGGGGCTAGTAGTGTGGAATTAGAGGGTAAGGAAGCCAAGCAGTTGGGATCTCTGTCTAGAGAAGGGGGTATCGACAAGGCGATTGGGAGAAAAACACAAGTCCTCAGCCTCTGGAGGCGACTTCTGTTAGGTGTAAAGGAAAGATACCCTTTCAGGGATGAAGTTACATGTCACCAAGGCAAGTGGACCACCATGGAGAGAGGTATCCAGTACCTGAGGGAATTAGCCGTGCTGGAGGTGATTTATAATGATCCAGAAAATGCGCAGTCACCCACAGATCCAGATGAAGTCCAATGCACACAACCGATGTGGCGGAAGTTTCTACGAAGTGCACCACCAACCTATGCCAACTCATTGGCAGTAATGTCCTGGAAAGAAGGCTATGGACAAACGGTGGATGAATTGGCTGTCCAACTCCGGCAATATGAAGGAAGTCTCTCTTCCTCCCTACGGGCCTGTGTCTCAGCTGTAGAGGAATTGTCCCGAGAGTTCCAGCAATTCAAAGTAGATATGTCCTCCTCCTCACCTGTACAGGCCCGCATTGCAGTTATTGGGAGTAAGCGTTCCTCTGCCCAAGAGAGAGGAGAGAGAAAGTACACACGACGGGCTAACCTGTGGTTTTACCTGCGTGACCATGGAGAGGACATGAGGAAGTGGGATGGAAAACCTACCTCAGTCTTGGATTCACGGGTACGGGAGTTGCGAGAAAAAGCAACCAGAAAAGAAGATTCTTCTTGGAAAACTGCTGCTCCAGTTTCCCGTGAGCAGTCCCCCGGGCGCAGTAGATGGGCCGATCTCATTTCTGATCCTCTTGAAGGGACTTCTGATTCACATGTGCAAAAAGTGGGTAACAGATATTCTAACCAGGATTAGAGGGGCCCTGCCTCCAGCCAGGTGGAGGAGAGGGACAACCGAGTCTACTGGACAGTGTGGATTCGATGGCCTGGCACGTCAGACCCACAGGAATATAAGGCTCTAGTAGACACTGGTGCACAATGTACCCTAATGCCATCAAGTTATAAAGGGGCAGAACCCATCTGTATCTCTGGTGTGACAGGGGGATCCCAAGAGCTAACCGTATTGGAAGCCGAAATGAGTCTAACCGGGAATGAGTGGCATAAACACCCCATTGCAACTGGCCCAGAGGCCCCGTGCATCCTTGGTATAGATTATCTCAGAAGGGGGTATTTCAAGGACCCAAAAGGGTACCGTTGGGCCTTTGGTATAGCTGCATTGGAGACGGAGGAGATTGAACAGCTGTCTACCCTGCCTGGTCTCTCCCAGGACCCTTCGGTTGTGGGGTTGCTGAAGGTTGAAGAACAACAGGTGCCAATTGCTACCACGACGGTGCACCGGCGGCAATATCGCACCAACCGAGACTCCCTGATCCCCATCCATAAGCTGATTTGCCAATTGGAGAGCCAAGGAGTGATCAGCAAGACTCACTCACCCTTTAATAGTCCCATATGGCCCGTGCGGAAATCTAATGGGGATTGGAGACTAACAGTAGATTATCGTGGGCTGAATGAAGTCACGCCACCGCTGAGCGCTGCTGTGCCAGATATGTTAGAGCTTCAATATGAACTGGAATCAAAGACAGCTAAGTGGTATGCCACAATTGACATTGCTAATGCATTTTTCTCCATTCCTTTGGCAGCGGAGTGCAGGCCACAGTTTGCTTTCACTTGGAGGGGTGTCCAGTACACCTGGAATCGACTGCCCCAGGGGTGGAAACACAGCCCCACTATTTGCCATGGACTGATCCAGACTGCACTAGAAAAAGGTGAAGCTCCAGAGCACCTGCAATATATTGATGACATCATCATATGGGGCAGCACGGCAGAAGAAGTTTTTGAGAAAGGGAAGAAAATAATCCAAATCCTTTTGAAGGCTGGCTTTGCCATAAAAGAAAGTAAGGTCAAGGGACCTGCGCAGGAAATCCAGTTCTTAGGAGTAAAATGGCAAGACGGGCGTCGTCAGATCCCTGCGGACGTGATCAACAAAATAGCAGCTATGTCCTCACCGACTAATAAAAAGGAAACACAGGCTTTCTTAGGTGTTGTGGGCTTTTGGAGAATGCATATTCCAAATTACAGTCAAATTGTAAGTCCTCTCTACCAAGTTACCCGGAAGAAGAACGATTTTAAATGGGGGCCTGAGCAACGACAAGCCTTTGAACAAATTAAGCGGGAGATTGTTCATGCAGTAGCTCTTGGGCCAGTCCGGACAGGACCAGATGTTAAAAATGTGCTCTACACTGCAGCTGGGGAGAATGGCCCTACCTGGAGCCTTTGGCAGAAAGCACCTGGAGAGACCCGAGGCCGACCCCTGGGGTTTTGGAGTCGGGGATATCGAGGATCCGAGGCTCGCTATACTCCAACTGAAAAAGAGATATTGGCAGCATATGAAGGAGTTCGAGCCGCTTCAGAAGTGGTTGGTACTGAAACACAGCTCTTCTTAGCACCCCGACTGCCAGTGCTGGGCTGGATGTTCAAAGGGAAAGTTTCCTCTACACATCACGCGACTGATGCCACGTGGAGTAAGTGGATTGCACTGATCACACAACGGGCTCGCATAGGAAACCCCAGTCGCCCAGGAATTTTAGAAGTGATCACGGACTGGCCAGAAGACAAAGACTTTGGAATGTTGCCAGAGGAGGAGGTGACACGGGCTGAAGAGGCCCCGCTGTATAATAAACTGCCAGAAAATGAGAGGCAATATGCCCTGTTCACTGATGGGTCCTGTCGCATCGTGGGAAAACATCGGAGGTGGAAGGCTGCTGTATGGAGTCCTACACGACTAGTTGCAGAAACTGCTGAAGGAGAAGGTGAATCGAGTCAGTTTGCGGAGGTGAAAGCCATCCAGCTAGCATTAGATATTGCTGAAAGAGAAAAGTGGCCAGTGCTCTATCTCTATACTGACTCATGGATGGTGGCAAATGCCCTATGGGGGTGGCTACAGCAATGGAAGAAGGGCAACTGGCAACGCAGAGGTAAACCCATCTGGGCTGCCGCACTGTGGCAAGATATCGCTGTTCGGATAGAGAAGCTAGTGGTAAAAGTACGTCATGTAGATGCTCATGTACCCAGGAGTCGGGCCACTGAAGAACATCAAAACAATCAGCAGGCAGATCAGGCCGCCAAGATTGAAGTGTCTCAGGTGGACCTGGACTGGCAACGTAGGGGTGAGCTATTTATGGCTCGGTGGGCCCACGATACCTCAGGCCATCAGGGGAGAGATGCAACATATAGATGGGCTCGAGATCGAGGGGTGGACTTGACCATGGACACTATCGCACAGGTCATCCACGAATGTGAAACATGTGCCGCAATTAAGCAAGCCAAGCGGCAAAAACCCCTGTCGCATGGGGGGCGATGGCTGAAATATAAACAGTGGGAGGCCTGGCAGATTGACTATATCACACTCCCACGAACACGCCAAGGCAAGTGCCATGTGCTTACAATGGTGGAAGCAACCACTGGATGGCTGGAAACATACCCTGTGTCCCATGCCACTGCCCAGAACACTATTCTGGGCCTTGAAGAGAAAATTTTATGGCAACACGGCACCCCAGAAAGAATCGAGTCGGACAACGGGACTCACTTCCGAAACAACCTCGTAGATACCTGGGCCAAAGAACACGGCATTGAGTGGGTATATCACATCCCTTATCACGCACCGGCCTCCGGAAAAATCGAACGATACAACGGACTGCTGAAAACTACATTGAGAGCGATGGGGGGTGGGACTTTCAAACATTGGGATACACATTTAACAAAAGCCACCTGGTTAGTTAATACTAGAGGATCCGCCAATCGGGCTGGCCCCGCCCAACCAAGACTTCCACATACTGTAGAAGGCGATAAAGTCCCTGTAGTGCGCATGAGGAGTATGTTAGGAAAGACAGTCTGGGTTAGTCCTCCCTCAAGCAGAGGCAAACCCATTCAAGGGGTTGTTTTTGCTCAGGGACCTGGGTACACCTGGTGGGTGATGCAGAAGGATGGGGAAGTTCGATGTGTACCTCAGGGAGATTTGATTTTGGGAGAGAATAGCCAGTGAATTGGGCTGTATGATACCTAACTGCTAAATACCCTGCCAATGCATGTCATTGTATCTATAGTGTCTATATGCCATATCAAGGGTATTACTGTAAGAATTACCCAAATGACTGCGGGATGGACTTTGAAACTAAGCCAAGTACAACAGCGACAGAACTTGAACTGACACCCAGCAATTTCCTCAAGATCAACATCCTCGACCTGCAGAACAAGGGCGTGAGTTGCACCAAATGTACTAGCCACAAGTTCCAGAGGCAGCATACAACAACCCACCATCTCACACCATCTCTCTTATCCTGAAGAACTGTTACAACAGATGGAGCCCCAAAGTCATGGACTAAATAAAATCAATGGACACATTAGAGGAATAGCCCATACGCTAAAGGAATACCATTCGCGTGTGTGTGCGGGGGGACGACGGGGACGGACGCAAGTCCATATACTTATATGTATAAGACAAGGAAGTGGTAGTGGTCGATTGGAAAATGTAAGATCTGGGCATGATGTAGATGGTATAGAATAAGGGGTGGATAATGTCCTGGGTTCAGCTGGGATAGAGTTAATTTTTTTTTTACAGGAACCTGGGAGGTGGGGGGCATAGCCGGGGCAGCTGACCTGAACTGGCCAAGGAGCTATTCCATACCATGTGACATCATGCTCAGTATATAAAGGGGGAGCGGGCCGGGGGGTGGGCTCTTCTTTTCGGTGGGGGAAGTGGCAGAGCGTCGGGTCCCGGGTGGTGAGCAGTTGCACTGTACATCACTCTTTTTGTATACTTTTTCATTAGTACCGTTGTTGTTGTTGCAATTTCTTTGTGTTGTTCCAGTAAACTGCCTTTATCTCAACCCTCGAGGTTCCAGGTTTGGTTTTTTTTTCTCTCCTCCGTTTTCCCCCCATCCCACCGGAGGGGGGCGGGAGGAGTGAGCGAGCGGCCGCGTGGTCCTTTGTTACCGGCTGGGCTGAAACCACGACACTGTCCAGTCTCTACTGGTACACAAGCTAGCACATATGTACCTAGGCTATTTTAGATTGTTTTTGTCACCATATATTAACATAACACCCTTTAGGAAGACTGAAAGCAGGCAACTAGTATCTTGTAGGTATATGTTCTACCTTAGAGAGATTTCACAGAAGTAGCCAGAGCTTCCAGTGGACAATCACAAGAGGAAATGGGGAAGGCTGGGGTTTGATTTGTTTCCATCACTAAAACTTCTCTTGTTCTAGTCCTTTTACTGTTCAGAGTCAAGGGTTTATTTTCAGCCGCTGTGTACAAGTTAAACTATTCTAAGGCTAGAAAAAATTACTGTGCTGATCCAGGGTGGGTCCCAGTGCACACAACCAAGACCACTGAACCTTTTCATTCCTACTACAGGGACAATGACAGGGTAGTAAAGCCAGGCTATTAGCCCCGCACTTGAAGCATCTTAGCTTAGATCCCACACTAGGCTCTAGGCTTCCTGAGTGCCCTCAGGCTAGTTGCTTAATAATGCAATGATAAATCCCCTTACAGAACAGGATGTCAGATAAGCCCACATAAGACTGTAAGGAGTTCAGGTGTGAAGCCAATGACAGTCATAAAAATATTTCAGATAAATAATGTCCCTGAGAATAGAGACTTGAACTACAAAATACCTTTTAGAAAACGGATTTTTTTTTTTTTTTTTTAGGAATTCAATTTACTTCCTTTGCTATTCTTTTCCAATGGCAGATTGAACTTCTTATAAAGTTGCATGATTTTTCCGGTTTGCATTTCCCTAATGTCAGCTGCCAGCCATCAGAATTTTTTATGATCTGCTTGAGTAAAGGTACCTTCTCTGTGTGCAGGTACTCACAGATCACTGTCAGGTAATCTTCAAGCCATGAATCATTCTGTCACAGCCCAGGCCAGTTTCTACCATTCGTCTTAAAATGTAAATAGAAGTGGAGGGTTTTATTGGGCTCCTCAGTGAGTAAGACTCATGAAAAATCCAGTTGATACTATGTCATGCCATGAGCCACAAGAAGAGATAACTGCAGCTGGGTCAAGATCCCATCAGTAGCTGCTGATCCAAGAGTACCTGGTTTTTGAGACTTAATGGCAAGAGAGGGAGTATGAATGAGTGGAGCAGGAATGAGACAAAAGAGGAGTACAAAGGGGTCACAGAGAGGACAGAAGGGAAGAAATGAAAAGAAGCAACATGCATTTGAGGAAGGAAAAGATCTAAGGAGCTGCTTTCATTAGTATTAAATTAATAAAGCCGATCAAAGGAAGTTGTATTTAATGCAAAGGAGATGATAGGGTAATTTGGGATTTTGTGTGTGAAGTACTTTCTTATGGCTGAGGGCCATTATCTAGTTGGGAGAACCAGGATGGGTAAATACAGTACTATTAATTCAGTAACTTAGATCTTTGGTTTTAGGGTTCAGTTATCCTGGAATGTGCTTTTTTTCCTAATCAACCCAAAGCAAGGCATTTCCTTGCTGGGGTTAGATCAGTGCTCCATCTTGTCCAGCATCCTGGCCTGTCTGCCAGAAAAATCAGAAAACTTCTCCAAAATGAAAAATTCTCTCTTAATCCCATTAAATTAGATTTTGGACTGTGGGCTCAGCCTTGAAACAGGAAGGTTTGTTACTGCAGGGAAGTGGAGTTTTCTAGCCAAATGTCACTCTCCTTTCTGGTATAAAAATTCCATGGTCTGGAGACTCTTGCTTTAGGCATTAATGGGTAAGCTGTCAAGCCTCTAGTTTTACTGTATTGCTTTGTTTGTAAAGGGAGTATGTGTGGTTTTGCACCTTCTAATCATGTGACTTCTCTAGCCTTGTTAATTTGCTCCAGTCTTCCTGTGACCAGGAGAACCCAAGTTAGCCTGTATTTCTTCTTTTCCTTTTAGTTTCTGGACAGTGAAGAAGAAGTGGATGTTTACATTGATACAGATGAAGAGTTTTGTAACGGACGAGTCACTATCTTCAATGGCTCAGGACCACCCTATTTTCACAGCTATCTCTACATGAAAGGTAAGCAGCTTTAGCCAAAACCATGGAAGGATGGAATCCAGGAAACCCTCTTTCCTCTTCTGTTTCTGCAGAATCATCATCTTCATCTGCTCTTAGTTCTCTGTTTAGTCTTTTTTTTTTCTTCTTCTTTTATTGAAAACAAGCAAATAAAACAAAGAGCTAGGAGGTAGATGTCAAGGAATTAGACTGGATATCTTTGCCACCGAGACCTAATTGTGCCCACTTGGTGTGGGCTTAAATGACTCATTCTGAGCTACAAAAGTGAAGACAGTACAAAAATATTTGAGTAGTGCGCATATTTGTATATTTGTGTTTCACTAGTTTGTTCTGGTTTTTCTCTGTCCGAACTTAAGCATAACCTTGTTTCTCTCCTTTGTTTCGTGTAGGAACTGAAGTGGTAACCAAGTGCCCGTGAAGCAGGATCGGAATAGAAACATGGCCCTTGTTGCATTTCTGATGAAATCTTGCTCCCTTGCTTTGCAGGTGGTCTCATGAACCCATGGAGACGGCGCTGGTGTGTTCTGAAGAACGAGGCCTTCATGTGGTTCCGCACCAAGCAAGAGGCACTGAAGTCAGGCTGGCTCTATAAAAAAGGTGGAGGCATGTCAACACTTTCACGCCGTAACTGGAAACGCCGTTGGTTTGTGCTTCGAGAATCCAAGCTGATGTACTTTGAGAATGATAGCGAGGAAAAGCTGAAGGGGACAATTGATATCAGAAGGGCAAAGTGAGTGAAGAAATAAATCCTTTTGATCCCTAGTATTCAGTCTCTAAATCAATAATGAAGTGTCCAGTCCTGCCAGTTCATCAGCCTATGTATCTCCCGTAGGGTTAGGAGAATCAGAAACATAAGGGAAGGAAAAGACAATTAGAGCTTCTAGTTTTACTCTGGAGGGAGTCTGGAATGCTTGATAGTTCTTTTTCCAGTCTTGCATTTCATAATCCAGCAGAAGCTCTTTCCAAGCCATGGATGGAGCCAGACCAGGAGGGGCTAATTAAGTACATACCCCCATGCATTCTCCCCTACCCTGACTCCATCTGTTCCCTGGCTTCTCCAAGCATTTCACAGAGGTGTTATGAAGCTCACAGCAGGATTTGAATCTGGCAGCATGTACTATGCCTTTTCCTGCGTCCTGAATGCTCTTTTTGCTGCCATAGCCAATTCCTCAGCTCCTGCTGTAGGAAAGGAGAGACTAGTCACCTGCAAAGTGCCAAAAAGAGTGGCACACACCACTTTGTAAACAGCCTTCTATATCAACCTCCCTGTTATCTCTTCTTCCATCTAGTCTGATGGTGTCTTGAAGAAAATACATTTAATGCCTTAAGCTTTGATTTTGTAGTAGATTAACTGTACAAATCTTTTTAAGGGGACCCTAAAAGTCTTAATGTGTGTTGGAGGAATTTTGTATTTCTGTTGGAGTTACAAGCCATCTGAACCAGTGATTTCCCTTCTGTATGGTGAATGGTATGATATGAAAAAAATTGGCCAGGTGGAATTTATGCCTGTGAAAGGTTTTCAGTTTTGGCTCTTGTGTTTTGCTGTATTCCAGGGAGATAGTGGACATTCATGAAAAGGAGAATGCCTTGGACATTGTGACAGAAGACAGAGTTTATCACATTGTCGCAGAGTCACCAGAAGATGCCAGGTATAAGAGGGAGTTCTGTTAGGTTTATTCATTCAGTTCAGGTCTGACACAACTACTCACGGGAGAGCGTGGGAAACATAATCGCCTCCCTTTTGCTGGAGAAAAGAGGGGATTTGTTCCAGAGTGCCATTTTGTGTTTATTGGGAGGTACCACACCTACTTTGGGGACTCCCTATTGCAGCTACTGAGATGGTTGTTCAGCCTATCAGTCACAGGACTGCCACCTTCTTATGTGGCTGTGAGCAAGCTGAATTCAAGGGTTACTTCAGGAGACACACAAAACCTTAATATAAACTGGAACATCTAATAGCTGATTTATTTATTAAATGGAATCTTGAATCAAACAAAAAGTCTATTCATGTTGTCTGTAAATGATTGCAAGAGCAGCTGGGTTTTATCCAGGAGACAGAGAAAAGGCTGCAGCTTATCAGAGTCTGTAGTGTCATCTGATAAAGTCTTCCCAGTGCAAAACAAACAAATGACTCATGTCCTTCCTTCTGGGCGTCCTGGCCAGGCAGTGGGAATCAGTTGTTTAAGGGCAGGTTGGACAACCTGTTCTGGCTATGCAAAGCCAGGTTAAGAGGTTACTGTCCCTAGCTGCTCATGTGTTCCCACTTTTCCCATTCTTACCAAGGCTTCTGCTTTCTCAGCCCAGCCAGTGTAAGTGTTTCTCTGATCTACTTCAGTCTGATACTGTGAAGTTATTTAGGGTCTGTTATTTCATTTGGGTGTAGGGAGAGGAAAGGGGAAGGTGTTTGGACACAAATTGACAGAAATAGACAAATAGACTAAAGAACAGCCACATGAACAAGAAACAGGCAAATTCAAGGGACAGTAGCTGAAGAAACAGTAACCTCTTAACCCAGAACTTCCACAACTGGAATAGGCATGCCCTAAGATAACATTGCAGAATTGCTAGGACAAGTGTAAACCAAATGTTGCCTCTGTCAATGCCATATCAGTCTCTGTTCTGAGGGAGGAGAAAGCACCAACACTTGCACTAGCAAAGGGTAGATGAGCATATGTCACAGAGTATCCAATCTGAGAATCCTCCATGAAGTCTAGATGTTTGCTGATCTCACTGGAAGCTGCAGATAAGAATCTGCTTGTTCTGCAACAGAGATTAGCCTCCAGATATGTCTGTAATGAGAAGCCCTTTCACAGCCAAATAACTTAACTCCAAATTAACCTGTAAAAAACCTCATGATTAATTGACAGCCATATGACTTTCAAGTTTATGAGCAGATCAGAGAGACTAGCTAAGAAGGCTCCCAGGTGTCTCTAGGACTCTAGTCCAGGAAGATTCCCAACTGACTCCGTCTTTACAACTGCTGTATGCTCTTCTCAGTTTGCTGACATGTGCTCCCTGGTAAGGCCACTGCCTGCTTACAGTTCCTTGAATAGCAAGTAGAAAACTGGATTTTGCGGGAGCAGCTGTCAGTGGGTTGGAGAACGTGCACAGAATTTTCATGGATAAATAGGGAGGAAGGAAGACATTAGATTCTGGTATGATCAGCCCAAGAGATATTTTGTGGCATAGTCCTCAGGAAATTGTGAATGAAGAAATTTTCCCACTGGCAGCTTTCCAGGTTCCTTGGTCATATTCTAGAGCTAGTTTCACTACCCAAATCTTAACTTTGAGTCTGTTTCGATTGCCAGTGGTTGGTTTAATGTCCTGAGCCGAGTACACAGCGCTACAGCGCAGCAGCTGAGGGAAATGCAAGATGAACAGGCCAATCCAAAGAATGCTGTGGTGAGTTACTGTGCAACCAGTCTGTGGGCATGCTTAGAGCTCTCTGTGTTTAACTATTTTGTGCATGTTTTTCCAGCACATGCAGTGCTATAATTCATGAGCAGTATAAGAAAGTTGGACAACTATTATAAAGAAACAGCAAAGGTGGTAGAAAGAGGGTAAGCAGTGGGGAACATGGTGGTTGTGGTGGGTGGCTCAGCTTAATCACCAATAGCTCTCTGGTTTGAGGGGAAGAGGGGGCCTGCCTCATGCAGATAAAATGGCTTTGGATGGGATTATGGGACTAGTCTGGGTCACAGTTATTCCAAACAGAAGATAGGCAGTTGGGAAGAACAGTGTATTTATGTATTTTGCCAGTACTGGGATATTGGCAAAGGTTATTTCAGACCTTCATAATGCTCTCTGGAAATTTGTAGCTCTTTTTCCTCCAGTCCAGTGGAGCACATCTTCTCATGGTGTTTAGGGAGCAAAGATGACTCACTCATGCCTTTCTCATATGTTCATTTCTACTCAAGCTATTGGAATTCAGAAGAATGTTTTCAGTTCCAATCCTATTCATGAAGGAGAATGTAATTTAAGATGGAAGCAATTTCTGTTATCTGTGTCTTTCTCACTGTACAGGGAACTCTGGATGTTGGGCTTATTGACAATGTCTGTGCTTCAGACAGTCCTGATAGGTAGGTACATCTCTTAGATCAGAAACTCTCTAACATATTTTTGTGGGTAGGTCCAGGTTTTCTTTGGGGTTTGCATTTGTTTAAACTCATAAGAATTTATCTCCACACAAATAAACATAACTGAAGTCTTCATTTCAAGCTATGTCACTTCACAGACATGAAGTTGACACATGTATTTTCTTTGAGTGAAAGTTTCTCATTTCCTTGTTAAAAGTGGAACAGCATAATCTCAGTGTCAAATTATAGTCTTAACTATTATTAACACTGAACAAAAATGTCCAGCAAAAGCAGCACTTCCAGTTTTTCAACAGAGTAATTTTGAGTCGTTAATGTAAATTTAGGGGAAAGAAACAGCATTGTGGAAGAATAATGGATGAATTTAGAAATCTGTACTCTTTTGATATCTTTGCAATGCAACAAAGCACAGACCTTTAGTTCACAGTTGGGTTAGTTTCAGAGGAGAGATTACGGGACACTTCATATCACTTTACGTTAACATTTAATTATTTCCCACAATGTTAACAGGTTCAGCCAGGGCAAAGATTGTTACTACAGTGCTGAAGTAAAATGTTAGCTATTAAGTTATTTAGCTCTGTGGTCTGTTTTTTTTCTCACACAGGTTGCCAGGACTTTGGGGTTACTAGTTTAGAAAATGCGTATCTCGGTAGCGAACTAAGATTTCGTTGATCAAAATGTTTTAGCCAGTTCTCAGCCTGGGCTTCTCATAGTTAATCTGTGTACCAGTAAAAAACTAGGCACAAATAGTAAGCTGAACAGTTAAAATTAGTTCATGCATCTGCTGAGGTACACTATTCTGGAGTATCAATGTTTGAATCAACGTTAAACAAATTCTGAGGAGAATGCTTATTTTTCAACCAAGGTTTTTATGCAGCTTATTTTTATCTTCCATAGGTTTATGCAGTGGCCAGACAGTTGCTTATTTTGCACCTTTACCTTTTGCTTCATACTTGCATTCTGCTTTTCAGTTTCTCTGTTTTGTAATAGAAATCCATGTTTGCTTTCAAAGCTTTCTGAGTCTATCCTCTTGGAACTGATCATATTTTTGTTTTTCCATTTTTCTGTAAAGCATCAATTCTGTGCAGAATTGTGACTATTCTTTTGGTAGGACGCATTTGTCTGTTGCAAGAGAAGAACAAAGTAATCTAGGAGCAACATAACAGTTTTTCCTCTGTTTTGTCAGGATGAGCTCATCCTTTTTAAAACCAATCTCAAACCCATTTTAGCTGACCCTGCTGGGACCTGTGTTTGCTACTGCATCACTGGTTTTAATAGCTATGAGGAGAATGGCTGTACTAGCTCAGCCCAGTGGTACTAGCACTAGCTCAGTCCAGTCGGAGGGTAGAACAAACTTCTTTGCTTATGAACCCAGGACATTTTACAGCTGGTCATTAGCTAGTTAACATTTTCTAGTCTTTGGGAATAGCTCTTGAAAGATATTTAATTCCATTTATCTGGTCTCTGCATTCATCAGTTTGCAGACCAACTGCACGGGAGATGCTCTTAAGTGTTTCTACACTTTGTAGTTTGTATTCAGAGAATCTTTCTGCATTGTTTATGGGAAGGTAGAGGACATGACTTTGGGTGTGCTGTAAGTTGAGATATCTGTATGGTTATGACCAATTTTAATGCTTTTATCTTCTGGCAGACCAAATTCTTTTGTGATCATCACAGCAAATAGAGTGATTCACTGCAACAGCGACACCCCTGAGGAGATGCATCACTGGATCTCCCTGCTGCAGAAACCAAAAGGCGAATCTAAGGTTGATGGCCAGGAATTCCTTGTGAGAGGTAAAAGGAAATGCATGCAATTACGACATGTAAAACTCATCTTCCATTTATGATCTGAGAGGGAGCTTTGATTGCAGCTAATTCAATCTAAGGTTTAGCTGCTCCCCAAAACCAATCATTCTTTGCCTCTCTCCACCTTCCTGCCTGCTGCTTGCCACGTCCTGTGTTGTGCTGGCACTGGCTCTTACCTGATTCCCTGTCAGGTGGATTCAGAAAGCTAAAGCTGGAAAAAAAAAAAAAAGGTACTACTTTATACGTTTAGTTTTCTGATATTAGTTCCATAGCCTATTTCAACATGTCCCACAAATGCCGTCAGGGAATAGGAGGGAGCATGGCTGCTGTTTAGGAGCAGCTGGCTTAGACTGACTATAACATGACACTGCAGCTTTTGTTTTCAGAAAGCTCTGTTCCTTCTGACACCTGTCATGTAGAGAGGGAGGGAGAGAGATCTTTGTGGGATTGCTGCTGTCCTCAGCTAAACAAACTAACCTGATTACGGTAGACATAGTGAGGTGACAATAATTCTCTGAGGCTGAGCAAAGGATTTATATTATTTCTCTAGTTAGAGCTTAGTTGGAGATGGAGGAGCTGATGCATGAGTAGTGATCACACCCATATTACAAAATATTCTCCCATTTGTCTCAGATATTTTTAAATTTCCTTAGCACTTTCAGCTCATCACATGGTCTTAAATGTATGAAGACACTCCTGATCCAATCTGTGGAAAGCAAGATTATCAGACAATAGTTTGAGTACCTTAAATTCAAAATACTTAATTGCAAGGCAACAGTTCCTTTTATCTCGTATTGTTCATAAGTTAAAGAAAAAAAGGAATGCTCCTTTGCAAAGTCAATGTATGATCTGCACTTCACAGTAAGATGTCTGTGTGAGAGTGGTGTAGCCATGAAGGTATATACTCTAGAAGGTCTATCTCTTTATCTTTTCTTTATATGGAACCTCTGGGCTCAGTCCCACATTCTTTGAACTTTTTGCCTTGTAGTTGGACATTGCTTTTTACAGCTCTGAATAGAAAATTGTCTTTTTGACAGCTTTAGCAACGCAGACTGTCATTTTTTCTTTTATAGTATTGAATTTTCTTTTTTTGTTTTGTGAGATATCTAAAATGAGAGAGAAATTATTTTTCCTGACTGTGGGAGTAAGAGATGCATGTAATGTTTACAAATCCTTCTACTAGAAGACATGTATCACCAAACCTCTTCCATCGAGGTTTGGACAGGCATTGGGCATCTCTTTGGAAGAATGAATTGTAAATTATTTATTCAGATGTTCGTGACTTGTGAGGGAAGCATCCTGAATAGAGGATGTCCTGACGGTGGTGGCAAACTAAACCACAGATCACTGATAAAAAAAATGCATAGGGCTGAAGGATGGAACAGCTCTGTGGGAAATTTTGGGCTAATTTCTTACAGTGACCGTGTAGGGTACTGCTATAGCCAGTAAAGCAGAGCTGGTAGGTGCCAGCATGACCCTTTTGCAGAGAGGTGGAGTTCTGGTCTCAGAGTTAGAGAGCCACCAGGCAAGAGACAGGATTGCTGTGGTGGAGAAACCATTGACATGTTTGTGTTCTTGTGCTAGGCTGGCTTCATAAAGAGGTTCAGAGCAGCAACAAGATGTCCTCTCTGAAGATGAAGAAACGCTGGTTTGTTCTGACAAACACTGCGCTCGATTACTACAAGTCATCCGAGCGCACAGCTGCCAAGCTTGGCACGCTTGTGCTCAATAGCCTCTGCTCTGTAGTGCAGCCCGATGAGAGGGTCTTCAAAGACACAGGTAAGAGGAAGAAAGCAGTAATGAGCAGACTTTCCACGTGTGAAGCTGCATGAAGAGGGGATAGTGCAGGAATGTGATGATGTGTCATGTTGAGAAGGTAGTCTTGATGTTATCTGAGGCTCTGTGTCTGGCTGCAAACATCTTTCCCCACAGAAACTGTAAGAGACTTGCAAAGGGCCAGAGAGTAGTGTGCAAGTGAGGGTAAGTCCCTCACACCTGACAGAGATACACAGTGCTGATGTTTTTTTACTGAGTAGTGTCACTGTTTATCTAAGTTTTTCCCAAATAGGGAAAGGGCTATGAGTTCTTATAGTTGACACTGTAATTATGAGTACATCTCCATAAATAACTCTCACTTTGTAGCATGACCTACATTTGTCTCTGGGGTCAATGTTATTCTCTTAAACAAAACAGCAATGGCATACACTGTAAGACTTTTTTGTAGCATCACTCTGCTTGTTAGAAACAAAAGATGACGAGGGCCTGTGTTTGCTTTCTGTGCAGCGTGACACAGTTCTGGGAAGGCAGGATCTGGTGTGATCCTCCATTGCTTGCCTTTTGAGTTTGGGATGGAACTTGGGTTATGGGGCGAAGGGTGAATCCCCCTTACAAAGAAGGTAAACCTTAGAACAAGATTTGAAGTACTGGATGCTTGAGTAGTGGGATGTTTTTAAAAAGGGCTGGAAGCATTTAGTAAAGCGAGATGAGAGGAAATTTATTCTGCTCACTCGGAGAAAACTGTCCATGTTTTTGATCTCAGCAGATGTCTAGGGCTGCCTTTAGCAGAGTGAATTGTCATTGCTCTGATATGTTCTCTCAGTTTATGTCAAGCACATTATTTTTAAAAGTTGTGAGCATTGATTTGGCAATCTGACTGGGTGCTGTGTGTAGAGTGGTCATTTTCTGAGGGATTAATAACACAGTGTAGCCCAAATGCTGTCTGTGAAAGTGAGCTGCCCGGTTGGCAGGGAAGTATTCATGTTATACTGCAAGATACTTGTAACTTGGAAAGCTGTCTGTGTACCCAAACCTGGACTGGGACCTTCCTGCTGATAAATAAGTTTTGGGCATGGAGGATGTTAATGTTTATATAGTGAATTTTAACCAGACATGCCATATGTTGCTATCAAAGCAGCAAGGGTTTTCCTCAGCCACACATTACAGACAAAAAGAGAATCATAAAATCATTTAGGTTGGAATGGACCTTTAAGATCAAGTCCAGCCGTTAACCTAACACTGCCAAGTCCACCACTAAACCATGTCCCTAAGCACCACATCTACACATCTTCTAAATACCTCCAGGGATGGTGACTCCACCACTTCCCTGGGCAGCCTGTTCCAATGCTTGACAACCCTTTTGGTGAAGAAGTTTTTCCTAATATCCAATCTAAACCTCCCCTGGTGCAACTTCAGGCCATGTCCTCTCGTCCTATCTCTTGTTGCTTAGGAGAAGAGACTGACACCCACCTTGCTACAACCTCCTTTCAGGTAGTTGTAGAGAGCGATAAGGTCTCCCCTCAGCCTCCTTTTCTCCAGGCTAAACAACCCCAGTTCCCTCAGCTGCTCCTCATAAGACTTGTGCTCTAGACCCTTCACCAGTTCTTCTTTGGACATGCTCCAGCACCTCAATGTCTTTGTTGCAGTGAGGGGCCCAAAACTGAACACAGCTCAGTATCCGAGGTGTGGCCTTACCAGTGCCAAGTACAGGGGGATGATCACTTCCCTAGTCCTGCTGGCCACACTATTTCTGATACGAGCCAGGATGCCGTTGGCCTTCTTGGCCAGTTGGGCACACTGCTGGCTCATGTTCAGCCAGCTGTTGACCAACACCCTCAGATCCTTTCCCTCCAGGCAGCTTTCCAGCCACTCTTCCCCAAGCCTGTAGCGTTGCATGGGGTTGTTGTGACCCAAGTGCGGGACCTGGCACTTGGCCTTGTGGAACCTTATATAATCGGCCTCGGCCCATCACTCCAGCCTGTCCAGATCCCTCTGTAGAGCCTTCCTACCCTCAAGCAGATCAACACTCCCACCCAACTTGGTGTCATTTACAAACTTTTACTGCAGGTGTACTCGATCCCCCTCCTCCAGATTGTTGATAAAGATATTAAAAGAACTGGCCCCAATACTGAGCCCTGGGGAACACCACTTTTGACCAGCCACCAACTGGATTTAACTCCATTCACCACTGCTCTTTGGGCCTGGCCATCCAGCCAGTTTTTTATCCAGCAAAGAGTACGCCCATCCAAGCCATGAGCAGCCAGTTTCTCCAGGAGAATGCTGTGGGAAACAGTGTCAAAGGCTTTACTAAAGTCTAGGTAGGTAAGTCTAGGCACTCACAGTCTTTCCCTCATCCACCGAGTGGGTCACCTTGTCATAGAAGGAGATCGGGTTAGTCAAGCAGGACCTGCCTTTCATAAACCCATGCTGACTGGGCCTGATCCCCTGCTTGTCCTGTACGTGCCATGTGATGGCACTCAAGATGATCTGCTCCATAACCTTCCCTGGCACTGAGGTCAGGCTGACAGGCCTGTAGTGCCCCAGATCCTCCTTCTGGCCCTTCTCGTAGATGGGCGTCACATTTGCTAACCTCCAGTCAACTACCTAACATGGAAGCAAGTTTCACTTTCCAGCTTCTTTGTTTCTCCACAGGCTATTGGAACATCATCGTCCATGGGCGAAAGCACTCCTACAGACTGTACACAAAGCTGTTGAATGAAGCTATGCGCTGGGCCTCTGCCATTCAAGGTGTCATTGACAGCAAAGTTCCCATAGAAACACCTACACAGCAACTCATTCGTGACATCAGGGTAGGTGGCATCATGCTAATTCCCAAGTGAGTTGGAAGCAGCCAGCTCACCACTGGCCTTACCCAGTCATTGCTGAGAATGTGGCAAGAAACGGGGTTGCTGTCTTAGGGGGACAAAAAAAAGAAGAAAAAAAAAGAGAAAAGAAACCTAAATGACTGTACAACTGAATAATCAAATCTTACATGAATTTTTTTTTTAATTAATATGTTAACTGATCTGCATAAGTCTAGGCTACAACTGTGTGCAATTACAAACTTCATGCAGGATTATGCAATCCAGTATTTGCAAAATCCTGCTTCATCCTTTCCTCTCCTAAGCATCCTCCAGACTCAAATATAAAAATTTCCTTTCCTACCAGCCATGTGACTTTGCTGTACCCTGGAGTCCTCTTCATACCTTAAGCTTGTGTGGTTAAATAGCAGAGTAAAGGGTGGAAAGAAAATGTCCTTCTAAAGAGCAGAAATTGTGCCACTCTAGTAGGAGTAATTTTTGAAAAGGCTTCTTTCCAGAAACTGTGGCAAATTAAACGTAGAATCATATTAGAAGACACACTAAAGCATATTTCAGAAGAAATGGATATGTAAATATATACATTGAGATGAGCTCTAAACTAGATGTAACTATTCAGGAAGAAAGAGCTGGAAGTGACTGTGGAGAATCTCACAAAACTTCAGCTCAGGGTTCAAGGACAAATGGAACATTAAGTATTGTTAAGGAAGGAATATAGGACAAAACATGGAAGAATGTGACGCCGATGTGTATGATAGTGACAGGCCCAGATTTTGAACACCGTGTGCATTTTGGTTGTCTGTTCTGTAAACACATGTAGTATAACCAGCCAAATTCAGGAAAGACAGGCTTATTATTGCATACTGAACATCGTGCATCTGTGGTCAAGAAAGTCCATTAACCGTTTAGTGTTGAAAGCTTGAAGGATATACAAGGGAGGAATCATGCCATAAATGTTACATGCCTGCATTAGATATCAGCCGCACGCCACATTTGAAGTCAAGATCCTGTGCTTGGTGACCTTTGGTATGACCCAGCATGGCTATTCTTATGTTTAATTTTCAGAAATAATGTACAGAGTAATTTTTATATGTAAATTATGCTTTGGTCACCTATTCCCTCCATGGACCTCCAGAAACTTAAAGGTGGCTGAGCTTGAAATAAATGTATAAGGACATCCCGCAAAGAACTATCCCCATTTGATGATAATTTTTTTTTTTTTTTTTTTTTTTCCCCTTTCCCAGGAAAACAGCACAAACTTTGAAGTAGTGGAACAGACATATAGGAGGAACCCAATCTTGCGATACACCCAGCACCCCTTGCATTCCCCATTGCTCCCACTACCGTATGGAGATGTTAGTGTTAACTGTAAGTATTTTATCCATGTGACAGAATCTGCTCACATTTTGAGGATCAGTGTGGAACCTGAGCACTACAAAAGTGGTCTGTAAGCTCTCTCTATGCAGGTGAAGTCCAGTTGGGGCAGCGTAGCCCACAGGGCTCAGAGGGAGCAGTCCCTTTCTCTACCTGGAATGTATTCTGTGTCCACTGCCTTGTATCTTAGGAACACTGAATCTTAAAGTAAACGGGGGCCGATAGTTTATCATCCATCCAGGGGATGTGCAGCCTGTCATCCTTGAGCCGCAACTAGGTTGCAAATGGCTCCAGTGGAAATCCTACGACAGGATTACACCATGCAACTGGCAGTGTGATAGTATTCATACAGAAGCTGCTGTAAAACCATGCTAAATGAATCCTGTCTTCAAATTCTTCAGGAACATGAAAGAGCTAGACTGTTTGATAGGCCATCAGAAAACTGAAGTGATTTTCTGATGATTCCAGACTGTTTGGCATACTAAAACTGAAAGGTGCTGCTGAACACCTATAGAAGAATCTCTAACGCGGAGTGACTGGGTCACAAAGTCTTTTCAGAAATTAATTTCCGTGTGGCTATGCAAAGCAATGTATACGGGAAAAACAGTCTGCCATATAGGTAGTGATCTAGTTCTGCTTAGGAAAGCGAATGCAAATTTACATAACCTTATGAAAATGTCAACTCTTGTGCTGAGCACAGAAACAAAACAGCTAATGCAAGGTTTTGAAAGCTTAGAAAAGGAAAAAGAAAGTCTTTTTGTGGCTGTTTTGATTTATGATGCACCTGCATCTTGAATAGGGGATGCAATATCTTAACAAAGATACAGAAGTAACAACCTACCCAAACATGATCAAAGGCATAGAAAGACTTGCCTACAATTAAGAGACTAAATAGAGCAGGACTCATCAGCCTCAAAAAGAAGTTTTTAGGGCTAGAGGGCTGTCATGGAGAAAGTGAAAGGGGAGTAACTGCTCACTGTCTCTCATGATACAAGGATCAAATTAAGTGGCAGATTAAAAGCACAGAAAAAATAAATTCTGAAATACAGAAAAATTACAGAGCAAGTGCTTACACTGTGGAACTTATTGCTACAGGGCTGTGTATTTGTATTGTACAATTGATGCATGGCTACTGAGGAAGCAGTGGCTGTATAGGAGATTCAGAAGGACCTACAGCCACAGAAATTTGCAAAGGAGGATGAAAGCCTGCTGCAGTATGGTGGTATCACATACTTCTAAGCAATTCAAAGCAGATGTTCAGGGGCTTAAAAAACTTAACCAGTTTTGGTGTAGGCATTTTAAATCTAAACAATAGGTAAAAGCTGCATCTGCGGTACAGCAATTTGCCAAAATTCTGTGTTGGCTCAGGGGTCAAAGCTAATACGGGCACAACACAGAATTTTGGAAGTACACAAGCCAGGCTTTGGTGTCTGCATTCAGGCACCTAAAGCCTTAACTGCATTAGTGACCCTCTGCTTTATAGCTGCTTTCAGGTGAGGAGACAGTTTACACAGAGATGACTTTTTGCCACCCCTTCACCTGCGTGCAGATGAGGTGCCGACAGACACCTTTTGGCACCTCATCTGCAGACACTGAAGCCAGAACTAGATTTCCGTGCTAGTTTCCCTTAAAAACATTACTTTGCTTTTCTGCACAGTATATCCAAAAATGGATTTGCAGTGGTGACAAGTTAGATGTTGGCAAATCCTAATTAAAACTGCATTTGCACATTTAAAGGGGAAGCATTAATGAATTTTGAGTATAAATTTAAGTTTAGGAGATGAGCTAATGCTCAGGTTGCTGTTCTTCTGTGACAGACCAGTACAGTTGCTTGTAGTGTTGCTGGGCCAGTAGAAAATGAGGGAGATGCTCATCTCTTGTCACCTTTGTGATCATTCCCCAGTGCAACAAGAGAAGGGTTACAGCAGCTTACAGGATGAAGCAGTGAAGATCTTTAACTCCCTTCAGGAAATCGAGACAGTGTCTGACCCCATACCCATTATCCAAGGCATTCTGCAGACCTGCCATGATTTAAAGCCCCTTCGTGATGAAGTGTACTGTCAGCTCATCAAACAAACTAATCACATGCCGCATCCCAACAGTACTGGCAACCTGCACCACTGGCAGCTGATGTCATGCATGAGCTGCACTTTCCTGCCCAGTAGAGGGATCCTGCGCTACCTCAAGTTCCACCTTAGAAGGTACAGTCCTTTTCATATGCAGCCTGTTTCCTTTCTCTCTGCTTATCTTCTACTGCATGTTGTAGTTAGCTGTCTCACTCTCCTGTGCAAACATCTTCCTGTGGTGCGCGTCCTACCTTTGTGTGGAATTCTTCCTACCAGTTGTTTTGTTGTATTCAAACTCCCGCCTTGACACCCATCTGTTGTGTCGAAAGGATGTGGAAAGTAAGGCTACCGAAACAGAATACTGTGAGATTGTGTTAAAGTGGATTTACAGCTGATGACCTACTGCTTACTAATGTCCACATAAACATTCTCAACTTGCAGGAAAAGTGAGGACCATACTTTCATATACATTGAGATATGTACTACCTTACAGCTGCCACAGGCAAAATGTATACTGTGGAGTAGTAGATGTACTGTAAATCCAATTTATGATTTTTCAATATTTGTTTGTTTAACTAAGCACGTAATGCTTACAATTTGTATTTCTAATCTGCTTTAACTTCCAGTTTTCATGAAGTAAATCGCTTAACATTTCTTCCCAATTCATCTTCGGCTTCTAATGCAGCTTTCCAAAGCAGTGTGCACTGGGGCTGAGCTACAGCCATGTAGCCTCGCTCCATTCATTAATGATGAGAAAGATCGGTAAAATCTATTTGATTTCTTCCAAGCTAGGAAAGAGTGAGGTGAAATTTGTGCCAATACACCAAACAGCCTGACTCCAAGAGATGCTGAGGAATACTCCATGTTGCCATTTCATGTTTTTATCACTGGAGTTGCAGATAATGTTATACTTAGAACTGCTGGCCTTGGAGGGAAGAGAACCATGTACAAGCATCTACTTTCTATCTTCTTGATTCTGAAAAATACTATAAAAGTGGCTCAAGCACAGCCAGCAAATTAAAAACCAATTAAGAATAAATGAAAAAAAGCTTACATTTGATTTCATAGTTTTTAATCTCAATTTTGCAAATTGAGATAGTCAATCCTATCTTCAGCTGGTACTAAACTGAAAGGTTGAACTGCTTATTTCATACGTTGCTGAGAAATGTCACTGAAGTGACTTTGGAATGACTAGTAAAAGCAGGTTGTATGGTTTAGGAAATAAGCGGGCTCATTCTTCCTGTGGTCACACTTGACATCACTATCTCTACTGAACTTTTTACGTACAGTAGTCCAAGTTACATGGTAGCGTGCGTGCTTTCTGGTTCACTGTGTAATGGGTTTTATTGCTTCTCTTTACAATTAGGGTAAAAGACCTCTTTCCAGGCTCAGAAATAGACAGGTATGCGCAATTTATAAGTGATTCCCTGAAGAGAACAAAGACGAGGGAGTTTGTGCCCTCACAGGAGGAAATACAGGCTCTTCTCACGCGTGAAGAAATGACGACAACAGTGTACTGCCATGGCGGTGGCTCCTGTAAAATAACCATCAATTCACACACAAGTGCTGGGGAGGTAATGCATTAGTAGCATTAACCAGATGTAAGCACATCTCTGTGTCTGGATGCTGGGTGTGTTGAAGGGACTCCTTTTTCCCATTCATCTCCAATTTCTCATTGGGGTTTTTTTTAAATTACAATTTTTTTGCTGTATCCACAAAGTCTGTAGGGAAAGCTCAGCTTATTCTGCAGGTTCAGAATTATGCAAGGCCTACGCCCAGGTTGTAGAATATCACTTAACAATTGTTTTGCAAAATCTAAACACTTTTGGTGTTCTGCCCATTGGAAAGGTAATAATTCTGAAGACTTGCTAAACAGAGTTTTCTGGACAAGTTGAAATTCCAGTTCATAATGTAATCCTTCTAGAAGGGATGTTCTACCTGTAACTTAATCATTAGCAGGTCAGAAGCAAGATTCCAGGTTATAGTAGGCATATCTGTGAAAACATTAGTGCTAAACAGAGGTAAAAATAGTAGTAAAGAATGGAATTGTTACTAGAGGAACTGAGAATATCATCATGACCGCTAAATCCATTATATGCCTGTATCTTGTGCAGAGCTCTAATTCCCCCATCTTCAAAAGGGTAGTGGAGATTGAAAAGGTTCTGAGAACAGTGAGGATGATCAAATATAAGTAATGACTTCCTTGCAGGGAATGATCTTTTAGGCTTAGAATTCTTTAATCTGAAAATGAGATAACTAAGGGAGAAATGTGATGGAGGTCTATGAAGTGATGAGTGTCCTGAAAAGGTACTGATTCTTTGTTGTGAAAGTGTTTGTAATACCTACTGTGTGATGTCTCTCTGACTTTGCAGGTGGTTGAAAAGCTGATCCGAGGTTTAGCAATGGAGGACAGCCGTAATATGTTTGCGCTCTTTGAACATAATCAGCAGGTGGACCGTGCTGTTGAGAGTCGGGTGATTGTGGCTGATATCTTGGCCAAGTTTGAGAGGTAGAAGAATGTTTCATAAAACCTTGAACTCCTAGTTGGATGTAACACTGGGTTAAGTGATAGTACAGTCAGGTAGTTCTATCCAAAGCAGCTGCAGTGATTCAACTGTTCACTCTGGTTTGAACTTTGGTAAGGTTTAAGTGCTCTTTCTCACTGTGTGGAAAACCATGTTCACATCTATTTTGGTGACAAAGAAGCATTCTTTATCAGGCTTGTCAGGACAAAATTAGTAGTGCCTTTATCACGCAGTAATGTTTTACTAGCAGAGCTCAGGGAAGGTTTGCTTCAGTCTGATAATGATCTTGTCAGTTTACATCATAATAGCTATATCAGAAGAGAGAGCAAAGATTTGGGCATAGAAATGCAGCTCTAATTTCTTACTGTGGACTGATTTTGTGGCCAGACATACAAAGAAAGCAATAAATTGTAAAAGAAGCTGGCAATGCCTTTGTCTATTTTATATCTGTTCTAAAGATAAAAATAAAATTGTTCCAAATGGATGCAAGGCTGATGCTTTTCACAGTCACAAGATTACATGGAAACAGTATCTTGAAAATGAGGGATACTTTGTGTCCTGCCCCCAACTCTTGCATTTATCTAGAACCATTGATCTAATTTTTTGATCAAGTATATCTGATAAGAACTTTGGGTCCTTCTGAATCAAAATTTCATGTGACTCAGAGGAAAAAATGGAAGTTACCAGAAAAGTCTGCTGTACCGAGATTGTTCTGGTAAATTAGGTAGTTCTCTATGCTCTCTGTTTCAGAAATCCAGGGATACCTTCATATTGTGAGTTGCACTGTGGATATCCCAGTACCGTAGTGCTTCTGGTTACTGGTTTTTTCCTCTCTCATTCTCTTTCCTATCTTACAGACTTGCTGGCTCTGAAGAAGAAGAGGAGGAAGGACAGTGGCAGCTGTATTTTAAGCTTTATTGCTTCTTGGATATTGAGAATGTTCCCAAAGATGGGGTGGAGTTTGCCTTCATGTTTGAGCAGGTAAGCTCGCTCTGGGGGAATGATTTGGTTTTCAGGGTGGCAGAAGCACACAAGAGTATACAGAAAGCTGGCTGACCTTTGCATTGGAAGTGGGAATGCTGGTTGGAACAGAAGAATTTAGTGTGTTGAATTTTTGCCTGGAATCTACCAAGCAGATACACTCCAAAGCTCTCTATGGAATAGAAGTATTAGAAGAAAAGCAAGAAAAATGAACAAGGGCTTCAAAAAACTGGAAGACCAATGATAATAAAATGCTTTTAAAATTTATCTTTAATTTTAAAAGCTATAGAAATTTGGATAATGATTCAAGAAGAATCATTAGAAGTAGCTGCTTGCAGAACAAAGGTATAAGGAAAACTAGAAAATCTAGCTATCTGCATATCAGCTTACAAAAACAGCACATCCTTGTGGTGTTATAGGAATTGACTAAAAAAACCTATCTTTTGGGCTATTTCTTTTGATTAACAGAGAGGTACTAGAAGAGTACTACAGAAAAAGGGAAAGAGAATGTAGTTGACAATATTAGTCTGCTAAGTAATCTTTTTTAAAGTCACCATACTCCATAGCACAATGATGCTGGTTAGTCCAGAGGTCACACTGGTGTGAAATAACCTTGCAATTAGGGATGCAAAACTAAACTGACTGGAGTACCCAGTTGTGTGATTCGTCCCATCTTTATTACTTCTAATGAACACTTTGATCTTGCCTCAGAAAATTATAGCTGTTGAAAATTAATTAATATGTGTTAAAGGGGGTCAGTGTCATGAAGACTGAAACTTGCTTATAGTCAAATGGATGGCATATATGTCACAGACAACGGTTCCCTAAGATGGCTCTCTTGAAATGAAGATTAAGTATTGTTAACTACAGAATGTCTAGGAAATGGTCAGGAACGAGACATCGTGGTACTCTGTGGAAACTGAGTTGTACCAAGCTCCCTGTTGACAAGGCTTTCAGTCTACACAGCTTTCACTGGCAAAGAGTGGTGGAAGAGAAGTAACAGCAGGAAAGTAGATGTTGTTATCCAGATATTAGATGGATGTAGCAAAAAAAACCCCATAAGTATATTTCACAGAAAAAGGGCCAGAGGGGAGGCAAGAAGACTGGGGGAGACATCAGGTGAAAGAGGAGGAAGTGGGAGGTGCTGGTGTGCAATGAGACTGAGGTTAAGAGTCATGAGTTTATTATACCTAACTCCCTGTTGTTGAATATAATCTCTACACAGGAGCTGTACCTGGTGCAGCACAAACCAAATTGCCTCAATTCTGGTCTCTCCCATCTGTTCCAGACATAAAAAGTCCTCATTGTAAGACTTTCAGTAGAGGATAGGACCCCCTCAGAGATCTCTGACCTGTCCAGGCTTGCAGAAAGAGGTGTTCCCCCGACATCAACCAGTTGCAGACTTTGACTTCTTTATTGTAATGTCTGCTCTGACCTCCTGAATTGTGTCTTTCCTGCTGGGATTGGTTTTTCTGCTGGGATGGGCAGATGCCATAGGAATCTGTACATGGACGCAGCTGTGAATAAAGTGTGCTTCTGCTTTCTAATGAGTTTGGGGGACTTTTTGTTTGTTTGTAGGCTCATGAAAGCCTCATAGATGGTCATTTTCCTGCACCAGAGGACACTCTGCAACGCCTAGCAGCTCTTCGGCTGCAGTATCTTCATGGAGATTATTCTAAAATAAGTTGGACCCTTGATGGAATCTACCCAGTTAACAGACTAAAATCCAAAATACTTCACTCAACAAAGAGCAGCGGCACTACTAGTCACACTCTGGAGAGGAGACGGACCAGCTTCCTTGAAGGGACATTGAAGCGTAGCTTCAAGACAGGCTCTGTAAAGAAGCAGAAGGTAGAAGAGGAGCAGATGATGGAGATGTGGGTAAAGGAAGAGCTTTCAGCTGCTCGGGCAAGCATAGCACAGAAATGGACCAAGCTGCAGGGACTCTCTCAGCATCAGGCCATGGTGAAATACATGTCCATTGTAAAGGAGTGGCCAGGTTACGGGTCAACCCTATTTGATGTTGAGGTGAGTAATGTATAAATTCATGTAACTACTGCCAAGGAGAGGCATCAGTCTGGAGAACAGATACCGCTGTGTGTATTACATTGCTCAGCAGCAGAAGGGAATTTCAGGAACTGGCTGCATTTTACCTTGGCAAGCTTAGGGTAAGCCTGCAGTACCACATACCCAAAGAGGTGTGACACAGAGAGCACAGAGCAAGCAAGCTGGTGCGTCCTGGTAAATGGAGGGAGACAATGGATTCCCACTTCCTTAGAAGAGCAATAGAATTGGGGGAAATTTTTGAGGGCTTAAGAAGGTGGCGGCTAGTGAAATCAAAAGTAAAATGAAGCTCTGTTGTTCTTACTGACAAAAAGTGCAATCCTGTTCTGCAGCAGTACAACAGAAACTGCTCAGACTGGGTCACTTAGACCACTGTGCTTAGCCTGCTAGAGTAGGAATCCACAGTTCCAGTTTTATCAGTTTTGTTGCTGCCTAGGTGGATTACCATGGGAAGTTGCTTGCACTCACTATATTATCTGTAAAATAGTAAGTGGAATATTGCCTTCCTAAGTCACTTTAAAATCTGACGAAAGCTATCAGGTATTACAATTATTTGTTACTCAACTAGTATTTGACTCACAGCCATGTCACCTCTAAATCTTTGCAGCAGAAGTGCCTACAAGTTTCCTTCTGCAGACATCCTAGTTTTTTTATTGGGGTAAAGAGTTGAAATGTGGTATGGGAGCCAGAAATGGAGGGCTTTTCCTTGAATCAAAGATGATCCTCCACTGCATTTATGCAAAAGTTCATGTTTCTGTTTCTGCAGTGCAAGGAGGGTGGATTTCCAAATGATCTTTGGCTTGGAGTCAGCACAGAGAATGTGTCTGTCTACAAACGAGGGGATCCTAAACCACTAGAAACTTTCCAGTATGAGCACATTGTTTTCTTCGGAGCACCACAGCCTAACACCTTCAAAATTACAGTGGATGAGAGAGAAATGTTCTTTGAAACATCCCAGGTATATAAAAGCGCAAGACTTGTTGTTTGTGCAGTTTTACTGGCACTTCAGTAAAGCTCTAATTTCCAAGGACTAGACAAGTTTATATGCAAGAACTCTTGCTGAATGGACTGGACAGCTAATGAAAAAGATGAAGGGAGCTTAAGCCTAAAGTGCCATGGTGCCTCTTCTTGAATACAGGGATAAACAGAAAAAAAAAAAGATGCTGGTTAGCAAGTGAAGGAGGTTGAATGGTCTTCCAATGCACTGGGAATTTTGGGTGCTCATGAGTGTGCTTGGTTTTTCATTCCCTTCCAGTATATGAATGGGGAGTTCACAAACTCAAAAAAAAAAAAAAAAAAAAAAGTTGAGTAGCATTAAAGTTGCTTTATTTTGAGCTACAAGCCTTTTAAATGTTGCTACAACAGAGCACAAACTTGTCAAGCATTTCTTTCCTTACTGCCACATTGACATTTAGTATTACATGCAGAATTTATAGTGTCATGACTTTGGACAAGGGGAATCTTTTTCTGCAACATGTCTGGTATGCCTCAATGGAATTGGGTTTTTAATGTGCTTATCGTCTGTTATTGTGTTCTCTCTCTAGGTGGGTGAGATAATAAAGATCATGAAAGCATACATCAACATGATTGTGAAGAAACGCTGCAGCGTCAAATCAGCCACCAGCGTGGACAGTCATGCTAGCATCTGGACTAGGTGATACGAATGAACTGCCACAAGAGAGAGGCAGTTGTTTAATGATTGGTGTTTGCAACTTGCCAGCACAAGTGTAGCAAAGATGTTTTTTAAGAACTCCACTTGACTGACTACTGTATTTAAAAACTGAAGTGACATCTACAGTACCATAGGATTTGCACCTCTGCCCAAAGACATTAAACAGTAACAACTGTTGTTAAATATTAATAACCCAAAACTTTTTTCCCCTTGCTTGTTTGATGAACAATGTACCTTAAAGAAGCAAAGTCAGAAGCATCCTCCTTCTCCTGATTGTTCTCTCTGCTGCTTTCACCATTACCTGTCATACTGGCAGTAAAATTCACAAGAATCATGTCTGCAGTACAGGAGACAGACTTAAGCTTCCGTATGAATTTCCAACACACAAGCATCTGGGATCGCAACATGGTCTGCTAAAAGAATACTTGTTTTTTATTTATTTTGCAAGCAACTCTAAAATATAAGTCACTGGTTTTTTTCTTCAGGATATTCTAATGATCTGATCTGGTTTTAAGAGAAAATGCCTTTGTGTAATTGAAGCCAAGTGGTCCAACTAAGAAGTCAAACCCTACATGAGAGAGCATTAAACAAACAAATAAAACCACCCAAGGTGATTCTTTACCTTCCAATAGAAATTCACAGGTACAAGCGGCACTTAAGTTAAAATTTTAAATACTCCAACACAGGAGAAAATCTTTAGGACTAGCACCACTGAAGTAGATCATCAGGTGCCATTCTGCATACATTCCAAGCAGCACCTGTTGCCTAAAAATTAACGACTGCCTTTCCCCTATACAGCCCATGAGGTGAGATTGATTCAGCTGCATTTCCAGAAAAGCTGCTCTTCACAAACTCCAGGTTTTAGATGGAGGTCAGGGGGTTTTATGGTGAGCAGCCTGCTTGTGTTAACTTCCTTCTTTCTCTATAGGGGATTCTAGGATGACTGGGATCTCTGAACTTTAGTTTTAAGTGAACTGTTTCCTACTGTGTGAATAGGTGCCTAGATAAATAGTTACAGGCAAGAATTTCACTTCCTCTGTACTACTGTAAGCAGATGCCAAACCCTTCATCCTCCAACTTCTAATGGGAACTGGTCCCATCACCAAATCCCCTTCCAGTCTCCTCTAGGTCCCTAGTCATCAGCAAAACTTGAAAACAACGCTGTTTTGCCAAAACAACTGCTGCTTGGAGGTTTTTATAGCTACTTGCAATTTGCAGAAGCAGAATGTTGTTTTTCTTCTCAGTGAAAGGTGAGAGTCATCTTCAGTCTCGACTTCAGAAACTTGACTGCATTGTTTAAAACAATATTCAGTATCAGTCACATCATAAATTGGTTGCATTAGCAATCAAGAAACCTGTTGGCTAGCCATTTTCTATGATCCTTGTCTAGTCTCAGGATCCTAGATTGCAAAGGCCCATTCAGTTTCTTAATGAAGCTGTATGTAATGCGGGCCTTGTTCCACATTTAAAACCGGGTGTCTCCATTTCTGAAGAAGTAGCAGCTAAGGCCTGTTAGCTATAAAATAGAAATTTCATAGAAAAGAAAACTAGGAGTCAGTATGCAACAGGTTCTGTTCCAATTCATCACCAAATTGTGCCATGTCACTAATACTGTGTTGCAGAACACTGTAGTTTTGAGGTTGACAGTACAAGAAAAAACACTGTACGTAATGCGTGCTTTTCTCTCATTACCACTGGACTGCAGCATGTGCAAACACCCTGTCCACTTGCCACACAACCAGCCTAAGAGGATAGCCACTACTGTGTATCATATGTTCAGCTGGAGTTTTGCCTTAAATAGATCCTATAAACATCCCCTTTTTGTTACGAAGAATAAGAAGATGACCAGGTCACAAGTGAAAGAGAACAGGAATGCAGAGGCAACCTGAGAAGCAACACTTTCTATTGGTCCGTACACTGACTAGATCTCTTTATGTATCGGAATAGCCTTGATTATCCCTGTCCTAACTCTGCACTAGCTCTGTGTTCTGGCTCTTGGGTTGCTGCAGGCAGCTTGAACCCACTTGGAAATGTAACTCCCATTACTATTTGTTGTAATTTTGCTTGTTTCTATTACAGAATTCCTTCTGCTGTCTTTTTTAATTTGTAACTGGCTTTACAAGATGAAAGTTTAATAAATTATTGGATTGCACAGGCTGTATTCACGCACAGGCTGTATTCACGCACAGGCGTTGTGTTGCTCACGCTAAGATGTTTACTTGCAGACCTAACACTCAGAATTTGTAAGTGAAAAGTAAGCATCAGCAGTGTGAGGAGACAACAGCCCTTCCTCTCAGAAGCCAGTTTTGCCTTTGTGGTGAATTATAGAAAATAGTTTGCCGCTACAGTGGGGAAGGTTTGTTTCCAGCTTCTGCTGCTCGCTCTGGGGCTGAGTCGCACCTTTGGTCAATGGGAGGTGTCCCATGTGAGTTCAAGAGACTGGTTCCGAGACAGTTGCTGTGGTGAAAGCAGAGCAAGGAATGAATCCTCTCCAAAGGCCCAATCTGCAGGATCAGCTCATCCCTTCTCTTTGGCACCTCTGAAGTCACTAGTGACAGAAAATCACTTCTAGCTCAAATAAGCTGCCAGCTGCACTTCTCATACCACAGCATGACCCAGGCATGGTG
Organism: Haliaeetus albicilla; assembly: GCF_947461875.1. Lineage (NCBI taxonomy): Eukaryota > Metazoa > Chordata > Aves > Accipitriformes > Accipitridae > Haliaeetus > Haliaeetus albicilla. Next base: position 19,197,880 of record NC_091486.1, read on the forward strand.
TTCACCTAAAAGCATGTGTAACTAAAGTGGTAAATCTGAAGGGGGGGGGGGCAGCTGAGCTATCAGCAACACAGACTATCCACTAGCAGACCAATGTTCCCTCAATCCATGCACAGGTATGGAAACCAAGCAGTGACGCATAATCCACAGTAATACGCTCTCATATATCCCTTGGTCAGATGCTCTGAGACCCTGGGAGATAAGTCTGTACAACTTCATCTCCAGCTGTTCACAGATTTTTAGCTTCTCCATCCTTACCACCTTGCACAGTCTCTCCAGGTCATTTGAGGCTGGAACTGCCTCTGCTTATCGCAGCAGTTGCTTTTCTTTCCTCAGCTGTTCCATTCCCTTCTGTGTACTTCCAAAAAACACGCTGTCTCTGCCTCCTTTCTGCTTAGGAAGCCTTAAGTCACACACAGGCAGCTACCGCTTGTTTGGGTGGAGGAGGGTGTCAAAACCAAACACAGGCTGCGTGGCCTACACGTCCCCCCTGAACCGCCCTCTTGTGCTAGAGCACCTCTCGGTTCCACCAGGGTCTGGCACGGCGTGTCTCCCCCACTCACTGCCTGCTGGCCGCCAACTAACTGAAGATGAATTTTTTTCTTGGTGGCAAACACAGAGGCCAACCGCAGTCGCCACAGATTAAAGCAGGAGCTAGCTAGCCGGTCTCCCTTGTTTGCAGCTGTTGAGTTTCAAACTCTGCTTGCTTCAGCTAATACATCGCTATCATGACACCAAACATGCAGCGCTGCAGGTCCAGCATGACTACGACAACACGCACGAATTCAGTTATGACGGGTTGCAGTGAATAACCACCCATGGCGATGGCCGACTGATGGTGTTCGCTCCCTTCCTTTCTAATTCTGTTTTCTGTTAGTGTGATGTGCAGTCCCTTCTGGCCTCCAACCCAGTATTTCTCTAAAAGTTAATTCAAGTTTCTATGTTCTGATGTTTATTTTATATGAAAGAGTTTCACGCCAATGGGTGTTAGGCTTTGGAACAAGGTATAATTTATAATCAGCACCTACACAGTAAACATAAAATGCTTTATACACAAAAATCACAGCCCCATGTAAGTTACATCACAAGCATATGTATCTAGTTTGACTGTAAACTTATAACTGTTTATTTACACCTTGTTCTAAAACACACAGTCTTCTAGTTATTAAACCAGTCTGACTGTAAACTTATAACTGTTTATTTACACCTTGTTCTAAAACACACAGCCTTGCTCTATGCAGGCTGTACCTATTATCGTTACTCTGTGCATTGACTTCAAAATTACCTCCTCCCCTCAGGCCTTTAAGTAAATCCCTCATACATGAATTCCAGCCCCCAACATAAAATACAAGCTCCTAAATCTGTGGACTGCAAATTTGCTAAGCTCTTGCCCGCATTTTGTACCTCAGATTCCTAATGCTACAATTGGATCTACGCTTTGGCCCTGTGCCACTGTCAACACAGAGTTGATTACCGGTAAAATTCACTTACCTCTACCCGCCTGTGAAGTGCTGCTCTTCAAGCATGGCCGCACACTGGCCAGCCGGGAGGACTCCATCTCACGGCGTACCTGAACTCTGCACCAGTGTTTAGGTCTGGATGCAACCAAGAGCAAACGCGCCACGTTGGGCGATTCCTGGTTCTTGCCAGACACGCGCTACCGCCCGCTGCCCCGTGGCTCCGGCAGCCCGGCCGGCTGCAGCCTACAGCTGCCGGGTAGGGAGCCAGCTCCATCTCCTGCGAACACTGCACCCAGGGACGTGTCTGCGGCCTCCCGCAGCCCTCAGGCACTGCCCCCCTGGCACGGCAGTACTCTAGGCCTTCCCCAAAACGCTGGGATGGCTCAGGATTACCAATACAAATGTGTCCTCCCTGTAAAAGCAACCACCTGTAACTCCCGAGTGACTCTTAATGAAATGGCGACAGCCTGTCAGTATAAACTCAACCGGTTCTGTAATGGCTTAGGCATTAGGCACAGTTTTTGCAAGTGCACTAATGAAGCACGGACATTCGTAGCAGCAGCTCACCTGTCTTGCTTCTTTCTCCTGCTGCAGCACGAGGCTAAGTGAGGACAACTCGGCTGTCCCTCGTTGTGCCTTGTCAGGGTGTGCCCATGGGCACAGCCACATTTAAACCGGGAGCCTTCTCCTCCCAGCTCCCCTAAGATGGCTGCGTCTCGGTAAGTCATCCTCTCTGAGCAAAGCAATGTGGAGGAAAGGCCTGTGATAAAGCTCTCGGAAACAGCTGGTCCTGCAAGGTGCGACTGCTGTGGGGTGTAAAGGCACTGAGTCTGTGTCGGCAGGAGAAGCTCCGGCTGAAGAAGGACGGGAGGTGTGGAGGGACTCCCCAGGGGCTGGAAGAGGGGAGTGTCGGCTGTTGCCCGCAGCAAACTCTTGTTGTGTTGTGAGTGCTTGGGATGAGGCTGAGAGCTGCTCTCTCCCCAACTGCGGTAGGTTTGTCGCTCGCAGAGGAGGGGAACAGACCAGCCCCTGCCAAGGCTGTGGTGTCCTGGTGTTACAGGGTGGTCCGGCTGTCCGCGCCGCCTGTTCTGGTCCTTTCCCAGCACCCTGTGCCGGTGTTGTCGAGCTGGTGGCAGTGCTCATCCCACGCCTTTCAGGCTCGTGGTTGTGCTCGGCTGGCTGCCCCTTATTAGGAAGCGGTGCTTTCCGGTCTCCTTTTCCAGCAAGCAGCTTGCGCTGGCGTAAGGCCGTCTGCTTGGCTCTTGTGTCTGTGGTGGCGTATTCATCGTTTGGTGGCTTAATTGTCAGTGCTGCAAAGCTGGTATGAGACAGAACAGGTACAAAGCAGAAGGGTGGCCGCAGGAGACCATACAAGATGAAAATGCCAGGAACCCAGCCCTTTTCCTCAAAGTAGCTCACAATCTACAGCCTGGGTCAATGTGCCCTCCTACTATCCACATACATGTGTAATTCACACTCTCACTTGACACAACATGCTCTTTAAATACCCAGATCATGTTTATGAAAATAAAGACATTTCAATGAAGCAGAAAGATCGGTTGCTACTGGGGATGACATTCAGTCATGCATATTTGTGAAATCATCTCAACTAACTAATTTGTAAGCTTAATTTGAATATGCATGTGAGACTTGCTAGTTTTACAAAGTATAAGCACCACATTTTTGTATAATCATCTGTTCTATATCATCTGTTAAAGGGGAACTATAACACATGACACTTGAAAAGAGAAGTTCTATAGAAAGTGGGAGTGGTACTTACTATCCATATGAATGTCCTGAGATAGAGCATGCAGAAAAAGATCTTTGTTCTCATTTGTTCCAACAAAAAATGTGCACATAAGGAGCCAGGATAATGAAGAAAGCACATCTTGCAATGATTATTTTGTATCACTGAAATTCTACTTTCTTAAAAGGCACCTTGGAGTAAATTAATTATTCTATTTATGCTGAAAAGGAGCAAAGCTAACAACTGTTTTTCTGTTTATAACTATAGCCCCTTCTGCATTGGCAAATAGAAATCCAGAAGGACTTACAGGCTGTGTTGCATTACTGTGTAATCACAATAAAAACCTCATCTGGTATCCTCCCCTACCCCCCTCAAATCTGTTAAAAATCTTAGTTACTGGCAGATATTACAATGGAGTGCACAGGAGTTTTCAATGTGAGAATACCATAAAGGACTAAACACAAGATAACAGCATTTCATAATGGCATTTATGCTACGCACCATTTGCAAGTTAATTTGCTATCAACAGAAAATTACCTTTTCTAGTGCTTTCTAGTCAACTCTCATCTTAAAACTCTTCAGAACTAAATGGGAAAGGTCCATTAGAGTGACAATTGCATTTTTCTTTCCAGTATCTAATCTCCTGCTTTTCCTAAGCTTCGTTCTTCAATATTGCTCATAGTTCTTGCTTTACAACTGTGCAAAGTCTGTTTAATTTGGTCAATAAGAACTTTATGTACTTCTTGACAACAGAATGCATTTGACTAACTTTTATTAACCTGGGTGTTACATATCCCACTGTGCTCCATACACACAGCAACAGCAGATGCAAAGGGTCCAAATTGTAATTCTGACTTTCAGCAACAAAAATTGTAATGTTTGGTCTTTGTTTATTTGCAGCCACACACACACACACACACACAAAATCACTTACAGGCCATGCAATTTACTTCCTCCTTTCAAAAATGTTTAGATGTCTAACATATGTCCAGAGCAATGAGCAGATGGTGCATTTGGTTTAAAGGAAAGAATGGTAAGAAATACAACAAATGCATCAGGCCCAAACAGTGCTCATGAATAAGCACTTGTGGTTGATTTCTGTCAAGTTATTGATGCAGAAACAGGGTTAAAATAAAAATGCTAGCTGGTCTAGTGGCAGATGTGGATTAATCTTTCCAGGACACAGAGTCTTCAGAGACTGGGCAAAATTCAGGAAGAGGAACCAAAACCCATGCTGCTCCACTTGCCATGGGAGGAGCTCATTCCCACAGGAGTGAGCTCTGCCCTGACATGAGGGTGGCCAGTGAGACAGAGTCACATGTCAAGTTGTAAGTAAGTGTGCAAAAACCTTTGTGCATTTACCTGAAGCTGTACGCTTTTTGTCTAGAGCTACCACAGTCCAGCAGCCAGTCTGTGCTCTGAGATGAAGGAGTTCCAGGATGTCTTCCCAACACCATTGCTCTGGCACCCAGGAAAAGCACTTCATTGCTGTGCTTTTATTTCCCTGCTCATCATCTTCCATTTTTAGATGAATGTTTTTGAAGCAGATGACCTTGTTTGTAGTCTTGCACAATAGGATGTTTCTCCCAGCAAGCCATTACTGTAGCTAAAAATAACACTGCCCTTTGACCAGCAGTTGCAGATTTTGGAGGTCTGGAATTCAGAGTTCAGATGACACTTAAAATGAATACATCTCATGCTTTAATTGAAAATGCTACATGGCTGGAAGTAATGCAGCTTTGCCCATATTTTACAAGGAATTGTGTTGGGAGCCCTTATAAACTGCTTTGGAGTTAATCTGGGCCATGATGCACTAATGAACTACACCTTGATTAAAAAATAAAGGCAGAGAGGAACATTCCCTTTCTGTGTAAGCCCAGAAGCAGTTTGATAAAAGCTAGGTATAACCATATTCCATGATAAAGCATGTTTTCAACTGCAAAAAGAAAGTTACTGGCATTCTTTTTAAATACATCAAAGGTTTGTTTTTTTTAACTCTGTGAAGTTTTCTTATCATTGTAACACTTATCTGCTTTAATTGTGATCACAGCCACTGTCCTATGTGCTTTTTTTACCCAGTGATTAATGAGCTGTACCTTAGCTCTGATAACTGCTTCCATGGAAATAAAACCAGTGTAAGCAGTTTAGTGTTTTATTTAACTTTATTCTTTCAATAACAATACTGCTAAATAATCTTTCTGTGTATTTCAAATAAAGTGGGTTATTCACCTGCACTAAGGCAGTTGTGCTTACTCAAATAAGAATTACCAGTGATTAGACAACTTGGGTATGATGAAACAAACATGAGAAAAAGGGCCTTAAAAATTATTTACATCATTCATAAGAATAAAATATACAATTTTTTTTATAAAAAGTATATATTCATGTGTGTTGGAGAATTAGGATTTTACTACTAATTTCCATTTTCCATTTCAGATTCACACCTAAAAATGCTCAAAGTATAAACATCTATAAAACTAGTAAATCTCAAAACATGAGAATCTGTAAATAGTTTTCCCCACTTATTACTGCTGTTAGGAAAGGACAATAACAAACACTTTTTTTTAGTCCATTAAGTTAGAAGTCATTTGGCAAAGCACTTAGGCATATAAACTAACCCAGAAGATGACAGGAACCAGGCTTTGTTAACACTTCAAACACTTCTCATACCAGGGCAAGTTTAAGAAGTGGGGGGAGGAGGGGAGGGTTATTTTAATTACATAGCAACTAGCATTGTAACTACTTTTTCTACAAGTTACCTCAAGAAAGAAGAAAGAAAATGTTCACAATTGTGCCTAAAGTACCAAATAAACAACAAAAGTGCTTACTTTTTTGATCAGCAAACTAACACAATGGCTCCTTGACTGTGCCCCTTCAGGCTGCTGTTTTAACAGCCTCTAAAGCGCTATCTACAAGAAGTTCCCTATTTATCAATACAAATGATAAACACTTGCTTATCAAAATAGTGCAAACAGGAACAAAGAAAAGTGCCATCAACATAAGTAAACTGCGGGGAGGGGGAGGCAGTTGAACATCATGACCTCACACCGTTGCTTCAGAGAAATCAGTAGTACTTTTCTCAGCATGTCAGACCAAACGTATTCCTATTTATTTACTGTATCATACCACCATTACATGGGGAATGGATTTGGTCTTTTACATAACCTCCTTCATAAAAGTAAATGTGCCTGTTCTTTGTATTGTGCATTAGAAAAGGCTAAAGACTGTCTCAAAACGTTAAATCATCAAATCATTAGAGTAATTAATATATATAATTATGTCTTCCCTTTTTCCCTTTATAGCTTGCTTTGGAGTGCATAGAAAAGGCCACAGTGACACATCACATACAAAAATCAAGTTTAAAGTTTTATGTAAAATACCCCAGTACTTTTAGCATTTATGTACACGAGTTTATTCACCATACATTCTTTCTTACTCTTTCCTTAGATATACCTTTATCTTGTTTCTTGGACAGATGACATATTTCACCTATAATGTTAGGCATTTAATCCCAGTATAAATAAGAGTATTAGGGGAAGTAAGTGTCAGGAGGATCTCATTACAGAACAAGGAACACTGTCACTACAACACTCCTGTCCTTGGGTGTCACAGTGTAACAGATCATAAAACAGAGCATGACTTTTCTGTGTTTTGATCTACAAGAAAATCACTGAAGTCTAACTTCAGAGTAGTTTGAAGATGTATAATAGAATGTGGTACATCATTCTCTAAATACTACTCCAAGTGCAAGTTTTTAAAATCTTGTTTAATTAATGCTTAGGTCCAGATACTGATTTTCACCGTAAACATTCCTGCTATTTGTGCTTTCAAAACTTTGTGAAAGGAGCTGTGAAAAGAAATTGAACCATTTACTTAAAGAGCAGTTATATCACAAGATAAAACATAACATTCATGCCTTTGCTTTTATAGGGCTAAGGCTTTTATTATGTCTTGAGTTCTGCTTGTGTTTGCAGTTAGCCCTTAGTGGGTATTTTTGTTAGCTCCACTACCACCTTCAGGGGATAAGAATAGTGATCTGCCATCTTGCCAGTCTCAGGCTTCAAATATTCTATGTTTATTTAACTTACTCCTAAATTGCATGGCTTTAGCACAAGGTATTCCCTATAACTCTTTATTCAAAATGTACATTCTACAGCCTAAGGAAGATTATTCTCTCACCACTATAACATGGTATTTTTTGTCTGTCTTTGTGGGGGGCAAATCACAATATGATCTTCTTCCACTATAACAAGAAAATTTAAGTTTTAGTTGGATGGGAATGAACACTTAGTTGTCTGGTATCTCCCTTCTCCCCTGCTATATCAAAATTTATAACTGCTTATTACAAAAGTTGCTTCTACAGGGTAACCCAATGCTAGCAGCAAAACCTTTACAGCATATCAAAATGGTACATCATTTGGCATGAAGTTATTGGTGGGTAATTGTACAAACTTACAGAATTCATGTAGCAATTTTAAGTACATTTGTTAAGGTGATGTTGCATGAAGTACTGTTGGCATTAATTATCCATTAAAATGCTTTCCAGGAAAGAGAGAAAATAGTAAATTAAAAAATATCACAGAACTCTAGAAACCTTGCACCTTAAATGGCTGAGGCCAAATGTAAATAATTACCATGGACTTGCGTAAAAATTGCACTTGTATAAAAGAACAAAATTTAGCCCCCATTAATAACCTTCTTATTACTTTTCCAAAATGAAGTAATAAAACATCAAGTAGTTAATTCCTTATGACTTCACATAGTGAAGTTCATGCTAAATTGCCCAGAAGGAACAGTTTCTCAATAGCTATCCTTTGTCAACACATCATCAGTTTCATCATCGTTCATCCCTCTTTGATAGCGTACTGAAGAGAAGGCACTCCAGTGAAGACGCTTCTTTTTATAGAGATACCATACTAATCCAACAATCAAGACTAAGATAATTAGCAGGGCAAATGCTACAGCCACACCAGTATGATTAGAACCTGTAACAGAACAAACCACAAATAGTTATTCTTTAAGACTTTTGGTAAGAATATTTTGTCATGGGGTTGATGCTTAGGTAGCTATATGCTAAACTTCAACTAAATGCATGCAGTATAAGGCAAACTGCTTCATCATATTAATAGTCTTCACTTCATCACATGGGAAGTTAGGTTCCCATCTGAATCAGCATCTATTAGCTTATTTTTGATCATTCTGTTGTTAATTTCCTAACCATTCTTAGGTTGGAAGGGACCTCTGGAGGTCAAAAAAACCTACTAGTAAATGCTGCACTCATTTCAAGGTTTGCATATGTCAGAAATCTAATGAGATCCTGGACTGTCTTGGAATGGAAGAGAATGATGCTTCCCTTGGACTGAAAAGATCTTGTTGATATCTTCCTTAGTGGCATGAAGTTAAATCTATTCCTGCATTTCAACTTCAATGAAAATGTATACAAAATGAGAAAGATTCTGTTGCTTCTCAGGAACTTGCTTGCTTAATGCTCAGGTAGCTGCTTTCTTTCCTGTACAGAGCAGAGTATGAGGAAGTAACATGAGGCCTGAGTCTTCTGGAGCTGTGGGGCACCATTTTCAGAAGCCTCATCAAGACTGAAAACAATCTGCAGTACCTGCTTACTCAGCATCTCTTAACAAGCAGAAGTCATTCTGTTCCCACCTACACACTCACCCATGAGAGATGCCCTGTGGTAAGAAGCAATAGCAGCTACTCTATGCTCTCTTCTCAGTGGAAATTTCAGTTCTCTCCCTTACCCTTTAGGTGGATAGTGGGAGCCAGGCGAAGTAAATTCCTACAGAATTTGTCCCTGAATGCAATTTTATGGCAAAACAGCAAACAGAAGGCTCTTGCTTAGGCAGAGGTACTTGGTGTGAATTGCACTTTCATTATTTCAACACAGACTTTCCCCACCAAAAAAAAAAGAATATCCTGACTATAGTCACTACAAAATTAAGTCTCTGCTAAAATCAATGCTTCCGTACCTAGAGGAGCTTTACAAACCACTCTGCTTTGACTACGACTGCAGTCAACTTTGGACCATGTGCCAGTTGTGGACAGGATAACACTGCATTTTTCATTGACTGCTGCAGTTTTATTTTCCCAGTTGACATAATTAACTGATGAACCATCGAGCCAGTTCAGGGACTGATCTGTTGGGGAAAAAAGATTGCTTAGTTTAGATCACCAAAACATGCTGTGATGTTACACAGTATCATTCACTATCTATTGATTTCTTTACATTGCTAAAAGAAACAGGGCTTACTATCTATCCTGTATATTAAAAGCAATAAATATGAACACATCACTTTTAGCCACACCTCTTCTCCAAACCTTTAGCATTTGATGCATTTGCAGTTTAACCATTAGGCACCAATTACAGTGTTGGGGAAAACAAATTTCAGTGACTCCTGATTATCTTAAGTGTGCAATAGGAAGAGACTTAAGCTGCAATGAAGTCCAAAGGGCTTTATAATGCTAAATGAGGGTTTCCAACCTCAGGCAGAAGTTACTGTAGGCTATCAACACTACAAAACTGTACTCTTATTTGAGGATTTATGTATTTTTATTTACCAGATGAAACACTCATGCTCATACATGGTTGCTACTTCTTACCCTTAGAGCTCTGAGCCAGGCCAAGCCATACATTCTTGGTGATGAGATCATTTTCCTTTATGTGTGTGCTCACAAATGCATTTTCTTCAGCATCCACTATAGTCAGAAGGGTTGCTGAAGGATCTAAGGGGAAGAGGAAACTAACTGGTCAGAACTGCAACTTCAGAGATTTTTCATGGTGCTTATACATTGAGTTTTCTGTGGGAACAATTACTACAGGAAAAGATTTGCTGATCTGGGCTTGGAAAATTAGCTTGAAGTAATCTGCAGAATAAAGACATCCCATTCCCTAAAATACAGCATATTATACAAGACTGCTTCAGATGACTGGTTATTCAAGCAGGTCATACAAAACAAAATGGGAGTAAACTTACTGCAGCTGTGGACTACCACATACATGGAAGATATCAAAAGATAGGCCACGTTCAGAATTAGTAGCCTGGTCCAAGTAATAAGCTCTTTCCAAAAAATTGAACAAAAGCTCAGCATTTTGCTGAGTCAAGTTAATTTCTAAATCAATCCCTCTTTGTGCCTCAGGTTTTTATATACAGGGTTATAGCAATTAAGGAATAAGAGGGAGGAAAGGCTATACTGGAGACAGGCTCAGGGTGTACCCTTTCTTTACATGTATATGCAAATATAAGCCAGAAGCTTAATTTAGAGAAAGATCACTTTTTCTTTCAGCTACCAGGCCAGGTAGGACTCAACAGAAAACTGCATCCAAGATTGGGACTACTTGCACCTTTTCTTTTTCATCCTACATAGTGAGTTCAACTTCATGTCATAAGATAATTCAATGAAAGTTATGACAGTCACTAGCTTCCAAGCTAAGAAAGTGATTAAAAATTCTGTACACAAGACTGCTTAACATCATCTTCAGCAATACAATTCCCCACATAGCTTATCAAAAAGAGAGAAAATCTTTTAATTTGACATAAAATTAAGTTTGTTAGTGACATCTGCCTTAATAATATCTATAAAGTACACACTTTGAAGCATTTGATAGGTTAGCAAGCTCCCTATTAGCAAGCAGCTAATGCAAGGATATAGTAAGAAAACACTGCTAACAGCACTAACTTAATTTATAATAATGTTAATTGTATGCAAATAAAATTGTTTCCTCCAAACTGTAAGCCTTACATTTCTGAATCCTCTATCAATGGCTATCTGCATTTTACTTGCGGTTATCTGTGTGCCAAACAATCTGTCAGCACATTGCAGCATTTTATCAAGAACCTTTATCAGATGCTCAAAGATAAAGCTTGCTATTACTTTTCTTAAACTAAAGCAGCATAAAAGCTGAAGAGCTGAAGTATAACCAGTGTAGGTTTTTTGGTTGTTGGGTTTTATTTCTTTTGAAATGGTGAACTAATTATAAGTTGTAATGTGGTAAAGAGTCTAAACATACTCAGTTTCTGGCAGACTTTCTTAGCATCTTCCATGTTATATACTGAAAAATTGTAGAACGCCATATCAAATGCATAACAATGATCCTTATACTGTATCCACTTTAGGGTACCACTGATCTGCGGGCATCCCGGGGCTCTGCTCACTTGCTTTGGCTGTAACTGTCTCTCTGCAAAGACAAAGAAATTGACGTTATTTCTTCTGCAGGAGTTTGTGCATAGTCTCTTCGTAGTAACAGGACAGTAAGTATTAACAAGGACTACTTCTGCTACCAACAACCATGAGTCAATTAACTTACATTCCTTCTTCATGTGTCATACATGAATTTATTTGAAAACGAGCATAAGACAAGTCCCAAAGGCTTGGGAACCATTTTTTTTTCTTGCCTTTTAGGGGGTTTTCAAGTTTGCTGTATGTGTTTAAGGATTTTTATTCAGAAAAAGATACATACAGTTTGATATTCATATCAACAGGTGATCAAAAAACGACCAGGATTGTTTTAGATTTTCACCACTGGAATGGAAAGAGTTAATCTCCCTTAAGTATTATGAAGTGTTTTATTGTTCCTAATAGACAACTCTTCTTAAAGAGGGAATCATGTGTAGTATTTCAGCCTTCATTTCTACTTCTAAATACAACATGTAAAGATAGAATACATAAGACAACTACACAAAACATTAAAAATAACGCTTACTGTTTGGAGGGCTATAGCAAATGGCACCTTCAGCAACATTTGTACATTCTGTACGGTTCCAAGATCCTTTAGTATCCAAGAGAACGCAGTTCTCGGTAGTATTTGAATTTTCTAATTCCCAAGGATAGTAGTCGAAGTCGCTTCCATCTGACCATTCAAAATTAGCTTTACTTCCCTAATTAAAGAAAAAACCCACAACTTTTAAACCACAGCATGTGGTTCTGGTTTAAATCTTATCAGTCATTAGTAAGTCATATAGCAGTATTTATCCCTTGTAGAGTGATAAATTAAAATGCAGGTGGCCTCATTTTCTAAATCCATACTAAATAAATGCACAACATTGTTTGTGTTTTCCAATCAGTTCTTAACATAGAAATCCTGATTATTCGTGGGAACTGAGAAAGCGTGGCATATTTGTAAGTTTAAACCTGCAATTTGCCTTGTTTTATCCTACAGGGGACATTTTACTTCATTTCATCCTGCTGTTTCATTTAAGCAGTCTGCCTTCCTTGCTATGAACATTATTAGATATACTGTAAACTGCTAAACTGTCAAGATGGCCTCAGTGAGTACGGCTCGGCAGCTCGGGAATGTTTTGCAGCAATATCTCCTCCTTCAGAGACACTGCTGGAAACCCAGGACAACAAAGAGTCAGTTGTGAGAAGTGGAGGGACCCATTCAGACCAAAGGACAGGCAGAGGTAGCAAAGCCATGCATAGAAATCACACATCTCTGCAGAGGGGTATTCCTCCCAATTAACTACCATGATTAGGTCTGGCGAATAGTGTGGGGAGCAGGGTCGGGGACACGTGCTTTTGGCTCCAAGGATAAGCAGACAGAGGAAGAGGAAGATCTGCAGCTGCTTCTTGCAATGACTCCTGGGAGAAGGGACACCTAACTTGCTAGAGAGCCAGCAGTTCCTGAACTGCCTTGGAGAGACAGTCCTGACCTGGACTAATCAGGCTCCACACAGCCTTGTCTGAGTGTATTTGCTAGTGGAATCTGATCCTACAGAGGGCCACAAAATCTGGAGCCTCTAAAGGTACTGTTGCAAACTGCACGTCCTTTTGCTCTAAGGAATTATGTGGGACCATTGGATTATTTTAAAACATCAAGGATTTGGAAAAATATCTGTGGCTACATACACTAAAATTAATACACTTCAACATATGTTACACAGGGTTGAAAAAGTAGGTAATTTACTACATGGAATAGAGATTCCAAGAAACTGGAAAAAAGCATCAGAAATTATTTCATATCCTGAGCAGAAAATTATTTACAAGCTCTGTTACTGATGTCGCCAACAGTATATACTTACATCATGAATTGACAGCCCAAGCCACAGAGGATAGCCATCCTGCTTGACAATATCTTCTAGAAATAACTGTTGTGATTCACTGTGTACACTTGCTAAATCATTCCTATTTTGTTTGCATTCTCTCAATGCCCCATACCATGTTAACTTTTTCTGAAGGATCCTGTATGTTCTGTTTCCGTGTGGAATAGACTCAGGCAATGGAGGCTTGAGCTGTTGGGGTCCTGTTTCAAAGAGTAAGATGACAAGTTATGTATACTTCATTCACATTACTAGGAACATACAGAAAGCATTAAAATCCATCTATATCAATGCAACTCAAGCATTAAAGTGTTCAGTACAAGCCACTTACTTGATATAAGTTATCTTTCACTACTTTGAACACTGTAAGCAGTTGATGGAGGAGTACAGCAAACACATTCCTCCTGCCCAGAACATTACAGCAGTGATGCATGGACTGACTATATAACCCCAGAAGCCCATGACAGCTGTGCCTTATGTTTCACTGGGAGCAAAACCAAAGCCTTATGTAGCGGGTACTGCAGAACTAGCACTGAAATTATGACCCTTATCCAACACTCCAATACTACACAGAAATCTTCTCTGCTACTTACCCCTTTCAATTTTACAGGCTAGTATACTGTACACGTTATAGTGATGAGCATGCCAACTTTGAGAATAATTGTAAATATCCCAAAATCCATCAAGATTTACACCAGCAAAAAAACTGTTCTTCTTTATGTTAGGTCTTCCCAGCCTCCAGTTATTGTAAGTCAGATGAGTTTCATCATACCACTTGAGAACTTTATCTGTGGAAAACATAGCATATTTATCAAAACATTGGCATTATGTGTACAAATACCATTTAACTTCGAATATATTAATGACATTAACAGATATTCACTTTGGAAAAAAAGGCAGTGATACTCTAAGTTACTGTAAATCAGTTCCATATACAATGCTAAATATGTTAGCATTACTCATCCAGGCCCTTTTAAGTAAGTCCTGCTTTCCAGGGAAATCAAATCTAGACTAAACAGAACATACTGCATCTAATTATCACTCAAACAGAAAGCATGTCCAGTTATTTTCTTCTGGAAGATAAATATAAAGCATTATTATAGGTTTGCATTCAGTTTGACTTTAGTTGTACACTGAAACATGCAAGAAACATACACTTAATGCTGCAAACTTTGTCTCCAATCCAGTTATTAAGAAAAAAAAACTTAAATCTTACCACTGTCATCATAAATCACACCCAACCAGACCCACATAGCCAGACCGCTGAATGAATGAAGCTGCTCAGTAACAAAGTTATTCTCTTCTTCATCTCGAATGCTCAGAACAAATGCTTCTGGGTCTGTTAAAAATTTTTTTTAAATTACTTTCTTACAAATTCACCTTCCAGTTAGAAAAGTAATTAAATATTTTTTTCTAGTATTGTTAATAATTATTACAGCTAGGTCAACAATGTGTAACAGCTAGACCTTTACAACATAATAACTAAATGAACAGTGCAAAAACAATTTTAAAAGGTATTAAGAGTCCTTCCCCTGGTTTTGTGGATAAGTGAAAGACATCAGCTCCAGAGATAGTTGTGGGTCCTACTGTCACTTCAAAGTGTATGTAGTAAAAATTCTCTGCATAGAACATAAAAATATCAGCAATCTTTCAGGATTTTCTTGAACTGCCTAGTGGAGAAACAGTATTAAGAAAAAGACTGAATTGAAATCAATTCATGAAAAATAAGAACAGTTTCTGGAAAGACCTATGTCTAAGTGCCACAAGCAATGGTTTAATACTAGAGGGAAGCTGTTACTAAGCTTAGACTTTGTTCAGGATGGACAGGAAAAGCCTATGTGCTTTTCTGAATTGGACTATTCTGTCTGTTTTGTTCAGCCAGGTGTTCCACACAGCAAGGGGTGTTGAAAAAAACCCCATGAAGTAAATGTGAGTGTAAAGCTAGAATGTTGCCAAGGGGATAACAATTACCCAACCTATTTAAAATTTGTATATTATAAAGAGAAAAAACTCCCAACCTTCCAATTTTTCAGAGATCTCAGACTTCAGTAGTTCTTACCCATCTCTCTCTCTCTCAAACTCTCCTACCCGTGCTCTGGCACTTTTTATCAGAGTACTGCAAGGGCAAACAGCATTAGCCAGTGCAACACTAACGCACATTTCCAAATGCTACAACCTTTTCTCAACACTCACTTTGCTGTCATTTTAAGACGGTGACTCAGATCTAAAACTCATCTCCCTCAAGCTGATATTAGTCCATAAATACCTGTAATATGACAAAGTACTTACTCATTTTCTTGCATAAATGATGAGCTTCTTGAGACTTCAGTTCTCTCCATCTATTTTTTGTTATCATAAAAGTGTAACAATTGTTTCTAAATGATATCCAGGGTGTATTTTTAATCTTATGTGGGCACTTAACTTGTGTAACTTGTTCTTTTTCAATCTTCTCTAAGGAAATGAAAGATGACATTCAGGACATGACTTATTAATAACAACACTTAACCTGACATACCACAAACCACTTAAAACATGCAAGACAAATTAAGTGCCATCCTCTAAATGTGTAATACAGTGTTGCTTTCAGTTTCCTCATGACAGTGATTTTTTTAAAGTAACAAACCCAGCAGTAAGCATTATCAAAGAATACAGATGCTTACAACTTTTTGCAATTGTTATGTTACATAGGTTTAAGAATACAATCCCTACATAAAAGTGCGAAGTGTGGGCCAATAACTAATAGCTCTTATTGCCTCTTCTATGAAGGCAGATCACCATAACAAATAAGCTACTTCATAGCTGGCAACACATCTTAGTTCTGTGGCTTTATCTAACACTTGAGGAGTGAGAAGGACTCTTCCTGCAGTTGCTTAGATTGCAAGCACAAAATAGTTAAGGATGTCATAATGCCAAGTATACACTTTACTGTGACTCAGTATGTAAAACAGTGGCTTAACTGTGTCCCCTCACGGAAAAAAAACAAAACAAATTATAATGGTCTCATAGGGAAGAAATCTGCGATGATCTCTCAGAAAGATCTTTTTTGTTTTTCAGAAAAGGGCCGTGCTACATATGTATAGCCCCACAAAAGGCACCCTGCTATATCCCTACCTGTCTTGCTATAATTGGCATATATTTAGAAGGGTTTTGTGAACTGCAGATTACTTTAATTTACACCTTTCAATTCAGTGTCTACCTGCTATCTTTCTTCTCCATGTAGTCATGTACTTTCTCCCTGTATAGACTTCCCTGTCTGAAGAGATTTCAGGAGGTCCCAATATTAAGATGTAAATAGCACAGAGGTAGCTGAATCTTCTTCCACATGCAAGTGGGAGAAATTAGTATGCAACAACCTTACAGAAACAGTGCAAAGGTAGAATCAGGTGGCAGTATGAAGGGTACAGTCTGGCCCAATGCATCCATGCCAAATTCATTTGTAAGTAACATGTGGATTAAGACCAACAAGTGCATGCTCCCCTATCTGAAGTTTGTTTCTTTTTTTTCCTGGCATGCAAATCAGCCTGTCTGAGGAAATGTAATTTAAAAAAGTTATAATTTTGAAGTTACAATCTGGAATTATCAAATATGCTTCATAATAAAACAAAATTCAGCTTTTATAAATATTATGCTAGGATACATACTTTCTGATGCATAGCAAATAGCACCTCGATTTTCAGAGGAACAGTCAGAAGTTTTCCAGAAGCCATCAGTATCCAAAAACACACATTCTTCGCTTGTTTCTTCATCATCTTCAGACCAGCGACTAAAACTAACATGTTTCCCATCCAGCCAGCCATAGTGTTTTCCACCCTAGCATTGTGTAAGTAAAAGGGATGAGCTTACATAGTAAAAAATATTAGGTACAAAAAATGACATGATAATATATTTACATTGGCTAGACATTTACAGTGTCTCTGGCAAGAACTATAAGTGTTCCACTGCCCTTGCGATGTGATCTGCTGCTCCAAATATAACAAGCTTTGTTATTTTAAGTTTTACAGTTGCAAAAATATAAATTAGCTGAAGTGGATTGCAAATTATCAAATAGTGATGTTTAACTACTATGCTTATGGAGGAAGGCAATGAGGTGTCCAAATTGCATCATTTGCACCTGCAAATCAATGGTGGATATAATTATCTGGTCTTGGAAAACTGGTAACATCTGAGAATAAGGCCCAGTCTCGGTTACTCCACACTGAGTTGAAAGTAATTTATTCAATACTTAACTGATTTAATAAATCAGATGTGCTCCTGCCCTGGAGGATGCAGGAGGAATAAGAAAAAAAACCACATACAACAAGCACGCCATCCTTTAAGAATCTTACATTTAAAAGTTTTCTTCAGGAAATCCCCCTGCAGCTTTGTAATTGGATTTATCTTCTATCTTTCTTTTTTGTCTATGATTCCAGCACTGGAGTAACAAGTTCTGTTGACCAGTTTCATTATAATTTCCTTTCATGTGATTCTGATTGTGCCCAAATAACAAAGTGTTGCAATAGTGAAAAGCCACTGCATGCCTGAGTTTCATGCAGCAAAATGAATCACTTGATCTTCACTTACAGATAAAGATTCAAAAGAGAAGGGAAAATAGGTTGTTTTGGTTTCCCCATCTTCACTAAGGTTAAATGCCCATTTCCTTTTAAAAATATTCTCCATAAAGTATATACTCAAATTTCTATTCCCCCCCCACTTTGCCTAGAATACTCAGTAGCCCATTACTGACATAGGAAGATTGTAACACCACAGATGCTGAGTGAACACCATTAACCTTTGTAGGTAAGGCACTTCTGAAATAAATTTTAACCTTTTTCTTGCAATTATCTCAGGACTCATGTGCTCAACAAAAGAGATAAACCCTGCAACCAAGCCCAAGCCATTTCATGAACAGCTGAGAAAGCTCTCAATCCACAGTGAAGATCTTCAAGAGGTCCTCTGGCTAAAAAAGGCAAAACAGTACCTCCTGCATTGACTTTTGCAAAGACAAAACAAACAGAAGAAAAAAGAAAAAAACCACTAACGTGTCTCAGGGATGTCTCCCTCTAACTCAAAACACAGGTGCAAATAACATGAAGTAACAACAGAGTCTAAATTAAGCTTTAGAAATGTATCTCCAGAAGTGTTCGATGATTCATTTTGGATTTTATTTGCCCTTTCTAGTTTCTCCCTTTTAAAACAGATTTTGGGTTCTCTTTCTGGAGTAGTACTGTAAACAGTGGCAATGATATTAAATGGCAACACTAATTACTCATTCATTAAAAAACGAGGCAAAGATGATTCAGTGATCTATGTTGCTGCCACCCTACAATATATCCCTTCATCCTACAATCATTTAAAACAATTGTCTCCTCATCATCAATCCATCCATTGGAGTTCACCAACTAACTTGGAGAACTGAAGATTTAGAACATTGATCTTGAGACTCTTCAGATGGTTATCCCTAAATGAAAACAGTTACCCCAGAAATTAATTTTTCATTGCATTTCTTTATCTCAGTTTCTATTTCACACAACTCTGAAAATTACCTCAAGACACAGTCTGAAGAGAAAAAAAAACAACTTACATCTCGGCTGAAGAGTCCAATCCACAGTGGGTAATTACGAAGGGCAGCCTGAACAGCAAGAAAAGCCTGCTGGAACTGATCTGTGATGCTAACCAGCTGCATCTTGTTATTTATGCATGCAGCCATTGCATCATCCCAGGACAAATTCTTCGGAATTACCATGTATTGAACATTTTGATAGCTCAATGTTTCATTAAGGACTTGCTCTGTCTGGTTATCAGCAGCTCCTATATGTAAGAAAGAAATCCAGTTATTAGGTGGTTAAACACTGGAATACGTTTTAAACTCCCAATTTCTCTGTAACAGTAGATTATGCAAATAATTACAGTTAGAAGGAAGTATCTTTGACACTTTAGATAGAAAATATGTGAAAGAAAAAAATAATAAGGATTATTTTCAGCCAATCTATTTTTATATATCTTTCTCTCAACTTAGGTTCACATCTTTTTATACTTGTTATTTTTAACTAACTGCTAAATGATGTTAAGAATTCTATTTATTGAATTAAAAACAAATTCTATAGCTTTATTTAAATACATGAATGTGAGAGAGTGACTGGTCTCTGCTGCAATATAGCAACGGCTAAACTTGACTCATTCATCTCTGTGGAGCCTGTGGATTTATGCTTAGGCGAATCTAATGGGCTATGAAACTTGTCTATGCAGATCTTAGTACAGCACAGTCCCAGAATTCCTTACTGCCATCCATGGGTACAGTGGGAATTGATTTTGCCTCCACATGTGCTTAACTAATTGCAGAAAATCCACCTTGCATAGGGAGGGGTATAATTCACTATTTGTGCTCTAAGCACTGAGTGTTATCACAGTTATCAGCATCACACTTGAAGGCATACAGCTCAGTGATGCATAGCAACTGCAGTTAATAAAAGATGCAAACATTCCCATGGATGGTAAATTAAAGCATGCAAACATGGTCACCCCCAAAATTTTATACATGACCAAAAATAAACTGGCTCTCCAAAAGGGAGAAAACCCCTGACATTTAAAATATCTCAAGCAGAAAAAGGCTTGGGGGGGGGATTTTTTTAAAAAATCATTCTATAGAATGGCTGATTGACAGGCTGACAGGGCCATTTTCCAAAACACACGAAGACAGGAACATAGTATTAATTTGACATTTACAGCTTTAAATAGCTGAGAAAAGTGACAAAGCTGAAATAGATTGTTTCAAGTGGTTTGTCTCTGCTGTGAAATGCTTTCACTTAGTAAATGGCTACAAAAAAGAACCACGGGTGCCATTGCACATCAAGGGGTACCAAATTGGAAACAAGGTAGTAAGAAAAGTGTCCATTTCTGAAAGAATTGCCAATTAACATCTCAAGAAGTTCTGCAAATCAATCATGCCAAGATTTCCAAGGAACATAAATCGTCTTTTTCCCTAGGATAAAGCCCTAGGCAACCTGGACTCTCTCACAGCTGTCCCTGCAACCTGTTGAGGTCCCTTCCAACCTGAATTATCCTTAGATCCCTAATACAATGATGATACAAGACCAGACCATACCAGGACACATTCTCTGGCAGTCCAAAAACCTTTCTCATTACACCTTCTACAGCTGTGGTAAGGAAGAAGTGCTTAGTATTTTAGTCAGCTCAGACTAATAATATACTGATCTACACAGATATATTGTCAACTTCCTATTAATAAAAATCCCCTTTTTGAATATTTATGACATCTCTTCCATCCAGACTTCTAATCTGGACACTTGGAATTTTTAAAGTATTTGGCACTGAAATAAAGATTTTTTGTGTTAAATGGGGGTGGGGGACAGGGAAATCTCTGCCTGTTTGAGAATGAAGAAGGTGGGCATATTCCTGGGTGTTTTGCACACCTGGGTTTTTTGGGGTGGGGTTTGTTGGTGGGTTTTTTTGAAGATAGCACATTAGTTACTTAAAAGGATTATTTACATAAAGGAACATACTCAGAAGTGGGTATGCTGAACATTAGCCCATAGCAGTAATTAAATGTGTACAATAGCTATATGCATTTGATCTGATTCCAGTAATTGGTATCAACCAACCCACATGGCTACATCAGAATATTATTTTTAGTTCAGATTAAGAAAACCCACTCAGGCCAACAGATCTGTACAAAAGCTAGGGAAAGCTGCATCACTCCAGATTATCACTCTTCTTGTATGCCCTCAAGGTTTCCTCTGGGGAGACCGATTTCAACAGTAAGAGTATATGATATCTCGTATTCTGATAGTGCTAAAAACCACAGGATATGTTTAAGGAGGATGGAAATACTGTGAGATTCCTTCCCAGGGCTTCTCACTTCCACAGTTCTGAAGAGGAAAAAGGAGTAACTTGTTCCACCCCTTGATTTACCTGACCTCTATACCCACAGAACATTGAAGCCCTGTCTGCTTAAGTTATGGTTCCACTGAAACTACACAGAGTCTCTCAGGAAAACAGATTCCCTTTGAACTGGGCTATGAAAAACAAAAGGGAAAATTCTGAATGGCTGACAAAATAGGTCCCAGATCATCTTTCACACTCTGCTTTTCCAAAATTTACTTGCTCAGTCTCCACAAGAATCTTGCTCTTCAAGAGCAACAATTTACATGCATTAAAAGGTCTCCTGGCACTCGCATCTTAACTGCAAACTCTGGCTGTAATTTATTTTGACTCTTCAGACTTACCTATAGGCCGCTGGCATATACCCAAGAAGTGCCTGTCAGCACAAGCAGTGAAATTCCATGTTCCAACATACTGTGATTTGGGATCATTAAGGATTACACCGCACTGATTGTTAAATTCTTCATCAAAAAGCTGAAAACCAGAAATACGCTTATCAGACTCAAATGAGGCATAAGCATACTTGTGTAGAGAAGGTGAAGCAACACGAGGTTAGGGGAACTCGAGCTGTCTGGACTTGTTTAAGAAGTCTGAAACAGCTTACCTATTTTACAAACACTACCAGGTGCCTGGACTCAAAAAGAATTCATAAGTTAAATACAGGAGAGAATATTAAATTAAGTGATCCAACACTTAAAATAAATCTTGTTTGTAGGTGTGATTCAATTACATTTATTATGCTCCACTTTGGGTAGAGCAGGGAGCAAAATACCAATGTATAATGGTTTGCAGATACATTCTAAGTGTAACTGAACCAGGAATTATTGACGACATCTTTTTAATGACTGTTTTCATGTAGTCTTTAAATTGCAAACAGAAGTTCCAGAAGAGTCATTAAATAGTTGTTTCAGCTTTTCTCCTTCACCCTTCAGTGTTTCCCATCTCGGTTCATAAGTTGTCATCCAAATAAAGTAAACAGAACTCCATTACTGTTGGTCACCTTGTTTGCCAATTAAAACCACTAACCGGGGGATTTGGTCTGTTACGTATTTTTTGGCTTTTTTTTTTTTTTTTTTTGATACAGTCAATATTCCAAGTTTCATTACTCAACAGCCAAGAGAAGTCAAAAGTCAGAACTTACGTCGAGTGGAATTTTCCTTAATCTTCCTGTCAGGAGTGGGTGAAAGTTACTATACAACAGTCTACTCTCATCTATCCATTTGTTTTCCCTTGTGCTGAACAGAAACTGCAAACCAATCCAAATATCTTTTGGCATACCAGGAAGCAAGGATGTTATATAATCTGTTGGGCAGAACAGTAAATGTACATATTGTGGTTCAGAAAACAGTAAACATCTGAAAAAAACACTTCACATAAAGAAGATAATGCAACCCCTGTTTGATTTAACTTAATTTTCCCAGACCTTTATGATTGCCAAATGTTTATCGTCCTTTCCTTCCATAAGATAACACCTTTCATGTTGATTTTATCTGAAGGAGCAGACTATTGGTATTTGTCCTCCAAATTCATAGCTGAGGAGCAGGTAGTGCGTTTAACCTGTTTCTCTGCCCACTACTTTGTATTCTTGCACTTATATCCGAATTTCAGAAGCTGCTTTTCCACAGGTCTGCAAGATCTGCTATTGTCTCCCTGCAGAGATAATAGAAGAGCTCCCTCCTGCCCTCTCTGAATTGACAGGAGAAGTCTTATCTCCCATTTTTCTCTCCTACTGATGTATACCATAAATCAGAACCATTTCTTGAATTCTGGCAGAGTTTGTCCACTCTACCATCAGAGAAAGCAGGACAGGATGAAGGAAGTGATGTTATTTGGAAAAAAATTCAGCCAGGAAAACCTTAAATCAGACCCCTCTTGGTGAGCATTCTGGCACAAAACAACGGGCTTTGGTAACCCCCCAGGCACCAAAGGCATTCTCTGAGTTTGTCTAGATTAGGAAGACAAATTGAAACTATGTAATTAGCTACTGCTGACATGTCTTAATTATTGGCCACATGCCAGACTAGCCACAGCCTATTTTCTGAGCTAGACAAAGTCATTGAAGATTTACATGTCAGAGCTAGCCAGCCACCTAATGCCACTGGGAGGAGTAGAAGCAGCCTACAGAAAGAGGCATGCTGCTTTAAGAGGACTGTGCCTTCTTTCCATATAGGTGGCCTTCACTACAGGGGGGAAAGAAAAAACAAACAAGGAACAGTAACAAACACCTCCATATGCACCAAACTAGACAAAAGATCCTGCTATGTAACACTTCAGAATGGCTATGCTTTTGCAATCTTAAAATCATCCAAAACCACAGTCTCGGACATGTATATTCCTGTATGGTTATAACTCTATTCCTCCCCAATAACAGCAGTAAAAAAAAAAAAAATTACCATTCAGCTGCTGCCTGCAGGTACACTAGTGGCGTCCCTAGTCCACTTTCCATATTCCATTTGGCAAGAGGTTAATTGCTTATAAAGAAAATATGCACTGTGCATGCTGGAGAATTCAACTGAGCTACTTCAGATATACCTGCACAGAACTATTAGTTATCCACAATATAGATGCAAATACAGCTGTCTCATTCAGCAGTTTATCACTGAACATTACTTGCAGCCAATGTGAACGCATTTCTTCCTCACTGCTTTTACCTCAATGACTCTAGCTTACATGACAGCTGAGAGGCAGGTCCCAAAGGTGGAACAACTCTGTTTTGCAGTCCCCCTGCCTTCTATCCTCCTATCAGTGTCCTGGAGAACCTGCAGGTGGTCAGTTTAGACACACTGCCACATTAAGCTGCTCAGCACACTAAGACACAGAGGGTCCTATGTGCTCCAGTGGGCACTGTGTTTGCCATCTTGTTCCCATACAGACAGCTGAGCTTGTCTTGGAAATAGCTCACAGGGTGATTTTCACAATGCCAAGTCTACAGTCTCAGTTATGTTTTAACATGCAAAGCAAAACAGGAGAATTCTTCATTCTGTGGTGACCCTTCTATCCTTAGCCCTTAATGCAAAGTTTTGCAATTTTTGCAAACAGGTTAAGATCATACAGAGAAGCTGCTCTTCAAACTGGCTCAAATGTTTGCTGACTGCATTTCCACATTATGTTTCCAGTGATGCAATCAACAATAGACAACACATTTTTAACCGGTCTTGAATTTTCAGAATGTTCCCAGTATGCCTGTAGATAATCAAGTGATTTTATGCTCAAGTTCTTAAGCAGAACTATACTGAATTTGGAAGAGAAACTACATACTAAAAGTGCCCCCAGTTCACCATCATACCTTGCTCAGCTTGATTTGAGATAGATGGAAGAGAGCCTCCAAAAGTTACACACTTTTCATTAGCTGCATTAAACGTTAAATATTCGGGTTTCATCTTTAGAAAACACTGCAAAATAAACATAATGAAACAGATTTTCATCACACCATGGCTTCCTAAGAAATAACTCATAAGAAAAGGTTCTTCAACCAACCCTAAAAACTCACTTCTCATTTCCTGCAATAACATACAGTTCTCAGAAAGCAACGGAACTAGCTGCATGCATTTCTTATTAGATTCAATGGAATAGCTAAATATAAAATGATCCCACTGACTAAGTCCTCATTCACTGAGGATTAGAATTCAGCAGTTTTTCATTGGCTACATCAGGATCATGTACCGTTTTAAGAATTCACACATGAACTCTTAAAGTCAGATAGGGTTGGGCCAGGAGCCTGTATTGTAATCCATCACTTCTAGGGAGAAACTACATGGGAACTCAAAAGCTATATTCCGCAATGACGTGTAAGTAAATCTGCAAACCTTGGCACAATGTGATGTGCAGATCTGGTCCTTCTCATATACAGAATAATGGTGGGCCAAATAACAGGAATCAGTCTCACTAAGACGCTAGATGGCTGCCTTAAAAATAGTACTGAAACATAATACACTATGCCTTCTGACCTGTTGGTTCATTCTTAAGAATTAGAAGTAGCTTTTAAGTGACTTAAGTCCTTAAGGCAACTTAGGAAGCCAAGTGTCTGCCAGCTTGCTGACTGCCTATGATTACTCAGCGAGAGAATCAAGATGCTTCTGCCACGGAAGTCTCATCCTCTCCCTTTCTAATCCTTCTCTTCCTTCAAAGCAGAGCCCAAGATTAGACAATACAACCAACGTTCTTGGACCTAAACATGTGGTGATGGGAAAGCAAAAAACCTGAAAACTACTGCTTTGAAATTAAGAAACCATCAATCCTGAATAAGGGACAGAGAAGTGGGGGAGATGATTTTAATCACTACACACAGTTTTCAGAAGCCACCTTCTAGTCCATTCCTGAACACAGGTGCTACTTCTTCACCTCTTTCAGTAGGTCACTCCAGCTTACTGGACTATGAAAAATAGGTAAGGATGATTGATTTGTATTATCTCTGTACCTTACTCCGGAACTGATGCCAACCTTTAGGGCAACCTCCTCTGACAGGGCGGTAACTGGGATCATGTTTCTCTAGTAAGGAGGCATTTTTTTTTTCACAGATGAAGGGGAGTTTCACGTTACAGTTCACTGGGTAGTCTGCAGAAATAGAAGTTTTATAAAACAGTTATGGTAATGCCTGTCACACTCCAATTGCCATCCATACTTTATGACATGACAAAGGCCAATCTGAAGTGAAGTCCTTTCCAGTGCAACCAGTGAAGTACTATGCAATCTAAAGCATTAAAAATAACAACAGACCAAAAGAAAAAATGTAAATATTTATATCAGACAGTAGTATAATATTCCTAAAGATCCAGAATCTGATCCCTTACTTCCAGTGGTAACACTTCATATAAGCAGAGACAACTTCAAAAAAAAAGATAAAAATCATGAAATAAGAAGATTTTAAATATGAGGACTAATCCCATATTCTGGCATAGAGGGTGTGTGACCTAAAGGTCATTAAAGTCCAAAGGAATACTTTAACATCCATATGGAGAATGTCTGGCCTGTACTACTTTACATGACTCCTACAGTAACTCGACTGGCTTCCTAGTCAAGAGCAATTTTTGGCTAATAGGGATGAAAACAGCTCAGCAGCATACAACAGAATAACGGGGGAAATGTGCTTTAAAGTGGAAATGGTAGTAGCCAGGAGGAACTATTTGTTCTCCAGGGGTTATACATTTCCCTCAATATAAAACAATGTTGAAAAAAGGAAATAAGAAACTTCAAGTACCACCTGGTGACATTTCCATTACTTTGTGTACCTCTTCCAGTATGACTCCACTGCTCAATGAAATTTGCATCTCCAGATGCACATGCAGTTGCAAGTATTCAGTTAAGCTCCTCTAACTAACATAACACTAAGACTTAATTTGCAGATCTCACAGTATGTAGCATAAACACAGAAAGGTAACCACTAAAACCAGATTTCACCTAATTAATTTATGCTGTAAAAAGAGTGACAATCAATGATAAAAATTTGTCATCTGAATTCAGGTTTGCCTCTGGTCATCAAGAAATATTACCATGGCTTCTACCATGAGGAAGAAATAAATGATTCAAAATTCAATCAGATTATCACCAAGAAGCCATTCACTCCTAATTCAGTATCAATTTGCATTCAATATAAGAGTTTGGGCAGAACAGTAATTACTACTACTTTTTTTTTTTTTTAAATATAATAATGACAGAGAGGAAAAAAATAAAAACAGCCTTACCTCTATACCAGTTCTTTCTAGAAACATACCAGCAATCTCTCAGGAATCGATCATGGAAGCGTGAAAATAACTGTAAACTGGAAATAAACATTTAAGAGTTAATCTCCAATCCAATGTGATCTTCAAGTGGAAACTCTGATAGCAACAGAGCCAGTGCAAACAAAAATTTGGGCTGGTAACTGTTTCTAGGAGATGCCCTGCCACACTAGAAAGGACAGAGGGGGAAAAACTAGACTAGGAACAAATATGTGGTAGGTTCAGTAGTTATGTACCATACCCAAATTAACTTTGTTGAGGGATGTTCAGAATGAGGGTAGGAGGTTATTTATCACCATGCTGCAATTGCAGCACATTGTCAGGACAAGTGAGAAGAATAGGCAATAGCCCCTGTTTTATTTTCACAGTACTATATTACTATAGTATTTTGGAAGGTCAAGAATCTTCCTTCTAAGAAGCCCATGATCCTCTGCTGCAGCCATGAATGGCAAGGTTTGTTGTGAGTCATGTCAGCTCTACAGGGCCATACTATAAGCCCTCCAATTTCCCATTCCCTGTTCTCAGGTATTTCTCAGATATCCTCAGAGCCAACAGACAGGGGTTTTTTAAGAATTTTTTTTTCCAGTTCCCCAGTTATTAACAGAACATAGAACTGGGCTTAAAAATCCAATAAAAGCATTTTAAAGATCAATAGAATACATTAGCTACTAGGATCACAGATTTCAAGGATTCACATGATAACACTAAGATGTCAAACCCAACAGCCTGAAATCTAGAGGCTCCGATAGACACATGAGAAATGGATTATGAATTCAGTTATTATTAAGTTATTATGAATTAAATTTTTTATGTCAATAATGCTTGTAATGGGAATAGAACTCAGAATTTAGCAGCTAATGAAAATATTTCAACAATATTTTGAAATATTCCCACTTTCTAATTGTACACCCATACTGTCTTAACCACTGTTTGCTTTGTCTGAGCACTACACAGTTCTAGTCTCTCTGGTTTAGGTACTCTATGGTCTAAGTTTAGCATGGGAAGAATAGGTGCGGGTACATGTGAACAAAAGTGGAGAAGAGTGGTCACTGAATAATTCTATATTTTTATCTAGCTTAGTTCAATTTATTTATTTTGCTTCTTTGGGACGATGAAGAAAAAGTAACCTTTTATAAATTTGAGGATAAAATATTTTCCTTTGGAAACTATTCTAGTTAACTATATTCCTAAAAAGCACATCAAAAAAGCTTACAGTAAAGTATCCCATAATTATTCTACATACGGTGAATGATAGCTGTAACCATAATCAATAAACTTCAGCCACCACTTCTGTTCGCTGTTTGATAACTGTGGAAACAAAGAACAAAAAACCCAGTATTTTACAACCCACGGAGAAAGAGCTCCAGACTCTACCAAGGATAAATCAATGACAAAATTAATTTTGATTTAAAATGTTTCTAAAATATGCAGGAATTACTATTCTTCAGTGGTTTGAGACTGATATGCCATGTTGATGGATCCCTGCACCCATTAGAAAAAAAAGCCCGTATTTTCCACTGTGCTGGATAAAGCTACAGGAAATCTTGCAGCACTGTCTTAAGTGTGTGCTAGATACGCCATTCCCACAAAATTCATAGCAGGAACTCTACCAGACAACCAGGACCTAGCTGCAAGGTGCCTAAAGCTGAAGTGGTTCCACAGGACCTTCCTTCCTTCCTCAGAATAATGCTGTTCTTCCAGTAGATAGCCTAAGAACAAATAGTTCATGAAAAGGCTAGAGGCGTAGCAGGTCAAATCCTCGATTTCTCCTGCCTTGTAATTCCTCCTTCCAGGTAACTTCTTGTCAGGAGAAATTTCATGAAAAGAGCTTGTGAGCCGCTAATTTCACAAAGTATTGTGTCACAAGCAGTAGCACTGAAGAAAGGTAGTAACAGAGGCACTGAAACTTGAAATGTTTTGGTAAGATTCCTTAAAAGAATGTACTTTCATGCTATGAGCACCACAAACCCCTTTCAGAAAAGGCTATCTGACCACACATTTCTGGTTAAATCCTCTCATCAGGTGAAAAATGATGTGCTGTCCAATGCATAAAATTAAGAACTGGCAGAATTGTTAGTGAAGTATTAGCAGGTAATGGGATGCTTACATGGTGGTCCTTTTATGACACTGTCTCTCCATTTGGAGGTGGTGGGGGTTTTTTTTTTCATGTTGTTAAGGCTACCTTTAAATTTAAAAATTATTTTACAAACTGACATTAAAGTCATTCTCTTTCAACTCATCTTTTCCTTTAAAGTACAATTAAAAAGTATTAAGGACAACAGGGAAAAGAAAGAAATTAAGGATTAACATTTTCTTATATTGGAAAAACTGGCAAGAAAATTTCCCTATAGTGGAAACTATCTGTTAGACAGATTACACCCCCTTACCTTTTCTATTTGAGACAGTATTGTCCTGAGTTTTGGATAAGACTCCACAGAGGCTAAATCACTATCATTTTTTTGACAGTAGAAAATAGCTTCTTGGAAGGTCAGGTTTTTATCTGGTACAAACCACAGCTCTGCTCCATCAACTACAAGTGGGGCTCCATGAATTCCGATTTCATCTATGCAGAAGAAATACCACATGTGTAAGAAATAAATTCTGAAAAACTAATCTTTTCTTTTTCTGCACGTATTAAGAAATTTTAGTTTGACACTGGGAAGAAGCAACACTCCTTGCATTCTGAGCTCTCTCAGAATCAAATTCTATCAGTCATGACCTTTGCTGGTATCAAACAGGTATTACAGTAGTAATATAACGAAACTAATAAAAGATATAGAGTATTAACAACTATAAACACATAGCAGAAGCATACACAAAAAGTCCATTTACCTGGTATATACCACTCAGGTGTCTTTGGAATGCTACCTGTCCAGAGGAAAAAAAGGAATAGTTACTTCAAGTTCAACTTCTAACAAGACTGTGGTCACCGATAACGGAAGTGATGGATTGTACTCATGCTTCTCAGTATGCATGATGGAAAAAATAAAAGGAGAAGGAAATCATACACAGGTTTAATAGTTTGAAATAAGCTGGTGTAAAACTAATGGGAGTTTTGCATACCTCAGTTTTAAACATCTGTGGATTTTTTTCTGCCAAGCAGAATATGAGCATCAAAGCAGTATATCTACCCCTATCTCCCCACAAGAAGAAAGTTTCATCCCCTGAAATGCCTTTTAATGAACGACCAAAATGTAAAAGCCTATTGGATTACAGCACTTGTCGTACTGCATGGAAAAACCTGGATCTTGACATGGCAGATACGCCATGCCATTCTATTGTATTCCCACTCCCCTGTCTCAGTACAGTGAGGAGCTAGTTCACCAGTTTTACCAGAAGAATTCACTTCAGGTTGAAACAAACCATACACCCAAGATGTCTGTGGTCATATCGTTACAAATATTACTAAGAAAGATTAAGTGAAGTCCACAAATGCTGCAACTCAGTGGCTTATATCACCTCACTTAGTAAGAAGCCACTTCTCACTTCACAGGACAAGAAAGAATATGGGAGCAGTGATACTGCATCCTCCTCATGGTCATTTTCTGATAGATCTTTGAATATTCTAAGTGCATGGCTGTTTGTATATGACATAGGTGAGACATCTCACGTACTGTCCCCTTAACAGTTCAGAAAGGAAATGATAAAATACTGTTTGCAAAGTTTCTATTATTGGGCAATAATGACAAGTCAGTGGTAACAAGTAATAAACTCTTTTCTATGAATAAATGGATATAACTGCAGTTTACCTTTTGTTATCTGGCAGACCCATTCAAGCTTAGCTTCACAATCAAAAGGCTTGAAGTAAAATTCCAGGTCTCTGCCTTCATGGAAATAAAATCTCCAAAATGATCTCCGTGAAAACTGAGAGGTCTGTATAAAAGTAGAAACAGAGAACTGAGTTTGTACGGCATAGGCCTCTGAAATGCGAAATGAAAAAGGTACTTTGGCAAAATCAGCATATTTTACTGTGGTGCTAGTCTCACAAATTATTTTGCAAAAAAATTAGCAGATATAACTGTAAATCTTCAATTATAACTCTCCCTGCTAGCCAAGCTTGTGAAGCAATTAGGTAAAGGGCTCAAGATAAGTCTACATACAAAAGTCTCTTGCGATGTTCTTTCTTTGTTTTTTTTGTAGCACACAGGATCTCACTGATGCTTATTATTGAATTATTTGTTGCAACTTGTTGCCTTGAAATGATGCTCATTTCTGCTCAAAGAGGAACCCATCTGAACTGGCACAGAAATACTCTTTCTTATTTAAGATTATTTCTTACAATCAAGCTTAAAATCTGACTTCACTCTTGCTGATCTCTGCAACAAGGATAATTTTTTATCATTTAGTGAAAGAACATGTCTATACCTAGCAGGTAGGGGAGGGAGGTTACTATATTCATAGTGTCCCCTTCAAACTGCTCTCCTCTTGCCTAAAATTTTTAGTAGCTTAATGGTGACAGCTTCTCAGCCTGGGGTCATGAACACAGGAGGAAAGAATGAGGGGAAATGGTTGTGAACAGAAGCAAAGGGATGCAACTATCCTTTCCTTCAGTAAATCCTAAAAGCAGAGGTGGTTCTAATTAGGTTAAAAGAAGGGATCATATTGGAATGATCTTATAAAAAGTCAGGCGATGCTTCAGAAAAGTTAAAGGCCATTTTAAAACTCATGCCATCAAGACTAAATTAAGCAATGAAGAACATAATTAGGAATTAAGCAGAGGCCTAACATTTTGAATTAGAAACCAAGATAGCACTTAGTCTCTTTCACAAGTAAACAAGGAAATACACACAAAAAACACAAACACATGCTCTATCCTGGCTACTGCATTCCCCTACTTTAGGTTTCAAACATTTTCTTAATTTGCAGTTCAGAAAAAACTAATCTAGATTTTCATTTCTGTTTGCTTTTTTGTTTTAGACTCCATGTTATATCCTTAAGTGTTATGTGTAATATACAAGAGATACATAGTATGACATTATGCAATAGAGAGTACCACTGTTACTAAAATATTTTGTAGTTCAAAAGAAGTCTTATGAAAGGGTATCATTAGCACAGCGCTTTGTCCATAAAAAACTGCTTGAGTAAGGGAAAATTGGCAATAGGTGTAGATTGATAAAGGGAACACTAACAACTTTTTCACTATGCAAAGGAAACATCTCAGCAGTCAACCTAAATTCAATATATGGCTGGCAAAATTATTTTTTGCAAGTACTTCCATGTAAAATATCCATGCTGTTATTAAAAACCTTAAAACTAACCTTTAATGCAGCACAGTCTCTTGTATCATATTCATCTTCCAGATAATCAAGTGGCATAACAACACTAGTTACCTACAGGATGGACGAGATAAAAGAATCATTGTTTTATGACTATATTTGCTATGGTAATCCCCAGAGATAACCATTCAAACCTGGGATCCTATTATGTTTATCACTATTAAAATATGTGTTAAATGGCAATTACTGGAGCAGTTTTGAGTCTGCATACCTGTTATTATTGGGGGTGGGGAGGAAGAACTCACAATTTCATGCAAATAAATCAATTACAGCGAGGAAGATATTTTTGGAGAAGTCTGGCGTATCAAGGAGATGAACTAATAAACCCTCCCCTCTGTTGTGGCATGAAGACATCTTGTTCTCTCTTAGATGTTTACTACTGTATTTCTGTTAAAATATTATAATGCAATAGAGACAGAAATCAGGTAACCTTATTAAAGATATGCTTTTAATTGGAAATCTGCCTGGATGGCAGCTCCTAAGTGCACAGTCTTCTTCTGAATTATTCATCTCTTGAAGGATTTGCCATATTTTAATTAAAATATTTATCAATTTACTTTCAGTCCAGTCCAAGCTGAAACAAACCAGGACATGACATTTCCTCATTAAAAGTTAACTTACGGGTTTATCATCACTCCATTGCCAGGTTCCCAAAGAATCGGGACTCCTCTTATTCATTCCAATCCATACCCATCTGTCATTGCTGTAAATAAACAAGGTAAAATCTTAAGCCAAGTCTATGGTTCAGCTCATTTAATAGAAAGACTGACCTATGTCATGGCATTACTTAGGATCAAGCAGCAAAACCAAAGGTTTACTACTGCAAGTTGTAGCAGTTCAAAGAGAAAATGGGCATAAAGCTAAGACCTCTTCTGCACTTTTCTTTAAGATCTGTAGGTAGTCTTTCCCTGACCACAGAGAAAACTAACTAAATCAGGTAATTTCTTTGTTCACTTGCAGTTACAGTCAGAACTGTATTTCTTTCTAGATTTTACTTCTTCATTTTTAATAAGCAGGGGATGCTTAAATTCAAAATTTCAGCCATGCTCCAAGATACAAAGTTGCCAAAAAAAACAGGTTTACAATGTAAATAATTAAATCTACAGTAACAGTCTTTACCATACTCTTTACTATTGCTTATGAATCTAAAGATACTATAACAAAATGAAATATGTGCTAGTCAAACTGCAAGGTTAGTTTTGTACTGCAACCTCTACTGCTCAAAGTATCAATTTTGTGCTAGGTACTTAATGGTATCAATTGGAAGCAGCAGAGGGGAGAAAGACCATGAGTCTTCTGTGAAATCACAGACTACGTGAAACCCTACTGCAATAGAGCTGTGGAAAAGGCACTCTCATCGAGGTGGTCTGACAGCAATAGTGAAGTATTGATGCTGCAGTACAGGGCTCTTGTAAAACTGTATCAGGAGTACTATTCCATAAATTCATGTTGTACCAAATACAGAGAAGGAAGATGGGATATTTGAGGATATGAGAGTTTAGGTTATTAACAAGAATTACAGATTTTCTTGTCTAGCCTTGACAAAGACAGACAGGGAAAGGATATAATTATTCTTTACAATATATTAGGAGACTAGACCCCCAAGAAGAGGAGCTATTTGAGCAAAAAGAACATTGTGTCTGAAAGAACCACAACTCAGAAATAAATTTAGGCTCAAAATTGGAAAGAGATGTCTGACCAGCAGAGGTCAGAGTTTGGAAAAGGATCCCAAAAGGGTAGAGCTGACAAAGTAATTTTAAGACAGAACTTGGAAAGTTTATGAAAATAACTTTATTACATGGAGGGATGGACTCAAACCCAGGCTTACCTGCATAAGCAACGTTATGAAATCACAGGGTAATAAATTCTTTGGTAAGACTATGCCATTACCTTTCCACACATATCACCATAAAGATGCTAAATTGAGCCTGAAATGGCTGACAGTGCAGCACCAACAAACAACAGCTAGCCCAGAGTATGTGGGCTAAGTACATGAAATCCAAGAAGGGCAACAGCATTTTATTTGGTAGGGTTCCCATTAGAAAGAAAAGCATCAGCCACCAACAAATCTCATTTTTGCTTTTTTGCTCAACTCCAGTATTACTTTTCTGACATCGGTGTGATAGTGTGATCACACTAGTGTGATCTTATCATACTGAATAGTCTTTAGGCTTTTAATGATATCACTAAGGAGCCTTTAAAGAGCCTAAATGCCCTGTATCACTCCAGAGGGAAAACTGCGAGCCAAACATTCACAGCTGTCAAGCAGCTAAGTGGCTTCTGGCAATTTGCCTTTAGGATTTTATTTTTCTGTGATTGTTCTTTCCAATTTTGAATCAGACATTGCTTAACCCTACCCCCCTAATTGTCACCTACAGGCTTAGTGCAATTTAAGCAATTGATCATCACAGAGGAATATCTACTAAAAAGAAAATTTGAGACACTCACTCCAGAAAGATCTGCAGCAATTACCTGAGGAACTAGAGCAATTTTTCAAAGTCTTTCAACTTATATTTGGCTTTTATGTAATAAATAAATAAATACATTAAAAAGTGTGCCAGGTCAAGAATTTCTCCAGCTTATCTCCTAATTTACAATTACTGGCCTGCAAACATAACATTTTCCAGCTGACTGGGCACTTACACATTAATGTACATTTTTTGCTTCTTTTGGAACTGTTCAGACATGACCGTGAGTAATTCAGTAACTGCTACAGTATCCTTGATAGCACTTTTAAGCTTAAGTAAAGGCTTTTGATAGCCCTCTGAAATTACACTATCATCTCATCACAGAAAAGAATTCCACCAACTATTTAAGACAAATATGAACTAAGACTCTCTATTGCAACTAAGCTTGCAGCAAGGAATTTGTTTGTACTTTGGGTATCTGTCTCCTCATTGCAAAGCATTTAAAATTCATCACACGGACTAGTATCAAAATTTATCAGTGCCGGAGTATTCTTTGAGCTACATTCCTGGAACCGCCTCTAAAACCTAGATTATCCTGAGTTTCAACCTAAAAAATGGTGCAATTTGTGCTTTATAGTGGACTCCATGCTGATTAACAATGGAAGACTCTAAATCTCCAGCAATCCCTGCAGAATACCAGTGGCTTTTCTCTCACACAGAAGTAAAACTTCATAAAAGTCAATGTTGTGCAGGAGTGGATAAATACAGTTTAGACCAATGTGAAGGAAACATAAAACAGTAATTTTTCTACTGTCATATTCTAACTGCTGAAATAGAAAAAGGATTTTTTTTCTGTCCCTTATGTCAGCTCCAACACAAGATTAAGAGCCTAAGTGAAGTGGCTTGTAGTTCAACCCAGTTCTTGACAAGAGGTAACATGCGTACATCTGGGCCAACTCCCTAACAGTGCAATTTAAGGTACCCTCTAATCTTAGGCAGTGCTGGCCTAAAAGTATATATGAAGCCCACCTGACCCCCTGCTCTTCCCTCTGTAACAGGCTACTGCCACTAGCTGAATTCCCACTCTGCTAATCACCTACTCTTTAGCGGAAGAAAAGAGAAATTGTATTAATGCAATTATTACAACTTGCATCTAAG
This sequence comes from Haliaeetus albicilla, assembly GCF_947461875.1. NCBI lineage: Eukaryota > Metazoa > Chordata > Aves > Accipitriformes > Accipitridae > Haliaeetus > Haliaeetus albicilla. The sequence continues at coordinate 19,233,576 of NC_091486.1, forward strand.
CTTTATTGCTGTTTTGGTCAGTGCATTGAGAATAAGATCAGTTTTTTCTTGCAAACTCAGGTGTTAGTGAGGCTTTCTAGATTCAGAACAATTACAGCAGCAGAGCTGTGCATATAAAAGGCAACTGATTTCTTTCCAGTAAGGTGTTCTCATTGAAATGTTATTTCTAAGCAATCCAAGCTGTTACTCTCCTTGCATCCAGCGTTGCTGCCAGCTATAAGCTGCGGAATGCTCACAAAAACAATCCTAAAAGAATGGAAGTAACTGAACCGGATCTGTTCTGCCTGTATGATGTCCCTCAAAATGAAAAGAGGTTATCTCCTATTTCTTCCAGACAGGGGAAGGTTGGCAAGCAAATTTAATTTTCCTTTCCAATGGCAATCACCCGACTTGGCTGAAGCAATTCTAGCTCTTATTTGCCTCTAAGGTGGAATCTGAGTAAAGAACAGAATGGACTAGGCAAGCTGCCCTTTTCCTGGTGAACCAAACTGACTTTTGCTAACATTTGAAAACAAACAGTTCACAATGAGTCACCAGAGAACTGTGCAAGGGGAAAGAGCCCAAAACTAAAAAAGCTAAGGTGTGGCTCCTTCCCCAAGCTGAAATGAGTGCACTGAATGAATAGTTTAGGTCAGAGTTTGTACTAAGTAAATGCAGGGAACACAGACAAACTGCATGCCAGCACACTCCAGCAGCTAATGACATCTAACATTATCTTAGGATGATTTCTCCCAGTTACCCAAATTATTTGTTCTTCATTAAGTAATTCACCTGGTTTCTTCTCTCCTTTCTCAGATGAGCTTATTTTCAGACAAGCTACCCTTGACTTTTGATCTCCAAAATACAAGCACCACCTCTGAGTAATTTAAGAGCATAACTAACTTAAACACTTCATTACGTTATCTAAACAAACAAACGTTATTTAAAAGACTTTGGGCAATATCAAGTATGCAGTATTTCTGTTCAGGAAGTTCTGCAATGCTTGAAAAGGGGTTAACCTAGATGGAAATAGTGTGTTTTGCATTATATTTGACACATGCATTTACTGCAACACTGACTGCAAAGTCAATCTATACTGGGCTCAATATATTGCCCCTTATTTAAGTTCTGCTAGAATAATACTGAAGTACTGGGACTTTCCTTCTTCCAGGCTAAGTTCAAGTTTTCTGAAATATGGGAACTGCAGTAGCATCATGTGTTAGCTGACTTTCTGGAAAGACATAAAAAGTCTCCACCTTTAAACTCCTAACAAAAAATGGCCATTAACTATAATTAATACCTCAGATAGTCTGCAAGCTGAAAAGCAGTTTCAAGTACTTGTAGGAGGAAAATAAAGTTACTTCTCTATTCATGTTTCATAGGCGATTAGGTATACTAAAACAAAATTTGTAATTGCAAAACAGTATAATAAGATGTATAGCTAAAAATAATTTGTGCACTAATTTTTATCTCATCGACTTTAGTCACTTTAGGAAAGGAATCACAAGTGGCTTTTATACAAGCTAAACCATCTATATATAGAGCATACAAGTTTGTTTTTGTCTCTTACTATATAAACATTGAGTAATTTTCATGACTTGTGCACTTCTAAAAAAAGTTCACTGGGTTTTCAAGAAGGCATCTCTTCAGTCATCAAGTTTTAAAATTTAATCACAGTGTTGTACATTGGCAGCCTCTGAAATAATCCCGATTTAGTTTGTTGATCAAAAAAAAATTAGAACATTTAACTGGCAGCATTTGAGTTTAAGCTGGCAAAAGTTCTGAAAAACCAGGCTGCCAATCAAAAAAACCATATTACACAAGGATCTGACATCACACCAGTGCCTAATAAAGCTTTGCAGTGACAGTTCCTTTCATTAAAAATAGAGCCTTAGACTCATAAATTATGTAGCATTTAATTTGTTGATACCAGAAAACTCAACACACCCATCTAATGCCCATATAGTGTTATTGCAGTTATGCCAAATGGGATCCATGCCAACCAGATTGCTGGACACTACATTATTCACATTTTCAAAAGACAGAACCCAGTTTAGTCAGGAAGCATTTCATGAATAAAGATGAGACCTATCTGAAAAACAGAAATAACTAATCTCTACAGAATGTATCGGTAAAGAATAGGAACAACTATCATCCTGTTGTCCAAAATTCAACATAAAGAAGGAAACACTTATTGTAACAACACAGGCTTAAATTCATGTAATGGAAGACGCTCAAAGCAAATCTCTCTTTTCCTGTGCTCTCTCTAGCAATGTGAAACATTTGCCCACGCTGTACTCCCTTGACATTTTCCAGGAAGGCAGTGACATGACCAGCAGTTCAAATGCCACATCTAGCCCTTTTTACTGTGGGAAACACAGTCACTGCACACTATCTCATGCTTGCCATTTGGGGTCAGCAGCAGCATTTGCTATCTACTGCAGAATGCAACCAAAAATCAAACTTCTAGCGCATGGCTAGTTTGTTACCTGATTATTTTTCTCAGGATAGAATGAAGTGCCTTGATTTCTTCTGAGTGACTAAAACTAGGCAGATGGCCTCCAAGTGCTTCACAGAACCTTTCTGCCTCTTCCCAGGTCCTGGTTCGCAGCACTCTTTCACTGTGGAAGAACTTTACAACAGCCAAACATCAGAGTAGAAAATGACACAAGTGACTGCATTTTTGAAACACTCCTGTACTACTCAAATATGGCCACCCTAGGTAGGAATGAATAACTGGTATTTCCACAGGGAGAGAGCTTGACTTCTTGACAATTATTTAATTTTTTTTCAGTTTGTTTGACAACAGCCAGACTCTGAAGTTTAGCTGACAAAATTTATTTCAAATGCAACGTACTCCATATGGCAGACTTTCTCTGTTTTTCTTTACCAGAAAGATTTTAGAAAACAACACCCAACTCATTCCAAAACTGCAAGCCAAATTATATGTTTTAGGGGATGTTGTTCTTTCAAATTTATGGTGAAATCCAAAGCCCAATGTTCACTGAAACCAGGCCCATTTGGGTGCTCCAGGGGAAGAAAGTTCTTTGGCACTCCCTTTGCTACCTGTATGTATCAAGAGTTGCATACTTGGCTCATACACCTCAGCTAACATGTCCACTTGATCCCCTTGACTTCAGTCCAAGCCAACTCCCATCAGCTGGATCTTTCTGCACAGACATGCTGTACTTGGTCAACAAGAGTTTTGGAGAAACTGCCAGGGCCAGCTGTCACATCCCATCAGCTACGGGACAGCTGTGCTGCACATCAGCTAGACCCATCCCTTCAGGATCCTTGCCCACTGCGTTGTTATTCAAGCTGGGTTTCCCCACTTTGCTACATGAGCTGTTTACAAGACAGTTCATTGCAGAAGTCTAGAAATAATGAATAAACAATCCAATACACAGCCTCAGTTTTAACTTGATTTGATTGTTAATAGAAATGCAGGTTTTTCTCCTCCTAAGTACAAACTTGTTTAAGCCATTCCAGCTAACACCATGGCTGCTCACTTCCACTATTTACTTCAAAACCAGTAAAACACAATTGAGGCTGCACTTTTTTGATGAAGTTTAATATCCATATTTAAACCAGAGAAAATCCCACCTCTGCTATCTACACTCTTAGAATATGGAAAGAAAAAGGACAAAGGGAAGGCAATGCAAAGCACTTTCCTTCCCTATTCAGGTGTCTCTGCGTGCCAGATGATGGCAGGCAGGCTAGGATACAGACATGGCACTCTCCATCAGCATCAGGCTCCCAAGATGGCAGCACAGGGCAAATGCTATTGCCCCACTCAGCTCTGATGTGCAGAAAAAGCAGGGAGAGGCACACTGCATCTTTCAGGAATCGGCAGAGGATGATGCATGAGAACATTTGGAGGCAGTCAGCCTGAATCAACACGAATTCCTCCTCCCAGTGTAAAACATCTTTGAAATACCCTTCAGAGCAGCTCTAAGCCACAAAACAGCTTATCACACACTTGCTGCAAGAGAGCAATGAACAACATCTAACAGGAGTAATATTTTACCTTGTAGCAGGCAAGGCCAGATCCATTGTGCCATCCAGGCGGACAGGGATCAGTTGGCTTTGGGAGCACTTCTGGCTCCTTGGGCAGCCCGATGTATTTTTTGCAGACAGAAAATGCTTTAGTGGTTTTACAGTCCTTAGTTTCCCACTTTCCAAGAGAACTTCCACTGGGCATGGCCACACATCCTCCTGAAAACGCTAAGATTTAAGCCACCAAAGACATATTTAAAACTATTGGCTAGTTTTCCAAAAAGTCCATAGAATTCTGAATGACTATTTTATTTCATGCTTGGAGTTCTGTAACATGGTACTCCAATGCTCGCTCAACGTAAAATGATAATATTTTTACATACTTTGTTGTTAAATTTACCTGGTTGCAAGGAATTCCAGTTAGTGTATGTCACAGCTTCAGTTTTTTCCCCATCCACTGTACCCCAGGAATATATTCCTGACTGGCTAATATCCTGCAAACCAGTCCAGAAGTATTTTTCTTCAACTTTGGTGTGTTTTCTAATTAGACTGTTTATAAATTCTTGCTCAAATCTGAAAATTAACAGATTAATTTGAGTCAATATTTGAAAACCAGACATATTATTACAGGAGTTAGTTCAAGCGGTTGTCCAGGCAGTCCCGTATTCAATGTGCGGTCAGCAGGCTGTGAATACACATACTTCCAAGAAGGTTGTACCCTGTAGGTTTACCATTGTCACACCATGGAAAACATGGTTTGCTAGTTCTCTGCAAAAGCAATTCTAGCTCTATTTTTTCTTTATAAACCACTAATTAGCATACAGAGGTCTTAATCTCTGACTATATCTCCAGGATCGTACTGTAACACATGCCCATAAATTACAGAGATGCGCTTTACCTGTTCATCACTGTAAGATTGCACTGTGCTCCAAATGAAACTTCTGTTTTATAAATCTTGTAACAGTAGTTTCCATGTCTCTCCCATCCCTGGTTAAAGAACGAAAAACATGTTTATACATAACCACCTAATTTAGGCATTATCTACAGGACAAAAGAAATCATTGCTAACATTGGTTAGTGCCCACAAGCTGGCACAGCATATACAAGAAAGAAATGCAGTGCATCACATACAAGGTGCAGTATCATCAACTCTCAGATTCACAGCTCTAAGAAATAAAGCAAGCACGGGAATAAAATAAACCACTGGTTTAGCTCAACTGTGCAGGGTCTTCTGACGGCTATGTGCATTTAAAGAGAGAAACACAAGGGCAACAGCTTAGTCCTATTCAAAACAATAGGAGTTTTCATGCTGTTCCACCAATGCCAGGATTCAAACAGAGGAATAATAAGAGGGTATTACTAGTGTTTCCTTACTTCTGAAAAAAATATTTCATACAGAAAATAGAGAATTTTTTTAAGTTCACACATTATTCAAATCTTTTCCCCTATATTTACACTGAAATTTCAAAGAACGCTAATGTGTTATCTCTTTGCTAGCCTACCAATGCCACCAGTGTCCGAACAGCACAGCAAGCTGTAACTCTACATGCTGCCGGACTCTGAAGAGACAGAGTAAAAATACCCCCAGGTTGTGCAGAAAGACAGACAGGAGGTAAACATGTTTCCTGTTGCAGGCAGTATGCCACACAAAACTGAACCAAAGGACTCCAAAGTAGCTAGTAATACCATCCCAAGATTGTTCAAAACAGAAAAGACTTCTTTTCAAGCCTTATTTATGCTGTAACATGTTATATTGTAAAAAAAAAAAAACAAAACCCCCAAAAAACCCCCACAACACAACAAAAAGCTGAAAAAAACAAAAAAACCCCCCACCTTTATTCAAGTCAAAGAGCAAAAATGAGAGCCAAATGAACTGTAACAGAAACCTAATTTTGATTATCAATTTCTGCATATCTTTATGTTGCAAAGTGCTTATCCTAAATTTTAAAACATACTTAAATCAAAAACCACAGAACAAATGGCATTAGCAATTACATATCTAGTAAAATATTTTTTTTTCCAAACAAACAAACAAATAAATAAAACACATCATCTCCTGGGTCCAAGCTCATAATACCTTCATCAATAGAGTGGCAGTACATCCAAAGCCTGCTTAGGAGAATCTGAAATTTGGCTCATGCTATATAAATACCCTTTTTCAGCTAAAACGTTCCATAGATTTTATTGTACGGGCAAGAAGGAAATGGGAAGTAGAGGAAGTAAGTGATTTTATGCAGGTTTCTGAACCAAGTGAAAGTATAAGAAATAGACTTCCTATTACCTCTTTCAATGAACAACTTCTATCTGATTTTGTTTCATTCAAAATCTCTCCTTTTTTCTTGCACACATATTTCAATTTTTCTTCACAGGATTTGACTCTCCACTGTCCCAGCTGTGAGAAGGAAGGGGGAAAAAAAGTATTTAAAATCTAAAAATCTCAATTTTCATAACGTGGGGGCTGAGCTGTCATAAGGGGAAAAGCCAAAATGCCTCTAGCAAAAATACTGTGGGTGGGATGCCCTGGATTATATGCACAGGTGCACGTTTGGAAGGGAGAGAGAAAGCTGACAAATGCGGAGACGGAAGGATTCTGGATCATATCTGAAAAGGGAAGAAAAGGCCAGGGTGGTGCCAACTCTCCCAGCTTAGGGAGGGAATGGGTGCAGGGGGTGTGCTCAGCTTACTGCGGAGATGGGGATGAGACAGCTCAGAGGAGCTGGGCACATGAGCTCCACTGCCAGCCTGAGAGCACAGCAAGCAGACACTTGCCCCAGTTTTCTACTCAGTCTGGGAGATGGGATATAACCTGCTTTCCTCTCCACGCACCTTTGTGATCTCCTTCCCCCACCCACCCCTTGCTTCTTCTGTACTGTATCCCCCCAGTGTCTACCCTCTCTTCTCTTACCGAGGTATCTCACTACCCATCCTCAGAGAGGGTGGCCCAAACTGGTCCTGGAGATGACTGAACCCAGCTTTTCCTTTCAATAGTTCGGCCCACCTCCTTCCTAGCTCCCTGCCCCAGACACGCAAGAATACGGTAACCCAAAATGCAGAGTGACAAGGACAACTGGCTGGTCAACAGCAGTGGCAGTCTCAGAGCTGTGAGCAATTTCTTCCATTCTTTGCAGTGCATAGCTACCAAGTGTTGGCTACACAATTTTAAGAAATTTGCTTGTAGAAAAATGATTAACTGTATTTTAAAGATTATTCCAGAAATAAAATCAGTTATCTGCTTGAACCCCCTCCTTGACTTTCACACACATCAATGTTGCCTCTACTATGATGGAAAAAAAAAACCTAAAAAACCCAACACTGTATTCCTACCTCGCCTGAATATGACACACAGTTAGGAGTGCTGTTAAAAGGAACTTTTGGTTCATTCTGATCCCAATATGTAAAAACCACAGCTGAGTGATCTGACCATTTGAACAAGGTTGGTACATCTTCATTCCTGAGACCCATCCACATTTCTTCCTTAGCATCTGTAATTTAAAATTAGGAGAACACTGTAGTTTCAAAATAATATTCAAACTAATTGGAAAGGAATGTGAAATCAGCAAAATTAGGTTTTTTTATTGCTATACTGCACAGCATAAATGCCACAATTTCTTTTCTTACAGCGAGAAAGGGGATTTGAGACAAGTGCAACGTATTTTCATTATCTTGTTTCTTAACTTATGTTTATGAATATGAGTAAGTTTCACAGAGAGGGTAACAAACAGAAAAAAAACCCAACCCAGAAATAATGAACACACAAGCAAAAAAACAAAGTGTAATTTTTGGAGTGCAGACAAAAACATAAGACCAAAAGGTACAGATAACATTCATTAGTTCAGTGACCCAGTAGTCAAAATACTCACCCAACTATCTACTACTCTCTTTGAATGAGAAAATTAAACACAAGGTACTAGGCAACCAGAAGTAGGTTAGCCCAGTAAATAAATAAATAAATAAGTAAAATAGATCAAACCAAAACAAGAGCTAACACAGTGAGCCTGGACCTGAACAGCAACACTCAGCACCAGCCTGTGTACAAGCTCAGCATTAACACCTTCATTTAACAGCTAGAAGTTACGACAATCATATGCTAGAACATGGAAAGCAGTTTGTAATTTTTGGTGTGCAGCACTTGGTGCTTGACCTTCACAAGTATCTCAACTCACCATTATGAAGCTTTGTAACAACCAGTTCGACATCTGCTAATGAGTGTATGCTGATGAGGTTACTCTTATTTGCTTTGCACAACTCATCTGCTGTACTCCAAGGTGCCTGGTTGTTTATCAGCATGTAGCAAAAACCATTGTGGGGAACCCAGCCTGAATCACAGCGAGTATCCAAGTGTCTCCAAAACTCTAATAGTGAAGAGAAATGGAATTAGAGGGTTTTGTTTTACACTGGCTAGTGTGATGGGTTGGCATTTTCTTCATGTTTTAAATCTGGCAGCACCTTGAAAACCAGCCAGAAAGCAGCAATCAGAATGTGTTCACATCTCTTCAGGGTTAATGTTTTAAGAAAGGGTCACAGTTTAGTCAAGCAAATAGACTTGACTGAGCAGTGTTATGGGGATTCGTAATATTTTGGGGCCGTGAAGCTGGCAGAAGGAGAGAGGAGTTAGCAGGAATGAAAGTAAAAAGCTGGAATGCATTGCATTAAGCTGGTCTTAGTGTAAGTGAAAGGTTCAGAAGTAATTGTAAGCAAGATTTCAAAAGCAATTAAAGGCAAATCAAGTTACTTCATTACAGGACAGCAGCTTCAAAAAAAGTTGCTTGTTTTGTTCTAGCAAGGGTCTGCACTTTTATAGGGCATTATTATCTATATGCAGTATCACACATAAGACCAATTTTGAATAACTTGCAACGAAACAAATGCTTAGTTTTAAATATTTTTTTCTTCTGAAAACGAAGATATTCAAGAATTCCAACTGTTTTTAATGCATGCTGAAAAAGGTGTATACTAATAGCCTTTCTGGTTCGAAACACACTATAAAATACTTCAATCACAAGAATTTTGTTTTTTAATTAATAAAACACTGTATAAATACTGGTAACAACTCCACATACCCCACTGAGGAGCCAGAGAACAGATAAGAATGGTTAATTGACAACTAGTTTTCAAGGAATCATTGAAAAATTTGAACCAGTTTAGTTAAATTTAAATGGCTTATTACTTTTTTTTCCCTGAAAGGCACACACCCCTCCTGGGAGAGCTGGAGAGAACAGACCTTAGCCAGAGACACACCATGACACTTTCCACCTCCACAACACTGCTTCATCCCTCTTATCCCCTAGTCCTCCCCCTCATCCAAGGACAATCACCTTCCAGTAAAAATTTTCCCATGAGAGCCCCACAAGCATGAGCCCTGGAAAGTGGGTAAGGCCAAAGAAGAAGAACATGGAAGAACAGGCCATGGATATGGGAAGGGTGGGACATCCAGGTGTAGGTAAATGGCCAAAAGCATGGAAGCAGTTGTATGTCACAGCTGGACATTGTAAAAACTGAAGGACTCTGTGTGTGTGCGTGTGCGCGCACGTTTAGGGAGGAGATAATAAATATCTCATAAGAGCTGGTGTGTGTGTAGGAAGGAGATAATAAATATCTCATAAGAGCTGTTATGGATCCAGTAAAGATTACACACTGAGCAAGCTACCAATTCTTGCACCCTGATTTCCAGCACTGGGCCTGGTTTCAAAGGATAGTAAGGTCATTTAACTACTTCTATTTGAATTCAACAGTGTGTGATCCAAGCCCCAGATAGGTCACATTTTATGGCAATATACACCAAGAGTGAGAGAAATGGGCTTAAAACAGAGATGGAAAGGTTCGAGGTGCAACTGCCAGTTCCAGACTTTCAGTAACACATGAAAGAAGATACAAGCCATGGAGGAAAACATGATGAAAAGGGCAGGACTGTGCTGGGAAATGCTTTACATGTGAATGAGAAAGCTGCAAAAAATGGAAGCTGTTTGTGATGCATCAGCTTAACACTGAAGATACAGAGTTTGCTTCTGCTCTGCTAAAAAAATCCAAAGCTGTTGCAAAAGTGTTTTGGCAGAGATGCCTAAGATGGCTTCGGGAGGGAAAAAAAGACTCCAAAGTGAACATCACACTCATATTAACATATAAAAAAAATTGCAAGCTGTCCTACCTGGAAGGCTTGAAACTTCATTGAGTGACTTTTTGCAAACGTATGGAAGTGGAGTCCCACAATGGTAACTCTGCCACTGACCTGAGGCAGCATTCATCACCACACAGCTAGTCCCATCCAGTGGGGACAAACTCTGCATATCTATAGACAGGAACAAATAAAAAACAGAAGAGCACAAGTTATCAAACAGTAAGGTAGTGACTCTTCTTTTTCCTATTTGTTTTCAATACAAGAATAATATACTTTGCATAGTACAGCACTTTGTATTTGAAGAACATAACTTGCTTTGAATGAAGGCACCCGTCCTACCATAGGACCCACAGAAAGTTTTTTGTAAGAGAGAAAGTTTCAGAATCAAGGAATCTGGACTTCTCTTCCAATGTTTAATCATAGAACCAGGAGGAATGTTCTATTTACAATACAACAAACCCTTGGCTGAGCACTTTCCCAGACTAGAAACATCTCAGGGGAGAACCCTTTCTGCAGCCCTCAGTTTCCTTTGGCAGCCCCTTTCCAGCCCCACTCCAAACACAGCTTTGCATTCCTTCTCTCAATGCTAACCATAACCCTTACCTTAACAGAAACCTGAGACAAAGCCCCAGTTAAAAATGTCACAGAGGAGAACTCTTTTTTGCAGTTCCCAGCTTCTCTTTGAGCTCCTTTCCACTAACACTTTCTGGCTTTCTCTTTCTTTGAGCCCCAATGCAAACCTGAGCTGTGTCCTACACAGAGCACCCCAGCCCGCCCTGCACTGGGTTTGTTCAGTCTCACATAGAAAAGGCTCAGGGTGGATCTTAGTTCTTCATGGGAGAGTACAACGGAGACAGTGCCAGGCTCTTTTCAGAGGTGTACAGTGAAAGGACAAGAAGTAATGGGTATCAAGTTTTCTGGTATCAACTTGCAGCTAGCAAAATTCCTGTTAGATACCAGTAAGTATTTTTCATAAGAGAGGTAGACATTAGTAAGTCTTCCATGACTGCAGACTAAATTATGCCACTAACTCAGGATAGTCTAGTCTCCAGCTCTGCATTACAGTGCCACAGCATCATCACAGTTCCAGAAGAAGGTGCAGCCAGTAGTACAAGCAGCAGAAAGGCCCTTAACCTTTCCAAACGACAGACTACATTTGGAAAATCTCACAGAAATTTCTTAGTAAAGCTTTCAAAGAACTAACAGAAACCACTTATCTTTTCACAGAATTCATGTTGCAGCGCTATTCTAGAAACTGAAGGAAAAAGAGAATTCCACTTTAAAAAGGTGAAATTCAGCTTGAATGACAGAACATTATTAGCTTCAGTATTGCTGATTATTATTCCTCCAGGATTCTCATATATACACATCCGTGGCATATTTGTGAGAATATTACAAATACATGCTGAAAATTCTAAACAAACAAGACTCGCACCAATTCTACTAGGAACTTGAGAGTAATTAAAAAAGGTTTTTCAAAGGTTTTATACTTCTTTCGTCTTCACCTCAAAATAAGTTTAAGCAACCCTGAAGTTTAAAAACACGAGTTAGGCTTCTAAGTAATGTCAGTCCTTGCACGTACATCAATAATTGTAATATTTGAGGGAAGTCAATGCCATTTTGTCAGTGGGAAGAAAAATTTAGCAGCTAGAGAAGCTGTAGATTCTTTACTAAAATGGACCTCAAAGATACTATTTAAGTTTTACCTTTTTAGAGATTTATTAACTTAATCATCCATAAATATAGAACAAGTGCAGAAAGATTCACTGGCTAGGAGGAAAAGATGTTTTCAAACTTTTAACAGAAATGGAACAACAATAATTGTTTTGATGAAGTCTGATAGAGAAGGGTAGTAAAAAAAAAAAAAAAAAAAAAAGTAAAATACTAGTTAGTGTTGTGAATATCATTAATACCACCAGAAACATCATTACCTGGATGCCAGTTGAGAAAATTCAAAGGTTTGTGATCTGACCACTGCCAACCTCCAGAAACGTCCAGTTGATTTAAACCAATCCAAAAGATCTCAGCAACGCCATCCTTAGCTTTATTTTTAAGAAAACAATTAGTACAAAATGCTCATCTTCTATTGGTCTCCTTTAAGTTAAAAATGTGATCTGAAAGGGCATGCATTTGAGGAGAGAAAGATTGCTACTATCATCAGACACGCAAACTTTCTTGAACTGAGGAGGAATTCACTCACACACGTCTTCCCTCCCAATACCTTCAGATGTCTGTCCTTTGGTTTTATATTCCCAAAGGCACACTAGTAATTCCCCCAGGCCAAGCCTGAACATCAGTGAGGACAATTTCATAACAAGTGGGTAACAGGCTGTTGAAACACCAACATCCACTCTGCCCTGTATTTGAGATTTTGGGGACGTTTCTCATTATAAATATGAGCAACAGCTAATCACTACAATGAAATCACACAGATAAACTTAAAAAAAAATCTCTGAAGTGAGATTAGCATTTTTGCTACACAAATGAAAGCACCAATGTATTTTAAATACAATCAAGTTTTAACGCAGAATTTTAAGACAGAAACTAAAATGCTGTCTTCACTTTATCTTAATTTGTCAAGATATCCTGATATTCTTATGTGAATAATTACACCTACCTTGTATGTAACTTAATTCAGATGCATCTTGGATGCTAAGTAAATCTCCCCCTTGCCTTTGACATGAAATATAAGCTTCCTTCCAAGAAAGAGCAGACTGTGTACTAAACTGGTAGCAGCTTTCAGACCCCGGATCACGTTCCCAGATATCATGACAACCATCCTCTGTTTAAAGGAAGCAGAAAGTACTTGTAACTACAACTATACTGAAACATCATGAAAGTTTCAAAAGAAAAGTTGTAATACTGAAGGTCTAGCAATTTTTATATTGGTAATCACATATACTGCAGAGCATGTACTGATTGTCCTGTCAATGCTGCAACAGAAAAGGGACCTGCTTTTACTCAGCTTAACAGCAATGTGCTACACCAAGGTGGAGCTGTACATACGTAAAGTGACAGAACACTTTTAGGACAGCTATTTAGAAACCCAACGTGCCTGGTTGTAAGCAGATTCCCCATTTTCCATCATGAGTATAATCTTCAGATGTGGCACACCATTTCCCACCCGTATGCGTTTCATCCTGAATGCAGTCATGATGCCACGTCTTATTATACAGAAAGGGGAACTCACAGGGTTTTCCATATGAGTTCCCATCTTTGGTATAAACCTCTGCAGAGGGGGGAAAAAAAAAAAAAAATCAAAAAAATAATCAAAGAAGAATATACAAGGTGTCTAGGGGAGGAAAGAACAACAAATCAATGTTACGGCTTGTACAGACATAGTTAACTTAAAAGCATGCAAATCACACTTGTCTTAAAACACGGTCTCTTGTTGTTACAGATAATATACAGCAAAGCCAGAACTGGAAAAAACAAGAGGAAAATATTTTTCTGTACTTTTTCTTCTGAGTGGGGCATAACAGAGCATAAACTCGTTTCCCCCCTTCTTGGTAAGCTAGGGATAAATACATTGTCCTGTTGAAATCCAGGTGGTTTGCACAGAGTACTACATAACAAGGCTCTAGGAATCAACGCATACAGGAGAGGCAAAACATTTCAAACTCGAGCCTACTGGGGTCTTCATACTAGCCACTCTGAACCATTCAAATACCAAGAAAATTCTGCTCTTAGATATGGTAAAGCAAGTTTTCACCACTTCTTCCAGCAAGCATGAGACTTCAGATGAGACTGGCTTCCATGACAAGTGGACAGACTACCAGACCAAAGCAAACGGATGGTTCCTGACAGTCCAACAGACAGCAAGCTAGCAGCATGCACTGAATTTGATTTTACAGCCTACCAGCAAAGAAAATATCCTCAAACCCTGCTAACAGCAAAATTCCCATCACTGTGAAGAGAGACCGTGTCAGTTCTGGCAAGGTGGTTGATATTTCATAATTAAATAAGCTCTTACTAAAAGATGGGGGGAGGGATTTAAACATGATAAGAAAGCCACTGGATAACACAACTTCTGCAGTTGTGCTTATTTATTTTTTTATTAAAAACAGTTAAAGTTTCGTAATTGAATATCAATATCTCTCTACAGCAAAACATTCTATTACTTTACTAATCAGTCTTTTCATATGATTAATTTTAAGAATTTACTGGCACAGATATACAGCAAAAAGCCCTTAACACAACAACAACAAAAAAATCCTCCAGTCCCCTGTGCAAACTTACCATGGTAAGGATACTGACATATATCATTGGAGGAACTGTTGCTTCTCCACTGGTCTGTTGCATTTATGCTTGCAGTTACATAGGTACTCTTGGTAGTCACTTTGTACTGAGATGCACCAAGGATAGAAGCATCAGCACATCGCCACCACAGCATTAGTTCTGAGTTACAATCAACCATTTTCAGGCGAGACAGTGATTTGGTGAATATATCAAGTCCCAGGCACTGCTTGGACCCCAAATGAAAGAGGCGATTCTGGGATACCCATTTCCATAAAGCTTCACTTGTGTCCTTGCAGTCATCTATCACTATCCGTGAGTTTTTAACTTGTATACACTTGCTCAGTGTGTCATGGCGAATGGTAAAAGCCTCATTGCCTGTATAAGAACAAACAAATATTCACATATGGATATGATTCAGTATCACTTTCACAGGAAGTTCATTTTTAAAAGTGTAATCACATTCTGAGACATGCTACCAGAAAAGTACAGCAACTGCTGTTTGTACATTATACTATCTCTTTCATATAAGCCATGTTAAGTCCATTTTTCTGCTCTTTAGAGAGTATTCTTTACTTCCGGGGGGGGGGGGGGGGGGGGGGGCGGGGAAGGGGAGGGAACGAACCTCTCTCAAAGTTATTATAAAATCAGGGGAGATAAAATGAGGTTGTTTTCTAAGTCCAATCCTATGAATGAAAATTCACCCTTTCATTTTAACACATACTGATTGGATCAACCCCTGATTAATTTGCAAGCTTACTGGGTAGAGAATCTTGTCTTCATGCCTATCTGCGAATGCAGTAACACACAGCAGGTACCATAAAATGTAAGTAATAATCATCACTTAGTAACACACAGCATGACAGGCTCATACGTGAACCAGTTTGTGGGTGCAACTGTGGTATTACTGAAATAATTGGCACTGCTTTCGGGAGAGAGTTTTAGAATAAATATCCCACCAAAGATGCCACACAAAGATTAGGAGTATCATTTTCAAAATTATAGAGGAACCCTAGTTTCATTTTCAGCTGTGACATAGCTTGTTATTAAAAAGAAAAAAAAAGTTGACAAAGCATAGTATACAATTTTAAAAAGATACGGATCACCCTACTGATACAAGCCGACACCTCTGCCAGTACAAGAACATCTCCATGACAAGTGGCAGTAGGTTTAAGCTGAGAAAAAAAAAATGCCCTAAACCTATTTCTATACCACAATAATGATGGCCCCACAATAAAAAACTTTCACTAACCAGGCTGAAATGGACCTTGGCTGTCCCAAACCCACAAGGCTACTACTCTGGTGTTTAAATAAGGAATCTGCTGAGTAGTGTTTTGTATTTAGTAGTAATGCACTGTCAATCACATTCCTACTGCGTTTTTTTAATATGACTTAATAATAGGTTTGGCTGAACAGCAAGGAAAATATTCAGTGATGTTATGCAGTGATTTTTACCACTACTTCCCAGTATACTCATGAATTTTCCACTGTGTAAGTGCCAAATAGTATCTAAATAGTACTGAGCTGGTCAAACTGTGAAGAAAAATCTTTAAGTCAGCCACCTACTGGAGTGACTTTTTCTAAACAGCACATTTCAACCAACTGCCTCTTTCATCCTCTCTATTAACTAAACAAGAGATTTTAACAACCAGTCCTGCTTTTGTGGCATCTTTTTACCCTGTGCTTTTTCAGCACTATATCTGCTTTTTGCTTTGTATTCTCCCTTCCAGACTTTCTTCTCCTTTTCAATTCCTTTTAATGTGTTCTCTGACTTTTCTCAGATCTTCCCTCTCCTCATCTTCTTTCACTTCTTCCCCCACAAACCTCGTTCTGACATCAAGAAGAAAACCACTTTTTAAAATTCCCTGAGAAAAATTGCTGATACCGTCTCACCAAATCCACCCGTACAGCAATTTATTAATACTGGTGCTCAAGTACTCCAGTTCAACACTCTTGCCACGGAGTTTTACCCGACATCTTTAGCTACAAAACCGAGCCCGCTACTGTCAAAGGAAACAAAAACACGCGAGGTGCAACCATTCAGCAAAGAGCTGAACTCGGTCCCCAGCAGCTCTCCCCAGGCTAGCGGCTTTTGGCTTACAAGAATTTCCTCAACGTCAAACTTTTCCACCTGCTTTCTGAAAGGCTGGGCAAGCCTCCTGCCTCTCCCTCTCCGCGCATAAAGCAGCGAATAAAAACGACGGCTTGACGCCCGGCGGGGGACCTGCCCGAGTTCGGGTTATTTCTCCTCTCCAGGTAAGAGGCCAAAGGCCCGCCTCCCTCCCTCCCACCGCTCCGCTCCGCTCCGCGCCGCCGGCCCGGCGCTGCCCCGGCTCGGCCCCCGGCACCCCGGGCACCGCCGGGAACCTGGCACCCGGGGGCGGCGGGGCAGCGGCGGGGCAGCGGCCGGCTTTCGCGACGCCCCAGGCGAAGCGCGCGGTCCGGGAGGAAGGTTTGGGGGTTTTTTTTCCTCCCTTTTCCGCTCCTCCTTCTAAGTTTCCCACGTTGCTTCCACGCAGTTGGACTTTGCCAGCCAGCGCAACGCCCGGAGACGCCGGGAAGCGTCGGGGCGGAAGGCCCGTCACCGCGCCGCCTTCCCCCCTCAGGCGCCCGCCGGGGCAGAAAAGGGCTTTCCGCGCACCCGCGCGGCGTCTCCCCCCGCGCCCCGCCGCCCTTCCTCCCTCCCTCCCTCCCTCTCTCCCTGCAAGGTGGGCGCCCGGCTTACCTGAGGGTTGTCGGCGGGCCGCGCAGCAGGCGAGGAGCCAGGCGAGGCCGCAGGCGGCCAGGCAGAGCCCCGCCGCCCGCGCCATCCTCCCGCGGCGCGCAGGCTGCGCGGAGCGGGCGCGCTGCCGGGCTCGCTCTGCCGGAGCGTCGCGCCCGCCGCCGGCTGGCCGGGACGGCGAGCGGCCGGCCGGATTGGCCCGCCCCGGGGGAGCGTCACTTGTTGCCAGGAGAAGAGCGGCCCCGGGTTTGCGGCGAGGTGTGGGGCGGGGCCGGGCCGCCTGGGCGGTGGCCGGGTGTGAGGGGTCGAGGCGGCGGGGAAGGGCCGGCCCCGGCGGGAGGGAGGTTACGGCTGAGGGGAGGGAAACACGGGAGAGGGACGGGGAGTCGCGGGCGAAAACGGGAGAGTAAAGACGAGGAGAACATGGGAAAATGAAGGGAAAATGAGGAGGGAAAGGGAAAAAAAAAGAGGAAAAGTGAAAGAAAAAAGGAAGGAGGAAAAAAAGGAGGAAAACCCGAGGAAAAATGAAGAAAACCCAGAAAAGCAGACCTAAAAGAAGCGTTTCTAGGAGTTCAGTTGGGAAAGAAAGGGAAAGCATAAGTGGTAGAAGTGAAGAGACTATAAACCAAAAGTAATGAGTAATGGCAGGCGCTGAAGTAAACTACCTAAAAGTGGAGCAAATAATACATTTCTAAACGTTTCCCTGCGTTCCCCACGCCCCTCTGGCCGCCGGGCCGCGTGCCGGCCAGGCCCGGCGTGAGGGCCGCGGCGCCATCCCCGAGGCAGGGAGCCCCCGGCCAGGGGCTGCGGGGCGCGTGGCAGTCCCCGCGGGGCAGGGGCCGGGGGTCGCCGCCCTGTCGGGAGGCGGCCGAGGTGGCCTGGTGTCACCGCAGGGTCCCTCCGTGCCGCAGCAGCGCTTGCGTGGGGGAGCGGCTGGCAGCAGGGGCCCGGTGCGGGGCCACGGCCCTCACCGCCGCGGGGAGCGTCAGGGACCCCCACGGCCAGGCCTCGGAGCCCTCCCCTCCCTCCCCGTTACAGACTTGCCTCTGCATATTTGCCCGTAGGAGCTAACTGGACCTTTGCAAAGCTGAAGAGGGAACAGAAGCGGACCGGGCAGCCTTGCCATACTTTCTAAGAGTTTTCTGGTAGCGAGCAGCTAAAATTGCAATTGTCTGAGCCATTGCTGCCAGGGAAGGGGGAGGAGGGGATGAGATTGGGAACTGTTGAAATAACTGTTGCTGAGAAAATTACCATGCTGGCTACAGGAAGTTACATAAACCAAAAATAAAAACATAAAGACGCAGAGAAATGGTTGGCCTGAAGGAGGAAAAGAGAAAGAAGGGGAACTGAGTGTAAAATAAAGTCGTGTCTGTTTATAGCTGCGCATTGGGTGATTCGGCACTGACCTGGAAAAGCTGTATAGCTCGAACCCCAGCTGTGCAAGAAAGCGCTTACAAAGTCACAAGAAAAAAATTTTTGGCTAGGAAAATCCGTTTTGATTAGACTTGGAGGAGCAGTCGTTCAGGGAAAGAAATACTAGATTTTCATGGGAAGTGCAATGTGCAGTCTGTTTTACACGTTTCCAATGTGCCCATCATGTAGGAATCTGGACACCCAGGGAATGCAGGAGTTGAGGGTGTGCTGGGCTGGGAACTGGACGGAAAGACAGTGAACAAAACCAGGCATCTGTAAGTGAGCAAATGTTCTCTCCTGCTGGAAACGGCAGAGGAACACCTGGCAGCTCCTGCCTTGGCAATTTGAAAAATCAGAAATCAGGTTCAGGCAGAGAGGGGTCCGTAGCTGCAGCAAAATCGAAGCTGTGCTACCAGAAACAGTTCGTTTTCTGGAAGAGCAAACCTTTAAAGTTTCCGTGCAGAGAGCGGGAGGCAGAAATTCCCCACTGGTGAGCCTGATACAAAAGCAAGCTATTGAAACTAAAATTAAATATGTGGTGGGATGGTGTGTCTCTTTTTAAATAAAACGTCATAACAAGAAGCAGTAGATGTGAACACTGCATCCCCATGAAACTTTCCGAATGCATGCTATTTTCAATGTAATAACTGACTGTCCCAGTTTTGGTATGGAGAGTCATAAAGAGCTTAACTTTGAAACTAATAGCGTGCAGTGCATATTTATTGAACATAGACCAGCAACTCTGAAATTAACAGCATCGTATCTACCAAACATGCATCAGCAAATACGTACATTAATAAGAGGGGAGGTTCTCTTAAGGTATCTTAACATATATAACATATGCTCTCCAATATGCACTTCCAATTTGAGGTCCATTTTCATACCATGCTGGATAGCATAGGATCAGACCCTGATCCTGACTCAAAAATTAAAGAATGCCCAAGGGTAGGAAAGATCCCTGTTTGCACTGGTGCCTCTTAGTTTCAGTTTTGCATGCATGTGTGTGCGCTACACTTAAACTCTGTCATACATTAATGTAAGAGGAAATACACAACGTACAGCCCTGGTGAGCCCACCAAAATACATCCCTTCCCTCTGCCCCCAGCCAAGCAGCAGACAGGTTATAGAGTACATAGACTTACACCTGTACAGCTGTTTGGCTAAGGTGCTTTACGCACAAAACAAGAAGTCAGTGTTTTGATGACAGAAGTTTAAAAAACAGGAAGTTACTGAAAATCACATGTAAACAGTAGTTTTACTGTTTTTTATATCAAGAGCATTAAAAAAAAAAGCCTGAACACAAATACTTATTTTTTGGTTTGTTGTTTCTTTCTTTTTTTTTTTTGTCTTCTACTAAGATAAAATAAGTTGCGGTACAATGCTTTGTGGTCTGTGGAAATGATCAATTAAAAGCTAATATGCAAATTGTGGTTGTCAGCCCTTCAGTGAGCTTGCATGGTATCTGTGTGGCTAACCAAATTATGTGCACTCTGGTGCCATGCAGTCCCCCACTAAGGGAAAGGACTGTCAGTCTACCTGGCAGCCTGTGCAGGGCAAAATCCACTGTGGCAACACTGATCTCTGTAGGACACACTGACGCACAGACCAGTGCTACAGGAATTAGAAGGATCTGGGCACTGGAAAATACCTTTTGATAATCTCGTATCCCAAGACCTCAACCAGAAATCCACACAACCTACCCAGAAGAGCCAGCCACCATGTCCATTACAAGAATACCAGTTGCCACCAGTAACTTCCAGGCGGCCAGGTCCTCACCTGAGTAGAGTCAACGTGCTTCTATTTCCCTAAAGAGCTGGTGCACATCAACATTTATACAGCTGGTATCTGTTTCTGGTATTAGTTCTGCATAACACTGCTACACGCAGTTGGAGAGTAGCACTTGGAAAATCATCCCGTTCCTCTAACCGCCCCCCCCCCCCCATGGTACAGCATCTTTCTTGTCCCCCAAAAGGTGAAAAGTTCCCATACAGCTCTTCGTAATGGAGCTAGCTTTGAAAGACAATATCTCAAGCAACCTTTTCTCTGATGAATTTGCTGATCCTCTGACCTAAGCAATCTCTCCCATGGAAGACTCTTGGCCTCCTCTTGTCATTCATGTTTTAGTCATGCCAGATTTAAAAAAGGAGGATTAAAATATTTCCTTGAGGTAGATGGCTGTAAAGGGAGCAATCACTCTGCAAACAAAAACAAACCAACCAGTATTTCAGAAAGAACAGTGCAGGGAAAAATCAAAATCGGTGTATGTCATATGATAACCTATGGAACCCTAATACAGTTTTCTATTAATTGAAAAAGTGGGTTTGTACCAAAGCTTATCAAAATTATAACAATGCAAAAGCCAGCTTCTTGAAGGATTTATCTTAGCTTTATCAATGAGGCCTCTGCTTTTAATGTGAGCTGCTCAGCAGCATTACTCACAGCATAATCAGTGAACAATTTCTGTACTGCAAATCACAAACATTATCACGTCCCCATGAATACCTACAGTTCACTGCAAAGCAGCACTAATAGCAGAGAAAACTCAACCATGCCTACAGAGATAACCAAATGCAGAATTCAGATACAGGAGGGACCCTACCACTGAGCAACAGTAATGCACAGCAGCCTTCTGGCTTGCTTCCAAGCAGATTACTTTGCCTTTCCAGTCAAAAAAGCCTTTAGAGGTGCCAACATTATGACTAAGAGCCTTGTATTTCTAGCAGGAGTCTTTCTTGCTCACCAACAGATAATTTCTTTGCTTTTATGCCCACATGTTTATAACAATAGCGTTACCTGCAGAAAGTGTCAACACCTGTCTATCCATAAATCTCCACCCCAACTCTCTTCTGCTCACCACATGAAATAGATACTTTGCATGAGCAACCTTCCTCCCTCTTTTACAATCAACACATTGTAATCCAGTTTTTCTGGCTAGGTTGAGCGCATCCACATGCCATTGAGCACAAAGGGAATGCTGGAAAAGGATTTGCTACCTCCAGCATCTTCCAAGAGTGGGAAGAGGCTCTGGAGATGGCAATTTCTGCTCATCTCTGCTCCCCCAAGCAGTGACTTTGAAACTGTGACATCTGAACAGGGAACACAAGTTGTTTATTACTTCCTCCACCTTGCAACATTGGTGCTTGCATTACCCAGGCCCTTACAGAAGAAAAACAAACCACACCAAACCAAACCAAAACCAAACAAACAAACAAATGAAAAAAACAACAACCAAACAAATGAGGGCTTGCAAGAGTTGCAGGTGCAGAGTTATTTCCTGAGGCAGAGGACTTTCTCTGAGAAAGTCACGGTGCCCACAAAGCAGCCAGCAGACAAAGATTTCAGTCTTACCTAGGCTCTGCTGCTGAGTTTAATATTAGAACATGGTTCTGATTTGAGTAAAGAGCCCGCTAACCGTTTAAAGTATCAGCCCTGGACATATTTAAAGATAGTTTAATGGTAAAGAAAACTGGACCATCGCAACTTATGGTAAAAGCAAGGCTAAAAGCCAAATGATTCTTTTTTGACATATACACAAGTTTGGTTTGATTGAGTTAATCCCATACATGGCCATGAAAAACAATCACTAAAATTCAAAGGGGAGGTGACAAGCATCCAGCAACTGATTTGGATACAGAGAGAGCATATCCAGAAAGGTCTTTAAGCAATAACTTTGGCTTGGTTTTGCATTAACTTCAGCTGGATGGTCTTTTCTTCATGGACACTTATTTATTTGCTGGCGTGCTTTTTTAACTGGATGTTGAGGACTTAATTACTTTTAAACATTAAAGAATATTTCACTTTTAGCAAAAAGGGTACACAAAGGAAAAAGGCTTTTCTCTGTTGTTGCTTTAGATTTCCTGTTTCAGTGGCAGCAGCCTAACCTTTTAGCACATAATGAAACTGTTGTATTGCACAGTAAACTTAAGATGAAATCACACACTCTCTCAGCTGAATTTTTAATGCATTTCTTACATCTCTTTAACAATCTCTGTATGAATCTTTGGCATGAGTTCCAAGGTTCTGAGCTTTTCATTGTGTTTGAAGGGATTATTATTGTTAGGGATCCTTGCATTTGACTCTCTCAAAAGTGTCATCATTGATAATAAATAGGCTAGATGTTACTACAGCATTTTAGAGACTGTTCGGTTTCTCCCACTGCACAAAAATGTGGTAGGTAACTTCCAGAAATAATAAAAGGAATTACAAACCTTTATTCTAATACCAACCTCCTTTACTCAAATGTGACAGTGCCAACTTCTGTAGTGCTGCCTCCGGCTCTGTCCTGCTGCGTATTCAAACTCAGATTAGACAAGGCCTACTGAAATACTAGAAACAGCTTTGAGAAGTAAGACAAAGAAAGGAGCGTGGACACATCCACTCTGCGTCTTTGTCTGTTGATAGCAGGGAATGTCTTTCTCTGGGTGTTGGTTTGGCTTTGACTCCTGCTGGGATCTCTGCATGCTCCTGGAACAACAACAAAATAATACAAGCAGTACTTTTAACATTCAGATGACTGCTTAAGATCATAAAGTAAGTGGTAAATTATACTCTTTTGTAGCACTTTAAAAAAGGGTCTCTGACACCTGTACTGTGCAATTTTAATGGAAATTGTGCCTCGGTGTAGTAGCTCTACTGGCAGTGTTAATATGCTCAATCTCCTCAAAAGCTGTTTTCTGTTGTCACTGTGCCAGTATAGGATTATTACTCAAATTATGATTTTGGGAGCTGGCAACTCAGATTATATTTTGTACTACATTACCTTTGTTACAAAAAACATAGTTTGGAGGAATGGTTTAAAGAACATCAGTTATACTTTGGGAAATGTTTTGAAGCAAATAAGAATTAATTCAGGTGGAAGAGTTTTTAAATTTAAATGAAAAAACTTCTTTTTTTTTTTTTCTTTAAACATGCAAAGCAGAACAGTTCCCTAGCAGTGCTGGGAAGAGCCTGCAGTTTGGAGTCTCACATGATGTTCTGGAAGCAAAATTCAGCTTGTTGAAGGGAAGATGAAGATAAGACCCTCTTCAACGGCACTCTCCAAAATGCCCCCGCTGCCTCATGTGTGACCAGAAAGGGCCAAACTTTCAATGTGCAGCAGAGAAGATGGTATAAAGAGCAAAATTTCAGATTGATCTGGACTTGGGAGCACTTCTGAGATAAAAAGAGCCTGTGTGGTAAGGGTGGGCTCATTGGGGGCTAAACTGCTGGCATTTAAAGGTTGTGATTGATTAAGCCATAAACTGAAGAGCAGCAGGGAACACACAGTTTAGTATGCCATCAGCAAAGGCTTAGAAATTGTGCCTTTTTGAGTGCAGGAGAGGCCAGAGAGCAGAAATAAGGAATGGAAAACAGAGTGCCTTTCAAATGGGAGATGAAGAAGGAAACAAACACTACAACAACACCTACTTTTACACAAATGCTAAAAATCCAATGAATAAATTGAAGGAAATCAATAATTGTCTTATGTGAAGACAATGACATGCTAGATGTGTAGGACATCGCGGTACCAAAACGTAAAATATATAGAAAAGATAAGACTCATCTCTGCTGGTGATGGGGTAGTGAAATTTATTAGTGAGATCTTATAACCAAATCAGATGAACGAAGTAGGGACGCAGCAGGTGACGCAGAATCCACATGGACCAAAATGCCAGCTTTAAGCATATGTAGCACTGAGTCTGCAGGCTGCCTGCCTGACCAGAAGGACAGAGGGGGTATGCTGAGAGAGATCAGATGGGCAAAGAGGCAGAGCAATAAAACCAAAACTGTACTTCAGGTAACCCCCATATTGTCTGGACACTGCAGCACTGGAATACAACACAGACTACATTAGACTCCATCAATACTGCTTCACAGTGGTTGGACAGGGAAGCCACAGAAGAGATGCAGCCCTTCATTTGGTCCTCATGAATGTGCAAGTTCTTGTCCTACATCTTCAGCTCATGGTTGCTGTTCCTGTGTTTATATTCAAAACTCCCACAGGCTTGACAAAGGCCAAGCATTCACAGCAGTTGTTACACTCACTTTCAAAAGGAACAGAGACATAGGAATGATAAAGTTTGTGAAGAGGAAACAAAAAGGAGCAATTAGGAACAGTAAATTATTACAGGTGGAGCTGAACTTCCTGAATGATGCACAGCACAGCATCAGTGTATGCCATCTACGAAAGTCCTGAGAACTAGTAAAAGGAAGTGGGCACAGGTAATCTCACCACAGCATAGATTATTGGAAACAAAAAGTTGAAGTCATCTCCAAACGAAAAATACAGAAAGGATCGTAAACCAATATGTTAAAGGAAGGCATAATGAAAGAACAATAAAAAAAAGTGTGAGAAACAGCTAGCAAAAGGAATCCAAGCTAATATTAAATCTTTCCTTAGATACATCAAGACCAAGAAGCCCACCAAAGTCTGACAGATCAAATGACAACTGCAGAGTGAAAAAGAAGAGAGGCCAGAACATTTGCAGACAAGCTAAATGATATATTTGCCTGTGTTGACTGGAATAAACAGATGATCCCCATGCTTTGGAAAGGCTGTAATCCAAAATATGCAGAGTAACAAATCCCCTGTCTGATAGGCGCCCAAGCTTTCTAAGGGGGTACAGATAAGAAACAGCAGATCTACTAATGGCCCTAGCTTTCTCTTCAAGCTTTCTCTGTGCCTGGAGACTGGAGGGTAGCAATGTGACACCAATCTCTAAAAAAGATTCCAAGGGGAAAATGAGGGGACAGGATGGATGATACTAAAAGCTGGCAAGCCTAACATCAGTGCCAGGCAAAGCAGCAGAAACTGCGATAAAGTATAGAATTAGTATGCACCTGGATAAATATGATCTTTCTGGGCAGTGCCAACACATCTTCTCTAAACATAGTATTTACCATCTAGGCTTCCAGATAGTTTTTTAATGAGGTCAGCAAGCATATAGACAAGAGTGATCTGGCTGATATGGTCCACCAGTGATTTCTTGATCTGGATGAAAGCTCCTACTAGGTGAACAAATCAGCAGGCACTCCTAACTGGGACTTGCTGTTCACATAGTTCTATTGATTTGAGGGGGTTTTTATTGTAAAGAAATTATTTGTACCTTACTTTTACTATTTCTGAGAGTGAGACTGAAATAGCTTTTGTTATTACCCACAGCTTACATGAAGCTGGGACTTGAACAAGAACTACCTGTCTGTGACTCAACACTCACACAACTTGAGATAAAGTTTGTGGGTGGACAGTGCATACAAATGAGTTTATAGAACTCCTCTTTGTACTTGACTATGAGAGTATTGCTATCAGCTTTTCATCACTGCACAAGTACTGCTGGTGAGCTGGTTTCATGTGCTTGATGCAGAATATATGAGGGAGAATGTGGAAGATGAAGATAGTACAGAACAGCATGGATCCCTTGTGACTCAGATCTGCAGTGTTCTGAAATCTGCTTTTGCTCAATCACAAAATTCTAAAAAAAAAATGGAGAATGAACAAAAGGTTATAGTAGTGAAAAAATGCAACTGCATGTAGAGGTCTAGTTAGTGATCTATTTAATTCATACTTAATTAAATAGTCCTATTTCTTTTTCTTTTTGGGGGGGCAGTAATATGCCCATAGTACTAAAACATCAATTGTTACATATATTCTATTAAACAGCAGCACTTCACTTTATGAAGTCCCTAACTTTCTTAAGGTTTGTGTGTATTTCACAATGCTGAAATAGTTTGGCCATGCAGAATAACCTGGGGCTGTATCTATCATAGACAGTATTTAAATGCCCCAGTAGGAACATGTGGCCCATATTTAGGTCCCATGGGCATGCACAAACTTTGGAAACATCAGAAATCTCTTTACAACCAGTGAACCTGGAAAAAATACTCAGATGCTGTCAAAATGAGCCCAGGTAACCAAGTCAAAGAATCACAGGATCTCTAGAGATCATCTAGTGCATCCCCCTGCTTAGAGCAAGGTCAGCTAGAACAGGTTGCCCAGGGCTCTGTCCAGTTGCATTTTGAATATCTCCACGGATGGAGACTCCACAAACTTGCTGGGCAACCTGCTCCAGTGTTTGACCACTACCACAGTAAAAAACCTTTTTCTTCTCTTTAAAAATAATTTCCTATATGTCAGTTTGTGCCTGTTGCCTCTTGTCCCTTCATTGAATGCCACTGAGAAGAGTCTGGCTCTATCTTCTTTACTCTCCCCAGCTTTAGGTATTTAGATACATTGATAAGATCTCCCTGAGCCTTCTCTCCTCCAGCTCTCAGCCACTTCTCATGTGACAAATGCTCCAGTCCCTTAATCATCTTTGTGGCTCTTTGCTGGATTCAGTCCAGTAAATCCATATCTTTCCTGCACTGGGAACTCTGGAACTGGATGCAGCACTCCAGATGTGTCTCACCAGTGCTGAGTAGGTGGAAACGATCACCTGCCTTCGCCTGCTGGCAATGCTCCTGCTAATACAGACCAGGATACTGTTGGCCACCTTCACTGCAAGGGCACATTGCTGGCTCATGTTCAAGCTGGTGTTCACCAGGACTCCCAGGTCCTTTTCTGTAAAACTACTTCCCAGCCAGTTTGTCCCTAGCCCTTAGTAATGTGTGGGGACATTACTCAACAGGTGCAGGATTTGGCACTTCCCTTTGTTAAACTCCACGAGATTCCTCTTGGCCAATCTCTCCAGCTTGTCGAGATCCCTCTGAATGGCAGCACAACCATCTGGTGTATCACCCGCTCCTCTCAGTCTTCAACTCTCTGCAAACTTGCTGAGGGTGCACTCTGTCCCATCATCCAGGATCATTAATGAGGATGTTAAACAGTGTTGGCCCCAATATTGACCCCAGGAGTACACCATCAGTGACTGGCCTCCAGCTGGACTTCGTGCTACTGATTATAATCTTTTGAGCCTGGCATTTCAACCAATTTTCAATCCACCCCTCTGCCCACTTGTCTAGTGTCATGGTTTAACCCCAGCCAGCAACTAAGCACCACGCAGCTGCTTGCTCACTCCCCCCACCCCCCAGTGGGATGGGGGAGAAAATCGGGAAAAGAAGTAAAACTCATGGGTTGAGATAAGAATGGTTTAATAGAACAGAAAAGAAGAAACTAATAATGGTAATGATAACACTAATAAAATGACAACAGCAATAATAAAAGGATTGGAATGTACAAATGATGCGCAGTGCAATTGCTCACCACCCACCAATCAACACCCAGCCAGTCCCCAAGCTGCGATCCCCCGCCCCCACTCCCCCCAGTCCCTATACTAGATGTGACATCACATGGTATGGAATACCCTTTTGGCCAGTTTGGGTCGGCTGCCCTGGCTGTGTCCTGTGCCAACTTCTTGTGCCCCTCCAGCTTTCTCACTGGCTGGGCATGGGAAGCTGAAAAATCCTTGACTTTAGTCTAAACATTACTTAGCAACAACTGAAAATATCAGTGTTATCAGCATTCTTCGCATACTGAACTCAAAACATAGCACCGTACCAGCTACTAGGAAGACAATTAACTCTATCCCAGCTGAAACCAGGACATCTAGTCAGCAGTTTGTTAATGAGGATACTATGACAGCCAGTGATGACAGCCTTGCTGAAGTCAAGATGATTAACATGCTCTGCTCTCTCCTTGTCCACCAAGCTAGTAATTTCATCACAGAAGGCTATAAGGTTGGTCAAGCATGATTTTCCCTTCATAAATCCATACTGATAACTCCCAGTCATCTTCATGTCCTTAATATATTTGGAAATGGTTTCCAGAATTATTTGCTCCATCACCTTCCTGAGTATCAAGGTAAGGCTGACTGGCCTGTAGTTCCCCACATCCTCCCATCTTTTCTTCTCAAAGCTAGCTATGACATTTGCATTGAAATTTCAGTCCTCCTCTGATGACTGTGACCTTTCAAAGACACTTGAGACTGGCCTTGCAGTGGCATCTGCCAGCTCCCTCAGCACTTGTGGATGTAGCCCATTGGGTCCCATGGACTCGTTTGTGTCCAATTTGTTGAAATGTTTTGATCTTCTCTACTGAGGGTATGTCTCCATTGCTCCCACTGGTCTCAGGGGTCTGGGATTCCTGAAAACAAATCTTACTAGTAAAGACAGAGGTGAAGAAGGCATTGAGTACCTTTGCCTTTTCCATGTCCTATGTTACCACCACCACATTCAGCAGCAGGCCCACATTTTCTCTAGTTTTCCTTTTGCTGCTGATACACTTGCAGAAGTCTTGACAGTGCAGAGGTATTCAGCTCCTCACTTTTCTCTAAATTTTGTCAATGGACTGGTCCTCTAGGAAAGTTCCCAGACAGAGAAAAAGAAGATGCTGTTGTCCCCTTTTTAAGAAATACATGGACATTTTGGGCATCTTTGCTATGAAAGACTCAAACTCAATCCCTTTTTTGAAGAGGAATCTGAACCCACATTGATCCAGATTAATGCAGTAACTACCAGGCTAAAGCAAGCTCTCAGCATCTCCTTTTGGAGCTGATCCACTTTATTCAAAGCAATGAAATAATTATTAGAGCACAAAGTGGAATTTAGGTCTCCATCTTCCCCTTTGCCACAAATGAGTACTCTTACTGCTGGAGCAGTCTCACTCATATTCTCATTGTGACCTGTTGAATGTTCACTTATTGGCATAAAGTCCAACAGTTAGACTATGTTCCCCTTATGAATCTAGCCCTTGACTTGACAACCTGAAGTCTTCAGAAAGACAAAAAGTAAAGTGCTAAAAGTATGTTGATTTTAACTTTAACTCAGACAAGGATGCAAAATGCAATTGTAATCCTACCTTAAAAATAGAATGATCCAACCACTAACTTCAGAAGTGAATCCTTATGGCAACAATAACCGTATTTGTTAAACCTAGCATTTATCTTTAACCTTTACTCCCACACACTTTTATAGCCAGCAGCCCTGCCAGAGGGGACATGACAGACATGGCAAAGTAGGAACAAGCAAAAGGGAAGCCAAGAGTCTTGACTTTAAAAGCAAAAGTTAGTGGAGACTCCAAGTCAGAGTATCTTTTATTCATCTAACAAAACATGTTTAAAAACAAACGTTGGACATAAAAAGAAAGCATGAGCAAACACAAACATAGTGCTAGAGATCACTTTAAACAGAAGTTGGCTTCAGTTAGTTTATAAACGGTACCATGGATTTTGAAAGATTGCAAATGCTGTAATATAACACCGTAACGATGCTGTAATGAAACAAGTTTGGGATGATAATCTCACATTTTTAACCCAATACATAACTGAAAATAAAGTTGGTTTATCCATTTCATTACATTGTCATTTTAGTTCCTTCCTGTTACTGCAATTAGCCTGAACTGAGACCAAAAGTTATTTCAAGTTTACTTGGAAAAAAGAACTTTGGAAATTACATTTTACCAACAATTTTCTGGCAAAACATGTATCTGTCTGGCCTCAGAAGCAGTCTGGAAACAGTGATGGAATGAGGTACTTCACGCTGTTCCTGCAAGGGGTTTCCCCTTAGTAACAAGGTGGTGTTTTTGCAACTTGCATGGTACTTGACAATCATTCACCCTAGAAGACCGCCAAAGAATAATTCCCCCCCCCCTTTTATATGTGGAATACTCAAAGCAAAAAACAGGTGAGATGGCCAAGATGACATAGTGATAGTAGTAAAGCCAGGAAACAGAGCCCGGACCTCCCCAAGTCCCACCATCAGGCAAATCCTTTTGCCTGTACCTGCCACCAAACAGCACAACAGTAAAATGCACAGCTTTTCCTTTCTCTTTGCCCAGTTTTTCTCTGAAATAGAGAAATAAAGACTGGTTAATTCATGGACTCAATGACTGACCATTGCTCTGGTGTCATTTGGCTACTTGTTATTGGTATTGTAACTGCCTAAGTCAAGAAACAGTGATGCATGCCCACACATCTTGCATATTCCACCTGTTGGATTTGTTTGCTTGGTTGGAGGTTTGGTTTTTTTCTCACAAGGGCAGGATGAAAGCAGCAGGACCCACAATGTAAGGCATCTCATACAACTGGCACTTCACCAGCAGGAGTCAGGGTGGGTCCCTTTTGCATTAAGTCCTGTGCAAATGTGTAGATTTCCCCTCTAATCTTGAAGCGTATGGTAACATACACTCTCATTCGTGGTCACTCTGGGATGCTTGTTTAATGCTTTCTGTCAAAAATACTACAAGTGTTCACTTTATATAACCAGCTGCAATTTAAAACAGTCCTGGGAGGGACAGGGGACTGTTGCAGCATTCTGGAAATGGCACACTTTATGATTACTCCAGCTCATCATTTGGAACACCCGTCAGTACACACACACATGGGTTATAGCCAAGCAACTAAAGAGAGCTGCAAATAATCAGAGAATGGACAAGTTCAGAAGGTACTTTGCTAGCTACTGTATTGCTAACTGGATAGGACTTAACTAAGCTTGTAAAACCACCTACAGCATTAAAAAGTCAAAAATATGCACATCTCTGATATTAAATTGTCAAGCAATTCAACTTTTAAAAGCTTGCCTAACAATAATAAGATTTTTCTCTAACAATCTGACACCTAAAATGACTACACGCTGAATTATGGGGAAGAAAACAAAAATCAGTTCAGCATCCCACATGATCTATTTGTTTTAAACAATAATGCATTCTGTTACATCTATTTTGGCACTTACTTGCTAACAGCAGATGTCTCTGTGCTGCAACCAATGTATTGAGCAGGAAAAGAGCTGCAATGTTAAGCAAATGGTGAAAGTTGTTCCTAAATTTATTTTCTTCTCCCATCTTTGTTTTTTTGTACCAGGATTCTTTTTTTTCCCTTTAATCTCTTTTTTGCTGTTTCCATTTCATGCTATAATTATAGCTAAGATGGCCACAAGTTAAACACTGAACTGCACTGTAATTTGGTGTAGTGCCCATATCTAACTCTTCCCTTCTTGTATCTCTAAAACACCTGAAATGGGGAAAAAATACCTGCACATACTATATAGTCACCTCTCTGGCCAGGTTATAGAGGAAGGATTAGAGCATCCAGGTAGAGTGAGATGTAAATATGTCACAGCAGAGCCTACTGTCCAAAGACTATTATGCTTTTTTTTTTTTTCCTTTTTGTTATTTATATTTTTACATTAGGGATCGGAATATTTATCACAGTAGCTTTTGAATAATATTTTCTAAGGCACAGTATGCAGTTTGAAGCTCCTCTCCTCTTTAGAGCTTTGAAAAATCCCCCCTTTCCTTATTGCAAAGTGGTCAAGAGGCTGACAACAGTCTTCCCCCCCCCCGATTTATATCATAATAAATATATAACTTCTCTTCATTCCCTAAAGTCATTCCTTAATGTTAGACTTACTTCAACCTCAAGACTGCTGAATTGTACTACAGGGAGAAAACGAGTCTAAGACTGAATTGTTATCCATCTTGAGGAATTCACTCATATATCACAAATTGTCCTCTCTGTCTGCTAAAAATACAAGCCACAGTATAAATATTTCTTTTTCAAAGAGATCTACACTATTTTTTATATTTTCCCACAACATTTTGTATGCACATTTCCAATTCAATCTCTTCCCTAGAGGGTTAATAATTAGCAAACTGACTTCCCCAGCTGGTTTTGTTCAAAGTACTGTCATCCTCCTGAATTCAGTCAACATCTATCAGAAACAAAGACGTCAAACAAAACATAGTAGGCTTCAGTATTCTCTTGTGAAGTTTTGGCCTCCAGCCAGAATTTTTTGTTATTTTCTATGTAAGCTTTATTTTTCTTTCCCTGTCCAGCAGTTAGAATGGATCAAAAGAACCATTGCTTTAAAATGCAATCATAAAAATAATAAACACCAGCACTAACATAGCACTGTGCACCTTAGGTTAAGTCTTGCATCTGTTTTGGGCGTCCTTGTATTTGGGAACACACTCCACTGTGGGCTTTCTGGGGCTCCAGCTTTTTTCAGCAACCCATGAATGTTCCTCTGTCTCCAGAGGCAGACAGAAAACCTTCTAGTTGTGTTAGGGCTCTGTTTAAATACCATTTCCAGAAACATTGAAGAACATCCATGTCAGAATTAATTTTCTTCTTTTTGGTGGTGTTATCCAAATGGATTAAATGCATCATATTTCAAAAAGGAAATTTTTAATGATTTTATGGATCCTGGCAGAACTGGGATCAACCATTCCTGCCCTTTCTCACAGCTTATGGCTTTGCTTTGAACGTCATGGGCTTTACAGCCTATCCACCAGCTCTTGAACCAGATTTGGCCACAGATACACTCCAGCAGACCCACAGAGAGCTAGGAACAGATATTTGTAAGTCCGCCAAAAGCTGCCCCGTTAAGCCAGTTGTATCTCAGCACTTCGAACCAGGCAGCTGCTCTGCAGGAAGTTGCTGTTCCCACTAACACATTACAAAAGAGGAAGAAGGGGGAGCCTGGGACATTGCTGCTTCCTGCACAGAAGTGAGGGCTTGCTGCTTCTCCCAGCACCTGGGGTCCAGCTCCAGACCTGCTGAGGCAACTGGACCACTCAAAGGTACATCACAGAGATCTTCAAAGTACAACCCAAGTAAACAGATCATCAGGTGTCCTGTCACCTGGGTCTCTGACTTCTCAGGGGGAAAACAAAAACAAAATTAAAGAGAGTAAAAGAAATGAAAGAAGAAACAAAACGCTTGGGTTTTGTTTTTTTTGCATGTATCCTTTTATTTTTGTGCTCTTCATGTAGTGATTCTGGACCTTCACTTCCTTTACCATGGATGTGGATTTGAGGTACCCAGGGCAGGTTGGGTGCCTGTGTCCTGCTGGCTGCTGTAGTAGATGAATTGGATGATTCAGCTTTACTCATTTTGGAACTGTTTCTATCCTGAGGCAGACCACAAATTTAACCGGAGGTGTTTCCCATATCCCAGTTACATGGAATTTGTGTCCACAGAGATCCTAAATTCTGGCTGTTGAACACTTGTGTTGGTCAGAAGGCTAGAAACTAGGTTTGGGCTAGAAGGCAGTGGGATGATGCATCAGCAGTCTCACAAACACATACACACCAATATTTTCAGGTCAGCCTTACCCATCTTTACCCAGACTGAGCTGAAAGGGCCATCCAGCAGTGTTGTGAATCTGTTCCCCAGCAGTGGTGGTGGACTGATTTGTTTATTTCTAAATCATAGTTACCCAATTTAACAGTGCATGCTGCCACTGAAAGTGACCCTACCACTTATGTGGGCTGCTTATTGTTCAGCCCAGCTATTCCCGCGGTTATCTATCCCATTTTTGCTGCTGTGGTTTCAGTCAGTTACTTCTTGTTCTAGTCTTCCCAACTAGTAGGAATAACTGATCCCTGTTTTCTTTATACTTTTGCTTTCACTAGTGATCAACTCTTCCTTTCACCTTTCCTTCCATGAGGGTTTGCTTTGTGCTACATCAGAGCAAGTGGGGAAGCAACCTGTAAGAGCAGCTGAGACTCACCCAACTTCCATTTTACATTCTTTCAATCAGGCAAGAATGAAGCCATTTATATGTAAATAGCAATAGTTAAAATGCAGATCATCAACACAGACTAGATTCTGGAAGGTCAGGGGAGGATGGATGGTCAAGGACAAGACGGAGGACGGAGCCCACTGGCTTTCCTTCCTTCTTCCATAACTTAACTGCACTGGGACACCCAGACACATGGTGCGTACGCTCCAGAGGTGCCATGTTCAGTGGGGCAAGGCACTCCAGGAGGCTGCAGTGATAAAACCAATGTCAGCTGCGTTCCTGGGTATGGTGTGTGGGGAAAACCCACTCTGCTATTTATACTACAACTATTTTAAAGGGTAAAGTAGCTGCTGTTTCTGTAGGTATTCTATTAATCTGTTCTTTCCAGATGGAAAGCCTCCCAGAGCTGTTCTGATGCATTTCCACATTTAACTGAATGGTACCGTACATACAACTCAGTCTTCAATATTTGCTTTTGAAACAATATTTAAAGTAATCCACTTTGCCTCTCAACATCATTTTCATCCCACAGGACTAGCAGGACATGGTATGCAGCAGCAGAAACATTACCTTCTTACCTTTTCAGAAAGAATCTTTCTGATATTCTCAAATATTAAATACCAGAAAATACAATGTCTAGGTCATGTAAGCATTTAGATAGGTGTCAGATTTCGGATACATAATAGGTAAGCTTGCTAGTATCAGGACAAACTTCCCAAAAGATAAAGATAAAGCAGAATTATGCATAACCTGTGCTAGGATGATAACAAATGAAGCCTTACATGACTTAGAATATTCTTTTACTATATATTAAAAGTTTTTGTACTCCAGCTCATTGGCAATGTCCAATGTTAGGGATTCTGCTTGCATACCTGAATGAACCTGGAAGCATCAAGTTCTGGGATGGAGTCCCAAATCCAGAGTCAGTGAAGCCACGCGGCCCAAAGCTGCTGATGAGGTAGAGTCTGTCTTTTATCAGCTCCGTGCAAGCTTGCTTTTGGCTTCCACCAAGGGCTTTCCAGGGACTTCTGAACTACAACGCACATGAAGTTTATGGCAGGAAGATGTGGCAAAGCAGATTAAATCAGGTTATGACTGGGTTCAAAGGCCTAAGATCATGCTTTAGAACAAATGACCTAAATAAATAGCTTCACAAGAGGAATGTACTTGATGGGATAATTTTCAGTATTCACTAAAAGAAAAAAATACAGAGGATTTTTTGTACAGCATAAATGGAAACTTTTAATTTCTTAAGATGAACACCCATCTATAAAAATCTGAAAAGATACAGGGATAGTTTTGTTTTTCCAATGTACAGTCTGAGACACTGGCCCAGCTATTGCATTCTACCAGTCAACCCAGCGGCGGTTGATGGCCTTCAAACACCCAGTGACCACCACCATTAGCTGCAGGCTGGCCGCCTCCGTGGAAAGCAGATTGTTAGTTAGGCCTTTACGTGCGTGATTCAGAGCAAGAGTCTTCCCTATTTTCCTGTGCTAGCATGCAGAGGAGAGTAACTTTTAGCCCACTATGTATTTCAAGATTCATCTTGTATCTACAAGTTTGACTGTTGCTCTCACTAAAACTATGTTTTGAAGCATTTATTTCTGAGAACTGCAGTAGAGATTGAGTCTGTAGGCTAAGGTTAAGAAAAGAGGAGCATTTGTTACAATAGCAACAGCCGATGAACAAAAATAAGCATCTGAAGTAAAGGAAATGGTAGCAGAGGCATTTTCGTTATTACCTAGCTGTTTTCCAAAAGTACACTTTTGGAAACAATTGCAGCTGAGAATCACTTTAGTGGTTATAAATTACCATGGTGTTACTTGCAAGCACTGTGGAGGCTGGGTCTAGTGCACTTCCTTAGACAACTGCAGTTGCTTTGTCATAGGAGGATCAGGAAAGTCTAGGAGAGCTGCAGTACAAGGAAACAAGATTATAAGGAAACAAGATTATAAAAACTAAGACTTTGAAGTGAGGCTTTATTACAAAATTATTCTCAGTGCCCATTTTATGGTTAAGTTTCTAAGATCAGAATCCAAATCACAGGCATCCTGCATAAAGATAATGGATCTAGAAAGGGATCAGCAACTCTTACGCTCTGAGCAACTTACAGAATAAATTGAGATAAAGAGAAAATAAATCTGCTTTCAACAGTGCTGTGGAATGATTACTTACACAATGGATGCCTAAAATGTCTAGCAATTTTCATCTCTATGTCTTAATTTTCCTTTCCCCGCGTAAATTAGTAAGTAAATGCCTGCGTTGATACCGTCAAGAAATAAAACATTAAACCAAATCCATTTACAGTAGAGAGACCTGGCTGGAGCATTTTCAGTGAATTACCTTTCCATCAAAGGGATCAAAACCAAAACATACCACAAAGATATATTTATTTATTTAATACTCAGGAACCCAAGTGGATTTTCCCTTCACTCACTAAACAAAAAGAAAAACCCACAGACCAACGTAAGGACTTGCATTATCCCATTTTGAGCATTTCAATGCATTCCATTAAAGTTGTTGAGAAAGAACACTGAGACTTGGAAAGATGTCTTAATACAGCTTTGTAATGTTGTGGCCATGGCTAAGAACTGACACTGATATTTTCAGTCCTGCAACTTGGGAGTTTTGCTGCTCATTTAATTAAACTTCTAAAGGATCCGGAGCAGATCCCTCTTATTTTTTCTTGCACAGCTCATTTTTGTCAGCTCTGCGTGTACCACTACCATCTACTGGCCAAACTGAGACTGAATGTGTTTCCAAGCTCCAAGATCAACCCTAAATCCTTAATTCATACTGTCTCAGAAAAGCATAATGCCTGTGAATTTGCTTCTGACAGTTACTTACACAAGGGCTGCATCAGATCATAAGAGATCAGCGCTGGCCTGCAGGGGTTTAAAATCAACATTCCACTGATTACCAAAGGAAATATTATTATAGCTCAAGAAGAGGCCTTTTTTTTTTTTTTTGAGCTGAGGATTTAAAGCCCAGTTGTTGAATGTGTGCAATTTAACTTTTAACCAAAAAATTCTGCTTATATATAAATGCCCTGGAGGAAGGGTACGCCACGGATTTCATTACAGTGGGTTTATTATTACAAGAGACTGAGGATGCCTGTTACTCCGCTAAGGGAGGGGCCAACATGATGAAAGAAAAAAGTAGGGGGCTAAATTAAACGGGAATTTGCGCAACAGTGCCCTGGGAACCAGAGCTGTTCAAATCTCACATAGTGTGCAAAAATGTACTTTTTCCCTACAGTCCCTCTGGACTGTATGGCACAGATTTCAAGGAGCCCCATGGCTCCTCTCTTGCTGTGACCGAGCCACAAAAGTGTGTGTGTGCGAAGGCAGGGGAAGGGAGACGGAGAGGGGAAGGGAGGAGGACCCCTGCACAAGGAAGGGCAGCACTGCACGCAGGAGAGGCACAGCTGGAAAGGGCTTTGCTTAGGAGTCATATTGCCCACTTATGGCCTTGTACCACAACCCTTCGCTCTGCCCAGTCATGCTGGACATCTCCAGCATACATATGTTCCCATTGCAGACTCCTGTCCAGCTGGGATGTGACAGCTGCATCAGGCATCTCTTTCCCTCAGAGACATGCTGCAAGGACTGCTAATGGGACGAGGAGGTAAATTTTCCCCTGGAATGGAGTCTGCAAAAATAAGTGCATGGATTTTTTCTAAACCTTAGTATCTGGTAGACAAGGTTTGTCTTATGTTGGCCTGAATGTACCTGTCTCTGGTGGGGATACCCTTCCATCCCCCAAGCAAGGGAGTGGTATGAAAACATCTAACACTTTCCTTTCAGTAAACACAAAGAAGTTGGCACAGCAGAGGAAAACACAACATTCATTTGCCTGCTCAGGCTCTGGTGAACGCAGTTCTTGGACACGGGAAGCACTTTGGTGCTACCCGTGGAAACTACTGCGCTGCAGTCCACGTACCTCCACCTTGTTTGTGGCAGAAACGAATGGGCTCCCAGGCAACACAGCCTCCACAGCTCAGCAGGAAAATCCCTCCAGCCCATCACTCATCCCTTGTGGCCCCAGCTCCCAGGGCTGCAGGGAACAGGCAATGGGCTGGGAGATTATCTGTGCATCAGCACCATACTCCCATCCATCATTCTTACTGATGGTGCTGTGGCTCCTTCCTCCTCCCAGCACCTCCTGCATGCAGGTCCCAAGGCATCCTCGTCCATGCCCTCGGAAACACGGCAGCCCCCACGTGTGGAGATCATCTGCAGTGCTCAGGTCTGGGTCCAGCCATGTAGCCAGAGAGGAGGCTGGTGCAAGCCGCCCCTCTCCTGCCAGCATGACCCAGTGTGAAGCCTGGGAACTGCTGTTATGAGACACTAAAGCGTGGCAGCTAATTAAAGCTGGGGAAAGATTCAAGAAAGATTACAGCACAGAAAATTATCATTCACGCTTTAATTTCCCAGTTGAAATAATACAGTGAACCTCACTGCCAATATCATCAAGGTCAGCAGTAAAAACAGTCACCACATACTCTGATCAGGAACAGTATAGGAGAATTCTGATTAAGGGAAACCAAACAAAAGCTACGGTAACAAAATCCAGAACGAGGACCAAAAAGCAATCAATGATTACATTCTTGAGTGAATAATACCTGCAATTATAGAATTTAAATGATGAAAGATTTAAAAATAAATATTTAAGGGTCTATTCCCTCAAAACCATTTCAAAGTAGGAAGAAAACACTGCTTGAACTATTTTTCCCTTAGTGCAAGATCATCTACATCAGAGTTGATGTTAATTAACGATCACTATTTTGAGGTTAGGGTTATTTATTATACCACTGCCCTTCAAATATATTTAAATGATTACAACATACCTCAAGGAAGATTGATAAAAAGCCTATGTCAAGTTTTGGGAAAAAATTAAACACCATCATCAACCACATCAAAATCTGACAAGGGTCTGCATAACTAGGCAACAGCACCGCAGCCTGATAAATACATGTCCTCAAAGATGATGCAGCTTACTCTTGCAAACAAAAAACATCCTACAAGCCATTCTGCTTGCTGTAAGAAGGCAGCAATTACACACTTGTCAGTGAATGTGATAAAGGGGATTTGTTGGTTTAAGTTCCTCCAACTGTAGTTTAAATAGGTGAAATTCTCACAGGGAAGGGAGAAATGGTCACAACCTTTTTTCATCTTTTTTTTTTGGTGGTAAAGAAGCTATCACAGTTCATACATACAAACAGCAGATTATCTGGCAATTGTACTCAGAAGTTATAGTCCACAAACTCTAATAATGGACTTCACATAAAAACAGTCCCATAGATAAATCTAGAGGACTAAAACCAAACTTTTAAAACATTACTAAGATTAATGTATGGGGTCAAACCATTAGACAAAATATACACAGAAAAGCTATTTATATTCTATATGATGGAAAAATCTCACATCAAGAACTTGTGATAGCTACACCCATAGAAGTTATCGAAAACAGTAAGCTGAAAATTATATTGGGATCAAAGACATCTGCAGCCTCTTTGACAACATTTTTGAATGGTTCTGTAAACCAGCACAGAAATATTCTATGTACTAAATAATTTTTTTAAAATAGCCATATACATAATTGTGATGTGAACAGGCAATTTTTGTTTCTAGAATTGGGCATGTGAAATCTAACTAAAAGGCAGTCATACATTCCTGTGCATGTGCACAAATACCACATAAAAACATTTCAGTTGGTCTTGGCTGCTT
Organism: Haliaeetus albicilla; assembly: GCF_947461875.1. Classification (NCBI taxonomy): domain Eukaryota; kingdom Metazoa; phylum Chordata; class Aves; order Accipitriformes; family Accipitridae; genus Haliaeetus; species Haliaeetus albicilla. The sequence goes on from NC_091486.1 coordinate 19,273,204, forward strand.
GCTTAATTCTGAGTAACATACCTCCATCTTAGGGCTCTTGCAAAAATTGTTAGAATGAGTCATCTTAAAACAAACAAACCAACAAACCCAACAATAAACGCAGCCCTTCGCAGCAGCTTTTAGAGATGACTGAAGGCACAGTAGATCCATTCTGAAGTAACTCATCATGACTAACCATTTGTTTTTCCACAATGTAATAAAAAATAAAAAATAAAATCCCCCCAAACCTTACGGGTATTTTCACAGACGTGGCTGGAGGACTGGTTAGGGTGGTGGGAGTCCCACAGGCAGTAAGCGTTGCTGTCCTGGGCCACTGCAACTGAGGTAGTGCAGAGACCTGAGCTGGGTCCTTCACAACCATCAGCCTGCAGAACAGCTGGTCAGCAAAATCCATCCCCTTCATTAGCACCTTAGTTGAAGACTGAAATTGAAAAGTGTCCTTCGGAGTGTCTGCTACATGCGGTTATAGGACTATAGCACCCATTGGGAACAGCAATGTGGCTCCCCCACGTATTGTCCTTAGCTTTTGAGAGCACGGTCTCAGAAGAGCGTACATGAATACTGCTTGCAGAAATACTGTAGGAGAACAGTAAAGCAATTTATTACCATAACTTCAGCAAGATTTGTAACAGTTTTTTTCTTCAAACAGATACTGCTCAAAAATATCTTTAAAAGAGGTTGATAGGATTCAATTTCTGAAATAACCTAGGTGAGAGATCACATAGTTAATCCTTAAGAGGATGCTGGAAGCATCTCAAATGAATATATTAACTTCAGGACGACAAAGTCCATATGCCATTTTATCTCTAGACTAATTTATTTTATAACATGAACTAGGCATCACAGGCCAAACTAGCAAAACTCTGGCACTCCCAAGTCAAAAGTGACTTCATCTCTCTGCAAGCTTGGAAATCCACCTGGCAAGAATCCGCTGTCTGAAAAATAACTGTTCATTTTGCAGAAGGAATGGCTATTAAGAAAAAAAATCTACCCCCATAATGCTTGGATTACATTTCAGAGTTCAAGTTCCTAAATTCAAGGCCAAATGTTAATGCTGGCTCATGAGCAGATTCTGCAACATAAAAACAAAACACAAAAGCCCTAAAGTTCCTGAAGGAAAAAGTTGCTTGAAAAGGCACGCTGCTCTAGGGTCTCGGACACGACTACTCCACGTGAGCAGTTGGAGGTTTATGGCGTGGGAGTATTTTCAGTTCCCGGCTTGTCCCGAAGGAGCCAATTTCTCCATGGTTCTGCCTTGCATCCTTACATCATCCTGCCCCAAAGCAAAAACTCTCCAAGGTAGGGAGCCCCTACTGCATTCATACTGATAGCTGTGAGGGTTTCTCTGAGTATGGGTACCCCAGGGGACTCCTGAGAAGGAGAAAACCGCTGTAGGTTGTGGAGTTTCACATGGAAGACATGACCGCTTGCTATTTCCGATCAATTAATTGTTGTCACTTCTCTCAAAATCAGAAATGAGGATGCTTTCTTCCAAAGCAGGAGTGTCAGCATTAATCTGTGGCAAATAGGCGTTTCTGACCCACAGTATCCTGCGGAAGAGTCGGCTATTCTGTTTGTACAGGCACCACAGAAAAAGTGAAATGGCAGCCAGCATCACCAACGTCACAAAAACAGCCAGAGCTACAAGCCCACGGTATGATGCTGAAAGTGAAGGACAGAAATTATTACTAGGCAAATATAGCTATAATTATAGATAATTCTAAATATAAACATATAGGTGTTTTATGGAAAACATATTATTACTCCTTATATGTCATGCATTTTAAATTACAGGTCTGACAGTGAAAAATGTTACCTCACAAAATATTGGCTCACAATGTGTTATTACTCCTTATAAAAAAACCTAAGAAAGTACAGAAGGAACCTACCTTTTTCAGAGGGTTCTGTTGCATCGATATCTGAAATAGAATGCAGAACTGTCATAAAATTACCCCCAGAGCTAACAAAAGTTCCTATATATACTTACTGTAAAATTGATACTGAGAAGACAATCTACCCAAAACCATACAAGAGCAGGTTGTTTTTTCTTTGACTCATGTCAATGGGATTCCAAATGACCAAGCTAAACATGACCTAACCTGTTATCTAAAATCCCTCAAATTTGGTTGAATATATTAATTGACATTTGTGCAAGAATGAGCAGCAGTATTTATCTACTTCTTCAAGTACAAATGCATGAGCAGGACAGTGCAGTGGTAGATTAATCTAGCTCCTGGGTCGAACAGCGACCTGGGCATTTTGGATGGGCTCTGGAAATACTTCAGCTCTCTTACAGACCCATGTTCCTACTGACGTGGTGTCTGTGCAGCTCTCCCAGGCTGCGCCTGCCCATCCTACGGGGTTTGTGGAGGCCAGCCTGATGGGTGACCCACACATGGCTCACCCATACAACGGAAAGTCTACCAACGTTGGCAATAATGCAACAGCTGCCTGGGCTCCTCAAAAGGAGGTTACCCTGGCTGGTTGGTTTTTTCACAGGTATTTTTTCTAATACCAAGGGACAGGATTATTTAAATGAAAACTAAAAGCAGATGAGCAAGCAACATGTAAACCAATGGTTAGAAGGACACAGCTGCCTTCTTTTATGGAAGCACATACCTGCATCCATTTTACATACAAATCCCTTTTTCTCTCTGCAAGGAGATAATTGCCAGACTCCATCTGTGGTCCTCAGGCTGATACAGAAATTCCCTCTGAGATGATCAAATTCAGGCTCCCTGATGCCCCAGTTAGAATAATTTAAGGAAGAACCATCAAACCAGGAGACTGTCTCATCTAAGGACAGAAATTATAAATCATTATGAAATATCAGAGTATTTTGATAAATATCTCTGTTTCAGGTGGACCTACCCTCACATAAAAAACCACTGTATTATAGAATGCCAAGGTTTTGTCTGTTTGGCCACTATATTACTTTTTTTTTCTTGAAGGATTTAAAAACATCCTATGTAGCTGACACAGAAGACAGCCTATAGTGCTTCTTTAAGAAGAAAATAAAGGCATTCACATGCATGCATACATACTGAGTATTCAGAATACTAAGTCACAATTACAGAAAGATTGACTGGTTTTACTACACCATAAACAGGTAATATGAAGTGAAAAAAAATCTCAAAAGATAACAGTGTTTTGGAAGATGGTTATGCTAGCATTAAAATAACCAAAACCCAAACCAGATTCTTCCACCCGAAACTTACTGTCTGTAACAAGCAGGATATTCAACCAAACCATTTGCACAGAATAACCAAAACTGTGTAATTCTTCCAAAATGAAGGCATTTTCGTCTTCATCTTGAATAGTTAGAAGATTTGATCCTACAAATTAAACACAGAACAAATTTTCAAACAATTCATGCCATTAAAATATAACATTGCGTTTCAAAAAGTCAGTATTACGAGCCTTAATTGAAAAGCTTCAACAGTCTGGTTATAATGCTCAGGCTGATATAAGACTGTTCTCACAAGTCTGAAAGGGAAAAAAATTCATTTTATGTGTTATTCTAGAAATCAGTACATTTTTTGGATGTATGTTGCCTTCAATTTCATAGTTGGCTTACGAGCTCCACTATTGTTATCTTGAACTAGAGAAAACACATGAACACATGCCATGATTTCAGGCATTTCAGAAAATATGGGGTTTTTTTTAAGATACCACAATGACATTTTGTAGCTACAAAATAATCACTTACCTTGGTTTTTGCAGACTTCATTTGCAGTATCAAAACTTGTGACCTGCAGAACTGTGGAAAAGCTGTAGCAACTGTTTTTGAATTTGATCCAGGGAACAGTTTTTTCTGAACATAAGCCTTTATAGGCAGTGAGTTTCTTTTCTGTGATAGAAATAACAGCACAGCTTTATTGGCACAACAACATACACATTAATATAACATTCCACACTCTGTTTTGGAGTAATGCTAATAAGCATGTTATTGCGTTATGCCTCTATTTTTCAAAGTGAAAATCTAGTGGTTGTATACATTTGTATTAAAAGAGTAATGCTGGTTTTATTTCCGATCAAAACCCTTGCTGGATTGCAACAGCAATATCAGGACAATCTAACCGGTACTGACGTGCAGGAGTTATGAGCAAACTACAGGTGTATCAGAGCACTCCGGGCTGCCCAGCACCTCCCAGAGGGCTGGGGATTTCCAAGGATTGCACAGCTTCTCTCCACTAAGCCTCAAAGATAACTTATGCCATATACCGTGGCACAGAGGAGAGTTTCCCATCGGTAAGCAGCAGCCAGCCTCTCCAGCGTGCAATGTGCCGCAGCAAAGAGTCCCTCTGACTCAAGGCACCTCTACAAGCTCGCTTTGTGATACTCAGCATCGCTTTCTGGCAGTGCTGTAGGCAGCTACATTACCTATGGTCTCACAACATGCCTCCCACTTTGCTACAAAACACATTTTTAAAAAATTAAGTAAACCTTAGGCTATATATGATTACATAACTTGACAAACAAATGAGAAAATTAGTCAGCTTCATTACAAAAACCATGCTAAAGAATAACTTTTGTCTTGAAGGATTCCAAAATAGCTTTCTTCTCAATAGATCCAAAAGCTGTAATAAGCTGTAGGCAAACCCTGGCTGATCAATACCACCGAACAGGAACTATTTTGAGAACTGGATGCTACCAAAGACTCTGCAGTCCTGGACTGAATGGAGTCCCAGACCCGAGTCCTGGATTCAAATGAAGCCCAGCTAATTGGCAGAGCGTTGCAGGAAACACAACATATTTTAGGATACAGGAAAACATTCTCACCATTACAAAAAAGTAGCAAAATCTTTCATGTGCAATCAGTGAAGATGTGGCTCTAATTTTTCACTTTGCTCTAAATGCTTCCCTTCTCCCAACCCATAGTTCATTGCAGCAAACTGAATTTATTTCCCTTCGAGCTAGGTTATTAGCAATCATCATTTTTCACAGATAATACAGTCTTCACTGAAGAGACAGAGCAAGTAATTTTCCTGTTTCTTTTCTATTATGAAAGTCCTCTTTCCATTCTCCTACAGACCAGACCTGATGGCCAATATTTTATGGGGAAAAAATGGTTTCACAAATAGGAGCTACAGCAAGGAAATGCCAGAAATATACTTCAGTTTTGAATAATACTATCATCATTGCTTAACCTGAAACCAATTAATTTCCTTTCACATACTTCCGCTGTCAATACACACATTTGCAGCTGCAGAGATTTAACATGAAACTTCATTCTGACTTACTAGGTGGCACATGGCAAACTGCTCCTCGCAGAAGTCGTTCGCAGTTAGCACTCTTCCAGTGCCCCGAAGTATCAATGTAAACACAGCTGCCAAAGGCCTGGGACTCGTCGTCTTCCCAGAAGGTAAACAAAGACCTAGTCCCATCCGACCATTCAAAGTTAAGTCCGTTCTGCCAAAACAAATTTCAGATTATCTTTCTGATATGCTTTAGCACCATACAAGTTCATCTTCTTCCGGTGGCATCCTCACCAGATATTACAGAATGTCTTTTACATCTTGAAAGGCTGGTAGATCCAGAGGGATCTACAAAACACAGATCCAACGATCCTCCCAACTTACTTCTGGGAGACCACAAACTACACCTAACCTGCTGTTTTCAGCAAGTGGTTATCTGGGCCATTGAGCAACTACAAATGAAACAACATAATTTCAATGTTGACCCTACAAGAGATTTTTTTGTGTGTTCTTAAATGTTTTCTATGGCTTTTAGTTTTCAGTAGTCATTGCACCAAACTGGCTCTCATTAGATTTATACATTACGTTGCCAAATAATGGTTAAGGCTCAAGCTTTCCAGGGTTTCATTTCCAGATGCAAACGTCCTGTGACTTCAAATGAATGACGCAGCTCCTTAGCTTGTTACTGGAAAAACTCCTTTGCAGCATCATATTCATAACCAAGGAGTCCACTACGTACGTCCGAAGTGAACAGCCCGATCCAGTGGTCGTAGCCCAGCCGATTCACAATGACTGTGAGGAAGGCTTGGTGATACTGGTCTGTAATGCTGACCAACTCCGCACCGTTTGCCATGCAGGTTTTTAAAGCTGAAGACCATGTAAAATTCCCGCGTATTAGTTTATACGTTCTGTTCCCATATTCTAAAGTATCTGGCACAGGGTACATTTCAGAAGCATTGATGACATGTCTGGATGTGTCTGTTATAAACAAAAAGAAAGGATTTATTTATTTTTTTAAACAGCTTAAACATAGCAGAACAGCTCCTAAAAAATCAGAACTATCCTTAAAAACAAATATAAAAATCGCAAACTCCTTGGTTTCAGGAAGGCACTGTGAACTTTAAAAAGAAAAAGACGATGACTACTAGAACAGTATTTGAAATTCCATCAGAGCACAAAACTCATCATGGTGAATGAGTTTAATGTGTAACACACACACAAAAAAAAGAAAACCTGGATGGAGTTAGTTCCACTGACTGGATCTTTGAAGGTCAGTAAGAAATCACCAGGGATCTGGGCATATCCCAAATGTCCAATAGCAGTGGGTTGCAGAGTGCATTTATCCCAGATACTTTGCATGTAATTTAGATGACCTCTTTTTTGACCCGTTATTTGTAATAATTTCCAAGATCAGTTTACAGCACAAAGCCTAGCCTCACAAATAACAGTACTGGTATAACCAAGAGGATGACAAACTGTGGCTCATGGTACTAGTAAGTGCTTGGGAGCTTCCTGAGCTCATCTTTACTATCCGTGAGCCAATGTAGGGAAGATCACAGCACTGGCACTTAAAGACAAATCCTCTGTGCTTGGTAAACTAACACAGCAATGTCCAAAAAAATGAAAGAAGAAGCAAGAAGCAGACTTTTTAGATTTAAGAAATAAAAGGAAAGTCTCCCATGTGAAAAACAATCAGGAGACAGAGACCATCTCTACCCCAGCCCACTCTGTGATGCTGCTGTGTTCGCTTTTCTACAGGAGGCAAATGCCTTTGCTAATGTGTACGAATGCCCACAGTATACTTTAAACAAGATTACTAGAATAAAGCAATGCCTCAGTTTTAATCCTGTTTGTCAGTTTGGATTAATTACTTCTGTCTCTAAAACTTCTCTGTGATTACGGAACGAAGCGGTTGCTTTGCTACGAAGTAGAGTGTGTTTAGACTTGGTTCCCTTTACGACTAAGAGGAGGAGTGTTAACAAGCGTCTTAAAATAGTAAATTAATTTATTATTTGTCATTCACAAAGCATTTAAAATTAGAAATTTCTAAGCAAGAAAAGGCTCTGCTCTTGAGCTAACTGAAGCACTCTATTTTGTTCCAGCTTTCAGTGTGTGTCACTGCTTAAAAAAAGAAAAGGCAGGAAATGCAGTAAAATGCTGACACCATCCTAACTCATGCACGACTAAGAGATCAGAGCCCAGTTCAGATCTCCTGCTGGTTTATTTCATTTTAGTCTTCTACAGAAAATAATTCAAAAAAGGAGAGACGGGATGTGGACAGTATGGCAGAAGCAAAGCACCAGCTCATCTTTCCAGGAATTGACACATTTGTTTGGACATTTGAGCAAGTTTAACAGTTCACGACCACCAGCAAGAGGCTGTCTCACCCCTCCCTTCTTTGCTTCTCTGCTCTTCCAGCTGCATATCTGCATATCCCTGTGCACAGGTCCTGACCCTGCACTGAGCTGATGCAGCCTAGAAAAACTGCACAAAATTACATCAATTGGGGGGAGGGGGAAGGGGGCGGGGAGAGGAAAGTTTTCTGCTGAGTTAGCAAGCTGAACTGCCTGATGGTTTGGGAGAGTGCCATGGGTGTCACTCTGGGGAGGCAGGACTTGTCCCTTCACCCCCAGGAGCGCTCTGCTGCACATGGGGCAGGCGGGTGGCCCTGAGCCCGGGGCACAGCGAGTCCCCCCCATCCCCACCATGCTTGGCCAGGGCCCATGGGCCACTCTCACGTTCACCCAGCCGGGAGATATGGGAAGGGTCCCGAGCACCCACTGAAGCCCCAATCCCCCCAGTGCCCTGCAGCCTGGCTGCCCTAAGGCAACGGTTTTCCTTCCTGCCTTTTAACGCCTTTTCCATCCGTCTGAAGCAGCAGTAAGGGGTTAAAATACCAATGTTTGGGAGGTAAATGAAACAAACCAGCAGAAAAATGCATTTATTTCTTTTTCCTACACTACGTGCAGTATTATTCCAGCACTCCCCACAACTGTAGTTCATAATAAATGGTGTCAAATACGGCTATGGTTTGCTAGAGCCACATGTGAGCGCTGCCCAAAACTTGTATTTGTTTATTCTGCTTCTCTGCTCACTCGCCTCCTAGGCAGCCAGCAGGAGGGGATTGTCTCTTTAGACCCAGGGCTTAACTAAGAGGTGTTATATAAAGTTGAGCCATATAAAACCACCCCCGCAGTAAGTACAGCACCCAGGGACACTCCTTATAGGCTCAGATTACAGCCCTCCCTTTGATTTAGGGTTAATAATTTGCTGCTGGTCTATTTTGGGAGCATGCTCTGGCAGCTTCCCGCTGGCAGAGCTGCAGCAGCCCCAGGGACAGGGCTCCAAACCTGCCCGAGTGCCCTGGGGACGCCAGTGGCTCCCAGTCCAAGAGGCAACGCTGGAATGTCGCTCGAGGAAACCGAACAATGCGTGTTCCCCACAAACGCTTTGTGCTTCTGGCAAATTAACTTTATGGTAACAGAATTAGAGAACCATGAAAAGAAAAGCCAAACTCAATTTGATGGGCTAGTTGGTCCGCACTGTTCACAGAAATACATTTTCTAGAGTCTGTTCTGATCTAACAGTGGAAGTCGTTCCCCCCCCCCAAATATCATATTTTCATCAAAATTACCCCCAGTTTTGCCTTCTGTAATTTCACGCCGTTACTCTGCTGCCATGACAGAAAAAGTGAAATTTGAACTATATTCCTGGTTCTAAGGTATGCAACGGAAAGCTCAAAGTTAGGAAGAATATAACATTTTTTTGGAAATTACTTCTACATCACAGCTACTGATTTATTAAATAGTGTAGAGCTAGTCTGTCTGTATATCAAACTATCTTAGAAATCTTTTATGTTCCTGGTTCTATAGACACCTATAACAAGCTGCTAGTAAGAAAAGAGAACAGAAGCAAAGCAAAACAAAACCTTACCCTGAGTCTTCTGGCAGACAAACCCGTAATTTTTCTGACAGTTTTCTAAGTACCATTTTCCCGTAAAATAAAAACTAGGGTTATTTGATACCAATGTACATAGTGGAAGTTGTTCTTGAATGTTTGCACTGTTATAATGCTGTCTCTGCAAGAAACACAGAACCTTATATTAATTTTAAAAAGACAGTATGTAAAAACAATGCATAATTATCACATTAAATTTAGAAGAATAAATATTTGATAGTCACTGTTATAAATATTTAGATAGACCAATGAACACTCCCATAAATACAATTTGAAACAATAACCTCCTAATAAAAAAGTCACAAGCTTTCACTGAACAAACTAAAATGCTAAGCCCAACACGGACTAACGTGGTGTAAAACACTATATTAAAATACAAAATTCATAATCTTATTCCTAATCTTTGCTCAGACCCAGCATATGATGCTAAACATAATTCAAACTTTGATGCTTAAAAGCAATTGCAAGAGAATGTGACTATAGCCACAAATTACAGAAATAATTGTCTCAGTAGCGCCTTTTTTGCTACCTCTAGTTATGCCCATAAATCTGTGCCCACAGTTGTTTGAAGTTGCAAAAATTAAAAGAAGACTAAGTTGCTGTAGGAAGTTAGGCCTTGTCTTTGTGGCAGTCAGGATTTTTATGGATAAAACAACTTCCCACTGTCCTTAAAGCCCCTGGAAATACTCACATGCACTACTTCAACTGGAGACCAGTTGGAATACATCGGAGGATTTTCATTCACCCATTTTTCATAATCATCACTCTGGAAACCTATCCAAACACTAGTTTTCTGTCCAAATAGATTCATTGTTATGAAAGCTGGAAAATGAAACAGGAATAAAATATAATTAACTAGTAACCATTTAGGGATTGATGAAGTCTCTTCAGACACAATAAAGCACTGAAAAATTTAATTACTAATCAATGACGTTACATAGTTAGTAGAAAGTAAGAACATGAGCGGCGTTTCAGTGTCATCCAACTATAAATTCAGTTAAATTGATTAACTTCAGTTGGTTTAGGATCTAGTCCATTAAATAGTAAGTCTTCCAGAAATATTCACAGCAGCTTGAACAACTTAAGTATTAGTTTAGGGTACTGTCCCATTGAAAAAGCTTTTCTCAGTTTTAGTTGAAAATAAGATTTCTCAACTAAAGATAGCCAATGAAATTCCTCCCACCTCCAAATAAATGGTTTTACAAATGTATGATATTCAACCACAGATTTTTATTAATAGGGATTATAAATATTTCTAAATGTGCTGGCATTTATTTCTCTGACAGTTCCAGCCTAGCACTATGCTTATGTGCTATACTATAGATCAGATTTTAAGTACTATTAAAGGATAAAAATGAGATTGCTTTTATAACAATGTAATGTGTTCATGGTAGAAATTTTACACAGCAAATTTTTAAATGGGTATTCCATTATTTTCTTTTATTTCTAATGCATGATATTAAGCACAAATTATAATTACTCATCAAAACGTACCCATCATATAGCTCAGTGAATATTTGAATCTTTACATTTTGGGAAACAGGGAAAGGGAAACACTGATTTGTTTAAAGCAGTAGAACCATGAGTAGGATCTGAACGATCTTTTTTCCTAAATCTGTAGCCAAGATCAAACTTCACTACAGCATCCTATTGAAGATGAAATTTTATTTGTTTAACAATATTTTCAGTACTCTACCTTGTTCCAGTTCATCTTCAAGGGAAGCGAGTGACCCATCATAGCTACTGCAGAACTCTTGTGCAGAGTACCAGTTTCTCAGATGCCCTGGATCCTTTGGAATTTGTATCAAAAAGCACTGTTTTAAAAAAAAAAAAGGCTTGTTTTGTTTTTTCTCTAGTTTAAAAACTATTTATCAATCACAAAGAGTGATCACTAAAACATTTCACACAGTGCTACTGAATATTAAATATTTCATTCATTTCTGTCCTGCAGCGGACCTCTCCAACATGCTTGGTATCAGTTTTCAGCTGCAATCAGGCCTGGATTCAAATCAGTTGTTTAAAGGCAAACACAATCTGCGTTAAATTTATCCTTGTAGTCACGATGAGTTCAGCACTGGGATAAATCTGGCCACCTCAATGCATGTTGCACTATGTATTTAAGAGAAGCCTGAAGAAATAATTGCCTTTCGGCCTCCAATTGCAAATGGACTTTGGTTTATAATTATCTTTGATGAACCCTATTTGAAACACCACCTTTCGGAGGATGGCTGCATTTGGGGATCCATTTAGTACAACAAGGGGACAGAGATCTGTTTTGAGACCATAAAAACCTCTTGGAATTGTCATAAGTGGAAAAGAGAGGCTGGAGCAGGCTTTTTACAGCAAATGCACAAATACACTTAGATAGCTTTTGCATATATCAGTATTCACTTCCTTCAACTAAACTAAAATTTTTGACAGCTTATTAAGAAAACTTCTGTGTGCAAAGCTACTTAATAGCCTTAAACCTCTGTATCACTGTGTCAGTACTTAGAAACCTAAGGGCCCTGCTTTCAAAAAGGAAGAAAATCGTCAAATACTGAATAATCCTTAAGAAGTCCAATTTCTGTCATAAATATGGAAAGCATTTTGTATAATCAAACAGCAGAAAAAAAATGTTTTACTTTGAATCCAAAGTGCAACCAGCCTTTGGGACATACTCCTTGTTGGTTCTGGTCTTTTGGAATCTCTTTCTCTATTTTCCATGCAAATTTACGTTTACAAATACAGGGAAGAGAGACAGTGCAGTTTTCATCACCCCAGAGTCCTGCGCAAGAAGAAAAATCACAGTTCAGTATCAGCTTGAGAATTGGAAAGGGTTTTTTTCTTAGCTAGCTTAGATATTGTTAAGAAGAGTATCCTTTAGTGGTTGAGTAAGATGAGATTCTACATCAAATACATTTGTACATATCGCATTACAGTGGATTTGATGGTCCATGGGGCTCATAATAAAATCAAACTGGGAATAAAAGTAAGTTAAAACAATTCCTCTACACTGAGTCACACAACATATGCCTATATCATCATGTATTTAAAAAAATATTATCTATGCAAAAAAAGGGAAAGATATAGAAATGATGTCTTCCAGATAAAATAGTTTGACTTCCTTACATTGAAAATCTTTGGCAAGATCCAGGTACTGACATAAAACGCTGACCTGCTTAGGAGGAAAACACATTTTTCAGTGCACTCAAGTTGTTGACCAGTTCCCATCTGCTGGCCAGCTGAGGGGGGAGGGTGGGCATCTCTTCCTTTTATCTGATAATAACTATAGGAACGCCAAACTCAAGCATTCGAAAGTCACGAATCAAAACCCCAAGACTGTGTGTGGAAAAAAAGAAGGTTTTACATTTTTTCAGTTTTGGCTTTTGAGGCTGAGATTACAAGAGTGCAGCTGGATTAATTTTTTTTCAGCTCTTCTTACAAATACAAAGCTGGATATTTTTTCTTTCCATGGAACCTGACATGTTTACTTTATCATGACTTGCAGATCTTCAGAAAACAGAGACTGTGAGATGACAGAAATCACTAGAACCAGCAGCACTGTATATTTTTTTAATTAGTGTAGTGAAATACAGAGCTATGTGATGATGTAAAGGCTAGCACCAAAACCATGGTACCCCCAAATCCCTCAGCAGATTGGCTACGGGATCGAAAATAAGCTAGAAACCTGAGTATTTAAAGTTGTGTGCTGATAGAAAAACAGTTTATAAATGTAGGAAAAATTGTTGCTCCATCCATCTCATTTGGTTCTAAGAAAACTGACTGTGAAACCCAGCAAGGCGTTAACATTTTTGCTATGCCGTAACAGATTCTTAAGTAAAACTAAAGTATCAGTATCACTGGAATCTCTGTATTTTGACATTAGAGAACTGGAACTATTAATATACTTTTAAATCCTACAACCTAGTCTCTGAGAGTATTAATGATATTGCACTATTCTTTTCTTAACCTTAAAAGCAGTTATGTAAATTATAACCATGTAACAGGACTTGAATATGGACGCATTTCTTGAGAGCAATTGAAAAAAACATAACGCCTTGAGCCAACAACAGAATCAAGTCACAACTCCTGCAGCAAAAGGAAATATAAAATAAACCTGTTTGTGATGAAATGAAGCCACATCTTTTCCCTGGTTTCTGCGGATTTCTTTCCCTCCCTTCATTCCAGTTCTGGTATGTTACTGGTGATTCATCTCTCCAGCTGCACAGAAATGTTAAGAGTGTAGTTACTCTTTTTCCTATTCTTACCTAAAAATACACCCTCCATTAAAAGCATTTGTAAGGAGATACAAGGTAGAAAGTGCCCCTTTATTAACTAAGCGTTAAAAAACCAACCAACAACAACAAGGTTGATATTCATATCTTTGGCTTGTATCTTCTATAACCCTTTCCGAAGAAATACGGTAACATGGAGATAAATTAAGGGTAATATATTCTGAATGATATTTACATGAGAACTGAAGTTGTCTCTTGAATATCCTACTCAGTCATCAAACCGTTTTAGCCCGTCAGACTGAATGGCAGCCTGTAAACAGGGCATGCCAAGTACAACTCACAGCAGCTGAAGTGTAGGTATTCTTACCGAAATTCATCACTGAGGTTTTCTGCGTGCAGTCCAATCCACCAGTGAACATCACTATTCGATAGCTATAAAAAAAATGTTTTGCCATATGTTTAGCTGTTGCTGGCCTCTTATCCAAGCATTAACAAACTCCTAAAGTCAGACTGTATTCAGACAAATAGCATCTCCATTGTGTTCCAATGGGAGAACAGCTGCTAAATCCTGCCCTTGTTAATTTATGTCACTTCAGTAAGGTTATTCACATAAGTAGAGCATGATTTAGCTCCCACTTTCCACTGGATTGCTGATGTATCTTCTGTAAACTAGGACTTTACAATTTTAGGAATTTACAGCCTATCTGGCTTGAAAAGGACTGTAGTCTTAGGCCAGAATTTGTTTTTCACCAACTCCTAAAAATAGACAATAGCAAATATTTCCTTTTAGCATTAATATACTGCTGGTCTTTAATGTTTTCAAAATGTTTTCTATGAACATTTACTGACTTTGTATAGCTCATACAAGAGACTCCTACAGCTGCTTTCCAGACTGACTGTTGTTCTCATGAAAGGGTCTAGACCTCCACTCCTAAAAGGCAAAGTATTATGGAAAAGTCACAGAAATAATGTAATTCAAACAGCTGCTTATTATTGCTGTGCTGACTTGATCCTGCCTTAAACTGTGAACAGGCTTCACTTTCAGGGTTAGCCACTCAATGGTCACAGTTTTGGGGTCTTTAGGAAAGAGCCAACAACAAAAAAAGAGCTCTGAATGTGCAGGACACTGGAAAAGCCATCCTGTCTCTGAGAAGCATTTATTTTTTTCCAGAAAGAACTGAAGTGCAGCCTGTGTTGTGGCAGCCACACTGTCCTTGGAGTTATAGTTAGGATTTCACCAGCTTACAGCTTACATAGCAATATCAAATGAAGAAAGTAGACATTTCTGACAAAGAGACTCAGGAATGCTGTCTGATTTGGTATTGCCTGGCCCCTGAGTTTAGTTTTCTGAGCACAGCACTCAGCCTACACATTAGAGTTTTTAAAGAAACAGTGAGAAATGTGATTTCAAATTCCACGTTAAGAAATTTTGATGAAGTTTTCTAATGACACATACAAAGTCTATCTGGACTGCTGAGTATTATTTTAGTGATTGCCATCATTACTCCTGCTTCCACAGGAAACTGGCTACAATCACTTTGGGACACACCTGGCTATACTGGGAAAGCTTAGCCAAAGGCAGCAGGCTTTACAATAGCTGTGTGTTACATTCTGAGACAAAACTTCAAGGAAGTTAATCTGATTTCCAATGCCAAGGAAGCAAACTTGGCTTTTTCATTGCAGAATGCTCACAAATTGCCATAATACCCACTAATGTTAATGATAAATCCGCTTTTAAAAGATCTGTTGAAAGTAAACACGACTTTAAAGAAGCATTCTGATTAGCCATTTTAAGTGATCTTAAGTTAGAAAAATACATCTTTTTTTAAAGCTATATCATTTTTTAAGTCATAAACATTTAGTGTTAGGTCAGGCAGTAATGACATCACATCACAATCTCTGGTAGATGTAGAAGAAGACAGCCTAGCCAGTTATGTTGCTCTTTCATTATAAGTTATTTTTGCTGTGAACTGTTGATTTAAATCCAGTTCATCATGTTTTAATACAAAATTACTTAAATAGCAGATAAAAATGACACATAATTCTCTGGAAACTTAAAACCCCCATACAACACAATTCTACTTATGCTTTCTATTGTAAGTTAAAAGCAGAGAAGGCTGTACACAGTGCAAGCAAAGCCAAGTGTGGGTCAAGAGCTTTTCTGTCTTTTAAAGATCACACTATGATATCCCTTTACATTACAGTTGTAGAATTTTGCCCTCAGTAAGGCAGATGTGTTATTTTTATTCTCTCTTTTTTTTTATTTTCCTTATTTTGCTTTTACTGAGAACACCTAAAAGAAAACAGACTTAGTTTCTTGGGAATTCATCTGCTTCTGCAGCTATTTCTCAGCTTCAAAGCTGTTTGTTACATCAGAGTGGTTCTACAGAAATTCTGCTTTTGTCCAGAGGAGGGAATTTAGAGGCAGATATCTTTTTTCCCAGAGAAATATCCATAGTCGCAAAGGGTTTTACTTCAGGAAAACATCATACAGATGTGTGGATACATGGGAATGTTGCCCAAGCTGGTGTACACAGAGGAAAAGGTAATCTCTTTTCCATGGTCATAAGTACCCACATCCATTGTTTAGAGTTCTATAATTAAGGTGCAGAGAAATTGGTAATTCTTCATTCTTGGCGAGCTCTCCCCAAGAATAATCTTTCAAATCATCATGTTGAAGATTTAAACTATGAAGACCATTGCAACCATATGGACTTACTGCCCACATCATGCTAACATACCCACTGAAATGTCCCTCAGTATTGCTACCTGATGACCAGCTGCAAGTTACTGAATGGGAATGGAGCATAACCAGGGAACTGTGCAGGTCCAGGAGACATCCTGGTGGATGCAGAACCACTGTGTGAACACCTCAGGAACCACAGTGGGTCCCCTTGGTCATGGAGCTGGGGGGGGAGAAGAAGGAACAGAGAAGGATGTACACCACGTGTGAAACAATCCTTTCTCTTTATCCCTAATTACTTTCATTACTTTGGGATAGGAAGCTGGTTTTTGATCCTCTTGGGTCCTTTGAGGCAGAATGACCGGCCTGCTCATTAGCAGAGATGATTCTGCAGATTCTGAAATGTTACTGACTTCTTTAGCTAGATAGGGCTTCAGGGAAGGATGTGATAAATGAAGACAGCAAGAGAATTATTTCTGAATTAAAATGTCTTTCGGATTCTACCTGGAGCAACAGGCAGCCAGATATTCCAAAAAATGTAGCAGAAAATAGCCAGTTACTGCCTGAGGGTAGTTTTTGTTACCTTCTTAATTTTATTTTGAATAAAGGCTTGTTCACCAGAGGAATTTATTGTTGCCATTCCACTGCGAAGCCAGCCACAGACAAACTCATAGGTTTCCCAGTCCGTAGGACTGACATGGAAAAGGTATTCTGCTCCTTGATAATACATCCACGGCAGTTCTAGAAAACAAGCAAAAAAGTCAGTGGTGTGCAGGGGTAAAAACTCATTTCAAGTCTCATTCTTTGTGACCCCCGTGGCCCGCCTTCAGCC
The DNA here is from genome assembly GCF_947461875.1 of Haliaeetus albicilla. Classification (NCBI taxonomy): domain Eukaryota; kingdom Metazoa; phylum Chordata; class Aves; order Accipitriformes; family Accipitridae; genus Haliaeetus; species Haliaeetus albicilla. The sequence continues at coordinate 19,290,091 of NC_091486.1, forward strand.
ATGTGTCAGAGTACAAATATGCCACAACTAACAGCAGAACCATATTTAACATACCAATTTATGAAAACAAAATGCACTATGAGTAATTTTTTTAAAATAGTCTATCCTGTGATACTGCAGTAATATTAAGCCTTTGCCCTGCCTTTGCAAAAAGGCAGTTTTAACGTGATGGAGGGGTTATCAAACTCCTGTGCTTATTACTGGTGTCATTCCTTTACCCAACTGAAGTAGTATCTGATGTTTCAGTGTTCCTAAACAAAAGAGTAGCAGATTTTGATCTGTAGCAACCAGTTCCTACAGAGTTTCTTAATGTAAACTTTTAACTCGGAATATTTTAGTTATTTTATTTTTACCAATAGCTTAAATTGTATTTCCAAGTTGTAATGTTTCAAGATGCCAAAAAAGAAAATGTTTTCATACCAGCTATGTACCAATCTGGATTCTTTGGTTTAACACCTGTAAAAATACATAAATAAATTAAAACATTGCTGATTAAGAATGAAAAGAGGTATTTCACTGAAATTGCTTTCTCCATATGATAAGGATTTAATCAAAATCATGAAGAATACTGCTACTCTCATTCAGGGACAAAAAAAAAAGTGTTAAACATGGAATAAAATAAAATAATTGCCACACTTAACATTTTTACTAACCTTTACAAATAAGAACTTTGATTAACTCCTGCTAACTAACTGCTAATCACTGCTATCCATTTTGAAACTGATGGCACATATTAGACCTGTTAACTGGCAAACAAACCCTAATGGCCACATATAGCTTTGCCACAATTTCATGCAGAAGACCAATGAGGAGAACTCGAGATGTGGCTAAAAAGCAAGCTTTTAGGTATTTTTTTTCCTTGTCTCTCCTGAATTGCAAGTAATGGGTATGATAGACGATGTATGTTAATTAACATTTCACCTTTTGGTATTTTGCATATCCATTCACGCTTTTCATTGCAGTGTGCTGGAAAGACCGTTCTATTTACTTTGAACACACCACAGTTTCTTGAGTCATCTTCAACATACTTGCTTTCCAAAAATGAAGATACAACCTGAAAACAACACATTCATTACCTTTCACCAACAATCTCAGATGAAGCATTTCAAAATCTCACTATGGAGAAAAAGGAAGGATTTGGAGATGTGTGTATGGTAACATCTTAAGCAACAACTAGAGGACCACCTAAATTATGGTGGTAAAATCCAAAATAAAGGGTCCATAATCACGTTCTATCAATGTCTTGTTCAACTTTCCCATCTTATATCAGACTTCTTCTTCATAAAAATAATTGAATAGCTATGAAACCTACCAATTTTTTGACATGATTAGCAGTAGTTGCCCACTTCTAACAGCCTTTGCTTTGGTTCATCACATTGCATGATTGAACTTTGCACTCACATTCTGAAATTACTTAAGTAATGATGGCAGAGCTGGCACTGTTCTTTAAGGCTGAAAACCAATTACAGTTTAAAAACTGACCCTTCTTCAGTCGTTCGATGTTTAAATCCCAGGTACTAACCATTAGTGTGGCATGTGGCACCAATGCCTTCAATAAAAGTGGTATTAAAAAAAGGAAGGACTTAGCTCTGAATGCAGGCATGAACCTAACAGTCATATAATAAATAAAGCACCTAAGCACAGCTCTCAGGCTTTCCAACGCGTGTGCATGTGTACGCCCATAAATATGTATATATACACACACACACAATGTGTTCACTCTGCATATGCCTGGTCCTGGACTAAACACAACGTGCTTTGCAGGAAAGCACACATCTGCAAAACTTTATAATCCTACCAAACTCCTTTTGCAGTTGCAGAGCCCTTTTGCACAGGCTGCTATTTTAATAGTAGTGTACCATTAATCCTATTGTAACAATTACTTTAAGTGAAATATGCGGACAGGAAAACCAAACCGTTTTCCTGGCCAATGTTTGCTCACAAGGCTTATTTTTGTGAACTTATGCTTAGATATGACTTGAAAGGTTACTAAATATATAGTATACAGATAGTTACAGGTGTTCTGTCAGACCACTGCCATGTCCCTCCAGAAAGCAGGTTTCTTTTATTAAATCCAATCCAGAACTGTCTGTCTTCTGTCCTGTGATGGAAACAAAGAAAATAACATTTCTCATGCACTTTTTCCTTAGCTACTTCAGAAATTATTTTTTAAATAGTGCAAATACCCATATTCATTTCTTCTGGAATTCAATATATCATTCTGTAATACATTTCTTAAATTTTTAGTATCCTTGAAGTAAACTCTGGTTTTCCTACTAAAGCGTTAAATTATACTTTTAAAGATGAAAACATTTAAAACAGGATTAAAATTTCCAAACCTCCATTTCAACAGGGAATATTAACACACAAGAATATCACTTTGACATTAACAGTTGCTCAACACCTACTACAAAGATCACCTTCAAAAAGAATCATATTACAGTGTTGCTAATACACTTCACCCATTTCTAAGTTTGCTAGAGACTTCTTCAGCCACTAGTAAAGAGGATAGAAGAACCTAAAGTGTAGATTATTTTTACGTATTAGTATGATTAAGATAAATCTTGTTAGTGTTAAAAAAATACATTTACCTATCAAAAATTGTGTATAATAAATTGTTTAAAAATGTCTCTTCATAGATATGGCTAAAACTAGCAAGATGTGCTCCAAAATCTTGGCATAACGCTTCTGCTTCATCCCATGTTCTTCTCATCAGAACTTTTTCATTGTGAAATATCTGCAATAAAATAAACACTGTCATAAATGTAGTTGATTTTGGAGAGCAGTTGTTTCAGAAACCCATAAAAATCAAATATTATTTGCAGTTTTTCCTATAGTAAAGCCACGTATATTCCAAGTGCAGTTCTGATTCTTAAGACTCTCACTCACTTTAAAGTGCAGTGAAGGATGGTAACAATTAATTCAAAGCAAGTTTGTCACATACCTTGTAGCAGTTGAGCAGATTAGCTTCTGACTCCCATCCAAAATAGCAGGAACTCAAATGTTTTTGAAAAGTAAGTTCAGGTTCTTCATAAGAATTGATTTTTTGCTTGCACAATGACATTGCTTTGAAGTTCTTACAACTTTTCACCTCCCAATAACCAACAGGGTGCTGACCTCGCATAGCCACACATCCTCCAGAATGACCTAGACAGGGGAATAAGTGTTGAGTATCAGCATAAAGCATTTGAATTTTGTGAATTTTTGGTGAAGTGACTGTTTTATTGGCATCAGGTTCTGGATTAAACCTCGATGGACTTACAGAAGTAGCAAATTCTCTGGTCAGTGACCGGTTTGTAAGCCTGTCTTGGCTGACTTGAGCTTGTAAAAATGAACCATGACGAAGGGTTCCTCTCACAAAACGCAGCAGATGAAATACAACTTAAAATAGTACTTTCGCTAACTGCAGTAGTGAAGCAATAAACGTAAAGAGCCCCAAACTGAGAAGCACTTAGTGAAATGGAGTGTCTTTATTATTATGTCTCTATTCTCAGGTATTGCCAAGAGGTTTACATTTCAAAGGTTGAACAACTATTTCATTTTTTTGTTATTTGTTTTTTTGGAATGTTTTCCTTTGGACTACTATAAAACAAACAAACTCAAACAAGCAAACCAAGTATCTAAGGCAATCTCTGCCCTCCTTTTTTCATAAAAAATGCAAATTACAAACTGTGACCGTTACCAGATAAAATTCATGACTTCTCTGGGATCTTTTGCTCGGACTCTCAGCAAGCCCTGATGGGGTCCTTGAAAAGGCCATAAAGAAATGTATGAAAAACATCGCACAGAAAAAGAAAAATTTCAGGGATTAGCTGTGTCTGCAAGGAGAGCACAGCTGTTAATTTCCACCCCACCGCACCAGAGGGTGGGAAGAGTGACGTCCAGCATCCTGCCACAACCGGGGAGCCCACGATAACAGCACCCGAGTGCAAAGTGGGGAGGGAAGCTCTGGCTTCTCCACAACTGCCAGCTCATCTAACTCAATCCATGGTAGGAAGTTACAGAATTGATAAAAAATGTAAGCTTAACTCTCTGCTCTCTTGGCCAGGCAGGGAGGAAAGGACCAGGACTCTTCAGTCACTGCTAAGCCACTGGTGGCAGGGGGAAGAGAGTGCACTGCCCCCCTCCAAGCCGTTTCTTTTTTTATCAGCATGTTACTCACGTGGCTGGTACTTGTTCCAGTTTGTGTATCTCACAGAGTGATTATTTCCTGCTGTACTTAGCCAAAAGTATTCTCCTGTGTTGTTAAGGTCTTGCAATCCTATCCAAAAATACATTCTCTCAGATTTTACCATGCTACGGATCATGCTGTTGATAAAAGCTTGTTCAAACCTTAATAAAATAATAAAGACAAAAACTTTATTGAATAAAATAGGTTAATAGGTATTTCAGTGAATAGCTCATGAAATGATTTAAGTTATGCGAGAAGAAAAAAATATGTAAGAGATACTTAATTTTCTTTATAGAATGCTGTGGGGAACTTCAGGCATAAGTCTCTAGCATAAACCATACTATATCTTCCCTACTTTTTTTTCAGCATTTGGGCACACAGAAGCAGCAGTAGATTAAGATCTTACAAGCTCAATGCTTGAACTACAAAATGTAAAGACAGAATATATGAATAATGCACAAATAAAAATAAGAAACTCCTTGTATGAAGGAGAAAAGATAGCGGGGTCCAAAAAAGCTACAGAAGAAAGAAAAGGCTCTGCACAGAAGTATCCTATGGGAACCAGACACACAAACCAGCACTAAGAAACCAGAGTTGAAAGACTCAAAGCACTAGCTGATCTGACTACAGAAGGAATCATTTTTTCCTTCTTTAATTTCATTAAAGTTATGCGAGAGATTTACACCTTTTTGCAAGTAATAATTGTTGCATATAGTAACCCATTGGTCACTTAAATGTAATTTATTAAAATATAATTGGTATAGCATTATACAAAAATGCTTCAGTTTATGAGCACATTTAATGAGCTTCCTATGAAAATACATACAGCAAAATAAATTCCCAGTTTGGTAAAGACTTATATGACTTCTTGGTTTCACACATTGTGAAAAGAATGTCTAATACCACAAGGATGACATTAATGTAAAAAACTGAATGTATCTGTAATACTGAGAGTGACTGAAAACTTTTATTTAATTTTCATTTCCTCTGCATGTTCTCTTTTTATATCAACTCTCCTTCCTCTACAACCTACTTTTTAATGAATCTTTTAGTATCAATACACTGAAAAGTTTTTGCATTTTTCACACCAGAACAACAAACCTCAGCAGTAATTTAAAAAAAAGCTAAACTAACAACTAGCTTCTTCTGCCCCTCCCAATATTGGAACTGGGAACTAACATCATAAACAGTGATGGCTACACCCAGTAAAAATCAAATAAAAAGAAATAAGCAGAAAAAAACGGAAGACGTGCTTCCAGTGATGTGCAGAGTGCCCTCAGCTCCCTGTGACGTTTAAGCTGCAAATGCTCAGCTGCAAGAATTTGTCCTTTATCCTACCCATAAGGATTACTGTTGTACTGCAGTACAGCACTGTATGCATTGTGCACAACCCTGAAACCACCTGGCAAGCCAAATTCCCATTGATGCAAATCCTTCTGTGGGGTAGCCTGTGTTTTCCTAAAATTTCTAGCTATCATTCATCTGATTGCTGGCAGTTACAGTACCTCCCCTGTCCTAAAGGGAGGGGAGATTTCCTCCTTACAGTTTTTTTTACAATAAATACGTGGAGGTTAAAGTATGCATGTAATATATCTATCAGTATGTCTACAAACTTTAATAGGAATCCAACATACAGGGTAAATCACAAAGACAGCAGAGAAAACCCAAGCATCTGGACATCTGCAGAGGAGAAAGCCTTTGCTGAAGCTGAAGCTGGAATACAGGTAAACAGGAACAAAGCAAGGGAAGACAGACCTCAAATGCTTTCAAACATTTAGTCTCTCCCCCTATTTGCCAAGAACTCACGTAAAATGCATACATAAATAGAAACATTTATAAAATGTTAATTGATTTGGATTTACATTTGATGTATTTTTATTATAAAAATTAAATAAATTTTCATTTTCAGAATAGTTTCCAAGCACACTAATAAGTTTCTTAAAGATGTTACATACCTAGAAAGCATTTTGTTTAGATTCCTGCATGCTCAAATGTGTGCACACTGCTGTGTTTATTAGCCTAACAATTGCTTTTTACTAAATTTATTTTCAATTAAAAAATAAAGCAAAGCACACCTTTGATTTTAGCTGGTGTTAGTAATTATGTTTGCCTCCCACGCAAATATTATTTCATAAAGGTAATATCTTTTGTCATGCAATACTTTCTAAAGTTAGAATAGCTCTTGTTAGAGGTATCTTCACGCTCTCTAATAGGGTTAACTACCTGTTTGTTACTGATACAAGTGCAGATGGGCAGAAATAACCACTGGAAGCATGTTCAAAACTTCGAGGGGTACTGTCGATTTTGTAACAATATCCACCATGTCTTTCCCATCCCTTAAAAGAAATGAACATTATTTTATAGATTATTAATTACTATATAGTTGTTAAAAACTTGATCCCCTTTTGTACTTTCTGTCTGATCATCATGGATGTCCCTATAGCCCTTTTCCTTTCTACCGTGGTTCAAGAGTAGTTACCCTCAAGGTCACTGAAAAAGTGGGTAAATTTAACAAAAGTTTCAAGTTTAAATCCTCAAATTGTGCAAAACCTGGCTTCACACACACACACGATAACATCTTTAACGGGTATGACAAAAATGTGGGCAACAGCTAAGGCGCTCTCCCGCATACTACTTTTGTTTCAATTTTATACTTTGAATATTGTTTTACTGACTAGATTTTGGGGAGGTATGCCAGGCCCCTCAGACAGCCATCTCTTTGGCATGAAGCGTGTAGTAGCACTTGCTGGTTTCCACCTGTGGTAACTCACTGCTGATACCTAATACCTGAAGTGCAAGGTAAACAGCACCATGTCAGATTCAGTTAAGTTGTTATAAAAAGGATTACAGCTGCCCTTTGTCTTCAACTGTAAACAGAAATATTTCTTCCAGAAACTGCTGGCCTTTCATACAGCAATGCACTCTAGTTATTTACCTTTTCTCAGCTCCCTTTCTCATTTTCAAATAGAACTTGCAAATAAAATAAAATAAACCAAAATAAAATAAAATAAAATTTAAATTAACAATCATCCTACTCTAATAATACTGAATTAAAATGACACATTTTCATGGTTTATCAGATAAGCCAGAACACTGGGTCAGTGGTCAGCCTGCCTTACTTCTTCTTATTATTAATCTTTTATTTCTTATTATTCATCTCTGGGCATCCAGAAAGTGCCACCAGGACTGGTGTGAATTCTGCCTGTGTGAGTTCACGCGGCGTACCTGCCTGGTCATCCTGCATGAGTGTTCTAAAATCAAGAGAATTAAGAGATAACAAACCATCTCTGTCTAAACTTGAAGCCGCACACAGACAGGAGAATCAGCCCATCTCGCTTTGCCTCTCCCATGAGGGAGGTGCTGCTTGCAGGGGAGCGCACAAAGCAGCACAACGGGGAGCAAGCACAGCACCCAGGCGGGCACCACCAAACACTGCTCGATGGTGACGTTAACAGCAAAAGGAGAAAAAAGGGGAAACGGATAAGCTCTTTTTCTGCTATCCATCCTCGGGTACAATAAAATGTACAAGAAGATGCCGCAGACTTATTCAGGACAGCAATCAAACATTATGCACAACCTTCAGCCCTGCTGAATCTGAGGAGGCAAATTTCAGCTTCTAGTTCGGCAAGTGTTTGCTGTCAGGGTAGCTGACAGCTCTGCTGCCTTTTACTATCATCCCCCTCCAGTGCCTGGAAGACGGCTGGGCACAGCCCTCTATGGCACGAAAGCAGAGAAGCAAAACAAGCTGTAGTATCAGTTTCTGCGGTTTCACCTGAAAATGCCACGTACGCGTTGCTCAGATGCTGGCTTTGCGAACAAAAATAAACTGGGTTGAGGCTCTTCCCTATCTCCCTACCAACGAGCCGGGACCCCCCCGAGGGAAGAACGCGCCGGCAGGTGCCGAGGGCTCTGCAGCGGCCGGGGACCCAGTGGGCTCTCGGCAGTCCCACGGGGGACACAGCAACGCCGCTTTCACTTTGATGTGCGCTTAAACGCAGGGAATGGGGGCTGGAAGAGGGCTAACTATTGACCAAAAAACCCTCTATGGGGATGCGGGTAAGAAATAGCAAATGTCTAGTTTCCTTCAACTGCAGTTCTTGAGTGATAAATGCACTGGTTCGAATGAAGCAAACACAATCATCCTGACCTCTCGGAAATCTTAATCTGGAGCAAACAGCACTGCATAACCTTCCTCTTAAAGCTTTCTTGGTGCCTAAAGACTGGAGTAAAGTAATTTGAAGCTAATCTTTACTTTAAGAAAAAATAACAAAATTGTGGAGTACCTGAAGGCCAGTAAGCTTGCATTGGGGGCAAACACAGATTGAGAAATTCCAAACTTAAAAGGCTGCACAATTGGTGAATAAAATGGCAGATGGCATTCTGTACGGATAAATATGAAGTGATGCACATGGGGACCTCCCCTGCACCCCCCAATCATTTCATGTGTGAAGTGAGGGACAGCTACCTCACTCTCCCTGGGCGGGAATGAGATTTGGGCGTTATGATAGTTAAGATCCATGAAACATCAGCTTAGTCAAAAAGTCAAATTGAACCTTAAGAACTGTGAGGAGAGAAAGAACAGAGAAGGTTACTCTGTCCTTTTAAATTCACTTTTTGCCCTTTTTTTGAGTTCTGACTTCCAATCTCAGAAAAGAATATTAGAAAAGAAGGGCATCAAGGATGATGAAATGTATGGAGCTGCTTCCACATAAGCAGTAACTGAGGAGGCTGGGACACTTCAGCCTGGAAAAAGCAGATGCCTTAGGGAGGGTGTGACACGGGTCTACAAAATGGTGAGAGCCATGAAGGTGGGTGACTACTTCAGTACAAGACCTTGAGGACAACAAAGAAAGCTAAGCTAGCAAGAGGAAGGTTCAACATGGAAAGCAGGTGGCATTTTTTCATTCAAAGGGTAGTAGATTTATCGATGTCCTCACTAAGTAATGTTGTGAATGCGAAGAGTTCACGTGAGTTCAAGGGGAAACCAGACGAGTGCTTGGAGGGGATACCCAATGTGGGCTGTTAGATACACAACTCTTAAAAGGCTCAGGAAATCCCCTGAATGGTTGGGGGTCAAGGGAAAAACCAGGGGAAGTATTATCTGTATTTGCCCTGTCCTGCTCTTCCCCAAACATCACTTGCAGCCACCTGTGGGAGGCAGAACATGAGGCCAGATGGACCCTTATTCTGAGCAGCTGCCCTTCTGCTCTTTACGAGGTTTTGCAGCCTTAATAGCAATTCTCTTCTGAAAAGTACAATTCTCTCCTGTTACAACAGTCATAAAGACAGATGCTCAATTTAGTACTACACTGTTATCTTTTGATGCACTAACTAAAGTGTAGAGGACCAGAGAAAGTCACCAGTACAAATACAGTCAGTTCTGCACACAGAAACCTCCAACTCGATTATCAAGGAGCTGACAGCTCCACAAGCTGTTTCAAAAGCTGGTTGAAAGAAAATGCTTAAAACTGTTATTTCAGTGTTGGGGAAAACTGCCCAGAGAATCTGACCTTTGCAATAAAATACTTATTCTCAGTAACAGCCTGCTGACTAGGAAAAAAGAATAGTTGACCTGCTAAAGGAAGAAAGTGCTTAGCACTTTTTATGTCTTAGGATGACAGAAGTGTAGGAAAAAAAGAGCTCAGGTTTCTGGTAACTTGATATGGACATACTGTAAAAACTGCAATCAGCAGAACCACAGAAAATGTTAAAGGCTAGTTCATATGATGCATAAGTTGTAAAACCAACATGAGATGAAAGCTCAGTAATAACACATAAGACTATAAAGCTTTAGAAAAGCAAACAACTGTGCCTGAGGCCAAAGCTCCCTGAGAATCTACTAGCAATCCAACATGAATAACAGTACGAGGTTAACGAAGCAAAAGATCAAATGTGAGAAACGCCAACAGATATTCTGTACATTTAAGGTAGGTCAGCAACAGAAAAATGGGGGGGGGGGGGGGGGGAGGTAAATCTGGATGACATAAAGACTTAGTCCTGGAAAATCAGGCCTGTAACTAGCAACAACATATACATTGAGTGTTAAAAGAAAGTGAGGTGTCAAGACAAAATGTCTGAAATCAAATGCAGCTTTGAGTAAGCTTAGTACTGACTTCTTTTGATTAAATGAATGTAACTTTTTTTCCACATTGGAAAGAAAAGGGTCTATCAAAACCAAGGGACTATAACAGGGTTCAGCATATGTCTTTACAGGGTATGAAACATTAACAAGCAGAAATTTATCCTAAGTAGCAAGTTTGCCCGAACAGACCAAACTACCTATTACCAGTGACTCAATCTCGAGTCTCGATCCTGTGAGGTACCAGAAGTTGACATCCTGTCAAGCTCCTGACTACAGCTGGAAGTCTTGATGCTCTGCACATTTTTCACATGGTCAGGACTGTGACAAACCTTTCTTACACTAATAACACACAGAATTCTTGAGTGATGAAATACATTGGTCCAAATGAAACGAATGCCGTTACCCTAAACTTCTGGAAATGTTAAGCTGGAACTTCTGCCTCCATAACGGTATGACCAGAATGCTGGGTCTGACCACTGTACGTCTGGGGAAAGATGGCACCCAACTCCAAAGAGTTCAGCTTCAACCGTCTTGTAATTCAACTGAACTCGTTGTGTTTCTTGACTTCTCAAGAAAAAGGACAGGAAATTAAAAAAGGAAAACAATGAGCTGAAGAGTAAAGCAAGTTCGAGAAGAGAGATTTTTGTCGATAGAGGTTCACAAAACTTCCCCAGAGTTTTGAATAAAACACAAAGTCTAAAAGTTTGCTCTTTTCACACTGTGAAAAGGACCTGATGGCAAATAAACCCATACTTTAACATGTTACCTTTTACTACCAGAATGCACAGCCTAAAAGCCTGAAAACCTGTTGCAATGTCCTATTTAGATAGCTGTGCTCCTTCCCATTTGTGTGTGAAAGCAAAAGGAATGCTAATGTACGAGTGGAAGAGTTCACTCTCTGTGTCAATGAAACTGATTGTTTTTCACCCTGACATTCCATTTCAATGTATGAAAACCATGTGTGGGATGAGGCATCATATAACAGCCATTATTTGCACAGATGGTGGACAAAAGGGTTTTCACTTTTGATCTAGAAAGAAATAGGAACATGGGTCACAACCGCTGACAACACAACAAGCCATGAAAGGCATCTTGGGAAAGCTTTTAATCTTACATTAAAATTTAGTTTATATAGTTTTAAGGCAAACAATGAGATTTTTCCTAGCAAAACATGCATGTCTTTATTAACAAGAAAAACTAAAATTATCTATTTACATCCATATGTTCCGTAGCTACATTTAGAGGTTTCCTATATAATTCTATTTTATTAGTAAGTCTCTAAAAACAAACAAAAACCACAAACCCCCTTACCTCTGGACAACTTGATTCCAGTTCAGGAGAGACATTATTAAATTCCCCTGCTTTTTTGCAAATGTAGAAAGATCTGTCTTCACATTTTTTAACCTTCCAATGTCCTTCCTAATGGAAAAAAAGAAGTATATTCTGTACATACTTATATTCTCATGCATTTCTAGACACACATTAGATTACAGTCCCCCCTCCTGTTTTAACTTTTCAGTAAAACTAAGTAATTTTTCTCACTCTATTCATTTATTTATCCTTCGATGGACCATTTATTTCTATCAACACTGTCAGCAGGACTTTTCAAATCAATCATACAAAAGGGTTTGTCTCTTTGAATCACTCTGGGATGTAATGCATCTTAATTGACTAACAACTATGGCCATGCCAGAGCACTTACTCTTCAGCATAGACAGGAACTTTCTGCCTATCTATTATAGTTCTTCAGAAGATTAATCTTTATATTTGAACAGTCCTTACTCAAAATATTACAAAGTTTGTATGATACAATTTTCAGACATCTACACACACTGGACATGTACCAAAAATAATGCTTGAAGAATTTTATCTTGAACCTCCTTTTCCTTTGTATTTTACATTTTCATTTGTTTGTTTACACTTGCAAACTGAGTAAAATATGGTTTTGGGTATCTAAAACCCACAATTTCACCAAAGTCCTATTTTCTACTTCCAGTGGGAACCGACTTTTCCAGGTCACTGTAATTGTCTTGGCTTTCCCATGAGTTAATGATTACAACCTGGACCCACTACTAGAGAGACAACAGAAACTCTTTTTGATACAGTTTTCACACTTAGACAGAACATACTTTACAAAAAGAAAATGGATTATAGTGCTACTTACGTAAGTCATGTATTACTGAATATAAGTATTGTTAATTGTAAAAGTAAAGTAAATTTATAACCAAATTATGAAAAAATTGACAGTGCCATGAATACCAATAAGACAGGACACAGCGTTATTTGAACATCACTCCCAGTTTTACACCACCTGACTGATTTGGGGTCAATCTTACTGCTGTCAACTTCTATAATTTTCTGTAGATCTAGACTACTACCTGTTTTTGAAAGATGCTGCGTAAAATTTATAAATATTGACAGCAAGATAAAATAGGCACAGCTGACAGTTTTTCAAAACTGAATTTGAAGCTTTCAAGACCAGAACTGATGCATCATAAATTGATACACACACTTGGATTTTAAATTGTTTTGTTTTTATCAAAATACCTACTCATATTTGTTCTCTTCCATTTGGCTACCTTTAAGTAGAACATTTTTTTATTGAACATAAGTTCAAAATCTATGATTAATTTTCTGTGCATCAGTGCTGCAAAATACATTGGTTTCTAAAGGCTACATTGCATTTATCACAACATGAATATATCAGGAATCAAAAACCAAAGTCATACTACAGGTCAAGGTTTAAAAAAGTACACACAGTGAGAAAATAAATTATTATGAGCTAAAATAAAAGTGTCTGCCTAATTCTTTCAAAAAGAAAAGGAAACTTACAGATCCTTGTGCTGAAACACAGAGTTGTCCTGTTCTTTGAAAGGTGTTAGGTTCCTGGCTGTGCCAGTTAGAGAATTTTACTGGGGTGCTATCTGACCACTCAAAAACAATGGGGGTGTTATTACTGTATAACCCAATCCATGTTTCAGTTACATTTTCTGTAAAAGAATAAGTGAGTTCAGATTTTAATGGTGAAGAAATAATGCTTGTTGTTCCTGCAACATCAACACCACCATTAAAAATTATTCATGGGATTTTCATAAGAATTACCTTCTTTCAGGAAAAAAAAAAAGCTGTATAAACTTTAGGAAACCTTACTGATGAGATAATGTTCTACTACCCTTGAAGACTAAATTGTTTCCAAAATAGATCAACATACACAATAATATGCTTTGAAATCCTGAAAAATACAAATCAAGAGCATATGCACTTTTTTGAAGTTCACTGGGCAGAAAGCCTGACATGGAAGAGAAAGATCTCTTCTTATAATCTTCCATGGCACTCGCAGCTTTAGGCTTCTCTGAGTGATGTTTGTAAGTTCCAGCATCAGCACGGTTGTAGCCACAGTGGCTGGCAAACATAGGAAAGGCAAGGTTTGCGGTTTGATGTAATGTCTTACTGGACCTGTCTTACTTGACCAGCTACTACAGCCAGAAAAAGCAGACAGGCTTTCAGGTATGTTAAGCCCTCCTCCTGAGAAGAAGCCTGAAGCAGGTCTGAAATAGAAGCAGCAGACTTTGAAGCTGAATACAAGCTGAGAACAATTACATCTATCCATTACAGCATCTCTGCAAATTACGGTATTTGGTATCTGTGGAGAGAGTTAATAGAGGTGAAGATGATGATACAGCGGTTAATCTCCTAAGAGAAAGACAGACAGGACAGCAGAGAGGATGGGTCGCAAAAGGGATGATAATGGGAGATGATGTCCAGTAAATCCAGTGTATCACACCATCCTGCAACCACAGCTGATGGGACAGAGTTGATAAAACACATCACTGTGCCCCAGCTCTGGGAAGCTTAAACTCATGGCCAAACTGTGCAGCTCTGCCAGCACACTGGTGTCAGCTGGAGGCACAAAATATTCTCTTTGCTGCTGTTATGACAACAAAAGTCTTGGCATCGCTGCACCAAAGAGCTTTTGTTCATTAAGTTCCCTGTGTAATTATGCTGCCTCTTAGGACAACGTGGACTAGTAGAACTCCTTTGATACACCCTGCTGCCATCAAAGGGGACTCTGTCAACATACTAGCAGCAGCAGCAGCAACTTTGCAGCATGGACAAGGCCACCTTGAAAGCAAAAGATACTCTGAATGGTTGCTTCTAAGCACAATTCTTGCATAAGGATGATGACTCAATATTTTGCAACAGTTTGCAAGGAACCAGCCAAGAACAGGAAAGAACAAAAGCTACTGTATTTACTGTGTCCTCACTATGTTTACTTTGTTGATTCACTTCTTTGTTTTAAGTATGGTTATTGGAGAAGGTGATGCTATACATTTTTAAGACTCCTGGAAGGAGCATGCACCATGCTTTCTTTTTTTGTAAACATCATTTGGGTATGCCATGTAATATACAGCTGAAGTGGCTAACAATGTTAAAGGGCTGCACAAAAGAGCATCACAAAACACTTCAAGAAACATTGCGCACTTTAAACTAACTCCCAAAACTCACCACTTTCAAGCAAGTTAAGGAGCAGCTCTGCATCTGCCATGGAGGATATACTAATGAGCCCGCTGTTGTCACTTTGGCATGAGATAAAAGCATCGTTCCAGCTCTTCTCCTCTTTATGAAGTCTGTAGCAGTTGCGATTGTGTGGGTACCAGCCAGCATCACAACGAGTGGCATAATACTTCCACGTATCTTTTAATTAAGCATACAAAGTTTGTGTATATTAGATAGAATTGCCAAGGTTATGCTATGTTTATAACACAGAGCTATTTTTTTATCTTTAAATGCTGAAAACAGCGTCGTCCAAGATGACTTAAGGAGGCCAAAACACATGCTCTATGGAACGTCACCTACCAAGCAAACTGAAATTTCTACCACTTTATTTTATGATTCAACCATTTGGGCTGCTGGACTAGTGCAAACACGCTAATGGATCTGTTTTTCAGTTTAAAACACATTGTAACTCCCGTATTACCTCTGAACCTGATTCAAAGTCAGCGAAAGCTTTTTCAGATGTATTACCTACAAAAAGTTTGGGTAAATCCTTTCTCATTATCTGAAACAAGTAGGGAAACTTTCTTTCAAGTTATCAGGAAGAAGCTGAACCTATGTAAGTTGTTCTTATCAAACCAAAAATTAACGTTCTAAACTCAATTCTGAGTTTAACTTTCCCACAGAATGGGAGTCCGAGGCATTCTATGCACTATATATCCTATACTCATTATATAAACACTTTAAAAAAATATATGTACAGGTCTTTTTTTGTATATCAAAAGTACAGCATGCCATAAAAGTAACTTCAAATTTTGAACTGCATTTATACAACTTTCTTCTCTGTGGGCCACTGGTTAATTCCATTCGAAGGTGAAAACCTATTTTTAAACTCAAAAGTGTGGCTCTATTGTACTATAAAGAGAATGAGCATTTTGTAAGCCTCTGATCATGTAAGGAACCAATTAAGTGCTATGCATATTAAAATTATTTGTTAGTTTTAAGACTCTCAACATGTTTTCAAGGTTTGCATTTAAACAGAAAAAAGTGTTACTACATCAGTTAAAGTAACCTGTATTCAACTTGAACTAGCAAATCCATATGTTTAGCCCAGCTAAGACTCTGTTCTGCTGACTTTATATACAAGTGACTTCCTCTTGTTCTCCTTCCACACCCACAAATAGGATATAGTAGCATTGAGACTTACCCAATATTTCATGCTCTGTCTCATTTAAATATTTTTTGCATACAAAAGGCAATCCAGATTCACATAAATAACTTTGCCAGCCATACTTCAGTTTTGAATTAATCACTGCACAATGATTCTCTCTAAAACGGTTATCAGAGACATCTGCAAACACATTTTTGAGAAGCATAAAATTACAAAAAATCAGTTCTTACTTGTCAAATAGTGCTGTAGGGCTCTCTGCATCTTATTGAATGAAGGTACAAACATCCCTGCACACCCAAACTTCTAGTACTGTTACACCAGTACTATGGACAGCTGAACATTGACCATGATTTATACATGTGTGGCAATCCTTCCTTGGCTGCTGCTATCAGATGGGAGGCTGAAATAAGCTCTAGTGTCTATCCGCCTCAAAAGGCGGACTTCAAAATGTAGCAAACCAAGTCACAAAGCTTATGCTAATGGGCTAATGTTAATTATAGCATGTTAATGTAAACAAATTGAAACTCCTTTCCTCCACGAAACCAGCTAGAGCATAGCTTTCAAATGTGCAACTGGAATCTTAAAAACACCTTTAAAAGTAAATGACAAAAGGGCTAGATCATTAATGCTCTGAACAGATCCATCTCAATTGATGCCAAGTCCCTAGAAGGGGCTTTTAGTTCATGAATATGAATAAATATTTCTACAAAAAAAGAGAGGTACACTTGTTCACTTGATTCACTTTTCAAACGCAGCGTAGGAACACCAGTCTTGTATCAAGCTGCAGTTACAGAGAGCAATAATTACACTGCTATAACATATCCAAGAGGAACATCAAGTACTTGCTCTCCAGTTCACAAACACCAGCGGTGCTCCATCTGACCACTGCCAGCCAGCATCTTCCTCCAGGCGATTCAGGCCCATCCACAGCATCACGTCCCTGGCATTTAACTGCCCTGAAACAGAAAAAAATAAACAAAGTAATACTTCACACTTCCCCCATGTGTTAAAATATCTACAGGTATAGGTCCGCTGTCCTGACTTGGTACAATAGGAATAAAACAAAACTTCAAATCAGTCTCCAGAAAGTTCAGGCTGTTTTTTCTGTCCTTAGAAAAAGTCTATTACTTTGTTAATCAACACAGAGATGAAAAGGAATAAATTCAGAAGTCTGTACCCTTCAAAAGCTATTCATCCTGCAAACCCTTCCTGTAGAAGTCATTGATGACCTTAGAAATTAAATCTAGAACAAGCAGCTACATAAACACTAGCCTGTTTCAGCTTTCCGTAAATAAAAAAACATTCAGTCCCTTTACAGCCTGCAGGCATATCAAAAAGCTAATGAAATAATTCTAAAAACTTCCTGTTAGCTTATAGTCTGCAATTGAAAATCAGCAATAATGGGTAGCAATGGGCAAGAAATCCGAGGCAGCCTTTCACGTCACAGCTCTACCATCCACTCCTCCACTCGGTCCCCTCAACGCACACTAAAATACCCACAAAAGCCATGCTGTCAGAAGGCTCTGCAAAATTTGTCTGAGATGCTTGCTGCATGGGGGAAAGCAAAAGGCTTATCAGAGAAGGAATACTATCCATTTATGAAAACAGAGTTGGCATTTTTTCCATACAGGACATTTACTTCAAGTCTGGAGAAACGTTCTCGTCATTCACATTTGGTGAATTCAAGCTTGCAAAGAAAACTTAACAGGAGAAAGGGACACCAGGGCACATTGCAGAGAAGGCAAATATTTGTATAATTCTCCAAAGAAAACAAACACACTCCACAACCACAGCTGCAAGAATGAATGGGAGTCTCTGTGGGGAGGGAGAATTAAGACAATTACACCTTCACATAACACATACCACCACCTCTGTACTCAGGTTATTAAGGTGGTAACTTACCTTCACCCTTGCTTTTTCAAACAGCTCTACTGAAGTGTGTTATCTGACGAAGCCTCGCAAGCAGCAATGGGAGAGGTATCACACAGAGTATCAAGCTCTAAAGTCTACCCCTTTTTCACGGCTAAAGAAGAAATCGAACTACAGGTTTCCTACAAGGTCCCCAGAGAAATGTCTACTCACTGCTTAAGTTACTTATGTAGTTCTGCTCTTCAGGGTCGGTGACACTCAGCAGGTCTCCTCCTTGCAGCTGACAGGCAGCCCGTGCCTCACGCCAGGTCAGCACAGACGCAAGGTTGAACTGGTAGCAAAGGTGCGTGTCGGGGTTCTTCTTCCAAAAAACGTCACAGCCGCTCTCTGCTCAGAAACAGACCCATCACCAACAGCCCAAGACTACAAACTAATCAGAAATATAACACCTGTAACAATTCAATTAATTAATGACAGTAGCATCCCAATGGAAGCACGATTATGAACTCCTTTCATGTTCCTTTGTTAAAGAACATATGGAAATATGACAGTAACGGAATAAAATGCTGCTCTGTATTTCATACAGTTCATAAAATACTCAGGAGCTGGTCTGCAGCTGGTGATGATTTTCACAGCTCTCACAAAGCCAACAGTTTTAATGTATACCAGCTGATTGTGTGTTCCTAAGGCTGAATGTTGAAATATTCAAACTATGAACACCTCACCGAACTTGTGGAGGAGCAGTCACTGGATCTCCTTCTATCTTGTACTCAAGAGAATAAACTTACTATAATTACAAGGTATAAGCAAGGCTGAAAATACCATCTATTACAACGGTTGCCCAGAAATCCTCATTACAAAGACACACTTACAGCTGGTTTTAAGATGCTTTGGAACAGAGATTTGAAATGCAGCTTGAGCAGGGAGGGCTCTTCCAAACCACTTCTGCTGATGGAAGAAGCTATTTTGCTTATTTACACAAGAAGCTGGAATATTCATGAAGATTATACACCCAAAATCCTCCTGAGTGCAAGTATTTTTAAAGCTATTGCTTCTGAGTGTTTTAGGCCCAAGATGTGTCCAAGTAGTGCACAGAAAAAAGGGAACGTGTGAGATGTAATGCAGTCAAAAGCAGAATGTGACTTTGCAAGAGCAACCCTTACTTTACATGCTTCAGAGAAGCTCCCTCCCTATCACTGGGACAAAGGAGAGAGAAGTTTAGCTGCAGGGTACGGTGAATGGGCTGGGCAGAATAACATCCTTTTGCTCACCCCTTGTAGTTTTGCTTTTGGGATGAGGACTTGGCTCTCCAAAGGCCAAACATGATAAATTATAATAAAATTCACTAAAGTCTTCTTTTGCATTTTCTAAAGAGACATTCCCCTCTAATAGAAGGGAAGTAATCCAAAATGGAGTGCGTCCTAGAATTACTAATAAAGAACAAGGATACTTTTGGGGGGAGAGAGAAGACAAGCAACATCTTACCAGCATTTGGGCAAAACCCCCATTTTTCATCTTGTTCATAGTGAGTTGTTGTGGCACACCAGTCAAATTCCTTTCCATCTCTGGTACACTCATAATACCACTTGTTGTTATATTTAAATGGAAAAATGCATGGGAAACCAAAAGAATTTCCCAGCAAGGTGTATGTTTCTGGAATAAACAAAATGCAGAGATTAAAAGAATGCAGACCACAGAAATTTTTTCACCCCCATATTTCATTATTCCCATTTTTAGCAGCAATGATAAAAATAAAATGTCTAAAGTTATTTTCTAATTTTAGTTTTTAATTGATAATACTGCATTACAAGTATGAGCAGCATAACTTCAGCAAACAGAATTTGGAAATATTAGTTTATGAAATTTGTCACCATGAAATAAGGCACATCCTCGTAACTTCCTACAACTGAAAAAAAACCAAACCAAAACCTGAATAATTAACATATAAAATCTGCACTTACATTTCAGAACAACTACATAAAACATTAGTTAGCAGAATCAGCACACGCTTGGATGCAAACTACTTATTTTTTGTTAGTCTATGACAGATGAACAATTTAGCATTATTGCCCCTGCTCCTCTCACTCTTTATAAAGTGGATTTCTAATGTTTTTTCCATCCTCTTTGTCATTCTATGGGAAAGGAAATGTGAAAGACAAAGAAATATTAAATAAAGGTTCAAAAATAAGTTTTTACACCATGGGGAATAATAATCTAGCTAAAGAACTGATGTTACATACATCTGTTGTCATAACCAATTAATGCCTTATAAAGTATTTAAAATATTTTCCTATTGTACTTTGAGCACCGAAATATTGAGAGAATCCAATGCAACTGAAAGCTGTAAAAGCTTGATCTCAATGAGTGTCTCCTCAACCTCAGAGCCTCTACAAAATGTCAAAGAACCACAATCACACTTAGAACGAAATTGTTTGTCAAAGATCCCATGTTGATAGTCTAAAGATCAAAGTCCTTCAACTACAGAATCAGTATATACTACCCAGGTTCCTAGAGGTTTCCAGAGTTAATGGCTGGCTGCACACATATGAAGAAGCAGTTTACACATTGTAAATCCCCTTTAAAACCTTCTGATATGAACAGATGATACAAAGAACATTGGTAAAATAAATAAATAAATAAATAAATCAGGATTGCTCCTCTGTCTGCCCGCCACCATGCTGCTCGCTACAGAGGTGCAAGGGATTACCTCAGTTCTGGCAAGAAATCAAATTCAACAGCTATAGACCTTTCACCACAGTCAAATACATTTTTTTCTTTGAAGGCAGAGATGCTCCCCCAAAGGGGTGGACTAACAGGCTGGCTTGCATTTGCATGTGCATAAGCTAAGGTAGAAGAAGGAAAATAGAAATTGGAGGTGAAAGAGACTTTGCCAATGCAATTAATTCCTTTGGTCCTGAAACTAGGCTAGAAGCGCCTGCCTAAGGCTGATCATCTTCTCCCAGATGTTGCAGTACTAGGGCTAAACCAGGTCTACTTTCATCTCGCTATGCGTACATAGCAAATGTGTAAGACTTTTTGTGGATTTAAATATTTTCCATCTGGCCTTAATGATAAACTCCACTAGGTTTTAAAGAAGAGGTTGGATGCTATAGTGCTTTCCCAGTTATCACAGGTCCCAAAGGAAGAACTTTGATGAGAGCAGAGGCCAAGCCCAGCTACAGCTACAGAGGAAACCACTGAGACAGATCTGCACCCAGTTCAAACAGGGAGAATCAACAGCTCCGGTCTGAGACGCACTGTGCAAACTTAAGTCTTTCCTTCTACAGAAATGCCGAGGAAGGGGTCAAAGTACGGTCTGTCTGTTGCAGTTAGTAGTAAAAGGATTTATCTTAGTCCTTATACCTGGAAAACTGTTCAGGTCTGCAGACCTGGATCTTGACATACATTCCTACGCCTTCGCTAGCTGTACAGCAGGATTAATCAAAAGCCTGATCTCTGCTCCCAAGTTTGGCACGTTCAGAGTCCAGGTGCTGAACGTTGCAAACATTCAGTTCATGCACACTGTGATCACAGACTGATTTTCAGTGACGGGAATTCCAAATCCTTCGTTATCTCTTTTTGGGTTTATCTGATAATGAAAGCTGCAGACAGGCAACGGCAAATCTTTAGTTCCCCTGTTTTATTTTATAGAGGATTTGAAATGAGCATTTCCTGGTTTGCAAGGATACTGGTGCTTTTTTGGGTCCATACAACGGATAACGAAAAAAATCAATTGTGTGGTATGCTCACCTCAACCACTGCATATAAAACACCAAAATTTGGGTCCCAAACCACAATAGCAGCTGGAAGGGATCATAAGCACCTGACTTTGCTTCAAAAGAACTTTTGAAAACTTTTCCCATCTACATTTCTATGACAACATATTATTTTTACCTTGAAATGGGTGTTCACAAAGGTCTTCATCATAGGACATGTACTGTTTCCACTGGTCAGTGGATTTTTTTTTGGCCACAATACGATTGCTGTTTTCAATGGCCAATTTGTACTCTGACACACCAACTAATGCTTTTCCATCACAATTCCACCATAACGAGTATTGAGTTGAATCACATTCAAGCATACTTAACGGCTGTTCTGGTCTACTGATGTTCAGTCCTAGACAGGTACTTCTGCCTATGTTGAAAAGACGGCGATTGGATACCCATTTCCATAACATGTCTTTTGAGAGTTGACTGCAGTCTTCCAGAAGAAGGCCAACTGTGTCCACTTTCATGCACAAGTTAGAGTCTTCACTTTGGATAATAAATATCCCTTTATCTGTAGGGGGGAAAAAAAAAAGTTTCAGTCTGTAGAATACTGCAATTGACCCAATAATATCAAAAGACAAATGTTTTAGTTGGAGCTATTTAGGAAGAAAACTTAAAATATCCATCAGAATAACTGGCACTTCAGAAAGTAAGAGTACCGGTCTAAATTTACTGCCAGCTGGGTTTTTAACATGTACACCACTTGCAAGATTACAAAAATAAGGCTAGGTAGTATTTCTCAAGTTGGATAGCCGAAAAAAATGGGGTGCCCAAAACCATCAGTCACGTTCAAAGGAAAAAAAACAGTGGTCACCAAGAAATACCCAGTAATGGAGTACAGTTTAAGAGTTACTTGAAGTCATACTGTATATTGTAAAATAATTCTCTGGGGAGGACTGGAGAGTGCAATTAAAGTAAAAGCTAAAAAGTTTAAGGCTGACATTGCCATATTCTCTGCCATATTAATTCTTCACTCTCTGGAACTATAGAGGCAGAAAAGAAAATAGTTTGCATTGTAAATATGATACAGAAAGGGTAGGATTTATCTATACCATGAGAGCTGGTGGCCAAGGGTTAAAGTATGACTTCCCTATTGGATTCATATTGTTCAACCATACATGACTACCCTGGACCACAGCAGATGTTGTGGGGTTAGCCTGACATCCCGGCTTTCTTGGAATCATGTAGAAATTCACTGAACTATGTGACATCACATTATAAGTATGTGAAAAAACATCAGCCGTTTAACGTCTTGGGAGCAAATGTTTAACTGAGCATATAGACTGAAAAAAATGAGGGCAGCTGAGGAAGTGAAAATCAGCAAAATATAAACCTGTAACAGCTCAGCTATTCCATTCACTCTAAAAATCCAGTGGTAATTAACCCACGGAGTTCCTCTCACGTTATAGGTGAGATATTTATTTTATGCCTAAGGAGATTAGGCGTTGAAAACCCGAGCAGCACTTCCACTTTGCCTTGAAATTTTACAGTGATGATTTCTGCCACGTGTGCTTTCTAGCCGCTGTAATTCACTACACCTAACATCCTGAAGCAGTAACTAGAATAAAAAAAAAAAACCTTTCAAACTGACATAGCCCACATCTAAAGAATGAGATGCAGTGGTCCACCCAGACACTGTGTCTGGGTTTAGTACCTACAGTTTAGGTGTAGCTCTAGAAAAGAAAGATTTTTCAAGCAGCAGTGGGACAGTGCTGTGTAAGAGACAGACAGATCAGCTCGCCAATACAATGTGCACAGAACAAGCAGAACAGAAAGGATATAGATTACAGAGAGGTTTCTGGTTACAGATTCTGCACAGAGCACATCAAGCAGTCTGATTTACAGAGAGGACAGAGTCACACTGCAGATGTACCACTGGTAACAGAGGCTGCTTTCCACATGGCTATAGACATCGATAGCTTGTGATGGTGCAGGAGCAGGCAAGCCCTTCTGACTGGCAGTAGGCGAGAATCAGCCTGTTACATGTAATTGCATCTCCCGGGCACCTAGCAGCTGCCCTGCGTTAAGTCCTTACCTGTTTGGGGCAGGGCAAGGTTCCTTTAATCCATCCTGTCTCTACAGCTCTCAGGTGCCTGAGCTCACTGAAAAACCATCAGACAACACTCTGTGACACATACCCAGCTGGGCCCCTTGCTTTTGAGTTTTCTGTGAAGTTGTGCAGTTTGTGCTGCTTTCATCCTTCTTATCTAACCCAATCCTCCATGGGTGACACAGGCGTCTCTATCTACATGGCCAGAAAGGGTTTCTGCCTCTCGGGCTAGGGTATGTCTTTCCCACAGCAGTCTTATCTTGGCTGACCAAGAAAATACACTGTTAATTTGCTAGATAAGTGGAAGCTGGGATGTTGTTAGCACCAGTAAACACTGATTAATGAGGTTAATTCACCATGATACTGGGATTCACACTTTAATAAACGTCTTATGCAAACTCCTAATCTACCTCCACGTTGACAGCACACAGCAGCTCCCATCCAGTAGCTTTCTGGGGTTGAGGGGAGCAACACCACAACGCAAAGATGAAGGATTCTCAACCTTTGAATGCCTTCATCTGTAAGGCTCTTAAGAGTTGCAATGACTGCTGAGAAAAGATAAGGGTCTTACACAGTCTACATAAATAACCCAGCTGGATGGTCTCTGTGAATAATAGCATCCTTTACTTTTTCATTCTGCAGCAACTTACGCCAAGAATGGCCAGACCATAATTCTTGAGCCACACAGCCCCCTTCTGAATGTGGTTTCCGCTCCCCAACTACAAAATGCAATTGGCAAGAGAGCTGTGCTGGCCTGAGGACTGGCAGGTATCTGCCAGCTCAAGGCAGAAGTCAGACACGAGAGAGGGCAGGCTCAGTAACAGCTCCACGGGCCCCAGCTCGGCCCTCTCCTCAAGTGGGGCAATGAGACCACTGGAGCAACGCCAAGCCTTGGGAATGTCTCTAGGGCTCCCCTCCTTTCAGCCTGTGAAGCTACACCATCCATTTTACAGGTGCTCTCATTGAAGGGTTTTGTTACAAAGCTTCTGGGGTCGGGGAGGATTCTGTGCCCAAAATCCTGCAGATGAAGGGCTGCAAAGGGCTCTATAAACTTGCAAGCCCCAGAGGACCAAGGAGAAAAGGAGATAGCCTATGCTTTAGGAACTGACACAGTGGAGGGAGGCCTTTGGAAACATCCCGCTTCTCCTACATCCAGGCTCCTCCATACGAGGACAAGGTGAAAAAATCTCCCAGAAGTGAAGCCTCAAGCTGACGTGAAGCCACAGTTGAAGAGCTGATAGCTGACCAGCACCTCTGAGTTCCTGTTTACTTAGGTTCAACACGGCTAACAGTGAATAAATGGCTGTAACAAAAGCAGAACAAGATATCTTCATTTCCTTTCTCCTCACGTCCCATTTCCTTCCTTCCCCCCCCAAAAGCAGCAAGGATCGCTCATGTGGTAACAGAGAAAATAGCTGGAATTTATTGGAAATGGGAGAAAAATCACCTATATGCCCGCCAAGGTGCAAAGAAAGCAATGGCCAGCGGAATAATAAGCGGCGAGGACGAAAAGGGGCGCAGGACAGAGCCAGCGGGGCAGGTTCGCAGGGGTTCAGTGCCCGCCCTCGGCCCCTCACGCCTCCAGAAGCCCTCACCCCTGTGCGGGGCAGGACCCTCACCCTGCCCAAACCCCCCTGGCCGGGGTCGGGTCGCCCCCGCCCTGACAGACACCTCCTGGCCGCCCACAGCGCTCAGAGCCTGGGGGGCAGACCCCGAGGCGGGAGGCCCGCGGGCCCCCCCACCGCTGCAAGCCCCGCACGGCGGGACGGCGCCGGGGCCGGGGGGGAGAACGCCTCAGCCCGGCGCGGAGCGGGGACGACGGCGCCCCCCGACCCGCCGCGGGCCCCCCCCCGGGGTGCGCTCCCCGCGCAGCCCCCCCTTTCCCTCCCTCCCCCTCCCCGGGCCGCCCCCCGGAGGCGTCACTCACTCCGAAGGGAGGGCACCTCGTCGGGGCTGAGGGCGGCGGCCCCCCGCGCCGGGCCGCGGCCGCCGAGCAGCAGGCAGCACGCCAGGAGCCGCACCCGCACGCCCAGCATCGCCGCGGCACTGCGCCCACCCGCTCCCGGCTCCGCGGCACCGGCCCCGCCGAGCCCTGCCCCGGGGAGGGCAGAGGAGCGATCCCACCCCGGCGGCGCCCCGCGGCGGGGAGGAGGGGCGGCCCGGCCCGGGGCGGAGGGGGGGCGGCGCGGCGAGGCCCGCCGGCTCCCTCCCCGCGGCGGCGGGAGGCGGGAGGGGCGCAGGGGAGGGGGCGGCAGCCACCCCGCAGCCGCCCGCCGAGCCGTTCGCCCCCGCGCGTCCCCGGCAGGGGGGGCGCCGCCGGGGGGCGCCGCCGGGGAGCGCTCGGCCGGGCGTGGAAACGCCGCGCAGGCAGCTCGGGCCGTGGATTGAAGCGGACAGAAAGCTCTGTACGACTCGTACTTTCCGTCTGAAAACACTTACTGCACTCGCGGTGCTCTTGCCCTAAAAAGAGCCGGCAAATGCACAGAGCACCCCCAGCTTTACAGACCCCAGTCAGAGACCTGGGTTTTTAGCCGGGTCAGCAGCTTGTCAGCTCGAAGTCATTTTACGTTTTGGCGTGGGGGAAAATAATTGCCTTCTCCCGTTTTGTTCATCTCTGTCTTCAGTCGAATGTTTGCAGGAGCTGCCCCGCTCGGGTCGAGCTCCACTTTTGCAGGAGCTGCCCCGCTTGGGTCGAGCTCCAGTTTTGCAGAATCTATGAATAGGGGAGGGAATGTCGAAAGCAGAACCTCCGGCTTAAAGATAGAGTAGTTTTACTGGAATCAGCAGGACGGTTCATTTTTAATCTGCGTAAGCATGTTTCTGCGTTGTTCTTTATGCATAGCAGACAACTATATAAATATATATAAGTGTATACATAAATGTATAAAAATAAATGTACAGTGTTGGGGCATAACTGAACTGAGCCTCTGTTCCCCCACATCCACCTCAGTCCTGATACAAGGATGGAAACAGAAACCTCTGGGCTTGGGGGGAGCTTCTCGCAGTAGTTTGGTAGAGGAAGGAATCAAAAAGCAAGTGAAGCTGAACACTTGGAAAGAAGCAGAAAACTGGAGGGGGTTTTCCCAGTTTAACAGATAATAAAAACGTCTGGCAGAGCACAAACAGCAGGAAACATTGCTGAACAAGCTGTTCTAGAAGTGACCTGACTTTGCAAGACAGAAGGGTTGTCACTCTCAAGGAACTGTAGTGCACCTCTCGGGAAAGCTGCAGCTTTCAGGGAATTTCAGATTCTGAGAGAAAATGAGCCATTTATGAATATCTGGCTGCTCAGAACTGTCTACATCTCTTCAGGAGTATTTGGCCACTGCTTTTGAGTACTGAGCTCCAGAAAAGGGCTCTCTTGCTTCAGAACTTGCTTCTGGGTCACACTGAGAGATCACGCTGTGTTTATGGTTCTGCATTGAAAAATAAAGATGCCAGTGAGCAAAAATGAGGCTGCTCTGGGCTGTGGGAAGGGGCCCCACCTCAGGTGGATTTTTCTGCTCATTTTACTAAGATCAAAGTAAGCATGTGCTGATTACAGATTCCTAATAATGAACATATCAACAGTGCTTTTGTAAATATTTTAGTAAATGCAAATTAGCAACTTATTAATTCTGAGTAGTTTTCCTTGCTTCTTTTTTTTCTTTGATATTCAGATCTTCGTCTTTGACTAAGCAGTTTTTTACTGTCTTGAATCTATTCTGTTCTTACTAATGTGGTAAATCCTTTCTACTGCAGCTGCAGTTATACTGGCCTGGGTATTACTACTTAAGTATTACTACTTAAGTGTAACAGTAAGACATCTTTGCTGGCATAGTGACTTGTAAAACCAACATGGTTGGCAACATTTTCTGAAGTCAACTTGATGACATAGTTTATATTATCCTGCACATTAAATTGTATAACTCTCCAAATTTATTTATTTGTTTGTTTGTTTGAAGCTTTGCCTGTCTTCCTTCAAGGATTTGTTGTAGTGATCTGGCTCCTTTATTTCATTTTCTGTCTGAAACCCACTTTTTGTAAATATTTTTCTCTTAATTTTTCTGTTGATGATCTGTTCTCTTTGTGTATACTTGGACCCATATATATATATATATATATGCACTTGTCTGAGCTGATCTGCCTTTGCTATTAGGTACTCTAAATAGGTGTTCAATACCTTCCCCTGTCTTTGTTTAGACATTAGCCCAGCCTTCTGAATGACACCTATACACAGATATAAACCCAGTGTGCATTCATGGCCCTCATCCATAAATACAAGCCCTCATCAAATTCACACTAATTTCATTTTCTCACAAACCCATTGCTTTTCCAAGGCACACACAGATCCAGTGTGTCATGTGCTCAGCATCTTCTCACGCAGTCATTTCTGTTCATAATCTGAAGTCTGAAGGCAGGTCTTTTTTTTTTTTTTTCCCTACCAGCCAGAATGGGAATACCAAACCAGAGAATAGCCAGGAAGAAAAAGCAGGACCAAAATTGCTTGCATTAGCTGTGCCCAGCAAGCAACAATTCCATCTTTTTCAGAGGCACCATCCTAGGTCCTGTTTAGCTCTGAAAAGTGATGGTTCCCAGGCTCCTTGGGTCAACTCCCACGTTTGTATTCATCTTCCCTTTCACTTAAAAGTTTTCCTGTTTACCCCAGGCACAGAACTACTCTCATTTATCAGCTCTGCCACTCCAGTTACACCTGCCTACAGGCACTACAGGCACTGCTTCCACCTTCGCTACATCCTCTGTCATGTCCCATGCCCAGCAACACCCCTTTTCCTTCTGGGAGCCCTGCCTGTGTGTTTCTGTTACACCACTCCCTCCTCCCTCGCTCCCAGGCAATCACTGCGGCTTCCAGGCTCTGCAGTTTCAGACCCCATCAGCCCACATCGGGTCAGACGGTCCTACAGGATAGCTTATACTGGCCAGTTTCAGGTTAACTGAAATCCCTAGTTGCAAACTGCCAGTTTTATGTTCACTAGTCAGAATATGTTTGGGGTTTTTTTTCTAAATGTGACTCTAAGTTTTGTTAGCTATTCATAGCTTTAGGCTAGAAACTTCTTTTTTCCAAAGTGAAAAACTCCCTTCTAAGGGTGACACCAAGAGCATTAATACAGCCTTATGCTTCTAAAACTCTGCTACACAGCTGCTGTTACTACATGAGCATGAAGTGGAGAGAGTAACCTATGCGGCTGTTACTGTGCCACCTGAGCCACCCCCTGGTGAATCCTCACCTTTCCAAGCCCTCCGTCCCGCCTCTCCCAGTAAATGCTCACTTGACACAAATCTAGAATACTTTGTTATAGTATAGATGCTTTAATATTGGGTAGAAATTTTCCTGTTACTATAAATCTAGCATGTCAGACTGGCTGTTGATTGGCAGTAGTATCAAATTCAATAGCAGACAGACATTCATACAGTCCATCTGATGTAGCATTAAGGGAAAAAAAATCCGATACTGCAATACATGCAATAAAACGAAACTGGCTAGTGGGTCCAGAGCTGCCTCTGGCCTGTCCCCGTTAGCTTTTCAAAGCTTGTCTTCACCTTATCCTTTCCTTTTGAGATCCTTGGCACAACCATAACTGCTATGTCATTCATCCTTCCATGTAACACAGTAATTTTTTTGCCATTCTTGTCGTTTTTCTCATGAGGGTTGTCTTTCCACACTTACCCAATACAGTACTGCGTGGAAAATCTGCCTGCCTTACTGGTATTTTGCCCATGTTCAAGGCTTTTAAGGAAATCCTCATTTCACTAATACATACACACCAATACCATGCGTTTCACATAACTACCTGCAGCTAAAGCAAAAATACACGTATGCTTATAAATGCCTCTCAGCAGTGAGGCCAGAAGGACATGGGTAAAATAGAGGGTGAAGAGTTCTTTGCAGCATCCCGAGCACGCTTTCAGCATCTCCGCAGGGAACGCCAAGAAAACAGGGAAGTGGCTGTGGCTCTCTCTTACCCTTTGAACATCGTCTCTTGCACTCCTTGAGGGGAGGGACGCTACCATGTTGTGCAGGGAACAGTCTTGGATTTTCCCTTGATTGCTGTTCTAGTGAACTTCTGAGAAAAGCCATTGTTAGGTCAGGACTTTGGATCAGTAGAGCAAAACTAAATCACACTGGCACCGTAGAAAGGGGAATTACATGCAAAGAACAAATATTCAGTAGAGCTCCATTTTTGGCTGCAGTCTTCATGCAGCTTTTAACTACTTCTGCTCCCAGCTGCCCCATGTCTCAGTGTGTTGGCCTAGACAGCCTATGCCTAGAGAGATATTTTCCAAAGTCTTCCTAACCCTGTTAACTAGCGCAGGTTTACAGAGCTCAGAGCCGTAACGTAAAGCTGATGCACCGGTTAAAAGCATTTCAAGAATTTGTCACATAACTGATCTTAGTGTTTAACTTAAATTTTCAACTCTGGCAAAAAAGCTAATTTATTGCTTAAAATTTAAGCATTTATGTGCTTATAATGACTTCAAGCCTTTGTATATGCCCACCTACACCAATAAGGTAACTGAGACATGTAAGTACGTTGCTAACCTGGGGTCAGCATGCTTAAAACATACATGGCTGCCATCAAGGGAGCCTTCCATTGTTAGTACTATTATAGTGAAATCAACAGTAGAATAAGACAATTTTTTCAAAGATTTGCCACAAAAGAGTAGTTGGTGTGTTCACAAGAAAAGCTGTTAATATTAGACCGTAGACTTGTTTACCAAACAAACCTATGACTGATTGTACTCAATATCAGAAATTATATATACTGTAATCAACAAATGTTACACTTTTTAAACAAACCAATAAAGCCATCACTTAACTGCCTAGAAGACATTTTAGAATAACTATAAATAACCATAAAACTTTCACAGCTTTTGTTTCATGGTTTAAATGCACCTGAGAGACTGATAGGTTTCTCTGTGTTTCTTAATCATATGTGAACAGGTTTGTAGGCAAAACCATTCCTGATTTGTTTGGCCAGATGTGTCCTCTACCCCGTGCTAACCAATTCCTTAAGGACAACCCCTCTTCATTTTGTTGGAACGAAGCTTCATAAATCGGGGTAGTAGGGAATAAGCAGGTTCCACTACAAAAAATGGGAGTGGGCAGTGAATCATCGAGGACACTTTTTATCAGCTCCAGGAAAACCGATGCTTTCAAGCACAAGGTCTTCAGTGAGCGTGTCCCCTCCACGTCTGCGTGCCCACGCGGCCCCACCAGCCCGCAGCGGCAGTCTGGCAGCAGAGCTGCAAGGCAGCACAGCAGGGGTCCAAGCCCACCGTTGCCGGTCTCCAGCGGCCACCTCCAAAACGCCTCTTGCCGGGTCCCGCTGCCTCACTGTGCATCCTGCTGATCTAAGGGTGTCTGAAGCAGGAGCACGTCCATGAGCTGGGCTTGGCTTCGGCATAAACTGGAGTGGGCAGAAGCGAGGGTTGGGACTAGCCTTAAGCTTTGTCATTTATTAAGAGACTAAGAACAATGACTTAGGAAGGACAGACAACCTCTAACAAGTACCCTCAATCTAGTTGGAAAAAAAGACTTGACTGGGTGTAACATTCAGAACAAGGATATACGCTTGCAGAAATTCTAGGGCATAATGCATACCCGGTGCTGACATGACTTCACAGGTTGGAAGAGGGTGTGCCTTTGCACCTTGTACATTCCTTCTCAGAAGAGTTGATCTTGTTTTCCAGCCGCGCGTATGCATTTAGACTCAGAAATCCTACAGCTAATGGAAACCTTTACTGTACTCATTAGAGAATGTGCACACAGAGAAACCCAAAGCAATTTTACTTTGCCTCTTTCTTTTAACCAATTTCTTTTCGGGTGGAATAATTTTTGCATTAGACACCTTACTTTGTATTCAATAAAAATGCATAGACATTTACTTTTTTGTTATCTTCAATATTTTGTTTTGTGGTAAATCAGATATACAGTCAGTCTCATATTAGAGGATCTAAGAACCAGGATTTAAGAAAGTCTGGAAGCCAGAGCTCCCATTGGCTTCACACAGTGGTAGAATCTGTCTTCATTACTTATATAATTATATTTTATATTATATCCACTCACAGACATACAGATAGGCACCAGGGAACCACTTGTTAAAATTTCTGCGCTCTTCTCTGAATTTTATGCTGGTAAGACAATAGAAAAAGCAAAAATGTTTTTCCTTTGCATCCTTCCATGCCCAAATTGAAAATTTGTTAACAAGCACAAGAAATGAAATTAGATTGATAAAACCCAACGATCTCTAGTCACTCCTCACTTCAGGTAGGAGGAGAATAATGTTTGCTGGTGGATTGTTCCTGTGAAAGAACTGGACACACGTTTGCAAGAATAGCATCATTTCGCTGCAGGAAAGTTCTGTTTATTATCATGAGGCTGCAAATGTGCAGTCAAAAAACTTCAATGCTTTAATTGCAATAGAGTAGATGCTCTGACTATGAGTCACTGAAAGGCTCTAACAACTTTCTATACAGAGAAAGGCAGGAAAATTCCCAGCTATTCATCTTTTGCCTCCTTTATCTCCTTAGAATCTCAACATGGAAGAACTCAAAATTTAATCTAAATTAATTAAATCCATGACTGTACAGCAAATCACATAAACTGAATTAAACATGTTCAGACACTCTTGTCTTTACTTTGGAATAAAGATTAACTAGATTAAGACCAGTCCAATTCAAAGTGAACATTGTCTACAGAGTTTTCTGTGGATTATCCAGCCCACCATAAATTCCTAGACATATTTTGGAATGAGTTTCCTGACTGCTGCTAGTGGACAAACCCTAAGGGACAGTCACCCCACAAGCTCTTTTGGGATGCCGACTAATCACCCACAGAAAATACTATGTTCAGTGAGAAGCCTCTCTCTCTGGTAAAGCTCTTTATCTGCCAGATTCAGAGAACATCAGACCAGGAATCCAAAACCTGTACATCTATGGGAGGGAGATGTTGAACTGGTTTCTTGTAGCTGCTCTCCCAGACAGCTTGAAGCAGTAGCTGCAAGTACTGTAGGATGAATACGAGAGATACAGACTACTGTGTCTGTAAAAAGTTAAATTCTCTTGCTTGACCATGGTTCCTTTGATTATCACCTTCTGTGTTGGCTCATGATGCGTTACCGCAGAGCACTTTCTCTCCCTGCAAACGTGGGGCGGGGGGGGGGGGAGTTTGTCAAAAGTTTTTGTAACAATTCATTGATTTTAAGGATTTCTAGGACTCTTAGCCTCAGCTGTTCTTTTCCTGGTTTGATGTATTTTCAGGCTTAATTTCTCCATCACCTTTGAGACTATTGGTGATTTTGTTGCTGTTGTTGCTTTTTGTTTGGTTGGTTTGGTTTTCCTGTTTGGTTTTCCTCTTTGGTTTGGCGGGGGGATGTTGTTTTAATTTCTTTTTTTTTTAATCTGTCCTTTTTCAAATCTACTGTAACCTAAAGTAGAAGCAACTGAGAGTTTGTTACATGGTAATTATACTATAATTATAGGTCTGATTTTTAAGTCAGTTGAGAGTTTTAGAGAAAGCAAGTTTTAACCTCTCACCTAAGAAGATCAACAGGAGATACAATTTGCCTTTGAAGTAGAGTTATTAACTTCGAAGCCCGAAGTTGGTGGTACACACTTGTCCAAACACAGGCAACATCCAACTGCTGAACACCAAATAGAAATTCCCTGTTTCTTCATACATGAAGGACTTGGGTTTATTTACACTCCTACCTATTCTAAATGTGGAAACAGTAACAAAAAACCCCACTGTTGAGGAAAATTACCTTGTGGAAAAATGGCTTTTAAAAAAACCAGTACATCATGCCTTGAGAACTTCATCTATGTGAATACAGAAATGTCTTTAAACTGTTTCAGATTGTCTGATTTGATTAAAAATAAATCTAAACTGTAGTGTAAATAGCACAAGGAAGGGAGAGGTCGCAATGAAAATTAGGTTTTGGTTCTCTCTGCTTTTGCATGGTGACTGGTAGAAGAGAGAGACTGAGCCAGCTTCAGGAAACAAAGTTCTCATCTACCAAGATCTTTGAAAGGCCAAACCCTTTGTATTTATCTAATCTACACTATCTGTCATTATTGTGCTTTTGTTGCTATCCATCAATATTAGCTGATATGTATGTCAGTGAAAACACATAAGAAAAATTTCTAAGCACAAACCATTCCTAAAAACAAACAAAACCAAAAAAAAGTATAGACTTTTGGGGGTAGAATACATTCTAAATTACATGCCATAAGTATACATTATGCAATTGTATCAGGTTCAGTTTTCACAATCCACTGTGAAATGCAAGAGAACATGATCTTCTTGTGTGCCTGGAGAATACAATAGACTTTACAGTTCTGTCAAGGGTGCAGAGGAATGTTCTCTTCCTCAGAGCAGGAAATTAGCAGACATCAAAATACATGACTTTTCATTATAGGAAAAAAAGAATTAAAGAGATTAGAGAGAATATATGCACTTTGCCATGTAGTTCCAAAAGGATATTACTGCTGTTACATTTATGGAATGGATGGATCTTTAGCTTTAAGCAAGTTGTGCAATTTCAGGATCGCTGTATAAAAGAATGCCATATGTAATCAATCAGAGTTCCAGAAATAGGTTGCTTACAGCATTCATCCATTAACTCATTTCCTTGAAAAGTAAAAGGATCATAAATAGAAGAAAATCCAGACATCAAATCTCATGTGCTGTCTTAAAAAAAGGTGGGAGAGGGGTTATAAAATAAGCTCTAGGGTATGCCAAAGCATGAGAAATTTGCTAAGATTCATCAAATCATGTGAAAGCAATGATAAAAACACATGCCAAAATGGAAAATGAAGAAAGAACAATAAAAGTATATTAAAAATGCATTCAATTTTACAATCTTTATTCAAGGTTAAATAACTCCTTTTTTACAGAAACAAGTTGAGGCATTTACCTGTTTCTTTCAAATAGACTAAGATAAAAATTGCCTCTTTTTTTTTGTTTTTAGATTGTGTGTGATAAGTTTTGTGGGGCAATAACTCCCTTATGCCCACTGCAAAACAAACCTTGAATTTCTGTATAAAGGCAGACATTACATGGAGAGTATTGCACTTGACATCTGAGTCTCGTATCGCAGACTCATTACCCACTAGTTATATTACAAAACAAAGTTGAATGCAATCTGGACATATACAATACAGGTTAACATGCAACTTTTATAAATCAAATGAAAAATTATCCATTTAACGTACATTACTGAAATTACCATTCTACAGGGTGTAAAAGATACACAAATACCATAAAATTGCTAATGATTATTCTTTTATTCAGTTTAACTCTTCAGTGAATAGAAGTATTACTATTAAAAAAAATGTTTTGGCCACTCTCAAGGTCCAGCCTCAGGTCAAAACAATATTCATGAAAACAGCAGAAAGACTTTTTCATCCCACTCACCACACACAAACCCACTCATAATTTGGTGGAGAAAAAAAAAGAAAAAGATGAAATTTGGTACAAATGCTACACAATAAAAATAATATAGTTAAAAAAAAGATGAACACCACTCTTGTTTCTAGGGTGAATGCCAAGTGAGATCTTGAAAGTTCTTGAAATCTGGGAGTTTAGTCAAAATTCATGATATAAATTAATGCTGTTAAAAGGACGGCTCGTATGAATGAGCCTAGTTCTTTGATATCCCTCAGTAATAGAGACCTTCCTCACCAAGACCACCTATTTTCTCTCTTCTGATGAATTCTTAATTATTTGAGTGATTTCCATCCTGATGATTTTGAAGATGCACAGAACATTTTAGTACAGTCAGTCACAGCAGGGAAATTGCAAAACATACTGCCTGATTTCTGTACATCTTTCATAAATTGGAGAGAGATTGCTAGGAGAAGTAATTGGACTGTAAACATTGTCTATATACCAAATGGGATCTTTGCTGATGATCAGAAGATGCAAGTGATGGGAAAAGCGCGAGTAGCTTTGTGAAATGAAATCTCCTGTAGGAACAGGGAATGTAGGCCACCAAGCGTTTGACAGGAAATGTGAACACCACTTTGTTGATAATGTTTGAATACTAAAATGTATTTCAATATTGAAATGGGTGACTTGCAGAAGAAAGTCTTTCAACCCTAATATTGAGTAGCAGAATCAGCCTTCTCAGAAACAGAACTTAAAAGGTATTTAATAAACAGTATAGAATTTTATTACTTTAAAAGTAATAAAAATATTTTCATTTCTTCCAGGAAAGTTTGTCATTTGATGACTTCTACATGAAAAACAAAAGAGTAACAGATAATTTACACGGCCTAAATCCAGAGTTCCCTAGTTCCTTAGGCAATCCTGACCCAAGTGGAATCTGAGACAGAATCCAGGGGTCAGCTTTGCCTCCCATGAGTTTATCCATGTGCCAGGGAAACAGGATTTGGTCCCACATGTAAGTTGCACTGACATATGTGGAAGTCCAGTGGTTGGAAGGGCTGCAGATGCAAGCCTTTGTCTGTGCACAGTTTCCACTATGAGAGATGCAGGAATACTGAAGAGTACAGATGTGAACCTGTAATTAATCTGTTCCAGTTTAATGACAGCCATCATTTCGTTCACACTGCAATAATTTTGTATGTAATATGTGATTATAGCATCACCTTCTTTCCAAAGGCATCTGATACTGTTTATTTCTCTTCGCACAGAAATATATACTATAGGTTCTAATCCACTAATAGACAGTATTAACCAGTTTGTTTAAACAAAACAATCTTTGTAAACCAAAACTAATAGTTTCACTGAAACTAGATCCTCATCTGTAGCCATTGACTCCAGTAGGCTTTGGATCAGGCCCTAAAACAGGCATGGGTCAGAGCTAGCTAATATATCAGTCTCGCATCCAGGAGTTGTAGAGGATACAGAGACTAAAGTTGCACAGACTTTGTAAATATTTATTACAAAATGGACATCAAGTTTTTTAGATCAAATATATGATTTACCATAGGGAATGTACATAATTGTTTGTCTGTGACTGTGTCGATGTACCTTTGATTTCTAGGTCTTCTTTTGTAAGTACATTCATATGTACATTTGGACCATCTGTTCCAGAATACTAAAAAATGCGGAGGAAAAGTTATATTAAAGAGTAAAGTATATTATTGTTCGCTTAAAATAGTCCAATGTTGTAATTGTTTATGCCAGCATGTTAACTGATTTGGGGGGGCTTTTTATTTCCTAGTGCTATGCATGATAACAGCATTACAATTTAAAAATTTATGGCAAGTCATTACTAACTAGCTAAAACTGAGATTAAAAATACTCACTAACATAATGGAAATTAATATGAAGTGGAATCCATAGATCTATTTGTTGCTTCGTTTGGAAAAAAAAACCCAACAAACCAAAAAAAAACCAAAAAACCAAATCAGCCCAAAAGAGCTGAATACATTATTTCACACATGAATACATGGTTTGGCTGCTGGGCATTGAAAGAACTTCACAATTTTGGATATATCAGCAAAAGACTACTGTCTTTGTGTGTGATACTGGGTCTTTGCGTGTGAACTTTTCCCGCATGTAAAGGGCTCCTGCAACTGTTCATGCAACGGTCCAGCATGTGAGGTTTATTTTGAGTGCCTAAACAGGATGTAAATGGTGAAATGGAGTTCTGGTAATCCTCTGGTTTAAAGTTTCTTTACTGGGGTTTCTAATTTACAAATATTTCTCTTTTGCTCTGGGTCCTCTCTACTAGAATTTAAAGGAAAGGGGAGGGGAAGAAAAGGCAGTCTATGCCTAGAACAGAAAACAACTCTGCAAGTGAATAAGGGCTTGATTTAGCTTTCCCTGAGATAACCCCAGGGACTGTGTTCTTAAACAACACCAAACAGCAACAACGACAAGGAAATAGGGAAACAGGACAAGAAAGAAGAGTTAGAGAGGAGATGTTTCTGTATACCTTAGATGCACAGAAGATAGGCAATAGCACTCCTTGTTTCTGATGAAAAACTATTTAGTCACACAGGTGATATGAGGAACCTCTAACCTCAGTAGTTTAAGCAGCATTCATGAAAAGAATATTTTTTTAAATTTAAACCAGCCCACCAAACAGACTGGTACAAATACATTCCTAAACACAAATATATGGGATTGTGTGTATGAACAAAGTAGTATAGAGCTCATTGTATATACCTAATTTCACAAAAATAGGCTTACACATGATAATTTTTAATCCTCAGTATTAATGAGAAAATTAAAAATATTTGTGATGCTATTTTTTTAAGATGGGGTGCCTTAATATTAAAGGGGGAGGTTTAATATTTCTGCTAACCTTTACCAGTAATGTGTTATCTATAGTTTTCCCAACACAAGATATATTTTCTCTAACAGAATGATTATACCACTGCAATGTGCAAACAAATATCACATAATCAGCTGAGAAGAAACAAGTGGGTTTAGATTTTCTGCCAGTCAAACTAAGTTTGTAGTGTCGGAGGTGCTAACAGAAATCTGCAGCCATGGCCCCTTTTTGCTTTTCTTGGTTCTTGTAAGTTACATTTTTAAAAGTGGTTGTTGAGCCTCTGTACAGTGGATTTGTTTCCTAAAAAAAAACCAAACAAAAACAGAAGAAATGGGAGTCACGCAATGTTTAACTCATCTTGCCACTGCTTCATCTGCGAGCAGATGTAGTTGCACAGAACTGCCTTGAGCGTACCTCTTCAGCAAAGGGATCATTTTGGTCCATGATTCCTGACCCCGCATTATGATATAGGTCGTACATGCACCAGCTAGTACCACTCTGCTTCCTAATGTGCAAAAGATGATTTGTACTCTATTTCATGAGGAAGTCGGGCCAGACATCTGCCTGGCCCAGCGACGTGTTCCCAACAGCAGGCAACGCAGGCTGCCCGTGGAAAAGCTGACACACATTTCACAAAGCTCTTGGGTCAGAGGGGATGTCCTCCTTCTGGGGATTTGTCTGTAGACATTTTGAACCCATGCAAACTTTTATCATCCAGAATATCTTTGGAAATAAATCATATGCCCTAAGCAGGTGTTGTCTAATGATATCTTCTGGCTTCTTTGGAGCCTGCTATCTCACTGTGCTTGCTTGGGAAAAGTCAGTGAACAGATGTCCCCTCTTCAATTTCCCCAGTCATAATTTTATAGACCAGTAACACACCCTCCTCCCACCGTTTCTTTTCCCTAGTGAGGACTTCTGGTCTATTCTTTGTACAGAAGTAATTTTGCACCTTTGGTCATCTTAGAAGAGCCTTCAGCAGCTCGCTCACATTCCAAGCCACTGAAATTCAGACTGGTCTATATGAGGCAGCACAAACCAGTCTAAGGGCAGGAACATGCTTCCCTTCGCATCTGCCTCCCGGATTAAAGTAATGCACGTCATCAAACAATACTTTATCAAATATGTCCAATATAATTTGTGTATCAAATGTTGTGGTTGGACCATTCTAAAAGCACAGATAATGTCTCAGCGGTGAGGTGTGACTTGTCACGGTCCTTGAGCCACACAGACTACCACGCGTTGGGAGAAGGGTAAGTCCCACCTGGGCTTTTAATCCTGGCCTCCCATGATTCACTTCCTATCATTTCCTCTTGCAACAGAAAGAAAATGAAAATGCTTCTATCAAGTGTATCCTTCCCTTCCCTCTTCCCACATGTAGCTCACTCGAAGGATAAGAAAACATTCTCAGGTGGCCTTGCCTGTAAGCAACTGATTTTTCCCATCTCAAAAGCTGAAAGGGCAGCAGCGTCCATTCTTGCAGAAATGTTGCGATCACAGGGCTTTGTGCGAGAATGGAGCTGGGTGAACGGCAGCGTATCGCCTGTCCTCCTGACACCCACCAGAAATGCTTACTCAACGTGCTTTTTTTCAAAGAGCCTCAGAAGTCTCAAAGCTTTTGCAGAAGAGCAAAAAATTCAAGGGCAGAAAGGAAAGAAGAAAAGGGAACATGTGGTATAAGCTTGCATTAGACATCCGCAAGCTATAGATAGAAGAGAAGGCCTGAACTTCTCTGGCCTTTTACCTACATTTTGGGCAGCTTACATTGATTGCTCCTCTGTGTGAGTGGGCTCTCATCATGACAGAGACCATCAATAACCTCTCTTTCCCAAAATGGGCTCTGTTTCTGGGAAGAGGAGTATGCCTCTGATAATTACATGGGCAGCGAACAACTTCGCTAAGGTTAATCAAAGGCGAGGTACTGATTAAAAAAACCAACTAATAATAAAATGTTATCTACACGCTTTTACATGTGGAAGAAATTAAACTAGGAGATTGAACTCCAGCTATTTTTCATCCCTAAAAAAATTGTAATTTTACTTTATAGAATACTTAATGT
This sequence comes from Haliaeetus albicilla, assembly GCF_947461875.1. Classification (NCBI taxonomy): domain Eukaryota; kingdom Metazoa; phylum Chordata; class Aves; order Accipitriformes; family Accipitridae; genus Haliaeetus; species Haliaeetus albicilla. The sequence goes on from NC_091486.1 coordinate 19,330,003, forward strand.
AGTGAAAACCTATCAGTAAAATCTATCAATTTAAAAGAACAAAACCAAGACACAGATTTTTAAAGGCAGTTGTGCATCATGCAAGCAAATTAAAGAACCTCATATAAAATCAATGCAGTTAACGTACCGTTTGCCATTTAACTTTCGATTTTTCTGCTTCAAACTTGGCCACCTCTTTTCGGTCTTGAACTGACACCAGTAATTTCCATATACAAAGTAAAACAATGCCAATGAGGAGGATAGCAAGGGTGACGCCCACCATTATCATTGGGATGTTTGGAAGCTGTGGGCAATCTGTGGAAACAAAACCAATTATGACTATCAATAAATTTTAGGCGATTAAAAACATCCAAGAGGCATGGTGGGCTTCTCATTTGCTGTGAACTGTGCATGCCTTTTCCTTCAAGTCTATGTTATTTTCCTCCTGTTAGCTTGCTAAAGGGTTTGTGAAACTGGCTGAAAAATATTGCATTAAAACGTTTAAAAATTTAATTGCTAACTTCTTCCACTGCTCTTTTACCATGTCTATTAGCAGCTGCTGGATACAGACGCAGATTCTGAAAAGAAATGTTAGAAAATAATTTTCAGATCTGTGTCGATATAATTCTAAAAACCAGGGCTGAGTTGACAAGATTATGAATTTTACAATATTACGGCTGAAGCTCTACTTCAATTAACTGATATTTAGTGTGTTGCAGAGGAAAAGATTCTAGCAAAATCTGTATCAGGGTGAAGTCACCAATGATATTGAGAAAATAGAGGAAACTGCATTTCACTCATTAAAACATAGAGGAAAAAATCCATTAGACGTGATGAAAACATTGGACTGAAGAATTTGAAGGAATTTTGCATTTCAAATTCTGCAATAAATTTTATCATACAATATTTCAGAGAGTCGAAATTAAAACTGAAGTTTTTGCTTCACCAAAATGCAAAGAAGTTCCGTTGTTTTAATATTAAAAAGTATTGTTCATGAAAGTTGGTGAACGCTAGTATTTTACAAATTTTTCTGCTGAACCATGGGTTAAGGACATTGAAAATTTCATTTCAGTCTTATTTGGCTTACATGATTGTATTTCACATTACTTTTTTTGCTTGATGTCATCATTTAACTAATTCTGAGGGGTCTGGTTTGAGCAGTGGGTTAACGGTCTGGCTACTGGTACCATCTTGAGTTTGGTTCCATAAATGAAATCAATTTCTAGAGCATTTCTGAAGGTCTCATCTCAGTTCATATCTGCATGCATTGCAGCCACCACAGCACAGTAGTTTCAAGGCCCAGGAGCAGAACAGCAGATGACAGTGAACCTGGTTATCGTAGGGTTGTTGCAGGGCCACTACACAGCGTTTAATGAACCGTGCTTTCCTTAAGATATGTCTTTCAAATTTTTTTTTTCAGGTCTACTTAAAATGCATAGTAAATGTATTTAATAAAGAGAAAATCTTACCCTTAAATTCTTGAATCTTAGGGGTGTAGTTTACAAAGGGATGCGCTTCTTTAGTACTAGCTTTGTTACAACCGTCTTTGCTGTAATAGTAACCTATACAAAACCAGACTACTGTTCTTATGGTAGAAGCTGCTTTTTTGTGCAGTGAAATCCCTTTCATTTTCACATGTATGCTACAGAAAGGCTGCACAAAGGGTTAACAAAATAAATGCCATTTGTGCCAACAGAATGAGGTTACAATTCTGCATGGCTTTCCCTAAAACTTATCTAACATTTAGCGCTGAGACACTGGGTGTGCCATGTCCATCTTCCCCGCCCCCCCCGCCCCCTGCCCCCAAAAAAGGCATTTTCTTTGCCTGGAAACTAAACTGTTTGGCAGCTGAAAAGTGGTGTCTGTTCTCTCCTGTCCTAAATTGTTAGGAGCTTTAATGAAAAATCAGTAGTGAAACAACACTAAATAAAGAAGTAATGTTAAATGAAAGGATATCAGGAGACTGGTTGAATATCTGTTAGTTATGCAAAATATTCAAAGCTTAATGATGCTGCAACATTAAATGTAATTATATTTTAGAATTTCATCAGGTATACCCAATCAGATAGTCTTTTGGAGATTTGTCCATCTATGAAATACATGTCATTTCAAAGTGAATTATAGTTTTCTCATATAATGCAAATGACATTTGGTATCATCATCTTATAATTGCACAGGGCTTTAGAAAAATGAACTTACTCTTGCAGCCCACGGATCGTTCTGCCCATCTTTCATGAAAGGCCAAGTATTTATTTTACTAATACATTAAATACGTACTCGAGGAGGTGCTCTTTTGGCTGGGCAGAGGAAAGCTACAAACACAAGGAGGTGCAGTGCTGCTTAAAAGAGCTCAGCTTCTAGATAGCTCATCCTGCCTGTGTTTTTAAATCAGATTTCATGTAGAAAAAGCAATATTCACTGCTTACCTTTCTGTTCTATGCTATGAATGACTGTCCTTCCCTGCTCATCCATAGCCAGTAGAAATGTGGTTATACATTCGTTTTCCCCCTGCAAAGAGCAGGGAATGGATTTATCCTCTGAATAATCTGCAGAGGGAGGGAAAAAAGTCATTCATCAGATCAAATGAAATTTAACACATAGTAACAAGAGAGACTGCTGGCATCGTGTCTGTCACAGCCTCGTCTGTGGATGGTAGAGAGTGAAAGATGAAAGCAGAAATTCTACTGGGTTTAACAACTTTTCCTCCAACCCAAGCTTTGTTTTGTTCTGACTTTTCACTTATATTTCCAAAGAACTGATCCACGTGTTGTCAATCTGCACCAACCGTCTAGCGCACCTTATTAATCTAGTCTACTGTGAATATCAATGAATTGGAAGTGCTTCCAAGATGCTTAACCACCAGCTGTCTAGGAAATGTAATAGTCCCCACTTATAGGACAAAGTAAACAGTATGTTCTCTTTGGTTTACAGTTCCTCCTACCATGTCTAGATTCTGTTTCAGAAAGAGATATACATACATCAAACAGCAATGGATATTGTTAAAAGGGTTCCCATTTATTTCTTCCACAATAGCCCTCTCAAAGATTAGTGTGTCCAGTACTGTCACAACAAAAAATATAGATTAATAACAGAAAACTGCAATTCTGGGATCTTTGTAATGTGATTCCAAAGGAAGCAGATAAAAAGTGACCCAAGATGATGGTCTGCCCCCATTTATTTGTCTCTCCATTTAATGTAGATCTGCACAAAAACTTAATTTTTTTTTTTCCCAGATGATTCCTAACTGGGAAACCTTTTCTGCAGAGAAAAGTTCATTCAAAGGGAACAGGGAGGCAGGAGGAAGCTGGCTGTGAGGGAAAATATAAAGCAAATAAGTCGATTGAAAATTGAGACTACAGATCCAGAGCCAGAAATGCCGTAATTTGGAGCATAACCATTATATAATATTTTTACAGAGCAAAAATGTCTGGCCTTATAACTGTGTGCAATAATACCTCTGAGGCTGAATGCCTATTATGTTTCCATATAACCCATGATTTGAACAGCACTGGAAATCTAGGTATGCTTTTCAATACATTTTTAGAAAAACTTCTTAGGTTTTATTTTTAGAGACAAGAAAATACAGTAAGCTTCTCAAACATTTCTTTAAAAATAATTGTCACTCTCCATTATTTCTTACCCATTCAAAACTCTTACTGAAATTTCATAAGCAACTGTACTAAAAACCTTAAGTCCTCAAACTTTAATATGAAGAGTAATGAAATGCAAAGTAGGAACCAGATAGGACTATGGATTTTAAAGAAACCTATGGTACATAAAGAAATAAAAGTGCTCACTTTTCTACTTTTTTCTTTTTTTTTTTCATATTGCTTATTATCATAAGATTTGATCTTATAGAAAACACTATTAAACACCATAGAAAATAAGAAAGTATAAACAGTTGACTACCTTACAGTCATTTTCTCTGCTTGTTATGAAAAGAGAATCACATCTGATTGAATTTCAATGGAAACATGCTCTTGATTTGGGATAATCTTGCATTTAAGCTGTTGCCTGTCCTTGGTGGCAGAGCAATGTGTTATCTGTCAAGGTGACAGGCAGACAAGGCTTGCTGATTTAACAAGATTTGGTTTTGTTAGAAGGAAGGGCCACAAACTGCAGACTGAGTGTACTGAATTAATGGCACTCATTGCCAGGTCACAATTCCAGTAACACTGTCACAAGTTTTGCAATATTTGTTGTTTCCCAACTCTTTTAAGCAAGCAGATCCAAAGAATATTAGCTTGGCTAAAAAAAAAAAAAAAAGAAGAAGAAGAAGAAGAAGAAGAAGAAGGAAAAGGGTAGTTGTTAGCTATTCTGAAGGCAGAGAAAAACTTGCAGGCATATTCCAAATATCATCCAGAAGGCAATAACTGCAAATATAATCATTATTTTTAAATTGTGATTCTTAATTTAAGGTCATAATTTGAGACCTAAGGGAGCTGAAATCTGATTATGTGCAAGGATGTAGAAATGAAAGCAAAGATGCCAGTTCAAGCTATTCAGAACCCAGCTTATGCTTAGTATTTTTATTTCTCTGATGTTATTTTTAGGATGAGGGATCACTAAAAGAGACTACTGCATAGATTATTCTCAGTTCATCAGCACAAAAATTTGCCTAGGTAGGTAAAATCCTGTAATTTACACGTGTGTAACTTTCTGAGTTCTGCAGTGAATCATCATACTTTCTCCACTTCTGCCTGCAGCCTAATTCCATTCATTTCAATGGTATTTGAAATCGTTGGAGTCACGCTGGAAGAAGAATTGGGTAACAGGCAAGCTGGGGCCTCAGAGAGTGAAAGACTGTTTCCTAACAGATACTTAGATAAAAGATTCAACAAAAAAAGATTAGCTGTAAATTTACATGTCATTATGCCCTTTCTTGTTTGTCTTTTGCTCAACAAAATGCTGGTTTTGAACAGTTTCGTCTCACTTTGAGTCAGAACAAGAGAGCAGCACCGATATAGAGGTTTGTTCAGGCTCCAGCATCCACTTTGTTGCCGTACTGGGAATTTGTGCAGTGTCAACACTATGTGGTAGGAAAAACTCCGTTCCTCCGGAAAGTGTAACTGTCCCTGTTGGGCTTGTGGCAGGAGCAGCCTGGTGCCCTGTGGCTGCGGTGGTGGCAGGAGCCACTTTTTAGGAATTGCGGTTCCTCCTGGGTAGCGAGTAGTGCAACAAGGGCTCCTCTTACACCCATCTGGCAAGGGGGGGATTAGCCTGATTTACTATTCAAACATTAAAAAAGGATGAAAAGAAATATTTGAAAGCGATGCCTGCCATGGAGATAAGGCCAGTGAATGTGAAGCCGTCAGCAGCCCCAGAGCTGCTGTGCCACCCCGTGCCCTGCTGGATCCCCAGCCCAGGCGGAGAGGCTGCCCGCACCGCGGCCGTGCCGGTGACCCTGCTGCGGCGGAGCAGGAAGAGAAAACCCCGGCACCACAGAACCGGAGCAGAGGAGGCGAAAGGCACAGATCAGAGGCTAAAATAGGCATTCCCAGAAAACAGGAAAATGTAAAGACTACGCCTTTTTTTTTTATTGCTCCACAGTTCCAGTCACTGTGTTGCAACATACACATGCAAAAGAGAAAGTAAATCTTTAAAGTGCTAATATTTTATTTAACCTAGAGCTATTTCTAGTTTTCATAAATCCTTGAAGCATTAAAGAAACTGAAATATAAACCAGAAAGAAGCAGTATGCTACCATATGAAGTTGCTCGATAAACTGTCTTAAATATTATGTGGTGGTCTAGTTATACCACTTTCAAATTATTTTTTTTTTTGTTTAGGTAATAGAGTTTTGATTTTAGGATTTTTTTATTATTATTATGATGAAGACTTTTTTTCCTCTTGATGCTACCTCCATGCCAAAACAAACCCTTTGAGCTATTACACAAGCATTTAAGATGAAACACAGTTTGCAACAGCTTTTTTTTTGGTTTGGTTTTTTTTTTGAGGGGTTATTGTGGAAGCAGTTACCCAGCCTTCACTACAGCAGTTGCTGTAACTGCTGCAAATAAATTTTAAATCTAAAGAAGTAGCTGACAGTCCCAATCAGGGAAGCACAGGACATGAAAAAAAGGAAATAAGCAGGAACAGGAGATGATGTTGTCATGCTCATATTCCTGTGACCTCTGTGTACATAAACAGAGCTATATAAATGACTGTTTCTGCTTTTGATTAGTATTCATTATATTTGAAAGTAGAATGTCTTATATATTCCTAGCTACAAATATCTGCCATCTGGCAAAAGCAACCTGAAAACTTTACTAACGACAGAGATACAATAAAAGTGCTTTGAAGCTTGTAAAGACATTTTTTTTTGTTTATAAACAAATACTGATGTCTAGAAAGGCAAAGCATAATAATAATTTCAATAAAAATACAAAATTAGAGTTAGTTTTCCTTACAAGGGCAATATTTGCAACTTTTAAGTGCTGTATTATGGAGTAAAGTCATCAAAAACAAAAAATGGAGCTTTGTTGGAAAGATGTACATCAGTGAAATTTCTGCATGCATGCAGCTCTGGATGGGCTTCCAACTTTGGAGACACAAACCGTAGATGTGCATACAGCATTCTGCATTGTCATCCTAATTCTTCCATTTGTCTTATTTAATACTTGTGGTACATATGTGATGTGGATATATGTACCTATGTTCTGCCTCACCTAACAATTGCATTTTGCCATAGGATTGGGACTAGAATTGCAATTAGAATAAATACAGACTGCCTACTAAACAGGCAAGCACCTTCCTCTACAGGAAAGAAAAAGATACACTATTTCATTTTAAGTTATATTTTTTTTTCTGAGAGTACTATTTTATTCAAAGTTAATTCCTATTCCAGAAATACCTATTGTTGGGGGGCAGTTTTTAATTAAAGCAAGCAACTGAAAGTTGTGCTTAGCCTTTAGACTACTAGAAATGTCTTTGCCACAGGTAAAAGGGCTGTATCTAGTTGCCAACTGTAATCAAGAGTCTGCATAAGGACTGGAGTCAGGTTTTGCATTTGTATGGTAAAAGAAGCCATGCTGGAACTCACGGTACAGGCGTGACTTAAACTCAGGGCCTTTCATCAGCCATTGATTTGCAGGGACTGGTATTTATTAAATTCTATACTTTCTTACATAAACTGCTTAGAAAGTAGGCATGATCCAGTGAGTTAATTAACCTGGAAGGGTAATACCAGCCCTGATCTGCATTTCCTACTTACCACAGAAGAACCATAGACAGACAGGAATCGCCTTATGAGCCATAACATAATTCCACGGCAGAAAAACAAGGCTACTTTCAAATATAAAATTGCTGAAAGTGGAAACTATCACTAATCACGCACACACAGAAAAGGAAGACGGAGTATACAAACCCTTTGTGGTGCTGATAGTTGCATCAACCAATTTGCATTTGTCACTGCATTCTCCCGGTGACTTGTCATTGGAAGCCAAGTGACATTCCACACAGCTCCTGCAGAAAATAATTCAGCAGCTCATCAATCTCTGCCTGTCACAAGGCAACAACATAAAAGCCAGTATGTATGCATCTGCATTTTAAAAAGAAGCTAAACAAAAGGTCTTGTGCTATGGATACAGTAGTTCTTGGAAATATGATAGGTATTGCCACCAAAAAAAAAAAAGACCCAACCAAAAAAAAACCCCCACCTGAATAAAGGTATTGTGGATAAGCTCTCTCTCATCCTCTTTTCTCTCCCAGCTTATTAGCTACCAGACAGAACCCCAGGCAACATTATTCATGTAGGTCTATCAAAGACATGCGGTTACTCACACATAACATTCATTTTCAAAAATAAATATTCTGAACTAAGCTCACGCTAAATACCAGCTGAAGGAATGCCTATCAGATGAACAATATCTGAAATCGACTTCAGAGAGATCAAGCTGGGGCACCTACTATAAGTCTTCCTTTGTTGAAAGTCTATTGAATAATGTATTAAAACACTATTCAGGTGTCTCAACAGATGTATCTTGAATGTGATTACTTGTCTCAGGAATCGCTTACTTAGATCCTAATTATATTAATGCAATTTATTGGAAAATTATTTACTTTATTTAATGGTGGAATGACTGAAATATTATTTAAAAACAGAGTCTAAACCAATTCCTTTAGAAGTCTCTGAAAATCTTCCCAGAAAGTCAATGAGGATTTTAATAAATCCAGAGTTTATTCATGGAAAAAGGCAACAACGAGCAGAATTCATATATGAAAATTTTTGATGCAAAAATGTATCTTGCTGATTCTTCACAAATACTTTCATCCAGATCAAGGGGCTGAGACTCTGAGAAGCAGCCTGAAGGACCGACTGCTTAAAGAAAAGAAAAGAGAAGAACTGCAACAAAACATCCCCCCCAAACTGGCCATCTCTTCTTGCACCGAGTTACGTATATCCATGGGAATATGCTGAGGCTGCTGAGATTATCTTCACGGGATGGAGATGACCGTATCACTCGCTCTGGAGATGGCAAATAGTAAAAGCAAGTGGGTAATGGGATAGCCTCTATCTCATGGAGGCAAATTCAGTGTTGTTGGTGGTTTTGTAATATTTGCCATGTTTCTCATACTACCACTTTTTTTCTCGGCTGCCTAGCCATTGATCTCAATCCCCTCTGACCTGGTCTTTCAGCTCTCTCGGTTACCCTACCCAGGTATTCCCAATGTTCTCTCTCTTTTGGCTTTCCCTGCCCTGCGTTTCAGCAAGGGAAGACACTGAAACAGAGAGAAAAGATCTAACACTGCATACAATATACATGTTTAAATAGGCTAATGTAATGCCCATCGTGTAACTTTATATTTATTATTCTCTGCCAAACTGGGCAAAGCAGCAGCATTGTCCTTTGTGTTTAGAAGAGTTGCATGCAGAAGTTCTCTTTACTTAAAGCTTTGAACAAACTGATAGGCTCGCTTTTGTAGGTCAAATTTAGCACTAACATAAATGACGATTTAATCACATGCCTTAGAATAGCTTCTCATCCCAGATATAGACTGCAACAGCAGGCACGAAAATACAGTGGCGGAGAGCTGGTATGGAAGAGAAATGGGCCTCAGCTCTAAATAAGTAGACATGACATCATCATGAAACATTAATGCAACCTACACTGACTCGGCGCTCAGCAAGCAAAACCAGGGTCATTAATAACATGTATTCTGTGAAGTCTAATTCAACTTCTAGCTTAAATTTCTACTGAAGACTGCTCATTTTGGACCGACTTTAGCCCTACAAGAGCTCACAATACAAGCATGAGCATGGGTGTACTTAGAGCGGTCAGCTTTATGTCACACATTTTTGGTTGCTTTTCCTATCATGCAGCATAACATACACCGTGCATCACAGCTACATAAATTTTGTATGCTCAGTGAACAGAAGACACTTCACCCTTTACAATCAATTTATCATCAACTTATACATGACATACAGCTACCCACTCATTTCATCCTCAGACTATGACCTAGTTTATCATAGTTGGGCCTCTTTAATTCAGCCAAGCTTAACTGAATTTGGACTATGGATGTGCACATGCGGAAAGCTTGAGCAGAGAGTGTGACCTTATTAATTCATATGCATGAGAACGGTGATACAAATGCCAAATTTTTCTGTGAGTCCTCAATTTTGCTGTAGCAGCTATGCTGGGATGTTTACATTCTGTACTGTGGACTGGAAGGAGGTTCATCTGGTTTTGTCTGATGTTATCGTATAAGCCCACCATTCTGATTAGTTGTACAGCCAGGGACAGCAATGGAAGTGTGATGTGTTACTTGTGCTGCTTGAAGGTGATTAAACTGTTTTCCATAAAGTCCTTTTGTACAAGAGTAATGCTGATAAATGGTTGATGTATGAGTTACGACTACCCGTCTCAAAGGACAAAGAAGCTCTTGGGTTCTGGTCTGTAAATCCAATTTACAGTAGCGGCAGCAAGCACGCTGTTGAGTCAGTATAGGAAAGAGATACCTGGATGATACAAACATCAGAGACGTAAAACCAGCACATTACCGCCTGGAAGTGCAAGGGTCACCGCAGAGAGGACATTTTTCACACGTTTGGCCTGAAGCCCCCAGATGGGTGCAAGCACATGACCCACAGATGCATTCGCCTCTCCCACTGCACAGCGTCCCATCCTCAGCAATGCAGGCGCTAGTGTCAGTTGTGCAATTACAGTATTCACCAGTCCATCCACTGTGGCACATGCATTCTCCACAGTCACAGTCACCATTGCCTGGAAAAATATTTATTATACTTCAAATCAGTCTCTTAATAGGAATCTGAATGATGGCCATTAAAATCATTCTCCTTGATAGTAGATGTTTTCCCCTCTCCAACTCTTCTCACTCTTAAACATCTTTCTTCCTCCCCTAGCATTTGCAGTTTTAAGCCAGGGGATCAAATTTTTGCTTAGACTGGCTGTAAGCCAGTGCAGCTCCATTCTCTTCACTGGAGTCCTCCACACAGATCTTATCTCCTGACAGTGCACAACCTAACGGGTAAATCCTCTTTTCATTTATAGCAGCATAATTTCAGCCTATCTGTTCAGCACAATCTCATTGCTGGTTCCTGCCAGTTTAATGCTATCCCCACTGTTTCAATATAATCACTTCTGATTTATAATGGTATAGCCCGGAAAAAAATTAGAAATACAAGTTCTCAAATTCTGATTGTATCTTACTAAGATAAACCGAGAATCATTGTGGTTACTGGGTTAAAATTATAAAAATATCAGAATTATCCTAAAAGTGATTAATTAATTAAGATTGCTATGCTTTGGTAATTATGTTAGAGTGAAATTGTACACTGGCTAACACTGGTGTATGTCAATACACTTACCTAAACTTCCTTGGAGCTACGATCATCTACAGCCTTTAAAAGTCTGACCCAGTGTGATGGTAGCTGATATGCTCCAATAAAGCCATGCCAACTTAGACTAGCTATGGAGTGGTTAAAGGCGTCTCATTTTTAAACTTGCAAACAGCCTTAAAAGTTGTTTCTTAAGTCTAAAGATCGCTCAGAAATAGCAAATAACACTTTATACAGAACTGATTGCAACTGAATACATGACGAAAACACAGATTCACAAGCTCATAGCTGAGAGTGAGATGATAAAGCTCTCAAACGCAGCTGCTAAGATAGCGTCAAGGGACTGTACCTCCACACTGGAGCCCTCTGTGTCTCACACAGGAGAAGTCATCGCATTCACAGCGCGGCCCGTACACTTTTCCGTACAGGGACGGGTGGCAAACGCACTGCCCGCAGTAGCAGTCTCCTCTGCCACTGCAGGAGCTCTGCTCTGCCGAGCCCTTGCAGGAGCTGGTGCCGAGGGAGCTCTCGTCGCATTCGCAGTGCGGCCCCACGTACCCCGGGCTGCAGACGCACACCCCGCACTCGAACGACCCTCTCCCTTTGTTGCATTTGGGGCTGTTCGCCTCCGCCTTGGCCTGACAGTTACAGTTGCACTGGGGATGAATTTCCATTTCCAGCGTGTCACTGAGCCCCACTGGTTTTATCACAATATGCCTTCTGGTTTTTTCACAGGAGGAGAGACTTACAGTCACGTTGAAAGAGACCTGGAAGAAAAAAAGGCGGCTGTTCAGAGCTGCAGCGCACGTAGCTCTGCAGGGTGCTTGGGAAGCACGTGCAGAGGACAGAACAAGAGGGTCGTAGATGCTGCCGACTTTTTTGTAACTTGTCTGGAGGAAGATTGTTTATTAAAGAGCAAACTCTCTGCCTTGGGGTCCTAAATTCTGTGGACTTCATGTCTTTTGAGAATTTGTTCTTTACTTACTGTGTCTCCCACCTTCACGTGAGAGCATTTCTTCTGATGTGGAAAAAAGGTCCCATTGTTACAGATGGCTGTGAAAGAGAGATTGAGACCTTCTGTCTCACCCAAGATCTCCAGCTCCACCTCGGACCTCAGCTCCTTAAAGGAAAAAGGCGTGAGATGAATGGAGCAATAACACCGCCGAGCGCTGCTAGTGCCCCACGCCTGCGTAATATGGACTGTAACTTAATCCCGACTTACACAGCAGTAAATTAATGGGTTTGGCACTTTATTTACAGACTTCTCTATTGCAAGAAAAATGGGGAACGAGCAAAACAAAGCCAGTGCCGACAGAACCGTCTTTCAGTGGAAAGCAATGGTGGTATCAGTTTAATATCCGCTATCACGGGGCTTATTTCCTGCCCTTGCAGGAGAATAAATTCAATGTTTTATTAAATCGTCTTTCATCACCAAGCGCTCTGCTGACTGATACAGGTTTTCCTTTAGCTCTGGTCTTACTGAGGAATGGTTTTGTGTCCCCGATTGCATTGCTAGCACTGGGCTTTTCCTGATTAGCCAACCTGTGTCAATATCGCTCCCTCTTTATCTCTCCTGGTAGAATCAAACCTCACAACCTCTCTCACGGCAGGGCAGGCTCTGAGCTCAGTTTTGCCTCAGTGCGGGGCCTCAATGAGTTAGCCTGATGCTTCCAGGGCCAGAGACAGAGCTGACCCTCATGGTGAGCTCCTGCAGCTGGGGGGCTTGCTCCCTTCCTTTCTTCTCCCCACGGAAATTCCTGCTTCGTGAGCTGCTGGTGCTATTTCAAGTTGTATTCAACAATGTTCTCATTTCTTAAATTGATCTGTTCAATCAAACTTTCATTTCTTAAATGAAAAACTTACTTACTGAACTCTCTCGTACCAGGTTTTTATATTTTACTCTTTAAAATACTTTATAGCAACTTTGCTTACACAACTTAGGCTTAATCCAAAGCCTATGGCAGACCATGGGGAAATTCCCTATGACTTCATTGGACTGTGGATCTGGTAGATGGAAATTTTTCAAAAGTACCTTAGCAATTACTGAGCAAAAGTCTCACTGACTTGGCTTTGTGCTCTTTCGAGCTTAATTGCTTTACAAAATACCCCCTGCACTTCAATCAGAGCATGAGGAGCTCACTGACCTTACTTCAGTGAGTCATTCTAGTAAAGGCATCAGGATGACTCATTGGAGTAAAGGTCTGGCGGGGTAAACCAAACTAAAAGTAGAATAGGTATAAACCTGCATAGACAACAACTCCTTGTCCTTTGTACATGTCCTGGATGCCCTGGAAATTTGTCTTTATGGTTGTGTTTGGTGCGGTGTTTTTTAAACGTCTCTTCATTTAGAAAACCTTGTCAGTAAAGCAAAGCAACACATGTCATGAGAGACGTATTCATGTAATACCCAGAGGTCTTTCCAGCAGGCAACCAGAGCAGTAAAACTGTGCTCTGGGCATCAGGTTGGTAATGTTGGTAGCTCTGGATGTGTCCAATTTTCCCTTCACATCTGTTTTAGAGTTAGGTGCTTATGTTGCTATTGAAACAAAGAAGATAGTCTTAGATAATAGCTAATAGCTGGGCTCTCACAAAAGGACCAAATATAGCAAATCTCTAGATAAAACTGTGAATGTTGGTATGTGCTAATATTACAGGAAATATCACCAAGTAGTCCTCCTTTTACCAGCTGCAAAACTTCAAGGCTCAGATAGACTGCAACTGTGAGAGAAAATTAAATACTGCTGAACACCAAGTCACGCTACTTTGAATCCTGGTGTCTGTACTGGGTCATTTGAACATGCCTTGCTGTTGTAAGAGGACATAATATGCACATTACACCACTGAAAATGAACACATGAACTGTGACAAACTCCAGTTTCTTAGATCTTTGTATCTGTGAGGACTTTAATGGTATTTTAAATCTACTAAGCTGCCAGGCCATAGTTTGGGGACAAATAGTGGACAGTTTAGTGACCTTTAAGCCATTCACAGAGAAACATTTGTCGTCCCCTTGTGTTACCTGTCTTTTTTTAACACATTATTTCTTTATTCTTATGTTTCTGTAAGTGAAAGGACCAAGCACTGGAAAAAAAAAAAGAGTGGAATTTTCCTGAAATTTTAAAATGCTGGAATGACTTTAAGCAAATGGCCTGATATCTGTCACAAAGCATTGTAGCCTACAGCTCTGCAATACAAAGTTATGCAGAATTCAGTGTTAAACAAAGCAGGCAGAAATATGCTTACAGAAGAAAATGAGTCATACTTGGAAAGAACACGAGAACTCCTTGTAACAAATATTTTGACAGCTCAGACTTTCTTAACTTGCTTACTTCCATTCTGAAGCTTTTGCATAGCACCACATGGTGAATGGTATTAGCAAACCTTGTGTTTGTACAGCAAGCAAAGACTCGAAAGCACTTTAAAAGCATTAAAAGCTTTAGCCTAACTCTACTCTTGGGGGGGGGCAAATAGTTATTTATTCTTTTTTGTGGGTAAAGAAACAGACACCAGGCATTGAATTACACTGCTGAGAGTATCACGAAAAGTCTGTGACAATCATGGAATTAGATCTTCTGTTTTGCATGTGATTTTTAACCGTAGGTCTACCCTCATTTCCCCCTTCCCAGTCCAAAAAAATTCAGATGTCTTCACTTATGTTAAATAAGGTGGTTTTCAGTGTTTCCTGCTTGGGAGATTTTCAATCGTGAAGCAACAAGATTGTTAACCTTTAAGGTTATGTGTAATAAAATGGGCTCCGGGAAATTTTGACTGTGACATGTTGCTACTTGTACACTTTGTACACCTTGTAACGTACGTGGGATTTTCAGAACCGATGAGCAACGCTGGCGCATGGTAGAGGCACGCAGTACCCGAACGAGGACATGACGAGTTCTGGCCCGAAGACAGGAGCGCTGCTCCTGCAGCCGCCTTCCTGCTGCTGCAGGGGGGGAGCGGGCACTGAGCTCAGGACCCCCTCCAATCCCTGCCTGCAGGACGGATGAAACCAGGACCAGCCAAACCAACTCGGGAGCCACACCGAGGTCACCACTGACAGCACTGGGAGATGATCTGCTCAAAGCATGCAGCGGCTAAAACGCCGACGATGTTCTGGCCGGCACAAGCAAGGGTGCTGAGAACAGGGCAGAGGGCATCATTTTGCCTCTGTATAAACCTTAGTGTGCCCCGTCTCGTGTACTGCAAGCTCTTCTGGACTCCACATCTCAGGAAGGACTCATTGGAGTCAGGGAGCATAAAGAGGTCACCTAAAGTTACCAAGGGGATGGAGCAACCAAGGAGAGACTGAAAAGGCTGGGACTGTCCAATTTGGAGAGAAGATTGGGAGGTAGAAGGTGTCTCAGTCACAAAATACTATGAAATTGTGAAAACATGAAGATAAGGTGAATGCAGAGCTGTTATTCAGCAAACCCTGCAACACCAGAACGAAGGTGCGCTCAGTGAAACTTTAAAGCATAGGGAGTAGTTTAAAATGGGAAAAAAGAAAAATGTATCTTAATACAGTGCAGCTGAACTCCTTTTTGCCGCAGAAGGCAATGGGGACTGAAAACATCAGCAGGTTCAAAAAGGAGAGTAGAAAAAAAATAATCGTGGACAATAGCTACATAAGCAGACAGGCAAGGATGCACTCTTCACCTTTCCAAAGTTCCAGCAAGGCAGAAGGTGCCATGACATGGCAATTAGAGGAAGCACCATTCTGCGCTTAACACAATGTTATAGCAAAGGCATCAGGACACAGCACTGGGACAATTATTTTATGTTTTTCCATTACTTACTGGACAACAAAATGGTATTTCAGCTGTTAAATGCAGGAACTTCTGTCTATATGTTAGAGTGCCAGCCTCAGGAAATCCTGATAGGAACCAGGTGTGGCTAACAACAGGTAGGGCTCCAGAACTGATATCCTGGTGCCACTGGATGTTCAGCCCTAGCTTCACCCATGTAAAGATTTCCCTCATATTTATTACAATTTGTAGACTCCCAAGATTAACCTTAAAGTTCTCAGCTTATTAAATTTTCCATAGGACAGAGAATCTTCCGGTATTTTGTATTTCATTAAAAAAATCATAACTCACCAATTGTATTGCTTTTATAAGAGTTATAAGAGTTAGAAGAATTTTGTTTGCCTTCCTATCATCAAGACCAAAATAATTTTGGGCATAATGATGATCATCTCATTCAGGTGATAGGAGGAGGAGCAGAAAAAAAAATATAAGGAAAGAAACAGAAGCTATTTGCAAAGGATTATTTGGCATTGTAGCCAACTGGTAGAGCAGGTTTTTAATAAAAAGGGACTGAGATGGAAGAGAGAAATCTATGGTATATTAGCATATATGTAAATTAAGATATCTGTGTAAAGACATGTAAAGCTGTCTAAAAACATTCCCCTGACAGAAGAGAACCAGGCAGCCAGGATGCATTTTACAAACAAATCTCTGAAGAGCAGCGCTGTGTTTATGTTCCCGTCAACTTTACAGTATTTCTTGGTATTATCTAAACAAACACATTCAAGTCTTGGTATTATCTAAACAAACCCATTTTGGCTCCTGTGTTATGCTTTTTAAAAACCTCAGAACAGCCTCACAGGGGCAGCAACAAATTGCTAAAGCAGAGAAGAGCACTGAGTACAGGATAGTGCTTTTCCCCCCAGATATTCCTGCAGAGCAATTGTACATCTGCTGTGGTGACAACTACTGATGGGAAGAGAGTTGAGTCCCTGTCGAGGTATTGAACTGGGAGACCTGAATATCTATATTAAAGAAGGCTTAAGAGTAGGTGTGAAATACAGGACTATGAAGAAAGCAAGACAGATGAGACACTGCTGTGAATTTAGCATTACAGCAGCACTAAGGAATGACAAAAGGTTATAGGAATTTTGTTTCTGTGCTCACTTAATCCTCAGAGGGAATAGAACTTTTCCTGTTAAGGTCAGTACCTAAGCATAAAAAATGATGTTCTTGTAATCAGTGCATCAAAAGAATCAAAGACACTTGTTTTCAAATTGCAATCTAATTTTGAAAATACAGACATGCCGGAAGAAAACACATTATAACCATCTTACCTGATATGCAGCAATGATCAGCTGGAGAATATTTCCAGAATCCCTCTGTAGTCGTCCAACAGTAGCTCCAGGAATAAGCTTTGCATAGTTCTGAAAGTATAAAAGGAATTTAAAGCGCAAAAAAAAAAGACTATGTGACAAGAAGCTACCATCTGGAAAAAAAACAAAATACATTGAAGCCAACTAAAATAAATAATAGTGACATTTTCGAGGACTCTTGCAGACTCAATAACACACACCTTATTGAAAAAGTCCTATGAAAAGTGCTAATTTCACTGATAATTAATGGGACATATGTTGCTAAATCACCTCTGCGTGCTTGGAAGTTTCATACTATAGTATTTTTCAGCACTAATTTTTCAAATTTAGAAGGAAGATATATTCTCTCAACAGTTGTGTTTTTCTCTAATAAAAATAACCAAAACCAGATTCAGCTGCTCTACTGCTGCTGTACTATTTGAGAGTCTTAGACTCTACATTCAATAACAGCAGTAGCAACTGAGCATTCTGAATTCCGATTAGCGAGGGCACAGAAGTTAAGAAGTTTAAACTAAGGGCTACAAGAACTTTGAACAAAGGCCCTTAAAAAACTGCTGCTAGTTTATGTTTGATGTAACACCGCACATGTATCCCAGTGGTCTGTGGCTACGATTGATTGTATGTTGATTTTATGTTAATAATAAAGTGCCCATTTAACGATTTATTTCAGTGATGATTTTTCTTTTGTTTTTTGCATTAAATTGCATTGTGAGACTAACATGACATCTAGCAGCTAGATTTTAAAGATGCTTAATTAAAATTTATCTTGCCTGATTGTTAACTACATGAACTTCTCTTGCTTGTACCCATGCCTTTGGAAAATAGTAAGTGTTCATCATTAAAAAAACACATTGTAGCATTCATTTTCTTTTGCAGTTTATCATATCAATGCTGTTATTTTAATTAAAAAAGAATTCCAGAGAGCTATTAATAAACATGGATAATTTGATACCCTTATATCCGTCTTCTTCACATCTCCAAAAGCCCTGTGATTACTTTATATATTATGTATGGAACGCTTATCATTCATTAGATTTCTAAAGTGCTATTGTAAATCAGTGGGATTAACTGCATTTTATGTTACAGCTGGTGACTTTGCATTCCTGACTCCTCCTGTGATTAGTGCTTTCTCAAGGATTCTTAGAATATTGAAACTCTGCATTTTGTACACGTGGACCTTTTGGGAGATAATTATAAGAAAAGACGATAAACCTGGAATTTAAAGTATAGTACCCTTTAATCTGTGGTATGCAAAACAAACAGCAGGGATATACTGTTCTGAAGACTTCGTTTTATCTTTCCTCTTTGAACAAAAATTTTCTGCATGGTGATACAAGGATGACGTTGCAAGCCCAGTCTAAGTGTGTATCTCCAGTCCATTGGTTAAACCCTACCTTTTAGCAAATATTTCTGTTTAACCATTAACCAGGTGAGGCAGACTGGTGCTTTTGGAGTGCTAGTATTGTAAAACATCCAAAGGATGTCATGGAATTTAGTCTTTTAGCAAATATTCATTAAAAGGTGAACTGCCATTTTATAGAGATACTCTGATTCATTTTAGTGAAATTTGACAATTATATATGAGTTCGGTGAGGTTATGTCTAACTTTTAGCAGTGTAAATGATAGAAGAATTTTCATCATAAATAGTGTGCTATGCCAAATTTATAAAAATCATTTGAAATTCTGTACAAATGTGGAGACTGGAGTATTTTTAGTTCAATTTTCAGCAGTGAAATGCAGCCTGAAAAACCAATTTTCAAGCTGTATTCTCCTGTGATATAAAAAGAAATAATTTGTCCAAAAAAGAGCAATTTCTGTTTCCAAAGAAGCTCTGCCTAGTCAGGGTTAGAGAGGGATACTTTTCCCTGATCTAAGTTTGAATACATTTTTAGAGAATTCTGCTTGAAAAAAAATAATATCAACAATAATAACAACTACTTCATGAAACCTTAAAAACCAGTGTTTTCTTTTATACCAAAATAAGATTTACACAGTATGTCAAAATATCATTCTTATTGCAATATTCACGGACACTTTTTGAGTTAATAGCTTTTCTAGAATAATAACATTCCCTGCTGCTTTAGTAAGAGTCAGCTGAGACTAATGATGTAAAAAGCTAGACATATATGAATATATTTTAAAATGCCTTTTGGGGGGAAAAAAATAGCCCTTTTTATAAATAATCTCGGATAATCAGGGCTCCATGTAAGGAACTTCCTCCCCTCTCTTGCATTTAATTTTGGGTGGTCTTACAAATGTTTCCACCTGACTGCTTTTAAAGTTCTTGTGGTCAGGGAGACCACCAGACCTAAACCTTCCCCCTCTTTTAGATTGCTGTGCAGTAGCTGTTTGGTTGCATGGAAGGATCAAAACTAACACCAGCTATGTTACAAGCATCCGTATTCTGTGCTTGCGCAATCCGTAATATTTGTGTTAGATAATAATACACATACATGTAAGTGGATAAACTGAAAATTCTGTTGAAGAGGATCAAGAATATTAAATGACTGAATTATTTGGGGCTAAATTGTTGGGGATTATACAGGGCTAGAAATATAAAATATATATTTGACAGTCTGAACACTGCACTTAAGAATAATGGAATCTATCAAGTCTATTTAAAGAGGTGCTTCCTAAGTCCTCACAGTCATTTTAATGTACGTTTGTCCCCAAGAAGTGAATTATAAATAGCAATAGTCAATTTTGGGGTCTGATATAATTAGATGCTGAGTTCAAGTAGATTTGAGATGAGATATTTGGGGAGAGGCTTTCAACCTCAAAGGATAATTAAGTTTGGGAGGGTTTTCTGAGGGAGATATTGCAGAATCTCCATTACTGAGGCTTTTAAAAAGAAGTAAAACACCAAGACAAGAGTGGTTTAATGGTGATGCTCAAGTGCCAGTTTAGGGTCCTCTCCCAGCTCTTCCAGGCTACCTGAGCACTGGCCTTAACACAAGAATAATTCTCATTGTCTTGCTTTGTTCTTTTCACATACTTAAGCATGGATACCTGGTTATTTACATTTATATCACAACTTTGAATCACACAGATGAAAACATGACACTATTGTCCTGTTTGCAGGTCCTACATATACCCTTGAAAGCACACTGTAGTGTGGAAAAACTGCACTGTGAGACAGACTTATATATGATTTTTGTACTTGCCGTGACTGATTTTCCACATCACCTACAGGACAGAAAGCAGACCATAACAACTATACCTATCCACATAAGTGACAGAAAGCAGTATTAAAAGATGAAAGCGGCAGATAGAATATATTGAATGGTATTACTATACACCCTACAAGATAGAAGATAGTTGCACTTTTTTTCCTAACAAAGAAAGTAACAAGAACAAACCATTCCCCCTGTTGGGTTAACAATGGCTTGCATTTTTTGTTAGCTATAAATCTTCATTTAGTGTTCCCAGTGAACAAAGGGTGCCACTTGATAACTTTGATACTGGTATAACACTGACACAGGGATACTGAAATAGAACCCCCCCGATAAGAACACTGTTGGCCAACTCTGAGAGTGACCACCAGCAATTTCAAAGGGAAAATATAATGCCATCAGTGAGAGAAAAGTTTCTTTGGACAAAATAAGGCTCTGTAAATCAAAGACATACTTCCAAACTACCTCCTAGAACAGCCCCTATTTATGCAGCTGCTATTAAAATCAGGGAAAAGATTTCATTTGTCATTAATTGGGCCCCTACTAAGAAATTGTTGAGCAATAATAAGATTTAGTAGAAGTTTTTTAATGTGCAAATTTTAACTAATCTGTGCTATGACTATAGCATCCCACTGCATTTGTAATTTTCTAGATTTTCATGCTTCAGCTCAGTATTCAATACAGTCTTTTAAAAGCCAGGCAGTCAGTGCTCCAAGATGCAGAGTGTTTCCTCCCTTGTCAAGACTGTAAGCTGAGAATCAGTTTATGAAGGATGTGACTCGTAACTTTTGTCAAACACCTGGAGTATTAGTCTTACTCGAGACACCTCTACAGCTGGAATCGGTTGCAGAAGCACTGGGGCGTCTTCCCTGGGTTACTCACAGGATAGAAATAGAAAACCATCATACGGGTGAGTACCTCAAGGACCCATCTGCTCTCTCTGCTGCAGCATAGGACCTTTTCCCCTACTCTTTCTTTCCTCTTTTCTATGTGGTTATCACACCAGAGGAGCACCTCTCTTCTTAGTCCTTTACTTTTGGCTTTTAATGAGGAATGCTGTGCGAAGGTTTTTCCTTTGGAAAGCCAAGCTTATTGTATCAGGAGGATCACACTTATTGACTCCCTGTCAACCAAACTGAATAAATTTGGAGGCACAATTTCTCTCCCCTTGTCCCCCTTCATGCAGCAGCATGTGGCCAGGCAGCCAAGCTTAGGCTGAAAAACCTCTTATTATCCTCACTGAATTCTTATCCAGAATTTCTTTTTATATGTGAAGATTTCTTCCCAGCAGCAGGACTGGACAGAAAAGGACATAAGAATTGCCAATATCCTTCTTATTTTATCTCAGAGGGCTTTTCTCATGTTCACCGCAAAAAGCAGTTAAGCAGCTGTTGGTGGCTTTGCCTCAGCTCACAGCTGGAATATCCAACAGGCCAAAAGCAGCACAGGGCTTCAGGAGGGCTTTTATCTGTGGAGGATGAAAACAGGTGCCTGCACAGGTGACTGATGGAGCTGCAGGTATGAATGATACTCAATTTATTAATAATATGGATTTTGCATATCCACAACCACTGCTCCTCTGCTCTCCCCTCTCTCCTGGCTCCCATTTCCCATGGCATGACTTCACAGAGCAGGAAATGACTTCACAGAACAGGATCTGCGAGTCCTAATGTCAAAAATTCCTGTAATGAAGTGTTTGCCCTCAGTAGACATGAGGAACGATACATGAGGGAAGAGGACTTTGTCCATCATGATTTGTGGTTTTAATCTTGTTGCTAGTTTCCTATTTGTCTCACTGGAAAGAGACATAGAAACAAAGAGAAAATGAATAAAACTCTCAGGTCAGCTGAAAAAAACAACACCCATGATCTCAGAGTTGAGCATGAAGACAAGTGTCTTTTTCATAAGGTATTCTTGTCTTATAAAAGTAAGAAAAGGTTCAACTGTCCTTCTCTAGCCTTATAAAATACAAAAAGGCTAATCATAGTGATTACATTGAATAGTTTAGCAATGCTTAGTTTGATGATCCTTGACTTAAAATATTAGTGTGATTCAACTTGAAATCAAATTTAAGAGCTACACAAGAACATCAAAATCAATACATGAAGAAGCTCTTCCTAAGTAAAAGAGACTTCCTCTGATATATAACTTCCTAGCTATTTTTATTATATAAATATCTTGCAGAATTCAGTCCTTAGTACTAGAATTACTGTATCAGCTGTGAGAAGTTGTGAACTTTAAAACAAATAGTGGTGAACTGAACATTTTAGTTTGCTCACCTCATATATGTGAACTTGCTCATTCGTTACAGCAAAAATTAATAGAACATTGTTTTGCACAAGTTTGTCAATTAATTGTCCAATTGTGGGATACTCCTGCAAGCAAACAGAAGAGAGCCATATCAATCCATTTTTCCTGTGCAACCAGTTGCTAATTATCTCCCATGAAACACACATCCAAATGATCATAATTAACACTGCATTCTCTGTAGAGTATAAACTATAATTAGGCACTACATGTATACAAAATAAAAGATAGTGTATATAATTTCTTCATGTTGTTTTTAAGGAAACCTCTCTGAGAAATGTACAGTGCCAGCCTCCATACTAGGACACTTGGCTCAGTAGCATCTGTGATATATATATATAATCCAAAGAATAACACTGCACCAGAGCAACTGGGTATTTGTCCTACACTGAACACCATAGTGTATATATTCGGTATTTTTGAACACTGAATCTTAAGCTAGTAAGTTCTCCTACACAAACAGTGTCCTACAAATTCCTGAACTCCTCCTGAATTCATACCCTTACAGGGAAAGGAAGGAAATACTAGTCAGTCCCATTCTATGTGTTTTCTGGTTAGCAGGAATAAGATCTGTGCTTTCTTTTTTCCTAGTTATAATCTGTCCTAACTCCATACTAACACACTGTTGTCTTTTTACTGAAATGTGCAATTACAAATAAAATAGATTACATGAAGTATCTGGATTCCCCAACTTTTACACATTTCAGTGATAAAGGTATACTTTCATTTGTTTTCTAAGTTGCTCATGTTAGTATTTAAATTTCCAGAATGTGAGAGTTGTACAAAATTCATAGTAAATTACCAGAACAGTTGACATGGAATACTCGTTATTGTGGTCCAAATGACAGTTCCCATCATTAGGAATAACAATCCCTGCCAGTTTACTGTCCATCCCAAAATGGGAATCCGCATCACTCACAAACACCAGCAAATGTAGAGAATCATTCCTCCATCCAATTTTTTCCTGTCATTTAAAATACATTAGTTTAGCAGGCTGTATTGCACTTACAGTACAGAAAAGCAGCAAAAGATGTGGAGAACAGCACCTCAAAATAAATTAAGGGAATAATTTTCAAGGGAGTGTCAAAAACATCACAACATCTCTTAAGAAATGATGTTCATTGCATTGTCTTTGGCTAACATTTCGTCTCCCCATTTCTGTGTTTAATAACATGGGCTGGCCATGTTCATGTCAATCTGCTTACTACTCTAAACATAGTTAATAGAAAAATATTTAAAGAAAAAACAATCAAGAAAACAGACCCAGTAATTATACAGTTGGGTTTTTTCTATCCCTGGCAATTAGAAGAAACACTAAAATACTGCAATATGCATGTTTTACTTGATACAGCCAAAAGTATTTTCACACAAATCTAATGAGGCTCTTGGACTGCATTAAAAAAATCTTCAAAAATAATGATCTGCTGCTTTGAAATACAACACTATAAACACTTTGAAATATAACACTAGAAATGGTAAATATACAGAATAATTAATATTATACCTAGAAGTTTCAAGTACCTTGCAAACAGCTGCCTGCATAATTGCATCGAATCCTCCCTCTGGAGTGTCTATATTAGCAGAGATTCGCTGTCCTTTCACAATTTCATTGAATTTTTCAGCATCATTTGTTAGTGGCAAAACATGTTTGTATCCAAAGGTGGGTAAGCACTCGTATGGTACACTTCTACAAGATAAGTGAGACAGTTTATGGATAATACAGAATGAAAAATCACTACAATGGCAACTTTGCAGGCCTGCCTGGATTCGCTTTTGGTTATGTATCTCTCTTCTGTGTCTGAGACAGATGTAGTGAAAAATGTAAGATAATCAAAGAGCATCCAGTGAGGTGGGCAATGCAAACACATCTGTGTAAAGCCTGGGAAACGCCTCCTAGAGCAGAGTAATTCAGCCAGTTAACAACGTGCAGTCCTTGCCGTGCTCCCTGCTGCGCCTTGTTTTCATACTCAGAAGCACATTAAGATCTGTAGTCCCTTAATGACATTCAGAGAGCACCACCAAGCTGCTGCAGTCCTGCTTCAGGCTGCAGAGCACAGCTTCTCCTCCACCTAGGTTAGGAAAGGGCTAGGGCAGCCTGGGTTTGGGGGATACTGCTAGACCTTAAGGGAGAAAAAAACCCAGGAAAACAACACTGATCGGCAAATGAAACTGCTATTCTGTGTTGGGTTTGAGTTTGCACCTGCTTAGTATAGCGATGTCATAAAATTCTTATATATAATCTATATGTATATTCTAGCAAATTAAAGAAAAATACATAATTATTCTGCATGCCTGTTAACCCCTTAAGCACATTTGTAATTAGCAGCAAAAGCTAAAAAATTAATCACTCCCAGATTCCTCTCTCCAAATAACATAAGACTCAACAGAATAATGATCAGAGTGCAAAACTAAAAGAAACAAATCTTGTTTCCCAGCCTGACTCATTCACAGCTGGAAGAGGGCAGAGGTTCTAGTGAAGCTGCTGAATTGAATTTTATCCTAAAGATTAATATTATGATTTAATGTTGGCATGCAGACAGATGTGCATATTTTCCCTGCCTACCTGCAAGGGTTGTTTATTTCTGCAGCTGTAGTTTTGATAAATGGTGAAACTGGTTTTTCAACAAAAGATCCAAACCCCAGTCTGAAGTTGCTTGTCAGTTTTGACATTTCTTTAGAAAGAGTTGAACCCAGTTCTTTGATTGTATTCAGATCATCATCCATGGAGGCGGAAAGATCCATGAGGTAATAGAGATCAATTGGATAATCTTCAGTTTGGCGGACCTTGATCTGTATTGTTTCTTCATGTCCTATTAAGGTCATGGGAAAATGGGATACATATTAGCACTTCTACACAGAAGTTATGAGTAATGCCAATCTCTTCATAAACTTACATATATGGTGAAAATTATTTAGTATTTTAAATCACCAGTAGAATTAACAAAATAACTTCAGAAATTCTCTGTCAACAAAAATCTCAAACAGTGGTCTGAAAGATTAAAAGCAGTTCTAGTTGTTCTTTTCTAAAGTCTTCTTCAGTAGAGCCATAAACAGAGAGTTACAACTGATTGCTATAATTTGAAAAAAATATGATAAATTCATTTCAGCAATATGCAGCTTTAGAAAATTTAGATATGAAGCTAATTAAAACTAAAGGTAGCACTTATGGGACATACCATGTACTTTAGAAATTTAAAGAAAACCTGAGTGTACACACAGGTTTTATTCTCAGTTCCAACAACAATATGACCTAACTGGGTGTCTCGTACGTTTCTTTATTCCAAATTTTCTCCAGGAAAAATTCATATCTCAAGGACCCCAAAGTAAGTCTGGAGTGTTTCCATAAATGTCACTGGTACCTCGTAAATCCTCAAAGCAAGATTTTATGCTGCCTCTGAGATACGCTGTTTGCCAGACCTGCAGGGGAGAGGCACAGGAGCAGGGCTGGGGAGGTAGGAGGGAGTTCCATGCTCTCCCTGCCACCTCAATGGCAAGAGAATAAAAGAACTAAAAAAAATATATCCTTACTTTTATGAGGTACCCTGCCCTTCTGAAAGCATTTTGAACTCTGTCAAACCCAGTTTTCATCTGATGCGTCAACAAATAATTTTGGACTCAACACAGGTTTTTAATCTTTATTCTATTAAGATTTTTTTAGACCATTCAGTCTGAGAAGCTTCAGTATATCAAACTGGCTGAAAAAAAATATCCCCACATCTATGAATTGAGTGACTTACCTGGTCGCAGCCTTAGAGTTAATTTTTGAGGAGAAATCTGTGTGACATCAGAATTGTTCTTCTGGGTCACTAGTGTTAGGGGCTTGTTTCTGTGAATTTCTACTTCTGAAATGGGAAATTCAATCAAATTCAACTGGCATCCTTTTGACAAAAGGTTTTCTGGGGTATCACACCTCCCATGAATTCCAGCTGAGTCTGTGTAATTCTAAAGCAAACGGGAGAAGGAAGGGATGAGTTAAATCTATTTACTGACCAGCCACCAGCACCTGGCTGATGAAAGGTCAATCCCATGCAGGGAACAGAAACAAAGGTGCAAGTTAGTGCAAACTAGTGCAGAAAGAGATCTAGGAGGCACAGAAATCTAAATTTGCCCTTCATGGATCATGTCGCACAGGTGTATAATTAATGTAACTTACACCGATTTGGCATCCTGGGAGAAACTGCTCTATTGTTGGGGAATGGGAATTGTGCCACTCACTGCATTTGGCTTCTCGCAGTACTGGGAGTAATAACACAAAACCTCTATGAGCCCCTGGTTTTTCTATTACAGGACTATGCCGCAAATTCATCAGTCTTTCCTAAACAGTTTTGAACTGCTGATGGAACAACATCATTTAACAACAGAAGAGGTCTCGTAGATAATGAACTCCTACAGATTTTGTGACAAACTGATGGTGCAGTACCCAGTGTTCCCTGCTTTTTTCTGACCTACTCTTTCTCCTCAACACTTGTTTAATGTGTTCCCTGAAGCAGGTAGCAATTCCTTGTTACTCTGCCTGGTGCCCAGCAAGAACCCCAGCCTCCCTCCCTCGGTCCCCAGCACCGGTGGGGCTCCTGGCATGTCCATGTCTTTCTGGTTATGTTTGTCCCAGTGTCCTACTTGACCTTCTCCTATCCAGAGGAAATCACAAGCCTATCAGTATCAGTTGGATAGCTTGCAGTTTATTTTTGTTACTCGTTTCAAAGCACTTGATATGCATTCCTTTCCACAACACTGATGCAGGGTAGGTACTATCCCCCCGTAGCAGTGAAGTTAATGGTTAGTTTTACAAAGAGGCTTCTGTGCCTTATTGCCATTTCCTAGAGCTATGTCTAGAGTTTAGATCCTCAAAATCAGGCAGCTGCCTCCTGAACTGGAAACTGCTCTGGCCTGCAAGACCTTTTCACCAAAACCTGGGCAATGCCTGGCAGAACCAGCACCAAAACATTCAGTTCCTGGCTGATGGTCATGGGCCCATACCACAGGGCTGCCCTTTTCTCCTGGATTTGGACAAGCAACCTGGGGTTCAGCCATTAAGCCACAAATATTCTCTGAATCCAGTCACTGAAAAAGTTTCCATCCAAAGCAAACC
This sequence comes from Haliaeetus albicilla, assembly GCF_947461875.1. NCBI lineage: Eukaryota > Metazoa > Chordata > Aves > Accipitriformes > Accipitridae > Haliaeetus > Haliaeetus albicilla. The sequence goes on from NC_091486.1 coordinate 19,357,468, forward strand.
AGATTTACTTTAAACCTATTAAAACCAGAATTGGGACCCTTCTTTCCGCCAAAATGTCACCCCTCATGCCTGAAAGTTATCAGTGATTTTATGCAGTTTAGTGGAAGCAATGTTGAGACACCTGATGGGAACAGTGGTTTATTATTCTTCAGACCAAATCTGATGTCTTTGCTCAGGCGAAGCTCTCGCCAACTGCTTCTTGAATACAGTGTGCATAAAGATCACGTACCATTATAAAACTTTCACAGGGAGATCCATATCATCTCCTTTAGTTACACACTTTGAGTTGCTGGCTTTTCAAAACATGTGTGAAGAGGCAAACTCATATTTCAAATACAATTGCAAGTTGTGTTTTTATCCTACAGAAAACAGTGGTTTCTTTGGAGGCACTTGTGTTTACTCTGACACTAAAGCTCCTACGTCTTTTACACTCTTGATGTATTGTTCTGTAGCAAACAAGTGAATTAGCCTCTGAACAAAGAAAAAAATCATTTTTACTACTCTGAAGTTTTCAATAGTTCCACAGTTGTTTGTTGTTTTTTTTTTTAAATCAATAAATTGTGTTTCAACTACATGGCAGTAGTCAAAATTACATGATCAAATTTCATTTCAAGAAAATCCTGTTTTGGTTGCTAAGTACAAACATAAAAACTACTGCAAACACACTAATATGGGTGGGGTTTTCTTGCCATAGTAACATTTTTTGCAAACTGATTTTTTAAAAAAAGTGCTGTTTGGTCTTTGTCAGCTACTTCATAAAGCAGCATGTTAGTCCCATCTTAGGTATCATTTTGCTATTCAAAAAAGCAAGAAATACTTTTAACAGCAAAGGTGTAAATCAGAAACTATCATGAAAAAGACTTATTTTATTTCTCTATTATTTCTGGCAAGTTTTTAATTGTGATAGCTGACTATCTTGCTAACATTAATGAACTAAGAGCTAGAATATTTACTGTGATGTAGGGAGATATTATTTAGCATCATTTACCAGTGAAAGTTTTAAAAGCAGAGATCTTAAGTGACTTGCCCACAGTTACACAGAAAGTCTGCAACAGATATATAGGAAACAAATCCAGATTATTTTTTTTTTAAGCCCAATGTTTTAGCCAAAACACTTACACCTATATCATACAAAGTATAAAACTGACACTATCATCATACTTAAAATCAACCACAGATTAACCATTCGTATATGCAAACTGACTAGAGCACCTTCTGTTTACACTGCCTGGCTTGGCATGTAATATGTAAGATGCAGTCTGGTCTCTGACTCGATGTCTGGTGCTTCATCATCAGTGCTGTGGGTGAGTCAGCCCTCAGGCTGATGACCTGAGCCCCTCTAATAACACTGCCTTACGTGAGGAAGATTGGTTTTTTTAAAAAACAACAATGAATAATAAAGTCTATATTGAATTCCACTTTTGATCCCCAGGAAGGCTTCACTAAGCACTGCATGCATTACAAAACCACGGGCTGACCCAATTAAGTCAATACTTCATCACTCAGAGCTACTACAAACACTTCAAGTCTTACTTTGAAATTTTTTTTTATCATTTACTCTACCTCTTGAAAACACCAAGCGCAGTGTGGTCCGGAAAGCAAACAATCTTCACAAGTCACTGCACTTTCCTGAGAACAGGTCCCTAAATTTAAATCCAAGAAGATAAAAGACTATTAATAATGTGTTTAATCATTCAATTTATGAAGAATCTTGTCATTTAGAGAATGTTGGAGGTGAAAAATGCACACATTTAGCCATATTTAGGATTATTGCTAGAATTCCTTCATAATGGTATTTCTATTGGTAGAAGATTAACTCTCTCATAAAATTCAAATCCCACAATTGCTGGCAATTAACATACTTACTTTTGCATGCTTTATGGATGGCATTCACTGAGAACATGTTACTTGTTTTCTCCAGCGCACCTGATAAAGTGTTACGTGTGTTTCTGGTATGGTGCAGGTAAGACATTTCCAACACAATCAGGGATATTAAAAGAACAGATTTATGTTCACTCTGTACGCTTAAAATTGCTTCACTCAGGTCTATAGATACTTGATATGATTTTAATTTATTGTGCAAGTACCAGCAAAACACTCAGTCACATGTATAGTATTAAGTTTCTGAGCAGATCAAACAGTGATTAGTATAATCAAAATTGCTCAAACGCCCAGTTCTCTCATACATGTTGTGCTATGTAATGACCACATGAATCTTACATGAATTTGCAGGGTAGCCCTACAGCAGTCTGTCAAAAAAAAAAAAGTCACCAGGCAGAAAGGAATGATTAAATACAGAAGACAGAAAGCTATTTCATGTCAACTTCAAGCAAGAAACAATGCAAAAATGGTTTTGAAATGGATCTCCCTACCCCTGACCCTTACCTTGCACATAGTTATTTCTTTGCAGAAAGAGGAAACAGAGGCAAAGCAATTCAATCCCCATTCGTTTTCAGTGCTGGCTGCGTGACAAAAAAATATTAGCATGTTAGTTATCGTCCACGTAAAGGTAGAATGTCGTAAAAATCATACATTCCTGGAGGGTATGTTTTCAGATGTCACCTACACCGGATTGCGAGGAAACTTCAACCCTACCAGGACAGACCATGAGTAAAAGTGAAAACAAGGGCTACCTGGGCAGGTAAAGAGAACAAGCTGTGCATAAAGTAACGTGAACATGGTTATCACTTCCTTGTTTTCCTGGACTCCTTATAAGGTATAAGGGGAAAATTCATTCAGGTGAAAATTTCTGTCAATCCCAGTCACTCTGGGTCCTAGAGCAACCCAGCCGAGCGAGCAGGATTTCATATCTACAGCAACTCTTAAAAGGCTGCTCTAAAATAATGCCTTTAATTGTTCCCTGAGGGAGTGTGTTAGGTAGATGGATCATTACGATTGCCAAGTGACTATACCTGGAGAGATGTAAAAATCCCATTTTTTCAGATTTCCTGATGTGGAGGGAAACTTGTAAAGGCAACTGTGAAAAAAAAAAAAACCAAAAAGCAATAACTTATTATAATCAAGGAACTGGCTTCAGCAATTCAAGATACATTTACTTTATTAACATTGCAAACTGAAAAGGAAATGCTCCAGTTGTGCATTTTTTTAATGTGTAGAAGTAGAAATAATTGCACTCCCAGTTCTGCAACTGACTTGGAAAAAAAATCATGTCAGCTTTAACTCTCTGTAATAAGTGGCCAAATATTCTACCAATATAACAAGTCGTTGCTACCTCTTCCCCCCCTCCCCAACCTGGAATGAAGGCAAAATATGCATTTCTTACAACCTTATTAAAAGGAAATAAAAATTCTTATTTGTAGAGTTCATCTCTTCCCATCTTTTATGCTCTGCTATTGTCTGTTTTGAAAATGATTTGTTGAGGACAAGCCCTCTCTTATCATAAGGGTTTGCAACAGACTGTACACAGTGCAGCATAAAATTATAATTTCATCAGTTGTGTTGCTGGCCTGAAAACACGTATCCTTTTTTTCTGCAGTCAGAAATCCTACCAAAGTTAGCTGATAAGGACTAGGTTGCTCTCACCAAGAGAACTGGCAGGATCAGACCTCCCTTTTCAGGCTGGTGGTAGCTGCAATCTCGGGGCAGGATGTGACGGTAGGGATGGGTCTATACTAGTTAAACTCGACATGCCTGGAAACATTCCTGGGCATTGAGGCCAACTGGCACAGAAAGACCGGAGTTTATGCTTGCAAATTGCCTATTGGGACCACTCTAGCAACCAAATTGGGTCCAGAAATTGTTTGCAGAGAGTGTTAATTGGAAGAGGTCAAATTTACGCCAGGGAGCATTTTAACAGTTTAATAGCAAAGACAATCTCATTCTAGTGCCTGGAAATATTCACAGGCGCATCCGATTTTACTAGTATTTACACAGTCTATGGGTAGTTTCATAGCAGCTCAAGCTGAATTATGTCAAGCCTACCTTTGCTCTGCCCTTGTGTTCCCACCCCTTCGCTCCTACCAGTACTCATGTCCAAACAAACAGTGAGCTGATTCAAACTGGTCCAGTTAAAACCCAGTCACCTTCTGTGAGGAAGGTGGCAGGCTACTTTTCACCTGGGTGGGTCCCTTGAACTGTGCGGCTGCCCAGTCCGGAGTGAGTGCCGAGGAAAGACAGGCAGGGTTGGCAGGAAAGGTGGGAATACGTTAGGCTGAATTTAGCCCAGCTTAAGCTGCTGTGGAACTGCATCTTAATGTTTCTATTTACAACAACATTCCTAAGTCTCCTTCAACTGCTTTCTATACCTTGGAGCGTCCTTTGTAAGGCATTTGTTCAGCTACAGCAATTTCCTGTGGCATGAAAAAAGCATCCATTAGATTATGTTCCCTCAGCTGGTGAAGACGCAACTCTGTGAGGACACCGTCTGTAACTACGTAAGGTCACAAAGAAGTGGACTCAAAATGTTTGCTCATACTAAGAAAAAAATCCTCCTGTAAGTGCCATCCAAAACATCTGATTTCCCTGTTTTTAATTTACATTTGTGTACATGTTCTTTAATATTGTTGCTATCTCTACAGCCTTGCGGAGCTCCAAAACCCAGTGCTTTCCCTTTCCACATAGAAGGTCACTTTGTAGCTCTAACTAGCACCTGGTAATATATCAATGCTTCAAAGCACGTGCTCAAAGGACTTGGTGGCAGTCCTTCAGCCACCAAAGTGTATCAGACACCAGCAGCGTCCCAGCTTAAGGACCAGCCAGCTGAACAGCTGGCAATTAGCAAATGCTTAGTCTTAGATTCAAGATATCAAACTTTTTAGTGTAGAGAGAATGAATAATATTGCCTACATAAAACTTACAAATTCTGTTTGATATTATCAGCTCCCCATTTGCTTGTGTGGTAATATTTTATATAGGTGTTGGCAAGGACAGCATGACTGGAGGCTAAGTGCCTGCCTCTGAATGGGATGGCTGCCAAAGACTGAGTAAGGTCTTACCTGAATAAAATAACTAAGTTTCTGCAAATTATTAAGAACAGACCTCCCCAGATTGTCTGGAGAGAGCAGAGAAAGAAAAGAGAATAGCAGAACAAACAACAACAAAAACACACATAAAAAAAAAAAGAGAAAATTCAAGGTCAGTTTTGATTTTTAAAAACTCACACAATGAGAAGCTCACAAGACTGGACAGAGCAGGAATAAAAAACTCACTGACAGGAGGTTAAGAGAGGTCCAGGAAGGGAGACAGCACATAGCAAGAGTAGATCTTGGGCAAGGCAAGAAAACCCAGGCAGGAAGTTGATTCTTGTTTTGAAACGTCACCCAATATCTTGTGTAGTATCTAAAGGTAAGTTGACCAGGAAATTCCTCTACTAATTTAATGCTTTATTGGCTTTAACTATCACACATGTTAGAAGAGCCAAATCACAACCTGGAGTAGCCACACAGATGTGGGGAGGATGTGTAAAAGTCTTTGGGGTCCTGGCATTGCTTGGTTTGACTTCTTTACAAGGTTTGTAAGACCGAGACTTGTTTCGTTCACCCAAATTAGAGGCATCAATTCAATGAGATGTAACAAAAAGATAGTTTATAGTACAGACAGAATACAATTATTATTGTTTTCATCAGCTACTACATACTCATTTTGCAGCAAATCCTGGTCTCAGTTAAATCAAGGTTACGGTTTTATAATGACACATCAGAACAGAAAAGAGCTGTTTATCTTTCAGTATGGGCAATGCTGAACAATGCAAGCCTGTTGTTCTTTAAAAGATAATAAAATTTGTATAGGATAAAATCTTTAGTGCATTTTCCCCCATACCTGGCACTTACAATACACAAAGATAGTGCAGGAAGATAGTCTGTTCATCCAATCAACCTTTAACAAATTCACTGGCAAGTAACAAACATTGAATATTGAGGTACAGAAAGAAAGCAAGCTAATGTTGGGGACAGGGATAAGAGATAAACTAAAAAACATTAGACTCAAGTTGTATTTCATTAATAATAGTAGGGGGTTTTTATCTAGAACAATGCTGTATCTTTTCTGGCACACTGAGTTGAATCCACAATTCAGCCTGGGGATGGGTCTCTAAAAGTTCCAGAATGGGAAGTGTTTGCCTACAGAAGCATGCCTCACCATTGGCTCATTCAAATCTAAAAATTACTTCATTTTAGAAAAAATACCAGCCTCTCCTTCAAATAGGGTATGAACTGATGTAGCAGAATTACACATACAGGGAGACCAGCCCAAGGGAAAACAACAATTAGTTCATTTTGTGCTAGACAAAACCTGGAAGAGGAGGCATGTTAGCTCCAGTGAAAGCTTATCAGTCAACGTAAGAGATCAGTATGTCCCAAGCTCATCAGAGCAAGGAAAATCTCTTTTAATTAGGAGCTGGAGACCTATCCATATGGAGGAGAAATTCTTGTAAGTCATCTCTTGGCCTCACACACAACCCAGCTCTTAATTCCCAATGCTCTTCTCATACCCACTCTCACCCTGAAAGCCTGGAAGAATACAGAGCAATTTAAAGTCTGAATGTCCCACAGGCTGAGACAGTTCTCAGAATATTTACAAAGGTGGGGAGAAGTGTCTCCTGCACTTCAGAAAACATTTTTCTCTTCTTGCCCTTCACCAGAGAGTTCTGTGGGACTGGAAGCAGTGAGGTGGGGTCTCCTTTCTCTGCATCATATACAGTGGCATTCACCTCCTCAATGCATCTGTAAGAGGCAAAGGACTATGCTCATTAGGTCAGAGACAGGTTGCTTTACATTTGAAACATCTGGTGACTTTATTCTCTCCCTGGTTGGCTTCCAAATCAAACCTGCCTAGAAAGCTCCTGGCTATCTCTAATGGGGAATCAAAGCAGACTTTAAAAGTTTTGGTCAAACTTTTTAACCTGAAAGATAGCAACTGAAGAATATGCAAAGGTGTACAGAATGAGTGGTTAAAATACTTTTCTCCCAAAGAAGACATGTTCTGTAGCTGTACAGTCAAGTGCTTCCGGACTCTTGGGCCAGCAGAAATGGAAGGCATTCTCTTTGGAAAAAGTCTACCCAGAAATACTCAGCAGCCTGACAGACCCAGTTCCAAAGAACAGCAATGACAGATGTTGCAGAGATGACTGTCAATTAGCTAAGCAATGAAACTTGAAAAAAAGTTTCCAAGCTTGAAAAACTTAGATTTGTCTCTAAGGAGCTAGAGGTGATTTGAGTAGCCACATAGCCGTGTGAATGTCCTGCAAACAGGGCAATCCAGCACAGTCAGAAACCACACACAAATACCGCAATGATACTGGCAGGACTGTCCTATCTATACCTTTGCTGCAGCATAGGTCCTGGCAATACTTGAGGGAGAGCTGGCAAAAACATTTAAAGAGGAAGCAACAATCCCTAAAGAGCAGTTGTATTTAATGGGGAAATTCGCAGTGATGGTGAATGTGACTAACCAGTAATTTTTACCTTCTTTTTTTACTTGAAATTTTTTCTAGCTATAAAACAATAGTATTACCTATCAAATCACTGTGTAAAATAAATAAATGTATCTGGATTTATACATTTTAAATGCCAGTTGATACTATTTTCTATCTCTTTGTTAATCAGCATGGTGAGAGATAGGTATTGTTCCAATAGAAAATGGCGTCAATCCAAAGAAACTTCTGTAAGCATTCAGGTCCCTGTAAAAACGATACGGACCCTGAGGTAAGCGAAGATCTGAGCATACAGTGACTGAGCTGCTTCACTCCAGCTTCCATGTTTTGGGGTGTACTAATACCACACCCCATTAGGTATGGACCTAGGACCAAAGCACTGCTGCGCAGGGTAAGCCACAGAGTCCACCCAAGATGTGGGCAGGTGTGTGGAAAGGCAAAGGCCTCTCTTACTCTCCTCTCCGGGTGTTGTTTGCAAGCACGGCTGCACGCGATGGAGAGCGGCTTTAGAAGAAGATGAGGGGTGTCTGTAGCTCCTTCCAGTGGGTCACAGGAGCCGAAGAGCCACACAGATGAGAGGAATTTTTCCCCTCCAGCTCTGAGTAAAGCGGGACATTGGGGAATTCATGACTCAGGCTGTGATTCACGCTCGGGTCTCCTCTCTTTTCTGGAGCAGCGCGCTGCTGTTAGATGAGGGCAGGGAGTGAAGTCAACAACTTACCTCTGAACAAACAGAGAGGAAGAGGAGGAATAAGGAGGAATTGCTCACCAACTGCAATGATCAGCAGGCAGGCAACCCAGGGTGTTTTCAACTCGTGTTTACCTTGCCCACAGCTCTGCCCCAGCTGGTTCCAGCCGAGGGCGTGAGCAAACCTTTGTCCTCAGTTTCCTTCACAGTTTCCTTCACATGGGTGAGCACCCTGAAAGATTTGTTTGCTTTTCAGATTTGAATACGCTCTCACACTCAAAGCGAAATAATCAAACCTCCGAACTGCAGAAGGGCTCAGGTGGAACCAGTGGGAAAATCATGTTGCATTCGAGCGGGGCTGCGAGCCAGCCAGCCCACAGCACTCCAGCCACGCCAGGGATTTCCACACAGCCTATCCAATCTGGCCTCAGTTTCTGTTTGCTTTTTGCAGTTACATGGTACACCTTGCTCCCCCTGTGCTATAAAAGCCTGGCGCTGGGGCACCAGAGCAAGCACCTCCATTCAGCGCTGGTGCACGGCTGATGGCAGGAACTGCGCTGAGCACTGCCTCTGCAACGCCTCAGACCTCCCGCGCTTCAGCTGAAGGGCTTTCTGTAACTTACTCCCTTCAGATCAATGCCAAGTGCAGGCTGGACCTGCTGCCCCCGTCACAGAAGGGCCAAAGGCAGTCCCGAGACAGGCAGGTTGCAGCCCCACCAGGACAAACGCGAAGCTTCAGCTCAGTCCTGCAGCAGGCTGGGCTAGGCAAGGGTGCAGAGGGAGGGCTGACTTTTGAAGCTGGTAGGGTGTAAACACGATGTATTCAGGCCTGAGTTATCCAGATGTGAAGTCTAAACTACTGAGCTTGGACTAAATCACTTGTAAAAAGTAATTCCACTCTGGTCTTACACACAGAAAATGAATTTAACTTATAGTTGACCTTGCTGTACTTAGACCTACAGAAGCCCAGTGCTTTGCTGAAACACGGGGTTTGAATAAGGTTAATCTAGAATAACCAAAAGATAAGCATGTTTAGCTAAGCACCCAAACAGCTGCTAAAAACTGAGGAAAATGGGCTCAGGCACTGCCTGAAACCAGCTACATTTCTGAAGCTTTCCAGGAGCTGTTCTGAACTTGGCCAGCATGGTTTCTATTTACAGAGACGTGGCATTCTTGCCACTCGCTCCCGCCAGCGGGTGCAAGCTCTTTCTGGGAAAAGAACCGAATTTAGGGTTTCAGGAGCTCTTTGTGCAGGGTGCTGCCATCTTATGGCTACTCTGCTCTTCTGGAGTAGAGAAGTTAATACTTTAAAGCTTAGAGGTATAAAAAAGGTCTTCAGGTACTAACTGTCCTACTACCTTTTAGCAATATTTTGCCTTTCTGCACAGGTAAGAACATTTGGAGATGATCACACCTTTGTTAAACAATTTGGTCATTTATGTTGTATTATTAAAGCTGTAATTTTTTGTTAGCATGCTTTTTTCAAATTCCTGTCCTGTCACAGTAAACAGAACATTACTTCTAGTGTCTTTGCTATGTATGAGCTCAGTTACATGATTCTGAAATGTCAGAAATCGTTTCTGATGTCTTTGTCAGTATAAATTATTATTGTATTTCGCATACCTTGCCTTATTGCTATGTACACGTTTCTTATGAAAATAAGAGGAAGGAAATATAAATCAACATTGTCAGCTCACATTCAAACAGAAGCATTGGAAAAACAACCTTAAATAGAAAGATTGGTGTTTCTACAATTCTTCTTAAAGAATTGGTAAAAACTGTTGATATTATATATCAAACTAAAACCATGCAGGACAAAGAACATGCAAATAGAACCATCTCCAAACAAAAATAAAATCAATTAAATCAATTTCAGCTATATTTTGGCTGAATAACATAAAAAGGATAAGGCAGGGCAGATTTTCCCTAACAATGTTTTCCAGGAGTTCAAAATGATTGATCATGTAAATACTATCGATAATATTTGATCCACTGATACCTTATGCTTCTTCTCTCACACGTTTGCAACCTCATTACCATGCTTTGGTTGAACACTTAGCACACAGAATTGCCATAATTTTAAACCAATTCTTTTACAAAAAATGTAATTCTTAACATTTTGTAGCATGTCAATACATCACAGGAGGCCATAGAGTCACACTTTCTACCCGAACCAATAAATTCATTAACAGAAATTTTAAAAAAACACTAATGCACAATAAAACACAATAGCACAAACTAGAGGGCACAACACTGCAAAGGATCTCATAGATACTGAAAACATGTCCTTCCACCTTACACAGCTGTGTTAATAAACTTATCAAAATCCACCATAAGAATACACAGACTGTTTCTCTCTCTGGCAGAGAGTCAAATCAAATGTGGCTCTACTCACCTTTATGGTATATGCAAGACCCAGGTGAATTCTGCATTATCCAATTTGCAAAGAAATAAGTTCCATTTTACTGTGATATCCTCACCTACAGCGGTTTGTTCCTGTCACTCTTACTAGAAGACTCTTTTGGAGACTTCACTCTTCTCATGGCTGGAAACCTTCTAAGCTCCAGCCTGGATGGACTAACTTTCAATTTATATTCATTGTCTGGTAACTTAAATAACTTCTTTCCTTTCCTAGTATTTGCTCTGCCCTTCTTTCCCCTCCCCTTAATGTATTTATAGACAGCAATTGTATATCCCTCATTCTTTGTTTTGTCCAGTACTACTTCTCTGCGTTTCTTTCAATGCTCTTTCCTAATTATGGGTGACAGACTCTTCACAGTACTCCAGAAGAGCTTTGACCAGTGCCTCCTACAATAGCGTCCATACTTGTGTATCCCTCCTTAAGTCTCCTGCATCGTATCTAAGGAGGATCATTTTTGCCTTTCCCATGGCTCCATCCCAGGTCTCAGCATCCTTCTATGACTGACCAAGACATTATGGTGTTTCTCTTGCCCAACTGATAAGCCAGAATTTATAACAGAAATCGTTTCCACCTCAGTTTGTGTGTGATCTGGCACTTGTGCTATTAAATTCTACCCCACACCTCCAGCTCTCAAGTTCCCCCCCAATGTTTATATAATAGTATGGGTATTTTTCTCATCTGACCATGCCAATTTAGCAGCAATGAAATTATTAATACTTCCAGAGACTAGCTGAAACTGTAATGCTTGAAAATCTCTACTCAACTGTTAAGTAGCCCAATAATTCCCTTTCCAGAACAGATAATATCATACATACATTTCCTCAGCCCTTATACATTGTATTAAACATCTATTGCTTTCATCCTGTTTTCTCCATTTTATCTCCACACCCTTATTTATACTTTCTGGCAAAAATATGTACAAAATTTCCGTATTACTAAGGTCAGATTAATGAAGCTGTAGTGCAAGGTCACTTTTTCCTCTGCTCTTCTCTCTCCTTTGTTTTGGCAGATCTTTTAAGAAAAACTTCCTCCTGTACTTGAAATGTAATTTGCTCATTCTTTCAGCATTTTAGGGTGGATAACAGATATTGTTCCACTATGGGCCTACTATGCTCTGGATTTACTTCTCAAGTTTGTAAATGTTAGCTTTAATCTCTACCCCATCCTTGCCACATACCAGGCCCCCTTTTAGTTGTGTAGAAGAAACTTTCAGCCTTTCAAATTTTGTTTACAGATGGTAAATGTGTAGACTTGACAAATATGACTGCATCCTCTGCTTCTTGGTTCCCAAGATACTGTTTTCATTGATGATCTGGTATGGTGGGGTCTTCTTCCCCTATGACCTTCACTGTCCTTGCTCACTCCTAATATCTTTTTTTTTGTGAAGGATTTATTAATCCAATAAGGTGCTAACACCCTTCTCTACTTACAGTACAAAGTGCAGATTTTTAAAATAGTATTTAAATTAAAGAAATTTTAATACTTAGATTTGGAACCTTCATCCACTTGACATCGCTAACTAGTTTCCTTAGGTACAACACTTCAGAAGGACAAATTTTGAGAAACTAACAGGCCTATTCTTGTTTATTCTTTCACTTATTTTCAATTTAATCAACTTGGGATAACTTTAGCTAGGTTATTTTCTACAACCAGCTGCTCTATGTCATCACTACCTAACAAAGACCACCTAGAATAGCATCATGGTAGTCCAGTGACTGCTTAGTGATGAAATCTGCCAGCTATTACACCCTGGAATAACTGGCTCTACTGTTATCAGTAACATTTGCTTTATACTCTATTTCTGAGCAGTTAAAGTCTCCTGCAATGAGACAATGCTTGGAAGCTTCTCTTTCAGCTTGTAGTCATCTACAGTGTTAGATATATGTGTAACAGTTCCTTAGTGGTCCTTCAGAAGACCTTTAGTTTGACAAATTCCATTCTGCCCATGCCACCTCTCTCTGTAAGTGACTTCATTGTTACCGAGTGTACCTCTGTTTTTATTTCTAGTTTTCTTAACAGTGTACACACTGGTTTAAGTGCATTTCAGTCATCGATTACTTATCCACCATACTTAGCTGTTCTTGGGAGATTCAGGGTCATCCTGGGTGCTGCAGTTTGCACACAATTTTTGTACACAAGCACCTCAGTTCATCTTCTATGATAATGTGCAAAATTTTTAATTACATTACTCATATCCCTTTTATTCCTGACACCCAGGCCATTCACATCACGTTCCCACCTGTGTCAGTACTGATACTTCCTGTCCATTTTGCTCCCATCTATTTCTTTCCCCCTCCATATATTCACCGCTTTCTGCTTTTCAGAAGCAGGTGTGGAAGTTACTTACAGGTCTCCTGCAACCACCTCTCCTATTTACTAGCTTACAATCCTTTTACTGGTTATACTGATATATGAATATATATTGTTATCATGTATTATTTTGTAGTATGCTACATGATGTAATCATGTTCTACTATATTGGTATCAATTATAGCAATCTTGGTTCCGGAAAATTAATACCACGTTTTCTCTGATGGAGTTCATCTAGTTTGTGTGAAAAATCCTCTTTCCTCTCAAAAGTTAAATGCCTTACAACACTCCTCATAACATCAATTCTTAAGACATCTGCTGCTCTTTATTATCTTGCCTGCTTTAACACACCCTCTTCAGGAATGAAACGCTGCAGTGGGAGCTTTTCCTTCAGGACAAACTTACTCACACAGATTTCCCCTGTTTTGTGTTCTTCTCAGTGCTCCCTCCTTCAGTCTTTTATCCTACAATGTGAGCTGGTACAAAGTTAAATTTCATCCCAGAGATGACTGCATGGCCACAGACACTAAAATGGCATCTGTTTTATAAATGGAATAAATAATAAAACCGCACACACGTACTGTGTGTGCATCTGCCTGGCATACAATCATTTTAGCTTGAAATGATGCTGCAGTAGTACCGCTGACTTCACATTTTATGGGGCAGTTTTAAAATCGCTTCAGTTAGTTACAATAAATGTATTTTTGAATGAAAGAGATAAAGTGAAAGCTTGAATATCCTTTTGAACTTGAGTAACTGTGTGAGATGTCTCGTCAGTTGTCCTGGAGATATTTTAGTCATTGGGAGTTAATCGTTACCTGAAACTATGTGAAAAACCTATTCAAAGCCAGTCTACAATATGGTGTTGTGTTAGGGAAGAAATGCAGACGTTGAGTCATAGCTGTCAGTTATTCATTATACTTCAGTCAGTTATGATGTGATTCTTTCCAACATTATTCTTGCTTTTGATTTACAGTAAGATACTGATCTGGTGGGCGGGACTTTCTCAATTAGAGCAAGACCCTGCTGACCCTAATCAGGAGAGACTTTTGAGTGTCTAACTACCATAAGGGCTCTACAAAATTTTAAAACTGTATGAAAAATATACATAAGCATAGAGAGGTTAACAAGTTCACGTTGATTTGGAAGAGGCATCGGAATGGCCTTTTACATCAGAGAATAATAGTTGTGCTCAGTAACGTCTGAGAGCAACAGAAGAGACCAAGGAAGAATTCAAACAGGTCAAACACTGGTGCTGCGGATGCATGCGGGGACCATGCCAAGCCATGAATGTGGTTATAAGCAAACCTCCAGGGAACAGCGAACACAGGTCTTGGGCTAACACAGGAGGCACCTTACTCTGCATTTTACATAGACACAGTTAAGGGCAAACTGGTTCCTAACTTGGGCACATCAGGTGCTCACTGCTACACAGAAGAAATCTGGGCCAGACAAAAGTCGTCAATCCAAGATATTGTTTGTTCTTTTTATTTTTCAGCTGTGTTTCTGGACTTTGAAGGTAGGGAAGTTCCTCTCTTGCTCTGTATAGTGTGTGAACTTCCTTGCATGTAGGAAAAACACAAATGCCTTCTTCTGCCTGTGTCATGCTAACCTGAAGATAAAAAGGGTACATGACCTACAAGTCAAAATCATGGTAACAATTTCAAGCAAGTTTATCTAATAAATAGTGCCAGCAGTGGACTGAATATGCTAATAATGTCTTGTGGAAAGTACATATTTGTCATGTTCTCATGATGTCATAATTTTCTGTCTCATTTTGTGAAAGCTGCTAAATATTTATGGTTTTAAACATATACAAAAGCAAACAAAACCATTGCAGTTATTTATTCAGACTGTTCTGAGACATAACTACTCACAGTGCCTGCGCAGTCACATTACTGATAAAACCACTAAATTTTACTAGCTCTCCTTCATCATCAGTTTGCTCATGTGGGGTAATAAAGCCTATTTTTCCTTCATCCTGAACTGGTATTTATGTTCTCATATGTTATCATCTGATTCATCCTTACCACTTTTATAGGAGTATTTTTCTTTTCTTCCCCTGCTGCTTCAAAAACCCCCTCTTAGGGTTATTTGCTATGCTTGTGTATTGAGCAATGATAGTTTGATTTAGCTTGTGCTTCTGAACTTACATATTAATGAATCTTTCAAGTCTTGGCCTTTTGCTTACATTCTTCTAAGTTCACAGTCTTCATAGCATAGCATTTTCTTTATGACCCAGGTACTGTGCTGCTTCTGTTGTTATAGTAATGCTTGAGGAAGATTGTTCCTTGGAAGAAATTGCTCCTCTCTTGCAACCAGAACTGGTCCAGGCTCGGGGTCAGACAGAGCATCACAAGCTCCAACCTGGGCAGCTTTCCTGGCTGAAGAAATTCCTTAGTGGAAATTCCTTGTGGGAGAAATCTGTCAACCTCTTTCTGTTTGTAATGTCTGTTAATATTCTGAATAACAGCACAGGCATCACAGAGGCCTTGATTTGATTCTACAAGGACAGCAGGTAAATACTGCCAGAAAAATAACAGTCTCATGTCAGGAACAGGGGATTTCCAAATCTGAGCCCGAAAGCCTGGGTGGAGGAGAGCCAAGCACAGGGGGTGTGGAAGCCAGGAAGAGGTCAGAGAGGGAGCAAAGCTTGCTGAAGCTGATTTGAAACAACCATTTGAGGTACAGGCTGTGGTTTTAATCCCCATTGCTACTGGATGAGAGGAATTGCTGCTAGCATGGCACTGTGGGACCAAAGGGGGCAAGAAGCATCTTCTTCTGATGATAAGGATCATCATTACAAGTAGGTTTTCTGTCCTGGGAAGGACAGCAGGATTTGCAGTCCTATCCTCTAGACAGTTCTGCTAAGGAAGGAAAAACCAGTCTCTATATGACCTTAGTAAGACACCTCTGCAGACACAGCCAGGAGGCTTTATCATACAAGTGCTGTTCCTAGGTAGGCTGGCAGGGTCTCCTATCAGGGGCAGCTAGCGCTAAATGAAACCTCGTTTTGATCAGGCTCTACCTCCCAGCTGAGAAGCTTGCAGATGGCCAAGTATTGCCTTGTCACAGCCTTCAGGCTGTCTGGGTGCCAGCAATGGGAAACAAACCCTAACGGAGAAACCTGACCTCAGCTTTGCACCTCTGTACTCCTGAGAAAAGGATGAGAACTGCTGCAAGAGCAGCGATGCTCCGGCTCTGCTGGTCTGCTGAACTCACCCCAGCTGCTTCCGTTCTTACTGGAAAAAAGCGCTGGGCAAGTGTACGGGAAAATTCAACGCATTAATTTGTGTTTTCTTATATATAGGACACCAGAGAGCAAGTCGGATGAGAGTTTTGAATGCCACTGAAATGCTGACCATGTTACAGAAGTCTGATTTAAGAGGCATATTCCTATCTTCCTAAACTTTCAAAATAAAATGTTAATGACAGGACAGGCATGTGACGAGTTTCCCCAAGCCACAACACTCTTAACAGATAGTGTGAATATTTTAATTAAAGCTTTGACAGAGAAGTAGATCGGGACTACTGTATCATTTTCCTTTCATGGCATGCTTCAGCAAGCTGATGCAGATTGCTAGGTCGATAAGATATATCAATATTATAAGACACACCATGTGTCAGGCCGAACATATTAAAGGCTGATGTTAAATTTTAATGCAGGTAATGAATCACTCAAACTTCTTCAGCCATCCAGAATTAATATGAAAAGTATGAGTAATAAGAGGGTTTTTGCTTCGTTTTTATACAAGCAAGGGGATGAGGCACCTGAACAAAGGTTCATATAAGACAGCAACTTAAACTCTGTTCATGTTGGAATGGTTCAGATATTTAGATCATGACACAGAAAAATCTACATTTGCATTTTGTTGAAGACCTCGCCATAGCTTTCTGAGAACTAAAATTTTGACAACTTGATTTGGGGGGGAGCCTGTTTAAGACCATCAAGTCTGGTTAAAAAAAAATCATCTGTGTATATTAAAAAAACCCTTTTAAAATAAATTATCCCCCACATCTCCCAAAGAGAGAATGGATAATGTTCAAATTGAATGCTACTTTACTCAGTTTTTCTCTTTTTGACCATTTATTGGCAGTTAGCTGAATTTTCTTACAAAGGTATTCAACTGTAATATTATTTTGGGTTAGATCTCAACAACAAACTCAGTCACTAACGTGACTCACTGCATTGATTGGTCCTTGACTTTACTGGCACTAACAAGGACTGTATGCCCTACAAATTGTAATAAGTACTTACATGATCTTGCATACTTTGGACAATATGTTATCATGTTTCATCATTCTTTATCTGTCTATTTTTGCCGATTTTGTTTCTTTTATAGCTTACCTCTGTCTAGACCAACACACAACTCCTTATAAACACAAGCTTAATCATACCTAGACATGCAAGCTCAGCTAGGCAAATAGGTGATGTTCTCTAACATTTCTCATCAGATTAGCAGTTTCCCTTTCTATTTCAGTAGCATGGAAATATTTTGTTCTCAGAAAAAAAGCTTTATTTTTTCCTCCTAATTGTAGGATGTGTGTTGATGAAGTATCTGATGATGACTTTCACTGCGGACTGTTATTAAAAGTACTTGCTGCAATAAGATTACTCATTCACTTTCTGCACATTTTTATTAGGCCTGTGGTACCTCAGAACCTGCGTCTGTCACTGGGGACGGCACAGAAGCACTCACTGAGCTCTACAGCTCTGCCAGAAGGAAGGGGACCGTTTTTTGGCATCCTGAATAGCAGTAGCTCTAGAGTGAAAGACCATTGTTCAAAAATGGCACAATCGGAGATGGTGGCACAACAAAAGAAGCGCTGAGAGCATTGCAGCCAGAGACGCAAGTAACAGGTCTATTCATAGCAGTGCTTTTCCCCAGGGGATGGCGTCTTGCGAGTGACTTCATTAACTGCTGACAGCAGACAGACTGCACTGCGCTGGGAGTGAAAGAGAAACACTCGTCAGATGGCCCCAGCCACAACTGAGGAAACGCACGGAAAAGATAACTGGCAAGTGTGGTGCTTTCCTCACTGTTCAGAAGTTAGCCACATCCCTAAATGTAACGCTTTATTCCTTTTCTTTCGGCAGGGCAATCTTCTCGTGTACAGACTCACTGTTTGCACAAAGGGTGCTGCTGTCGATTTAATGTGCTCTTGTAAACTTCCCAGGCTGTGGAAGGTGGGGTCTGAATTCCAGATCAGTTGCTAATTGTAAGGAAACCCCCCAAATATCTTGGCATTTGTTACTTTTAATAGTTAGGAGAAGACACCTACCAAACCTTGTTACATGTCATTTAATGCCATGCTGTGTTTGAGCTCTCGCACTGCATGCAATAGAACTTGCCTCGCTGTGTGGCCAGCAGGCTGTGCACTCTCTTTGGCATCTCCAGCACATTTACTCACAGAAACAGGGTCGCACACCCCAAACAACCTATATCCTTAGAACCAGGGATCCCCACTCCCTCCCCAAGCTTAAAAACATCCATCCCTACTGAACCGACCTTGAGGGTGTTTGCCTGCAGGTGCTCTCCGCACTCAAAAGATCATAGTAACAGCTAAACAGCTGATAAGCTGAAATACAAGGTTTTCTACACACAATTACTTCCTACTTTGCTCCAAAAATATACAGAAAACCACATCAGCTTACCTGCTGTTCCCCAGTACACTTGAGCATTTTTCGGGTGCAGAGCAGACTCTCCGACATTGCAGCCATACTTGCGCTGCAACTGAGCTTTCCACTGGATCACAGGGAGCTTCTCTTTCTCCGCATGGCAGCTGCCTTGCTCCTTGCCAGCCCTGAAGCCAAGCCTCCTTTTTTAAATGCACACCACCATCCTGCTCCTTCTAACTTCGGTTTTCTCTGCGAATTTTCCAGGCTTACCGGGTGTCTGTGTTTCAAACATTAATACCTTGATTATTCGCTTTCTTTAGCAGGTTTTCTACTCTCCAAATGCTATGGCCTCTAGAAAATTTGAAGAAAACTGGCCTAAAATACTGTTAGTCAAAAGTCCTATTCTTCTCAGAGGAAACACTAATAGTCCTTCATAACCAAGTAGGCTATTTATAGGACTGGTGACAGTGTGTCTAACCCCACAGTACAATGAGCGTGAGGCAGTCCACACGAGACATGATGATACAGGCTGTTCGTAAAATCAAAACTGGAATTTGTGTGCTGTACGTTAATAGTGATTTAAGCAACCACTTTCTTTCCCCACTCCAGAGGGAAGATATGAAAGCCCTCTTAGCACAGGGACACATAGCACAACGTCACTGGAATAATTAATCCATTATTTTAAAGAGTAACATTGAAGTTATTCTGATTTTTAAAACTTTTATACTTGTTATAATCCTAATCTACTCCCTTTCTGCAATGCAGTGGTTCCACTTCTCGCGCACTTGCTTTCTGCCCAGGTCACACACACTTTCTGAAGGTGCTTCTTCCCCATAAACTACGTTGCAGGTTCATCTTAACAGACTTAAAACTAGGTTCTTTGACCTGAGTAGCAGAATACGATTAGCTTGGGATAAACAACAGATGAATCCCAGACAAAACCAGAAATGGCAGGGAGGCAGAATTACCTTAGGGAATGAGCAAGGAAGCGTCAGTACTGGCCAGGTTGTGAATCAGAGCAACAAACAGCTATAACGCTCTTTTCTAAGGTACTAACTGGGAAGCTGAGCACAAAGAGCAGAAGCATCCCAGCATATACATTATTCCTCTGGGCAGGAGATGAGGAGCTGGGGGAGCACTGTAAGGAAAGGGAAAGGACACAGAGAGCAGATAGGGATGAGATGAGGATCTAACGTAGGGTTAGGGATGCACTTAGTGGAGGATTGGAAAAACCTGAGAAGAGGCAGGGAAAGGGCATTACTTGGAGCAGGTCTGGGAGCTGTGGTGCCTGGGGCACCCTGCGGGGGCACAGTGGGGTCAGCAGCCCACTTGCCCCTTCCCCATGGCCAGGCTGCCCAGCTACAGGGCCAGAGGAGCCCGGTGCCGACCCCATGAGCCTCAGCCCCAGCTGGGGACCCCTCACCACCAGTGCTGCCACTTTCCCTCTACCTACAGTGATAAATAAAGCTACCAGCCCATCTCTGCAAGACCCAAGTAGGAAGATAACAACCAGCTCGTGCTCCACCCTCCCTCATCATGTCCTCCCCACCCTGCCCGGGGCACAGCCCTTTGGGCTGATGCACACAGGTCGGGAGGCAAGGGGACCCCGTGCTGATCTCCCCGTGCTGCAAGCGCGCGGGGGGTGCTGCCACAGGATAAACGCCTCCTGTTGTCCTCTCCCCCTCCCTGCCTTCGAAGAAGTGAAATCCCTCAGCAAACTTCACTCCCCTTGTGCCAGTGGGTGACTCCCACCAGCGAGCTGGCGGCAGAGCCCCTGCGGCAGCTGTGGGGTCCCTCAGAGGGCGGGCGATGTGGGGTGCTGCAGGGCACCTCCACAACGCTCTGCCCCGCTCCAGCTCTTCTCAGCCTGTCCCTGTCCTGAGCCACCCTCAGACGGGGCCAGCTGAGCTGCAACGTGGCACTGGGTCAGGACCATGCCTGGAGAGCAGACCCCGGGGAGGTATGCTGTGGGGACCGCTGGAGGTTACTTCTTTCACGTCAGCGTCACCCACGCCTGCGTCTGCTTTTTTGACAGAAAGTTGCCTTGGGCCAGAGATGTCTCTGCATTCAGTCCAGCCTGTGCTGGGGCGTGAAAAGACAGTGGTGGAAGGCAATTTCCTCCCAGAACATCCAAGCTGCGGAGGTGTTTCAGAAGGAAGGGAGAAGGGGAACAAATGACAAGCAGAAAGGCTTCAGAGAGCCAGGCATGAACCCAAAGCGGAATTGATAGGAGAGGCAGTAAGGTCAGAGTAGGAGTAGTAGGTTATACTGTAAGAGAAGAGTCCCTTAGAATTGGAGGGAAAAACTAGCAGAGGACAAATTTTGCTCTGAAGGACCAGTAACACTCGTTGCCCCCTATAGCCCACCTCATGGCTTTTCATTGATATGTCCCTGGCAGCTAATTAGGGCCTAAAGTTGTAAACTGGCAGCTGATTAGGGGGCCAGAAGCACCTGGAGAACATGGATGTGGAAGGACGCAGCAAGAAAGCCCACCACGCTTCTCCAGCCGGGAGCCGCGCGGGGTGGGAGGCACTTCCCTGCTCTCCCCCATTTCTGGCTGTCAGCTGCAGCGAGTGCGATGCAGCGAGTCACCCATCGCCTTGGCAAGCCGTGTCTGGCGTGTGGGGTCACCGAGCAGCGCGTCCGCGATGTGCCAAAAGTGCAGGCAGCGGGTGAGACCCAGCGTGTGGGCAGCACCAGAGTTCTCCCCTGGCCTCACACAAACCCAGCAGCCTAGCTCCGTGTAACAGGCGCTGATTAGCGTTTGTGTGTAATTATATAATACAAATCATAAAGACCATTTTCTCGGGCTTTTACCATCAATGTGGCACTAGAACTGTGACACACTAGGGGTTTCTACCGCGTGCCCTTGAAAAGGGAATTTAAATGTCTACAGAATGACTTTCTAATAATAATTGGCAATAAAACTTCTCTACTGAACTTCTGGGCCATGGTCAGTACAGTGGAAAAGTACAATATTCCATTATGATCGTTTTAGCATAAAAGTACTGTTAATTTGTCAAAAGATACTGGACAAAAACCTGTAGATACCAGGTAGTTTATTAGATCTGAGAGTATTTTTGCTTGGGTTTAGTATTTTTATTTACTTAAATAAGTGTAGTCTCTTCCTAAGTGCAGCTTGCCAAAACCTCCTTTCAGTAGAGTGTTTCTAGCTACATTTTTAGCACATTATTCTTTCACTTTCTTTTTTAATCTGATGATTCAAGGAGGATAGGTGTGCAAAATCTGACCAGCCAGTAAGCCAGACACGTGCTGAGGAGGACAGAATATCCTTATTTCTCATTATGGGGCCCACAGGCATGCAACTCAGGTTGCCAGTGCATTGTTGTGGCACATCTTAACTTTTGTGCACCACTTTAATACCAAGGTTGCTGCAGATGATAACCGTGAGCTGTACTTGTCCCACAGGTGGTATCTACTTTCCCTTTTTGGAGGAAGCATTACATAAACAACAAAGTGAGACGAATTTAGACTTTGATACCCAGACTTGCCATCTAATAGGTGGGACTGAGTCAAGACTAAAAAAGCAATGGACATTAACAGAATTAGTATGATTAACAGCTCTGGGGAAATAATTTTCAAAGCTGTCTCATTAGCAGTACCTGAAGATGCATTTGAGGGTTTTCTGAATTATATAAAAAATTCACATGAAAAGAGAAAGACTGAGCCTTTCTGTATTGGGTTTGCCCCCCACACCTTCCAATCGAGATGGTTGGATTTTGCCTTTGATTCCTGGAGGAGTATATTGCTAATAGCTAGAACCGAGTTTGTCCTTAGATACGTACCGCAGAGAAAAGATTACCCAAGTTGTCTGCAGTGGTAGCAACTCATTACCATCATTTTTCTTTTTTCTTCATACAGGCACAGAATTAGAAGATTAATTTCCTTCTTAAATAAAGATCTG
Organism: Haliaeetus albicilla; assembly: GCF_947461875.1. Classification (NCBI taxonomy): domain Eukaryota; kingdom Metazoa; phylum Chordata; class Aves; order Accipitriformes; family Accipitridae; genus Haliaeetus; species Haliaeetus albicilla. The sequence goes on from NC_091486.1 coordinate 19,379,823, forward strand.
AGGCTAGATTAATCCCATATATAATTCTGTAACTTCTGATCCTGTTGATCGATTATATTTCTTCAATAATCCATAAGGATCAAGAGTCATGGAAAATTTGAAGGGAAAGAGGATGTTTGTTAAACACAACTATATGTGCCTTAATGCACAAACAATAAGTAAGACCAGAAAATATTTTTCCTGTAATAAAATGCAGGTCCCCCCCATCCCCAGAAATTCACTGCTTTTCTTCAGAGCAAACATTGATTGGTAATATACATTTCCCTGAACTAGGTAAAGCTTGCAGCTGCAGGAACAGTGGTGGTAAACCAGAGGATCTAATATGCAATGAACAAATTACAGGTAAAATTATTTTTGACAAGCTCATTGAAATCCAATGCTGTCATCACTTATGACAGGCCACCTCACTGATCGTACTGAATTTGCCTAGATACATCCCTGAGAGCAGAAACTGCAGCTGCTTGGCATAAAAAGTCTAGATATAGAAGCCCAACAAACTCCCACATGAGAACTTCATCAGAGCCTGGAGGATCAACTCCTGTATAGCCCTGCTATGCAAAATTGAGTAATAGAAGTACCTGAATATTCTATGGGACAAATTCTTCTGATGTATATTTATTCAAGATGACCAGAAATGTCAAGCCTGCATTCCTGAAGATACTTACTTAATCTGTCACTGAAACTTTGGGTCAAACTAGTGCTAAATTAAGTCTTATATCACTTTAGATCAGGATGGGCAAATATTGCCTGTACTTGATTTGTAGATATAAAAGATGCTGGAGGTGGTGACTGAAGCAGTTTATGTGTTACTGCTTCTATTACAGTACTACCTGAATCAGAAACAGAACTTTGTGGTAGAAATTGCACAAACATCATTAGACAACTCATACCCAGAAACTCCGTGCAGGTGGATTAATTCCACAGCAACAGAGGTAAATTTTGGGGTGCATACCAGGCACCGAAGTTGCTAGAAAGGGGGCATGGCAACGGGGATGGACTCAAAGCATGATGGAATCTGTAAGTAAACAGCAGCACAAGGGAGTATGGGCTGAGGAGGGGCTTTGTGATGCTACAGGAGTGAATGAGTTCTGCTCCTGCTCTTTGGTAAGGCGACTACTGAGCACTGTGCTGGGGAGAAATGCAGGCACGGTTCCGGGTCTGCCCCAGACCAAGTACAGTGTCATAAATCACTGTTCAGAACAGAATCTAGTATTAAATATATGTAGCTTTATTTTATCAGTCACAAGCCTGAGTGAAATGCAATGCAGTATTAATAGTCTGAAAGTATTAATAAGGAAAATTTAGATCAGTCAAACTATAATATTCGTAATTATTAAAACAATTAACTATCGTACCATGCGGTGAACAATTACAGGTGTTGTGTGGGACCGAGTTCTTAGCAGACACCACAGATCATTTTAGTACAACTTTACAATTGCTTTTTTTAAACATTCTAAATGCAGTAAAATATCTGAAAAAGCCACCATGGGTTTTAGGCTGCATAAATGGACTATGACCTTCACTCATGTTTAAAAAATAAAAGATATTAAAGTGATGCATAGTTACAGCAACCCTGACAAAACAGCTAAACTTCAAGCATACTATTTTCATAGCCAAATCAATTTCTGAAAAACCTTACAAAGTAAAGGATATGCCAGTAAACCTTTCATGTCATTTACTCAAATTACCAAAAGAAATGAGCATTCACAAACTTATCTATATTTCAGAATGACTTACGTTCTCTTTTGCAGTCAGCATCAGTATTTTATCAAGAAACTTGTTGGAACCACAGAATAATTATTTATAAATAATTTTTTAATTCATCGGTTGCATGTATTTTTTGTATTCTTAGCTGCAAATTACGGTGATAATAGGAACAGACGCAGAATAAGTGCTATGAAGCCTTTAACCACACATTGCACTACTTACCATTCAGGACAGACCTTTCAATTCAGAAAGCGCTGAATGCATTACCAGGCCCATTGTCCAAAACCTCTGCTAGACGTATCATTTGTCTCTATCGTGGTAATAAAAAGATTCCTGGCATTCTGGTATTAAGAAACCAGAAGCAATACATTAGTTTTACTTTTCCTCTGCTACTTAAAAATGAACACATATGAGCACATAGTTTAGAAGACTATGAAGATAGTATCCTATTGAATGACAGACTGTCTGGTTGATTTACATGAAATACCAAGTGCTCGTATGAGAAAAGGTTAAAATTAGATTGACGAGCAAATGTGCTACCAGACTGCTGGCTGACAAATGGCAAAGTTATGCCAACGTATTACTTATTCTGGAGGCGCCCAAGCAGCAAGCAGGAGGATAGTAATTCATGTGCTAGAATACATTCACGTTTAGCATAAACAAAGAGTCCTCAGGGTCTGCAACAGAAACATATTAGCTATATGTAATTTATGTCAACAAATAAGTCAGTGGAACAATTTCATTGTTCGATACAGAATTTGAATGACTCCTGTTTTCTTAAGTCAAGAGCAAGCTGCTCTACTATCATTTAAATTAGTTCAGAATAATGCCCTGTTGAATGACTACATTGTTCTTCCAATAAATTGACTATTGTGCTACATCCTCTTTCCTCCTACCAGTCACACAGTGAAAATACAGATTAGTCATGTAGCTTTTCACAGTGGCTCTTAGATTATAGTCTGATTGCTTCTTGGTCACTGCAAAGAGTAGTCTAGTTCAGTGGTGGTAACTACTTTGTCTTTCTCCTTCTTTTCAGCAAGGTCTGCTGAGATCCACGCAGTCAGCTATATTAAAGCTTGTTCACTAAGAAGTGTGGACTAAGGAAAAATTTTAACTTGCCCAACTGGAGGCACTTTGGTTCTTAAAATTCAGCAGTGAATATGCATCCCAAACTGACCTTCGTGCTCTGGGCACTCAGCAGATCTGAAAATAAAGTTCTGTGAGTGATGGGTGCTACAATTAATACATCAGAGACACAGGACACTTCTGTAAGCATTAGCTGTAATGATTAGCAACTGGATAATGGTGACAATGAATAATAACCACAGATGTGTCTCAATTTTGCCTATAAACTGGAAATACAATTCTGAAAGAGACAGAAACAAGTTAAATTACTGATGGCTGCTGTGTTTTAACTCATCCTATACAGCTTAACTAGTTACTACTTAAAATTTAAAAAGCTGTTACTTTATGAAGTGGACAACACAAAACTGTATCTTTCTCCCTTTGGGGTTAATGGAAATTCTGCAGCTTAGTCCTTTGGAATTACAGGTTGGCTATAGAGTGAATTTTTCAATATGTGAACATGAATTAAATAGGAATTTTCAGAGCAGACAATATGGGCTTGAACCTGCTCTTCATTGGAACAACTTTTTGACATTTTGTTAATATGAAACTACGCTAAAGCTTTAACAGACCCAAACCCATTTGCCAACCTGTTTCCTTAGGGAAAAGTGTTCTTATTCCCTTTCAAATCGCCATGACAGACAGCATGTTAGGGGAGGGAGCTAATTGTCCCCATTAGTCATCACCTTGTCAGGATGACTGGCAGTCAGTAGCCTTCAGGCTTGCTTGAAAAGCTAAAGCTAGTTAAGATCTTAAGTCTGGACCGGAGAGACACCTCTAGACCGGCTGCCCCGCAGTGACATCTGAAAAGCTGATCCAGTATTTTCTGCCAGGTCGTTAATATGTCTGGTAGTTTCTTCTTCTTCCAAAACTACTGTCAAGTAACAGAGGAGGGAAAAAAAAGGAATTCAAGGTTTGAATCGCAGCAGGGCCTCCTCCTAGCCTCATCCCCCTGCAATGTTATTCTTGCAAGTGATTGATGACCAGGGATATGCAGGAACAATTTGTTGCTATCTAAAATAATCCACTAGGGTGCAAAATAGCCTCTATAAAAAGAGTAGCCATTTCTGGAAAAATCTCTGCTTTTTAAAGCTATGATATATTGAATGGAATTTACCATCGGAGCCTTCACAAGTAGCTGTTGGAAGCAGTTATTAAAGTAGGTATTAGGCTAGATTCAGATCTTGCGCAAACAGTTGTAGCTCCCGTGAGTACGATCACACTGACAGGCTGGTTTCAGTCCTTTAGGCAAGAGAGAGGCAGAAAAGTGAGAGACGCTAGCAGAGCATCTGCTAGTTAGATCAAAAAAAGTCTGTCTTGTTGGCAGAGCTATTGTCCTTTGGTCACACCAAACCTAATTTGAGTCCTGCTTGCAGCAGCATATAAAACCTGTTACAAACATAGTCATGCTGACATTGAGGTGGATGCCAAAAGAAGATAATCACAAGTACTCAAGACTGCAAATAAAAAAAAAAATAAAAAAAAAACAACAGAGAAGGAAAGCTTTCAGATCTGAAATTTGGGGGGAAATCTTTTTTTTTTTTAAATTTATGTCTTTTTCTGCCCAATCCTCATTCAATATAGAAAGCAATCCTCAAAAATTGCAAACACACGCCTGGATCAGTTCCTTTTCCAGAAATTCAAGTCTCTGTCTGTGCTCTGTTTAGCCTACGGCTAGGGCGTATGCAAAACAGAGAAATACTTTATATTTCCAGACTTACAGTATTTTTATTCATGACTGTCTATGAACTGTCCTATTTGTTCTGGTTGCTCTTTGGGTCTTTTATTGTGCCTGATACAGCAATTTGGCCTGATGCAGAAGTGATTCATCCAATTACTTTGAAGAGTGACAAAATCCCCGGCAGAGATTAACAAATGCTTCTTGTAGTCTACATCTAAGAGCAAGATTGTGTAGGTCAGAGTCGCTGGCCTTGCCTGGGGCATTGATGGTGCGGTGTAAGAATGAGTGTCCAGCAGAACGAGAGGTGAACACAACTGTCTGAAACGCGTAGGCAAGCCGATTCCCCTTGACCAAAAGGGATGCTACAAAAAGCTTCTGAGACTTGAAGCACTAACATCCCCTGTGGGTTATGGTTAATTTATTCATTAGATTCAAGCTCTACTACCGATAGAGACGAGGCTGCAAAAATAACTGTTTCTGTTGTCCCCTCCTCCCACCTTCCCCATCTGTATTTTTAACCTGGATAGATACGTAAGAAGTCATCTTTAATGACCACTGAAAGGTCTTCTTGAATGAACTTTGCAAAAACGAGCAGCCTTCTCTGTATCACCCCAAATACTTTGCCTAGTTTTGTTTTGTGGTATAGATTTTTCATTTAGCCCCCAAGATATCAATTTATTTTCAGAGCTTTATTTACTTCCTGAAAAGGTATTTGTTTCTTTTACTCTGTGTTTTGAATGAATATATTTTTAATTGTCTTGGCTCTTACGAAGATATCATAATAATAAAAAGGATGGTCCCAAGAGTATGAGCAAATAGACTGGCTTTGAGTTAATGGGAAAAAGGTTTCTCGGTCTGGTCTGGGTTGAATCTTTGCAGTCTGCTTGACTTCTCCAGAATTCCCTTGCTGTTTGGCTTCTCTTGTGTTCATCTGTCACATACAAGCTACTTGTCAAGTCTCCTTGACCCTGCCTGGAGCACTTGTGTTTTTGGTGATGATGTGGTTTTGATTAAATTCTTTTTTTTTTCTTTTTTGCTTGCCTGCTGTGCAGTGAAGGCACCCTTACGCATTTCATTAACCAAAAGAAAATTACGCCTTTTTTTTTTTCCTCTGATAAAGACAACCCTATGCTGTCTTAATGATGAGTAAAACCACATTATTAGAAATGTGAGCACTTGCACTGTATTGTGCAAAGGCAGGATGAGGTTTTGCTTTTAATAACAGGTAACTATAAACGCACCATAATTACGTACTATGAGAGGGGGTGCGCCTTTTTCATTCCGGTTCATGACGAAGATGCCCTCTGGTGGCTGCAAGATAAGATGTTATTTAAGCTCTGCGGTAAGAGCGGCAGCAGTGGGACAGCTGGGGTGCGGGGGTCTCCCCCTCTGTCCCCCCATCTGCACTAGCAGCCCCAGGCAGCTGCAGCGGCAGAGCCTGAGCCCAGGCCAGCCCAGAGCGTCCCGCTCGCTCACCTGCGTCAGTCCGGTTAAAAAAAGGATGGGTCCCAATGGTTGGCTTTGCCGATGAGCGCAACGTTGCTTAGGAAATTAATTGCAGCCTTGAAACAGGGCAGCACCATGCACTGCAGGGCTGATCAGATGATCGCCATCTGGAAGAGATGAGCTGTGCGTACGCTTACTGTAATACATGCAATGGTATGGTTTGTCCTGAATTGTTTTCCCAGAGATGACTGGCTAGTTTCATCTGCAAAATATTTTCAGGAGAGGAATTCCTGGAACGGCACAATTTATTTTTTTTTTAATAACTGAAATCTGGATTTTCAACACTTCAGTACAAAATTCACCCTAGACCGGAGGGTAAAGCTTTGCTGTTTCTGGAGAAACTGCAATGAAGATGGAACTAGACCGCTCACTTAAATACAAATACAGTTTACTAAGAAACAACTTAAAAACCAAGGGCTCCCACTCTCGTATGCAAGCTCACTTCTCTGCTGCTGTCTTTCTTCAGTAACTTCTGTGCTTCTTAAGAGCTCACGGCACAGTGACTGCACTAGTGGCAACGGGCCGTTTACTATGGGAAGCCTGTGACCTGCTGATGAGCTGCCTCCTTCCCACTCAGGTATGAACCCTCTGCCCACCGACAGCTGGAACTTGTTGAACTATGGAAAGCGAGCAGAGCAGGGCTGAAGGAGGTCATGAACTTGTGATACACGCAGCTGCTAACTTCTGGAGCATTTTATTCTATTGAGCTTAGGCTGGCCTCTCTTAAAGCTGCTCGAAACCTAGTTTTCCTTCTGTTCTGGCGCAGACAGCAACACTTGGAGCTCTCTGAACACCCACTCCTCCAGCTGCACTTGAATGATGTTTTCTTGACAGGAGGAAGAGCTGGAGCACGTCACCCCCTCGCTGCAGCCCCTGCCATACACCTCCCTCCCCTCTCCCAGGGCTGTAGCTGCCTGTGCACCAAGGCCCAGCTCTGACCCAGCCCAGCTGCCTAACCTTGCCTCCGACTGCTGAAAAAAAGCTGTGAGAAGGTCTGTGGAGAGGTAAGAAATGTATAATTACAGACGGAAGTAGAGCTGTTGGGACAGGATTGCCAGTCGCTCAAGGATTCAGGAGGGAAAGCAGCAACATGGAAAGGTATAAAACCTAAAGGAAGAAGAGTGAGGCTAGTCAGGCAGCATCAGGTCGGTTTGTTGGGACAAGCCATCGGTGCCAGGGGCACTGACGGAGCTTGGCAGAAGATGGAAATGCAGCAACACTGAGGGTCTGCTCCAGGGAGCTGCCAGGACCAAACCTTCCCCTCCAGCCCGATGCCTGCCTGGCCGGCAAAGCCACCCTGGGTACCTTGCTGGGTGAGCATGCTCATGCTCAGCCTAACGGCTTGTGAAATCCTACCCTTCTTTTCTTTTCTGTGGGCTAGTCAATAAATAACTGCTTTATGCGCCTAGTTATTTATATTCTGCTTACTGATTATCTTTGAGACTGGCTAAGGATACCTGAACAAACGGATACAAAAGCAAGGCTGTAACAAATACCTGTAAATACATTTTCATACTTTTCACATTCACTGGAAGGCAAAAAAAAATTAGCATTTTCTCATTGGTGGAAAATATTTCCCATTGGGGAAAGACTGAAACACACAAAGCAAAGGTGATTTTCTATTCGTGCTTGCAAAAAACTAAAACTATTTACCAAAACATCCTATTTACTAGTAAATTTTCTCTTGGCCTTCTTTTAGACCATTGTTTTACTCCATTGCTCTTAAGTGCAAAAACATCAGCCCTGCATGTGAATTTCAGGTGGTGAAAATTCCTACTACAGATGACTTCGTTAGGGCCAGCAGAGTGTACATGCAGAAATCATTTTCCAAATGTTTTTTTTCCCCTTGGTAACGCTAGCATGCTAGGCTCTAAAACAATAAAGCTACTTAGAAAGCTGCCTGAGCAGGTTGATCTGAACACGTGTAGTGTGCACGTGGGAAGTCTTTAGGGTACCACATACCTTCACCCTTTTAAGTTCTCCAAAAATCTCTTTCTATCCTCGTGAAGCTGTTGAAAGAGATCACGTTATTCAGCTGAAGGGAGACCGATGAAACACAGCAGAATTCAGACCACCACTGATGTAAGTACTGAGTGAGGGGATACTGTTGAGAAAAGCAAGATAACTTAAACAGGTAAAGCTTGCCTGTTGACAAGCTGTTCTTTCTTCTTGGACACGGAAAAGTATCCAGTAGTATTTTCCTGTGATACGGTTTCTTCTTTACTACAGAAATGGGCCGCACAGGTTTCTCAGATGGCAGATGCAGTTAGAGCTGTCCTGAAAAGGAAAGACTGACTCACTGCACATGCGGGCTTTTACACACTCCCTCTGGTCACTGCACTGTAAATCTTTGCTGTTCTGACATCAGCTTGGCTTTTCTTAGTAGCTGGAGGAGAAGTTGCCAAACAGAATAGGTTTTGTATATCCTAACCCCTATTCTGGATAGAATTAATGGACCAAATCTGAAAGCCAAAAGCCTCAGATTTGTTTGGGTTAATCAATGCCAGAATTTGTTGGCTAGGGAATGATACAAATGATCTTTCACAGTTGAAATCAGTACATCAGTGTTGCAAGTGTTTGGAAGGTAACAGAATACATGTCTTACATGCCACCAAATAACACACTGGCTTCACAATAAGACACTGCTGGACAGGATAGGATTTAGTATCTTATTCCAACACATGTGAAAGTTTGCAAATAATTTTGGAGCGGTTGATCAAAGCAAAAGGAACAAGTGCAGTGAAGCGTGCACAGGAGGAGTGGGAGTACAAACTCATATAAATATTCTGGCACATAAAATGCATTTCTCATATGATGTTTCTGCGGAAAGTGAGGTGGCACACTTTTAGTCAATCATCAAATTTGTCTGGTACGGTGGAAGTACCATAGCATAAATTAAAGGTAGAAGGGGAGAGCAAAACAGCACTTTTTAATTTTTTTTTTCCTGAGAAAAACTGAAGAGTACCAGGAAAGTGCTTTAGACTACTCTGACTTACTCCACAAATATTCTAGCCCAATATGTGCAAACAGTCATTATCAGGGCTCAGCTGATTAACAGTACTTTGTTACGCTGCTGTTAATGCATTGCTTGCACTTGTCTTGCACCTGCCCGGTGTAGTTAATTTAGAAAATAAAGGTAGAATTTTGTTCAGCGCCTAAAGAAACGCCACTTTCTAATCACTAACAACCTACAAACAATAGGGTCTGTGCATGATCTTGCACAAAACATTTTTATCAGTACAAAAATCATCCTACATGAATATGATGCTTATTTGTTAACAGGTAAAAAAATTTATTAACAGCATGTTTGCAAGTAGGGTTCAAAACAGGTTCTATGCAAGAGGATGGAGTCAATGTTTGAACAAGTCAGTTGGTAATAAATATGATGTTTATTATATATAAAAAATAAAAGTATATTACATAAAGACATTGCATTATTGCAGACTGCCTTATAGACGTGATACACACGTCCTTATTATATCAGGCAAAAGATACTAATCTGCAAGCATTCATTCTTATCAAATACATTTGGAGTTACAGTAAGAGAGCTAAGTTTATCATAGGGCTAATTAGAAAAGCAAACAGATAGCAAAAAAGCCTTTCTAACCTGCATTATTCTGAGTCTATTGTAGTATTCATACTTAATTAAAAAAAAAAAGACTGCTTATTAATCTGAGATTAATTCAGTATGGTGCTGAACAAGAATAATATAGCAAAACCCTTTAAAAGTTTTCTGTATTCATCTTCCCATCCATTGCATTTTAGACAGGCAACATACTGGGCCAGCATTTAAATTACCACAAAATGGTTAAATGGTATTTTTTTCAGTTACAGGAGTATAAATGTGTTTAGTAGCACACAGTGTAAAGTTTTTTTCTCTTCATTAATAATAAGACCCATCATCGTCAAGGATGTCTTTATTGCATAAGCTAATGTAAATCAAATTTCCTAACCTCTAGGGAGTCCCTTTCGCTAGCTCCACTGTAAACACATTTATTCTCAGTATCTTGCATCAGTATCGCGTGACCGAAAGCTTGGGCTGCGCACTGCCTGCAGCACGACCCCAGCTGACCCACCCAGCAGGCTGCCTGGTCCGGCGCGGGGTCAGTGGAGCCCTTGGGATATGTCAAAACCAGGTGTATAATGTAAAGGACCGTCTCCCAAGAGGGAGAGGGTTCTCCAGGGCAGCACGGCCTGCGGCAAGCAAGCCTCCCCTTTGCCCAGCCGGCACCGGTGGCAAGGCGCAGGAGCCCGCTGGATCACCCAGCCGCTGCGCTCTGCCACTGGGTGCACCCTTGGGCACCCAAGACAAGGTCAGAGCCCCTCTCCTGCCACACACGTCGATACAAAGCTACGTCGAGGACCATACAATTGGTAAAGCACTTGGCTGAGGAGACACAATAGTTTGTATTTTCCTCTCTTTCTTCCCAAAGCCTTGCTTTGGGCAGAGCAGTCCTCTATCTCATAGACACCACCAGCAGCAGTGATCTTGCCAAAAGGATAATAAAATCAGAGACCACCTTTAAAGAAATAAACTGCTTAAAGATTGCAGCTGGAAGGCAAACACTTGGGATCATTTTGAATTCCAGCGAAGTATCACCTCTGCTCTCCAGAACTGGGTACGCCAGCCAACACTACTGCACTTGGGAAGACGAAAGCGCTTTTAGGCAGCAGTTCAATGCTACGAACTACCAAAGTGACCCTCCATCTCCACCCTTACTTCTAGAAAACTGGCTTGCATTTACAACTGCAGGGTGCGGGCCTGGTTACATACAACTCTCCATGTGGGCTGACATGGAGGACAACAGAGTTCTTGCATTTAAATCAGATATTTCATCATATATTTTATCATATATTTTTCATACGTCTTTTCCTGTTTTGTCTGAAAGAGTGACTTTGTAATGTGGTCTGAAAGAGTTAAAATTTGATTGTAACATAAGATAGAGGAGGGAAAAACCCAGACTGTGAAGCAGAAAGCAACTCCAAGCACTTCAAAATAAACGCAAAGGTTTTACCATAACCTGTTTGGGTTTTCCCCCAGTAAAGGAAGGGCTGAAGGAAAAAGACAATACATTTTCTTTTTTTTTTTGACCTTTTTTATTCAAAAGTTTTCAAAGAAATAAAACAGAAAAAAGCTAACAATCTAATCAAATTTACAGTTCAAAAATGTCTTTTGGCGTTTAACAACAAGTCCTAGGAAACAAAACTACAGAGTTATCTTGAACCGGACAAATAAGTTACCACTGGCAAGTTTGTGGCACTAGTAAAACAAAAATAAAAAATTAACTCTCTTGATCATATAGATATCTCTATGAAAATCTTTTTTTTTCAATCTGTACAAAAGGTCTTTCTTCATAAATTAATTTTTTATAATTTAATGGCTGTCTACTATGTGATGTTTAAGTAACTGATTATTTCTTTATGTACAGAGGTTAAATTTCCCAAATCTTACCCAGACAATGAGTATGGCACTTAGTTCAGACATTTCTGGCAGCAGCTCTTCCCTCCCTCTAACACAGCTATCATACTGCAGTTTTAATTAACGCAAAAATATCAAGTAGTGAGAGATCCAGGTTTGGAAAGTTACCAGATACAGGCAAGGTGCTGCAGGAAGTCTGGACTTTTACAAAGCAGTAATATTCCAGGGAGCATAGAACCAATAATACCACAACTTTTTAAAAAAAGAAAAAACAAAAACACATCTCTTATGACTATGTATTTCACTAGAATCTACACTTCTCAGAGCAGCAATTTACTTTTGAAACTATGAAATGTCACCGACATCTATACTCCAATACTCACACAAAATTTAAAAACTAAAAAATACTTGAAAGAAACAACTGCTTAGCCCTAGCTCCCGAGCTAGGATGATTTGGTCTGTGGAAACAGGGAGGGCCAGCAACCTGTCCCATTACAAAAGGAAATAAACTTTGAGGTAGATAACTGATCATATACAGCTGACCAGAGAAGTACACAGTTTTGGAAGACAACTTAATTTATCATTTGATTTAAAACATATGCAATTGTAATAAAGAGCTTTAGTAGCAGTGAATTATCTAATATGTGAAGTACAAATAACTGTGTATTTATGAATCAGGAATTTCATAGTTTCAAAATTGGTTTTCTTTACACTTAACACTTGTAGTGATGATGTAAAGTGTGGCACTGCTTGGATCCAAGTCTTCCTTCATGCTTTTGTGTCCATACATCAATTAAAATTATAAAACCTAAATGCAAATGTACAAAAAAGGCACATTCTCCTAACCGCAAACTGGTCCGGCAAAAATAAAGAGTACAGAAGACATAATGCTGAGACAAATCAGAATTATTGGTTACTGGCTCTTTGTTCTTTGGTAAAGTTACCTTTTAAAAGTGCCAAGTCTTTTTATTTTTATTTACCTACTATAGAGAGCTAGTACCCAATCAATTATGCTTCTACTTACATCTCAGCGTATGTTTGAAAACGAGTCTTTTAGCTTTTGCCATTTTGCTGTAATAGCAACTTTTCTGTTTGCTGAGTCTCAGCACAATCCTCATCCTAAAGCACTATCATTAGTATAAAGGAAGGACAAAAACATTCGGTGATATCCCCACCCCAATCTCTCTACTCTACCTATGCTAAAACTAGAACATCAAGTTAGTTTCTGAAAAAAAGGCAAAAAAAGATTTTACATTGCATCATACAGCAGAGTTCCTAAATCATTCAAACTACCAGAGGGAACTATTGGCATATGGCCTTACAAACAATTTATCCTATTAAAATTTCCCCAGTCAGAAAATGTGTTTCACACAAAACATTTTTTCCCCTCTTGCATTTCACTACCTTACATATTATGTGAAAAATCATTAAAAACACTTACTACACATTAAAAAAGCCAAATTTTCAGCAATTTTTATTGACTACCTTTAAAAGCCCTATGCTGCTGTTTTACAAGGCATAATAGACCAGCTCATTTGGTCGAAGCATTCTACACCATTAGTTTGGACTACTTACTGAAACAGCTACAGCATTGAAAGATTTAAGGCAAATTGGAATTTATAGAAAAGGATAAGACACTTCACACTACATTAAAAGAAAAACAGAAAGCTAAAAGACCAGACACTATAAATGCAACACTGCACTAAAGCAACACTCACACACTGCAAGCACAGAACATCATCTTAGATGTTTTACTATTTTAAACTTCAGAAAACCCATTTAATACAATTTAAAAAAAAAAAAAAAAGAAACAAACAAAATAAAAATAAACCAAAACACAAATTCTGTCATGCACGTGAATAAGTCTTCGTGGTCATCTGTGCATACCCAGAAATTTGAATATTTTTTTTGCGTCATAACACTTGATAAAAATTTTTTTTTTTTACTAAAATAAACCTGTTCATGGGAACAGCTACTAGATGAATTTAAGGTTTTTCTTATGCACCTTATAGAACTTATAGCAAAAATAGTTTTAGTTGATTTCATTATAAATAACATTTTCAAGAACCTGTGCAAAACTGTCAATAATTCCTAAAGCACAATTGATCAGTAAAATCCATGATTGTTTCAGCCTTTGCACCCTTCTCCAGGCCAGGTCAACACTGGACATCTGTAACACAGAAAGGTCAGAGCTAGAGCGGAGTTAAAATCGCACACTTTTTTTTCCTAATGCAGCTCTCCATAAAACTAAATAATTTCCAATTTTAGACAGCTGTGAGAAGACTAAGTGAATCCGGGTACAAATTTGAGAAGTAACAGAGGTGGCACTCAGGTGCTTGGCCCTTCCCAAGATGAAGCTCCCCACCAGCATACAGCCTGTATTGTATTTTCCCCGTCTATCTCGAATACCCGTTCAGCATGCAGAGTTCTCACTGGGGGAACCGTGAGACTGCACTCAAAGCTATTCCCCATCTTTGTTGTTTAGCTATTCTTGTTCCATTTTAATTGACCAAAAGTGGCTGAGTGTGTGAGCTTGCTCCTGTGGCATGTCCCAAGGCTTTTGATCTCTGGAAAAGGAACACAACTTTCTTTCGGTGCAGCCTCAGGAAGCTATGTGCAACAGCTAATGCAGAGACAGCTACTGTGCCTCCACGATGGCTAATACTTAACAGCGATTCAGGGCTCATTAAATTTGAAGGAAGACTTCTCGATTTACTGTATTGGCTTATATTGCCATATGCGTTAAAAAAAACACCCAGCTAATGAAAAAAGCTTTAGACAATTTTTTGAATTTCTCAAGGCAAGACAAAGTCTGGCATGTTAAGGCTTGTACATTTATAGGTGCATATGTAATTACAAAGGGGCGAGGGGTTAAGTTCCTTTGACTATCTTCACATAGTAGCAACTTTTTGAAAAGAAGCTACATAGTTATTAAATGTAGCAGCCAAAGGAAAGATGCTGTGTATTTCTGACTGACTGCATCCACTTGTGCAAATGTGCTAGTTGTCATTTACCTCTTATTTATGGCAATATGTATATTGACTTTTAATAGGACATTCCCAAAAGTGCTGCATGTGCATTTAGAAAGAAGCTGCAGTTTGACAATAGTAACGAAGCCACAACAATTAAGAGACTGCAATTAAGAGACTTGCCCTGTATTTAGGGCAAGAAATAACTGTCAGTTCCCTCCCCTTCACCTGTCTGAAAAATGACAAGTACCAACATGTTCCAGGGACAGAAATACCAAATGCCATACTCTGAGGCTGAATCAGCTGAGTAATATTAACCTCCCCACGTGCCCACTGCCATAACCACCGCTGACGTAGATTTCCCTGGCTCCTACTGCATATGAATACAGGTAACGGTACTTCTCTGAAGAATAAAATTGGAGGACTGGCTTACAGCGAACACACAGAGTCGCTCACAGAGCTTGGTATTCTACCCAGAGTCTTCATTACAAAATGTGTCTCAGATGGCAACACATCTCATCCTTTCAGGAAACTAAACGCTGCTCCTCCTGCCTGGCCCCAGTCTAGGGGAAAGATACTGACAGGCTGGGAGAGAGACGCAGGACGGGGACATGACATGCAGGATTACGCTTCGCTGTCTACCACAGACCTCTATTGGTAAGGAGGTTTTACACGCCCACAGGCAAGACTTAAGGCAAAAAAAAAAAATTCCTTGAAAAGCGGTTAACACCAGCCAACAGCCTTGGCATGGGAAACGTGCAGGAGCCACGATTTTGACACAAGGAGATGGATAACGAGAAGAGCCTGTGGCTTTGCTTTCTCCCTGCCCTGGAAGCAAATCAAGGATGTGGGCTTTCTCTAGATGCCAGCATTTGGCCAGACTACAATAATAAACACAGGTCATATGTTGCACTAGGCGGACTGTGCCATCTGTTGAATGTGCGAAGTTTCCCTATTGGTTTGTTTCTATCTTTACATTCTTGAACATATAAGAAATTGTTATGTCAGTAATGGGGATGAGAGCAGTGTTGTCAAATAGCACAGCTGACCTGCAAAATCAAAGGTAATGCCGAAATCTGTGTACTGTTAGATCTACACATTTCAGGGAGAATATCCCACAATTAGAAATTCTTTGCACATAACAGATTATGATTTTTGAGTATCTAATAAATGTGGTGAAGGCTGTAGAAGAACCCTTCTAAGACAGCCTCTAGTACATTATTGCAGCTGAATGGAATTTTTCAGTTTGAGGTCTTACAAAATTTTATTTAAAAAATCATGTAGTCAAATTTCCTGGCTTACAAAGCACTTAGAAAAAGATGAGTTAAGGAAGAATTAAATTCCAGAATTTTAAAACATGGAACATGGGTAAGGGAATGGTTAGTGCAAACAGTATTTTCAGGATGGCAATCTATAGAAAGCAAAAATTTTGCATGGAAGGAGTTCAGGTAAAGCTAATGATTGGTTAGTAAAGAAAGGCCATGCAAGCAAAACCACAGCAAACCTGGAGGAGGAAACTAAAACTCTGGAATTAGAGCCAAACAGGGACGTGGATTAAAAATTAATTGACAAAATTCTGGACCAAACTGCTTTTTCCTAGAATAAAGGATGAGCAGGGAAGTCTTCAGGAGACAAGGTCAGCAAGCATTTCCACCAGACCACTCCCCTACCTGTGGTCTGTAAGTCAGTCGCAAAGCTGCTTCCAAATATTACATGTACCACAGAATTGTATAAATACAGTTCCCTTTAGCATTGTGATTTTTGTATTTTTGCACTAATTCATTGTTATTCTTGTATACAGCATGCTGCCAAGATGAACAAATTAAAATCCAACATAATCCAGTTATGCTATAGAGAAATTATTAAAACACTATTACTCATAATTCGTTAACTCACTTCTGGAACCTGTACTTCCTTTCCTGGCTTCTAACTCTGGCCAAGTTCAAATTAACTTCACTGCCTGTCCCCAGATATTATCAGTGTTATTTAGATGACATAAAAGAAAAAACTTTAATACAGAACACCGTAAGTTATGAAATAAAATATCTTTGAATTCACATCTTTCATGTGACAAGATGAGCCCCTACCTCACAGTTACTTATTTTGCTGATACGTATATGGAGAATGGTCACTGGACGTCTCTACTGTAACCTGTTGTTGACCACTGGCTTCCTGCAAGTGAAAAGGAAGACAAGACATGAGGCACAAAATCAGGCAGCATTATCTGCAATCTCTATTTCCATGTGACTCATGCAATTAACAGTCTTCAAATCTTAAGTCTTTCTAACATTTCTCAAGTGGGGTATTCCAAATTTGAGGTGTTAACTGTGCATTGATTTACATTTCAGAGAAATAAAATGATCATGCAAACCTTGTATTTCCTCAGCTGCTTTGAAGATAATTACAAAAACCCACAAAACTTTGACATTGTAGAAATAAATACACAGAGGGAGCAAATAACTGCTAGTATATTGTCTATCTGCAAATGCAAAAGAACATTTTGCCCCTCTCCTTTTGAGGGGCAACGAGAAGAATGAGATCTACTTACCACATGGACAAACACTATCGCTTTGAGTACCGTGATGTGATTGGCACTAGGCCACACAAAGAACTGTAGCTGGGACTTTGCACACAGACCGCCCCGAAACCACGGAATTAATTCAGCTGATAGTGCTCTGGCAGACAGCACGATCAGCTAACTACCAAAGTCCTATTCCGACCCACATGGGCAGATGCATAAACTGAACCAAACAAGTTCTGGAGTTTTGGGACAAACAGAGTTTGAAATGAAATGTTTTTTCTTACAGGCTCTGGCAGAGACTCTCTAGCACTCATCCTGAATACAAGAGCTGCAGCACACCTTGTCTAGCTCCTCTGTTAAAGAAATACTGGTCTATGAAAGGGTGTAAGGTAAGTCAAAAGAGTAGACAAACTATTGGCTACCATTTAGTTATGCTCTTCAAGGGGACTTGCAGAGGGGTTTATTAGGCAAACATGCACAGTATCCTGAGATGCCAGGGTAAAAACAGGATTCTTTGCAAAAAGTTAGAATCACGGTCTGTTGGCAGAGAAGTTTGCTCACAGGAAAACTAAATGAAAGATCAAAACTACAATATACCCCCTAGCTTGTTCCTATTGGAAGTTAGGTTTCACAAAACACAAAGTTCATCTGAGCTATGCTCATAGAGAAGACTGCTCCAAGTACTGTACTGCTACAAGTAGAGGTCATTCTTTGTTAACAATACTCGTTATACTGGTTGAGAATAATGACACTTTATAGTTTTAACATACATTGTATTCGCAGTATATTCACAGTTACAATGATAGGCTTTAAACAGTAGTTTTCCTAGCAAAAAAAATAATAATCTAATATCATATTCATGTCTCTTATCTCTGGTCTTTTATAAAATATACTGACCTCAACAGGAACCGCTGCTGTCTGGACATGTGTATATTGGGGTATGTAGGCTCCTTGCATAGCTGTTGTGGCTGGCATGTACTGGAAAGACAGAGTCCATTAAGTCGAGTTAAAGTGCAATGTAAATTTAAGAGTATCCAAAATGCCTATCATTATATTGTTTAATAGATATTGACTGTTTCCCTAAAGCAATACAGATGAGAGAAAGACTTTTGTATCTGAAATTAATAGGCTTTTCAGAAAAGTGAGATACCTTCTTTGAGAAAACTCAAATTTAGACTTCAAAGACTAGGTAAAGGACTTTACCTTCTCTATTAATCGCAATCATCATCTTTTCTTTTTTAATTCTATTTGCTCAGAAAAGAAGGGTCTTTCAGTTTAGAAGCTAGCCTGTACCTCTTCTTCTGGTTTAGTTTCTGTTCCACATTTTGTATTACTTTCTGCAACTCTGATCACCTGAAGAGTAAAAACAACCATTTTCTCTTTTTCGATACAACTCTGGAGTTACCTCCTGGGGTCCTTTCATTTGCTTTGATCTATTTTTATTTACTCATTTCCAATTTCTGATCAGCTAATAAACTGAATAAAAACTGCTTAATATGATCTAAAAATGGAGACAATTCTTAATATTTTATTGGATGAAAGACTACTTAAAGGAGTACTTTTTTTCTACATGCAAGCTGCACATGCATACTGTGATCTACATGTAGTATTTTCTGGTTGTGTAAGTTCTATTTTGTATTAAATTGCTACATACTGTTCCAGTACTGCCTAATGAAAGATGACTCATCTGCTGTGTCAGAGGGCTTATCATCGACGCAGGTTGTAGTGACATGGTGTGGTCCATGGAGGGAGTCAGTACAGCACCCTGTTAAAACACAGAAAGAAAGAAATGGTTGCGGCAACACTCAGATTTTAATTACGTTTTTGATTTGGGAGTCTAAGTATGGGCTGATCTTCCAAGGGGATATACCACAAGAACTCTCCTTAATCCCAGGCACTGACTCAGGACGCAGGTCTGGGACATTCTGAATATTGTACTCAAGCAGATGTGTTTTGCACAGTTTGGTAATGGGGTAGGAACTGCATTGACTTCCTATGGAACACGCAACTGATGTACAATGCACTTGAGACACCTGCTGAAAACGCTTTGTAAAATATGAGTTCCACCAGATGCTAACTTTAAAGCAAAAATCTGCACACTACCAGGTATAGATTCACTTAGCTTAAGCTTTGGAATTTCAGGCTTTAGGAAGAAACTTTTATCTCATCTTTAGGAATGGAGGCTTTGGAGGAACATTTGTGTTAAGAGAATTCTACCGGTCACATGCAATGTTCACACACAAGACAGCTGCCCTACTTAATGGCTGGTTTCATTAGCACACAGGTTTTAGAAGAGTGGGTTAGCAATGCTGATTCTTTGTCTAAATACTAGCTACTGTGATGACCTTTCTATCACTCCTGTACCATTTTGTTAACTTCATAAAAAGTATATGTTGAATTTTTAAACACTTGAGATTACTAAATACAGAGGGCACACTCATAAAGTTTTCAGAATAATCTGAAATGGAGGGTTATCAACAAGTTTCTTTTTACCAATCATGTTCTACAAAAACACATTTCCAAATACTTTGTATGACTTATGCTTGCAGAAGTGTTGATTAAAATTGATGGAGGCTCAAAACTAACAGAAATAATTGCAGCGTACTGAAAGCCAGTATTTTGAATCAATAACTAATCCTTAAAAAAGAAAAAAGAAAAGAAAAAAAGAAATTCACAGAGTATAGTTGGAAAAACAATCATGTGATCAGTGTAGATGAAATGAGTCACAGGCACATCAAACACTAAAAGAATTTCCTGTCTGTAGACTGCAGGGTTCTCTGCAAAGCAAATGAGCAAGACAGCACCAGTCTTTGCACAGGCCAAAACTGAACTTAAGTCAGGAATCTAGATCTTTATTTTCAACTGTGAAATCTCATCTTGTATACCTGTGAAAACAATACACCTTATAGCATTATAACATATCAACTCGTGTCTTTCACAGCACGATTTGCAAGGTGTTTTTTATGAAAATCTGTGTTGATAGAGAGAAAAGTTTAAAAAAAGTTGTGTGCGTGTGTGTTTAACAGCAAAACCCACAAATACAACAACAATTAAGTGTGTGAGAGGGTGTTCTGGTATAGTATCACCTTCTCTGCATGCACAAGAAGAAAATGTTCTGCCAAGAAGATTTACATTCTATAATCTGCATGGAGAGGTTAATTGAAGTCAAGACAATATCCTTTCTATATCTGGAAACAGACTTGTTTGTTAACTACAGGAGTGCGTATATTAAAGTGCCTGTTATTATTTGTAATGCTTATCTCAAGAAACCTAGTAAGTCTCAGATATAATGGTACTTAATTGGCAAACGACATAGATAAGAAGCAAAATATCATGGGAGAGTATAGATTAGAATGCCTGACAGTCCAGTACAGATGCCACAGCCAAAAGTGCAGGGAGACTAGCACTAGTCATGAGCAGTGAAGCCAGAACAAGCTATGCAGGTTTTCTAAAGTGAGTGCCCATAATGTCATTTATATCACTACATTCATCTGTCTTTCACAAATTATCCAGTCTGAACTACGTTAGACCCATTCTAAAACCTTGGGTCTTCAATTCCAGCTCCTGATAGGTAAACAGTATGTAAAACATTGGTATTTGCAAAGTTCTTCTCATTTAAATAAAAAAAAAACAAAAAAGAAAAAAAGAAAAAGTTTCCGCAGGATGCTGACTTGGTAACTCTAATTGTCCTCATCACCTTGATACCCTGAAGGCAGCTTTGTTTCTTTCCCTAATAAAATGAGGCCCAAATTCAGGTTACTATCTTTGTTGGTCTTTTCATTTTGATCCATGATTTAATCATGATGTAATTGTCAAAACTCTGGAAGTAATTGGGCAGGAATTGGCCTATTTCCTGTTGTTTAAAGTATGTAAAGTGTTCATACAATCAGTAACACAACAACGGAGAAGCATAAAAACTTACTGGGTGCTGCATTATATATGGTTGAGGCTGCATCCAAGAAGGACTTTGAACCTGGAACAAAATCAGTATTTTATTTTTCGTTTTAGTCATTCTTTTCCTGAATAATCCAACTGAGATATAGTAATAATGTAATAAATCATGTTAAGAAGCCCCCTCCCTTATTCATTCACTTTTTAATGGAATTAGTCACTCTGTGGAGCAACATACCACATACACCTTTCAGAACAGTAGACTATGATTTTAGTGCAGGTCTCAAACTTTATCAAGGACACTGAAAGGGTTCAAATAGGTGCATGAGAGATTTCTGCTGTGTTGAAAAAGGAGGCACCTTCTGCCTTGATCAGAATAAAATAAATTATTGGATTTTCACAAGGGAAAAAGAAACCAGAAATTCTGCTGGAATCTTATTCCAGGAACAAGGAGAAGATTTAGAAGAATTGTCCTCCAAGACATTGCGGTATGTTATTCCCAAAGCACAGGAAGAGAAGGTTCTGGTGAGCATTCCTGCTCTTGCAACTAGCATGTTTTCTCTCCAAAAACACTGGCTACCCAAATACTTAAATTGAAGTAGGATGCCTAATTTTGCATGACAAGGTAAATTGAAAGGATTAAAAGGTAAACTAACAGATTACATGGTTATCTTCGTTAAAAAGAGCTGGTTGCAACAGGTCTTTGCAAAGTGTGCTGCAAGAAATATTAAAGGTAAGAATGAAAATGTTTCCTCCCCACCTCCTGTAAGTATGTAGGATAAGGCAGGATTCTGACCTGCACTGCATATGCGGAACTGACTCAACCACTGCTGCTGGACATTTAAAGCCCCTTACACGACTCTACCATCATTCCCAGAGTCCTGTGAACAGGACAGACAGATGACAGTCTTGAAACAATCCAGGTGAGGTTATTTTCTGCAAGATGGAAATATTTCTTCCCTCCTTATGTACTGACTTTCAAATTAGAGTTGTTTTTTTTCTTTTTCAATCAGAAAAAGAGCTAACAGAGTTAAAAAATGGAAAACACTTGAACCCTCCCTTTCCTCAGGGAAAAGCTTAATGGCAAAAATACTGGTACAGCCTGACTAAAGTTTTGGCTAATCTACTCATACTATGATAGTAACTGGCTTAGTACCATCATATGGGTATACAGGAGTTGCAGAAACAAAGTACAGCCAAAACTTTATTAAATTTGTTTACCTTTAATAAGAATAAATCTAGGAACAAGTTATACCATGCCTCAAAGAAAAAAAAAATAAATCATGCTCTTGAGATACGTCCGGTTGTGTAGATGACAGAATGCTACAGGTTTCAGTGAGAAGGGATCAGTAATGAAGATGTGACTAATACTCAAGTTGTGAAACTCTTCTGGCCAAGAACCTCCTTCCTCCTCAATACAGAACACTTGAATTTAATTTTCAATTCCTATTACTGTGGCACTTTAAGCATAATGATGTTAACTCTACCCACAATAATTTAAGCTCCATGCCATGTATATTGGAATACTGGCAACAACATTTCTGGAAACATACAGTATTGTGGTCTGCCTACCTCAATAAGCCCAGAAAAGTGACACTATATTCTCAAGGAGTAACTTTTACTTGGATTGTGAATATCTGAGAGTCTTATATTGATATTGATTATTGATTTTAATAAAGAACAGCAGCTAATTCTACTGAATGTTTTCCTGGGTAAGAACTTGCTATAATTTTTAGAGGTATTGCTGTATAAAGCAGAATGATTCAATATACTGAAAAATACAGTACTAGTGCTGTCTGCCAAGAGCAAACATTTTGTTGCATAAGTCACCTCAGAAATTAATATAAAATTAATCCAGCTGCCCTTTACCCCAGAGTACTCTGTTTTAACTCCTACATAATGCTTTGCTCGCACAAGAAGGCATTAGACCTCCAAACTAATATTGGACAATTCTTCCTCATTCTTCTCTCCTGGAATGAGAGGGTACAGGGAAATTTCTGCAAGGGAATACTGACCAAATAGCCCACAGTGCCTCTGTTTGCCTTCTATATGCCTTCTCCCTAGCCTTCTATATTCATTTTCACCCATAGTAAGCTAGAAAACTCAGCACGTCTCTCTCACTAAAAAGCAAACAGCCTCTTTTCCTTCCCCTGACACAGAGGTAAGAATTTTCCAAATTTAATTAGTTTTGGTTATTTATGACCTGAATCACTGATGTTTACTTCATCTATGTGTTAAACAGTAAAATGCCAAAATAGCTGGTCATTTAGCTTACACTGGGGTAATTGGAGTGTCTCAAGTAGTAATTACAGAGCATACACCTGAGACTGCCATACTAGTTACATTAAATGCAAGTTGTTTGTAAAGTGAAATGTACAATGCCCTAAAATTGGGCAATTCCGAAGAGATTTATATCAAAGTACAAAACTGTTCCCTATAATTTCTCAGCATGTTGAATTGTTTGTCAATATCCCTTGGTGGGGACACAAGATGACACCTATCAAAATTCCTTTTCAGGAAGCTTTGGGCTGGGCTCTAAGAACAAAAAATGTACATGATTCATGTTTTAATTTATTGTTCAAACTAAAGTAAGTTTTGGTTTAGAAACACAGTTCTAGACTATTAAATGCTTTACTCCTAATATAAAAGCACTGAATTTGAATGCTAACATAATTTGAACTCTGAACTCTTTTAAATTTCCTTCTCTAATGTCAAGCAAGTTTCTGAATCCTTCTTAGTGCAACTTTGTAACACATTATTGTTGGGCTTCCCCCCCCAAAAAAACAACCTGGAAGAAAGTTAAAAAAGCATGGAGAAATATCTTTGAAATAGAATTTAATTAAATCAAGAAGGTTTTAAATAAAGAATAATTATTTTAAAGATATATTATTGACATTAAAAGAACTTGACCAAGAGAAAACGAAAAATCACACTTGAAATGTAGAAGTGGCTACAAATACCTTGGCCATCAGCACACATTAGAGACTGTTTTGCAAGACACCATGTATCTCATTAAATTGCTGTGCTTCCTGAAACAAACACACTCTTAGTTTTTAAGGCCATCATTTTCATGCTGTACAGCATGAAGATGCCACTTCATTAAAATGAAGCATTATTGGAGAATTCATAAAACCACAGGTAGCAATTGATAAATAAACATAAGCTCTGATGAACCATTTCAGCTACAAAGTTCTAAATACAAACCTGGTATGTGGAAACCGGAGAAGCAATATATGGCGTAATAGACGTCTGAGTGATCATTCTGTTTGCTGTAATACTGTAGGGTGATGGATAAAATCTAGAAAATGCAGAAATATTTATTAAATGGCAGTTCTGTGCACCTTCCATAATGCAAACATTCTTCTTTTCTTAGCGTGCCATTATTTAACATACCCATTTTGTAAAGCAGCTGTGGTTGGATCATACGTGAGTGTCATTCCAGCCTTTAAAAAAAAAAAAAAAAAGTGGAGAGAAAGAGTTGACAAAATTCATTTTGACTGTAAATTATTTCTCTTACTCTTTCTTTAGTTGTATTATTCTTAACTGAAAATTTGTATTGAAATAGTTTATTGCTGTAAGTTAGGGAAAGGTTAATTGACAGACGTAATTACATAGCGAAGAGAATCAGTGATATTTGCTATGAATACAAGTTTCCAAGGTCCCAGCCTGAGGAACAAAATGCAATCTATGAAATACCTGGCTAAGAGAATCTGTGTGTGTTTGAGAGGCAGGGTTTGAAGATGATTATGTTAGGGTGTTGCCTACGCATATTAACTATATGAACGAATGGGGAGTGCTGTTTTTCAGAAGACACATTTGAATTTTCTTGTCTCATATAAATGAGGTGTCTAGGCTTGCTAACCACAGTAAGCCCATGAAACTATTATCTTGAACATTAAAGATTAAAACAGCCGTGACAAAAAAAAATTAATGCTGCACTGCATTGGTATACTGTTTTAATCTTATGAAAGTGATGTGCATTTCAGTGCTGCATAAACCAAAGGATTATGTACTACATGTAAATAAAGTTATGTTTCAGGTAGTTTTATAATATGAGAAATCTCTCAAGCATATTCCTGACTAAGTTGAAGGAGATTTTGTTGTTCACTTTAATGAGGTAGGATTTAGCGTTTCGCATTTTGCCTTTTTTCCTGTTAAGAAAGATACGGTTAAGTATTTTATATAATTGCAAACTGTCAGCTAAGAGTTGCTTGCACATTTATAATATGCCAAAGAGCCAAGCCAAGAAGTCTCAATGCCTATCATTTTCATAAGTATTCATTATTGTACACCCACACTAAAGCTTGAAGGGAGGACTTACAAGTCTCACCTCGCCTTCTCTGTGCCATGCTCTTCCATTCTGTATATATTTATTCTGATTCTGTCTCTTTTTCTGCCCTCCATCGGCAAACTTGCACAACAAAGGTTCTGCAGGAACTGAGAAGAAAAAAGAAATATTAGTTGAAGTAGCGTACATGCACAGGTGGCCAGCACTCCAAATGAGGTATGGTTTTTAAGTTATATTCCCAATATGACAGTTAAATAACACGGACTCATACTACAGCATCCACAACTGTTCTGCATAGCACAAAGATAGCTGCCACACACAAACAGAACATCTGGAATGCTTTATATTTTTGATTTTAAACTACTGCTCCTAAAACCTGTTGGAAAGAAACATGGTCTGTATATCCTGAGTATATGTCTGTTAGTCTGGGGATGAATGAGAACTGCCATCTGAATTCTGAGCTTTGCCTCCTCAGAGGTACATCTAAGGAAGGTGGAGAATAAATCTGGCCAAAGGCCTTTAATATATTCCCCCCGACCTTTGGAGGTTTCAGTAATGTCCCAAAACTTAAACAGTTCTGCTCATCCAGAATAGCAGAAGAGCTGGCACAGTACCTCCACTTACTCTAACCGGCAGGGTGGAGTGGGTACCTTTATCTCCTGCCACCTTGCGCTGAAAAAATGCCATTCCCTTTTTCTCTCTGCTCTATAAAGAACACACAATGCAACCAGAAATTCTTCAAGATTTTTCTTTTATCTTGTTTTTTTTGCATACTGTCAAGAAATGGTATTGCTATACTTTTTTTAAAAAAATTCTTTTGCATAACATTATCCTGACCATGACTTCAGTTTTTAATATCAAAATTAAAGCAACAAAAAAGAAAAGTTTGCATAGTATTCTTTCCCTGTTACTATCTTAAACTGCAACAGTTTCCACGTACCTATGGCTGAAGCACAGCTCTGCTACATCACACCACACCCTCCCTAATCACAGGGTGGAAGCTCTGTTCTGACTTGGATGTAACGCTTCTCTGCCAATAATTCCTGACACATGAGCTGTCTAAGCTTTACCATGACACTCCTCCAGTCATTCTCTGTTTGGAAACACCTTCAAGAGACATGGCTGGATCTGAAAACATGCAACTTTCCAAATGCAGAGTAAACACATGGGGTGGGAGGGCCACCCACAAAAAAACAACCCCAAGAAAAATTTTAGCATATCTGTATCATGCCACAAAAAATCTATTAGTATAACCATGGCCAGTGCTGATGAGCTCTTCACTCTGTCTGCATTTGCAAAAGATGATTGGAATTGAAAACCTCAGAGACTTATAACCTGGCAAAGAGCTGGACTTGTAAAACTTTGGCACAAAACTGGTACTAATGGCCAAGTCATCCCTGGCTTTGGATGGCATACCTAAAACACTAGCTCTGTTTCTACTGGGAAAATAGCCACTTCCTGCATGATACATCTTTTGACAGCCTTCTCTATAAAAGATGGACGGACTGGGAGACAGAACTGGTATGTGGTTCCCTGTTTCATCTCCGACACTGACCGCACACCCATCAGACTTGTACCTCGCCTACCCGTGCACTGTTACTCAGCAGTCAAATAACTTCAGTATCAGAGAGTCAGACTTTAGTACTAAACATGACAACTGACTTAATTTAAAAATGTATTATCTTACAGAGAATGGTAATTAAAATCATATAATCATAAAATAAGCCAGGGCAAGGTTAGGCTGATGACACTGGAAGAAGTATTGGAGACCCATGGACAGTGGAGTCAATGCACACAGAAATAACAGAAACCCTAAAGTAGGAGACAAGCTGGAGAACATTGTCTTCAAAATCTTGAATTTCTGGGGGGATTTTTTGGCATTCCCAGAATTGAGTTTTGCTTTGGGGTCTTCTGTCATGAGAAGCAACTTCTGTCTCGGCATATTTGGGCCAAAAAGGTACTATATCAATACCCTGTTGGATAATTTGATGTTACTTTATAAAAGCTAGATCCCAATAACCTTGGTCATATCACTCAACATTTTAATCCACATACAGTTCTGTTGAAATAAGAGGAATTAATCTCAGAAGATTAGTCAACATGGGTAAAATTGTCAGGTTCTGGTATGAAATTATTTTGACTCTGACTTTACACAGTGAAAAAAAAAAATCCATCAGAAAGGGAAAGCTGAGATCCAAATACTGAAGTTAACTGCCTTAAATGAAAAAAAACCTCTTCCCTAAGTTGAGTACCTCTGGCTACTCATAAATTATTTCAAACCATCTAGTATTGTGGGAAACATGTATGACTTCCAAAATACACACTATAAATTTTTGGATGAAGTCAAAAGAAACTGGCATGAGAATGGCTTACAAAGACATCAGAAAATACCTAAAGGTTTCTAGCCCCATGATTCTGTGTTATAGCACTTGCAGGTAGTAAATACTTTATTTAAAGCTGCATTATGCTTTCATTAAAAATCCCCATAGTGAATTGTACAAACTTCTCTGAAAGGGTTATTTGTGCTTACATTTCCCATCATTGTCTCAAGATAAAGATCAGTTTTTAAAAAAAAGTGAGAGTAAACCTGTCCACCTGTTTGAATAAAATGTTCATAAAAATCTATTTTAAGAATAAATATTTTTTGTTGTTTGTAGATAACTGAAAGCAGCTAAATTTTAAATGATGAAACCTCTTCTGTGGTGCATTGGAAACACTCTCCCAACAAATGTAAAGAGGAAGAAAAAATGGAACAAGAATTATCCACAAGTATTGGATTTTGCAGATGTAATATCTAAAACCAGCAGCAATGAAGAAAAAATTTAAAAAGGCATTACTTTGTGATTTGCCAGAAGTTGGTGCTCCATCTTACTGAACACAGATCTAGTCATGGGAATCCTTGTTTTTCTGACCTTCCAGCTTCTCTTGCTCCTCACTGTGTCCATAAATGAAGCCAAATGCTGTGAAAGCTCTAACTCACGTTAAAAAAAACCACGAAGCAGACTGGCTACTTAATATGGCCAACTGCTCTGAGAAGACCCCACAGCATTTGCCTTCCCTGATGCCAGTTCAAGATCTGAATGCTGATAGTGGGGACTGCTGCAATTGAAAGCCTAACTGCAATTTTTGGCTGCTCTTCCATACATGTGACCTGAGTACTACTGTGTTCATTGCTTCAAGAACACAATGACTGATGGTCATCAGAAGGAGGGTCATGAGAAAGAGATAAACCTTCATGGGAGCCAAGTATGATCTATTGATTCCCCTCCCACCAAAGAATGCACATAGCCCTTGCTCTCTTCAAAATTAAATCTGAAATTTATTTCTTCAGCTTACCTTTCCTCACATTTTTCACAAATAGGTAAGAGATTCTCTCTCTTGTACGTACAAACATGCATACAATAGATAGATAGATATAAACAAGAAATCCAACAAGGCCTACAGACCAGTCAAGCAATCTTTTTTGTGGTCCAGGAAGGAAGGGAGAGTCATTTTTATTGTTAATTGTTGGGAAGTGTGCAGACGTGGTGATGAAGGGGATCATTAACCATTCAGTGCCTTGTCTGTATGTGCAAGTCAGAGAAGCACAGGATAAATATTCGGAGTTGCATTCACAGCTAAGAGATAGCTGATGTAAAAGGCTACAACTTACAGTGGACTTACACTTCTGCAGCTAAGACACCATGTTTACAATGCCCACTCTACTGACACTTAATGAAAACCAACAGACACTCTCGATGGTTTGTAGATGTTTGTTGAGCTGCTGCTATGGAGGCATTCTGTAACCACAAGCTTTCCCGTGCTTTAACAGCAGGTCAGTGCTTTAAAACCTGGCTGTGGAAAGTGCTGAGCATCTCCTGCCCTGAATCACCCTCCTCTAGGGCTAATGTTTTTACAGATGAAAGATGTGAATGCATTATTAGTCCAGAGAGTAAATGCTTCCTTGTCGTACACACATTGTGCACAAATGTACATTAGAATTTAGTTTTCATTTTTTCAGTGTCTACCCAAATACATACCAGGTGATACCATAAATGCAAAACCAGAATGGATGCTCTTATGTTGGACTTTGTGTTTACATCCTTGGCTTTACATGGCTAATTTTATCAACTTTTCAGTAAACTCTGCTTTCAGATATTAAAAAATCCAACAAAATAGTTTTAAAATACTATTCTTCTAATCAGTTTTCAATTAAACTGCATCTTTTAGTGACTTTCATTGCTTATTTTCTAGTGACAAAGCATATGGGACTAATGAATTCTGACATTAAAACATCACCTTAACGATAGAGCAAGCCTGTACAGCTAGAAACTTTAGCCAAAAGCTGTGGGAATGAAAAAAAAAAAAGAAGTTGTGCAACCCAACTTCGTTTAAAGAGAAACGAAATATATACTCTTCACCATCCTGTCTTCACTTAAACACAGTGCTCAGGGTTATATTTCTTTAATAATTTATACAAGGTTTAATAATTTGTCACAGGAGAATATTTTGAGTGATTTTAAGTGGCATTTTTCTTTTCTATTTCAATGTTGCTTCTTAAAACTAAGTAGCAATTACAAACTATGAGAATTAGAGCAGTAAAAGCTTCTAATCTTTGATCTAAATGGGTAAAATCTTGGTTCCTCTTCCTTCAGTATGACAATCAGGAGTAACACCAGCACTGTGACCTTTCAATACCCTTCAGCAGCTGTTTTCAGACTGCTGTTCATGGGTGATTTCTAAAGGATCTGTGGAAGATAACTAAGAAATGTGAGTTTATGGTCAAGTGGCTTAAATTCACTATACAGAGATCTGCAGTGCTGGATACTTTGTAAAGATAAGCAAATAGAAAAAGCTCAAAAATGACTGCCACAAGATAACTACTTCAAGTCTCCATTTTCACTCCTCTCCTGCACTAGAAAGATGTCCAAGATCACAGTCATTCCAAACAGTAGTGTCTACCATACCTGGGGGACCTCTTCCCAGTCCACAGTGAAAAGCACAAGCCAGAGCAGGGCTCTTACACCTGTCTTCAATTTCCTCCCTAAACCAGAATCTGAGTGACCAGTACGTTTACTATAAGTAGGAAGAGGAGGGTGGGTCATGGATAATCTATGATTTTTGGGTCACCACCTTAACCCACCATTCCTGACGCAAAAATGGTATGGGCTGCTCAGCAAAAATGCTCTCTACCTTACATCCATTAAAACAAAATCACCCGTTATTTTTCAGTAAAAGAAGCATTAAATAATCCATAAAGCCTATACAACATGCATAAAACTTCTGTAGCTTTTTAACTTCTATATTTTTCATTTTAAATGTAAGACACAAATACACTCAGACTTAGGCATACCTTATGTATTCTACAGCGCAACTGCTTTATGTAATTATTTATATAATTATTCTCACATATCATCATGCAGCTACATGCTGCTGTGATCGGAAGGAGATGCCTTTTCATGATTTTGCCCAGCAGATCATTGCTACAACCGTTATGGGTCCAACACAAGACAAAAAGACAGCAAACATTAAGTATCATCTTCAGGGAAGGGAGGCTAAGTATGCTGCTCTGTCCTCACTACTCATCTTCTGTGTCCTGGCTCCTTATACTAGTCTAGTGTCTGTTTCCTCCAATTCACATCATGAGGTTACGTTTCATGTGAGAATAAAAAAAAGCTTTAAATATCACATTATTAACTGAAAAGAATAATTCTTTAAGGAGAAAAGTAGAACTAAATGCAAAAGTTATTTCAAGATTATAACAATCGTGTAACAAATACACAGTTGAGAAGAGAATGGAATACAAAAATCAAAGTTCCAAGAAAAATGGGCAGAAAATCATAGTCCATAAACCAGAACAAACTATTACAATAACTTACATAACAAAAGTCCAAACCCCAGCTAGAACAAATGGTGAAACTAATACATCACTCCTAGGAGTTTTAGGATTAGACCAACTTGCAGTGCAGTTGAAATTGCTCTCTGAGCTAATCTTCTTTCTTACTGAAGACAAACAAGGACACACTAAATATTGAATAGATTTCATTAATCTAATATGGAGCAGAGAAATAAAGCCTGAATAGCTTGTTACATCTGGGTTCAGCTTGCTCAGTATCATCAATGCCCAGTCACTCACTCAATTCTAGAGTCGACGCTTCTGTGACTGCCCTGTGCTACCTTTGGCCCTCTCAGATTCTTAGAGGTTTTTCTGTTCTGTCTTCTCAGGCTCCTGAGGAGGTTTCACCTGTGCTTCCCATGTGTTTAACTCATTCTTCCATTTAAACCCAAACTTAGTTAAAATAACAAAGCTGCATTATGAAAGCATGTTTTTGTTGAACAGATGTTCTTCCTCCCACACCTATTTCATTACAGGCCCGTCTCTCCTACCCTCCTCATCCTGATAACAGTGTTTTTATAGCCAGCTCCCTTTGCTGATTTTAGCCAAGTTTCTAGGACACAATGTTTGAATTTAAACGTAGTTCCAGTTCTACAATTTTATTTTGCATGTATTTGAAGTTGCTCCTCTATAACCCCGAAGGATGCTAATCTATTTCAAAACATTTTCCTAACCCTTGTTTGTCCAAGAGCTTTCCCACTACGTTCACTTTTCTCTGTGCAGGTAGTCCAAGACCACAGTTGCCCCCTGCCCCACTTTTTGGCAGAATGCAGCATATTATTATGCATAAGCTCCATCCTCTAATACGATTGCATTATTGGACATGTGCTTGCTATGTGGTGAGGAACTCCAGGAAGAATTTAAACTCCATGAAAACCTTTCCAAGGAGCAATACAGCTTCACAGCGCCAGCATGGAAAAGTAGGGTCTTTAATAAACAAGGTTCTTGTGACTCCCTTATGCACCTAATTATTTGTTGCATTTTTCAGCGTCATGGAGAATGTGACTCATCTCGCTTAACTCTAAATGTCTGAAAGTCAGTTATCTATTTCTGAGCGACTCATCTAGATACTCTTTGTAACCACAAGGACAGCTGACAGCAAAGATACATCAGTCTCTGGAGGTGTGTGCTGCTTTACCTGTTCTAGACAGAGAGCCTAGATGCCTACTTTGCCAAGTAAGCATTAGAAGTTAAAGGCCGTGAGGTGGGTTACATCTTGAGACCCCTCTTTAGTTTCCACTTTCTGTCAATCACCAGTTTTGTGCAAATTTCTTGTTCTTAGTTAATCACACTTTTCTGGTAAATGTTTTTCTCCACACTGCAGAAACCATTCTTACAATTCCATGCAGCAACTTTTTATTTCTACCTGGCTGAACCTGATCATAAAGGTGCAACTCCAACTTCAGCAACAGCCCACCAGAGACAGAGCATGATTAGCAGCGACATGCTTGACAGCTCCTTCACTGAGAACAGGATAATGAAAGTGAAAATAAAAATGAGCAAACTAAAAAGCACTAATAAGAGGTTCTGTTACAGATTTTTACTGGCTCTAATTGAATAGAAGCCCCTATATGTCAATTTGAACTCTTGATTTCTCCATGCTTTTTACTCTTAATTATGTCTGAGCCATAGCAGCACTATAAAACTGATCATGAAGGGTGGATCAGAGCACAGTCAGCATTCAGAGAAAATCATTCCGTGATCTTCTTGCCCCTAAAGGGATTTTCCATCTCATAAAATACAGATTGCTAAATATATGAAATAGAAAAGTAAATGTTACAACCCCTACAAATAACAAAGTTTTAACTAAATAATCTCGGCAATCAATCCCAATGCAAAGGGTCTGCAAAAGCCAAGCCAGGGAAGTCACAACCCTGCATCAGTGTTGGTGAAGGGAGTGGTTTCCTGTGCTCTGAAGCAGCTTTCCATTTTTACTGCAGCACAGACTGACTCAAACTGGAGTAATCTTTCAGGGATAAGGCATGTATGTAGTTTTACTAAACAAGCCATATTCTTGTCTGCCTGCTGAAGGCTGCTTTACTCCTCCTCGGTGTCATGGTCTGGCTGCAGAGAACATTTCACCAGTAGGATAAAGGTGGCTTCAGCAACCGCACCAACAATGTAATTTGTAAAATTCCCACTTGGGATTCTCAATAAAATGGTTACCAAAGGCTGCCTGGAATGTCAGGCATGTATTCTTTCCTCCTTTGTTGTCCTATTTTCTTTCTATTTTACTCTGCTGCTCTGAATTTCCTTTCCTCATTTTTAAGTGTTTATGGAATATACATTTTGTCTCTTAGAAACATTGCTGACAAAGCAGGCAAACTGATGAGGAACTTGGTGTGACGACAAAATTGCACTACATAGCTTCCCTGCATTTTGCCTTGCACGCTATTTCTAGAAGCGGCATTCTTTGTTGATCTCCTTCCATCTTCCTGAAGAACCTCAAAGCCTACGTTGACTTGAGAGTCACGGCTCCCCAGTGAAAGAAAGTGCCTGGCATTAAGGCACTGCTGCAGAATCTGTTTTTTTTCTAATAAAATCTTTTTTTGAAAATTACTTCCAAAAAAATTATCAACAGATGGCAAAAATAGTCCATTTTTTGCCTCTCTCAAAAAAACCCCTGTCCATGGACAATCAGCCAAATTCTCTCCTGATACACATACAACACATACTTGTCTCCTAACTTCAACTGGGATTATGTGGGATGTAAATTTGTGCATAGCTGGCTTAAGGCATTTTAGCTGCTTGTCTATCTGCTAGGAGAGAACACTACTAGATTCCTAGAAAAGGTTTACAGTAGAAAAGTCCTATACTGTGTTCCAAGTGAACAAGTATTACAGTCATCCAACAGACACAATTTCATTTTAATAAGCCTGCCTCTGAATGAGAAGCCAGATACAATGATCAGTGTAACAGGCCTCCTCCATGTAAGCAGTAACCCATTCATACATCTTGTTAGAAATATATGCAACATACCAGAAACTCCTGCTGGTGTCTTTATGAATTTTCCATTAAAATGAGCAATCACTGCTTCACATTTTTCTGTTGACTCCATCCTAAGAAAATAAAGAATAATTTACATAAATTAAACACTCATCCAGATTCCCATGTTTGAGATTTTTTAAAAATATACTTCTTGCTTTTTCTTGCTTCACTTTTGTGGCTTGCTTTCCCATGTGTGAGCAATAGAGAAGATGTTTTCTAAGAACACACCATTTCAGAAAAGTAAAACTAAACTCAGTTAACATTTTATGCACTCTGAGGCCAAAGTCAGTGCCAAACTGCAAATACAATACCCTTATTTACTTAGAAATTAGGCAGAACATAACTTGGACAGCTTTAGTACAAAGTACCTATGCTGTCTTGAAGGAAGCAGAAGGACTGATCCGCAATCATTCATAACTGAATCCTTAGCACCCATGATGCATACAACAAATGTTAATGCCACTTTTGATAGAGAATTCTGAAGTGTCTGTACAGTTTAAGAGTAATAAACTCAAATATAAACATGCCTGACTGCATGACCCAAACTGCCTTTGCAGCTTTTAGCTTATAGGTGTCATCCCAACTAAATGATGTACCTGTGTCTTATTTAATTGTCTCCAAATTACGTTCAAAACAGGAACCAATAACTGAATAGCTGTGATGGCTACTGAGAATCTATCCAACATCCTGAACAAGTTTGTGCACTTACGTTGTCAAAACTAGACTTAATAGACTGGGTGGACTACTGGCGAGCTACTGCTAGTCTGGGAGTGGCTCGGCAGGTTGCAGCTACATCCTTGTAGCTGTGTAGATGTGTCGGTCCTAACTGCCAGCTTGGACTAAGTTGCAACAAGACATGCAAGTATAACAAAATTTATTTTAAAAAGAAGAATATATTTTGCAGCTGTCTGCAAGATGACGTTTGGATAACATTGAACACAGATTTTCTTTTTATTTGTGTATTAAGTTCTGTAATTCAGGTCCACAAATTAGGCCAATGACCTCAGCAGCAACGAAGCAGTACTAAAAATTACTAAGTCTTGGCACCTTTTTAATTCTGATAGCCTTTCTGCATAGGCTGACAAAACAGTCATAGACAACAACCAAAACCATCAAAATGCCAGACTGAACAAGAAAGTTTCCTCATGGTTTCAAAAATACCTTCTAGAGAATTTTCAGAAGTTTTGGATTGTTGGATCTGCATCAAAGAAATCTAATTTTTTTTTCTCGTATGAAACAAACAATATAATTCAGTTTCAGACTCAAGTCTGGACTTGATAAAATATATTACCCCTTATTAACCTAATAAAATGCTCCCAAAGGCAAGAAATTAAAATCTTTATTTAATGTCTACATGTTTCTTGGACAATTTTAACTTTAACTTCCTATATCTACCTTGCAGAAGGGGAGAAATTCTGATGAGATATGACAGCAATGTGTATTCTATAAATTATGTATAATACATGTATGTGTATAAATAAATATGTATATAAAAATAACTTCATGTTTATGTATATATATAAAACATACAATGTATAATACAGAACCTATTGAGAAAATACTTTAAAACTAATCTTTTTTAATGTCTTCAATACAAACAGGGTTTTGGATACACACAAGTCTTTTGGACTTTTACATACAATTCTAAAACTCTTCCAGCTATATTAGAATAAAAGCATTCCTAAAAAAACACTGATTCAAGGTAGGGTTGGTAAGCAAGTTTAGGGAGAAAACACTGAATAAATTCATAATGCCTACTGAATTTTAGCTTTGGTGTTACTGAATTCTGCCCTTCATAGTACCAAAAAGTGAAAGCTGCATTTAAGAAAGTATCACTATCTTTCAAAATTAGTAAATATAGCTTTTGTATATATATTGCTTGGTACATCATCCAAAACCACATACACATATTCTGTGTATACTTATATGGAGTTCACACTCAAATATTTATGCATATGCTAATATGAAAAAAATACAAGTGTATGATAAAAATGCCCAATTAAATTTACACCAAAAATATTACAAATAGTTATTGATTTATTTGAAGGGACAGGCAGAAATTTTGGTAGAAACCAAACTTGCTGGTTTTGCACTCTTAAATAAAAGAATATCATCCCATTGCTTCTAATTTTCTTTCTTTGTTTTATCTTCTTGAAACTGGACAGTCTGCCAAGCAAATACATTGGCGGGGGGCGGGAAGCGCAGAAATTTAAAATAAATAAATAAAAAAATCACAGTGCTGTGAACTACCCATAGCCAACTCATACGGAAACCAATCCCTAAAAATTCTGGCTTCATCAGGAGATATAATTAGCTCAGTTCTTTTCTGTGCACTAATTTTAGATTCTGCTATTGGTTCAAATACAGAGCTATTGTGATACTGGCTGAACATCTGTATTACTGGAGTTTGACTGTTGACAGAGATTTTATAATATATTTTGAGAACCCCAATTCTTTTATAATATATTTTGAGAACACCAATTCTCAAAGCATGCCCCTACTTTTGATGATAGAAACCTCCAATCTAAAGCCTCCAAATTTTGAGTGTCTGACTGGGTTTAAAGCAGGACTTATTGAGAGAAAGAAAAAACATTAGAAGGGCACAGAACAGGCTTCGATGAAGAGACCCCAGAGCAAATAACTGAATTAACTAGAGAAAAAGTAGACTTACATGGACAAAATATTTGGGAGGCATCTACTAAATTATAGAAAATAATTGTTCTTGTTGATTTGGGAGAGATATTTGACCAAGCTGTCAAATATTTTAAGGTGAAATTTACTGTAAGTGAATAAAAATATTTTCTTTCCCACATGACAATAGGTTAATGAGCCATAAAATTCAAATGGCTGATGTTCAAAGTGCAATGATGAGCTGAGGAGCTAATGAAGAAATTAGTTTCTCAGAGGAACTAATGAAGAAAAAGAAAGAAAAGAAAAAAAGGGGTGGGGAAGAGGGGGTGTGGTTCTTCCTTATGGTCTCCTGTCTTGAACTCAAGCCTCGAAAGCCAGAAAAGTCACAGGAAAAGTCTTTGAAGCACTGTATAACTCTTGCTTACTGGTTCAGGGATAGAGGAGAAAGGAGAAGTACAGAGAAGAGGCGGAAGCAGTGGAGAGCGAAGTCTTATTTTAGATAGTTGTCCAATAAGAACAATAGGTTCAGATTTACCTATCTAAGCGAGATGAGACACAGCCATATTTGCTTTACCAAAGGAAGAATTAACAAAACCCTGCTGGCATCTCCATCTAGATATCTCCCTTTTCTTTAAAAGCTTGATCATTTCAATAATTTCTGCCTTTTCCTCCTATTCTGGTCTTTTCAATTAAAAAAAGGAAAAAAGCTGCCAGCATGGCTAACACCACTGAAGTACCTTGCAAAGCCAACACCACGGCTTGTCCCACTCGAGTCCCGCAGTATCCTCGTAGAGATAACCTGCCCAAATGGCTTCAGCATGTTCTCAAGCTCCTGCTCATCCATTGAAAGCGGTAAATTGGAAATGTATAAGTTAGTCGGGTCTTGTTCTTGTTGCTGAAAGAAAATTAAAAACAATTGTTATTGGTTTTGCCACTGGAAAGACATTTTGAATATAACAACAATTACGTATAACTGCTAGTACAGATTTCTACTTCTCAGGCCCCTTTCTAAAGGCTGCAGTACTAGTGACCTCCATCTTCTGTCACTGTATACAGCATTCCTGAGAAAGCTCCCCCCCTCCTATTACTGCTGACAATGACATTTTTAAGTGGAGATAAAGGTGAATAATTGACCAGTTTATAGTCCCCATTACAACTTCATGTTTCAGATTTTTCTGAAAGAAAAAAAAGAAGGCAAAAATAAGATAAAAGGAAAGAAGTTAACAGACAAGGAAATACAAGACTGGTGAAAAGACCTAAATAAAGCCAGATGTAAATTAAAAAGAGAAAAGATTGGAATGACAATTTGAAAATAATACAAGGAAAAAAGGAGACAATGCATTTAAGAGTATGTACATTGCCAAAATATTACCACAAGAATAGGCTGATGCACACGGAAGTGAGTGAGACACTGTCATCTTCTCCCACACATGAACATTTTTGAGTTTTCACCAAAACTTTTACATTATGCATTCAGACAATACAAAAGTCTTCCAAAAACTTTCTCTAGAAACAGACAAAATGACAGAGTAGGGCAGCCAGGAGATGAGTGATTAGGGAGGAAACAAATGTACTCACGTCTTTGCCATTCCCCTGACCTTAGGCTATCTACTTTGTGTGATCTATGTACGTACCATGAAATTCCACCTCAATCAAAAAAACATTTTTGTTGAAATCGATTATTTCCAGTGTTTGTCTACAGATTCTCCAGCTGTGGTTAAGGAGCATCTCTCTCGTACTGCTAATTGCTGACCACGCTCCATGATGAAATATATTCTTAATCTATACAGATCTATATGACTTGGCACTTACAGTTGTGCAAAATCTTGATGTCGTCACTGTGGCTCCCTGTATAGATCTAAGTCTCTGCAGGGTGCATTACATTCAGTGGAACTTTTTTGGCACTAGGAATGATATTATCTGAAACAAATTTTGTTGGCATAGTCCTCAGCATATTTTCATTCTGCACAAGAGGGACTTACAGGGAAGTTTGAATCAAACCAGAAAACAAAAAACAAAACCACAACACTTGCCTACTGAAATGAAAGCATTTATTAAAGTGATTATAGCTGAATGGGTGGTGATACCTTCTTATGCAGATTAGGCATCAATTTGTCCTTAAGCTGCCCTTATATTAACAATATCTCAGTACCTTTGGTAGCATATTGCATAATTTAATAACTTGCTACCCTGGATATCACCTCTCAGTTGGGGTTGGTTTTTCCCAGGACAAAAAAAGAAAAGGAGCCCGGGCTGGAGGGGGGGAGTTCGTGCCTTTTAGGCACAGAAATGAATTATTCTGTTCCAAAAACTAAGGAAACTTAAAAATGGGGAAGCAAATTCTAGGCTTATGGGCCTTCACTATTTGCATTTAGCCCGAATCTCACATTTGGTTATAAAGGACTAATGTTTTGCAGTTTTCTGTAAGGGTTTTTTAAGAAATTTCAGCATCAAAGGACCTATAAAAGGGAAACGTGCTCCCATTACATCCTCCTGATCTGCATACTATGCCACTGATATGATTGTAATTCCTAGCCACACTGAAATCCCACATACCTTACAAAACACAAACTTTTCCAAGTGCCCAAGTGTTGTCCTTGTCAGTCCCTTTACAGTCCATTACAACTGGCATTTGACTACCACATAAGTTTTTCCATTTGTTATCTAGTGGAAGTATCCCCCCTCCCAAAATAATACTGAATCTATACAGTACACATAGAAGTTTGTGATTTAAATTATCTTAGAAAACCTGACTTCTTTTTCATATTAGAAAATCAGCAGAAAGAGTAGAGCAGAAAATGGATTCACTAAGAGGCCAGAGCTGACATTAATATTCATTTCTGGGCAGTGTTCAACCATGAGGGCAAGCCTATGTTACAGTAGTTACATTTTTGACATACAGTTCAAATTTCCTCATGTAAGAGATGTGAGATGAAGACAGCTTTCACGTTTTTAGAATTAGTTTGTTACTTAGGTTGTATTAGCCAATTTTGTTTTGCACCTTGAGATATGTAGGCTTACTTCCTTCTTTAATGAGCGCTATTAGCAAAAGCTTTATAGGAGGTTTCAGCCATGGGCATTACAAAATTGCATTTGTAGCTACAGCATAATTTCCTGAAACTCCGAAGAGTATTTGAAAGGAAAAATTTTGCATTTTTTACTTTTTATTATAAACTGTAAAATATATTGCACACAGATACCCTAAAACTTCCCTCAATAACCTAAAACAGTATACAAGCTGGAAAATCAGATCCTTTGCATATTTTAATCTAATTTGGTAGTGTTTTTATTCTATAATAACAGAAAGTCTGAATTATATTATAAAAATGTTCTCATTAAAAAGCCTAACAACATTTGGAAAGATAAAAAAAGGCCCCATTTTGTTCACACTAATAAAAATGTAATTTACATGCGAAGAAAGAAATGCGTATATTCAGAAACACCTAATAGAGAAAGAAACTCAGTCAACTGCAGAATGTCAGAGCAACTTGTTTTATTTGGGTAACTGGGTAGATCACGTTCCCCTTCTCTCGGGCTCCTATTCCAGGATAGGGGTTACCATACTTTTGCATTATACAGGCAGTGTATTCAGGATGAGAGATCATGAGCTTTCCTTGCCAAAAGGGACACAAAGACCTACTGCAATTCACTGTAACACATGAAGATCTTCCTCCATACATGCTGGGAAGCTAAATTCTTGTTCCTATCTACCCAGCAGAGAAAGCTTCATGACAGAAAATCACGTAACAACTTTGTTAGAGAAAGGAATGCTCAACTTTAAAGAGAATTAGTGACTTTACCACTAACACACATTGCAAATCCCTTAGGAACAGAGGGAAAAAAAAAAAAGTGCATCTGAGGAAATTGTTCTAAGGAAATTGCTTTCTCTGAACAGAGATCATTTTGTGATGGAAAAAATTGACTTGTGGCCCATGAAACAATCCGTATTTTGCATTAGTAACTATTGGGTTTTGGTCAGGTACATGCTGAACAGGTGACTGGAAAGGACTTACTTCTGCTTTTCTGACCCTTTCTCTATGTCACTGTCTATTACAGCCTGAATCCTCCCAGGGATTCAGTTATTTCTGCTTTTGATCCTCTTACGGGACATACTGACCACAGTGGAAAAAGGGAAATTTGAAGATACTTCTACACACGTCCATAGCTAGAACTGGTAAAGATGGCAGATGTGGGAGAGGGAAAGCAAAAAAGCAGCCAATGGATGAGGATGTCACACTGAAATCCTGGAATACAAGTTGAAATTTCATTCATCTGTAATTCTCCCAGAACAAAATAGTTGAAATGCCAGCGACCACATTCCACAGTACACCAAGGCTATATCTGCACTGCAGGTGCAAACCCACAGCTGCCCTGGGGAGCAGCAGCAGTTCAGCTTTAAGGACAAATCACAGACTCATAGAATATCTCAAGTTGGAAGGGACCCATAAGGATCATTGAGTGCAACTAGGTCAGGATAGATTAATCCACTTCTTCACTTTGCAGGGAAAAAAAAAAAAAAAAAAGACTGCCATTGGTTCTCAAAAGAGCTCATTTACAATACTAAGATAATACTGTTGGGGTAGACCTAAAGCAAGACTGAACTCTTTCTAGAGTGTATTTTGAATTTTATACAGTTTGGCAGCAGAAAAATTATATCTATGAATGTGCAAAACACCTGCCCTCCTCCTGTTAATTACTTACATCACCATGCAGCTTCTGTCATCTCCACAAGACTACTAAACCTTAAAACACCTATCTGGGTACATTTTGGGAGACCATAAGCAGCAACTCATTTCCTTCCCCTTAGAACATGCTAGATTTCCAAGCTGACTTCCAAATGGCAACCACAACTAGGACTCCCCATCCATCTTTATCCTGTCTTACACAAAAGGCACTGTACAAACAGATGTTTGCTTTTATAAAAGGTTTTGGCATGGAAAATGGTTAAACAGTTAAAAATTCAGGAAGTTAGGAGAGACAAACTTTTTAACTCCTCCCTCTGTCTCTCTGGCAAACGGCAGTTTAATACATTAAGTTCTGTGACTTCCTTCCTTACCAAAACCTGTCTCACCATAGTTTAATTCACATGGTTTTCACAGTTCTGTTTCAGAAGAGAAAAATAATTTCTTCGATATCTAAGTTTCTAATTTTTATTCTGGAATTCAGCAAAAAAGTGAAACTGGCAAAAATATCTGCAAACATAACTCAGCTCAAACCTTGCCTATACACTGTCATTGTTCTAAGTGCTTTCAAAGGTAGGGTTTCTTCCTGTGCTTGAAATCCATGAAATCATATAAGCTGCCTTCACCTTAAAAATCTTAGATGTCTTGAAATTATTTGTATCATTTTATGGGAATGGCCAAAAAGAATTACTGAAGTCAGTGGAAATCTTCTTACTTTGGGGTAGCAAGCTAACATTTAAATATAAAAAAAAAACACTGAACCACTGAGATTGTTTTAAAAATTCTACATGATTTAGGAAAACTGCTTAATTTGAGAGTCTTTTTATCTCATGCAGGGTGTCCTCAGTTAATAGAGCCTTCAGCAGGTCCTGAAAGACATTGAAAGTGCTCAATATTTGCAGATTATGGACAATGTCAGGGAATTTGTGGGCTACTGTAGGTGTCCATATTACCAAGAAAACTAGGAAGTCTTGTTTTTAGCAGTTCACATCAGCAAGTTTCTATCCATCTTTTCTCACTGAACACCTTTAGCCACATCCCCAGAACTTCTCTAGCAGGACATAATAATACAAAGATGCAGAACAGTGCTCTTGCAGACTAATGTACTTAGTCCTAAAAAGCACTTACAGCACTAACTTAATAAGCTGACTACAAGACACAGTATTTCTCATGAAAGGGATAGGAATAATTAAC
This sequence comes from Haliaeetus albicilla, assembly GCF_947461875.1. Taxonomy (NCBI): domain Eukaryota; kingdom Metazoa; phylum Chordata; class Aves; order Accipitriformes; family Accipitridae; genus Haliaeetus; species Haliaeetus albicilla. The sequence continues at coordinate 19,422,300 of NC_091486.1, forward strand.
CGCTAATGTTCATTTCTGTAGAAAGAGGTGATCAGGAGCCCTACATAATGCAAAATGCTCTGCCATCATCTGAAAGAAATTAACAAAAACCTCCCTGTGCGTGTGGAACTGTTCCTAAATTGCAAGCAAGAAACTTGGCAAAACGATAAGACATCTGTTTTCTCTTGCTCTGTGTAAGGTCAGAGAGAACAGATAGCCATTCAGAAACATGTGACTAGGCACTGCTCACAGCATGGAAGATCCTCTGGCTGATAGGGAAGGGATTAAATGCTTGTCTGCCTTCGTATAGAAACTACTTTAAAATTTACAATTGGCCTGTGTCTCACTGAAATATGTCTGTTTTAGCCACAGTTTTAATACTGTCTGACCACAGACTGTTAACAAGACAATTCAGGGGTAAAAAATCACTACCATAATCTTCACTTGTTCTCCAGAAGTGCATAAACACTATATATGATTAATAAGCTAAACATTTTAATTCATTTTCACAGGCACATCTGTATTACAAAGAGGCATAAGAACTGTATGAAAAGGAATTTTTAACTACAATAACCACTGTGTTCAAGTTTGCAATCAGACTATCACTACAACCATACGTTCCCTTTTTATTCCTTGGCATTCTTGCTTTCCCCTTGCTAGAAGGGCACCAGGGTGCTCCCTGGGAGTTCTGCAACTTGCTCATGGATGCCAGTGTTTTCAACAGAAAGCTGAATGAGCCCATTACGGTTCATAACAGGGCACTGGACCCTCGTCTGAACAAGCCACAGCACTGCTTAGCAACTGAGATAAGACTTTTGTGGGTTGAAGCTGTGTACTGAAGGGAAGTGGTTGTTAACCGTCTCATTTAAGGCACATGCAATTCCTGAAATGATGGCCATTTAGCCCCCAGGTAAGCAAAATCTGGCTTACCTTCAATTTATTTTATAATGACTTTTAAGAACATTTATGAATAAAAGGTGGAAAATTGATTATATTTACTTAAAGTTCTCTATTACAGTAGGATTTAATACTATTGCCTACAAAAAATACTACAAACTAGGTAAAAAGAAACCTTTTCTTAACAAGACAGTTGTTAAAAAGTGCTGTAGAAATCTGCTTGAGTTAGCTCCTGTTTGCCTGTCATCTGTTCTTTGGCATTCAGAAGCCCAGATGCAGAATAAAAAAAAATGCAACATGCTTACCTTCTCTAGTTTGATTAAGTGCACTAGCTACCATGGTAACCTAAACTTATTTTCTTACTTTACTCTGTAGGAATGAAAACTGATTTAATTCTCCAGAAGGTTGCCACAGTGAAGACAAGTACAAAAAGCAATACATTATTAAAACTCATAAAAGTTAGCTGTTTCTCATTTTTGCTAACTCAAAACCATATTCTTCATCAGCAACATAAAGGAAAACTGCCCTTAATACATTATGTTTAATAGCTGTGGAAAAGCCTCGATTTCTGTTACAGAGATGAGGGCAAGTGGCTAAGCAGCCTTCCCCTCCCAAAAACCCCATACCTGCTGTGAAGTTCACACTTATAGTGTGACAGTTCATCTTTTCCAAATATGCTTGGAAAAAAAGTCACCTAAACTTTAGAATATTAAAACAACGCTCCTGCATTGACCTTAATTGGAAAGAAAGGTAAAGCTACCAGCACATGTGGAGTGCTTCACAGTTCTGCCTTTGTAGCCACTAGCAAACAATACAAAGATTACAAATTCATGTCATCTCTGGGTTCTGGAGGATCAACATGAACTCAGACAATGGGCTAGTATTTATCATAAAGTAAAAAGCTTCCCCACGTAATGAGTTTCAGAGAGTTTGTTCTGTTGCTTTGAGGGCCAACAGACTACTCCAGAAAACAGAAACTGTATCTTAAGAATGGTGGAAGAGCCTGTGTATGATGGTACAACATACTTTGCATTGTTATCACAGGCATCCTTCTGACACAATTTGAATAAGAAACAATTCTGAAGATAGCTCTAATTTTTTTGCACAAGCCTAAAATATCTGAAAATATTTAGTGATTTGTTAATGCGAGAGCTAATACAATGTAAGCAGGAGCATGCTTGTGTCAGTGGCAGTGAAGATTTTAAGGAGAAGGAAATTAAAACATTATGAATCTGTGGGGAAATCTTTGAATGGATAAACAATGAGTCTTCCCCCAAAAACGCACATTAGTACATGGAACAGCATTCCTTGGCTCAAACTAACGAGTTTCATTGACCACAAAAATCTTCCACGTGCATGGACTACTTTCATGGATTCTATTATAAGTGGCATACGTTTACTAAATGTAAGTTTGTGCTTCCGTAGGAAAAAAATAATTAGGAAAACACAAACTGGAAAAGAATGAATATCACTTGTTTAAGTTATAAATGACCTTGACAATCTTATAGCAAAGTTGTACATACAGAAGAACTAAAATCTCATGAATAGAGAAAAAGAATAGAGGAGATATGAAGGAAGGCAAGGTCTTCAACAACATAAAGTCTAGAGGATCAGGCTCATTGAGTCTACAGCAACTGCACTCAGCTTGGATGATTAAATCATTTTAAAGGGAGGACACTATACTAATTTTAAGGACAGGGCTAAAATAAATTGTGAGAACACTGGAACGTATGTTAATCCTTGTTGTGATGCCCAAAATACATTACAAGCTCTTTGCAAAAAGTGGTAACTCCATTATGTAGAACAGTTTTGGTAGATATAAGCCTTTCACTATAATATCTCAGGAATCTGTGAACCTACCATGAACTAGACAATATGGCTATACAAATGTCACGGCCACACCAGGAAGGAAGTTGTTTAGCACTCAGTGAACTCTGAGCTGCCACAGCCAGGCTGGTATTCTAGCTGGCTTGTGTATCTCTACATTGCTGTCCGTACCATGTAGATATTCTCTAGCTGACTTTATCTGGGCTGCAAACACAATCATTCTCCTCCTGGCTTAAGTTTGTTAGATAGAAAGATGAGAAGAACTGTTTTTTATTAACCATTCTTATTCAGTAGTTCTTTTTTACCTTTTTTTATTTACACATTAGTTTACATCCAGTAGAATAAGAATTAAATTCAACTTTCCATTTAAAAGGGCCACTTTTCCAATCATCTGAAACACAGTTACTTCAGGAACTACAGTTAACTCAGCTGAATACCATTTGATGAGACAGAACTTTGTCTGAGCACTAACTCACATGCCTTGTGTTAAGTTCAAGGTCAAAAACCTATGAGAATTTAAGTGACTCCTATCTCGATAGCATTTAGACCTCACCATCTCTAAAACATCCCTTACAGATTCTCAGTTTTTTAAATCTCCATTCAAAATGCCAATATACAGTAGATTTTCTGTGTGCATCTATCTTCCTATACAAAGGCATCTGCTATCTCCTCTGAACAGTGTAGAAACCTACAGTTATCTCACCGATTTTACCTGTGGGGTGGGGGGGAAGAGACACATTTCTCAGAAAATTCACTCTGATAGCAACCATAACAACTTTTCTAGCAAAGAAAATGGGCAGAGCTTTTCAATACTACTACTAATCTTACCTAAGAATGCACAGCTCTGCAAAATTAGAGCTTTTGAATTTGTTATTATTGGTTTATTATTGAAGCACTCCTCTAGGAGCAAGGACAAGAAACTAATTACATTAAAGAAATGTCAAGAAATTAAAATGAATGAAAATAAAAGTTAGATACTCACCAGTTACTAACTAGCTTAGAAATAACAATACTCTTGCAAGACATCTATCTGCTCTTTCCATACCTTATCTCTAGAGTAGGAGATAAGGTATTAGTTTTGTACTGGGTCCTGAAACAAGCTGGCTACCACTACAGCTTACATCCTCTCCTCATCCCTTTCCACAGCCACTTGTACACCCCAACAAAGACAAATTACAAGACTGAACACTGGTAATACTCAACTGGAAGAGAGGAGAGGGGCAGTAGCCCATTACCTCCGTTTTGCATTTCTGTCCAAAGGCTATTCCCATCCCCTGGCAATGCAGTATCCTCTTACGTAAGCTCTGAACAGCTTTATGTGACCAACAGGAATTGTTGGAGGCATTTCCGTCCCAGCAGCGACCAGAGGATACTGTTAACTAGCGCAGAGCAAAACACTTCCCAAGTTGTTTTGTTTAGTCAAGCACTCCCATTTCAGATCTTGGAAAGAGCAGAATAATTGAAGACATAATGTTTCTTGAGTGATGGCCTGACACTGGGGTCCTTTGCTGACACTATCATCGCGACAGCTCCCGAGAGGTGGCTGCTTCTCCAACAAGAGTGACCCCCCGGAACAGATTTGGCAGGATTTGGCCTGAAGCCACATCTCGGGTCCCAGGCCCTCCCGGTCTGCTCAGCAATAGCCAAAACATAGCTGGTGAGACTACATTTTTCTGGAGTCAGATCAACTTGCAAGCAGACCGCTGAGTACAGCATGATCCTACCCCATGGATAGAAAAAGCTCACAAAGTCAAATATTTGAAGTTATCTCTACAAAATAAACAACGAAGGTTTTAATACATATAATCTGAACCGCTTCTACTAAACTAGGATTTGTAGATGAACTTGCTGACATAAGTAATTTTTAAGTCACCAACTTATAGCTACAGCAGGACACTGCAAAAGGGGGTTTATGGCAGCCAGAGTCAGAACAAGGCTTCAGCAATAACATTTTCCTTCCCCTTCGGCTGCTGCAGGTCAGGAACTACCACTGCGTCTGGGAGGAGGGCGAGGACGCCGAGGAGCTGTGCTGCTGGCTGACACCCTGGGCACAGCGCAATAACAACACCTTCCCGGGGACAAATCCCGCAACAGGCGTTTATTTCTCTTTGAAACTGAAGCAGTCGTAGTGGTCAGTAAGGAAATCCATTAGCCAGACAGCCAAGAAACTGTCCTCCAAGTCTTTCTCTGTGACACTCAGGCTAAAGCCTGAACAGTTTCACTGCAAGAACACCACTTCACTGCACCGGTCATAACACGCAAAAGGATAAAATATTAAATACACAAAGACAACTAAACTTTTATAGTGTCTTCCATGTGAAGAGTCTGATTTGCTAATCTTGCCAAAACAACTGTAAGTGACTGGCAATTCCCAGTTTGGAGCGTCCAAGTGGAGATAGGATTTTTCAGACAAAAGGAGAGCAGCACTGCCCAGGGGAAAAAAAAGAAAGAAAGAAAAAAATCCAGTGGCTCAAAATAGACATATATATCAAAGCACTCATACTCTTAGTCACTTGTGAATGTTTGTTGTGGTACTGTTCATTGGGTTGGTTTGGGGGTTGGTTTTTAGTAACTCAAACACTCTTGCCATGTTAAGACACAGAACAACAAGTTTCACTGGAATGCAAACTTTATAGTTACAGATTTTCCACAGGTCATCAGGCTTGACACTGTGTCAGAAAAATCAATAAAAACTGTCAGGTATTATGGTGCACATTTTTTCATTAATGCTAACAGAAAGAAATATTAGCAATATTGCAACTCACTGTCAGAGGAAATGAGTCAGAAAAATATACTATGGGAAGAATTAAGAAACTATTAATTAGATTACTATAGTGAATTATTAGAGCTTCTCCATCTACTCAAGATGACAATTAAATCAGACATCAAAATTCATTAGCAAAATGAATTTACATGACTTCACATTCTCTTTTCTCCCCTCCTACCTAGATATCATATCCATAAGATGGCAGACAGAGGCTTTGAAAATCTGGTGTATATTTTAAAGTGATCACCTAAAAACTAAAGATTAATTAAAAGGTCTTTATTAAGCATACATAAAACCTTATAAAAAGAAAAAAACCACCAAGTGTTTTCCAGTAAGCATGTATGTTTGTGTCATGGCTGTAATGAAACATGCATTAAGTATGAAACATATGGTTTCCATTTTGTTGCCCTGGAATCCATCCAAAGACATTTTATGTTGTTAGCTTAACTGTTCTCCTCAGCTGAGAAGCTGTGGAAAATATCTCATCTGAAAAAAATCTGTACCTAATGGATAACTATAAAAGATCTGCTAGATCTGCGGCAGACTACTTTATTAAAAAAAAGCCTCTGAGATTAGTAGTTAATTACTGGATTTTTTTTTAATTAGAATATAATTTTCAAACTAAAAAAAATTTGCTTTAAGAGGTACCACAAATTATATGAACAGATTATGTCGGTAGTATTTTCTTTATTTAATACATTTGTAGTGGTGTTTATGGCACTCTGTTGGAACCAGGCCATCTGACCTAACAAGAATGCATGATGAAATCATTACTAATGTATCATCTCCCTGATTTTATAGATTTGAGAAACTTATCTTATGCTGAAAGACCACTACTCTGAAGATAACTTTGGCTAACAACCTGATTCAGAGGCAAGGATCAGTAAAAATGAGAGAAAAAGACAAAAGTTAAGTTTTTGCTATGCTGTGCTTAAAAATTCACCCCCAAATTGCCAGGCTGCTAACCTCGGTAACAACAAGCAGGCAATGCATAAAACATTTCATACCTTTGTGCTGTAAACTATTTCAGCTATTGACTTCTTTCGGGAATTAACATACTGTATTTAAACAGTTAAGCCTGCTATAGTTCTTCCAATTTATTGCTAATCTTTCTTTTGATGAAGCCAATGGAAAAATAGTATCATGAATAAACTGATAAATCCAACCAGATCAGTTTGGAGACTTTACCATACTATGTTTCTTTATTTCATTAGTTGAGATGATTTGGGATATGGCAGTCAAAATCCCCCATTTTGTTACCTTAATATATCATGTGGCTTGAGGACTGTGCTCTCCGTAAAGGGCCTGCAACTTAAAAAGTTCATGTTGCCAATGCTTTGCTAATGTACAAGCTTGTTCATCTTCACAACCCATTGCAAGAATTAGCTGGTTGTTTTAACTCACCTTTGCCATCTGTGCTTGGACTCCGCTAGCCTTTAAAGCGGAAACCGCCTTCTGAGCAGCTGCCGGGCTGTCAAAGTCAACAAAACCGTAACCTGAAATATAAAATGTATTTCATTAACAAGACAGCAACCCACTTATAATCAAACAGTTCATATGCTACTAGCATGGTTATTTAATACAACTTTGTTGGTGAAAAGGGACAATTTGAACTCCAAAGTTCTACATGTAGTCCCAAAAATAACAATCTACCGAAGTCCTTCATCCTTGAACTGGTGGGAAACTACCCTCATAGAACAAATCAATTCCCGTGCCCACTCCTTATCAGGATTTTGTCCAAATTGCTAACAAGTAGTATGGTGCTTTGCTTTGTGTTACCTGGTATGTACCTTCTAAGAGCAAAAGTGACATCATCAGTTTATTTTATAGAGATCAGAAAGTAAAGCATAATCTGTTAATTTTTCTAAACTCAATTCTTAGTCCAGTTTGAATAAATGACGAATAAGCCTCTAAGTTACACATCATTTACTCAAAACTGGGAGAGGACTTTAGTTCAGGAGATGCATATCTACTGCAGCGTAACCCAATTTTCGGTGAATTAGTTACTTCTTTCTATATACATAAAAGACAGTTAAATTTAAAAAGTGAGTGAAAACCCAGCTTTAGTGAAGTCAAATTAGTTTTTCCCACTGCTGTTACTGAAACCAGAATGTAAAAAACTGTCCTGAAAGCATTGTTTATGCCATATAAGGGAATCTTTAAACATTAAAGTAAACCCAAAGTTAATTGTAACAATTTCCATAAATTTGCAATAACTTCTTTTCTTATTCTGAACAACAACATACAGCTAATGGATTCCAGGACATCTGAACAGCAATATACCTTGGCCTTTACAGACACTGACTTTACAGGCTGGGATTTTTAATGCAACCTGAGAGTTGGATGCTCAAGTCTCACAAAAGGCACTCAGAGTTTGGAAGCTACTTCCCCTAGATGTTATTGCAAACCTCATTCTGTATTTTTCAACCCCCTTCTTTCCCACCAGTGAACTACCTCAAATATTAAAGAAATCCCTCTCCAATGTTTAAGTTAGGTTAAAAGAAAACAAACAAAACTCCCAACAACTAAAAAAAATACTCTAGAGGAGTAGAAAATGGAATTATTTCTTCAGAATGTAACAGTATTCTCTCACAATAAGTCTATACTGAGGACAAAACGGTTGTGTAAAGATAAAAAACTGAACCAGCTTTGAAGTCCTTAACTTGGGAAAAACAGCTCGAGCAGCCTCGTACATCAGTGCAAGCTTATTTAACCTGCCAAGAAGCTGAAGAAAGCAGCATATTGTTCTATGTAACTTGTGGTGGTGTGGACTCTTAAATCTTGACATGAAACAGAGTGAATTAGCTCATACCAAGTTTTGTGCTGCCAAAGCAAAACTAGCTTTCCATACTCAAAACTAGCTTTCCATACCCTTGACAGGCTAGGTTATCAACACCACCACACTGCAGGGCGCAATACATATAAATTATATAGTGATACCAAGCATGCCATCAAAGCTGGCTTTGCCATCTCCTAGATGATACATAAACTCAATTGCTTGTTGTTCCAGTTAGTTTAAATCCCATGGTATGGGGTTTTTTTGGCAAAAGCCAGAGATGCTGTCAATCTTTTGGTTAAATTCCAGTTAGGTATCTGCATTCTGCCTACTTATGCTCCTACTGCAATTTCAATGACATGCAGTGAGCTTCCCTGCAGCCTTAATTTGCTGTATATTGTTATAACAGACTGTTAGTTACCGCTTTTCACCAGAGAGATTTAAAATCTGTATTGGAAAAGTCAGCTTAAATCTCTTAAAACATTAATGTGAAAATTTCTGTATCAGTGACAAAGCTACTGAAGTCTTCAGGAACTGGGGGAGTTAAGTGCTGTCATAGGTATTAATGAATTAAAATAATTGAAAAGAGCACCTCCTCTTTCCTAGTCACAATATATGCAGATGACATCTGCATAAAAGCTAGGGGAAAAATATCTAGAAATTTCAGTTTCTGAACTGTCAGGACCCCTTTAATTGCTTAAGATGGGGAACTGAGAAGCTATGCCCCTGCACTGCTTTCAAGTTCTGCACAAAAACTGTGTCCTTATTAATGATGAACTCTCCTCTCCTGCCTCTGCCTATCAGCTTTATGCTCATTCATGAGCTTTACGCTTATTAACATTGCTAAATCAGCTGACTTAATTCTTCACTTTGCTTAGAAATTATCCTCTTAATTGTAAAAAAAAAAAAAAAAAAAAAAAAAAAAAAGAGGTCTGAAATCTGATATTTCAGTGTCTGCTACCACACCTTATCCCGCCATGTGCATTGCTGGGATATGATCTCACTGCAATTGCAATGAGTGATGAAAATCAGTGAACTGATGTATCCAGCTTACCTAAAGGAGTTCTAATTTTTTTCTAGCTGCAATTACTTCAGTGAAAATGAACCCTCTCTTTGCTCCCAATGCATTCAATAGCATATAACAAAACACAGTTAGAGTATTGGAACATGTAATTAAGTGCTGCTTTAAACTACTCTAATCAATGGAGCTGATTTCCACACTATATAATTTTTTCAGATGCTTAGTACAGTTGAATGGTCTTCTGTAAGCTTCCCTAGTTTCTCCAGGCAATAGGGGAAGAGCTGCTTTTAACTCCATTTTTGTTTTTAAAATAGAGGCAAACTGCCAGCCAGCACTGTGCGTGTCAGCTTCACTCCGGCACCACTGACATAGGCTGTCTGCCAGCTCCACTGGAAACAAACGTATTGAGTACACCAACCACGGGCAAGAATAAGACTAGTTTAGGAATAAGAATGGCCAAAAACCAAAAACCAAAAAACAAAAAAAAGATTAAAAGCACTTAAAATACAACATTAGCATATTTTATAGAATCAGTTAGGACTTTCAGGTGAATGTAACAAAGGCAAATATACATACCTTTGCATTTGTTTGTTGTCTTATCCAAAATAGCCTTTGTGGATACAATTTTCCCATACCTAAAACGAAGGAAAATGAGAAAAGAACATCCTATTACAACAGATACCCAGTTCACATTATTGTATATCCTATTACCCTTACTTTAAACAAAATGGAATAATATATAGATTATATAATTATATAATGAAAATTCATACACGGATGGAAGTGACAAAAAAGATCAACAATTTCAAGCATGAACTCATTCTATTCTCCCTATGTTCTCAGTGATACCGCAGAATCACAAAACAAGCCAGAGAAAAAGTGCTTTATAGAAAAGAATACAATACAATTAAAATCCTGGTACATATAAGAAACCATGTTTTAGACATAAGCTTGAACTGTCTCAGTATATATACCAGATAAAGCAGACAAGCTGCCTTGTCAGTGCTAGGCTTGCTAACTAACAAGGTACGGAAAAAAACCACAAAAAAACCCAACAAACCAACAGTAAAAAAACCTTAGCTATCCCTTCCCCCCCCACTGACAAACGCAAAAAGGTTAAAAACTTTGTTCTGGAGGGTGACAAGTGCAAGTCAGATTTATGAAAGCTGATCAGCAAAGGTGGTAAAGATTTTCTGTATTTTTAAAATGGAAAATTGATATGTAAACAATTTCAACTAAAACCAAAACATCCCTCAGGGAAGTTTCAATTTTCTTTTTCTCATTGCCTGTTCCTCAACTTCTCAATAACTGGGCAGCCCAGGTACCAATCTGCTACACAGTCCAAAGGCAAACACCCAGTGAGCTAAGAGCAATTAAGCTTGGGAAACAGGCGGGCAGCAATCCCAGCTATAGGCACAATTGCTGTTTCTGAAGTGCTCTGCAAAGTCTGTCAGCATTAGGGTTTTTGATCAAATTTACAGTAGAATTTGTCGCTGCTGGTGAAAACTTGCAGTTTTCCTTGGAAGTCAAATCCCAGTTTCAATCTAAAAAAAGCAACTCCCTTGGCGTGCATCAGCAGCGGAATCTGAAATAGAGCACAGGTTTCCCAAGTTCCTTATCACAACCTCCTCTGTTTGCTTGTGAAATACATTTGATCCAGTGCTGTAAGTATACAAGAGAGAAACAATGTAACATGTTTGTTTTCACATGAGAATGTAATGTAACTTACTACATTAACAGGTATACCCAAGCACTGTGTGCTAAGAGGTTCTTTAACATTGTACAAGAACCTAAAATGAACTGAAAATTATGAGAAATGTTATCAGCATAAGAAAATGGAATTTGGGGAAGATTGAAGTTTTGCCAGTTCACCTACTAAATTTAACTTCAACAGAGCAAGTATCATTTCAAAAAGACATTATTTCAAAAGACAACTAACTCAGTTTCTACAGTAGCTGTATTAGTCTTAAAAGTTCTTCAAGAAGCCTAATAAATAAAGTTAAGCTTAGTTAGTTAAGAGTACTCAAATAACTGTTCACTTGCAAGGTGATAGTTATTCAAGGATGAAGCCTATTTACAAAGTATTTTGCCCCTAAAGAACATTTAAATACATGTTTCAGCGTAGTTACCACTCTTTGTGACCAGTGTCAGGCACCTTCTGTTTATTGAAAAAGTTATTGTATGGCTTTGAATAGTTGCAAGGGGGTAAACCTGGGACACTAGCCACTATGTGTTGGCTTCCTTATTTTATCTGAAATTGTGAGCGTCTACACTGATATAAAATAGAACTCTCCATCCATAGCATAAAAATGTACAAGCATCAATGAAAATCAGTGCATACCTAAATATACCATGCTAGAAGCTGTAATAAAGCAATAGAAATTGTGCCTAATAGTTGGAGCAGGTGCTTCCTTATTAGTGCCACTTATTTTCCAAATACGTCATTGCATTTAGAAAGCTGTCTAGTCCGTAAGTCAAAACTTCTCAAATGTTCTCCAGAATTTTTCTGACTGCAGAGTAAACGTACATGTTATACATGAGAGTGGCAAACTGTTCAGGGATACTGCTTTTCAAGATCCACTAAACTCTCATGTCCCAAGTTGCTTGCACCCAGCATTACATTTGACAGCCAGCACTCTCCATATCCTATCAGCTTCCCTAAGCTTCTTAAAGTGAAGAGCTACATAACCCTTTGTGGGAAAAAAATCCCTGAAGGATGATCTTGTCCCTGCTACTGTTTCAGTTCTTGAAAGTGTAGAAAGTGGTGGTGGTGAAAAATTGTGGCACTGGTTATCTACGTAAACCAAGTAACTGCAACCCTCAGCCAGTTTGGTCAGGGAAGGGGGTCAGGGGCTGGCTATGGACTGCGCTGGCCCACCGATGCCGACGCACACCTATAAATAGGTGTCTGCATGTCTGTTCTTCACAGCCACTTCATGGACCATCTTCCCATGTGCAAGACCACTAGTGATTTAATTCACTGTCCTAGATAGCATGGCTCCTGCAAAGAACCAGCTATCATGGAAGACTGCCAAGAATTTTCAGCAGTGTGAGTCTAGGAATGATTCGGAGAACCAGCATAACAATAGTAGCCATCACCAGGATTTCTCTTATGATTTTCCCTGTGAATACTCCTCCCATGTGCTAGCTCTCCAGTCCTGCCATGAAGCACAGAAATGCAGTTCACCCCACCTGAGCCTGGGCAGAGGGATACATCCCCTCCTTGCTCCCACCATGCGGTTTGAGATCAGGGGAAATTACTCCTTGCAGTTCCTCGTAGGTGCTTCCTTCAAACGATGACCATCATGAAAATCTACTTCCTTCCTCATGAATTCTGCAGTCCTAATACTGCTGTTAACACAATCTCCTGTCTTCAACTGCTCATTTGTTGGGTGCAACTGCAATTGAGACCCACCAGAAATCAATGAGCTATAAAACACATCAAAGTCATGGTGCAAACTAGTATGTATTGCCTGCTCACAAAAAAGGAACACAGCAAGCAAAAGAAAACTTATATTCCAAAGATGTCTATGATGTTAGGTCTTGCCTGAAGATCATCATTCCTCTCAAAGCTCACACACATCTAGTTACCTTAGGCACCCTGCTGAGGCTACTCTTCTGCTCCAAAGCCTTACTGCATGCTTGGTGAGACCTGATACCTAAGGCAGAGCACATCTCTCATGGTTGGCAGAATCATTTCTACAATGATTGGTGATTGTTCATTCCCTCTCCTCTGAGGCAATTTTTTAAAATATGCTTTCTTTTAAATTAAGTGCTAATCTTGATAAATAACTGCTAATCTGGCTGGTGACAAGCAACTAGGTATTCCTTATTAAGTAGGTTATTTTTCTCCCAAATATAACATCAAATGAATGTTCAGCAGCAATAGTGAGTTCCTTCCTTTTTTTTTTTTTTTTTTTGAGTGCTGCTAACACATTCTCTCTTTAGTTTGAATTATTTTTGGAGATTGAAAGATGTTTTCAGCTTTGCATCTCTTTTCTATACAGCACTTGCACCAATGTCAACTAACACATTAAGGAAGAGAGGGCTTGGGTAAGAGGCAGGTAAATAATTGCCAGGGGGCATTGGTTATGGGATTAAAAGGGGTATGTTCAGTAACAGTCTGCATACCAGTGTACAAGCTATCGTTATATTACAGAACACCAATACCAATGTGTATTTGGATAGGAGATAAAGAAGAAACTTGTTCAAAAGCCAAGTTCGGAAGATAAGCAGTACTACTACTTAATAGGATAATGCTTACCACTGCCCATTACATACTCTTTGTGTAGAAATGAAAGGCTAATCCCCACCTACTCAGCTGCCCTAAGAAGATCTACTGCCAGGCAATGTGAATGTCAAAACACAGCACTATACCTTTGTCTTAGATACTTTTGAAGTGGAAGACGTGAAACCAAGCATCACCATATACTTTTTAAAAATCACACTGTTCAGCAACACAGTCAAACCAAGTACAAAAAATCCCACTGACATTTATTACAAATAGCTAGGAATGAAACTTCACTGAAGCCTAATTTTGGCAACCTCCATGACGTTGAAAGAAAAGGGTCCTTAGAAAACTAAGTACATGGATCAAACTGAACCACTGTTTTTTTTTCTCCCTTTGTACATCTGCTAGTATAATGAACATACTTCCAAATGTGAGGGCGATAAGATGCTATCATGAGCATGACAAAGAATAGGGAATGAAGTAGCTTGAAGTCTCTGCCACAAGTGCTATTTTGAGTGTTGAAAGAACTTATCCGTGTGTGCACGAGGGGAGGTACAATTAGAACAGGCAGTGAGAGGCTTGATAGGGGTTGTCTGGAATGAATTGTTGAAATCTTTGTCCCCAGCAGCTTAACGCAATATACCTCATACCACCAAGCTCACAATGCTTCCCTTTGCTGTACTTTCAAACTGTCTTCCAGCTTGTGCTGCAAAGGGTTTCTCTACCACCTGACATTGATTCGGACACTAACATGCCAGAAGGATCTCTGCTACCATGGAAAGTCCTTGCCTTTTAGAGCTGGTTAGGTCCTCCATCCTGAACTGCCCAGAACTTTGTGTTGAAGATGCACAGTGCTCTCTCTTTGCCTAAGTCCAATCCAGCTGTAAAAATAGCATTCCTAAAGATCCTGCTGTTATCCCTTACATTACTGTAGTGCTGTCAGAACTCCTCTGCTATGCAGAAAAAATGCTGCATATCTTCTGTGTTTATTCTAGATTAATTTTTACATCTTAGCATCTTATCACTCCCCTTCATGGAATGCTCTTTATTTGTAAGAGCCAGAGTCATGTGGTAAAACCAAGCACAGATTTCATAACATCTAAGTGGCTCTGAGCACATGGACTCACTATAAGGTGGAATTGTGAAAGGAAAGAGAACCTGGCTGAACACAAAAGTTTTGATAGGGAGCCAATATTCTCACCAGGTGACCCAAAGACAAGAGAGAGCACAACAACCAGGCAGAACCAGCAAGGAAGATGTGGCGGGTCAAAAACACTGTGGCAGGTTGACCCTGGCTGGACGCCAGGTGCCCACCAAAACCGTTCTATCACTCCCCCTTCCTCAGCTGGACAGGGGAGAGAAAAATAGAACAAAGGGCTTGTGGGTCGAGATAAGGACAGGAGAGATCACTTGCCAATTACCATCATGGGCAAAACAGACTCAACTTGGGGAAAATTAACTCAATTTATTACCAATCAACCAGAGTAGGGTAATGAGAAATAAACCCAAATCTCAAAACACCTTCCCTCCACTCCTCCCTTCTTCCCGGGCACATCTTCACTCCCGGATTCTCTACCAACCTCTCCCAGCGGTGCAGGGGGACAGGGAATGGGGTTTACGGTCAGTTTATCACATGTTATCTCTGCTGCTTCATCCTCCTCAGGGGCAGGACTCATCACACTCTCGCCCTGCTCCAGCGTGGGGTCCCTCCCACAGGAGACAGTCCTCCACAAACTTCTCCAACGTGGGTCCTTCCCACGGACTGCAATTCTTCACGAACTGCTCCAGCGTGGGTCCCTTCCACAGCGTGCAGTCCTTCAGGAACAGACTGCTCCAGCGTGGGTCCCCTGTGGGGTCACAAGTCCTGCCAGAAAACCTGCTCCAGCGTGGACTCCTCTCTCCACAGATCCGCAGGTCCTGCCAGGAGCCTAATCCAGCATGGGCTTCCCACAGGGTCACAGTCTCCTTGAGGCACCCACCTGCTCCAGCGTGGGGTCCTCCCTGGGCTGCAGGGGGACAGCCTGCCTCACCATGGTCTTCCCCACAGGCTGCCGGGGAATCTTTGCTCTGGCGCCCGGAGCATCTCCTCCCCCTCCTTCCTCACTGACCTGGGGGTCTGCAGGGCTGTTTCTCTTACATGTTCTCACTCCTCTCTCCGGCTGCCGTTTCCGTCCCAGCAATGTTTTTTCCTTCTTAAAAATGTTATCACAGAGGTGTTACCACTATCGCTGATGGGCTCGGCCTTGGCCGGCGGCGGGTCCATCTTAGAGCCGGCTGGTATTGGCTCTGTTGGACACAGGGGAAGCTTCCAGCAGCTTCTCACAGAAGCCAACCCTGTAATCCCCCCGATACCAAAACCTTGCCACACAAAGCCAATACATTCCACCCCTCACCTCTGTGCATCACATATTTAAGAATTATCGTTAACATCTACATTCATCACACAAAATCTTCACAGTTTAATAAAGTGAAAGCAAAGGTTGCGCGTGAAAGCAAAGAAAAACAAATGATGTTGTTCTCCACTTCCCATTAGCAGGCGATGTCTGGCCACTTCCTGGGAAGCAGGGCTTCAGTATGCGTAGTGGTTGCTCCAGAAGACAAAAATGCCCCCCTTCCGTCTCCCTTTACTTAGCTTTTATACCTGAGCTGACGTCATATGGTATGGAATATCTGTTTGGTTAGTTTAGGCCAGCTGTCCTGGTTATGTCCCCTCCCAAGATCTTGCCCAGCCCCAGCCTGCTGTTGAGGGTGGCAAAAATGTTGGAGAGACAGCCTCGATGCTGTGCCAGCACTGCTCAGCAGTAGCCAAAACACTGGTGTGTTATCAACACCTTTCTAGCTACCAATGCAGAGCACAGCACTACGAGGGCTGCTATGGGGAGAATTAACTGCATCTCAGCCAGACCCAATACAGAGGGTCATGTGGGAGAGCAAATCAGTTCATCCTAAAATACATTGCAGTTACTGAGTGGATCCACATGAAAATAAACCTTACTTTAGACTAGGGTAAATAACTAGAACAAAATGGATAAAGCAAATACTTCCAAAACAATTCCTGTATATTAATTGTAACATTAAAAAGAACATGCAGGTGGGGATGCCTAGACTGTAAATCAGCTTTAAAAACAAACAAACAAACAAACCACAACAAAAAATAACATTCTTATCCAAACATGCCCTTATTCAGTGCACAACATGGTCAGTGGGCACCTTGCATGTGCTCTAAATGCAGTAAATTCCTGCTTGAAAGGGAATAATATTATCCTTCAGTATGACCCTAAACAAATGCACATAACAAACACTGACTTCTACAGATCAGTGATGTGCAACTTTCAGACAGCACCCTCATCTCCCCAAACACAGAGTATTCTATTTTGAACAGTACAACTCAAAACATTTACGTGAAACTAATGGTCTTAATAGCCAAACCCACACCACAGTCTATCTCACTTGTAGAGTATGTGGAAGCCCAACCCATTCATCTCAACTGAGACCTGAAGAGGAGAAACCTGAGCAGTCCATGGGAAGGCCTCATCTATGCAGCAGTTCTCAGCTCCTCTATACTACCTGGTGCAAAAGGAGCAAAGAAAATTCCCTGTAACTGAGGAAAAGAGTCAAGGGAGTTGTCAGCAGGGGCTGACTTGGTACAGCTGGCTCCCATTCCTCACTGCTCTTCCAGTGTTCAGGGCATTTCTAAGCCAACAGCACAACCAAAGGAACTTAATCAGCCCCAGCAGACTTTCCTCCTGGATCCAAAAACCAAGCTCAGAGCAGCCTCTGAGCAGTACAAAAGGTTTTATCTGATTCCCATACCTCCCTCTCTCTGCTACATCTTGGGAAAGTGGCGTACTGAACCTCAAGCTCTTGCTGCTCCCTTTTAAGCTTAGATAAACAGAAGGAGGTTTTGTTTCTCCATGTATCAATTTTTTCATTTCTCAATAAGGGGAATGTCGAAAATAATTGCCAATACAATCCTGCTATTTAATTATGGGTAAATGTTCTCTTACAAAAACTTGATAAAGAAATCTATTCAATCCAGCAGAATACTGAGTTTGGAGAACAGAATCAAACCATATGGTTTCCATTTTTAAATTCTTCTTCACCACATCTATGCCCCAGTGTAGAAGGAGACATTGCTGAGAACATTTTGTCCATATTTTGTTTTCTGTTGTTGGAAGACACACTGTTCTTTGAGAAACAATTTGGAATCACTCAGTTGCTTTATGGCCCTCATGGACCTAAAGATTTGCTACCGGAACATGAGTACCTACCACCAAAAGCTGGACCAATCATTTTTAGTGCATAATTAAAAATTACATAAAAAGTTGCAGTTATATTTTTCTTATTTTTATTTGCACAGTTAATGGGTATGCATAATTTAGCTTAGTACAAGCTGTGTTTTGAAATTATTATAGATTTGGCTAATTTGTTTGGTTCAGCAAAATCTCCTTTACTAGCTTCAGACACGCAAACACTGGGTTAATCAACTCAGCCAGATGTGCCCCGTTTCAGGTATTGGATCATATTTTTCACTGCGTGCAAAATAGGACTTCCTTGTTAACCTAAATTAAAGTTAGAGCACTGCTTTGATAACATGCTGTTAAATGGTTGTGTGGTTTTGACATAAAGCTAGTTCCTTTCTTATTAACTGTCCCTTTGACTCTCTGGTACTTCAGAGAGAATGATCGTATTTTCAAGATACCCAAATATCCAAGTAGTTCTCCTTGTTGTTTTTTTATTATTTTACTTGGGACATAAATAATACCTCCAAATAAATTAGAATTTGTTATTATGGAAGCCAACTACTGTTTTGATTGTCTTTACAAAATGACTAAAATTACATTTTGTCTATTAATGTAAAGACTATTTTTGAGGAGTTAGGATCTGTGTATTAAAAAAAACCAAACCAAAAAAAACTCCAAAACAAACAGACAAAAAAAAACCCAACCAAAAACCCCTAACCCCACAGATCTACAGATCTTTGGCTTTACTGACAATTCAAGAGTCTTACCTGCTGCTGTAAATTCTTCACAAGATCAAGCAAGCTTTCTTCACAACCTCTCTACCTTTAATTCTTCATTTAAGTTTTCCATATTTGTGTTTTCAGTAAGAATCAGTGGATAAAAGCACGTATTATCATCATTGCTGATGCAGTTACCAACATCAGCACAGTACAAACTAATATTACTTTGGTACAAATGACCTTTCCTTCAGAGTCAGTAGGTTACAACTCCAGATTTCACTGAGAAGTAATCAAAAGTAGCAAAACCAGATGCAAAATCAGATATACTATCAGCTCTTACAGCTTTCTGTCCTTAGAAGAGCAGATGCTTAGCATAACGGACATATACAAATTGGTGAAGCATGAACAAATGCCTTCTTAGTTTCTTGGACAGTATTTATTTTAACAGATAAAAAGAAGTATTTTATGAATAGGTATTTGATTTATAGTTTACATGCTCTACACAAATGTAACTACTCCTTATAGCTCAAAAGAACTAGGAATTCAAAACCGTAAGGAGTAGCAAAGTGACACACAGGAAGAAGATTTTGGAGAGTATCATTTTTCAGCTACCCATTTTGTTTTTCTTAAGAGTAGTTATTTCCTGGTTTAGCCAAAGATGAGCTGTGGGGATAGGGAAGAAATGTTTTTAAAATCAGGAAACGTTTGCTTCCTCTTGCTTTGTAGAGGTGTGAATAATCTCTATCCATTTCTTAAAAGCTGACTGAAAATCAAGGGGGGAAAGTCCTGTTAGCATCCTACAGCTATTTTTATGACATTTTGCAAAGGGTTTTCAATTAGTATGCTCCTTTTTGCACAACAAACTGTCCTAAAAGCATGACCAACTGTACAATGCCCTTTCATTTAGCACAACTCAGGAAAATTGCCTTTTTTTAGTATCTCTGGGTATTTTAAATGTTTAAGACATTACAGCTGACACTAAAACAGCATTCCTAATGTGGCTTTCTAGTGTGTAGTAAACGAACAGATTTCCAACAATTGCCAGCACAGGCATTTTCTCTGTCAATCTTAAATCAACAAAAAAAGTAATGGCATGTTTATTTAGTTTTACTTTATAAGGTTAAGAATGTTGCAATATGTGAAATACAGCAGTTATTCTTCAGTACTATGATGATAC
This sequence comes from Haliaeetus albicilla, assembly GCF_947461875.1. NCBI lineage: Eukaryota > Metazoa > Chordata > Aves > Accipitriformes > Accipitridae > Haliaeetus > Haliaeetus albicilla. The sequence goes on from NC_091486.1 coordinate 19,441,938, forward strand.
AATCATGAGGAAAAAAATAATTAAAAAAAAAAAAAAAAAATCCATGAAGCCTCCCCTCCAAGAGCTTTTGGAGTCGGAAGGGAAGGCTCTTGTATTCTTCCCTGGCAGGCATCAAGAAGAATTCAGTTGATGCCACTTTGATAAAAACACAACAGCAGTAGAATTGACATAATGAGATCTTAAAAATACAAAGTACATAACCTTTACATTAGGGTTTGTTTGGGGGCTTTGTTAATTTAAAAGAAAAAAAAAAAAAGGAAAGGCAAATTCTGAAGGATGAACCTATAACTTCTATTCTAGGCTCTGACAAGTTTATCAGCATCTGTTGCCTCAGTTGCTCCACTGAGGATGTGAATACAGATATTTGACAGAACTATGATCAATAATCACCCATTCTTCAGGGTGAGATTTTTTTCAAAGCCCTGAATCTTGGCCTATCCTTGCTTAGCTGCAACATGGTTTTTACTACTAAACACACGGCATTTAATTTCCATTTAACCTTTCTTAGGCTAGCAAGATAATAATGCTCAACTTGATGGTAGCGAGAGACCAAAGCAACAGCTCCAGACACTGAAAAAGGAAAGAGCAACAGCAGCAAAAGTGGCAGAGCCAACCTCTTGCCCTGCACAGGAGATCATCTTTCATACTTCACAGATACCTAAAGATTCTCATCATCCTAATGATTCTTATGAAAGCCAGAATACTAACATGCTGGTCCTAAATTTGTTGATTACCTATCTGTTTTAATTGCAAAGACACAAGATGCCACATGCTGTGAAGAAAAATGGAATTTCAATCGACAAACTGAGAAAAATGATCCCATTCAGTGTTTCTTGCAGCCACTGCCCCTGCAGTAACCCAACCTAACTTCTGACAAGCTGAGGTGATTTAGCATAATCTCTGAACCATCTGCTAGGCTATCTATCAGTTCAGTAGCCTTGTTACTTTACAGTTTATAGGTTAAGCAGGATAAATAACCTATCAGAAACACAAGCGGATTTGCCTCTTTGACACACTTCAAAGTGCAAGTATTGTCTAAGTAACTGTAGCTTGCTTTCTCCTACACTGAAGAAAATAAAAATCACAGTAATGTATTAACCAAAGTGTCTGTTCTTTTGAAAAAGGAAATAGTTTATGTTTATCATCACCTTTACAGTTCATAAAATCAAAAGTTCAGCAGAGCTAAGTAATAACTTCACAACTTATCTTCACCTATACTTTTAGGAGATTTTTCTATTTACCAATTTGAAAACTCACATGTGAGGTATTTTAAAAGGTGTGAACTACGTCGAGTTACATTACATTTTCAAACATCTGTCTGCAGGGACACAAATGCTGGTTGACATTAAAAGTGTTGTTTCCTGCCAATATTCTAGTGAGTTTGACGACCAACATTAGTGAAAGACCACTCTGTGTTTTTCTTACAAATTATAAGGCACTGTTCTTTGAGAAAAATATTTTAGAGTTGGATGGAATATGAAGTGATGTGCGTAACTTAGATTGAATGGTTTAGAAACTGATTTGTTACTATTCTACTTCTAATATAGTATATTGTAATTTATATGAAGTACTCTTACACTGAAAGCATTATAGAAACTTTTACCATAAGACACTGAACTGAGGATCATTCACATGAAAATTATTTGTGCAATTATTCAGATAGTCACAAATAACAAATCTCAGAATTATCATAAATTATCATAAATCAACTAACATACATTAAGACATTCACACAAGAAGTTACCAGTAAATGCTACAACATTATAAAAAAAAATCAAGACGTCTGCCTCTCAATTCCTGCCTCACAAAGCAGGCTGCACCTTCTAATCTGTATCATTCAGCATCCGGTTTAGCAAAGCAAACTGTGGAGAATCCTTATTTTACAAAAAAGAGGTAATTAATTTAAAAGATATTTGGAATTCTTGGCTAACCCACTTTTTAGTACTACAATCATTCTTACTCAAGAAAACACAGGACAATCTACATTTTCTGCAGGAATTTGCCTGTGCACCTACTGACAAGGCTATTCAGGTATATGGGAAGGGGTTAGTTTCCCACAGCTACAAGATCGAAGAACAAAGCCATGTTATTTTAAGAAAGCAAATGGCCTTACCCTGTTGTTCTCTTACACTAACGCTACAGAACAGACACAAATTATGCCTGGGTTAAAAGTAAAACACTGAAAAAAATCTGCACTTTACACACAACCAAAAGCAAAAACTGAAACAATATTATTTGAAATAAATTATCATAGTTTCTGTGGCTCCCAGAAAGAATACAAAAAAAATATGAGAGCACAGAGTTCCACATAGCCACGAAGGATACAGGAGTTTTTTGAAAATCATTATTAATTTGCAAGCAAAATAATGAAGTTCCAAACAGGTTCAAATTACAAGTCTGGAATATTATTTCCACAGTCTAGCAATTTCTTTTATCCTATTTTTCATACTTAGAAATGATCACTAATCAAGACAATGATTTGGGAAGATGAGTAATTAAACCAGACGAATGCTAATATGTATTTATAAGCCAAGCTCATGGCAGGTCTGCAGACGTGCATGTATTGATTTACCACTGCTAGCTGTTTTAATCTGAAAGTAAGGCAGTATTTCTACACCCAACCATAAATCTTGGCAAATTTCAGCCTCACAAATTTTGCAGAGCCTACACTAACAGCTTGATAGAATAAAATGATGAAGACATAAGAGAGCAGTTCTTGTTATTCATCTCCTTTCTCTTCCCTGTGCTAAACAGTACAGATCAGCTTGGGAGCATACATTAGTCTCTCAACCTGAAGACCTTTTATTTTTCAATTCCTCCTCCTCCATCCAAGGAAGCCAAATTCAGTCATTGTCAGCATATGATGCATTGTCCTTTATTTTGGCTTTTCCTAATCATATTTCTTTTTCTTGTGGGAGGGAATTAACGACAAGGCAAGGGGAAAATGAAAATTATTTACCAACACTTCCCAATACTTTTTTTCCCTTGTTTTAGTCAGAACAGTATAAATCAAAAGGTGTTATTCTGGCTACAGTCCTAGCTAGTGTGAGATTACCTCCTATTTGCATAGACAGACAGACACCTATTAATGCTACAAGCCTGTATACTTGCAGAAGATTCCTCTTTCATTTATTCTTGCCTATTTATTTCACTTCTAGTGAAGGTTGCTAACCAAGTCTTACACCCTCAGTTTAAATAAATGACGCCCCAAGGAATATGTTGGCAAAGTCTTGAAAACCGTGAGATTGGAGATTGCCAAAGTACAAGGGCACTTTCAGCCACATCCCATTTCCTAAGCCCTGACCCATCTGTCAACTCTGAACTACAAAAAGCTGTCTCGCATATTGTGTAAAATTACATATATACATTTATCAAAAAATACATACATATATATGTACACACACTGCTTTTTCTTGCATTTATCTTGTATGGAAGATACTTGGTCACTGGAATAATGCCTGTCATTGATAACTTTTTAAAAACATGTCAGTATATTTTGTATGTTTTCCTTCTGTTTTTGTAATACTAAGACAACAGAAAGCCAACAGGATGAATCCAAGACCTGACCTGCTGGGTTAAAATACCTTCTACGCAAAGATACCTATTTGTTCTTACCTGCATCTTGCACTAATTTAATACCCCATCTTGGAAAGTGCTGACTGCCTCTCTTCTGCCTTCCAGGAAGAAGAGGAAAAAACCCAATACATTCAAATAACTTCTAGTCTTTCTGAACTGCATTTTAATGGTGCTTCTTTTATGAAATACTCCTAGTAACATCCTGCTTTCAACAGCTATTCTATAATGGAATTAACACTTCATAATGAAGAAACTGTACAATTAATATTAGAGTCTGATCTCCTTTAATTACTGGTAACTTAATGTCAGTCATACTAGAACAGCACTAAATGGACAAATTATTCAAAAATCACTGCTAAGCCTTCCAGAGGCCTTGCCCCCTTAACAGCACGGCATGTAGACTTTATCCCTATTTGAATCTGCTTCTCTCCTCTCAAGTCCCAGCTGTGCTGAATAGCAAATATCTCCATTTCAATAGGGAAAATGGTTGTACTAAAGTAGATCTCTCCAGGGGTCAAAATACTTCAGAAGGGCATTTAAGTGGCTGTATGTTATTGAGCAGAAACATCAGCTCACATATTATTGATTATAACTGCATGGCTCTGTTGAAAAGATGTCTGCAGTAGCATTAAGTGCTGAGAGAGGGACAGAGGAGTGTTATGCATTAGACAAAATACTATCCATCTGTTGCCAAATTTTAGATACATGAGCAATCACAAGCTGTAACACAAAATCTAAAGTGCAACCTTAGTGGCTGATGCGTCAGGGTCATATTCAGTGACACTTCCTCAGTTTCACACTGCTTAAGATAGACAGTCTTTTGAATATTGATTGAAGGAAGGCAGGAGGCAGAGTTTGATTTCTGCAGTTTTGCAAAGGGAATGTAATAGATACTTATATGGAAATTTGCTTTTGGTAGCTTAAATATACCATTTTCTTTAAAAAACACCATTAACCTGTTCTGATCCCATCACTATAGCAGCTGGCCAAGTACAACTGCAGTCTTCTGGAACCACCACACATTCAGCCTACCCTGAGCCCCGAGGTGCAGACAGACCTGCGGTCACAGCACACTGCGCACTACCAGACTGCCATGCAGAACGTACCCAAGATGGCTGAAACTAATGCGATCCCCCAGACCCTCATTTCCAGTGACTTTTGTATAATGACTATGTCAAGCGCCACCATGTAAGGGTAAATCCCCCGTCTGAGAGTGCGCTTTGGCTGGTGTGCCTGAGGAAGTACTTGGATCACTGCGCTTCCCTGTGAAGAACCCAGACAACGGAGGTTAATCCTGGCCTAGCAGGGAAAACCCAACCTATGAGCATCTGTGCAAAGGGGTGACTCAAGACTGGGTCGACCGGTCTCAGAGAAAACTGGGATCCTCCAGTTGGCTGTATCAACTGCAAGCCTGGATGACGTCTACATTAAACAGAGTAAGACATAGATTCAAAGTTTCTTAAAAGGAGCAGCCGTGGCGGTTTCACGAACCCAGAGCATCAGCAGCCACAGAAGGGATTATTCAAAAAACACATTCTCATACAGAGCCAAGAAAAATCAACCAACCACTGCATGACAGCAAAGCTGACAGGCAAGCCCAACGTCAATGAAGTTAGTTCTGTATCACAACCTTTCTTGAACAGATTCGAGAACATATGCCAACAAGGGAGCTTGCATGACATGGTCACAGCGTTTCTGGGCTTTACAGATCATTTATATTACTGAGAGCCTGAGATGACTACTTCTTTGCCTGCAGGAGGGCAGCCAAACAAACTTTTCTCTTTGAAGTGATAAAGTACTACGTGAAAGAAGCCGTACCTTCTACTTGAGGATAAATCTTCAATGCCTATGCTTCACATTCTAAAATAGTTAATTTACTAATTTTTCTGATCAATTTATCTAAACAAGATGCTTAAACCAATCCAAATAGAAATCTTAAAATGTTTTTTTTATGAAAACCACTCAGGAGCAGGAAAATGTAATGGATACAGCTATCGCACAGAAAAGACTGAGAATCCAAAGAGGCAATGGCTATACCTAATGTCAGAAAGCCACTCATTAGTAAAGAGTTAAACAGTATGTAGGTCACTCTACAGTCTTTCCTGCACACCCTGAGCTCACTGCGTATCGGAAATGCTGTGTGGGAAGGCCAGGGAACTAAACTCACAGACCAAGTATGACTCAGACTGCAGTAATTTAATTATACTTTTTTTTCTTTTAAATTATCCTTGGGATTAGAAGAATCCACACCCTCAACATGAAACCAAATCATGATAAAAGGAAGAAACCACAAATTCATAGATCTTTGAGCCAACAAAAGGTATCTAGAATTGAATTAATTATTAATGGTAAATGACTGAGACCCTTCCTATAACATACTATATGGTCAGAACAGCAGAAGGTGAAGAATTTGAGCCCCAGTCAGATGTTCTTCTGAAAGCCCTAGTGGGGATGATCTCAGCAACAAGAATGTAAGAGAACTGCCTGCCAAAAAAATAAAGGAGAGCTGTCACAGCCAAATGCTGACCTCTACCACTAGAGGAAAGCAACTCCAGAGAAACAGCCTCACATTTCCTCCATCACTGCAGAAGCTGAACGCAAGAGTTATCGAGTATCTTTGGCACAAGCATGAGCAGAAGACAACTAGAAGATCCTGGAGAAGGCAGAACACCAGCGACCTAGGTCCAAATACAAATCCTGTAAAATCCCTGCGGAACAATTAAAATTTCTGCAAATTCTGTCCCAGTGAACAAAGCAGAAGTTTGGAAAGGACACTTATGAGCAGAAGAAAGCATTGCCCTCAGAAATACTCCTTCCTGACTACAATATAAAATTACAAAAATTTACTCTTTGCTCTGCACTTCAAGCTGCCTCCCTCCCCTTCACTTATGGAAAAGACAAAAAAAGGCACGCTAACTACCAGAAAAAGAAGAGCAAAGCTAAAATGTCCTAACAGCACTAAAATGTCTTCTATCACAGGAACTCATAAATTTTCATCCAGAGAAACAGAAACTAATTTCCCCTTTTTCATGGCAAAAATTTAACTAGTTTTGTTGTGGTGATATAAACAGCAGTGCATCCCTTTTTCAGAACGGTTTTTATTAGTGTATTATGAAGTACGTGGCAAGCCAATTACAAAGAATTGAGCATCTGGCTTTACAACTATATATTTAGATGTATTGTGCTCTGTTTCTAATTAAATTATCTGATTTTTTTTTTACCCCATGAGATAAAGAAACTAACAATGTTCCCAAAACCTATATCCACCACATAAACATCACCAGGATGCTTGGTCAGTAACCAGTTACCTTTGAAAGTAAAGTCTTGCTGCTGTTCACCTTTCAGCTACAACCATGGAGGAGTCCAAATCCCTAATCTCCTCTGATTGAGGGGTTTGGACCCAAGTGAGTTCAGGTGAAGGGTTTTATCTTGAGAATACAGACCGTGTTGCTTGATCAATGAATTTTAAGTAACAATTAAAAGGGCAACATCTTTGATAGAAAAAACCAAAAGAATCACCACAAATTAAGCAGAAGTCCCATGTTCCATACCGATTTAGACCAACACAGGGTCTGCTTCAGGTCATTGCTTCAAAAAGTCCAATTTATTGGTTAAATGGAAACTTAAGAGGAAAAAACATTGTTTTTCCTGTTTTTCAAAAAGGAATCAGACTCAGAAACCTCTCTTACCCTGACTATCTACCCAAGAACATCTTAACAACTTGGGCCTTTCTGTGATCTACTGAAACCTATCTACTTTTTGCACCTTATCAATTCTACCCAATTCAGTTGTCCAAAACAGTGAGCCTGTGCTCCTTAGACTACCACCTCAACCTCAGTTCAAGCGTTAGATGGGAAACAGTTGATTAGTGACAGTCAGGGCTGTCCCCTCTTCCTGGGAGTGCCACTCTTTTCAAAATATTTAATGACATTTGCAAAACTGCATAATTCAGAGTGAGTGTCCTAGACTTCAAAGAGAATTAACAAATATTTAACTGAATAAGCAATTAATAAAATGGGTGGAAAGAACTTCAGAATTTCTCATGGAACAAAGTAACATGCAATTCACTTGGGAAGAATAGAAGACGGGACAGATTATTGTGTATTTTTATAATGTCATAGCTCTGAATATTTGGAAGATGTTAAAAAAGAATTGATCCTAATTTACATAATAAAAAGTACATTCATGCTGAGGCCTTGGTATGATGATGGGACTTTTTTCAGAAGCAGTCCTGGCTAATAGTCTTTCACTGCCAGTACTGTACGGCAGTACTCTGTACGGCAACACAGAAGCCCTGCAAGCTGCCGCTAAGAAAAAGGAACGTGGAGCAACACTTTCCCTCTCAGTATTTGAGATCTTCAAAATATAGCAAATAGACTTTTGGCAACAAATAAAAAAGCCTTAACAATAAAGTTAAGACAAAGCCTGCTGCACAATAAAACCAAGTAGCTTCAAGTGTCAGAAATGTAGTGGGTTGAATATGGGATCTCCAGAGAAAAAGAAAATGCAGATGATTTACAAACACTCCTTTTCAGATCACAGTACTACAAACAGCAATGCAGGGAAGGAAATGCACACTGCTACGTCAGCTCCACTGGATACCCCACCACGCTGATACCCTCAGGCCTTGAAGGGAAAGAATCTTTCTTCTCTCTGCCAAACGGCTTCTCCAGAACTCAGCCAAGGCGTTCAGACTTAACACGGGGGAGATTTCTGCCTTGGGGTACTGCACAGCTACAGGTTGAAAAGAAGAAGGAAAAAAAAAAAAACCAAACCAAACTCCTGCAGGTGCTCCGTGCTTTTAGGGCCAGGCCTTTGCGAGCGCACTGCAATCAAACAGGAGTCAAGCTTGCCATCATCTTAGGGACATAGGTGAGCACTTCTGTTTCACACCAGTGTTTTTTTTCAACACACTGGTTCCTTGGCGATTTTACATGTACGCTAAATAAAACTAATGTCCTGAACTGTAAAACTCTGCTAGTCTCTGGGCTCCTAAAGCTCTTCAGTTACCCTTTCAGCAGAGTCATTGAACACCAGAAGTAGTTTGGATCTTTTTCAGGTGTTCGGATCATTTTATTTCTGACATTTAGGGTTTGCAAGTAAAAGATTTGAGATTTCTCCAGTATTTGTATTACACTGTGAAGCATTTTTTTTCCTCCTGGTTTTAGATCTTCTATTAACATAACACTTATTTCACTACTGCATTCACTCAGACATTAAAGAAAAAGTCCTTATTAATGCACCAGAATAATTGCTGATATTTTGATAGACTTGTGAAAGCTTGTTAGTGACTAAATCTAAGCCAAAAAGCAGCACTAGGATTTGAAATATTGCGAATGTGTAAGGCCTAAGTCTACAATGTTGTCCTAGGCAAAAATACCGACCCATACGCTCTCTTTTAAAGATAGCATGTAAAATTACACAACTGCACAGAATACAGAAAACAAACATTTAAAAAGAACACACATTTTGGGCTAACATTTCAATTCCGATAGCCACAATGATTAATTAATTAAATGTAATTATTAATACCCCCAAAATTAAGTGATGTTACACACAATGCTTACTGTGGTGGATTTCTCTTGTGGCAGCAAAGCAACAGATTACAAATTTTTCCTCTTTTGGGAAAATAAGAGATTAAAGTAAGTAAGAGAAGAAATGGAAATGGAAGGGGCAGGGTAGGATACAAATCAGAACATATTTCTTCCACCAAAATTGATTCTGTTAACGATTAACTCAACTCACACAGGTTATTCAAGTGGAATATTTGTACTATTAACAGTGTCAAAACAGACCCGAAATCAAAGTCTTCTCTTTTTGTGTTTTCATTGGTGTTTTTTGCTCTATGTCCATGTATCATAACATTATCAACATTCAAATTAAAATTTGACTTTTTTCCCAGGTACTGCAGAACTATCTGCAAAGATTAGGTATTTAAATGATGAAATGTTAATTCTTCTCTCAGCAGCCCTTTAGTAATTTAATTTTCTACAGGGTTGGTCTGAGTCTTGAGTAAGGCACGGTTCAAACAGAAAAGAGGCAGATGACATTTTTTGAATGTCAAAACAGGGTAGAATTTTAGAAGTTGAGGGAAAACAATTGAGGATCAAGGCTTAACATTTTCTAGAGGTTTTTTTAAGGATAAACACTGATTTTTCTCCCTATTTCCTCGATTACAAGTTTCATTGGAGGTAGCAGGATCTGAATTAACTTGTTTACCTATATTTGCTACTGCTTTCACTCTGCAGGTAAAATGTGCATATTTATTATCTGGGTTGCATACAATTTGGGGGGGTTAGTTTCTCAACCCTAAATGCAGCTTGGCAACAATGTGGGGGAAATAAAGTTTGAAAGGTTATAAAAAAATTGACTGATCTTACAACGTGTCAACATCAGATGGCTCTTTTTTATTTCAAGGAGCTAACATTACAGAAATCAGAGCTAAGCAGAACCAACCTTTAGCAAACAAAGTCAGGACTTCATGAGATTTCTATGAGTTATGTGAAACCACATGAGATACAAGACATTAGATACAAGAATCTGCTTGCAAATACTGATCCCGCTTTCTACACTAAATGGTATCCTGAGAAAAAGGGCAAGCTTAAATGTAAGCACGCTGGGGCAGAAATCAGCTTGGGCTCTAAGCTGATTCAATTCTGAACTGGTTTCTGACTGAGACGCCTGCCTAAACGGTCTCTAACAGAAGGGATGGTTTTTGACATCATGGAACCCACTAAAAAGCCTGACTAGTAGTTGTTAAAGCCTGATTAGTAGTTGTTAACATTTTCAGTAGTCCACTGAAATGAAACAATCCCCTTCAAAATGTTCTTGAATTACATTATTCCGATGAATAACTGTGCTGCTATCACCTCCCATCTGAGTCGGGCCCCTGCCGTCAGGGAAGCTCAGGACCGGACCCTGATCAAAGGCATTCCACCAGCTGCCACAGGACATTTCTTTCCTGTGGCTCTGTGATACGGAACAGGGGTTGCATCTCTGTAAAACAAATACCTGCAGACTTGCAAACGCTCACAGATTTTACAGGCCCCACACTACCAAATCAGCTTTTTGTTTTCCAACAAGAGATCTTCAATGGCGGTAACTTTTACCAATCTGTTTTCCTAGTGCTTCTTTTACAAGCAGCTGTGGCTGAAACATTCCTTCCACCCTCTTCTCCTCCCTCGCCCCCACTTCCTAAAGGAAATTCCATGGGATCACCTCTTGTCCAGCCCCACACTGCAACAAAACTCTCATCTCCTGGGGGAGATGGAGCTTGTGCAATCGCTGGGTCCCTGCATCTGCAACCACAATGCAGCCACAGAGTTCCTCAGTGCATTTGTATTCAAGACTGCTTGTTTTTTAAGAGGGTGCACTGAGGGCAACTGCTGATTACTGTTAGGCTAAATGAAATACTGAGTTTGAAAAACTTCAATCTTTGCTTAATCACAAAATGGAAAGAGAAAATTAAAACTATATTTGTTTTAAATACAAGGCATCTCAAGAGACTGTCTGTATCCAGAGGATAGGACTCTAGAAGACAAATTTTTTCACTTTTTTCTTAATTACAGTTTCCCCCAAAATAGATACGGCTCCCTAATGACATCCTACAAGAAGGCATTATTGTAAAAAAAAAATATAATAATAATAAAAAAAAATATATATATACACACACACACCCTGGAACTCCTCAGAGAGGATTTTAGCATGGATTTAATTTGATCATGAATGTAAAGCTGTCTGAATTTTATTTCTGTCTAATTAAAGTGCAAATATTGAGGGGAAGATAGAGAGTCTTCCTTCAACATCATGCCAGGCTAGACACTTCATAACATGACTGCTGAAAGCAGTTGCTAAAAAATAAAGGAAATGACTATTTAAACCAAACATCACATCTCCAGGCCAATCGCAATTCCCGTGGCATACCACACAAATGCCTCGCCACTGACTGTAGAAGTCAAGCCCTAACAAAAAGGAGCATTTCAGTCTCCATGTCAGGCCTACATCTCTCCAGTCTGTCTGGCAAAAGGGATGTACAAAACTGAATACTATTTCTTCTCAGCTGTAGAAATGGGATACTCACTTTTGACAGCAACCTCTTAAAAGATTATCAGCAAAGACAGAAGCTAGCAGAGCAGGTTTACATACCATACTGGCATGCAACTCCTCCTCTGGCAGTTTGTCTAGCTGAGAAACTGGGTGCATCAGCTGGGCAGAACACAAGTGAGATTATCTAAATCCTGGTCCTGAGGTTACTGTGGGTGTTTCTCTGCAGTGCTGCACTGTGTTCCACATCAACCTGTGCCTGCACAGGCAATGCAGCACTGGCACAATCAGTTATTACATCTAGGGAACATACCTTCACCATTCTTGGTGTTATGTTTGCCCCAAAGAGCAAAACTGGATGAAAAAGTGCAGTTAAGGGAAATCTACTGCAGCATATATAAAACCCAAACCATGCCACAGTCCTTGAAGAAGGAATAAAGAAAAAGACGATGCTGGTACCAATATACAGCTGAACATTACAAATCACATACTGCTCAACTGCTACAGAATCTACCTCCTCCTACAACCAAATGATATGCTGTAAACCTGGTGTTATTTATTCAGAGATGTATGCAATAATACCATTTAAAAAAATGCATACATAAACCTCTAAAAGAACTAATTTGTAGAGGACTTCTTTCCACTCTAAAAAGTAAGAACAATAGAGAGGCTCCTGCTTCAGTAGAATCAGTGTTAATACTGATCTCAAAGGGAACAGTTTCAGAGACACTGATGTATCACACTTAATTATATGACATGAAATCATATTCTACATAATTATGAATGCAATATTTCACTGCAGCTGACAAACCATGAAAGAAAAATGCAAGAAAAATGGAGAATAAAGGAGAAAGGAATGAAGAGAAAACACTTTAAAAAAATTGGAAGAGTTAGCTTTGAAATCTTCCATTCCACTTTCCCTTACCCTTATCATCTATCTAAAGGGGTTGTATTCATGTGCTACAGACATTTCCTTAGACTGAACTAAGCAGCAGTGACCCGCCCAGACCTTCTCCCAAAGAGTTAAATGCAAAAGACGGTCAGACTATTTCCTAAAGTCCAGACATGTCCTTTTTCTAATGAGATATGCTAAGTAAAATTAGCAGATTTCTTGCTCTTAACTGATCACAGTGATGACAGCTCCCTGCTACAGTAAATGTTTGAGCTCCAGTTCACTACTTCTCAGTCTGGAGTGTGTTTGAGGGGGATGGGAAATGGCAGCATGGGGAGAGGTCACAATCACATGGCAAGCAAAGAACATGGAAACATTAATATGCTAATGGCTGACACATGACTTAATGAAAATATGCGTTTTATTAAGAGCAGGGAATTGAAATAACTTTTGGGTGCTCTTGCTTCAAAACAGGGCAACATTAGAGTATGCAACTATAAAAAATGAAAGTTCCCATGCTGTGGAAACAAAGCTGTATAGCACGTCTGGCTCAAATGTTTCAAAATGGCTATTAGCCTGCCATTCGTTTTAGCGATGCCTGTGTTCATGATGCCAAATATCTAGGAAGGAATCCTTAAAATACTCTCTCAACAAGATACGTGATTTCCCAACGCACATAAGCAAAGGCAGCTGCTACAAGGTTCTGTTTTTGTGTTCTGACCATCCTGGCACAGAACAATGGTCTGTCGTGGTAATTATATCACTAACTTTGTTACCTTAAACCAGCTGCTTTCCTAATTGTAATCCCATTAAAAACTCACATTATAACCACACAGTGATAATTTAAGGGGGAAGGCCTAAGTGAAACTGTCCAGAGCAAAAACAGATTTCAAAAATATCATATAGACTACAAACAGCTTGATACAAGCAGCACGGTATGAGCAAACAGCCTCGAAGGGAGCACACCAAAGGGTGGGCTGGCACGATGATTTATGCTGAACTGAATAGGGGAGACCTGGATTAAGCCTCAAAGCTTGAAATCTCATCCTGGGACTGGGGATTGTCAGGAGGATGAAGGGTCTGCTGTATCATCCTCATTTAATGATGTAAATGGCACAAAAGGAGATCTCTGAAGAAATTCAGTGTTACAGAGATGCCATGCTGCAGGCTAGCAAGCAAATCATAAGCAGGATGGTGGAAAGCACAGGGCTTTGGAACCATGTGGCTTGGGCATAAAGGTCATCTGCAGCAAAGCACAGCGCTTAGTGAGAGTCTGGAAAGCACCTAAAAAACATGTCAAAGCAAGTTACAAACTCCTGGCTGAATCTCCTAAGACCAATCACCAAAGTCCCTAATCACATAAGCAGCCTCAACAATTTCAGTGAATAACTGGAATGGATTTAATCTTGCATCTTCAGATCCAGATATTAAATAAGCTACAAGAAATGACTCTCTAACAGTCACCAAATAAGAAAGTACAATTAAAGCCTAAAAAATGTATTCATAAACCCAACACAACAGCTGAAGGAGGCACATCAAGCAAGTATCGATAGCCACACCATGGGAAGGGAGTACAATTAGGCATGGCTGAGGCTACCACTGCTCCAACCACCCTGTAAAACCAGCTCTTCGCAGCAGAGGTTTGCTCAGTACAGCAGAGCTCATGCAATGGCACTACATGGTTTGGGAAAAGAAACTGCACAGCCAAGTCACACAGCTTCCTGCAGGCTTCCCCAGATTGTGCTCATTGGCTTCTTACTCTAATTTCTCCTTTCCTCTGCTCTTGTCCTTCTATTTAGCTGATCGCTCCTGTCCAGCCTTCCACAGAAAAGATAATATCTGTGGGCCATTGCATCAATTGCTTTGCCTACCCTTACATACCTGATGGAAAGCTCTTATGGCCAGGACTGACTCATGTGTTGTCCCCCCGACACTCCGGGCTCTGGTTCTGGGTTGGCTTTCGACATCCTTGTGACAAACATAATACCTACCTTATTCTTCCCCACACTTTTGCCTCTGGCACAACTGATATGAAGAAATTTGTTTTCCCAATGCAGAACTGGAGTAGCAGGCTCAAGTTTGAACTATTTAGAAACATGGCAGCTTCATTTCCCACACAAAAGCCAATAATACTGTCTGAAAATAGCTGTACTCCCAGGTAAGCCTTCACAACAAAATTGAAATACACTCTTTTTATCTTGGAAAAGAGGAGAAAGCATCACCTAATAGAAAACTAGAAGGAACCAAGCAGATGAAGGTGGAGAGCAGATTTGTAGAGACTTATAATGGCAAATTGTGCTCTTGCCAGGAAAGTACTTTTCCACAAAACTGGTCAACATTTGCTAACTGTGTTCATAAATACTGCACAGCTGTGCTACAACAGGAAAGCAAGCCCAACACTTCTATAATTTGATAAGAGGTTTCTCTAGTGATTCACCAAAAATAATTAATCAAAATAAAAACATGGCAAAAATTAGCACTGCTAGCTGTCATGAGCAAGAACTAAAGCAAACATATTGACTAAAGCAAGGAAAAGACACAAGAACTCTGCAGATTCTTTTACCTTGTATTCTGAGGGATTATATTGAAAGCCATATTTCTCTACAATAACAATCACTGAAAATAACTTTTCAGTACAGTGTATATGATGCAAGTCCATGATGATCAGAGGGAAAATCTGTGCAGAAGGGAGGTTTTTGGCATTTGTAGTGACAATGATGTTTTTCAACCATTATTTCCTCAACCCACAGGTGGTTTTCTGTCTTCTCTGACAACAACCAAAAGATATAAAACAAAAGCCAGTGACCTTTTTCTGTACATCCACTGAAAACTGGTTATTGCCAGCTAGCAAGAGCATTTCTACAATATGCAGAGCCGCCTTTCTATACATTCTTAGCATCAAGCACTCCAGTGGACACCCTCTTAGGACGGCAAGATCCACTCTATATGGGGAAAAGGAGCTAAAATTACTCTAAAGCCTCCCTGTAAAATCTTAGGCATTTGGAAAGAGCTCATGAAAGTATTTCAGAGATCTGGAGTAAACAGCAGTTTCTTCATTGACTTCTATGTGTCCAAGATTTTATTCTCCATTTATTTTCTATGGTCTCAGCTTAAACAATGAACACGGCACATTAACTTTGGAGAATATCTTGCCCTCTATGTCCTAGAAGTTTAGGCAGATTTGTAGGAAGGAAACATTTTGCATCTCAAACTTTCCATAGTCTATAAAAGTGGATTACTGAGCTTTTGTGAACAAGGAGAGAGTGCTGTCATTTCTATCTTACTGCAGCATCAAGTTAGTTGCTAAGGGGCTACGTTGGCAAAGAAGCCTAAGGCTCTTAATAGATTACCCAGATTTTTGAAAGATGTTCCAAACCTAAAATTTCTGGACATCTCACTTGGTTCCTCAGCAGAAATGGAGAATTTTGAGACAGGGCCTCCCTTCTTCTTAAGACATTTAGGAGAGAAATATCTCACAGGAAGAAATGCCATGACCTTCCAAGTCTGTAAATTCACGTCAGAATTGATTTAATAACTTCATGGCTGCAGTTCTTGCCTTTTCTTTATTTGTAAAATTCATGCTGTTCCAACTACAATTATATATTGAACAGCAACAACAACAGAATCTCTGGCTATTTAAGAGAAAAAGGACCAGTTACAGCAAAATATTGAACATATTTTTTCTAGGATGTTCATGCACTGATTACATCTAAGACTGTGCAAACCAAAATGTCTTCAGAAAGAGATTAAGGAGCTATAGTAACCACTGCACAAATAGTAGTTACTGGGCAGCTCTAGTGCAAAATAACCTCACAACTCTGTCCCAACATAACATGAGTGCACAGGCCAAGGTTTCTTCATCAGTTCAAAAGACAAAAACAGGAAGGAAAAATCCACTTCTGTAAAACGTGCATTTGCAACTAAAATTCAAGTGATGAGAGGTCATTGTCGCATGGAAAGCTGTAAAAATGATTCATTGATAAATTAAACTTTTTACAGATTGATAATCTTGTTCTCTTTTCTGTAAAACACATGGATTTCATTTGCTGTTGGGAAAATGACCAAATGGAAACTTTTTTTCTTTCAAGACCCGAGAGCAAGTTGTTTTCATTATAATACTAAGATGACTGATATGTCACTACTGTCCTGAAAGTTCAAGTTTTGTTAAAAAAAAAAAAAAAAAAATTCTCTATAAATTAGATTTTTTGCAATATTCAAAACCAAAAGGCACCTCTTATAAGCTGGGATCCAAGACTTACAGGTTTCCCTAGCTATTTTGCTAACTGGTGTTGCGATCTTGGGCATGTGTTTTTGTATATTCCTAGTTACTTATCTGCTAAACTGAAATAAAATTACTTTGAGAATCTCAGACAGTAGTGTTATATACAAATCTTAATGATTTTCCATTCATTCAAGAGAGATTTGGGTGTTTTCTTACAGGTAATATTGAAAATTTAGCGAAATACTTTTGATTTCAAAATAATCCAGAAAGTGCACTATGAATTTCGGAAGTACTAAGGATTTTAAAAATTCAGTGAAACGTTTAAGAAAGGTGATTTTAAACAGTGTATAAACAACATAATTGCATGGTGTCTTGACATCTGACCCACATTTGAAAGTAACTAAAAGGCATGTACTGCTGTAAAAATTAAAAAAACAAACCCAAAAACTCATGCCAGCAAGAAAATCTCATGTTAACAACATTGCCTGAAAATCTTCTGCTAAGCCAAGTCTACCTGGAACTCCAGTGACTAGAGGATTCTTACACAGATTGACTATTTCTAATCATAAATACAATTGTGCAGTAATGTACAGCAAACATAAATTAGTGTGAAACTAGGACAAGCATTCAAATGCACACTGTAATTTACAATGATACAGAACAATTACTTGAGGAGTTTGTATCAACAGATTATCTTCGTAGTGAACAGAGAAGACCCCCTGTTGAAGGTTCTTAATAGCAAGTTTCACATTCAGGTGTTAATTTTCATTTATCTGTGAATTCAACAGCATCAGGCAGCAGTATGGGTGATCATAGTTTTTTTACTAAAGCAATGGGTTGCTCCTGTTCACCACTATACTTCAACTTTCTTTGCTTCTCCAAAGTGCCAAACACATTCTTTTCCTTCTGATTGCTGGGGAAGTTGAAACTTGCCATTGTACTGCAGTTAGAGGATTTTTATTTACGAATCTGGTTTTCTTCCCCCATAATCCAAACACTCAGTTTGTAGACCTCCTATAAGCTTTTAAGGTATGACATTATAATTTATATTTAAGCATAGTACTTACGGTTGGCATAATTTTACCAGGTCCTGATCAGTGGTGTTTGGAGGCAGTGCTCTGATGTAAAGGTTTGTTTTACTTAATTGATCCCATCCTGAGTTGCTGCTGCTACTACTGTTGTTATTACTGCTGGTGGTGCTGGGACTAGGAGGAGCCATTGGGTGGGCTGGTACAATGGACTGCTGCAAAGGAAAAAGCACGTTAGAGTAAACTATAGATAGCAATCGCAGCATGCATGTTAGCTCAGTTGACAGTAGCCTGTTTACCATTTGGAGCACTGTTAAACCTGTACGTAATTACTCATGTATTTTAAATACACCTGCTTTCACACCACGCTTGGGACAGGATTCACAGGCACATTCTAATATACCCAACCACCATCTGAAGCACGCTCAATGCATGACATAGGCTCAAATTATATCTAACCTCTGCTGAATATTACTCATAGGATTTTATCACTCTTCATTGTGGCATCAGATGTGAAAATGAAATAAGAGATATTGTTCCTCTAGGTTCCAGGAGGTATAAACTAAGTTTACATCACTATGACTATTTCACGCCATAAATGAATTACTGTGGCAGAAATTAAGACTATGCTGTTTCCTTAATCTATCCAGAAATATAAAAATAATTAGAAGCCTCTTCTGGCTTTTAGTACTTCACAGAATACTGCTACTGGTTTTTTTTAAAGATAGAGAGGGGACACAGACAGCTTAAGGACCAGACTTTAAATTAATTGTGAGCCTCAGCAGAACTTTCATACTGCCACTGATCTCAGTATTTGTGGATTATTTCAAGACTGTCAAGAAAGAGATTCTGTATAATGGCAAAAAATTCAAGTTTCAAAAGGAGATAAGCACATAAGCACTTCTACCTAGTCCTCAAGGTATCTAATGCTATTGTTCTTAAAATCAGGCCCTAATGGAACATAAAAACAGATTTCCTACAGAAAATCTGCAGCAGAGCTGTCAATCATTTGCATTAACAACAGTATAGCAGGACACTGTACAGCAAGTATTATGAATAGGTCTCTGGTGTTGTAAGAGAGAAATACTTTAACAAATATACTAGAGAACTAAAGTTGCCAGTAAAAGTCTTGTGACTACAAGGTTTTCACTGACAAAAAGAACTGGCTGCATGTAGCCCCTTTCCTGCAAAAGCCTGAGCCTCCACGGCTCAGGAAGCTCATGGCAAAGAACCGCCCTGTGAGCTGCAGAGGAAAGGCACAGTAAGGGGGGGGGGGGGGGGGGAGAATATAAAGTGAGATGTCAGTGTAGACTCACTTGTTCCCACCCCAGTGCCACCCTTTTCTTTGGACTAGTAGAAACAGTTGCGTAGCCACAGCCTGAACCAAAGAAAATTATCCTCCCTGATCTGGTTCACCACATGTGGTTTTGTGCTACGCAAAAGCTTTGGCTGTCACAAGGCAGGGAACAGGAATGTGTA
This sequence comes from Haliaeetus albicilla, assembly GCF_947461875.1. Classification (NCBI taxonomy): domain Eukaryota; kingdom Metazoa; phylum Chordata; class Aves; order Accipitriformes; family Accipitridae; genus Haliaeetus; species Haliaeetus albicilla. The sequence continues at coordinate 19,461,178 of NC_091486.1, forward strand.
GGCAGACAGAAGGGGATTACAGTCTACCTCAGTTTAAAGCATCCATGAAACTACAGCCTTAATACACAAGAAAAGTGAAACCATTTTCGAGATAACCTTGGGAAATTGTAATGAAATTGTGAGTGGGAGAAAAGTACAACGGCATGCCTTATATCAGATACTTTATAATAATTATGCATTTCTTTTTTGTGTTTCCGTAGGAAGGTTTTGAAATCTTCTAATTCAGCATATTGCAAGGTTTATTATGCAGCAATGATAGCCTGGAACAGCAAACTGCAACACTCACTATAAAATCAACATTGATATGTAGACACATTTTTGCTGCCTAATTTAATTGAACTGAAAATTACCAAAAAGAATGAAATATATTCCTGATCATTTAACATTTCAAAGTTGAGTATCAGTATTTCATTGCCATAGGGTTGGAGGGGTTTTTTGGTTTGTTTTTAAATAAAGATTTTTAGAAACATCAAATCTCTTCCAAAAGATTTATACTTGGAGTTGAAGAACTGATCTAGAATTTCTTCCAGGCGTGATTTAAAATGGGAAAAAGATTAAACCCTCCCTCCAAGTTTGTAATGGAAACATTGACTGATTTTAACTATGGCAGCACAAGTTGGGCTGTCAGACGTTCTGCTTCCAGTAACGCCAGGCAATTATTTTTAGGGTTACAAGCAATGCAGAATGACAGAGCAACTAGTTTCAAAACATTTTCATAACAAACTGAACAAACTTAGTCTGGCACGGTGCTATTCTCTTCAAAAAGCCTTCAGCGGAGTTCTCAAAATGCACACAGTGATCAAATGCACAACTGCTCTGTTCAAGGTTTTGAAACGTGCGCTTCCCTCGTGCATGCTGGTACAGCTGCCATAAAAGTCAACATACACGTACCAGTCTTCATCTTAACTGGCAATTACTATCGGAGACTAAGAGCCTCTATTCTGTTTTTCAATATCTTTGGTTTGGTTTTGCTTTTGGTTCTTACAATGTTTTTCCCTTAAAATCCTTAGTTTTCTACATTATGAAGAGCTGGAGTTTTGTAAAATCTTGTCACCAGCTGGCCGAAGGCAGGAGAGGGAAGAGTGTGTGTGCGTGCACGCGCGCAGGAATCCTAACTCTGTCTTCCTGTAAAACATAAACACTCCATTCTGAGAAATTTAAACTTTTATTTAAACATGAATATGCTCTAGTGCTAGTGGTCACATCCAAATATGATGGGAACGTAAATGTGATTACAGTTGTCTTCCTAAGTTTGCAGACAGAAGGTTTTTTCACTGCTTCCACAGAATCTCATACCTTTACCAGCCTTAAAGGCTTTACAGAACACAGATGCTGGGCATACTGCAGCTCTCAAACCCTGCAACCCAATGACACACAGACAACCATTAAAGGGCCAGTGACATCTTAAAGCCATACGACTTAAACATATTTTTTACATTAAAACTTAATTTTCAAATCTGAATCACTCTTTCCGCTCTGTTCCTCATCGATGACTACTAGTAAAAACTAAATTATAGAGGTCTCTCTTTTGTTCAAAGGGGCTTTTCTTTTCCAGTTGCAGTTGCTGCGCAGGGCTCATCAGCGGTGCAGAGCCTCGCTGCTGTAGCTGTGCTGGCAGAGCCTCCTACGCTGACAGCGCATGCCAAGAGAAGAGTTTTTCTGCTGGCGTAGTTGCATCACCTCCCCAAACAACATAAGCTAAGCTGATAAAAGTTCTCCTCTGCCGGCACAGCTGCATCCACGCCTGGGGTTTTGCCAATGTATCGATGTCAGCGAGGATGTATGACTTTTTTCCACACCCCTGGCTGATAACAGTGCTCACTGGCAAGAGGTTCTGCAGTGGAGACCTGGGGTTGTTTGTTTAGAAACAGCTTTCTTGAACATTAGCTGAAAGCTTTTTATAAAACCTGAAATCAATTTTTGAAAAGTTTTGTTTTACAAACTGTAGTCTCTGCTACAAATTCATATCAAAAGCCATTCTTACGATTTTCTCGTACGGACTTCACAACAGTTTGCAATAAAGTAACCTACATGAAAACATATTCATTAATTTTTCTTTTTAATCATTGCATCTTAAATTAAAACACTGAACACAAGTAGAGGAGGAATAAATCTAAGTAACAGACCATTATTTCTTGTGACAATATTCCTGTTCACAAGAAATATCACTGTCACACTGGTTTACCATTTCCTCTTTAGTCTTCACTCCCAAAGGTAATTAGCGATCATTCTTTCTCCACAGCAGTTTCTTTCCTGTCATCTTCAACAAATATCTAAGCAAAAAAGGCCAGTGACAGAATAATCATCCCGTATGCTGTATGATCACCCCATCCCATTTTGGAGTCAACTGTGAGGAGCTCCCAATACCTTTGCCTGATCTCCAAGAGATCTTCCCTCCAGCCTTTGACAGCCCGACTGCAGCAGTGAGAAAACCACAGGTACTCATTAGGAAAAGGAAAAGTTCAGTGATGGAACAGTCCTTGTGGAGTGCCTTAAACCAAGGAAAATCGCCTGCCTGCATTTTCTTCTCAATATAAAACCCAAACAGGAATAATCACAAGTGTTGAAAAACAACTGGAGAATATACTCATCTTTATATGAACCATTCCTGTCTTTCTTGTAAACCACTCTATGCTTAAGGACTGGAAATGAGTCAGAGCAGGATTTTGCTTGCCAAGGAGAAGAATCTCTTCACCGTCAACAGGAAAAAACCACACAAAAAAACAACACCCAACCAAAACAAAACGGAACAACCCTGAGAAATTCCTTTGACCTGGGAGTTGAGAGATACTGATGCTTGCTGCCTTCAGACTACAAAAGTCCAAGGAAACTCCAACAAGCAGATGATAACTTGGATAACAACTGTCCTAAAACTGAGTGCGATTATTATGGTAGCAATCCATTTAAATCTCTAACTTTGTGTTATAAAAGCATGTCTATGAAGTTATATAACATGCTACCATTTAATTATGAGTTCCTTCACTCAGCTAAAATTCCTGATGGGAAAAATACCGTGACTTTTAACAACAGAGTTAGTTCTCACACATCTACTCTACATTCAAACCATAAATTACAGCATACATTAACTATCTGATTTAGCCTGAACTGCTACTTGGATCATCTCATAGTTTCAAAATCTTGTCACTAGTGTTTGCCTAGCTTTGTTCAGGTGATTAAGCTTCAAGTACCTGCTCACCCTGCCTGACTTTGCCTAACCTCCCTGATTTCACTAAACAGCATTTTGAAACAGCACCTTCAGTAACTGGCATTGATACAAAAATTACCATACCTTTTTGTGGATGTGTGCAACGGTGATAAAAAGTATTAAATTACATGAATCTGGAAAATTTCTGGATTAAATTAGGGGGTGATTTTTTATTTATTTATTAATCTACTTAACACAAGCTTTATATGTACAACAGAAGCGAGAGCTCAGGAAAATAGATGCTACATCTCGTGAAGCAAGACACTGCCACACTTAGTGCACAACTTAGGAAATAGGAGGTTGTTTGGAATAAAATCATGTCCCAAGCAGAAAGAAGAACTCCAAATATTTAACAGAAATGACTGTTCACTGATGAAGACAGTTGCTTTATCACCTTCCTTTAGATGAGGAAACATTAAACCTTGATCACTTAGTGTAAGCCTGCAAACTGACAGCTGTAGTGGAGATGCCATTTTGAGTGTCCTGGACTGTTCTATTTCATGGCTTCCATCATCATGTCTGAAATGTTACGGGAAGCAAAACTGAATTTCTGGAGGCCTCTCCAAGTCCAATTCTCAGTGGCCACATGTCAACCAGTAAAAACAGAAAGATCTGCCGCTGCTGTATTCACATCTCCTGCCTTAGGGTAGGTTCTCCAACTGTTGTTCTTCAGTCTGTCAGCACTTGTCACAGGAAGATTCAGCAAGTCAGCTGCTTTCTAAGCATTTTCAGGATGATACCAGTATAAAGAGCAAAGAGCATCTCAGAAGCTGGGTCCTCCAAACTCCTGCTGAAAATCTCCTCAGGAGGGAAAATCCCTGAGACCTGCCCCCTTTTTCTCCTTTAAATCACCAACCTGAACTTCTCTTTGCATGGGTAAAGAACGTGGTCTTACAGTGACACTGCAAGAGTCAACAGGACTATTCTAGCAAGGGGTGTTTTACTGCACAAGGCTGAGACCACAGATATCGTATCTCCTAATCACACAGAGCTATTTGCACACCCAGGATCCAAGCCTATTCCATCTTCCTTTAGATAGTGAAGATGGGTGTCGATGCTCCAGCCACATGGAGCAGAAACAGCTAGGTGCTGGGAAGAGGCAGGACGCCATGGGTGGAGACTGGCATCAAGCAGGGACTCTCACTGTTACAAAATATCACAGACAGCCCAGGAGCACCTGGAGATCCAGCCCTGGGTTTCTCCCCAAAAGGTCTCTAAAGCTTCCGTATCTTGTCATGGAAGAACTACGCCCAAAATACTACATCTGGCATTATGATAATGATGGACGGCAATAAACAGGTTGAAAAAAAAAAACCCAAAAAACAAACCCAAAAAAACCCAACAAAAAAACCCAAGAAAAAAAACTCAAAACACCAAATCACACTGAACAGGGAAGAAAAAAAAGCCCCGCAGCTTCAATTTTATTCCTTAACACAAGTTTTAAGAGGAGCATTGCAAGATAAAAATAGAGGGTTATGCCCTTTTTCTTGCCTGTATGTTATAGCCAAGTCCTAGGAAAACTATTTTTCTAAATACAGATGACAGTCTTTGCCATACTAAAAGGAAATAAAAGGAAACAAAAACATAGATGGATATCTTCATGTATGTATGAAAGTAAAAAAAAAAAGTTCTTTTCACTTCAACTTTTTTTTTTAATTAATATTGTCTTTCTTCTCAAGTCCATTGTGCTTTAACTAATTCGAACCATCTTGCCAGTAAGAATGAGAAACATTTCCGGCAAAAATCCAGGAAAGCAGTCAATACACCTTTTTTCTGAGCCATTTAAGAAGCCCTTCCTCAAAATACAGAAAGGCGGGAGTGAGGTGCTTTTCTCAGCTTCCTTTTTAAAAGATCTTCATGAAGAGTGGCTCTATCAGCAATGAAACAAGACAAAGTCTAGCATAAACCACAGCTCAAATGATCCTAGCAGTTTTACCCCTAGACTATTCTGATTATAACCCAGGCTCTCTCCCCACTGACAGCTATTCTGCTTCCTTTTCCTCAGGATGGTGAAAGGACAAACTACCCTTCACAGTAACATAGCAGGACTAAACTTGTTCTCACCAGAACGTAACAATTACTAACAGCAGAAAGTACAGAAGTAAACCATTCCAGCTTGTTACAAAATGTCACGTTCCCATATTTTTACAGGGGATGGAACCAATACTATTTAGATTATACATACTAAAGCTTAATGCAACAGCAATCTTCTGCTAGTAATGAAACAAAGCTCTAAATCTATGTATTTCTTTGTTACAAAGACACTTGAAAAAGTGGGAGCATAATCCTGGCCACATTGAAGCATATGACAAAATCCACGCTGATGGTACCGAACAGTTTTTTCTCCAAGAATAGGTTTTTTTTTCATTATTATTATTATTATTATTATTACTGCTAGTACTAAAATAAAGATCTCTAACTTGAAGACGGCAGGAGAGGTTGCAACAACAGAGCAAGCAATGGATGCAGGAAGCTCCTCCTGGTTCAGGTAGTTCTTCTAAAGTCTCAGTGATAATGAAAAAGCATCAAAGTTCCCAGGAGCTCCCCTACTCAGTTGACTTTATCCCCTGTCAGGGATTTTTAAGTGCTTCACTGACTGACTCCCCTAGTCCAGAGACAAATAAAAGGTGCTGGATACATGAAACTAGCCACACCACAGCACAAAAGGTATCACAAAGGAGATAGACAGGAGTGCTGAACAGGGCTGTGTCCTGTTCCTTTGCAGATGCTGTCAACCCTTCTCCCTTCTACTTGCTCATCATGAATCACAGCATCCTCTTCCCTCTCAGTTGTATACCTGGATTCCCTGGACAATCCTCTGAAACAATACATTGGTACCATGCCCTAGCCATGACAGAATTATAGACACATCTAAAGCAAATTATTTGAGTTCTATTTTCTGAAATTTGAACAGGCTGCAGCAATCCAACAACTAATCTAAGTTAAAAGAATATAAAAAGAAAGTCAAGATGCTGAAGCACCTGAAGAAAGAGCACTTGGTACTAAGATCTACAGGACAAAAAAGCATGTACATGTTTTTGTGGTTAGCCCTTCATTGAGCAATAGACACAAAAGAATTCACTGCCAACTTCCTTCTTGACTCTAGTAAATATGCAGACCTATTTCCTTCAGTGAAACCAGCCAAGGCTTTTGCTCAGGATCCAGAGGAAAAATGGTACTGAATCTGTAGACTATGTTAAAGTCTTTGTTCCAGCCTGAGAATTCAAATTACAATTAGAAGAAAACACATCCACTTCCAGAGACTCAACTCACATACTAATGGGTTTATGCAAGCCTGTGAAAGGTAGGAAGTCCACCACATGACACTGAATACAAATAATAATTCCTCCCTTGCATTACACATCTGTTGGTACACGTTAATAGCAGGGTATAAAATCTTACAATCTTCTCCAGAACAGGAAACATCCAAGGTATCGTTGGTAGGAGAAATGCTTCAACTGAAACAGCAATTAACTTAGAAACTCCTGTGTCATGCAGTGGGTAAGACTAGACCAGCGATGGTCACACAGAGCTGGCAAATCACATACAGCTCACAAGCACTTCAATGGCAGCTCAAAAGACAATACGTACAGACTCTAAGCCAAAAACTACTCAATAAGCTTTTTGTATCTCAGGTTGTGTGATGGGAGAGGGGCCACACTGGGTCATATGCTAGCAGGAAGGTCCTACATAGTGGCATGGGCCATTTTTCCAGTAGAGTCCATGAAATGCCAGCAATAAGCACGTGGAAGGTTTCTTAGAGCATTGAAGGCAGCAGCTATGAGACTGAAGTGGAAAAGTGCAGAAACGTAGCATTTGCATATGCCTCTCGGACAATGAGTATTTCGGTGCTCACAGCGTTAAGAGGTTCAGAGATCCCTAAACTAGAAGGTCACAGTGGTCCCTTCTCACTGTATACAGGACTGCTTAAGCATTCATTAAACAGGAAACTCCTACATACTACCACCATTTCAAAACTCTTCAGGTGTCAGCTCAAAACGGATGAAAAAAATCAAAGAAAAAAAAAAGTATTCAGGTAATTGTTCTACTTCATGAAAGTTGTCAAATTCCCAGGATATGAAAAAGCCATCCAGTCAAACTGCAGCTGGCACATATAGAATTCCCATAAATAGTTTCACTTCTCTGTCAGCCATCAAATGTCTTGCAATTTTTTTTTTTAATTTTTTTTTTTTTTTAAAGGAGAAGAGGAAGACCCCAGGGAATTTCACAGCAGTCAGCCCAACTTCAATTCCCAGAAATATTCTGGAACAATTTATTGAACAATCAGCTTACAAGAATCTAGAAGATAACAAAATGACAAAAAAGCAGACAGAATAGATGTCAAAACCAGATCACATTAAAACAACCTAATTTTTTTCAGTACCAGTGCAACCAGCTTAGTGGATAGGACAGAAGCAGTAAATATCTAGAGATCTTGACTGAGACTCCTGACACCATCCCACGTGATATTTTCATCAGCAAAATAAGGAAATACTGCCTAGATCAGCAGTTCCCTTTCTAAGGCACTCTGGAGCAGAAAGCGAGATGTGGACTGGAGTGGAGCACAAGCTAAAAAACTCATTAGCTTCTCAGCATGCACTGTCATGGGACAGGAGGAAGCAGAGCAAAAGGCACACTGAAAGGCATCATTGATCCTATCGCTTCCTCCTCCTCCCCAGTCCTCAAATTCATGGTGCTTCTGAACCTTTTTGTTTTTAACCACTGTTTAGTAAGTGAAGTTACCCTAAACAAGACTGAAGATCAGAAGGTGCACTAATATTTCAAAGTAGAAAATACTGCTCTGGTTAGGATAATACAAAGTTCCTATAATTATTTTTTTTTTTTAGAAAGAAAAACTTAAAACAATCAGACATCTCCCATAATAAGAAATGCAAAGGAAAAATGGCAATTATTTTTTAACATTCATGGAATCTGGAAACAAGTATACCGAGATCTGAAAATAAATAGTATGTATTATCCTCTTACTGCATTTATAGTGTAATGGGAAGAATTAAAGTACCAAAAGCAGCACCACCAGGTATGACTTAAGTGTATGGAAAATGAGACCTGGTTTTATCCTGGGTATTTTTTGGGTCCCCTGCAGGAAAGTAAGAGACAGCAGGTAACCATTTCTCTAAGTGAATCCTGCAAAACTAAGCTCTGGCAGTGAGACCTTCCTGCATCACACAAGGCAGTTACTTCTGTTCAGAGGACAGACTCTTCTATTAGAAGAATGCAGATCTCCAGCTCAACTGCTGTTTTGTTCACCTTTTTTGTCATTACCTGTTGTGAACTTTTACCTCCAGTGCCAACAAATGGGACCACAGACAACATTCAATGTGATCGAAAACTTACTGTTTTCAAGTACTTCTATTTATGATGTTAAAATGCATATTTTTATGGGCGTAGGTAATTAAGTTTTTAATTTCATAGAGTAGTAAATATGCAACATTCATGATGCTCTTTTCTTAACAATTAAGAATGCCATCCATCATTGTATTTTGGTGGTTAGTCCAGCTAAGTCTATGTATCTCATAAAGCTGCTGTTGATGAGTCTAAATACCATGTTAAAAAACAGCACAGTACAGACACGTAGATACCTTGGCTTACGCAGAGAACTGCTTGAAGGTCTGAATTACAAAGACTGGCAGTACGGTAAAAAAAGTATGTTTGGCCGATCCTTAGTTCTTTAAAATAATAGAGAAGAAATGTTCTCTTTTGAAAAGTTAAAAACTCTGCAGAAAAGTTTCCTAAGTATTATGTACTGTTCTTCCATATTGTATTAGACTTCAGATTTCTGATAAGCTCTTGCAACTATTGTCTCCTACTTAAAAAGTGTCACAGGTTTCATGAAGCACATAGGAGAATTCTGCAGTTTCTTATTTCAGCTTTTTTTAAAAGTTATTTTTATAGTGTTTCTTTTTTATTCGTTGTTGTTATTTTCCAAACTCTTGGGTTTTTTCCCCCAAAACTACAGTTTCAGCATTCTGCTCATCTGGCTATCCCTATCCACGCTCCCTCCATAGACAGCAATTATAGGATAGAAACGGCACCGCATTGAAGATGCATGTCAAAAGAAGCATCTGCTTTTTTGGCAAACTCCACACTGTTGGTGGCATTGGAATTATTGCTATACCGTTTCTCACAGGGTTAGACCACAGATGGCTCTTTTGGCTGACATGGAATCCGCTATGTCATTTTCTGTTTATTCAAGTTAAAAAATAAATTGAAGAACTTGTGCCCGACCATGCATGAGGGAGTCAATTCCTACCAAAATCCCTTTGTCTACAACTGCTGGTTCCTTATGGGCGGTATACTACATCCAGTACAGCGGAAGCATTGTTACTCTGCACCCCTCTATTCTATTTTAAAGAAGAGAAAGTACATTCTTTTTGGCAAGGCCATCTCTCTGTTACGCCAGTATTTAATAGGTAGCCCAGTGCAGTATACCTCAGCCTATTCCTGCTTCTCCTGCTGCATTCTTTGACAACGCAGAAGGGCCAGTGCAGGTGGCTGGCTCTGTCCCTTTCTTCCACACTCCTAAATCTTAATCTTTCTCTGACTGACTATGCCCACTTCACTGCAGCCAGTATCTCCAGCTGGAGGAAAGGTTCCATGTCAGAAAAAACACTGTAGAAAAAGAAGCCAGTTTTGTAAGGCTTCATCATCAAGATTGAATCCAGATGACCCCATAAACAGGCTCTTTTGAGCTGCACAATTTATGCTTTAAAGTAGAGATCAGTTTAGATATTTTATCCTTCCTACTCAGTTGGCAAATGTTTTTCCTTTTCTAATTGTCTAATGCATTTCTGTGTCTCCAGGCCAAACTACTGTAGAGGTATCAGCAAAGAACAAGCCAGTGTAGATATACTGCACAAGTACTGCACAAAGGTTATTGTAACACTGACACCAAGAAGGTCCAATTCTGTTGCTCAGCAGCTTGTTATGTGCCTATGCCAAGTTACAGTTAAACCAGCTTTGGTGAGAATAGTAGCACCTTACATCACTTTCCATGGGAATGAAAGATTCCTCCAGGAGCTTTACAACAGGAAAATGCACTCCAAGCATCACTGCCCTTCCTAGTTACTCCACTGCAAGTATTTCCATAGTCCTTTATAGTATTTGCCATAGAAGTGAGGTCAGCATGATCTGTGCTGGGCTGAAAGTTCCCTTCATCTTTTTGTTACTCACTTCTGAAATTTCGAGAAGTGCCCTGGTGGTTCTTATATTCTGCAATATGATAAAATGCAGCAGTAACAATTCATTATAATCAACACATTGGAAGAAGACACACACAGCATTGCTGGTAAAGTATTAAAACAAGTCTCAGGTATAACTAGGAAAGCACATAACTAATTCAAGAAACACTAACAGTGCAGATTAAATACAATTTCAGGATTTCATACCCCATTGCCTTCTATACACTGCAGTCACATAAAAGGAAAGCATAAGATACTTTTACCATTACTTCAGCACAGGTTGAAGTGACTATCAACTAAATTTCAGCAGGAATGGAACTAAGAGTTTGTGCTAAATTTGTCATGGTATTTTGACATTCAAGGAGTCCATGGTTGAGAAGACCACGTTGCTGCAAGTGGCATATGTATACACACATACACACACACAACACATATATACACATATGGTCTGACACTGAACTTATAATTCTTTATGGCAAGGCGACCACACCTCCATAAATGTGATTCTCCCCCATGGCAAAAACACCAAACTGAACAGAAGCAGCCAAGTATTACTAAATTAGCAATGTAGCCGTTTTTAGAATGAGACCGAGATCAGTAGCAACTTTTTAAATAATCAGGCTCATTATGTAAGGAGTCGTCAGTTTTCTACACTTGCACACATTGGCCTAGTTCCACTCTCACCCAGTCATTCTGCATTCATTTACACAAGCTGAAAATCTGTCCAAGAGTTTTATACATTTCAACATTGTATAAAACTGACAGACCAGAAGACACAAGTGTATAATGTTGGCAAAACTTTTCAACATAGGGCTTTTCTACAGAGTACCAGTGAGCAAACTCTGCTTGGTTCACACACTGCAACACGTATACCAGTTTTCTTTGGATTTTAACGAGACCATGTGTAGCATGTACAAGACTGCAAATGAAATTTCCCCAAGTCTCCTAAATGACTCTCAAGACTCTACATGGCTTCCCAAAATAAAACATAGAAGCTCAATTCTCATTAGAAAAGAACTGGAGTTGAACATCATTGCTTTTAAAACATTTGCCTCTTGCATCATTTCCCATTCAAGGAGGGGAGTGTTGCAAACCCCACGCAAACCTCAGTACAGGCGCCTGGCTGCACTGCCCGCAGCATGGGTGTGACATGGCAGTAGTACTTACTAAAGATTTTCATTAATGCAACTGTATCAGTGCAGTTACGTGTGTGCTAACAACTCCAAGACAGACAAGCTGTTAGTCCTATTCTCATGGAAGGTGATGAATACCGCAATGCTTTAAGTATGCTTTATACCCAGCAAAAGTGATTTAAAGCAAGAGCTGTGAAAGAGCTGTGTGCAGGAAGACCTGACATTAGTGTTGAAGACAACTGTTCCTAAATTTTGGGGGCCAGTGGATACCAGTCAACTTTTGACATTTCTCAGAGATGATCTTCCACTCTTACACAGCCATACTAAAGCCCACAACATCCAAGCTTTTTGGCCAAATATTCACTACAGCATATTCAGCATAACTGGCATAAAAGGTCCATTTTCTACAGATGTATGACATAATATGCAGTCACACACAGGATGCCCTCTGCTCTTCAGGGAAAAGAAAAAAAAAAAAAAAAAAAAAAAGGAGTGGTCTGTCGTACCCAGAATTATTTGCACAACTTTCTCCTATGTAGCACATGGAGATTTACCCATGCACAGGCACCACAAAACAAATTACAATCAGTTTAGCATGACAAAAACAGCTATGTTTAACTCCTGGGAAAGACAGAAACAAGAACAGCTCATCCAGCTGACGAACAGTTCAGACCGATACCAAACAACACTTACCCTGCGGCTGCTATTACTACAGAAAATGCTGCTAAGATGGTACAGACAACTTAAGATGGCCCCAGCTGATCAGGAAACACAAGCAGCAGAAAATGTAGCTTGACAAGCAGCGAGAAACTATGAATGCTTCTTTGATTTGTTACCACCACCCTGCCCCTTTGCCCTTAAAAAGTGTGCATGTGTGAGTACACGCAGACAGTATAATGCACTTTCTACTTTTTCCTTCCACAAGCTTTTATGACCTGCTTTCTTGAACCTATGTGCTATTAAGAGTACAAGGAAAATGTTGACATTTGGACAACTTTCTCCTGGAAAAGACAAGGAAGTAACAATTTTTGTCTCTAGATGTCTCCAAATTCCTAACCTGTAACTGTAGCTTGATTTAGCTTCCTAGAAGTTAGAGGGAAGCATTCTTCTCACATTTCCAGTCAGTACGCCTTTTGCATCTCACAGTACTCAGTGATTATGCCCTCCGACACCTTTTTATCTCTCTAGCTAGCCAGTTTTTACACACAGGAGTAGAAAAAGAGCATTTACTTTGTTTCTTTAAAGATAGTTTCAGATGTTACAGTAATACACGTATCACTTGTTTCATTACCAGCATACTTCACAGAGAGATCACTTTTCCAGCACCATTTGAGGAAACAGGGACTAGGATACTCCAGAACACAATGCATAGTATAGTACAAATACTATTTAATCCCATTCAACTTGGATCAAGCAGGGCTTGGTAGCATTAGCTCAGCATCAGTCTCAACAGATCCAGGCTGTTTCTAGCAAAACTGTTCTGTAGTTGTTTGATGAAAGCCAATTCGGGCGGCACATCTACCTCCATGGCCCAGAGAAGTTCACTGTAGAAGTCTGTTTAAAGCACAAAGTTGCTGAGCACCATCTTAAGACAATCTGTAGGTGAAATCTTTTGAATTTTAAGCCATAACAAATAGGAACATGACACATTTAATTTAAAATTAATAGTCAGGGAATCTAACCAATTAGTAAATCTAATCCTCTTTATGCAAAGTTATTTAAAAGATAAATATTTTCCTAAATGCAAGTGATCAGGGGTGCACAGATGAAGAGTCCTTTCATACATTAAGGCAATTCACCACAATACTGTGAACTCAACAAATCTGGGGACTTGATGAAACGCAACAAGGAATTTGCTAAAATCAGCATAGCAAAATCCAGCACATGAGCCTGCTTTTATAAATAGTAGTTTGCTTCTCTTCATAAATAAGGAAACTAGTATTCCTTCAGTAGGATGAAATTCTCAGAGCTGTAAAGGTAGGCAAGATTAAAACTGAAGATTCGTCCATAAAAACTAGGACAAGATTTCCAAAGGGTAGGTAACTTCTGGTGGAGCTCCCTAGTAGATGCCTAGTTACACGTTAGGGATGATTTGTCTGTACTGACCTTTGATGGTCTGAACGTGGCATCGGGTCAACTAAGAACAGCACAGAAAGCTGAAATCTTTCAAACATTATTGATAGGGTGTTTTAACATAGAAAGTAAACTCCTGATAAAGCTGTGAAGTAGAAACTGCACTTTCTGCGAGATCTAGGATGTGCAGATAGGGAAAAGGAAAGGGGCGGTATAAGGAAGTCAAAAAGCTTTAGCATTGGTGGTTAGATCCGCTGGTCTGATAAGCTGGCTTTGGTGCAGAACCAAATAAAGAACAACGATGACTTTGCTGGCCCTGTTGGCAGCTCAGCTTTCAAGCCAAGCTTTCCCTCAGTTTGGCTGAGAAGACCAAAGTGCAATGGAGGCAATTGTTGGCCCTGTGTGTCTCAGCTTGATCAGCTCTGCATCTGCATCTGGATTGCCCCAAAGCGCAAGTGTGAGAGAAAGCAGAAGGGACGGACAGGAACGAAGGGGCGATGCGACTAGTGGCAGGCTAAGGACAACTGTGGACCCACAACTGAGACGGCAGTTCAAGGAATAGCTTGAGCTGGCACTGCTGCCAAAAGCAGCAGCCTTGCCCTCATGGCTGTTCATTGTCCCACCTGGTGTCTCCCCCTCACTTAAAAAACAAAACAACAAAACAACAAAAAAAAACAACAAAAAAAACAAACCAAGAAAGAAAAAGGAAGTTCAGACTGCTTCTTTTACCACTGATGCTGACTCATGAAAGTGGTAGCAAAACAGCATTAGGCTGTCAAACAATCAGGTATTAAACCAACTCTGGTTTTACATACACAAACTAAGACTACTGCAGAGAATACATGTGGTACCTATGTCTGTAACTAAGCCTTACAAGTAAGATAACAAGCAGCATGCACAAACCTGTCTGCTAAAACTTTGGTGAAATCCTGTGTACATACCACCTGCAGCAGTGCTGCTCTGGCCTTAGGGTCAGATTTTCCTTATAACCTTATCTGAAACAAACCCGAGTCAGTCTTTTCTCATTCTTTAATGGATGACGTTTTGGTAGATGCTTAACACTTATTAGATCCAATACTTTCAGACTGCTTAAAACATTCTATTTTCTCTTTACAATTGACAATCTTTTCCAAAATCCTTGTGCATGTACTACCAAGAAAACATGTGTACTTATGTCTGTTTTATTTATCACTTCCTGTTCTTCTTGAAATCTGGAATTTATATTTGAATAATGCAAACAGAAGAGCTATTTTAACTCACTTCCACAGTGCTCATCAATTTCCCTCGCATTTTGCCTTCTAATTTGAAACTTCAGTCTTGGTTTGAACCAAGAGATAAACTTTTTTTTTCTTGTCAACTACAGTTTTAACTCATGCAGCTAGTTTCTAACTCTAAGAGATTTTTAATTCTGAGAGAAAAGTGGGTTTAAGTGGTTAAGAATATCATTCAGATGTCTGAAACTCAAGCGACATGATATGACTTATTCTAAAATTAAAATGTTGGTGACTTCACAGTGCATGATAATTAATGATTCCTTTTACATCCAGAAACTTAGTTCTGAAGTTAAGTTACAAAGATTTAGCAACAGTATGCTGAGCAAACGTAGGATGCCGTTCCTTGGTGCATCTTAAAAGTTAAAGGAAGCAACACTCCAAATAGCTGCTGGGGTGAATGTCTGACTGCACAATGAATCATTTTCATAGATACTACCGATCATTGTTAATTCTGAAGTGAAAAAATACAAGAATTAGATAACACCTAGGAAAGCTTCCAGAGGTACTGCTAATACAACACTTTAAATACATGAGGAATTCAGCTGCCAAGATGAACCGGTCCTGGCAGCATAGATAATAGTCTAAGCCAGACGTATAAATGGTTGTGGCTAAAATCGCAGAAGTGATACAAGCAGCGCTCACAGCAGTCACCAATGCATTCTGAAGCCCGTGCAGTCAGCGCAAGCACAGCAGGCACATACAACTGCAGCACCTGCGTGAGAGAGCCTCCGTCTCTGGAAGGAGAAGGGACATTTCACTTGAACAACGTCTGGTGTTAGGTATGGCCAGAGATGATGAACACCATGTCAAACACTAGTCAGGAATAAACCAGTTGATTTGGGCACAGACACCAACTCATCCATAGCTTTACTAGTCAAGTTCTTGTCCTTGGTACAAGAATTCAGCTGAGGAATCATACCTCTGAATGCATCAGAAAGTTATAGATAAAGGAAATTACTTTTGATAAGTACACTTGGAATTGATAATAAACTTTAAAACACTGCAATGAAAGGGAATATGCCTGGCTAACATTTTAAGATAAATTAATCACTTGCCTCTACTTACTGCACAACTACAGTCCTGAGCAAACCTGCTTTCAGGTTTGCCCTACATTGCAGGCAATTTCAAGGAATTATATTTTTAATAAGAACATTCAACTCCACTTTTCTTAGCAGCAATCCTACCTTTGCAGCTTATCAATCTGTGCAACCGTTGGATGTTTAACACTAATAATCCTGTAAGTCATCATTAGTTTGCTACAACAGTCACAGTAAATTGAAGTTGAAAGACCATGCATTGCATTTCCTGAAAGAATAAACCGAATATTTGAATATATGCAATTTAGTTGGATTTCAAAATTAAAATGGGACAACAGAATATTGGAATAAGGACTTCCCAGAGGAGGAAAAAAAAAAACCCCCGAGGATTTAATGTAGTAGGAAAGATAAGGCCACAAAACCACTAAAGCTATCTAGATAAAAATTCTGCAAAATCTAGGCCACAGAACTTCATGGAGTTATTCCTGTTCTGAGTAATATTTTAACGGTTGAATTCTCCCTTTCTGCACACTAAACTTCTGCTTAGAAATGAAGACAACTATTGCAAACAGAAAAAAGGTATCTACTCTTTTCTAAAACTAGAGTTCTAGATAGTTTTACCAGTCCAGTTTCTTGCCAAAACAAACTCTGCCATTGTTATTGATCTGGAAATATCAATAACAGTATTCACATGAACATTCCCATACAGTGTAAAGAAACTACTCTCATGGTAAATGACAAGCAGAATTTGAATATGAAGTTGTATCATTCTGAATAATCTGCTCTATCCTGAGCTTTAGAGAGACTTAAGCGTATATATCTATATATGTATGTGTGCATGTGTGTATATTTTTTTTTTAAGGTATTTAGTCCTAATTGCTGTAATATTTGACCCACTTCTGGATGTTAGTACATTTCTACACAAAATCTATGGCAGGTAGGAAACTACTTAAGTTAACAAATACCTTTTGAAGAGCCAAACCCAAACAATTCACCTAAGATTATCCAAAATATCACTGACAGGACAACTTGAACTTCATGTCACCATCTTAATCCCTGTACTGTCATTGAATAAACTTTATAGGTGTGGCTGACCTGGGACTTTCATTATCACCCAAGACAATGACTCAACACAGAATTTAGTTCAGGGGAGGAAGAAGGTAGAATGGAAACCAGCTCTGAGGATACAGTAATTTTGAAAGAGTGTTGCTGGAGAAGTGTCACACCAAAAAAAGATCTTTTGATAGAAGGATAAAACACGCAGATAGGTTAGATCTTTTATGCCATCACCTTATATACTGGAACACAAAACCATACATTAATAATACTAAAATAACAATAAAGTTGCAAGTGAAACATTAAAACAGAAGGCACAAAATGGTCAGGAGCTTCAAAGCAGCGAATTCCCAACAACTCATCAGAATATGTAAAGAATGGTTACATGAAAAGCCAAAGTGCCTTTTCTAATGGCTAAACCAGTCTTCAGCCCTTAGTGACTTCCCTGAGACCACGACACTCCACACCTGACAGATCTAAGAACAGTATGTTTGTTGGCAATCTGACAAAGTCTGGTTCAAAAGTTTACCTGATTTTGTCACTATAACAATTAAAATATCAACATAATGCTGAAACAATTAATTACTTCTGTCCTGGTTTTGGCTGGGATAGACTTAACTTTCTTTCTAGTAGCTGGTATAGTGTTATGTCTTGGATTCAGTATGAGAAGAATGTTGATAAACACTGATATTTTCAGTTGTTGTTAAGCAGTTTTTACACTAAGTCAAGGATTTTTCAGCTTCTCATGCCCAGCCAGCAAGAAGGCTGGAAGGGCACAAGAAGTTGGGAGGGGACACAGCCAGGACAGCTGACCCAAACTGGCCAAAGGGGTATTCCATACAATGTGACATCATGCCCAATATATAAAGTGGGGGGAGTTGGCCTGGGGGGGTGGATTGCTGCTCAGGAACTAACTGGGCATCAGTCAGCGAGTGGTGAGCAATTGCATTGTGCATCACTTGTTTTGTATACTCCAATGCTTTTATTATTATTGTCATTTTATTATTGCTACTATTATCATTATTAGTTTCTTCATTTCTGTTCTATTAAACTGTTCTTATCTCAACCCAAGAGTTTTACCTTTTTTCCCTGATTCTATCCCCTACCCCACTGGGTGGGGGGGAAGTGAGTGGGCAGCTGCGTGGTGCTTAGTTGCTGGCTGGGGTTAAACCACAACAACTTCCTTAGTCATTTCCATCTTGCATTAACCTCCATAGGACTGTGGAATATTGTAACTGGGAATGGAGGCAGCTTCTAGGGCACTTCAGATAATCAAAAAGCCACTGCATTCTTCTATTGGTGCCACGGTGTGCCCTGAATTTCACTAGCACATTTAACCAACTGAAATTCTACATAGTGAATTACATCTTGGTATTCTTCATTGTAAAAGTTACTCAAGCTTTCAAACATGCTCTATAGCTCCTCAATACTGCAGGATACTGCCTCTTTCCTCCTTTCAAAAATTATCCCCAGTTCTGGAATATTTACATGTATTCATGCGCATTGCAAGTGTTGTTGCCCTAAGACAATAAAGGAACCATTATAATTTATCTTTTTGTTTAAGCTAAACATTGCAGAAATGCTTTTTTAAAAATCCAGTTTTGGTAAACGCTTCTCATAAGTAGCACCCAGAGCTACATCTCCTGAAGGGCTGAGGAAAAGCCAAAAGCTGTCCCTGTTTCAAAGGTTAGTCACTAAGCAGTTGTATTTAATACCCAACTCAAATGTTTTTCCCAAATTACACAGAAGTATTTTTAAATAAGCATAAGTACTGTCGTAATGAGGACCACATACGCCAAGTAGATTGGATGGAATAATATTAAAGCAATTTAAATACCATTTGATTCTGCTCCATGTCAGTCTAATACCAACCCTAGGATACACCAACTATTCATCTCAGGTTTCTCATTGAGGAAATTCAAAAGTTTTCTGGTTCTCTGTCTCAATAAGCACTTATTCATGTCAGTAGTCTCACCACAGGCAGTGGCACCGCTGGGTATGTAAATATGCACTGGCATAAGCAAGAGTCTTAAAATTCAGACCCACATTTTTAGAACTCTTCTTGAACTCATCTGGAAGACAGACCACTAAACACTTCAAAGGATCTCGTCCTGCTGGCGGTTGCTTTCATACCGGACAGAAATCTGTGGAACTGTGTGCCTGGCTCTGCCGACGCCCAGGTTTATCTGGTGCGGGTGCTGCCTTCCCCAGCTCGCAGGAGGCACGTTCCTGGCCACGCGATGCGTTCACAGATGCATGGCACACCCACGCCATCCCTCCTCTCCCACAGCACAGCCACAGTGGGCCAACTTAACACAAATTTGTACTGTATGTTGTTACTTCTACACTACATACTTTCAGGATTTTCATGTCATAATAGGTTATTTAAAACCTTAGCTAAGTTAATAGCTAAGTCAAAACAACAAACACATGCATGCAGCAATACAAATGGTTCAAAACAGATCACCATAGCCATCCTCAAAGGTGGGCACACAGACTACACAGCTGCCAGTCACCTGCAGCAGCTGGAATAACAGGCTGTGCCCCACTCCAACAGTAGCCTGGAGAAAAATCTGTTACACAACTGTTTAAAGCATCATTAGCAAATTATACATATAGGTAGAAGAGAAAGAAAAACACCACAAGACTTGAAATTCATCCATCATAGTATGAATCTCCTTTGCAACACACCAACCATCTGTTCAGCGCTTAGCTGAAGACCACTCCAAAGGCTGGGCAGGCGGCATTGCACCTGATGCCCAGGAGACATTACTACCTCCAAGCAGGAAAAAACAACCTATGGTCTGGTGAAAAAAGGCTGAACAAAAGAGGCATCACCAACTTCAAAATTGAAAAGAAACCTCTACCCCTTACCCTCCAAATGGGTGAAGTATAAAAGGAAATACAGAGCCTTAAATCAGAGTCTCTCCTCTGAACACAACCCAAGACAAGAGGGTTGCACAATGACCAGTCTCCCTGGGAAGGCTGGAGGTCATCTGCCACAGAGCTGCATACAAGGTAAATGAAACTTGCAGGTCCTGTACCACTGTTGGGGTTTTTTTTGTTTGGCTGGGGGTTTTTTTCCATTCCTCAGTTTTAAGAATTTTATATTTTTGTTTGTGTATTTGTAAACAAGGATTTGTGCTTGATTTTACCCTTGCCTACCTGGTGTTTTGAGTGACTTCAGATTGTTGCAGTGGCACAGGCACAACCTGATGATGTTCCTGTGGGTCAGACAAACCCTAAAAGAGGATTCTGAATCACCTCGGAGGAGTCAAGCATCTACGAACATTGCTTCAGATTGTCAAAGATAACTGGATACTCCTCCACCAAGCTGCAGCAGCCTTTCTGGGAGCTGGTAACACCTCAGGCATGAAAGAAGTGCCCTGCAGAAAAGCTCCCTGTAACACTCACCCAAACTCACACCTGAATCCTGGATATTTCACTCCCCAAGCACACTAAAATTGGAAGTGCCACACACGTACCTTGGATATTCTAAAGGACTGATTCTAACATAGTTATGCTGTAGTACCCAGATGACAGAATATATGAGCTGTAGTTAACCTAAGGAGTCATGTTTCCACTTTCTTGAAGAAAAGCACCATATGGTAGAGGAGATCCAGATATAAAAGAACAGAAAACAATAGAGGGTAAGGAAAGAAATAAAACCCATTCTCGTCTAAGTGGAAAAAACAGAAAAAACACTTAGAATAAGGTGTGAAAGTGCCATTGCCAATAAGAGACACTCTCAAGAAACAGAATCAATGATGAAATAAAAAGTTACATATATTTAGTTGTTGTAAAGAAGTATTTCATTTCACAAACAGGTGAATATCAGGCTAGACCAAGTCTGATGCTCACCTTGCCCTGCCATTTCTGCTGTTCTTCAACCAAGGAACCAAGGAAAATGAAGCCCACATGAGGCTCCCCAGAACAATACGTTATTTGTTTCCACTGCAACCTCACAAAGTTCTACAGTTCTACTGATCAAGTAAGTAAAAATCAAAACACCCACTCTATCTGACACATCATTTTTCTAAAGCAGAATACTTTAAACAAATAAGACACACACCAGTGATTTCCTAAAGTATTATGGTTAAGCAAACAACACTGCTTTTATGAGGACACATGAACAAAAAGGTATTATTATGTATTATACTATTATATGTTTGTACATATCTAATTATCAGCTTTTATTTTGCAACAGACCATATAGCTGATGTATCCTCACACTACATCATAAATTCAGAAAAAGACATCTTTGAAGTGTTGTAACTATATTTCTGTTTTGAAGAGCTTATAACACTTCAAACATTTGCTAGATATTTTTACACCAGTGCATCTCAGTGCTTGGGTCAGGCCTTAAAATTGGTATAAAGTTTTATTGTTAAAAAATCAATTTACATAATCTGTAATAAACGTTACTAAATTTAAACTGCTATAAACTAACTCAAGCTGACATGAACCTAGTTCATCTTGAATCTCTTTAAAGCAATCCCTCACCAGCATTCAATTACTTCAACTGCAGTTTTAAACTACTTTGTGTGTCAATACACAGCTGCTGCTACACTGCTTTAACTGCAGCCTCTTGAGGAAAACAGAGTTAAACCTGTGCTAATCACAATAACCAGCCCCTACAGCACATGATTTTTTTGTTGTGTGTATGTTTTCCCAAGTTGCTGGGTTAGTAGGCTTGTGCTTATCTAACCCACAGTTCCCCCCCTATTTCTCCTCTATTTGTAACTCATCCCTTCCCTTTCCTGTTGCATCAGGAAGCTGCAAATACAGTGGCTTCTGCAGGGCTGTTATAATTGCCACAGTACACTGTATTCTGAAACATATGCAAAATAACTAACAATTACTTCAACAAGGTTTCTGAAAGCATTTAAATGTGGTTCTGTTGGCTTTCTAGAAAACTTCTGACCAACACGTTTCATCCAAGATCAAAACACCTCCATGAACCTCTTCATTAGGACTACAACTTTATAAGCCTTCACAGTGTCCCCTAAGTAAGCTGTTTTAAAAATAATCTGATGTAGAAACAGAGAAAAACATTCATAAGAAGCCGGAAACAGAGCCATGAGGGAAAGCCAGTAAAAAAAGTTCCTGTTCTCCACTGACTTTTTTTGTTATACATCATCTCATGCAACAGGCAAAGATCAGTTTTAATGAAGACTTTAGAGACTTTAAAAAAAAAAAAAAAAAAAAAAGCAGACTGAAAGGGCTATCATGTCAAACGACCATTATTTTTATTTACTTGGTTGCAGCACTGTGCAGATGTTTTAGGAGCCATCTCAAACTCTCAGGAAAGGATTTTCCCCTCCCTTCCTTCCTTCCCCTCTCCTCCCTGTCAGTAATCCTAGTTTAAAGGATCTAACCCTTCTGAAATGTGTTAACTCAAGCAAATTTTTTTTAACAGTTGGAAGTTTCAGGAGAAAAAAAATGAACCCAAAACAAAACCGCAGATGTTCAAGACACAGACTTCTATTTTCCCTTCCACGTGAAGCTCAATGGCAAAGATGCATACTTTAAACAATGACGCTTCCAAAGAGATAAAAATATATTGTTCACCCTCTTAGAAATACTAAACAAAAACTTCAAATTGCTAAATACAGATAAGACAATCATATCGCTTTTCATAATCTATAACATCATGCCTGACAAGATAAGGTGCTTCCTTTTATTTCTTTCATTCACGTTTGTGTTACAAGTATAGAAACCCACTGACTGAGCAGTTTTGCTCCCTTGAGAATAAAGCAGAACTTCACAAACAATCTTATAGATGCACTTAAAAATTTAAAATAGCTGGTTCTTAATATAAGAGCCGAGTCTCGTTAAACCCAGGTAGACCTTTTAACATAGTATACAATGTAAAGGGAAATAGACTCAGCCAGTGCAATGATACAAAATGATGTAATTCTTACAGTTCTGAAAGAAACAAACAAAAATAAACTAATCCCATTTACTGGGGTAACCAAAGGTATCTGTTCATTCTTAGGCTCCTCAGCCTCCCCCCACAGCACCGTGTATACACACAAGAGGTATAATGTCAGATCGGTCTGGTCGCAGACTGCTCTATGGAGCTGCATGTTTTGAGTTATGACCATGCCCAGGTCTTACAAGTTTAATGAGGTTCCTTCTCACACACACAGACACCACACACAGCACCAACTGGGAAACTGAAAAATAATGTAGAATTACAGGTGTAGCTTCTTGATATGTTAAACCTATAGACAGAGTGAAAAGCTAACGTGCATTTTTAGCCTAAGACTGGCAAAAGCTTTCTTCATTTAACCATCATTAGAAACCCACCTGAATCTTTGACTTTTAACAAAACCCAACCTGCAAGGCACTTGATGTTAACAGAGCTGCACGAAAAGATTAATCAAAAGCTTTGTATGTCTCTCCTTACAGAGGCCAAACACCAAATCAGTGTTAAATTCCTCACGTGCAGCTACGCCCAGTTAATCTGCTCGAAAGCAGCAAACTATGTAAATCTCCTTACGCTGGCGAGATAAACATTACACTCATCAAAACCACTGTTACTGGGCAAAGCTGTTAAAAGGCACAGACACCCCGGGCTTCCTGAGCACCCGGGCTGTGGTACATGGGACCCCCCGCTCACCTCCATCCCAGGCCTCCAGAGCTGCTTCTGGCTTCCTCTTCGGGAAACCTGAGAGCAGAGAAACGGCCCTGCACAAAGCGATTTAAAATCCCTAATCAAATAGCTGCACTAGCTCTGTAGATTCAAGGAGCAGATGGTCGGAGAAAGCCTAATTTTCCATTTAAGATAATTTTACAGAGTGTAGAAATATTTACTTCGGAGGAGCGCCTCCCGATTTACATGAGAATAACAAAAGTGGGAGGAGGGACAGAGAATCAGCACATTTTCAGCACACACAAACTGAGAGCTAAGAAAGCCTTTATTAAGCAGGATATTGTATGTCATTTTGTTTCCTTTGCATTACGGATGCACACATGTGCATTCTTTACTAACAAGGTTACTTGAGCTGTGCAAAAACATTAGCTTACGCCTACCTTTTTCAGATAGGATGCAAGGCCATGAGCGTTCTGATAGGTTATTATTACAGATACTGTATGGCTTTCATTCTTTAACTAGACCTGAATCTGCATTTCAAGCCAATTCTCAGACGAGTTGCCACTCATTTAAGCAACATCTAACTTTTAAGCCTGATAGGAGTATTTTTTAATATGCCTGTCTGCCCATAACACAGGAAATCCTTTTGAAAATACAACTTCAGAGATCATATTTTAGTATTCTTACAAGCATTCTAAAAAAGAAAAAAAGATTAGGCACCACCCAATCGAATCTGACCTGAAACTGAGGATGTCGACTGGCTCCTACATGCCTGAGTTACACACTGAAATAGATACAGCAGATAACAAGCATAATGCTATAAGCACAGGTTCGTTTATAAAACAAAACATAGTTCTTTAGGAAAACAAAGGGAGAGTATGGGTAAAGCCCTGGACCTACTGTAGCTAACCGGTATTTTGCCAGTGTTCTAAACGAAGGCAGAATTTCACATTACACGTTACAGTGTCTTAAAAATAAATCAAGAGAGTATCGCCCTGCCTTTTACCAATAAGTCACTCACCTTTTCACCTGAATCTGTTACAGACTCTTAAAAATGAAACAGGAAAAGACTAACACTGAAGTGTTTTTACACTATTCTGATATCACAGTTAAAATACTAATAGAGACATACAAGCTACTCAAAAGATTTTAGTTTCATTTTTAAGTTACTTAAATTTTTTCAGCTTCATATACTACATGCTGTTAACATAGGAAATCTAGTTTCTCCTTTTAGAGATGATGGTAGACTACTTTTCCTATACTAACAGTACCTAGTGTCTCAGGCTAAAGCACAATTATAATTCAATTGTCTGAATATGGGTTACACAGAGCATGCAGAGACTTAATCTGGACTGTTCCTAATTATCAAGAGTTGAAAAATTAGGCTCGTAACACTCTTCGGCACTGTTTGACAT
This sequence comes from Haliaeetus albicilla, assembly GCF_947461875.1. Classification (NCBI taxonomy): domain Eukaryota; kingdom Metazoa; phylum Chordata; class Aves; order Accipitriformes; family Accipitridae; genus Haliaeetus; species Haliaeetus albicilla. The sequence continues at coordinate 19,486,168 of NC_091486.1, forward strand.
CAGCTCACCCCTGCAGGTGAAGTCTGAGTGAAAGGGAGATCAGAAAGTCAATCTTTAAACGACCTTAGTCTACATGAATGAAGTTAATAGGAGCTTTCCATGGACTTAAACGGAGAAAGGCACAGGCCCTGGCTCCTTATGTAGGAAGTGTTTGAGCGGAGAATGGCTACACGCTAACAAAAGAAACCTTTGGTACCCAGGGTCTTAAGCCCACATAATACCCCCGCATTCATTTCTTTCTCTGCCTATTGGGAAAAAAAGGGTCTGTTTGTTTTTCTGATTCAGCCGGCCCTTTTAGCTCTTTGAATCTAAGGAGGGCCCTGTGAAAAGAAGAGCATCTTATCAGCCTGCTCCAGACCAGCAGGCGAACTCACATCCGCACACCAAACACAGCCCTGCCAGCAAAAGGCCTCACCGGCGCTGCCCTCTGCTCCTGCAAACGCCCCAACACCCTGGCACTGCAGCCCCAAGGGATCCCCCTTAATTAATGGTCCTTTCAGGTAGAGTAAGAAAATAGCATCTAATAAATTGGCTTCATTTACAAAGTATGCAGGAGCACCAGACAAGATCATCGGCGTGGGCGTATCCAGGGCATTTATTAAAAACAAACCCAAACCGGCACACACAATAAGCATGTTTTATTATGTATGGACTTGAACACTTCGACTACAAGATATAAAGATAACTCCACGCACTGTTAGGCAGCATCTGCAGAGTGCTGCCGAGATAACACACCAGTGATTCTTATCAAAAAGATATTTCTATAAAATAAGGGAGGAAGAGAAAGGAAATAGCGATTTTTGTCCAAGCTTCAAGAAAACACGAGAATCTAACTTTCACTGTCGCGCAGGTTAGCCACGCAGTCCACATGGCGTCCCAACAACGTGCCGAGACTTCAACATTTCAAAGCCCATTTCCCCATTATTTCTATGATAGCCTTCACCGTGCACGGCAGTGAGATCCGACCTGTTATTTCTGCCCTTAATGAATTCTGACCCCAAGCGAAATAGGACGACTCCCCCAGCATTGCGAACTGAACCCGTCAAATTACTTGTTTCAGCTGCTAAGAGCAGCAGACACGGAAGGATTTTTCCTCACCTGGAAAGAAGCCTGCCATAGTATTTTTGGCATGCTTTGTCAAGCCGGGAGCTTGTCAGTGACCTCTACTCCATTTACCCTCTGGCACACAAACACACAGCACACTTTCCGATGAACTTAAAAAGTGAGATTTTTTTTTTTTTAATCAAAGAATCAATGAAAAATAACACGCTTCACAGTAAATAATGTAACATTAACGCCAACGGGTAAAACCCGTAAAAAGCGCAGCCAAAGAGACAAGGGCCCAGCAAGGCTGTAACCCAACTATTTCAACTATTTCATTTCCAGCGACTAAACAAACAAACAAACAAATACCTCTTTCAGTACTGCTCCATAGATGCGAGTGCTCCGAGCTTATCGGAGCGATCTGTCTGCCCATGAAATGTCACAGGATTTCCCTTGTGCGCTTCGAGGCGGGGAGAAGGGGCAAGGCTGAAGCGCGGCGGAGGATTTTTGGAGGGCTGGCCGACAGAAACTACGCGCCGCGATCCTTTCGCTCATTTCACGCCGAGCGAAAAAACATCCAGCCCCGAGTTTCGCTTTGCGGCCCGTGTTGCAACACCGGGTCTTTTCTCACTTGTTGCCGAGCTCAGCAGCCGGCAGCCGACCGGCCCTCGGCGGCCGCCCCGGCCCGGTCGCGACGGTCACCCGGCGGAGGCCGCCCGGGCACTCGGCAAGGTCACACCGCTACTTTTTTTTTTTTTTTTTCTTTTGGGGGGGGTAGTAGGTGGTAAGAAGAAGAAAAAAAAAAAAAGAGTTTCTTTTGGTGAGTCCCAGCTCTCGAGAAGCTACCAGGCTGGAAGCTGCAACTCGGGCAAGTCGCCACCCCTCGCCCCACTCCTCCCGCAGCGCATCGCGGGGGGGAAGCGGGGGTGGGGGAGCCACCAACACGCCACACAGCCCCCCCCACCCGCTCTTACCTGCTTCCGATACGGGGTCCGGCTGCCGCCCGCCGCGCTGCTGTTGCTGCTGGGGAAGATCATCGCCCCGCCTGATCCCCGGCTCCCCCTCGGGATGGGGAGCAACTTTGGCGGCCGCCGGGCTGCGGCGCGGCGGGGCTGCAGGGCGCTCCCCGCCTCCGTGCCTTCCCCGCCGGCTGCGGCTCTTCGCTCCCCCCCCACCCCGGCCCCCCGCCCCGCCCCGCTCCGCTCCGCGCCGACCCTACCCCGCCGCGGCCGCCCAGCCTGCCATCAACGGGCTCCCATTGACCGCCGCCGGCTTCCCCAGCCCGGCCCAGCCGACCCCACCTCCCGCCGGGCCCCAACCACCGCCCAGAAAGGGGGAGGGAGGGCAGGAGGGAGCGAGCGAGCGAGAGCCGAGCCGCAGCGGGGAAGAGCGGAGCGGGCGGGGTGCCCGCGCCCCGCCCCCGTCCTGCGCGGAGCGGAGCGGGGCGCGGCGCCAGGGGAGGCGCGGAGCGGAGCGGGGCGGCGGCCCCCCCCCCCCCTCCCCGCGGCGCGAAATGGTTGCGCCTAAGCGGTGGGGCGGCGGGAATGCGCGGCACGCGGGGCCAGGCGCAAGCTGCGCCGGGCCCCGCGTGCCGCGCATTCCCGCCGCGCGCGGGGTTACTCCCCGGCCGATGCGGGGGCCGGTCAGAGCCCTCGTTAATGCCTCAGGGCAGTGTCGGGGAAGCTGGGCGGAATTCGGGGTTTCGTCATAAAAATTGGGCCTAGGAAATGTTCCAGTTCTCAGGCAACAAGACCGGGACGCACAGGGAAAAGGGGTTTCCACCTTCACTCGCCGTTCCTCTGCGCTTTTTACATTATTACATTTCCTTTACGTTACCCAGCGATGAGGGTAATCTAGTTTTTAAGGCGTCCGGAGTCATAGTTCTGCCAAGCCACTGAGTTTCTGGTTGGCGACGCTGCAGGAGACCTTCTGGTACAGACATGCATCATCAGGCACCTCTTGGTTTCTCTTCCTCTTTCTGGTAATACTGTGGCCCTAATCTCACACACGCAAACATGACAATGGGAAACAGCTGGGAAGAAACAAAAAATTGCCAGGTAGTTCGTTACTGGAAGGCCGAGTAACAGTGCCATCTGACAACACTAGTATCTACAAAAACCATAATCTTGAGTTGCTCAGTTCCCTAGAAATAATCACCAAGTATTTTGGTATCCTAATGCATTGCCACCACAGATCAGAGCCCATCTGAGTACAGCCAACAGTAAGAAAGCACTGTCACTTGGCAGAACTATATTCTGCACAACTTTCCGGTTTTTTCCTCTTTCAAGTCCTAAAATGGATCTCATTCAGTTTGGCCTTGATTTGATAACCCAAGTTTAAGGGCTGCTAGTACTGGACGAAAAGCACTGCAGCCACATGGTGATCGCTGCCATTGAAAAGTGTTTGATGGAATAAGTTTGTACCGGCAGTCTTTACGCCAGATCAGGTACTGTCTGTCTGTACTACCCTAACTTCATGCTGGATCACAGATAATTTGTATTCCCGCTGCTGGCATAAAGTTAGCACAGAGGCTTAAAGCTAGGAAAAATTCATATTGCCTGGTCTGGTTAAAGCTGTAGCCTCATGCCTGCTTTACAACAACATCAGCTGGCATCGCTGCTGAAAAAAAACAATGGTTCAGCAACTGATTCTGTGTTAAACCTTTTTTTTTCTCTCTCTGATCAGGTTAGTTTTCTTCCAGATCATTTCCCTTGTCTGGTTCAGCATGTGGCTGTGCTACTTCTTGTGCCAGTGTAATGGAGGAGGTAGCATGGGAGCAAAAATAGGCAGGGGCGAGAGGGTGGATGTGACTGCTTGTGTTGGCAGCAGTATCAGATTATATTGGCTTAATATGTTCATGTACCTGTGGCTTAATTTGATAGAAATGTAGCTGTGTGCTCATGCCTTCCCACGATGGACTACATACAGTAGGCGATCTGTGCTCCCGTCTTACTTAATACAGCCCCACGGTCACACATGACACAATCACATTGAGAGCCGAAACACTGTCTTAAAGCAGTACAAACTGTAACAGTGACAGGCTACTTCTCCCGCTCAAATCTGTATTCCCAAACAAAAAATAGGAACAATATTTTTCTGCACAGTGTTCCGGTCACCAAAAGGGTGACAAGGCTTACATCTGCTACGCCTACAGGAGGGCTTTGTTAGCTGGAGATGCACAGAGTGACCACACCTTCCCCTCGCGGGGAAAAGCTTTGCAAAACCCATCAATCATCCCTTGCTTCCTTCCCTCTCCTCTTCCTGCCCTATCCCCCAGGGAAGAGGCTGGAGGGATGTAAACACTGTATGCTCGACTGGGCCTATTCTCAGTCACTGTCATACCAGGGAAGGCACTCAAGAATATTCCGAAGCAGTATCTGAAATGCTGCCGTCTTGCCCTCTCTGCAGCCACATGTCCCAGAGCTTCCCGTGATTCGGACACAGATTTCACTCTCTTGGATTCACTGTGACACATTTCCCTCGGTTACCATTACTCTCTTTCCTAATGTATTAGGAAAACACACAACAACAAATATAATCCTGTAAACATCTACTAGACCACAATCAAATGGAGTCTGCTTATTTATTGTTGTTAAAGAAAAAAACATTACAGAATTTTTCTGGGAAGAAAACCTTGATGTCCTATCCTAAGTGCTAATCTACCTATCAACATTTTCTGTTCTTTTTAAATGGCTTGAGTAATCTGTCTCCACTTTTGTCTGAAACAAGGCAATAGCTGCCTTCCAATACCCATGACGAGGTTATCAAGAATACAGAGCCAGACTCCTTACAGCAGTCTGGAGGGAAGGGGACAGCAGACCTGAATTGAAACAAGAGTTTCTGACTGGACATAAGGACAGCCACGCATTGCCCAGAGAGGCTGCCCACTCTCCATCCTTGAACATTTTCGAGACCAGACTGCGTACAGCCCTAAGCAACCTGACCTGATCTCTTTGCTGATGCTGCTTTGGGCTGGAGGTTGGACTAGAGATCCCCCGAGGTCCCTTCCAACCTGAAGCTATGCTCATATGAAAAAACTGTTTTGTTCTTACTCCAGAACATAGGCAAAATGATTTCTGTGTAAAACCCTGTATCTGAGATTAAGTTGATAAGGCTCGAGGTAATTCCCTGGACTTTTCAGTACATGTACAGCGATATATCAGTTCAAGACACTGATAACAGTTCCCCTACATATTTTCTGGGATGCAAGAAGCATGCCTTGTTTTCAAAGAACAGACTCAGTCTTATTTAGCAATCCCAAAACTGAGACACCTAATCTAGAAAATGTATACAGATGTGATAATTTAAATCCTATTTTCAAGGACTTTATTATTAACTGTGTTACAATGGGTGTGAACAGACTTGCAGGTAGCCAGGCATCTTGCTGCCTACAGCTATAAATGAGCAATTCATTTTGATCCTGAGGGAAAAAGGTGACCATAGAGTCTAAGAAAATCTAATTGTCTGTATAAATTATGTTCACAGCTTCTTTAAATTACCCAGAGTTGCTTATTCACAAATAAGGAAAACTTGCTGAGCAGATCTGGTGCATTTTGGAGCTACAATGTTGTAATTACATGTTGTCGTGGTTTAACCCCAGCCAGCAACTAAGCACCACGCAGCCACTCACTCACTCCCCCCCCATCCAGTGGGATGGGGGAGAAAATCAGGAAAAGAAGTAAAACTCGTGGGTTGAGATAAGAACGGTTTAATAGAACAGAAAAGAAGAAACTAATAATGATAATGATAACACTAATAAAATGACAACAGTAGTAATAAAAGGATTGAAATGTACAAATGATGCGCAGGGCAATTGCTCACCACCTGCCGACCGACACCCAGCCAGTCCCCGAGCGGCGAATCCCTGCCCCCCCCCACTTCCCAGTTCCTAAACTAGATGGGACGTCCCATGGTATGGAATACACCGTTGGCCAGTTTGGGTCAGGTGCCCTGGTTGGGCATGAGAAGCTGAAAAATCCTTGACTATAGTCTAAACACTACTGAGCAACAACTGAAAACATCAGTGTTATCAACATTCTTCTCATACTGAACTCAAAACACAGCACTGTACCAGCTACTAGGAAGACAGTTAACCCTATCCCAGCTGAAACCAGGACAATGTTCTGTTTTGTTGGAGGGGAGGGGGAGGTTATGTACAGTTCAGAAATTTAGGTTTGCAGAGAGACCAGGTAAGTACAGAAAGAAAGATTTCTCTGCAAACCTGGAGACAACTGGAAGTCCTCAAGAATCTTTCCAGTCATGTTTCTCAATCTTAATGAATAGTAGACTGGCAAAAACAAGCCACTATTTTAAAAACAGCTCTACACATTTAAGCTGCTACTTTACCATTTCTGTTCTAAATCAAATCCATGACTTCCCTTATTTATCTCAAAATTCAACCAAAGTAGCTATTTCCCCTCAGGGCATTCAGTACCTCTGTAGGACAGATGGTCCCTCAGCCCTGGATCTGCTTTAAAAAGGAAACTTTCAGTCTGTTGCAAAACCCTGTGAGTCCAGATTGGATATTACAACCCTGCTCTCCTGGCTACTTCAGGGCCTCCTGAAGAGCCATTAGTGGAGGAGTGATTGTGGGCACCTCCTTTCCCCACCTTGATGGGACCTAGAAGACCTATGGGCTTTCCACCACAACACTCACTTGCTTGAGGATCCATCCTCTCATCACACCCAGCCATATGTAAAAAGATAGAAACCAGAGTAGGCAGGAGGCTGAGCCACAGCAATGCAAAAATACTTTGAAAAGCCCTATGCAAGCCAAGTAAACAGTATGCAGGGCTGAACTTTGAGAGGTATTAAGCATTTCCTGAAAAGTGTTAATAATGGCGTATAGGAAGCTAACTATCAAACAGAAGCAGATTTTTAATCATAGGCTTAGATTCATCTATTCAGAACTGAAAGCAAGAAAAACATTTATAATAGCTACAAGAATAAAGTAAACTTCATTACATGGGAAGATCCTATAGAGATAAATAATCTCATAATTAATCATTTTTATTATTATTTCAGTATTCCCAGTAGGCCGGTACTGAAAAAAAAAAAAAATCTGTATCTTGCTAAGTGAGGATGAGAAGGAAAGGTCAGTAGAAATGGGACACAGTAATGCCATGAACATGCAAAACACTTTCTATATAAAAACTTCTGTAAATTTTCTTTTTTTTTTTTTTTTAGAAAAAGTCAATTATTAAGAAACAATGACTTCTGCAGAAGTATATGATCTACCAAGAATGAGCTCTTGCACACACAATGAGAAACCGTTCTTTAAGAATGCTGTCTTCAAAATAATCACAGTAATATATTCAACAATAAGAAAAGAATCTCCATAATGTTCACAACCAAAAGGGGAAGACAAATAATCTTTTCCAGCTGTACCATTTCAAATATTGGTACCAAGATACCAAGTTACTTATATCTAGATTAGAATACAAAAAATAAATGCCATTTTATCACTCATTATAAAATACCCGTGCACAGTCACTGTTACAGATTTCTTTTGATTTGAACCCATCAGCTCATTCTCTCTGGGAACGCTCCAACCTGTCACTGATTTTCCTATCACCTCTACTGTGGAGTTTTTTTTCCCTTAAATCCAACAGCTCTTTGTGGAAAAAAAGAGCAGTCCTCTGCTCCCTTCAGCGCTCACAGAATGCCTCTGCTGTGGCCACTGGGTTTATGCCTCCCATGACATGTTTTGACTCCTTTTCATTTTAGCTTGCAGTTCATTCCTTACATGCTTCCTTAAATGTTCTTGGAAGGACACTTTATAAATTGCACAATTATAAGTAATTGTTGCCATTCCTTCACTGATGACTGGTGTTAAGAATATGAACATAGAGAGCAACACAATCTCTTGTTAATGTCATGCCAGCATTTTATATTATTGAATGCATTATTTATTCTTTGAAAGCCATGACAACATACTTCCTTGTAGAAGTATTTCCACTGTCAAACAAACACCCCCCTCGTAAACATACACTGTATATTCTGGGAAGCACAAGTATGAAACAGAATTACTGTAAAGGATTACTACGTAACAGGAATTTAAGGAGGCTGCTCATAATCGGTAATTAAAACACAGGACAAAATCCAATCTTGATTTGTGGAATTAACTAAAATGGCTCTAAAAGAGCTGAATTCTGCCATTGGCTTGATAATGTTGCCAGGCACTTGTTTGAAACTATAAAGCAGTCAAAGTCTGTAAACAGTTGCCAGATTTATTGTAGAACAAAATAATGAAGTCTGTCTGAAATGACAAAGTATATTGTTTTTTCTGCTTTGTTATTAAGTATGTAGGAAGTTGTTCATCATTATATTAAAAGATATTTATGTTTTAAGTGAGACTACTAAGAAGAGCTCACTGTTTTGACACGCTTTCTTGACTGTGTATTTTTTACATTTTGTGCAGTATAAATTTCTGGAACAGTAGAAGAAGAAAGTGAAAATATTTGCTAAGTATTTTCTAGGAAACAATGATTCTATGCAGCTATTTGATTTTTTATATATTTTACATTTCTACATTTTAATACAAATATTAATAAAAGATGAAGCAAAATCTGCAAATACACAAATATTTTTTCTAAAACTTCAGAACTAGTATGGTTCTAAAGTAGGGTTATATCTGCTGGTTTTCCAACAGAAAAGAGGCTCTTTCTAGCCACTATTTGTTCAATTTTGGTGTGCTGGATTTTCTTGGATGAAATTTTTCATTGTGTGAGCCAGGCTTGAATGGTTACTATTTTACTAGAATCTTAGAAATAAGAAAGAAAAGACATGAAAAGAATCCTACAATTAAGATATGTTTAAAGATTGAGAACAGTTAATGACACTGAAAAGATAAATCACTGGGCAGTGGTTAGAGTGGAAGGTCTGACTGAAAATCAGCCAGACAAAAATTTTATTCCTTTGTGTGTTGTTTTCTTGGTATCCGAGTCCATGAAATAGCTTCAGATTTGTCAGTGCTCTGTGGTTATGGGGAAAAAAAAAAATCAGACCCTTACCTGGTCTTTCCACATCTATAAAAGAGGATGTATACCTTGAAGCCTTGAATGAAACATGCACTATTTGCATTATAAGCAAATTTTGTACTACAGCAATGAGGAGCAGGCTGGAGTCGCAACACACACTATATCCAAAATGGCGCATCATGGAAAAAGAGGAAAAAGACAGAAAAAGTCACTTAAAATATGATATGCCAAATAAAGATGGAGTTATTGTCACTAGTGCAAAACCAGGCTTGCACACGCAAGCGATGGGCTTGAAGAATACCTGAGGAAAAACCAGACCAGATACTGCTCTGCAAAACTCAGCTGCAGACAGCCGTCACACAGGCGGGGTGACAAGCCAGACTGGAGATCGTGTACAGTAGGTGTATACGTGTGGATATCTTGGAACAAAACCACAAAACATGGCTCTTTCCAAGCAACCTTGTTGTCCTAAGATGACTCCTCTTGCCTTTTTTTTTTTCTTTCCCTGGAACGAAGTCCTGTTGTGTTTGTTCGACAAATACTAGTGGTCAAGCGAAGAACTGACAGCTCTACCTGCTGACAAGCACTGTGCAAATTTTTCCTGTCCTCACACACATCCCTGTCAATTAACCTCATTTCTGACCTGCAAATGTCTTTACAGTGCTCAAACTCCCCTGAGTACACTGACAACACTGTACTGGCTCTCTGGCGTCCATTTACATCATTTCAGTTGGAGTGTGAGAAACTAATTTCCATATAGATTTCAAAGGGGCATATAAATTTTATCTGTTTCAAAATTATAGCCTTTACCCACCAAGTTTGTTTTATAATCACATATAAACAGAAAGGCATTTGTTTATAATACACAATCTGATTACAATGACCTAATTCAGAGTACGAAGGGAAGAAACAAGATCATGTGGCAGAAGTTAAGCAAATATTCAATAATGAGTCTGAATCTTATCTCATTTTCAAGATCTTTAAAACAAAAGTATCCACATAAAACTTTATAGAATTGTTCCTGAAGTACCTGATGTAGCTTACATGTCTGACAGGCATTATGGGTTTCAGTCTGCCAAAGAAGCTATAAAGTGGTTTTTTCCGCCTAGAAAGGCAGGCTCTACCCCTCTGAGTTTTGAAATTGCACACTTGTTGCATTTGTAGCACCCACCCAACACCAATATAACACAGAACAAAATGATCAGCCGACGTATCTTCCGAATAAGAAAACGCTTCGTCCCGCGTGAAGTCAGCACTCACAACCGTCATCCGCCCGGCGGTGACGGCAGTGACAGACCTCCGCCAGCCCGGCACTCGGCAGCCGCAGCGGAAGGTTCCCCGCGCCTCGTCATCCTCTGCAGCCTGCAGAGCCCACTCTCGGGGGTGAGAGAAGGATGCAGCTCCCGCGGAAGCAGCCTTTCCCTGGAGGGCTACAGGATCCTATACCTGACCGTATAGGATGTGGCTGATGCACCGCAGATACAGGATGTGGCTGATGCACCACAGACAGGTGAAAAGCAGGAGCAGAGCACCGAAGCCATCTTCTGACGCACTGCACAGCCATCGGCTGCAAACAGGTTTTTTCGCCACTTCCACTCTGAACTAAACCAGCAACAAACTTCACTGCTATCCCAAGTCTGTGTCTTCACCTTCATCATTTCGGTTCCTGTAATTTTAAATTCAGAGATGATCTGAATATTTATGTTCAGTAATCAGTAAATTAATCAAGATGGCTAGGACAATTTATTTCAGGGAGTAATTCACAGAGTTATTTACTAATTGTTCTATACTAAGTGTCATGGGCTGGCAGCAGCACAAACTGTGGTGGGAAAATATTTCATTGCATCATAATTAAGTTTTTATTTAGGTAAATAGATTCTTAAAGTTGTTTTCAACACATTCGCTCAAGTTGGATTCAAAGTATCTATCAGATACTGCACAATCGTATTTCACAGGTCTGTTCACCAATATCAAGGCACATAAATCAAAGATAAAACCTGGAATGAAATCCTGGCCTGGTCAATAGGAGCTCTACCAGCGGGTCCCAGATTTCACCCAGAATGAAAGCACTTACACTGTGCTTTTGCGATGTACTGAGTGCATTTAACCACTCAGGGACGCTGAAAAGGAGGAAATCTTCTGCTCTTTTCCCCCTTCCTGCTCTGAGCTTCATGGTTTCGAGCCCTTTGCTTGACCCTGTTTCTTTTGCTTGCTGATTCAACTCACTAACGGAGCAGAAAACTTTCCACTTTTCTTTCTGCCATGACAGCTGGGTCACCGAGGTGTCCAGCAAGACCATCACAAGTTAAGTGGCAGGAGCACACAGCTGGGAGAAGGCAAGGTGGGAAAGGAAAGGTGTGTGTGTCCCCGTGGGAGGAGGTGCTGCCGGCTGGGTGGCTTCTTTCGGTCTAGGGCTCCCTCATGGAATTTTACTCAGAACATTTTTCACTGGCGACCATTTTTTTAACCATATATTTCCAGTCAGAGTCCAGAAAAGTGAGGTTATTGCAACAACCAGACCCCAGCCATTTTGTGCAGATGGACTGCAACAGAGTTGGGTGAGCGAGTTCGGATAACACAAGAATTAGGTTGAACTTTCACCCCTAGTTCCAGCATTCTTTGAAGTTCTTCACTGCCTTGGCAACTCCTTCCCCTATCTTCCACTACTGCAATTTCTGTCAGAGGCTCTGCATAGCCAGGATTTTCTCCACTCTGGGATCTTCAAAAAGAATTTTGCACTAAGCTCCCCAGGCACCAGATCTTCACAACGTTTCAGTGCTTGCAGTACAACTTGCTGCACTTATTTCTGAGCAGAGCGAAACTCCCAGCAGTGTTTGCTGAACGGGGCTCTAAGACAAAAAGGATTTCAGCAAATGGCTATGGGAACCTTCTAGGACTACTTACTAGGAGGAAACAGATTATCTTCTTCTAGCGCGAAGCAAATTTGGATAATTTTCCCTACAGTATTTTAACATGAATCTATGTGAACATGTGCCCTTGCATGCACATCAGGTTTTCGCTACCCATTCATCAAAACTACCAAATAAACAACTTCAGGACCTGATCCAGTTGTCCCCTAACGTAATCCAGAAGTACATAATAAGGATAACGGGGTACTTTCATTATATTGCTTTTGACCCCAAGACACAATTTAGCCTTCGCTATTCTAAAGGTCATTGAAAAGTTTTCACGTGAATATTTGTTTACATAATTATAAATGGAGCTTTGTTGTATTTTTCACAGTTATCAGTCAGATATATTATTTAACCTGATTGGCTGAACTCCAGTCCAAAATACCATCAAACTATATTTGGTGAAGCACACACAAAATTGTGTTTGGACAAACAGATGGATTTTTGAGACCCACAGATGACATTGCTGCACAACACAGGCTTAGGTACTCTAGGAGCAAGGAGAGGTTAATGGCTTGGAAAGGCAAACATGCTTGCTTCTTGTACCTTCATTGTAACCAGTTACTTTACAGCAGACAGTCTCATTACTATAAATTGCAACTAGAGGCATTTTTGCCTTGCAAAGGAATTCATAAAAACATGTCAGATCATGTCAGCTGAGATGTTATATAAATCACATTCTGCACAAAGTGAAAAAATACATTTTGCATCCAAGAAATTTCAGATTGTTTTCTGAGTAGAGCCCACTATTTCACAACTCAAGAAGAATTTTTATCAGAATTACAGACACCATTTAAAAGACATGAAAAGAAAGTTGAAAATCTAAATATGCCTAAATGCTTCCATTTTAATCCCCTTGTTAATTATATTTCCACTAAAGTTGCTACTTCATTCCACAGAAGGGTTGTTCCCAACACTGCCTCAGACCATTTAAGCATACGCATTTACTTCTGCGCTTGCATGTATGCGATCTAGTGACGTTACCTGGAGAAAAAGGAGCATTCTTTGATTCTAAATCAACTACAAACGTACTGACAAGAGGTATGAGTAAAGAAAAATCCTCATGTTGCAATACTAATTTCAACTGCAGGCTCCTAAAAAGAGTCGCTTAAACCTGTGAAAACTACTAACTTTTTTGACATTACTAGGTCTTTAGCTTTTTTTCATCTACTTCAGTATTCGGTAACTTGGGAAAGAATAAACCCTTTTTCCTAGCGACAACATACAATATGATGGTTCATGTGAGTAAATCATGTAGGCACATGATTTTGTAGGAACTAGGCCAGAGTGAAAAACAGCCAGAGAGCTGTATTAATCCCTTGGTGACTATATTCAGTGGGCTATGCATTGGCTACACCAGCAGATTCGACCAAACTGTTCTTACTCACAGAATGGGAAAGATAAATAGGAGAAGCTAAAACTTTGAGATATAAATTACTTAAGCTGCAAAATAAAGTCCAACCTGAACCTTCATTAAAAAAATTTAAACAATAAATTACATATTTTGTATCAAAACACATAAAACTGGCCACAAATCCATTCGAACAGAATCACACAAAACAAGTAACTCATGTTAAGCTTCCTTACTGTAGTTTTAACTAGTGTCATTGTAGAATACAGAAAAAAATCTGTTTATTTTCCTTAAAAAAATCAGGTTAACTCTTTGAAATGTCACCAATGTAGACAACCTTTATTTTTTTTTACAAAACAAAAGGCAGTTTTAAATTAACTAAAAGGTTAGCTCTAGAATGTATTAGCATAACATTTCCATTTAAAATAATACATTCTCTTATAATCTATATTTTAGGTTCCACAGCTACAGTTGGTTTAAATGCTTAAAACTGTCTAATTACTGATTTTCTATTACGTTTGGCTGATACAATTCAAGAATTGCATCAAAACTGTGCTAGAACTCCTTTATTAAAATGTTAAAACAGCCAGGCAATGTGCTCTCATTAACTACCAGCTACTTTTTGATTGTCAGTGTCAATTGCCTGCTAGGCAGCTCACCCGACAATGGAAATTATTTTATGATACCTACCTGTGAATCTTAGTTTGTGCTGGACTACTAGACTGCTCCTTACTCCTTTCAAGAACTGTAAACTATAAGGTAAACATACTGAAAAGGGAGAAAAAAAAAAAAAAGTCACGCCTTTTCATGCTGAGAAACTCCAGGCTTCAGATGATGCATAGTACTTAATGCTATTTACTGTACCACTGTAATTATTTGGTAGCTGATCAAGCCAATAAACACACCATTTGGCAGAGTGGGTACTTGTAGTGAGTAGATGTGAGCTCCTTTTTTTTTTTTTTCAGAGACTTAGCTACTCCTTTCGTATCAGATCTGATTTAAGAGATGTCTCTCCCCGCCACAGCATTCCCTCTCCACATCCATGCCAGCCACTTATTCCACCCTTCGGAGCAGACATTACCACACTTTTTAGCTGGATTGAATCAACTGTTCGTGCGGGTGTGCTATGAAGTGGAAAAGTAAACTGATACAGTCTAAATCTACAGATAAATATGTATTTTCCCTAATGGGTTGATTTCCCAGTTCTGATGTAAGGAGCAGCTGTAACACGTAACAGGCTTGGCAAGAGCGGGGCACAGAGGCAGGAACTTCTAAATCCCACCCAACTACGGAGGGAACAGCAATGTCCAGATGCAGCCTGACTGCACAGCCCTGACCAGACTCAAAACTGAAAGCAAGCAGCTACTCAGGGTTTTATGTAGCTGCACATAAAATATTTTCATTTCGAGAGATACTTGCAAACACAGAATGTCCATAGTTTTGTCTTAAGATCTCAACTAAACTTGCAAATGAAATCATCTTTGTTTAAAACCATACTTTAGGGAAAGCCACTGCAAAATACTATATGCTGGGAACAAATTAATGAAGCTCCACAAAGAAAAGGAAACTGGTGTGATTTATCCATCTGAGTATCAGTGGTTTAAAAACAAAGTGGAGATGTTGTGCATTTAACAAAAAGTTTAACTTCACAAATTTCCTCATGTGTACAGCAAATCTTTCTTTAAAAGCTGAAATCATGGTTACAGTAACTTCCTATTCAGTCATTTCCTTAATTAAACCATTGAACTTTAATGTGAAATACAGCCATTACAAAACCAGAAAGGAATCTGAACAATAACAATCCAGTCAAATGGGCAGCGCAATAACCAACAGTGATGTCAAGAACACTAGCTGATATTTTTTGGTCTGAATCAATTATGCTGTGATTCCCTGAGATACTAAATCAAGTTTGGGGAAACTCTGTACTGGATCAAAGCTGCACTAGCCACATGATGTGATGCAGTGAATACTCAGCACAAATGGGCTCTCCTTGGTAAAAGTTATTTAAAAAACAAACTGTATGACATATTTTTTCCGAATTTTTGAAAGATGACAATTTTAGTCCAGCGACACGTACGCCTCGTCATAGTCTCACACATCTGTACTGCTCCGTAACTGAAGATTACCCAGACAGACGCATTTTTTAGTCCCTTTTTGTCTCCTTTCTGCTCCAACATCGCAGTCCCCAGTGGTGCACAAAATGTCGGTGCTCTCATTTTGAGCAGGCTCTTTCCCTTGGACAGTCACTGCATTCACGCCTGTCTTTGCCTCCCACAAATGATCCAACCACCCAAAAAAGCCAAGACCTTGGAGGACGCTGGTCACCACTGCTCAACCCAGAGCAGCATCTGCTGCACCGGAGACAGTGAGCGAGTTCCCTTAGCGATGCCAGAAACCCCACCTGGCTCAGGAGCTGGTGATACACTGCCTGCATTTAGCAGAGAAAGAGGGCACCAGTGCAGGAAGGCTGCTAGGAGCTCCGGGCGGGCTGCAGGTACTGCTCCACCCCTACCGTCATAAGCCCTGCACTGTGCACTCTGCCGCAGCAGCAGCAATGCAGCTCACATGTGCTCGTACCTGACTTGGATCATGTTTGCACAGCCAAGCGGTCCCACAGGGCACAGACTGGCATTAGTGATCATGGGACCACAGTATCAGGTTTTGATACTATTAGCTCTTTTCCGTTGCCCAGACAGTAATAATTTTGGGGGTCTCTAGTTACACAGCCAGCTCACGCTCTGGGTAGGTGTGAAGAGTCACAGAGTCACTGCAGGAAAGGGCATAATCTGTTTTTCAGGCTGGTTTAGGGTGCTGGGACATAGTGTCTTCCTGAAGCTGCAAGGTCGCTAGCAGATCAAAACTGACAGCACCTTAGTTTTTGAGGGATCAGTAGGTCACTAAAAAATGAGTAAAAAAGGAGTTTACAGAACAAATGCTATCAAAATTCTGGTGCCTGCTATCTAGGCTATAGATAGTCTTACATAAATTCTTCCATTTGATCAGGATATTTTTGATTGGTATAATCAAAGATTTTGCAAAACAATTGAAAATACAT
The DNA here is from genome assembly GCF_947461875.1 of Haliaeetus albicilla. Lineage (NCBI taxonomy): Eukaryota > Metazoa > Chordata > Aves > Accipitriformes > Accipitridae > Haliaeetus > Haliaeetus albicilla. The sequence continues at coordinate 19,502,509 of NC_091486.1, forward strand.
ATACACTGACTTCTTTTTTTTTTGGTCTTACATATTTCACACCCCTTAACACTCAAAGTGAAAGGCATATTAGATACATGGAACTGACTGATCTAATGGATCCATGCCTACCATACTTGGGTTACACTTAGACTTTAAATTGGGCTGAAGAGACAATGTTTAATTGTTAAGTGTAGATCTTGTTGCACAAATTGATACTCAGTGAAATGGGCACACTAGAACTTGTAATTCTTCCAGGTATCACCATATCTCTAAGAATTAAAAAAAAAAAAAAAAAGAAAACAACAGACAAAACCTCAGAGTTAAGAGATTATTTTTAAGAACACAATGATTCATTCAGGCTGCGGAGTAAGACACAATGGTGTTCTCTCCTCTGCCTCAAACAGGGCTCTTCTAAATGTTTCTCCTAGCTGATTTTATTCCTAATTGCTAAAAAAAATCCATAAAGATAAAAATCAAAAAATCCCTTAATTATGCATTTTAAAGAGCCTGTTGTCTGCAGCTTGATCCAGCTCCCAGACAGTGGGATTTTTTTTTTTTCCCCATGTATTCAACAGGAATGGTAGGTATCGTGTTGCTAACTTCAACACTGCAATCTGATTTACGCTGGCCAGCCCAAGTGGATAGCTACTGAAATCAGCTGGATTCTTTTATGGGTACAAAATAAAACTGTACAGATAACACTGAAGATTGAGTGCTAGGGCTAGAGCCTGCTGATCTATCTAATTGGCTGCACTAACATATCAACAGAGTGTCCCTGGCTTTGCCAGCAGAAGGCTGCATGGGAGCAGGCGGTGCCCCAGCACACGCTGCAGGACCCTGCCTTTACCTTACGCTGGAAATGCCCTGCAGCAGAGATTTCTGGATAAACAGAAATCTTATTTTCACAGGTGTAAATCCAAAGTGATGACTTTTTGGTCCAGTTTACAAAATCTAATTTGGAATGAATCCTGGATTTCTCTGTCACTAGGTGCTTGTAAAGCACCACAAGTATCGATGACCTAGTAATTAAGTCATAATAGCCATAATAATATTGCGAAATTCATACATACTAGATAAGACCATAATCCTGCTGGATGATATCATGCTAACCAACTACTTTTGCCTTGAAATTAAACACAAATGTAGATGATATTCAGTAACATGCTATCAATACTGCCTTTACTTTACAAACTCTATTAAGAGAAATATTTTTCAGTAATTGTTTAATAACAGCACTTGTATAATAACCCTGTTAAACAAACAGACTGACACACAGAGATACTGAGGCTTTGTTTGTAATGAAGATACTTTATTAAAGGGAAAATAAATCTGCTTCTGGGCTGGATCTCCAAATTGAAAGGGTTTTTCAGGTGATGGAAGCGAGTATTGTGCTGGGTCTCTGGCCTGATTACTTCCTGCAGGGATGGTTTTGTCATTGTGCCACCACCCCTCCCCTGTGACTTCTAAACAACCCAGGGTCACTGTGTCCTCTCTTTAATTAGTATCTCACTGCTGGAGGGAGGGGAGAATGTCAAGGAAAAAAAGAATGAGAAGACACTGTAAACAAAGGTCCTCAGGGGCATCTTAACAATTTGGACAAGGAATGGAAAAAATGCTCAGTTCTTTTGTCGGCAGTAAAAAGGAAAAAACTGGTTGGGGTGGGCAGAATTTTAATTTTAGTTATATGAATTTGGATAAAATAAAGAGAAATCATGCTAAGAAAGAAACTAATTTTGTTCCCAAGAGGGCTTTGTCATCCAACAGATGAGTATATAATCTACATTTTACAAGAAAGCCAACTAAAATACGGTGTTCCAACCATAGAGCAGCCGAAGCCCTACGGTTTACTCTGCTTCCCTCTGCTTCCCTAAGAGCCGTAACTGAGCTCAAGTGAGGTGAAAGCAATTATTTTTATTTGCATTAAAACTTCCAATGTATATTTTTTGTACAAAAGTATTTGTACTGTAGAGAGTAGACTGTTGCATTACTGCAATTTACATATATATTTTACACAGAAAAATACAGATAATCCAAAAATGAAATAGCATATAAAGCAATAAGAGAACCTCACCAGTTCACAGTAGATAATTAACTTGTCCTGAAAGTTCTCTAGACTGATGGATCATAAAAGAAGCAAATATTACTAAAGTTAAAGACTGTCCTTATGAAACGGGAAATGTTGTGCATATGAACGTAAGGGTTAAAACATTTACCTTTTTTACTTTCCAGAATCCACAATATGACACATAGGAGAAATTTTGCATATGTTTTGTTAGCTAAATACAGCCCAAAGGTCAGTGCTTACACAAAATTTAACTTTTCTTAGAATTCAGAGTATTTTTCAATATTTCAGATGCCTTTTTTCTGTTCTCTCCTGGTAAATCAGGAAGTGAAACTTGATTTTAAAGCAAAACTCCTGCTGAAAGGAGGGTTTCCTCTTTAAAGCTGACAGCAAGACAAGTTAAATGGCAGTTTGTCAGTCACTTGGCTAGCTATTGTAGCACATCGTAGGTGGCCTTCCCCCTCCTGGAATTTCCTGCTCCAAGGTAGGCCCTTAGGTTACTCATGCCATGAGTAAAGGGAAAGGGAAGAAAAACCACACATGCTTCAGAAGAAAACCATACATGCAAGGAGTTGCAGAAGAAACACACGTTTGGAACATCCCAGTGGAAACCAGAGCCCCAAATTCAACCTGGAGCCAGCACTCACACACTGTCCTAGCGCCTGCTGCCTTGAGCGTTCAGGAGTGGATCTCTCTCAATTTCTGCCATCAACGTGGTCACAGTTTTATGTAAAATGATGAAATGCTAATAAGGAAGAAGGGGAATAGACTCTGTAACCTGCAGCTATGGCACTCATCCCAAATATAAGAAAACCACGTTCGAATCTTTGCCCTTGTATTCTGCTTCCAAGCTACTGAATGCAGAAATACATACAAAATATATTTAGAACCTTAGGTACATATAGAATTAGGTACCAGCTAAGGCAGGGCTTTACTGGAGTGCCCCAATGACTGACTCAGCTGCTTGGCCCCTGTAAGAATTTAAACATTCTGTTCCTCTATTTAAAATTTAAATACAACTGAGCAATTTGGGTCTGGTATGTTGTCCTTTTTGGTCTTGTTTTGAAGTCCTGGATCATGAAGTCAGATGAACGATAGACTTATGTCAACAATACTACCGTGCAGCTTCAGTACATGGATGCTTTTGGTTTTGTTTTGCGTTTTGAAGCTCTTGTACCCTGAGCAGTGTAGTCACCACAAGGTGGGTTTCAGCTTCAATGGTGTAAGTCTGGCTGTGAGCTGAGCATTGTTCCGTGGTTTTAGTCTATACCGCAAGAGTGACGCTTACCAAGATGCAGCCTAGCTCAGTTTCTACCCTTGGATCACAGTATAAATATAACCAGAATGTCACATTTCATGTTAAATATATTAAAAAAATACAGAACACCTCCCACCCCTCCTGTGTAACACTGCAGTGTTAAACTGAAAAGAAGCCTGATTGATCCCCCCCTCAAAAAAAAAAAAAAAATCAGATGTAGCTTTTAAATACCTGTCTTTTTAAAATCAGTCTCATGATTTTCATGACTGGACTTATGATGCCAAACACTTAGGGCTGGTAAGAGTGACATTCTTCGTGTCCTAACTCATCTCCTCTCCCACCTCGCACAACCACAGCAGAAAATTCTTTTTAAAAAAAAAACAACAAACCCAGCAAGCTAATGCACTCTCTGGGTGAGGGGAAATAAAAAGCACATTTGAAACGTATGAATTTTAGCTTTAAAAACATTGACATTGATTAAAGATTTCCATAGTGTACAATTTACAAGAAATTACCTCAGCAGGGTGAATGGATTCGGTTTCATAATCACAAAGTTCCCTAACTCCATGGTATTATATTCCAAGCAAGCTTGTATATTAAGTTTAATTTCACTTTTTTCAGGAAGTGATTTTACTCAAGATTGAATACAGCTGTTAGCAGAGTTCACTGTTCCAAAAATGTTTCTATGCAAACTGAAAAAAAGAGACATTTCTGGAGGTGAGGATTCACATCCTGATTCTGAAACACAGAATACTTTGGAGAAGCCAAGCTCCAATTCCAGAAAATGTTACTGAAGAAATACAGTCTTCAAATATTTAAATATTAAAGAATGGGAGAAAGATCTGTGTAACACATTTGATGACTTAAATGCATTGCTCAATCTTCTTTGACAATGCAAAGCTAGCACACTTGCTGGTTTTACAAAAAGAAACACAATGATAGATACACTGCTTCTTGTTTTGTTCCAAGCATTAGTATTAAAAACCCACTTATGGGGGGTGGTGGTGGTGTAGTTTCATTTACTATTTAATCTTGATTCTGTTCTTTCAATATACACAGAAATGTATGCTGGCATACAGAACAGGGCCTCTGCAGAGGAAACGCTGCCAGCTAAAAACACAGGATGTAATCGAGACCACAAGAGACACATACTCAGTTATAAATGTAACTATGCTGGAGGTATGGGAAAGAAAAAAAAAAACCAACCACCCTCTTATTTTTCACTGCCAGTTTTAATTGTTTCAGTGACATTTTCCCACTCTTACTTTGTGCCAGTATAATGAGAAGAAAAATAATCAAATTTAATTACTCTTGCAGCTAAGATAACTGCAGGATTCAGCATTCAAGGGTCCAGCCGTTCATTTCTCCTTGAAGTAACTCGCCGTTTTATGCGCATCTCAGATGACAAGCACATATTCTTCCTGCAATGCAAGCTTTAGCAGGACACTATCTGGTCAAATTAGCCTCAAATGTGTAATTAAAAACTCTACTAAAATCCCCTCACCCCCCCCCCCAAAAAAAAAAACCACACAAAAAAACCCCCGAAGCTTAAAAAATTACTAAGCAAACTAAAATTTAAGACAAGTAAAACTCCGAACCTTAAAAAAATACTAAGCAAACTAAAGTTTAAGACAAGTAGAAATACATACAATCAAACCCCCCATCGGCGTTTGCACTCCAGCCTTCTGTGAAGAGAACCAGGAAGTAAAATAGACTGAAAAACCTGAAAAAAATCTCAACCAATTACTTTCTTTTCTACAACAAAACGTTTTCGCTAAAGCAATCAAGAGTAAGCGAGGTCCCTAAAACGCTCCCGGTGTTAAGAATAAGCGGTATTCGCCACAACACGGCTCGAGACTTTCGAAACCGGCCTTCAACAGACGGCCTGCAGCACCCGCCGAGGGGCCGCCGAGCGCGGGCGGAGGGCCCGGGGCCGGGCCCGACTCCGCGGCACACACCCGGCCGCCTCAGGGCCACGCCGACCCGCTTATGGCCCGCGTCCTGCGCTGCCTACCGCGGCGGGGAAATGCCCCCCTCTCCCCCCCCGCCCCAGGCGGCTGCGCGGGCAGCGGCGGGGGCTCGGGGCGGGCAGCCGTGCCCGCCGCCCTGGCTGTGAGGGAGCGGGCAGCGGGCCGGCGCCTCACACCGCCCGCCCGCGGCAGTCGGCGGGAAGCTGGGGGGGGGTGGGGGGCGCCCCCCCTCCGCCGGGCGCAGGCCGGGCTGGAGGCGGGCGTCAGCGGGACTGCAGCGGCTGCCCTCACAAACGCTCGCTGAAGAAAAGGCAGCGGTAGCTGCTAAGAAAGGAATCTTGCCACAGCCTCTCCTCTCCAACAAACCCGGTGCATCGTACGCGCCGTGTAACTTTTCCCTTGACTTTACGGAGAGCGGCGGTAGCAACTGACAGACCAGAAGCGGGGGAGGATTTTTAAGTCTTGAGGCTCTTGCAGCCTGTCAGCCATCTTGTTTGTCAGCTGTAACCTCTCCCGAGAAGACCAAGCCCGCAAGAAAAGCTCATACGCTGAAATTACCCACTAGAGGGAGCCCAATAAATCCCTGTGATAGGAAGAATAAAAGTATATTCAATTAGGGAAACTGCATTTTTACTTATTCGGAAAGTTTGTATATGATGTATTTGGAACACTTCACCACCCACCCACAACCTCCAGTTCTGCAGAGAGCTGCCTCTCCATATTGCCAACAGCCTCACTGACTCATCGCAATATATAAAGCAACCTTGAAGTTTTGAGGCTATCACTGTTACGCAGTATTTATATAAACTCACCAGTTCATAATGCACTTCAAAAATAGCATGGAAGTCAAAATTCTCCCTAAAATATTTTCTATATGCATATGCTTAGTCTGAAAGGCAGATACATGTGCGTGCACACAGGCAGAATGCAGATCACAAACAGCCATTTTTTTCAACCATAACAAGGATCCCCTGGCAGATATGCTGGAATAGGGAATAAATTCTGGTTTTGCTAAAATCATCAGATATTTTACCTCTGAATCCAGTGGGAGCAGATTTAGCTCTAGATGCACCAAACCGGAGGGGTTCCTATGCACTTCTCCAAACCACGGCTCTAGGGTTTCACGCTGTTTGCAGGAATGAGGCGGCACTTGGGCCAAGCCATCAGCTACAAAAGCTGTTAGAGATGGGTACAGTCTTGGCATGTATTTGTCAGTTAATTTCCATCCATCCAAAATGCTCTTCAGCACCTTCACAAAGTGGGTTTTTTGCAGAAGAGATGTGTTTTGCCTTTATCAAATGAACTAACAGCATAACCAGAAGTTTCTGCTTTTCCCATTCAATATTTCTCCTTAGGAAATACAGTTGCTACAAGAAGGGAAAAGAAGAGAAAACCGCTTTGCACAAAAGCTTGAGACATACGTTTGAGCAGTAAAAAGGCACTACTTGTGGCAATAGACTGGAGTCTATTCATATCAAGTTTGACAATACATGCTTTCATTTCAGCATCCACTGAAATCCATATTATTACCTATTTGCTTAAAATTTTAGTAACAGATTGCTGATATGCTCCGAATATCATTTATCATTTTAATCAATTATCTGTTACCCCACCATTACGGTTTACCACTCCTTAGATTCTAACCTGTACACTAATTTTGAACTTTCTTTCAACAAAAGGACTACAGTACAAATATCCAAGTATCCAAAGCCAATACAAAAGAGAGATGAAAACATAGTTCAAAGTTTGTCCTTTTGAGCCCCCCAGCAAAAAGGACACTCATGGTAAAGGGGTGATTAACATACCACACTAGGATGCAGGACAGCTGTATAGGTTCTATTCTACTTCTGCCACTGCATGATTCCTCCACTGTGCATTCACTCCTCCACAGTAAAATACACTGATAATCCTGGGATTGTACTTTAAAGCTATTTTGAACCTATCAATGAAAAAGGAGGCATTAATACTATGATATTAGAGCTATGGTTGCTCTTTATCTACTGTTACTTTTTCGTTTATATTTGAACATTTAAAAAAACCCCGTTATTGCATACACTTCGGGCAACATTTTTCACCCTTGGAATTTAAGTAAGTTTTTATGTACTTTGACCTTTTATTCGATCCAATATTGGTTATTAATATTGACTTTAAAGCAGTTCTGCTTGTACACTTGTAACATGACCCAAACGGTATAACAGCTTATAGTTTTGTCCATGTTTCATGTTACCTGTTTGGAATCTTGATGATTATGCCAATCTTTTAAAAAGTAGTTGACTCATACAATATTTGGGAGACCCAATTCAATCTTTTTCCCAACCTAGTACTACTTTTGATCCCTTCATAACATAGAAGAGAGTAGAGTACTTACAGTATTTCAAAAACATCACTTACTACTAAAGAAAATGACATCTAAATAATAAAATGTTACTGAAACGTGCAATCAGTAGTTGTTTGACAAGCACTGGTTTAGGCAGGGTTAAGAAAGCCACTAGGTGGAATAATGTTTCAATTATTTTTTTGACCTCAGGTCTTGATTTCTTTATCATTTAAGAACATCAAAACAGTGCATAAAACAGGTATAAACAGAGTATAAAGTAGGTGAATAATATTCTTTTGGTGATCATGGCACAATGCACAGCACCCCTCCTGATTACCATCACCTAATCCTTACTGCAGTGTCTTAAAACCTCTGTAGTCAACATGGGAGACACAAGATACATTCAAGTGGGACAGTAAAAAGTTCCTTGCACTGCAAAGCTGAGTTGAGAACTGGAGATGGTACTGTTCCCTTCACAGAGGTTACCATTCAAACTTTTATATCCTGATGAATTGGGATAATTTAGTTTGCGACCTAAGAGCCAACAGCAGAATCTAAAAGATCATAGAGATAGCACATGAGCAAATTAAAATAGTGGTGAACTGTTACCTTATTCATGTTTAATTGCTGTTCGTTTTAACTGGGAGAAATAAAGGGAGACAACAGAAACCATGAGAGTCACACAGGGAAAAGTGACATTTTTCCATCTACCTTGCTCAAGTGATCAGGCAGGCTACCGCAAATATGAAATAGATGATGGCTATATGAAACATGGAAAATGGAAATATGGAGGCAGTCATCAGACAGGAAGCTGTGCATTTGCAGCCTGCAAACATTCATAATGGGGATTAGAACTGATATAAGCATCTGATGGACAAAAAAATATATATTGCTGGACCAATCCAGATTTTTAGTTTAGACAAGAAAACTAGACATTGTGTTGACAGGCCAGCCTTGCAACAGGAAAGCCAACCCCTGTTTGAAAACAAATTAGGACTTTCTTTACCTATGATAGGGAATTACACAGCTGCAGTATCGTTCTTCCAAATGCAGAAGTCAGGATTTATTTCTCTGAAGGTACAAAAGGGTTTTAACTAAAGGGATGATTTAGGAATTGCAGTGTTCTAGGAGATGTCCCTGCTGCTAGACTTCCTACTGTCTTGGGTACTCTTGGACCAACCTTTTGTCTTGATTGTTTGCAGACTACCTAAGCTGTCCATTACTTGAAAGCTGATGACAAGCAGGTAGTCTGGGATGGGGGAGATCTGGGATCTGACTTATGAATTTTCCATGCTCTGGGTAGTCATTTATTCTAGTGTTTGAAGACTATTGAAGATCAGATTTAGATTTATATTTATTTGAAGACTCTGGGTAACAGACACCTTATGACCACTTTGTTTTGCTATAAATACTTTCATGAGGGGCAAGGCAATAAAGAATCACAGCCTCTGTCCATCCTGGTTAGGAACACACAGGAAAACCATGATGATCAGCATACAATAATAAGGACATTCCTTGCTTTCTTGTATTCTTGGTTGAACCCTGTCAGGGAGTGGGAGGGGGTGTTCAGCAGCATAAAACATTGCTTTTTTTAACACGTTTGTATCTTTTCTTTTTTTCTTTCAGAGGTATATCAATAGATACAACCAATTCTAGAGATAAAATGAACAACTTCACAGTATCACTTTCTTCCAAATTCGTAGACAAGTTCACAGCATAAAATAATGCTGACTCTCTTGATCTATGTATAGATTCCTTGCTCACTTAGTCATAAAGAGCAGAAGTCAGGTCAGAGAGGAGGAGAATTATGGAAATAATTCAATACTGTATTGGAAATGGTGGCTGAATAGCAGAGACAGATTGGATTTAAAATGTTATCCTACAGTGGCTGCTATCCTAGACAGCTTTAAGATGCATTTGCCTGTTCTTTGAGAAGAAAATGGTACCTTCCGTTGCAGAATGCAGAGCTTTCCTGAGAGAAGTAAAGAACTTCGCCTCATGTAAGCAAAAATGGTGACATGGGTCCATAGGAAAAGAAGACATTTGCATTAGCTATAGATTCTTTTTCCATTTCCCCCCGCCCCAGCCTGTGTGTTTGCCATCACTGTGGAGCACAGAGCAGGGATCACTCTTAGGGAGGAAGATTGTTGCTGGAGTCAGGCACAAGGTATTTCCTGAATTCATTATTTCCAAGTACAGAGTTCTGCAAGCCTGTTGTCTGCTCTGTCAGGCAGCAATTTGTTTCCTTAGTATTTGAAATGTCAGATCTCACCATGCAACTAGAAGTTGTGCTTTACAGAAGTTGTGCTTGTGTGCAGCACTCAAGTATATAAGTACATAAATGTTTTAGAAAAATTAAAATATATTACAGTCACATATGGGAATATCGTAGTTCTGTAACTACATGCTAATGAACATGATGTGTTGTCATTTAAGTATAAAACACCCAGTAATTCCTACTCAGTTTTCACAGTGTATAAAATAACAATCCTGGGTTTCATCTTTCCACAAAAGATGGACCACAGACGGACAGACAATTTTGGCTAATTATTTTCCAATCTAATTCATTGAGCATATTTTTATATTACACACACAAACTTTAATTACTAATTGGATTTATTTAGAACTTCTCATTCTTGAAGAACTGCAAAAATAATGAAGCTTCTCAACACTGTTATTAATATTTATTGTTATTGTTTACTACTTTTACTAAACTCTTCATTTACAGATGGTGGAACATCTGTAACCATTTTAGGGGGCTGTCCTCAAGAGTAAACAGAAGACAGCAAACTTTAAAGACTTTTCCCCATTTGTGCATCAGTTTTTAAAAGCCTGTTCACTAACTCAGCATCAAGTTGAATACTCAGTGTCTTAACACCTTCACAATCAAACCTTTTGCTCATCTATGCCATGTTCAACCTCATTGACGAGGGCCAGGGGATAACTGTCATCTAGTCTTAAACTTCCCTGACTAAATAGGGAATAACTAACAGCTCCCAAGTTAGCTGTAGTGGATCATTCCAGGGCACCAGTGGTATTGAAGCAGTCTGTTATTCTTAGCCTCTTTACGGCCTTAAAACCTACCTGATGACCCAAATTTTTATTTTTTTTTTTTCACTGAATGTGATCCTACTTATTGCCTTTGAAATCTTAGGGACTGGTAGCAAGATGTTCACAGAAAAGGTGTTCTGGATTTGGCCTGGACCCTCAGTTACTGCCCCATAGCCAGCACTGCATGATTTTCACCTTAAATCTCAAAAAGGTTGAGTTTTTTTCAGTTAAGAACTTGCTTGAAGTTAAACATCAAATCCCTTCCTCTACCTCAAAGCTAGTTTAGTAGCTCTGGAAATGACAAGATCCTATTTTTCCACAAAAGGAGGTGCAACGTGGGCAGTGGGAGAGCAAGCTTCCCCATACTGCCGTGTGGATTTGCTTCAATCCTGCTTTTGGAAGTTTGCCTTCAATGAGTTCGCAATTCTTCTCTTTCTTAACTCTCTGCTGAGCATATGAGGAAGGGTGACAACTGAGACAGTGGCCTCTGTAACTACAACAAACACAGGCTGAGACCAGCATCTCATTTCACATTATCAACAAACAGCCATTGAACGCTGACAACTTTGTTCGCTTCCTACTAGCCACTATGACTTCAGACAGTAATATCAGATTGGAAATCATGTATGTTTTGGGGAAACAAGGATTTTTTAAATCAGTTGCGGATGGAATAAAGACACATCAACATCATTCATGCCTTTATAAACTAATTCTCATTCTAAAATCTTAAGCATTCTAAACGATGAGGCAATTTACCAGATGTAAAATAAGTGAAAACTGAACTCTCAGAAACCATGTCACTTTTGCTGAATTACTTGCAAAATCTGTGAAAAGCAAAGGCATAGACGAGCAGGCCACAGAGGCAGAAGTTGATTAAAAATTATTTATCTTACAGCAATGTAGTTCAATCAACCCTTTTATTAGCCAGGAAGAAGATAAAGGATATACCCCTATCTTCCAGAAATCAGGGCATGGAAATAAGGACAGAGCTTTAAATACACAAGGAGGCATTTGATCTGGAAGATGGATGCACAAGGAGGGTCTAGAGACAATACACCAACAAACCTGAGCTAATTTCTACATTGGTTTTGGGGATGACAACTCTAACATTTTTCTTATTAAATTATTAAATACAACATTTCAAAATTACTTAATTTTAAATGAGCTTTAAAAATCTTGAAAATTAATTAGGGCAAAGAAACACTTAACTTGGCCTGAAGCAGAATGCTGTCAGCTTCTTGTTTCACTGAAATCTCTAAAAATGTTCCAGTTCAGGTGGACTCTAAATGTATTGCCTTCCACTCCCAGTTTCCTATTTCAGCAACTCAAAAAAAAAAATTTCTTCAGATAGTTCTTGTCTTAACAGATAAATGTTAGTCCCCCAAACTATCCAGTCTTTGATCCACTTTATAAGGCATAAAACCCAGGCAGGTAAGATATGACTGCGTTTGAAACTATTTAACAGAGTCCCTGCTTTAAGGCAAAATAAGTTTCTTCAAGGTGTTGGGATGTTATAAGAGGTTGGCAAAGCTCCTTGGGCATGGAAGGACCTCTGCCTGTGGCACCCTGCTTCACTGTGTACCTAGGGAATGCTGGTACCTCAACATCTGTACACCCAGTCATTTGCTGCTGGTTTTCTTGTTTGTTTTTAACTAACTGCAGATATGAAATATAGTGTACCATGCCCTATTTACATTAATCAAAAGACCTATTTACAAATACATTGGATAGGGTGTGCTAGTCTTTGTAAATCTGATTTCTCCCCAAATATAGCATGCTTTTCTTATTCCATTTTCACTTTATGAGCTAATTTCATGTCCTGTGGTACGAAGATGATTTCACCAGTAAGAACAGACTGACTGACTGGATTATTTTTTATGCTGTACAACAGCAGTCATTAATCGTTCCTCAGAAAAGGTAGCTCATTTTTCCCCTATTTCCATACTTCGAGATTAAATTAATTTCCTCATTTCATTTGTAATAATGAGAATAAATACCCATTCTTTATATATTTCAATTAGCCTTTTATCATGACTGTTGGTCTACTTTATACCAAAGACTACAAAATCTAGTACTGAAATACTCTAATACTATAGCATGGGATTTTCTCTAGAAACTCTCTAATTCTATTCCCAGTTTCACAATTTCTTTTTCCTCCACTGTACCACAAAAGCAATTTTTAATATTTAACTTCTGTAACCCCTTTTTTACTTACAGATTACAGAGGGGGCTGACTAGGCCATATTCTCCATGGCAATAACATTTATGTAATAAATGAATACTAGCTCACATTAATATGATCCTTTTCATAAGATATAAAGGTAAATAATAATCACGATTGCTCTTTTCTGACTGTCAGGACATAGGTCTGATGTTTTACTTTGCTCATTGTCAGTTGTCATTTTCTCCAATAGTAAATGAGAATTCACTAGTGCAAAGTTTCTTATACATTTCTTACAGCAAGAGTGCTAGCATAAACATTTCCCCCCTTATCCTGCTTGTTCCTGGTATTCATTTTTGCTGTTTATTTTTAACCTGGACTGGTTCCCAGATCTATTTCATTGTATGGCCCCACTAACAGCTATGCTGGCATTGTTGATGGGGTAATGTGGGGAGAAAGAATGGCTGGAGACAAAGAGGGATGCTTAAAGTTGGTACTGCTACAAAAGAATACATCTGAAAACACAGCTTTAGTTTTACAATGCGTCTTCTGTATTATAGGATACTGAACTGAATTGAGCTGCAGACCTTGGAGTACAAATTACGAGCACTTAACGTTCCCCTCCCGTTCATCTCCTTTAGAGCCGCTACTTGCACCAGCTGCTTCTATTGATACCATACAGCAACAACTTTGTTTGTTGACTATTGGAGAGCAGTGAATGTTCTTACTACAAGTTAGGCTTTGGCAGATGAGCATTTGCAAGCCTTCCTCTAGTAGTTTGAGGTATTGCTGCCTCCAGGTGTCCTTTTTGCTCTTCTGCCAAAAATGCCTGAGTAGCAGAGTGAGCAGAAGGGAATGCTTGAGCCTCAGCTGCTCCAAGTACAGCGTGTGGTATCTTAGCTCAGCAGCCTTTTTTCCCACATCTCCCCACCCTCCTGCACCACTAGGGTTACTTTCCAGGCACTCCACCTCCTGACTGTGAGAAGCATTTTATTCCCATAGGACAGACTAAGGAGGAGGCTGGAAGGTGAACTTTCATGTGTTTGCAAAGTACTCTTTCTGTTTCTGCTCTTCTGTATTCCCTTGGCTACTGCGTCCCCACCCCTTTTCCCAACTAGATTTTTTTCAGTGAAGCTCTATTTCAGTCCCAAATGTATTCCTTTTTCACATACTGCCTACAGCAAACCTTCTCTGCTCCCAGGTAGCTTTCTGTAGTTACCAAGGTGGGGACACGTTGCTTCAAGCAGCAGTGTTTATGATGCTGTATGATCAAGTGAACTTGAGTGGTAGCATCAAATTCTGCAAGGAAACGACAGAGGCAGGAGCAGATGTCCCCTTGCTGCCTCTGCTGAGAAGGTATACAAGTAGGGAGAGGCTAGGCAGTGGAGGGAGCGTGGTTAGCTGGGTAAGTAACGTCTGAAATCCGTACAGCAAGATTCACCAGAGTTAACCTCTAAAGCCCCTTAAATTATTGCTTGCATAGGAAAAGTTTAAAAATGCATTTTTCTCATGTTTCTCCATTCTGTTGCTGATCCAGAGTCAAGAGGTTTGTGGTCAGGATTAGAAATAAGGAGGCACAGCCCATTGCTGTTTCGATGTTAATGCCATTTGTGACACATCCTGAGTTATGACTCTAACAGAAGAAAATGTCTTATGACCAGAGTTACTTGGGTGGAGCCTTTTGCTAAACAAAAGCTGAAAAACAGCCGATCAATGTTTTCTCTTGATGATTTAAAGTTGTAATCTTATTATGAAAATTAACCTTAGGAAGGCATCAAGGAACTTCCAGATGAGGACTGTTACTAGGGTCTTACATGGTTTGGCAGTTATATGCTGCTGTTTGTAATAATCCATTGCTACTGTTGATTACATCATACTTAATAGATAGTATTCTATAAACTCCTATGCTATTCATAACACTGTTGCCACCTCGGAGTTTTACTGTCATGCTCTCTTAACTCTTTCCTCAGTGTACCTTTAGACAACATAGGTCATGTCTACACAGTCTCTTCCAGTACACCTGGGATTACACGACCTGTGCCCTTGGACCACAAGTCACCTCGCTGACACCTCAGCAGGGCTTTTTAGCTCAGGTTAAGCATTGCCCATGTTTCCCTTCAGCTCAGGGCTGAGACAAAGTGAGCTTATGTCAGCATGATAAAAAACCACGTGAAAATACCTGCAGATATCCTGTAGGGGTATTCACAGCAGCTGCCCTGCTAATCAAGGAACACCAGGAGACCTGAGGAAATTCTAATTGTCCACCCAGAAGAAGGGCTGCAACACATTTCCCACTTACTCTCCCTCTGCCCTTTGCAATGCCAGGTAGGCAGCAGTCCCTGCCCCTGTTGGTTTTACTGTGAAACTGGAACTCATTGGCTAGGCTGCTGGAGAACACCCCCACTAATTTAGAGGGTTGTTAAAGAAAGATGAATTGCATTTTCCCAAGAGGAACATACCCCAAGGAAATAAAAAAGAAAAAATAGAAGAACCCTTTTTCACTCTACTGAGAGTTGCCGAATTCACTTTTCTCAACCGCACTTCTCACTGCCTGAGTAGGGCTGCCATAACAGTTTAGTTTATAATAAAAAAGTTTAAGCCTTCACTGCCTCGCTTCATTTGCCATTAAAACTCCCCTAAAAGGTGACAGGCATTTCATTTCTTTCTCGATCCGTTTGCGACATGTATCGGCACCGTGCTCAGGGCAGGAGGAGCTGAGGGTGCTGGGAACACTTGGCAATACCCAGGACCCGGAGCTTGTGTTTAAGCCGCAGCTCCCTGCCAGCTGGAGACACATTTAACATTCCCTGCATGACTTCAGCAGTTCAGCCGCTTTCCCACATTCCACAGCTGGCCTCCCACCACCACTCAGCCTGCAAGCACACACCACACCGGGTTATATTCTTGCCATCAATTCTCAAGTAGAACTTGCTAGCAAAGGCACCGGAGAGTTGTGCTTAAAATGTGATGGCACCATAAGGCCCGAACGTCCTGGTGTCTGCGAAGTGGCGAGGCTATGTATAAAAAAGTACTTTCCATTTGCTCTTCGGCTCCTCTGTGTTTTATAAAAGGTCTGCATATCTTGGGAGCCACAAAATGGTTGGGTGGCAACCCTGTAAAGTCCCAGAACAAATCCTTACTACTATGAGTAATCCCAGCGCTTTACAACAGGACACATTTGGAAAGAAAGTCCTTCAGGACCACATCCATGGAGGTTTATTGTTAATAGTCTTTTTTTCTGACTGCAAATTCCTGTTGCTTCACATGCACACCACATCCATTTTTGTCCTTGTGCAGAAGTTAAAAAAAGGAAGCATGGAGTCTGGAGATGTTAATTTTTAATACCATAATTAGCTTAATGGGTTACAGTGGTTTGTATTTTTTTATGTCTACAAGCTGAACTGGCTCGTGGCTTTTTTGTCATGCTTTTTGTGTCATGAAAAAAACCCAACAGATTTCTGGAAGAATTGATGAAGACATGTAAATTCAGTAAATAGTGAGACTTTTTGACAGCAACATTCTGGCAATTCACACTTAAAATTTATCTAAAAGAAAACCCTAAAACTCTTCAAATAATTTACAAGTTAAGCATCAAGACTTTATGGGGACAATGACTAGGAGGGAAATCTATTGTATGATCTGTATCTGGATCCCTCATTTATCTAATTCCAATCACATCAGTGCTTAGGGACTGTGCAAATAAAGAATACCTGCACAAAATTAAACCTGCACATCTGGGTGTGTTGGATAGAAAGGTCTACAAATGCATTTTAGTTTTCCCTGGAAACAGTGAACGAGACTGAGTGAACATATCATTGACTTTCTGGGGTACAACTCAGGACTATTAATGATTTGTGTAGCTGAAGTAAGCTTAATGTGGATGTGTATCAACTGGATGTTTCAGGTCTAGTGAGATAATCACAATAGCTGTGAAACTGGTTCATGGGTCTGGACAGGGGACCAACACAATGCTTGGGTATTACTCATGTATCATTTTAGGCCTATTTTGGGATATAAATAGGACCTCATCTTTGTGTAGCACCTTACACTGACATGATTTGCTTCCAAAGAGACACCAGAAAATACCTACCAGAAGATGCAGTGTATTTGTTTTATCTTTTCATAATTGTTTTAACACTTACTTTACTAATGTTTGAGTGAATGACTTAAAAAATTCAACCAGCCATATTATCATTATAACATAAAGACATTTGACTCACATTTTGAAATATCAGGAAACAGCCTCTCACTTACTTTAAAAAGCTCAAGTCAAAGTTGCAACAAAAGTGTTGCTCAAATAAGATGCTATCTTCCTTTTACAAATAAAAAAAAAAATCAGAGAAACATATTTTGTACAAACTATTTTCTATAAACTCATTTTGACTGAAGTCCCAGTTTATGAGTTAACATAACAAATAAAATACAGTCTAGCTCTAAACCCAGCTAATAGAAATTTATCATGGAAGCAGTGACAGCCCCTTATCTGTACAGGGATGGCTGGCACCAGTACACAGAGGGACTAGCTACAGATGCATGCCATTAGGTATTATCAGAAGAAAAATGTGCTGCCAGTGAGGAGAAGGTAGATTTATATTAGCAGACATTAAAACTTTATTAAGACAATTATTTACAGCCACAAGACATGCAGTGTAGCACAACGTTCTTACAGCCTTAAAGTAAATGTGATAATTGCAGTTGAAAGTGAACTGTAATGGCTTTCAGAGTTTCTCTCTATTCATTGGGCATAAGCCCATTCAAATTGGTACAAGTACTGGTGAAGTTACCCATAGATATCAACAAAAAATTTCCCCACCGAAGCTAGCAGGCAAGCCTCTCTAGTCCACAGTGCACACAGCTGTGACTTCACTGATTCGCAGCAGCCATGTGCCTTTAGGTTTAGCATTTACTCTCCTCAGCCTACAATTCTTGCACGCCTAAATACAAGTCACCGCCTAAACCCAGAGTGTCCCCATAGGGTGCTTGTTTCCAGCCTACAAGCACAAAGCTGTGTACCAAGCGTGTTTAGCAAATGGTGAATTCCTCTCACAGTCTACACAGTTACCATCCATTGATGTATGTATTTAGAGCACCAACATATTAATTTGACTTTGCTAGCCAGGGACTTTCTTTGGATTCCCAGGACATAAAAAACCCCATCTAATTTAAAAAGCAAGATCTCATTAGATATTGAAATCACTTTTTTGTATTAAAAACATAAGGGAAAGGTACTGGCAATATTTAGCAATGTAATATCAATTGCATATGGCAGAAAGGCCTAATTCAAAGGACAGTAAAACAACAAAATGTATTTCGAAGGTAATGAAGTTGCTGCGCGTTCAGAGACAAAAAAAATTCTTGATGGGGCTGCTTGGAAGAGCACTTTCTAACGCTGTTCGCAAACATGCTGCAGGATTGCTAATGAAATTGTTTATCTACTACTCACATAAAAGCCCATGCAGTATTCCTAAATTCTGTGTTTTTAAAGCAGTAATACTGGCATGTCATCATGACTCCAGCTGAATATCTGTCCAGAAAAATGAGATGCCATTTTTTTAAAACTGAAAAAATTGTTATAGAATAGACACTACTGAGGGACTGAGGGTCTGGCAACATAAAATTATGATTATTCCTCTTGCTATCAGCTCTAGTGTAGAGTAGAATATAATTATTCTATCATAACTGTAATAAACTGCAATTTCAGACAATAGTGTGAATGATTTTTGGTCAATGAGCAGTAAAAACTGCTCAGTGAAAGTGAAGAGAATGTAGAGTTTAAACATTTTAATTTCAAGTCTACAAATACTACAAAAACCTGTTTCAATCTCTGATGAGTGAGTGTTGTGATTACCTGAAATTGCATAGGATTAGTATTATTCCTACAGAAAGCAAAGGTCAAGAGGTCTCAATTAAAAAAAAGAATATTTGAAAGAAAACACTGTCTATTTGAAGCATTTATGTTTGTAATTTGTTCATAAGCTTTGAACTGTTCTTCTCTTCTGGATGCTGATGAAAGCTCAGAGCATTTTTCATATACAATACAATTAGTGTTCATCTTTTTGCAGTGTCATCAGCTGCATACAACCTAGTTAATTGTCCTAGATTTAAACAAGTCATATACTGCACATTTAAATTCATATCCCGCATTAACTTTCATTTTTACATACAGCCATTAATATTAACAGTTTTGATTAAAAATGTTCATTCAGATATAGTCTCTACATAAACAGCTTAACAGAAACTGAGTGCGGCAATGAAATAACATTAGTTACAAGCACTACAAGAACTATTACAATGTATATGTATGCAAAAGTGGTATCCAAAATAATTTCTTTTAAAAGAAAAATTAATAACTAGAACAAATACGAAATCATACAGGTGATTCTGGAAATTCCCACTGTTATAATGTGAAACACAATTATTCCTGAGACTAATGGCATGCCAAACTGCAGTTCCAATTCAGATTATCCACTTTCAAAGTCTACCAACTGGCTTGTTGCTTTAGCTTCCCTTTATTCCATCAGTAATTTGTGTTTGCTTTTCTTGGGTTACTATACCAAAGCAAGGATGAGTATGTAGATGCTTATTAGTCACAGAAATAAGGGTGCGCAAAAACAATCAAAATTAATTTTGCAATGCTAAATAACTATTAGTCCATACTCGCAACTACCAAATTCAGGTACACATTCACACGTCAGAATTGAGTTCATGTTTTGCTATGCCCTTACTCTTATTTTATATATCTCATTTACTTCTTAAGCTGTACAGGTGAAAATGCAGTTATGCCCCTTGATGCACTCAGCTACCATGGGATAGAATTACAAGTGAATGTTCTCCATTCCTGTTTATGTTGTAAGTTCCAAGAATGACTATCATATGAGTACAATGGAGGTCTTTTTAGCAGTACACTGACATGAAAGAAAAGTTCAGCTATGTTGTTTAATTGTGTATACTCCAGTGCTAGGCAACTCTCCAAACCTTACTGTAAACATTGTTTAAGGTTCATCCAGATCAGCACGATAATGAAGCTTATGCTTTTTACGCTTAGCTTTAAATGACAATTGCTTTTCTTTATGGCTTTATATTTACCTGTCCTGAAGCACAGTTAGAGACATCGTACTGGGCTGACCTTTTTCTTTTACAGAATGATGGGTTGTCCTCTAAAGCCCTGGTCTAATATTCTGTTTACCTGGTATTATTTTCCTGGACAGAGAACTGATCTGTTATCTTTTGTTAGCTTGTCTGGAGAACATATTCATCACAGCCTAACAAATAGCAATATTAGACTAATAACAAAAAAGTGCATATTCAACAAACATGGTTTTGAATATTTTAAGGGAGCCAAAAACACTCAATAGTTCCACAAACTCTATGGTTATTCTGAAAATATCATTCATGTTCTAACAAGTATGTATACACATAATAATGTAAAACTGGCACCATTAACTATAATGTGTAATCATTATGAAGTTATTTTTGTTAATGTAAAGACATCTTCCACTACAAAAATATACAGTTGAGGCCAAAAATATAGGACATGTGTGCTCCTTGAACGGCAAGTTGTTATTAGAAGTGCAGACTGGGTGTGTGTAGGCAGACAATTATGAGACAAAGAACACTACATTCCTAAACTTCAGTTCAACATAAGAAGAAAGTTCATTTATTGTTCAAAGGACATAATTTACAGTGTTCCAAGTTTCTATTATATAAGTGCTTCTATATTTTATGCTCAGCAGGACAGTGACATTTCACTGAAGAAATGGCCATTAAATTTCATACAAATGCACGGTCTTCATGTGAAATCCCTTTTCAGGGATGAGTACTGCAAGATGTGCTTTTTGTAATTGGCTTTTATTTTGCAACGTAACAGAATAATCAGTATAGTATTTCGCCAACCCCAACTACGTATGTCTAAAAACTTATGCAAAGTTCAACACACCCACATTTTTATCCAAGTGTTTGTCAGGATCTAGACAATTCAGAGCTATGGTAAAGACACACAAAATACTTCAGACTTGATCTGCAGAAGTCAGATAGAACTTCAAATTTTTTAATCATGTTAATATTCTTAACTACATGAATAGTTCCAAATGCTATTCCCATGATTAAGCATTTTAAGAATTGTGACACAGAGCTGAAGGTTGTTAAAGTTGATAGAAATTAAGTATTAGCAAAAAAACCCATCTCACTTTGTTGGAACTGAGGTGTATATATAGTTCTTTTGACAATTAGATTAATGCGTTGCTTTGTTCTTTATCAGGTCTCCAATGAGTCTGACATTATCTCCCTAACTATTGAGATTTCCCTAATAGTACCCATTAGTCACAGGATATTGAATGCACATTATGCAACAAAGTTTTAAAAAAAAGTAGTAGTCAATCTTAAACCCAAGGATTATCACATAAAACACTACTACTACCCAGTTTGTTTATACCCTCCTAAGTCCATTTTGTCTCCTGTGTTTCACTGAGACATGAAAGCCCTCCGTGGCAAAGGATTCCTGACCTGTGTGGAGGGCTGCCAGGGTGCTTTAATAATACAAAGAGTAACAACTGATAAGCTAAATCAATTACCAAGTACCTTGTAGTCTATCACATGCAGTGGCAAACCCAGCTTCCAGAGAAAATCCTCCTGACCACCTGGGCTCATGTGAACAGAACCTCAAGTAAAATAACAAATATAAGAAAATCTGCATTTCCTTTACTATTTATTTTATTTCAAATAAACATCCTTTTCTATTTCTCACAAGAATTTGCTCTCTGAAGGTTTGGCTGGATCCTCAGCAATACCTTATGTTGATCAAAGGCAACAGAGAAGGGTCTCCCCACTATGAGAGCCAAAAATTTAGCCAAAATCGTGATCATCACCTTCCCCACCTGGCACAACAATGCTCTAGGCAGGCAGGAGTATCATGGGAAGAAGACAAGATGGATGGAGTCTAATACCCCCCATTAAACATGACCAGTATGGGGCTTCAGTTTGAACTGGGAATGGATTCAGGAAGAGTGAGTGGAGCTGACACTACAGAAGGTACATCTGCTTCAGGACAAAACAGCTCATCTGTACCTGCAAGAGTCTGGGCCACCGTGAAAATGAAGAGTTAGGTAATTCTTGTTGCTCTTACATATACTAATAGGGACAACAAAGTTCACGAATTTAGTTTTTGTTCTCAGTAACACTTTTTTTTTAACAAAAGACACTAAGAGCGCCTTAGTGGAGGCCTCTGTGCAGACACCAGTAAGAATTTAGGGATGTTTGCTCCTTCCCTGCTGAAACAAGTCTGTATGTTTGGAAATTAAATGCTTAAGATCAGAAATTCCAAACTTAATTGGAGTGAAGAAAAGAAGACTGTAAAAAGAAATTAAAAAGAGATACCTACAAGAGTCAAACATCAAACTCTAATAAATGAACTCAAGAAAAAAATTCTTATTTCTTAAAGAAATATTACTAAAATTTTAAAAAAGCAGAAAATACATACATATTTAAATGCTTCATATATTTATGCTTCAATGCATCTCTAGAAAAAGAAAACATATATTGTTTACCCAGCATAATGCTCTCTTTTACTAGAAAAATATTTAATTTCAAGTTTTTCTAATGTAATTTGATTCTCAGTTCTTAGCTACATATCAGTCATGGGATACATTCCATAGTTATGAAGTATTACCTTGAGAGATTTCATGCTTCCAAGCACATGGCCAATTTCTGCCCTGGGATGCAAATGTACAATTCTCTTTGAAGTCTGCAAGAGTCACCAAAGTAGAATATGCTACAGACTGCAACCGAGTTTTTTCTGTATTTAGAGTCAAATTCTACCCAGCGTTACATATTTAACTCCATTCCCCTCGCATTAAAATTGGAGGGCTATAACTGAGCAGAGTTGGTCTCTCATGCCAACACTTGGTGTAATTAAATTAAATATATGTATACGTGTACATCATTGTAAATGTGGTTTTTATAAAGCTAAGCAACTTCATATCCATTCTTCTGTGTAACATAACTTTTTATTTATAAAACTACTACTATTTAATATAAATGTGTTAATACAATTATGATACATACATTCATGTAATTACTTGTGTTTTGCACTACTGCATGTCCTAGAAACCTTCCAATTTAAAAACACATTCAAGATACCTGTGTAATTTCAGTACTTATAATTTTCAAGAACGGAGACATCAAAAAGAACACAGAGAAATCTCATCTGTGTTCTGCCAAGTACTCTGGACCCCAGTCCTGAATACTGCATGCAGGCAAAACGCTCACTTAGTGAATTGGATAAATATTCATTGTGCATTTATTTACTTCTGGTATTACTGGATTTAGTCATATAATTAAAACTATTAAAATTAATTATTAGAGGACAATACCATTAATAGAGTTTTCGTTGACATGAGTTTAGCACATCAAGTCAGCTTAATTAAGTCTTGTCTACATTTGGAAATTTACCAGACCTACTCTGAAATAACGTGTAGATACGTGAACATCTTTATGGGAATTTATAACACCCGGTAATTCCAGAAAAGTATTTCCTTATAAATTCCATTATATTTTTAATTGTAGACAAGCTCTAAATCTTGTTAGCATCAATATTCTGCACCTTTGATAGCTTTTACCCTCTAACACTCCAGTGTGTCTACTTCAGTATCATCAAACCTTTAAGGCTTCATCCTGGAAAGAAATAGGAACAGAAGCCTCATGTATGCATAAAAATTGTATCAGATTAACAGTTTAAAATATAACCACATTTATAAGTAATGCCATGAGAAGGCAATCACATTTCAGAGTAAGAATGCCTTTTCTTGTTTAGCTGGCTGTGAAAGTGGATTAAGCTGTTTTGGACAATGGTACTCTTATTCAAGATGAAAGCTCTGCTCACTTGAAATTATCTGGGGATAATTATTCCAGAATACCTAATAAATCCTTATACCTGGCCTTCCACCAGTGCTCACTGTGCTAGTATTGTGCACAGTGCTTGCACAGCAGTTACCTCTCAAAGATCCCTGCTGTCAGAATAAAGGAACTAGATGCCAAATACCATTCTCAGAGGATCACTGCACACAAGAGAGATGCAGGATGAAACTATATGCCGCAAACCTCTGGGATTTTATCATTTTTTGAAGGCTAACATCACCAATACAACCAATGATTAAAAAACAACAAAAATAAACAAAACCAAAAGCTACAAAAGAGACACATAAAACCTGAACAAAATAAAAAGGATTTTTTCTTGGTGAGATGTAGTTATGGCTTCGGGATAGCATACTCAAAGTGCAAAATCACTATTTGTTATTTGTGACTTCTCCACAAAATGAAAGCACTTTTTTGGGCTGTGTTGCTCTACAGGGGTAGACTGTGGCAGAAAAATACAAGCTCTGTGTTACCCCTTTGTAATATCATGATCACCACCTCCAAAGGCCACAGTACAATTGAGAGTGATTCTGGCCACTTCACAAAAAATGTGACTTAAAATATACAAATCATCCCATCTCAGTTATAGGAACTGAAAATGCTATTCTCTGGTGGTGACTTTAGCACTTCAAACCTTCTCTTGGTCCTGCTTTTCCCTCCAAGTAATCTTAATCTAAATAGAAAGTCCACTTCTCCACTCACCAAAGCAGACTGGAATGTTACTTCTAGTCCAAACACTGGATCCGCTCAGGCTTCTAGGATGGATCTTAGCCTCTGAGCTGCCTGACACATGACCAGAACAGCATGCTTGGACACATAAGTGTTCTGGCATGGTACAAACAGCACAAATGAACGATGAAAACTTCTATATAAGAAAGCATGTCTCTGTACTTGTAAAGTTTAAAGACATGAAAACATGTTGCTAGAAATTCAAAGTTTCACTCTGGCTGATACACTGTATAATTTCAACTGAATTCTATTTTCCATGCATACTTTTCTAATTTTTTATATTGAGATGGATGCCTTCTGATTTTTTTTTCTGTTTAGCCACTTTTGCCAGGAGTAGTGTGTGATACAGTATAGTGATATTTTGGCTGCTAAACTCCATTTAGTCTTTGCTAGACTGTGTATTTTCTTGGATTCAGATTCATGCCAGACCTATCGGGATAAGAGAATTTCTGAACATATAAAATACCAAAAAGAATAGCAACATCACCACGTCACTTAAGAGTGTGTTCAGGAAGTCCTTGCACTTACTCTAGTTTCAGTGTAATAAGAAAACAGATGTATAATCTACAAGAAATAAAAAGAAATGGCAGAGTCTTCAACTCTGAGGAGTTTAGCTCTGTAACTTTATCTACAGTATCACAATATGGCTGCACCAGTTAAGAGGCAAAGATAACTGCCAAATTTGCCCCATGAGTACCTTTTGTCCTCTCACAATCTATATAAAACAAGGCCTTTCCCAAAGGTCTTGCTTGTCTGTTCCCCAAAACCCTCCATTGTTTTTGTAAAAATCACCTTTAATTCTTGCTGAACTTTAGCAGTCCCCAAACGGAGTTCTTGCAGAATACTGCCTTCAATCTCCTTTTGTTGGAGATGCAACTCCCCCTGGATGGCCTGGCAGCTGGAGGTGTCTTCTTGTGCCATGCTCTGGCACACATGCCACAGCCTCTCCACTGAACTGTGCTTTTTCTCTTCCCTGCTCTTTTCTCTCTTATTCTTTTCCCTTATCTGTTCCCTACAGCAATTTTCCTCTTTCAAAATTAGTTTTCCTTATATTTGCCCTCCGCCCAGCTTTGCATTTTTCACTTACCTTTTCCTTTTTTCCTATCTTGAATGACAACACAAGGCTCAAGAGACAGGTCTACAGCCAGCTTTTAAGAGCCTATTTAACCCACTTTCAGAGATAAGCTCAATGCTAGGGGACCAAAGAAAGCAAAGCGGATCGGCCCCATGGAGCCACCTCCCTTCTGTGCAAACCCACCGCTCCTGAGCCCAGCTGCTCTGGGCCTCAGTGTGGGACTGAGGACTAACGGCAGGTAGTTCTTCCAAAGGTGTCTATCGCTTCAGTGAAGCCGAGATTATATGAAATTACAGAAACCAAACTACTTCTCTGTTGTTACCTCGTTGGTATCCTCCGCCACGCTTTCCTTTCCTCTTTTCCAGATGCTATTCCTATAAGTATCAATTATCAAAAGATTCGCACTAAAACTGTGAAATATTTTTCATTCCCAGACATGGCTCTCAGCTTTCTACTCCCAGAAATCCCAGCTCAGTCTCCTCACATCCTCCAGTAATTAGGCAAGCCAGAGTTGCTCAGACTTGTATACAACCCTTGATATCAGCGAGCCTTCTTTCCACAGTCTCCAAGGGATCCAGAGCAAATGGCTCCTGCATTCTGCTTTAAAGCTATAGGCTGGCATGAACAATAGTCTGCTATCGTCTGAAGATTTTGCAGCTCATTTAAATTGAAAAATGGGGGCTGTAATGAAATAAATATGAAAATTAATGTTATAATGTTTATTATTTCTTGAGATAAAATACAAGTAAGATTCTGTTGTATGATTTTTCTGCAAAGACTAGATTCTATGGCCATTTAAATTAGAGAGGGCATGGAGCTCAATATCAGTGTCGAGAGAAGGACTAAGGTCTTAACTGATGAAAAAATCACAACTAGTGCCCATTTTACACATGAATGCCTTCATTATACAGACAGCAACCCCAGAATATTTTATAAACAATACATGGACATACATACTTCACTAGATTGCCCAATATCTAAGTTACGTGGAGCACAGGCTATCCTGCAGAGTCGATACCACACTGTCAAGAATCAAAGAATAACAATGACTAGTCAATCAAGGAAACTGAATCAACAGTGAATATTTTCTAACAAGTGGTAGGTAAATCTAAACTAAACCATATATCCAACACATTTTAAAAATGTGTATATACAAGTATCAGCAACCACCACCAGAGCACAGGGATCTGCAGGATTCTCTCTGGATGACAAAAGTGATTGGGTGAGATGCAGCACGCTTTCCACCAATGAGAAAGACAGAATACATTTTGGAAGACTCAGATAAATCCCTACTCTTAAAAAGGTGTGCTGCGGAAATGCCAGGAGTTCTGTTGATCAACATATACGCGTTTCTAAACTCCATATAAATATCAGTAAAAGAGGAGCCATTTATACTAAACTTGACAGAGCTGAGTAGAGTGTAAGTAAGCATGGAAAATGACGCATTATATTTCATATGAGTAAAAAAAAAAGTATTCATTATTCATTTGTTCATTATTCAATTATTCATCTGACATGGAATTCCACTTTCAGTTTTGAAAGAAGGAAAGCGGTAGCAGATATAAAATATGCGTAGTTGCTTCTCTGCCTCTTTTTGGGGCAACATGGCAAAGTAAACTTCTGTCATTCTTCTTTCATGTTTACCACATTTTTTTGCTATTTCTCATGGAAAGATGCATAGCTACTTAGCATGTAAGTGTTAGATGCTGGATAACACTCCTCCCTAGTCCCAGGCCCTCAACTAAATAAAAGTCCAAGAATAGCATTTAAAATTCCTAAGAGCAGAAGCAGCCCCAGTGCACAAATATCTCTTCATTTCTTCCCAATTCTACATTTTCATAAAAATCTTCACTTTTATTTATGTTCACATAGCCCAGTCACCATCAAGGTAAACACTCTAGGATAAAGAAGGAAATAAGGAAGTGTTCAATTAGGTAATTTCTTTTCTGTGATAATTACTTGGAGTGATAATGTTGCTGTCTCTGCAACTTTCTGGCCATGAGGAAGTCATCTTAAGGCCAACTTAATCCTGTCTTAGGTCCCTAAATATATATTTTGGCATCTAACAAGAAACCTGATTTTCAGAATTAATGAACAACCATGATCACATTATTTAGTTAGCAGTGTAAAAATGAACTGACATTTGGTGGGTTTTACATGTTTTTCTCATCATCAATCTGGCTGAAAACTATAGCTGTGATTTTTATTTTTTTTTTAAGATCTAGTAGAAGCAGCATCTTTAAGATTAACTTCAGGGTTTGGGATCATGAGAGCTTCCTATTATTATACCTGCCATTGAAAAGCCTTAGAAAATACGGGGGAGTGAGTATATAAAAGACGCTGGAAAGCAGTGCTAACAAAAGCAGAGCGGGCTAAAGAAGCTGGGTGGGTGGGTTTGGAAGCCCTTCACATATCTATAGCTTCTGCAGCTGATGAACTTACTGTAATTTGGAAGAAAAGTCACTTGAGATATAGCAGAACTGTCAGTGAAGAACAACAGGAACACACTAATTCTTCACATTTTTTCTACTAGAAAGTCAGAACACTGCCTTCTTCAGTACTCTGTGCTGTTCCTCTGAATAATGTCTGCTTGGAAAGAAACAAGATTTAATTGGGGGTTAATTACTGTTTTATTCAATTTTTAATCCATGTCCAAGACAAAAACTTACCAACAAATTCAGATTTGATGCAGGAACAAGAAATGTCAGCTTAAAGAAGTAGTTTGGTATGAGAAAGTATACACTTCTGTCACAATTTCCCGCATAGTTTTGTAGCACTACATTGTTCTGACAGGAGAAAACCAAACAAACAGACAAACCTAAAACCTGAAATTTTAAGCAGCTTAAACAAGATATTTGCTAAAATGGGTTAAGGAAATTTGCATGATGAAGAGATTATTGAAATGTCATTTGCATATTTGTAGAATGCATGTTCTGGTAAATAGAAAAAGGGAATTCCTTCTATACCTTTCCTCTCCAAATACCGCATCACAGCTTGCAATAATGAAACATAGAAGGAACAGTAACAGTTACTTTAGAGCCTCTTATGCTGATGATAGTTATCAGGGTCTACCTTATAGAATCACACACTAGTTTGGAAAGGATGTCTAGAGGTCATCTAGTCCACCTTCCCTCCCAGAGCAGGTTCAACCAGATGAGGTTGCTCAGGACCTTGTCCAGGTGAGTTTCTACTGTCTCCAAGAGATTCCAGAACCTCTCTTGGCACCCATTCAGGTGCTTGGCCACCCTTATGGTGAAAAAAAAAATTCTTCATATCTAATTACAATTTTCTCATGTCACAACTTGTGTCCATTGTGTTGCATCCTATTGCCTATTCCCTTACATGATACAACTACTAGATCTGTAGACAAGGGGAGAGCAGTGAATGTCATTCACGTTGATTTTAGCAAGGACTTTGACATTGTGTCCCACTCCTTTCTTGGACCCAAGGTAAAGACATTATAGTCTGGACAAGTGGACAACTAGGTTGGAATGAAACTTAACAGGATGGTCAGGCTCAGAGAATCACAGTTAATGGGTTATACTCTACCTGGAGGCCAGTACCAAGGGAGCACTACAAGGGTCTATCCTGGGACTGCTGTGTTTAACATTTTTGTATCAGAGAAGTGCGAAGTTCCGCACCTGGGAAAGAAGAGTCCCTTGCAACAGTACTGGCTGGGGAGCAGCTCTGCTGGAACAGACCCGGGGGGCTGTGGCACACAGCAAGCTGAGCATAAGCCAGCAGCATGCTCCGGCAGTAAGGTGTGCCTCCTGGCCTGCACTCGGGGGAGGGAGGTGACTAGCCCCCCATTTGATAGACCCCATCTAGAATATTACATGCAGCTTTAGGCCCCCAGAAAAAGACAGACATTGATAAGCTAGAGCAAGTTCAGTGGAGGGCCGTCAAGATGCCTGGGGGCTGGATCACATGCTCTGTGAAAAGCTGAAGGAGGTGGGCTCGTTCGTTCTGGAGAAGAGAAGGCTTTGGTAGGACTTATTAGCAGCTTTCCATTTGTAGAATGGAAACCTCTGAGGAGGTTATCAAGCAGGAGAAGGCAGGTTCTTAGAGTGGTGCATGGTGTGAGGATGAGTCAACAAGAACAAGTTGAAACAAGAGAGGTTCAGACTGGAAATAAGGAAAAAAACATCACCATGAGGACAGCGAGCATTGGAGGTGCAGAAAGGCTGTGCGTCTCAATCATTGGAGATTTTCAAGACCAGACTGGATAAGGCCCTGAGCAATCTGGTCTTCTAGATGACCCTGCTTTGAGCAGAAAGTTGGATTAGAGAGCTCCTGAAGTCCCTTCCAACCTGAATTATCCTGTGATCCTTCCCCTGTGCACCTCAAAGAAGTGTCTGGCTCCACCTTGTCTATGCATTCTCATTTGATAGATTTAGACAGCAATTAGATCTCCCCTTAGCCTTCTCTTCTTCAAGCTAAATAAAGCCATTTGTAGGACCTGGGAATAAAACAGGGAAATACACATACTCATCAGAGGAAGGAAAAAAACTCACCTAAATACAGATATGGAAAGAGTAGAGAACAACCTAAACATAAGCACTGAGTATTATGGTCCTGCAAAAGGCCTAAACAGAGAGAATAGTGAATTGGGGAAAGGAATTTGGGACTGAGAACAAAGAAACTGCTTCCATTATTCAAGATCCCTGTGTCCAGGGAAACTGGAGTTTGACCACACTTTGTCAATAATTCAGCTACATCAAAGAAACAACTAAGTATCACCATTTTTTCCTTCTACCTGGAAAAATAAGAATCTGAATTTTTGGCTAACTGACTGGGTCAAAAGAAGTAAGAGGCATTCTGGAGTCTTTGACCCTGTTAAGAGAGATGCTTCCCCCTCCAAAATGTCCCCATGTATTCTCCTTGCTTTAATATGCAATTGTCAAAAGCAAATGGTCACTAATCAGAAAAGCTACCTGGAGGAAACCAGGTCACAGGCACTATTCATGAAATTCAAAGTTTATATCATAAACCCTTCTTAAATGTTTTTTCTAGGAGACAGAATGTTTTAGCTAGTACTTTTCCAAATGAGTCACTAACACCCTTGTCTTAATTCTGCAGCTGCTGCTAATTTGAAGTGCCAGCCTTCTCCCCTCTTTCCCCAGAATGAAATAAAATATCAATGTTGCACTGTGCTGAAAATGGAAAGTTAGATGTAACACTATGCTACAAGGCCTCTGGAAGTCCCATTTATATCTGATTCTTTCTTTCCTCCCAGGCCTATACCTAACTTAAGCCCTCTCAGCAACTTATTTCACACTTTCTTCCACGCTCACTGGTCGTAAGAATGAAAGACAGACTCAAATATTTTCTTTAACACTTAGTGCACCAACATCTAACACAATTTAAAAGAGTAAAAGAGAAAATAAAATCATAGAAAAATGATGCTAGCAGTTACCTGCATATATATGCAATCAACAGATTTTGGTAACCTAAGAGCTCTATTGTATCTTCTTTTGGCTTGGATCTTTTGCCCTTTTGGCCAAGGATGTGGAAAGGCTTTTATTTAGAAAAGTTAAGCACCACCATTTTGTTGTACAGAAGTGAGACCCAAAAGGGTGTACTTTTCTCGGAGACAACTTCACCCATAGCTATGCAAATCTCAAGCTCCTTCAGTATCTCTTTAGTTGATCCACTGAAAAAATATATTACAGTTGGGGTTTTTTGGGTTAGTTTTCAGCCAGACTGGTTTCTTGGTTCAGCTCACTGATTGATCATATGAATGCTAGTGCCAGCACAGGGGAAGGGACAGGAATGAGTTGCTGGGGGCAATGGGGAAAGACAAGACTGCCCTTTTGGCTGCTGTGCATAGTTATGTAAAATTAAAGTGATTATGTAGCTATGGCCTGAGGGATAGAAGAGGTCACAGATACTACCACAGCCTATAAACTGCTATAGAAATTGTGTCAGTGTGTGTTGCCAAGGGACAAGCAAGGGAATTCGGTTCTTAACCTGTAGTAAAATCCACAAAGTGAAGCCCATTCACTCTACCTCTCTCCAGAAGATCAGTACCTTCCTCTCGATTCCCAAGAGTCACACTGAACATTTTGAGTTGGATTTTGCATCAGTAAGCTCCGTTTTTCTACCTGGAGTGATTCTGAAGCACTTTTCACAGGCCTTATGCGTACAGTGAGATTTCAGAAATTTAGCTTAAATATATTTTGAAGTGTTTACATCAAGTCAGAGCAATTGAGACTTAAATGTATTCTTACGATCTCAGACCATGAACAGAGCGCAGAGGCTTCAAAAGCTACCATGAAACAAGTAAGCCATGGTACCTGATTATACCCATGTCCAAGCTCTTTGTCCTCCTCAATTCTGAGATAATATAATTCAGCTTAAAACTTAATGAAATTATATTTAAATGCAGGTCTCAGTATTTTCAGCAGAGGAAGACTAAGAAAACGCATGAAGTCAGATAATAATTATCACCTATTAGTCACAGTAAATATGACCTGAATCTGTTGTGTGCCTGTGTTTTGACTGAAATGAATTAAGCTCAGATAGAACAGATTTTTATCAGCATGTTTTTCCAACATTTTTCACTTCTTTAACAAAGCAGGTGATTTTCCAGTAGAAGTAGTTGTGATCATTACTTTGCACAGGCCATAGAAAGTCTCTACAATACAACAAAAATGAGTATATAATTTGTAGCATATTTTTGGCTAAATCTGAGCATATATCTTCAAAGGACTATTTCACAAACCAAAAGCATAATTTCATGAAAAACAATTTATTTTTTAAACCATTGTTATTCGCTCTTGATTATGACTACTTGGAAGACTGAAACTGAAATATCTAACTGTACCAAGCTATATTTTCCAGTTTATTACTATGCCTTTGTTCAAACTTCTTTACTGCTATCCCAATCAAGTGTCCTTCATTAGGAGTACTGGAATACTTTTCTGAGTATGAGGAGTGATGCATCTATTATCAACATTGACAGCTCAAACTGCTGCTTGGACTTTAAAGGAGCTTAAAAATTGTGTCCGAGGTGGTTTTTTGATATATAACCTAAATCGATATGTTTCTGAAAGGTATTGTTTTATAGAAAAATAGATTTAGAAAACAATCCTTTACTACATTGTATTATTCTCCATTGGAAAATGTCAATAATTTTGCCTATCTTTTCTTTGTTCCTTCAACACTAAGTGGAAGCTTAAAAATCTAGTCTCAGGAAATTTCATCCTTGAGACTGAGACCTGAAGTTTTATGCTCTAACTAGAAGCAAAGTATTTTGAAGTATAGGGTTCCCTTTACAAATAAGGTTAAGAATCTAAACGGCATGCTCAACTCTGGTTTAAAAGTAATGAGAAAAAACTACAGTCATTACCAAGAGCAACAGTTGAGTTGTGAAAGAAAACATACTTTAAAGAACTATTCTATTCAAAGAAAATTAACTTCTCTCCCCACAAACTTATTGCACACCTTTCATGACTGCCTTGGGATCCTGCGTTGAAGGTATTTTCTAATACACTAATACAAATCAGACATACTGTGTAATTCTGCTTTTTTACAGCTGTTGCCTACCTACTGGATATAAACTTCATAGACATGGTTTTGGAACATACCCAGTGCCTGGGGGGGTTAACAATCAAACACAAAAGGAAGACAGCACTGAATAAATTTTTCAAGCCTTTTTCAAGTCATATATTGGTTTATCACTTTTCTGTAAAAGTCAGTCCCATAAGATTATCAGACTCAGGATCCGACTCATATGTCAGCAGTAAAGCTACTACTGAATCAAGGAGAGGGACCAAGATTTTGTTGACATTTGTTAAATGAGGCCAATCACGCAGTATCAAATTAAGCCCCAAGCATTGTGTACTCTAGGGATGAGTTTAGTCTCAAACTTCTAGAAATTACAAAGCTAATAAGAACCTGTCATTTCTGCCATTAATGATGTGGGGGAAATATTTTTTACTTTGTCATTTGCAAATTCAGTCTCTAGTGCATGTATATTTATACCATTCCTCTCTCTAAGGAGGTTGGATTAAGGGAGGAAAGTCGTGGCTTTTTAAAAACTCTTTTTAAAAGATTCCCTAGAAAAAATACAGAATTGGCACATCTTACGGATGGCATTGCTACTTCTCCTTGATTCCAGCCCCCATCGCACAATCTGTATGTTGCAGTGCCTAACTTTTGCTCCTCCAAAGTGAAGATTATGAGTATCATGTCACTACAAATCACCCCCAAATTAAGCATGGTCAGCATAACCCAAGCATGAATTGAGTTTCTAGTAAATAAAATGTTGCTCATCTGAAATCAAGGGCAAAGCTCACGTTGACTTCAACGAAGCCTGTCTTCAGGATGATGATATTGTGAAGTGTTTCTACATTTCATGTACCTTTATCTTTATCAGAGTTATTTAGACAGTTACAATGATGTACACTAACATACATGATATATTAACATATGTCCTTCTTGACTCCACCAAACAATGCAGTGCTCCCAGCGTGGGTTATCTAGGTTTAAACCTTCCTGAAGTCACCACTATTAACAGTATATCTGGTTACATCCTGCTTCTCATGCATATTTGCCCATGGGGCTAATCTGACATTATGTCTCAAGAGAGGGCCTGATACAGAATAATTCAAAACTGGAGTAATTCAAGGCAAGGAGGACGAACATTTGCAGAGCTTTCTATGATCTTTGCTTAATCCATTTCTAGAAAGGCTTCAACTATTGCATGTACAAGAGTTATTCTAGCAACAGTTTCTAGAAAGACTTTCTGAAGGACATGTTTCTAGTTCATAGCAAGCCACCTGAACTAAACTTCAAAAGTTAAAAGGAGCTATAACTGGGACAAGGATAGAGATGTCCCACACAAAGTAAGCTAGCTGGAACAATTACATAAAACAATCATTGTGACCAGTGACAAAAAGTCATCGGCCTGTCTGAGGGACGGATGCAAACAGGCACTCCCAGTTTTGGACTGGGATGTTTGGAAGAAGAGAAAATGCTCTTTCTAGAGAACATTCTTCATTTCTCCATATTTCACATCCCCTGAGATTATTTTATAGAGTGAGAGGGATCACCTCACCATCAGCACTCTCAAGTTTTCCTTAAAACTCGTAAATTTTTACACTTCTTTCCCTTCCACAATGTGGTACACTTTTTGAAGGAATTCTTTGGATAGTTGCACGATAAAATCCCAGCCTGGCCGGAATGGGAGAGAACACATTCAAGAGGCTGAGGAAGCTAACTGGATCAGGTAACTGTGCAGAGACAAAATGTTTGCCTGCAGCTAACCTGTACTTTTTTTTTTTTTTTTAATGGATTTCTAAGCCCAGTCAAGAACCAGAGGGATCACAATTATGGACAAGTAATATAACTTCCCACAATAAGAAGTGTGCAAATTATTTCTACCCAACCTTATAAACATAAACACGCATACTCCGTGTTACTGTAAACTTGTTTTTTTACTATGTACAGATTTTGCAGTCATAGTGCATATGGAATAAATCTAACTAAACTGATTAGAATTAGCAATCGTTTATGCTGATTAAAATCAGCTCATAAGGTAGTAAAAATTTTTAAAGGGCAATAGACCTGTGCTTGGCACAGAATGCGGTGAGTAAAGGTATTCACTAGCAGCAAACCATTAGAGGGTCCTACCGCTTCTGCTTTAGAAGCATCTAAACCAGAAGGTTCTACATTGGTCTATTAACTTCATACACTGACACTAAACTGTGGATTATCCAGGGTCTCCTAATAAGAATGTTTCATATCTGCTTTGTTTAACACTACAGCAAGTTCCCTGTTAACTGGTTTCCTACTTACTCCACCATCAACAAGCTTGGATAAAAATTAAATGTTCCCATTTTAAAGTTTGCTGTCAACAGCCTGAAAATAAGTTTTTGACATGGCAGAATCTGCCTGCTCACTATCAGTTTACATCACTCTACAGTCCTGCCTACAAACCTACACAAACTTCTAGAAATATTAGTTCTTTTCATAGCTGCCAGGGCACTAATTTTGCAGCTACCAAATTAGACAGTTAGAAGCCCACTCTAAGGTAATTTAGCAAGATTCACAAGATTTCATTTCTTCTGAGTTGTTGTTACCTGATACCATACAAAAGAAATAGAATTCAAGTATCACATAAATATTACCTATGACTATTAAATACTTGCACTTTAAATAAACCATGCTATCTATAGCATAGGAAATGTTGCTCTTTTCTACTAACTCTCTCTTATACAAAGAGCTTTCCTTTATGATACAGAAACCTATCAGTAAAATTAGTCATACTGTCACATTAT
Organism: Haliaeetus albicilla; assembly: GCF_947461875.1. NCBI lineage: Eukaryota > Metazoa > Chordata > Aves > Accipitriformes > Accipitridae > Haliaeetus > Haliaeetus albicilla. Next base: position 19,538,305 of record NC_091486.1, read on the forward strand.
TGTCCAAGGAAAAACCAGTGATACAGCTAGTTATCACAATTTATTTGTAAATCGTGTGCATCGTGTCCCTGAATTCCATTTGGTATTTAGGTAAAGGAAAACAAAATCTAAATTCACTTTTATTTCTTACTTGACCAAAGCGAACAGATTGTGGCCTGGAGATGTATATATACATTTATGTTTGTTTACGTGTACTCTGTCTTGTTAAATGTTACAATACTAGCACAGTCAGATTTTACCCCTAGTCAGAGGCCTTTAAGCATTAGTAAAACACATACAATCTTACTTAATGTTATTTTCTAAAGTCTTGGAATACAGGATCTCTTCATTACAAATAAAATATTAAGTAAGGAAATGAAATACAACTGAGTTAAAATTTGAAAAGCAATGTTACAGTAATACTGTTAAAGAAAGTATCTGAACCTTTAGAAACATCCATTGAACTTGGAAAATATTTGTGATGCTCTCTGACACGCCATACAATGCTGCAATATAGGAACTGTCCTAAAACATACATTCTTTAGAAGGCACAAAAATTTAACAGATATGTCAAACATATCATTTGCCAGAGTAAAAATTGTGGCCAGCCCCAAAAATGCAGAAGGTTTTGCAAGCTTCAACTTGAAACCATTTCAAACTATTTTCATTGCCATAATGATTTTTCATATGAAAAGCCTTACACCTTCTTCCAATGTTTATTTTGTTCATTTCATTTAAGTCCCTGGTTTCACTAATCTCTTTTGATGCTGAGCTCCCTAAGATTAGGGGGAGGGAGGTGCTGAATCACAGCAAATGTTTATATTTCCTCCCAGAATATATGACTGAACCAGCTTGAATGCTTCATGAGTAAGATTGTGAAGATCATAACAGACAAATACAAAATCTGTTTTTAAAATCTATAACACATTTTGTAGCAATTAAAATAGTTGACCACATCAACATTTTAACCTGAAGAGCCATTAGGAATGCATGCAATTTCTAATGAGTATTTTTGAGCTCTCTGTAGAAAAATCCATCTTCAAGCAATTCCTGTCATCTCATAATTATCGATTTGCAGTTTATTAGTCAGCAGATTTTCCATCATTACTTAAATAAGGATAAGATGGGAAGCAAAACTTCCAGTTTCAAAATCTCTTACCTCCCCCAGTGTAATCATGTACCATTACCCATCACACATTCAGCAAAGGCTATTAAATTCTATTATAATTTGTCTTCAATAAAACCCAAGATTTCTCCAGAATTACTGAAATAGTTCCTGTACGGGACAACGGGTTGGTTTAGGGCCCAAAGACTAGAACAGCTGAAAACTATGAATTAAATTAATTTTTCTACATATTCAGAGAGGATCCATAGTGAGAAGATTGCTTGTATTACTGAATTCTGCATACTTGAATACCGACACTTACAGTTACTGGTCCTTTTATCTACACCAAGGAGCCACCTTTTTTCTTTTATTTCTTTTATAGAATCAAGATCTCTGAAAACAGGAAACTTTCACTGGATCCCAGATATTTGATTTCACATGTGTAGGTCAAATGGCTGTGTGCTCTCTCTGCTGAAACAGAGTAATGCAATTTTAGGCTGTATAATTTTATAGCAAAGACTGCAAGATGTTTCGAAGATGTCATTGACTGTAATACAAATCAGTATTAAATTATCTGTACAGGAAACATTTTTTCAAAAGATGGTCCATCAATAGGATCTCATAGGATCATGGATTTCTAGGATCATACTCTAATAACTACAGTAAGCTATTACAGTTTATCTCCGTCTTCAATTATTTAGAGGTCAAAAAAGCCAAGTGATATTGCTTTATATATATTCAATGTTATGTACCTGGTTCCTAACTTACTAATGCCACACAAAATCATGAAGGTAAAAGTTTCTGAACAAAGACATTTTTTCATTTAAGAATATTTATATAGTCATATAGCTAAGTGATGCAAAAGGCTGTCCTTAAGGCACTCTCCCTTTCTTAAAAATAATGCATTAAAATATATGTATCTAAACAGTACTGAAGTGATTACTCTGCAGCATAATCTTTAAATGGCTACAGACTGTACTATTTAGCTTGATGTCGATTACACATTTAAGAGATCAGTCATTTCAAATCACCTAAAGACCTTCATCGTATTTCTATCAATTTCTGTATATATGAGAGCACATTTCAAAGCCTCCTCATTGCTGACTTGTAAAACGTCTCATGACTGTCAAAGTGAATTTATTTTTCAGCCAAGCAGTATAAATTACATTTCACAATATAGTAACACAACACACAATAAAAAGAAGAGCATATTAAGTATGCAGATAAAGAGAAGGGAATTCTTGTCCTGTCATTGCCACACAGGCAGGAGGACACTTCAATAGCAAAAACCAAAGCCAAAAAAGCAAAAAACCCCAAAACAACCACTAAACCCCCCCCCCACACACCACGGTTATAACCTCTAAAAAAAGTTCACACGTTGAAGCCTCATATGGGTCTGTTTTGATTTGTGAGGAGTGACACTGGTGGTTGGAGAGGCTTATGCTAAATGTTCCAGACAGCTGATGCAACCACCTCTGCATCTGCCAGTTTGCAGCATGATGCTTCTAGAGCAGTGGGGCTGGCTGCCCTTACAGACTTGAAGGAGAAAGGGGGAAAAAAAAAAAAAAAAAAAAGGCGGCGATCCACAACCACGAGAACTACTAACACCAATTTTCCTGCAAACAACAGCTACCCGTGCGCAGCATCGCCCATCAGGAGCCGGACCCCGAAGGCGGTTTTAACCCAGTGTGCGAGGTGGCAGCTCACAAAGGTCCGACTCCCCAGACAATGAGCGTCCGCCCGCGTCCGGCAGCCTCCTCCGGGTCCGTATTTCAGTGGAGCTACGGCCATCCCCCGCCGCGGCAATAAGCACGCCCCGCCGCCCCCCGGGATGTCAGAGCACCCCCGCCCCAGCCGAACGCGCGGCTACCGACAGCGGACAGCCCCGCTCCGGGGCCTGCCGGCCAAACTTTGGGTCGTGTCCCTGCCTTCCAGGAGGCTGCGCCGGGCGGGGGCAGCGGGCGCGGGGCCCCGCAGCGCTCCGCTCCGCAGCGGGCCGGCCGAGGACGCGGTCGGGAAGGAGGAGACACGCCGAGAGCCCTGGGGAAGAGGAGGGACCGCCGGCGGGAGGGGGAAGGCGAGAGGGACGGAGACAGGTCGGAGGCGGCACGGTCGGGAGCGAGGGGCGGGGGGGGGGAGCCCGGCGGCCGCGGGCGGCCCGGGGGCTCCCGGCGGCGCTCCCCGGCGGCCCTCCCGGGGCGGCGGCGGGCGGCAGGAAGGAAGGAAGGGGCTGCCGGCTCTTTCCTGTCTCCGTCCCCCCCCGGTGCAACCTGACCGCCTCCCCCGGGCCGTGCCCCGCGCCGCGGAGCCCCCGTCCGGGCTCGGCCCTGGCCGGCCGCCCTGGAGCGGGGCCAGCCTCAGACCCGCCGCGCCGCGCCGTACCCTACCTTCGCCTGCAGATACTGGGGGTAGTAGTAGGTGGTGTACTGGGGGTACATCTGCTGTTTCCACACTTTGCCCATGAAGCTGGAAAGGTAGCCTGCAGTGCAGGGACGGGGGGGCACTTTGGGGGGCTCCAGCCGCCTCTCCGTCTCTCTCTCCCTCCTGTCTTCCTCTCCGGCGGCGGCGGCGGCTGCTGCTGCTGCTCCTCGGCCGAGCCCAGACCTTCCTCCTCCTCCTCCACCCAAAAAGCCACAGCGGAGCGGCGGCAGCGGGGGCAGGCACTCTCGCTCTCTCCCCGGGAGTTCCTGCCAAGTCCCCGCCCGGCCGGGGCCGAGCAGCAGCGGCGGCGGCGGCGGGCCGGCTGGCGGAGCGGCGGCGCGGGGAGCGCTCGGGGCCGGCGCGGCGGCGGCGGCGGTGCCAGGCGGCGGGGCAGGGCTGGCGGAGGGAGGGAGGGACGGGAGGGGGGGGAAGGAGGGAGAGAGGGGGCGAGGGGCGGCGCTTAGCCCCGCTCGGCGCCCGCGGTGCGAGCCCGAGCCCGAGCCCCGGCCCCGGCCCCGCGGCGGGGCAGCCCCCGCGGGGCGGGGGGCGGCTTTTCGGCGAGCGGCGCCGCTTGGCCGAAGGGCCGCTTCAACGCCGGGAGAAGCTGCGGTGGCCGGCGGGGAGAGGAGAGGAGCGGAGCGGGGGGTTTTCCACGTTGAGGAGGAGGAGGAGGAGGAGGAGGAGGAGGAGGGCTGCAGTGGTCGCATCCGCGCACGGCTCGGCTCTGACCTAATTAGCCGGGTCGTGCTTTGTTATCGCCTTTGCTCTTTGTGCATCTCGTTGCCGAGCAGTGGTGCAGGGCGCAGGCTTTAGGGGAGAACTGGATACAGTTTTGGAAAACTACCTTTGGCTTCGGTTCTGCCTGGCGGTAGAGGGTCCATTTATCTGCTAGGAGCAGAAGGGACTGCAGTGCTAAAATCAGTTTGCAGAACAGCAACCACAAAACCAGACCAAATTCTCCGTCTGGCCCATCGTACATCCTTAAATTTGTACTTTGGCCAGCGGTGCTGAGTACACTTCATTCTCAATCAGGAAACGTTCCTGTTCTAGTCGATAGTAGTTACAATTTTTTTCACTTGAATATTTTCTCTCCAAAAGGTAATTTCCCAAACCCTAGAAGTAGGGACCAGCAGCACGCTATAATCCACTGTTATCTGTAAAAAACCCACTTGGTGGGTTTACTTCTGACAAATGTGTCTCTTTTCTACCCAAAGATAAACTAATCCTCAGAGCGTTAAGCAGATGCCGTTTCTTTGTCACACTAATCACAATCATTTTTGTCTCACAGCACTGTTTTATTCATAAAACATATATGTAAGGTCCACCGAAACTCCTGAGTGTATTAAAGCTAAATGTGATAATAGGGGAAAGAAAGATTAAAAAACTTGAGGATTTACAAGCATCCCAGTGCAACAGCAAAAAGGCAGCCTTTGTGCAGCCATGAATCCCTGGTGCAGGCTGAGCAATGAGAGGTAACTGCAGATATTCTTCCAAATTCCAGCTGAGCAGAGGACAGTTATGCAAATGACATTGCAGCTCTCCTGGCTAGCCATTAAGATCGCTTTACAAGTTTTTTCCAGGGAAGAAATTTGTATACGCTTTATGGTCCACACAGATTAAAAGACTGGTTGCATCTTTAGGAGGCGGCTTTTTCTCCAGGAAAGAGGCATGGGAGCTTTTGCGTTTTGGTTAGGTTTGGGGGGTTTTGTTTGGATTGGTTTGGATTGGGGTTTTGGGTTGTTGGGTTTGTTTGTTTGTTTGTTTTTGTTTACACATGGCTAGAATGACTATGAAAAGAAGGACAAACACAGAAAGCGTGGGACTTGGGAATGTTTCTGTGTCCATGATAGTAGTAACTTTCTGTGGGAGGGACAAAGATTAAAGTTAGAGAAAAGTTGAGCAGAACAGAAATATCAGGTATTTGAGGGGGTTAAGAATGTGCATCTGGAAAAGCTGAAATGGCCATGGCCAAAATCAGCTGCCTTCTGTTGGCTGTACTGACGTTTACGCAGTGGAAAAAGCATACAGGCTGCAATTATATCTGAAGAATGCAAGGTAATATGGCTCCAGGGTAGTGCACGGTCAGGGGATAGTAGAAGTGAAGTTTCAGAGCTTCATGGGGAACTGTGTTGCTACAGCCCAGATACGTGATGATACTGTTACAGATTGCTTTAAGAACTGCCAAATTGTGGTCTGAAGTTCTTGGTTGAACTACAAGGAATGTGGTGCTGGCCTGTCTTAAGCTGACAGGTTACGGGTGCTAGTACACTTAGCTTCCTTCTGAGAAAAACAGAACAAGCAAGAAGAAATAAAGACTGGTTGGTAGCTGATGGATAGATTTTGTGGGGATTTTCCTGAGGAGAAAGAAGGAATGAGATCTGAAAGAAAACATATTGTACTGAAGACAACTGGAAATAGAAGAGTGTTTTCCTAGACATGCAAAACAGCTTCTTCGTGTAAACAGCTACTGTGGTTGTCACAAGTACGTTGTGCAATCATGAATGGGGAGAGAAGCGCCCAGAAGAAAAAAAAAAAAATCTAGAAAATGAGGAGAGGGGAAATGTAGCCCATACCATTCCAGCACTTACAACTGCAACAGTCTCCAGCTTAGTTGTGTCAAGTTACTGAGAATGGCTGATGGCTGCCAGCAAGAGGAGCAGCAATGCGCTCTGCCACAACGGTTCCTGAAAGTGATGAAAGAAGAAATCTGGCTAAGAGAGTATTTGATTACAACTGTAACAGCTAAAGCTGATCTCCAAGTTCCTTCCCAGTCTCTCCTTGCAGAGACTTAGACCTTTCCCAAATGAGGTCTTTTGCTCTAGATCTTAATCTCATCCCCAAACATGTGGCACTGTTAACTTGAGGTTGAAACCAATTTGGTTCCATTTTTCAACCAGAATATTTTCTAATTAAAGATCCACTTCCATTGGAATATCTGCTCTAATTTATTTAGCAAAGCTGACATTGCAGAAGTTCAAAATTGATAGAGTTTAATATTTATCATTGAATTTAAAAAATAAGCCTGCAACTTAATAACACAAACTCTTACAGTGCAGTGATCCCACTGATGATTGATGAGAATTTGCAAATGATGCTCAGTTTTTATTACAATGAGGTTAGAAAATATAATTATTTTATTGGAATCATTTACATGAGCCTCAGTTACAGTAATTTTTTTCATTTTTTAAAATAGTACTGAAGGTGTTTACTATTGTCCTGGTTTCAGCTCGGATGTAGTTAGCTGTCTTCCCAGTAGCTGGTAGGGTGCTATGTTTTGAGTTCAGTATGTGAAGAATGTTGATAACATTGATGTTTTCAGTTGTTGCTCAGTAGTGTTTAGACTATAGTCAAGGATTTTTCAGCTTCTCATGCCCAACCAGGGCACCTGACCCAAACTGGCCAACAGTGTATTCCATACCATGTGACGTCCCATCTAGTTTAGGAACTGGGAAGTGGGGGGGGCAGGGATTCGCCGCTCGGGGACTGGCTGGGTGTCGGTCGGCGGGTGGTGAGCAATTGCCCTGCGCATCATTTGTACATTCCAATCCTTTTATTACTACTGTTGTCATTTTATTAGTGTTATCATTATCATTATTAGTCTCTTCTTTTCTGTTCTATTAAATCGTTCTTATCTCAACCCAGGAGTTTTACTTCTTTTCCTGATTTTCTCCCCCATCCCACTGGATGGGGGGGGAGTGAGTGAGCGGCTGCGTGGTGCTTAGTTGCTGGCTGGGGTTAAACCACGACAACTATATTAAGAACGGATCACTGAAGAATTGTTAGGCAAAAAAAATCTTAATTTAGCATCACTCAGGGCAGTCTCTGCTTGTATCTTTTTAATATGTTAATTATTTAGCCAACTTAGTAATATGAATGCAAGTTGTGCAATAGAGACAGGATGGCATTGCAGAAGAAACTTCAAACCAAATGACTAAGTTCTTAACTTCTCATACTGATGAAAATGTTTGGTTTTAACTGCTTATTCTCTGTTCATAGCAAGGGCAAACAAATATTTTTAAATTGAAACTGCTTATGCTATCTGGCAGTACTAACTCCTGCCATCATAACTAAATACTGACATGGTTAAAAAAGTTTCCCTCATTCAGGCACTACACGAAGTATAGGATTGAGAAGGAAGGTAAACACTGAATTGTGTTCTGAAGGCTAGCAGCTACCCAACAGAGTAACAAAAAGATTTTCTTTCTCCTTTAAAAGCTGACTTCCTACACACCGCACCAGTACAAATGTAGATATTGTGGCTTTGTGAATGTTAGGGAAAACAGTAATCCCTAATTTTGTCCATGGCCAGATTTCACTGACTATTAATGGAACAATATTAAATTCTACTTTTTTTTTTTTTTTTACATTATTTCCTTATTATAGTCTAACTGGTCAGGGCTGATTAAAATATGATGAAAACACAGTTGGACCGTTGCTGCAAAAGCCTAAGCAGCACTGTATGTGCTGCCATGTCAGAGGAGTTTTAGGGCAACTCAGTTAACCCAGTCAATGGTTATCCACTGACTCTAAGAGTGTTGGAAGAGAAATCCCATTTAAGCTTTACAGATTAACTTAGACATTAGGAGTTCTACCCTAAGGCAGAAAAAGTCAAATGCAATGCAGAATATGAAGGAAATATATTCAATCCACCTCACTCCAGGAACCAAGCGGACTGCTGTACTCTGCACCACTTGGGGTCTTTGCACTGGTTTAAGCTGAAAGAGACAGACATGTTTATGCTGAAATCGTTATTACTTTGACACAGTCAGGAATATTTGAACAAGGACTTTTTTTTTTTTCTGGTTAAGACACTAGTTTGAGTCTTGGGGGATCTTTGTCCAATACCAGATCTACCACAGAATGTGGGCAAGAGGGTGAGCAAGTCGCTGAATTACCCTGTGCCTTATTTCCCCGGTTTGCAAACTGTGTCAAACATTCACCCTCTTCTGTTCTTTGCTTTGTGTGGTCAGTCTGTAGGCAATGCAAGGCACCACAATCATTTGCTAGGAATCTGCCTAGTGTGATTCACGTAAAAGGACTAAAATAAATAGAAGCAGTGGCAGTGCATCACTTGTGGATGCAGAGAAGCCAGGTACTGCATCCTAATTCACATACAAATGTTAACAAACCAAAGATCTGTTTTATACCCCCAAAGAGTGTGTCAGGGCTACAGAAATGCAACTAGGTTTAAGCTCTCAACCAACAACTTCTCTGCTCTTCCCCTCACCTCAACACACACTGTTCCAATTACTTGCAAAACCTCCTTGTTGTAATGCCACCCTTAGCCCCATCATATGGCCTTGACTGCTTTGCAACACAAATGAAAGACTCTTCAATTCAGGTCGCAGTAGGCCACACTCTTAAGCACAAAGGCTAAATAAACGGCCATTGTTAATGGGCCACCAAGTTGAAAAGCACTTGATTGTTTTCATCAATTAAATCAACTCTCTAGATTTAGTGGCTATTAACCCTTTCAGCAAATTCTTAAATATTTATTTCAACAGAGTGACTACAATTCTCTGTTTTTACAGTAGCTCTCCTGGTGTAACAACGCTTCACTGAAACGTTGCTGAATGTGGCGTGCCCTTGTTTATCCTTACAGCTGAGCCAGATACTGCACTGGCTCAGCTGCTCCTGACAGCTGCAGTCAGGGTAATTCACTTTTGTGAAATCTACAGGGCTATACACTGTTCTAAGATTGTCCAACTGAAGTATTTAACTGGCACTAACATATAGGAATTTAACATACTTCTGCATTTGGGCTTCCCCTCTCATGAAGTTTGACGTGCAGCAGGCAATGCTCCCACTATTGGCAATGGGCGTCAACAAAAGATGCAGCCAGACTGCTCGTGAAAACGCTTTCCGTGTTTGCAGCTAAATGTATCACCGTGAATGTGGGTATGCTTATTGCCAGCAATAACCTTTTCTTCATGTTTAGATAGGTCTGAGAGAATCCTTTCCCCCATAAGCACCACATTGTCTGATTTTTCTATATTCTGGTTTACTTCAACACTAAGATGCCCAGCTAATAAAGATGATTGCACACTAACAGCAATTGGGGTTTTTTTCAGCATTCTTCATAAAACCTGTGAGGCACCTCTTGTTGGTCCAGCTTTATAGGTCTATTTAATACATGTACATTTTATTTAAATCGTCTTCTCACTGACGGCAAAAATTAGCTGTACTGTAGGAGTATGTTCATCCTAGGGTGGAGGTAGTTAAGAATCCAACTTCTATCATACATTATTTATCAGGAACTTTCATCCCATGCAGTTTCTAACCGCCCTGGAGTGTCTCTAGCAATACAGGCTTCGCTGTGCAAGTAGATGAACAAGGAAGAGACTAACAGTACCTCTATAAGATAATGACCAACTACAACTCTTTCATTAGGACATTCCCTTTCAATTTTCTCATCTCAGTTTCAGGGCAGTCCTTGCCAGTCCTTCCCATTGTCCACAAACAGATGTGGAAAACACCAAGCCCAGCCCGCTTTGGCTGCAGCATAGTAAGAATTCTCGTGGGTGTCTTTTTACCAGCTTGACCAACCAGCTGTGGTTGGTCCTGATTGAATGCAAACCATTGATTTTAAATATTTGTGGATAATTCAAAACAAACTTTTTTTCCTGCCATGCAAACAAAAATTAAAAGTTTAATTAACATAGACAACAGGCATCTTATTTCTACAGACTTTAGGGACACATTGCACTGTCTTTAGGCGTATCTTAAGCAAGTTCTGAATAAAAGGTGAAGGATACATCCTTCAGGCTGCTATTCTAAAATGCCCCCAAATTTTCCTATTTTTGGAATAGAACTATTCCCAACTGTGAAATGTCAACCTCCCAATCCACACACGATTGTATTTTAGACAAGTTCTGCAGCTTATGAAATATCTAACAAGTCTTTCCAATGTCTCAAACCCCTCCTACTTCCATCACCCACAGCAATACCGTCAGCTGTCCCACACCCTCTGCACGGTCGTACATACAGGTTAGCTGATTTAATTCAAGTGCCGACCGGCCAGCATGCTGCTCTCTGGCCAAACGGCCCAGGCTGAACCCCACGGCTAGGCTCTCAAGCAGAACACCAGCTTTCTCACCTTTTCTCAGCTACTGGTTTTCATGCACCTTTTAGGGCCATCCTATCCATGACACCTCTGCTCCACCATCACTTTTGACTGAAATTGCCCAAAGGCTTCCAAAGTTACAATGGTGTAAGGGATGAAGAAGGAGAAGGTGAGTAGGCAAAACAATTGCATGAGCCTTATTTCATTAAGAAAGCACATCAATAAGAGCATAGGCTCTTTTACCTGTTATCAAGTTTACAATACTAAGTCCTACATTTTTTAATGTCTTAAATTTGTAATTTAATGGAACCAGAGAATAAGGCATTATAATAAATTTAAAAAAAAAAATCCTTTGCCATACGACCCGAACCCTTAAAACTAAATATCTCAACAGATACGTGTCAGTGCTTTTTTTATTTTATTTTCTTTACACAGAGAAAACATCTTTCTCACAAAAGGACCACAACACATCTCCATTTTGAATTAGCTCATCTATTTGAGCTTCATTCACAATTTATCATGTTTAGCCTTATCATAAACTATTTGTAAATGCTGGACACTCAGACCCATGTACATGCAAATCAACACTTACAGTGCAATACATCGTCAGAGCTAATAGGTGTTGTCTCTCTACTGCATAATTCAAAAAACCATTAAAGTGTCATCACCCTTGATCTGCTGTAAAAATGGAAGCTTCCTCCTTGGCTTTGAATCCATTTCTGTCTTCTAGATGAAATGCCAGACCCTCAGTTGAGCTGGGGTGATTCATTCTAGCTGATGACCTTGCTGTGGAAGCCCCAGCATTCCCTGCTAAAATAGTTCTCAAGTCATGCAACACTGACAAAGCAGAGTTGAGCAACTTCATTTATTTTTCTCTGTTCGGCACAGACAGTAATGCTAATGCTGGTGTGAATTTGTAGAACTAAGAGCAAGGCCCAGCCAGATGTCCCAGTTATGGTATATTTCTTAGGGGATTAAAAAGTTTTTTCTTATTTCTGAAAATTGATAGTGGAAAAGTGTCAATCTGATAAACCGAGATTCTTCTGGGTCCATTTTATGCTGTTTCAGGACATGCCAATTTACATGCTAGTGGGACTGAGAAGACAAACCCTTTTCTGTTTAACTAGAAACGCTGAGGATGTTTATATCCCGTCCTCTTACTGTACTGTGATAATGTCACAATATTTTTTTGATTCATCTTCACAACACTTTTCTGAACCCATTTTCTGAGCCCATTCACAGACATGAAACAGATGTGGAGGGACCATGTGACTTTTACAAGACTATATAGGACATAAATTTTGTTGCACATAACATAAATAAAATAAAAATATAAATAAATAAAAATAGCATAAATAATTTTGGATTTTCTGATTCCAAGGCTAGCGCGCCAGTTTTGGACCAACTTAATGTTTTTTGTTGTTCCTAACATAAATGAGAGAATACACCGATGAAAGCTTTGAATTCTTACACGTCTATTTAACCATTTTGTATCTTTCTTGTTTCCAAAACTGCCACAGTCTCATTTTACTATAGTTCTTCCCTTCCTTAGGATTTCATGTGTGTCAGAAACACCATGATATCAAAAAAGTGTTTCAGATCTACACCAAAACATTCTTAGCTTTAAAATTCTTTCCAGATCTTCTGTTTCACAACAACTCTTTATAAACCAATGTGTATTTATTTTGCTGGAAAGTTACTCAAATAAAAATACTGCATTTCCAATTCTGGTCTCTGGGGCTTTAATCCACTGAGAAACTTAAGAAAGTGCTCGCTGATCGTGGGATAATATTTCTATCAGACGCTAGCAGTATTTATTGCATCATTTTATGAATCTTGATTCATATTGGTATAATTTGATGTTTACGAAGCACTTTTGCTTCCATTTTCACTAGGGGAGGCACAAAGACATCAAACCTCCAAACACACGCTCCTAGGGGACCTAAAAAACTGTAAACAAGCCAAAGCCTGAGCTGTAATCAACACATTTCCAGCAATGAAGAATGTTAATCATTTTTTCTCAGAGGACTCAGAGACTAGCAAGTGTTTTCCAGACCTTGCAACCCACCTTGAAGATTCCTAGTTTGGGATTTTCGTGGTTTTATACTGGCTGACTAGATATGCTAGGGGCTCACAAAGCTCTTAAAGTTCCGGTTTCTTAAAACGTCCAGTTTATTTACAGCCTGAAGACTCCCCGCATAACCTAAGGAACATGAACATGTGTGACAACGACTGGAACGCAGAATTTTTGAAATACTGGCGTACAATTCTGCGCCTGGGCCAGTTTTGCCAGGCAGACGTAGCAGCGTCTTTAACAAAGCCGCAGGCAGCCAGCCTCTTTTTTTCAGGAACCTCAGCCAAGTCCCGGTTCGGATCCCTCAGGAAGCTTCCTTCGGGAATCGCCTCTGGTCGGGCACGAGAGGGGAGGCGAGCTGCTGTGGCTGCGCGGCCAGCTCCCTGCCTTCTGCGCAGGAAAACCAAGTTGCGTGGGCAGCCCCGCGGCCGTTCCCAGCTCTCGCTCTTTGCCGAGCTGGCTGGGGAGAGCCGTGCCCCGGTCGGTGGGGCCGGCCGGAGACACCCCCCCCCCCCCTCCTTCTCTCCCTCCCTCCTTCCCTCCTCTCCCTCCCTCCTTCCTTCCCTCCTTCCCTCCTCTCCCTCCCTCCTTCCCTCCTCTCCCTCCCTCCTTCCTTCCCTCCCTCCCTCCTTCCTTCCCTCCCACCTTCCTTCCTTCCCTCTTTCCCTCCTCCCTCCCTCCTTCTCTCCTCCCTCCTTCCCTCCTCTCCCTCCCTCCTTCCTTCCTTCCTTCCCTCCTTCTTTCCTTCCCTCCCTCCTTCCCTCCCTCCCTCCTTCCTTCTTTCCTCCCTTCCTTCCCTCCTTCCCTCCCTCCTTCCTTCCTTCCCTCCCTCCCTCCCTCCTTCCTTCCTCCCTTCCTTCCCTCCTTCCCTCCCTCCTTCCTTCCTTCCTTCCCTCCTTCCTTCCCTCTCTCCTTCCTTCCCCTTTCCCTCCTTCCCTCCTTCCTTCCTTCCCCCTTCTCTAGTTCCTTCCCTCCCTCCTTCCCTCCCTCCTTCCCTCCCTCCTGCCTTCCTTCCTCCCTTCCTTCCCTCCCTCCCTCCTTCCTTCCCTCCTTCTCTCCTTCCTTCCCTCTTTCCTTCCTTCCTTCCTTCCTTCCTTCCTTCCTTCCCTCTCTCCCTCCTTCCTTCCCTCCCTCCTTCCTTCCCTCCTTCTCTCCTTCCTTCCCTCCTCCCTTCCTTCCCTCCTTCCTTCCCTCTTTCCTTCCTTCCCTCCTTCCTTCCTTCCCTCCCTCCTTCCTTCGTCCCAGGCCGCGGCGGGGCGGTGCGGTCCCACCTCCCGGCAGCGCTGCGGCGGCGGGGTGGGGGGTGGGGGCGGGGGCCGGCGGCGCGCGGGCGGGCAGCAGCGCCCCCTGGTGACGCTCGGCTGCCCGCGGGGTGCAGCGCCGCGGCACGCGCCCCTGCCCGCAGGGGCGCCATTTCGGCGCGGGGAAGGCGGGAGGCTCCCCGTGGGGAAAAGGGCCCCTGCCGGGGGATGCGCCGTCCTCGGCCTGCCCAGGGCGGCACCCCGCGGAGGGGTTCGGTTCCAGGGCTGCCGTCCGAAGCTGGGTGCCGCCGAGCGCCGGGCGCTCCCACCGGCGGGCGGCCGTCCCCACCGGCGGGGATCTCAGGGTGCCGGCCCCTGCCCGCCTCCTCACCGGCTGCGCGGTCTGCTGGTCTCCGCGGGTTCCCGCCGGGTTCTGGCCGTTCCGCAGAACCACCGCGGTGGTGGTCGTCCTCATCATAAGTTAAAGCTTATCACGACATCGCCTCCGCATGTTAAATAAAACGAAATTTGTGCCTTTTCTCCTCGTCTGTATTTGAAAAGAAAAAGACAGCATCCCGTCTTGAAAAGTAACTGACATATTCGATTCCCGTTCAGCCCTTCTACCCTTTCGTATTTTCCTTTCACATTGTTTGTTTTCATCACTGTTGCTGAGTATCGTACCTTTTAGGAGCTTCTTTGACTATTGACTGTGCGTTTTCTGACAAGCTCTGAACATATTCCCCCTCTCAGAATCCAATTAGGTATTCAGAACACCCACAAAGGAAGTAAAATTAATCTGAGAGAACTGGAAAAGTGAATAATTAAAAGACCGTAAATTAATCATTGTTAATAATATATTTACATGAGTATTCAACAGGAATGATGCAAATTCATCATATATCTTAAAATGTATTTATACAAGCTTTTAAACAGGGATCTAAGTTTTTAGTATGATGCACAGATTCTTGTTACCAGTCAAAGCTTCTGCCAAAAAAAGCGCAAAAATTAGGGGAAAAAAATCTCTTTTTAAAATATGGGTTCTAAAATCGGTGGATAGGCCACTATATTCTTTCAATTTCTTCTTTTTTGATTTCTAAATTCCATTTTTCTTTCTTTATATTTATAGTACTTTCTTAACAGGATCTGGTAAGATAGAGATTCAAACTAATTTCTCAGTAGGATACTATAGGTGAAGATACTCCTGAGAGCACATGCTCAATGTAGAGTCCTTCCACAAGATGTATATATGCACCAATTCAGCTGGGAGCATGTGAGCACATTTGTGTGTGTGTATGGGTATTCTTGAGGGCATAAATAGACATGGACATCTTCAGCTCAGATAAGGGGGTCTGGTCTAAGACTATGGATTTGGAAGGCCTCCAAACAGGGAGGACCCTTTTTTCAAAACAGAGTGGAGTTAAAATTACAAGGGATTACATGTTTACATGAAGAATGCTGTTATTTGATTTCATGTTGGAGCTCAGCCTCTTCAGTTTATCAAAGGAAAAGATAAGACATGGCTTCAGTCACAGTTGATCATATAGCTGTTCACAGGCAAGACCTTGATAATGACCTTTCTTCAGTCTACCATTTGATTGTGGCATGATTCAAATCCAGAAGTCAATTTTTATGTCTCAATTTTTCCTTCACATCGTACATTCAGGAAGCTGAGAACATTGCTTAGGAAGGATCATATCTTCTCATGAGGAACATTTGTTTTACTGCTAAAAAGTAAGCATTACACATCTTTTGACACTGGTAGGTCGTTTGGCTTTGGCTTGTGCCCAGTGATCCAATCCTTATGAATAGTCCTTTTCATGGGTGTGATAGTCACCCAATTATTTTTACGTCCACAACTATTTATATGCTGCTACCCCTGCCCCTGTTTATCTCCCCATCTCTGATCCTTTCCCTCAACTCCATTCCTGTTAGGTTAGCTTAAATCATTGAGCAATCAGAGATATGGGGTCACCTATGCTAGGGTTCTTTAGGTCTTACAAATACAGATTCTTGCAATTTATGGGAAAATGTAAGTGAATAAGGTACCACTTTCATATGGAAAAACTCCCTAAGCAGACAACTTGCAAAGAGTTTACTCATAAAGAGGAAACTGATGTAATTGACTTGGGACTCCGTGCCTCTGGGAATAGACTGACTACCATGAAGAAAGAGCACAGGATCCCAGCAAGCTGCAGGCTTCTAATTTATGCACCTAGCCCACACAGGATGGAAAAAGTTATTTTCTTTCCTCTGTGTCACTTTGCTATTATATTCTCCTGTGTTGCTGTAATGACTCCCTCCTCCAGGAAGAACAGCATCAGGCTCTTTTGCTCTCGGTTCTGGAGTTTGGTTTCTGATAGTTACGGATGAAAAGGTGGGGATGGGGGCAGAGGCTTATTGAGAAAGAACTGTTTTCCCTTGTAGGTTTGTCAGCGATGAATCCCTTCTTCCCATTTTCACTTAAACATGCTCACAAACACACAAACACCTAAACTGGACCTGACTCTTAGGTGGAGAGATGAAACACTGATTTATCAGGTTATAAAAAGAAGTTACAATATGTGCTCTCAGATAGGTTATATAATGATCTCACTATCAAGTCCTGTCTTACATGCACAGGTAAAAAATATTGCTTTAAAATACTGGGTTGTCCTGCATTTTATATAACTCCATCAGACCTCTGTCAGAATAAGAGTCTTGTAAGTCTTAGTGATAAATGCTGATACTCAGCACTAGTGTTCACAGTAATAATTTGCCACAGACTTCCAAATTCTCCCAACCCATGTCTTCCTTAAAAAAGGTTACTTGGGTTGTCTGTCCCTTTCTCAGTAGCTATACACTCACAGCAACTGAAGATACTTTGTTGTACATTATTTGTACAAACTAGGGGAAAAAGTTATGCACTGAGGTATTTTTCTTTCCAAACCATCCTGCTAGACAGTTCTGTTTTGGACTTGTGGAAGATCCTCTACAGTGCCTCATCCTAACTGGCTCGGTCACACCATAAAGAATTAACAAGCTCAGCCTAATCTAAGTGCGACTTCCTGAGATGGTTATGCCACAAAATGAATTGGGATACATTGGACAAACAGTGCAAAGAAGCTGGTGCGCTGTGGTTGTCCCATGGAAAGAGTAAGTAAGCACAGGGCTTTAGTCTTCCAGGACAGCCAACAATTCAAGAGGACAAACTGGCATCGTTTTAGGCACAGTGCTAATGGTAGGCAAACAACAACAACAAAAGGTCAGTTAGCCTTAGCATCCAGAAAACTCAGCAGCTTTGTTGAACAGCTTTGGACTATGAGGCTTGTGAAATGTTTGTATGGGTGTTAGCACTTCTTGGCTGTGGTAAGGCAGGTAGTATTGCATAAACAACCCTTATCGTGGTGGTTTGGTGCTGCCAGTTCCAGTGCCAGCAAAACCCGAGAAGTCCCAGGGAATTATAAATGCAAACACACACAAGAGAGACAGTGTTGGAAGTTTCTGAATATGAAGAAGGCATAAACTTAATGATGCTTTTAAAAAATCTAAGGCAAACCAAGTCTATCCTATCTATTAGTAGTGTTTCCCCTTAATTTCAATAGTGGTGTGTATTAAAATGTTAAACAGCAGAGAAATACTTGGCTTGTAAGTGTTTTAGCAGAAAACATGCAATAAATGTATGGCCTTAGTGAAAAAAACAGAATGATGTATGTTACAAGGCATAAATTAAGAAAAATATGTAGGGAATTATAATAGTAAGGAACTAATTGATCTCTCAGCTACGTCATCATTATTATTGTTGGCTATATACTGACGATGCTTTGTATAAGATGTTTTACTTCTGCTTCCAAAAGGCTTACAATCTAAACTAACACAGACACAGAACAGATGGGCTAGAGAGGGAAGGTAAAAGCAAGGAACAATAGACAAAACCAATCTACATATATTCCACCTAGCATCCTTTTAAAATTAAAGTGAATGCTTTCATCACATTTTGTTAGAGAGAAAAATGAATAGCTCCATCTGATCATGAGGGAAGTCCATGGATGGAGGGGAAAAATGCTGACCCTGTGGTGCGCTTTCTTTCAACAAAAAAATATTCCCAGGCATCCTCATAGGAGCAGATGAAGAGGGAATAGGATGAAATGGCAATCATTCTCCATAGCGTTATCCTGACCAGCCCACTAGACATTTTGAGCATAATTCAATGATAATGTATAAGAAGTAATTAGAGTGATTCATCCACCACAATGGGAATATTTCTGAACAGGGGCAATGCATCTATGCTCTCAAGGATAGAGAGAAATTTCTGTTAAAACCTAAGGTACTTTACTTTCTTTTTAGCTTGCACCAGCACTTCAGTGATGAAAAACCTTATAGTTACATGGTGTGGACCTTTCTTCAGACCTGTAGATGGCCCTTTCAACAGCGTGTGAGCATTCAGTGCTGAAAAGTACTTGGCTTTGCCTTTGATTGAAGGCAAAATCCAGAGTAACTCAAAGCTAGTGTCTGCATCAGAACATGTAAGATAAACGACAATGAATGGCACAGATGGTGTAAATTTATTACAGCTCCTCTGCCTCTTTGTTCAAGCTGCAAAATACATGTTCTCCAGTTTTAGCTGTCCTTGGTTCACTTCCTTCTACGAACAGCTTACAGCCCTCAGAAACTGCAGTCACAATTTCCCTTGTAAAGCACTTCCTAAAGACCCTGGAGCAGAGCAAGCTATACACCGCACTGTGAAAGTAGGTACGCATAATGCTTTCATACATAGGTAAAGATCCAAATATAAATTAATTAATGTAGGAAGAATTGAGGCCATGAAGTCCAGATCAGCTTCTACACAGAGACCTCTACACAGATATAAAAGAAAAACAAAATCTCTGTCTTTCTGCAAAGTGGAAGAATTTGAGAGTGATGAGAGAGGAAGAAAGAGGACAAAACAGGGAAATTTTTCAAAGCAAATTTATTATTGCGTATACCGGAACAAGGTCCAAGTCAAAGTATTCCACGAACAGCACAACTACCAAAACTTGATTTCCCATGCGTTTGTGCCCTGGAAACCTCTCCTCGCCAGCTATCCAGCTCCGTATCCCTTATGACTGCACAAGTGCTGTGATAACGCCAGTTCCTGCTGTGCTCCCAGCCACTCATGTTCCCTGACATTATCTCCACAGCACTCCTCTGCCTCCAACTACTGCTTCTGCCAGAGGCAGCACAGCCAGTCACTGGTTTCTAGTCAAGAAAGTGCTTACCGGCCAGCCAGCATTTGCATGCCGACTGACTAGTGACAGGCTAAACAGGACTGATCACTGCTGAGCTCATCCTGCAGCCTCTCCCTTCCTGGCGGCACTGCTTGGTGTGTCTTTCCTTCTCCTCTTTCTATTCATCTGATTTTCATAAAGCCTGTTGGAATTTGACAAGTGAGATTTCTGCCTTTCTGCCTAATTTCAAGTAATCTTCAACAATTTCAGCACCAGCTTCAAGAATTATTAGGGGATGCACACATGGTGCAACTGCAGAACTTTATTTCGTGATGACACCCAAACTATTAGAAAGGCATGTAAAGGCTCTTCAGAGATAATGCTGCTCACCAGCATTGGTGCCAATCACCAAGAATGATGGGATCAGTGGTGATCCTCTCAATTGCCCTTTGAGTTTGTGATGGGTCCATGATAACTCAGGCATATTATAAGACAATAGTAGTGTAACTGCCGAACCTACCCATTGGATAGACCGTGATAAATTCTCATATGTGAATAGTGATACTACGAATTATTTTTTATATATGCAAAGACAGGTCTTCTGTAGAGCAATCTTAGAACAATGAACCTCTGTTGCTAGTTATTACCCATATTTTAATTCAGTGGAATAGCTCAGCTTCAGCATAACATAGCAACAAACTAAACTGATGAAGTCGAACTGAAGAAAATTTATACTTTCTGAGCAAGTTAGTTTTAGCATCTCTGGATAGGATTTAGGATTTAGATCAGTGAATCTTTGCTAAACCTGCCATTTGTTCTTGTGTTTGCCGTGGATTCTCCAAGCATTCATGCCTCCTGAGGAAAATCTCCCCATGTCTCCCTTGGTTGCCCTACAGTAACTCTCTTTGACAGAACAAATTGATGAACCCCAAATTAGAAAAAGATCTATTTCTAAAGAGAAGCAGATCTATCTGCCCATTCACTCCTCAACTCTTTGCTAAGATTCCTAGCTGGAGTATCTTAGTTACGGTATTTATTAAGGATGAGTGATTTCTCATAATCTTAATGAGATCTGCAGTGACCACAGAACAAACTATAACCAAAGGCAGGATGGAGTTATGATTATTTTCTAACACTAGCATTTTCACAAGAGAAAGATCATTCTAACTTACACGTAGGGTGGATTTTTTGGAGACAGTTAAAGAGCTGAAAAAAATAGATGACAAGATGGGAATAATTAAGCAGTTCTTAAGAAACCTTTTGAGATAATGAGTAGGATACTAGTCTACCAATTCTGCGAGCTTGAAAAAGGCAGAAGAGCAAGTATTACAGCTTTTCAGAGGATATACAAGAAAAGCCTGCAGGGTGTCAGTTTGTAGGGAAAGATGATAGTAAGCAACATTTATAGCAAGAACAGAGGTGTTGCTGGACAAAAAATGTTCCCACACATCTTCACTTGCAATAAGCTTTTGAGTGTTGAAGAATAAAGGGTAGGGTTTGATTTCACTGGAAACTTTGAAGATGGTTTTTTTCCCTTGCTTTCAGGGAATCAGACTGCAGAAGAGAACCTGACAAAAAATTTACATTGATTTGTCAGCAAAAATTGAGATTTGTTTTGGATGCTTTTTGTACAATTTATGATGTATAGACTATGGGGAAATGATTGAAAATCTTTTTTGCCTTTAAGCAACAGTTCACAAAAATAAGGATTTTCTTCTAAAAGATACGGTGTCAGGAAAGTCAGTGTAGGCAGAGCAGATTCACTCAATCTGTGTCCCATTTACTTTTGGGAAATTGTGCTTAAGCTGCTAAAGATGCAGAGAACATCAATAACCTCACAACCAGAGAAACACTCAAGCAAAACAACACAAATAGTATAAATATTGTATAGAAAACAATAAAAACTGTGGCATTTAACTTCGATACTCAGAGAAATCACTCAAGAAAATAGTGGTTATTCAAACTCAGTAGGAAGAAAGAAAAAGATTGTTTACTGAAAACAATTTGTGATTAACTTCAGTTGTTTGGGGTTTTTTTGTCCTGTTCCATCATGCCAATTGCTATTATCTTCCAATAGCAAGTACTCAAATTTGAAAGGAAATTTCAAGCTGTGACCTTTTTATCTTGGCCATTTACTTATTCATACTAAGCTGCTTCACCTAATTCATATTTGTGTTTCTTCTCTCTGTTGGCTCACTGACACTGTCAAAATCTTGGAATATTAAAAAACGGCCAAGTAAAAACAGGAAGAAGAAGAGACAAAAAGCAAACAAACAAATGAGAAGCTTTCTCCTTTCCTATCCAAACAAGATAACCCAAGTGAATATCGGTTATGAGTTATGACTTTAAATCACACAACAAAAAGAGAATTGACTCATATTCATAAGTATTTGAAGAAAGCCTTTACTAAAGTAACTCTTTCTTAATTTTCTTCTTCGGTTGCATTCATCTACAAATATTTATGCATTTTTCTGCACAGCACATTAGGCATGGACACCCCTCAAACTAGTAGGTAAACATTATAAATTTACCTTTTCCAGTTCCCTCTTGACTTGATTTGATGTGGAAATTAACTGTATTTTCAAAAGTGACAGATTTTTTTTGTGTGGAAACTCCTAGATTCAGAAACCTAAGTGCCATCTCTAAGACTTGAAAATTTAAATCAAGTCAAACCAAATATAAACCATGAAGAATCAGATGTGTTCTGAACAGATATTTACTGAGTAATACCAAAATAGAAGGAACTGAAGCTTATGCTGATGTACCAAACCCATCTCCAAGTTTAATAAACAAGATAATTCTAAGAATTTAAATATAGCCATCAAATTAATTAGAAAAGGTCTAGAAAGGAAGGCTGAAAGAATTATCTGAACACTGCAGAAGTCTAGTGAAGTCATAAATCTGAGAATTCTTGTAAACTGTATGTCACAGAAATGGACAAGACAGAGCACAGCATTCATAAAAATTCTACCCTAGAAATCTATTAGGGTGTCAATTTTTAGGCAGTGGCACAAATTTGGAGTTTTGTTAGAAACTGGATAGTAATATATGATCTCTAATTATTTATGAGAATGCATTAGTATTCAAAAGGAATTAACTGATTTCCTACTGAAGGCATTGGAAGCCTTTGGTGATCAGACTTCTAAAAAATCTAGGTGTTCATTTTGATTTTAAAGAGTATGAACTCAAAATAATATCTTGTTCAGAGTTTAAGCTGATATGTAAATGATGATAGAATTGTAATGAAATTTCAGAACATATCATTTACACCTGAGTATGCCATAGGAAATAAGTCACTAAATGCAATCTCCTAATTTTCTTTTCTTTTTTTTTTACACAATGTTAGCTAGGAATTTGAAAATCCAGATAGAAATGAAGAATCTCTTTCTCAGTGCATTGTCTTACTGACTTTTTAGCAAAAATATGATTAAATATTTACAATGTTGATACTGAGATTGTGAAATAATAGCAAAATCTATTTACTACATAATTTATTTTACTTGGTGCCAACAGCTGCTTTGTGTTATCAGTGCTGAAATCATATAGAATACGAAAGAGAGAGGCCTATTAGATCACCTCCTGTGTCTGCTTCCCTCCTCCAAAGCCAAATAGCTCCTCCCTGCTTGGAATTTTCCAAATGACCCCTATGTTTATGTTGATCAACCCGAATTCCCCATTTTGCAAGACTATCTGTAAACTTTTCTGTAGCTTTTTGTAACAAAAGCTTCAATAACAAAAGCAACAGAGCTTCTACCTTGCACAATCATTAACAAATAATAATAATTACCCCCCCCATTTTCAGTGTTTTCCCAATATTTATAATCAGCAACAGCATAAAGAGATAATTGCTGAGTGACAGTGGATTAAATCCAACTAAATTGCAGTATGCTAATGTTATACAATTTCACATTGTACATGTATTTATTAGTATGAAAGACCTTTCCTTATTTACCTCAGGCCACTTTCATCAGTTTCTTGGTGGATGCTGTCATTTCTGTAAGGAATTGTCTACATAGATATTGCATGACTCTGTGTCTCTAAACGCTGATTTTTTTTCCCTCTTTACCTATTATGCTTGTCACTGGAGTCTCCAGCCTGAAATTAACATAAATGAGTGTGCCTGGCAATGTGTGCAGGCACAGTCACACAGCCTCATCTGTGAATCTGCAGCAATTAATTATATTTATAGTGAAATATCTGCAGAACATTTGCATGTATGAATTATGTATTGGGCAAAAAGCAGTACACTATGGTTTATGCATTTTTGTTCTCATGAGAGTCCTTTTTTAACTGTAATATATGCTATAAAGTAAAACAGATTTTTATTAATTTGTCTATCATCTTAATGACGAAATATCTTTTTAATTGAAGACATTCTTTTTAGAAGTGTTTTTCAAATAGCTGTTTATCCTGGTTTTACCCTTACGTTTTCCAATAAATTGTCCATTACTGTTTAATATATTTTTTGTTTAATATTAAATTATTCTAGCAAACACCAAGAAAAAAAAATCATCAATGAGTACAGGCCAGAGTTTAAGGCAATGAAGTACGCATGAAATATAAGCATGATATGATTATCCCTCTTATTATGGTTATTACAATACATAATGAGCAGTGTCAGTCTGTTATCTTATCATTTTATTATTTTGTGGATTCACCCAAGAGTAAAATGTAAATGTAGTAGCTGAGAAGTAATGAGTCAATGGGCTGGGAAGCATGATAAAGAAATAATAAGAAGGTAGTATGCTGCAAAGACTATTCTTAGCTAGGCTAATTGTATGCTCTGAAATTAATTATCTGCTACAAATATGACAGGTGGCTAAGTTAGCTGTGAAAGAAAACAGAACAGAATATTCAGAAAACCTTTTTTCTTTGCTAAACAACTTTTGGTGACAATACTGAATTAAAGCTTCATATACTAAAACTAATCTGCTTGAGGCTCCTGTTCAGAACTTTTTCTTAGTTTTTCACATACTGTCCTAAGCAGGGATGCACCAAAATACAGCTTTAAATTTTTCTTGAATTAGTGCCTGCATATGGAATGACTAACCCTCAGTTTCAGTGTACATCTATATTTTTCCAAAAAACAACAAAAAATACCTAAGAAATAATGAGAAATCAGATAATTTGTTTAAAAAGTGATAAAATAAACAGTTGTTTCACAAAAAACATGAATAGAATTTATAAACACCCCCCCCAAAATTCTTTAATGATTGAGCCAGAATTTATTGCAGCTCTCTCATGGCATGTAACTATTACATAGACCTCGTGTGCCTGTTTGCTTGTGTAGAGCTTTGCAGCCTGGAGGAAGATTCCAAACATTAAAACTGAAACGATATAAATTAAATCTTCTGTGAATATTTCTCCCTAAATATTCTGGTTGTTTATAGTTATCAAAGAATTTTGACAGATTAATACAAACCATTACAGAGTAATAATTATTATAGCACTTGACGACAATTCTAAGATGAGTTGGTTTTTTTACAAAACCATGGTCAGCATAACCACACACTCCAGTATTCCTTAATTTATTTTGCTGTAGGACAGTACTCAGCCTGGAATTATCTTAGTTAGAGAGGAGGAGGGGGTTATATTATTCTTCAAGGTTCTGTTGCAGGAAACATATTAACTTTCATTGACCTTGCAGTGGTAATTTGTACTGATGAGCATCATTATATGACTGGTATATTAAAGGAGCTTATTAGAGATAGGAAGCATCCAATGCTATTCAGAGACACTATTACCATTTGAGATGTGGCTGTCATGGAGAGTTCACATACAGGAGACATTTGGAACAGTGGAAAAATACTAGAATAGCTTGGCTAAGCCATCGGGTTATTGTAGCTCACAGCTCAACCTTTTAAAATCAGATCATATGAAAATTTCACATCAATACCTTCCTGGTAAATAAATATCACATCTTTCCAATTTTAACCCCAGAACTACTTTCTTTTAGTGGATGAGTAAAAATTAAAGAGTATAGTGAATGAGAAATACACATTTGAGAGTACAGAGTCACTCTCCATTCTGACCATAGAGATGCTGGCTGAAAATAGAACTGTGATTGCAGTATTCTAAATAGAGAGTCACCCTGCAAGCTCCTCTTAGGAGGTGCAACACATCTCATTACCACATTTTGGAAGAAATATGTTGTTAACAGAGGATTTTCTTCTTGTATTGAGGCCATGAATATAATTATCACTTGATAATTTACAGTGTGCCAACTGTTTTACTGCATCTAGTAAGCAATAAAGCACTATAGGGAACGTGAAGTTTGTGGCACCTGCAACTCATTAAAAGGGCACTATCAGAAACAAAATGTTTAGTTATCATGTAGTGCTTGGCTATACGCGAGCAGCATTTAGGATTAATCTAGGGGTGCTTGCATAAAGGACCGCTAGCAACGTAAGATGTTCAGAGAGCGTATGTTCAGAACACAGAATATAGGAAGCCTAAGCAATTTATGAAGGGAAATTAAAAAGTAGAGCACGCTTTCTCTGACATGTCATAGGAAGTTATTTTTCCTAATGGTCTTCTCTATGTTCTCTTTTGCTTTTCATGTCCTGTACACACTTCTACTAATAAAAGTGTTTATTATGTAACCACAGATGAGGGCATTTAAAATGAATCATTTCACTAATTTAAATAAACAGGTACATAAAAGGAAACCTCAGCTTTTCTTTCCTAACAGAATTAAAGTTTCCCTAAGATAAAGAAGTTATTCGGCTAAAACAGTATAGAGTATTTCAGAAGCGCTATGGCAACCTTTTTGTTGCTAGCTCCTTTTAGTATCAGGGAGCTGCACAGCGCAGCCACTCCCATACAAGCAATTGAGCATGTCTGACACACTTACCGTGCGCACTATATTCAAAGTACAAATAGCAGCTTTATCACATATGCATTGCAAGCACATCCACCTATGTGCTCCAGGATTGTCTGAGAGAAGAGGTCACTCAAGAAATTCACGGAGCCTGCTCCTGGTTGCCCTCTTCATTTGAGATAACTCATGGGCATTCAGGGAATGGGCTGAGAATTGTCTGAATTGAGCTGGGCACACAGCAGGGGAGGGATCCTTGGGGGAAAGTAACTTTGTAAGATGAGCTACCTTCTCCAAGACTGTCCTGTTGGCACTCCCGATATGCACAAGAAGTTGCAAGATGCAAATGCAGGCAGAATACCGGGCAGCGTATGGAGGTAAAGAAGGAAGAAAATCTGGAGCAAGGAATCTAGTGATACTGAGACTGGGTAGGTAAATGGAAATAAGAATTAATAAATAGGAAGATTCGTTGAGCTAGGGACAAGAAGCTGGTAAGGAAAATAGAGGAGGCCTGGGAATCAGCTGGCTTGGGGAGGATGACCTCAAAGTAGAACCAACCAAAAAAGGATTGCTTCAGCAAGTAAACTGAAAATAGGAAGTAAAGAGAACAGCAAAGCAATAGAACAGCTCAAGCAGGTTTGATAACGGCCAAGAACATAGGCCACTCAGCCTATATATACAGCCAGAATACATAGGTTATTGAGGGAAGACTGACTGAACAAGTAGACTGGGACAGTGAGCTAGGCTGATTGTCAGGTGAAGGTTGAAAATGAGACCTGAAGGAGGGAGATGGGGAGCCAGAGTAAAGCAAATTGTGAAGAAAGAGGCAGAAGAGCAAAGCAGAACAAAAATCTGCATGGAGAAACTGAAAAGGGAGGAGAGAGGTGAGATGAAAGAGCCTGGAATCAGATGGGTAGTACCAGAAGGACTAGGACACGATGAGATTAGTGCCAGAAAGCAACGTCAGGAAAAATAGGTCTGGCTGAACAAAAAGATGAAGGCTAGGATAAGAAATGAAGTGGATTGCTTGGATGTCAAAGTACGTCGTGCTGGGACAAAAAAGAGATTGGAATAGCAACAGAAGTCAAGTATATGTGTATACTGTTCTGACTGTTCCCCATTACTGGATGCTCCATGCTGGAGTCAGTATGAACCTGAAGGTTTTAAAATCTCACCATTCCTCTCTTATTAGCAACATCTGTAAATGCTACTGAGCTACGCTCCCACTCTGCTGCTGTCCCTTCACCATCTAGCAGAGCAACCTGCTACTGGCTACGCCAGCTGAAGTAGCTGAACAGTGCATCACAGAGTTCGACCTTGTAACAACCCACGTGCACAAGGAATAACAGTATGTTGCCCAGGGATAAACTTTTACATTTTTCTTTGTCATTTTAAAGACTTTTGAAGTTACATACACAAGAATCTGAAAAGATTGGCTAAACCTCCATGCAATGGCAACTGGTAGAGAATTAGTGTCACAAATGTTTCTGTGCAACACTTAAATCAGTAATTCTTCAATACCATATTGTGAGCCTTTCTGCTTTGAAGAAGAAAGCAGCACTAATGCTAAACATTAGAAGCATCTAGTAACATGGAAGATATTAAGTCATATGTGTGCTGCCTGTAGATAGTTTGTTCATGATTCACAATTGCTCATATTGAATGAGTCATCGTAAAGCAGATAATCAGCAATCTTCCAGCTATTTCCCCTTCCCACCACCAAGGACTTTATAGGCTTCAATTAACAAGAGGCTTTAAAGCGTAGCTGCGAAATAGAGGAGACTTCTGTTTTATAAGGATCTGTGTAAGTAAAAATTAATCTTTCTATGGACTAAGTAACCCACTGTTGAATGCTTTTCTATGCTTTCTACTGAGAAACCAGCATAGGCCTCCCTTTTCAGAATGAGGTGTTCAGTTTACAGCAACGTCTTTGTACTTCAGCTTTCAAGTTGATGCAGGCATGTAGTATACAGCAAGTAGCAATTAAAGTTAAGTGAAAAAAGAAGAGACCCATATTTGTAACTCATGTTTGAAAACTGATCCAATTAAAGTCTGTTAAATTGACCCATTTTACACTACACTAACCATGAATAGGGCTCTGGATAGAGTTTTTGGGAGTGTGCCAGAGGAGGGACCATTGAATACACACTTTTACATATGAAGTGGCAAATATCCCATAATAGGACTGAAGGATATTAGGACCAGTTTTCCAAGAAAGAGTTTGAAGCCTTGCCCCCTACCTTTACATTAGTCAGAGAATACACTTTTTTCCTCCTTACGCATTCACTGCACAGTGCCAAATAATTTTGGACTTGTGAAATGTATGCAAATTCTTACTTGAGACTATTTCCTACTAATCAATTATTCTGGTTGTGCTTCTTTCCACACTTTTGTTCCTTTGTCCTTTTTATCATGAGGTAATTGTAAGAAAAAAGCAAAAAAGAATACATTGTTAATTATAACAGACTGATTACTATGGAGATGTGTTAGCGTCAACACAAAGCTGATCAAGATCGGAAAGTCCTTTCTATGGATGTTTTGTGGGTTTTGTAAAAATAATGACAAAATCAAAATGAAAAGAGTACAATTTATTATTTTTTTAAATTATCCTCAATATACTGGATAAACAATGAACATCCTGGACCAATAATCTGTAAAACTTGCCTTAAAAGAAAACAGCCATTTCACACAATTCTTTTTTTCCCCACTGCAATGAAAAAAAAAAAACAACAAAGCTTTTTTCCCCCTCCTATATACAGTCCTGTCTCAATCCTTTTAACTGTTGAAAGGAAAGTAATTATTATAGTAAGACTAGGCATCTTGTGAGTTCTTTAATTGCACCTGGCGCAATAGGTACAGTTCTGTCTCCCATAGTAGTGATGCAGCATTTAAGTCAGCGAGCCAAATTTATTCTGTGTGACTCATGTGTCTTCAGCAGAGTTATAATGGGAATTAGTTTGTTCCAATAGACTTAGCTGTTTCATAGGAATACCACATACTTTTATCATTTTAATTAATACTCCAAGACTAAATTCCAACTCTCAGCCCTCAAGCACTTTCTATTTAATTCACCATTTATTGCTGTTACAATATATCGTTTGACGCAGTCCATCATTCAGATTACCGTTCTCAACAATGTTTTATAAATTGCCCAATTTCCTAAATAACAACGATCATTTTTCTTAGTTACACCTTAGAGGAGGAGCCGCCATATAGAAGCATTTCCTACCTTTTTCTTAGCACAAAGGTATGAGAATTTCTCTCCTTTCTGGACAAAAACCAGCTTTGAGATTTCTTCCTAACACTGCATCAGAAGTCACACTGCAGCAGCTTAAGTAGGAATAGGATTTTTCTGTTTTCACAGCAGTCAATCAGGACTGCTTGTAATATTTGCTTCACGGCAGCAGAGAACTCTTGGGCTGGATTATATGAGATTTATCACTGAAGAAAGAAAAGCAGCAACAAAACTCAGAGCAGCGGAAGGAGATTACTATTTCAGTGACAGCATTTCAAATAATTATTTTCTAATTCCTCTACTAATTTCTCTAACTTTACCATCTTGGGGCAAAAGAATCAGTTTTCACTTCTGGAGATGGAATGTCAAGCCCAAAGCTGTTCACTTTACTGTGCTTTAAAAAGGAGAAGCCTAAACCTTTTTCAGATCCATGCAAAAAAACACCCAACCACTGGATAGATACATGAGTATCTGCTTCATGTCACAATTTGGCTTTGCCAGTTTTCAGGTATAGGGAGCCATAGCCAAAGTGCTATAAAAGCGGGTAAGCCTTTGCTAATATTTAGATACACAAGTAGCATGAGACCAAACAGAAAATCATTATCTGCAAGACCCAATCTATTAAGGTTCTTGTGTGTCTCCTTATCCTAATAAATGACTCTCCTTCAAGTATCGAGCAGTAAGATAACACCACCTTTTTCTCCCCTCTACTGCCCCTCCTCTGTCTCCAGAAGAGAGAATTGTGGTAGATTCCTCTTTTATCCATTTTCTTGCTTATGAGTAGGAGTGAATGTGTTTAGAGCCTGAGGTTAACCAAGATCAAAAATTCAGAACACCATTAACCTGGAAGAGTAGTTAGAAGGTACTGTGAAGAAAGAGATTTACTCTCCCCCTTTCAGAGACAGCCAAACACAAAACCTCAGAACATTCCACCAAAAAGAAGAGAAAGCATCAGCTAAGCTAATACTCTGCAGCACAATCTTGTGTTGGTTGCCTACACAGCATCCCCCAGGCTGCAGTCTGGGTGGGCTTGTGCTCAGAGAAGCACAGATTGCAGAGCACTGCAAAGGCTTTTCTATATACTTGCTCTCATTGCATTTTATCCACTAATGTAAATCTTTCCAAAACAATATCCGAATCGTGCATTCATAAATTCATAGGCTGGCAAATCTTCTCAGCTGCATTAGTCACTTCAATTGCATGTCCGAAAATTGGTTTTGGATGGAAACATTTGCATGTCTAAGTCTTAAACTGTGTGCCTCACTGTGCAGCCATTGAAAACTCCAGGCCCAAATGCTCTTATTGGATACACCCCACCGCATTTTTTTCCCAACTGCATAGCAATAAAATCCTCAGAAGGAAAACTGCAAGAATGAGAACAGCCCACTATGTTTTTCAAAACGGAAGATTCAGAGATAACCATTACTTTTTCAGTCTCAGGTTGTAAAGGTACATCCCATCACTGACTCTGCCAATAGCTATTAGGATGGACTATTGTCACAGCTGCTAATTGGCAGCTGGGTTTGAACACCTGAATAGCTTTGTGATTGGCTGCCATCTAGTTACTACACAAACTGATAAAATACACCCATGTGGCACAGCTGCGGTAACATGAAACTCATTTTTTAGCAATACAGCAGACTCCCCCTCACATTTATCTTGCTGCTTTGCAGTTTCAAAGGAGCAAAACGGGACAGAGAACAGGAGGGAAATGCTGAGTGTCTGGAAAGCCTCTCATTTCAATCTTTGCATGTACCCAAGAGGTGAACATTAACAAGGGTTGGGGAATGTGTTCTCCTTGGAGTCAATGCTAATTTAAACTTTCACTGTGATCTGATACGCTTTAAAATGCAGCAAATCCCTTATTTATGAGTATAAAGGCCATGAAAGGGTTTTAGAATCTAACCCTAAGGGGCTCTTCAAGTGCACGAACCCAGCAATGTTCAACACTTACACTTACTCTTGAACAGTTACTTGAAAAGGATAGAGAAAAATACCTGGTAGACACCATCGTTTCCAAACAGTTCAGAAAGCTTCTTGCATGAAATGAACAAAACATTCTCTTAAGAAAATGCTTTCTGGTACTGTAGCTGTTGCACTTTGCTATTTAGAATTCACATTTCTAGAACAGAGCTGTTGCATACATTTTTTATGACATATTCTCTCACATAAATGCAGTTTTTGGAATGTTGACAGGCCAATAAAGAAACCTTGCTGTATTTGGGGAACAAATAACATTTCTCATCAGGTCTCATACCAAAAAAAGTTATTAAATGTCTCCTTTGATTTTTGTGATTTGGTTTTTCCCAAGGAAGTCCATAACACTGGCAATGAGACATTATATGAATATAAAAATAAGATGTATTCTAAAAGCTACAAGCAATTGAAAGGCAGTGTATTCTACAAATAAGATTTGAAATATGTTCCATGAAAAACAAGCATAATAAATTAATTCTGTTAAGCTGATGCAGAGTCAGATAAGGTACCCTGGGATCAATAGTTATACTTCTGTAAATCTTGATTAGAAATTGCTCTGTTGACTTATATCTTGCTTCTGAAAGTGGTTGAGTTGCTGCTAGTAGGACTACAAAAGAGTCCTTTCATAAAACTCTGGTGATCCTTTGGGATGATATAAGACACCAGTATGGGGTGTTCCCAGCGGTCTGCCTGCCTTCCTCCCCTCCTCCACTGCCCAAGGTTAGCATCCACACTAGCCTCAGTAAAAAACATATGCTGAATCTTCACCCCCAAGGTTCACAGCCAGAAATACTAGCATCAGCTGCTATTGGTCTTGGGTTAAAATAGCACGCCAAATAGCAAATGTGGAGAAGACTCGCAGGCTGACATGCAACAGGTATTTGCTTTTACCCTCTTTGTTCCGATGGACAGTATTCCCTCCAGCACAGGGACAGACTGTTCCTGGGACTGGGAAATGCTCAAAACATCCCTCCCTGCAGGAAACCCGCGCAGGGCTTGTCTGCAGGCATCCTGAGACTTGTGGTTCTTGACAAACTTCAGTATTAATTAGTGCAGCATTGCTCTGTCTCTTCCTGAAATTATGAAGCATAAAAGTACTACCATAGCTGCTTATTTTCATCAGTGCTTCCTTTTTGAAAAATACAAGAAAGCATTCTAATAACACACAACTATGCAGCACGTTCAGACACATCTAATTAGAAGCTGCCTCACACTTATTTCTAAAACACTTAGTTAAAAAATAAACTTAATTTCTGATACAAACCCAGACTACATGTTGTAGGCTGTTTGAAAAGGGAATATTTTCCCTCTTTATGCAAGCCATCTAGCTACTACTATTTCCACCTGGAAGCCTCAGCAAGGGAAGGAGCTATTGGTACCTATTCTTTAGCTTTTTCAGCATCTCCAGTAAAGTACTCAGTCCCATTTAAGCCCAGCCTTTTTGTGGGCCCAGTCCCTCCTGAGCAAATTTATCAAACGAGCAAGGTATACCTTTCTGAGAGCTCTTTTACCTGGAGTTCTTGTTCTCTTTTTTCTCCCTGACAACCTACAAGTGAGGTCACTGATAAGTCACTGAGGACCGCAAGCAGCTCCAAGTCTGTTTGGGAGCTTGATAACTCTGTCCTGCTCCATAAAACTAGAAACATACCCTCCAGTCCAATAAAATCCAAGAACTGGAGCCAATATGCAAAATGTGCTATGGCAGTTTCATTAGCTGAACTAATTAGCAAAAACATTTTTTTGTATCATGCCCACTAGTAGTGGAAATCAGCTTTTTACCCAATAAGTATATGCATAGTTATATGGAGGGAACATTATACCAAACAATTAATTTTTATGTTGAAAAATAGACAGATGTGGAACATGAGGATTGCTATACCATATAAGATTGGTGGTCCAGTGGTTCAGCCATCCCATCTTAGATAGTGGTTAGTCCTTCGTCATCTTGAGTAATGATGAAGAACCCCTGAAATGAACAGTTGTGGACTTGACCATGAGAAAAAAATCATAACTCTCCCTTAGTCAGTAGAATGGTTCTGTCTAAGGGACCAGGAGAAAGTTAAAAAGTTCAGGGATTTTTGTACATAAATTTGTACAGAGATTGAAGATGAAAAGGGTGAGGAGATCAGAAAAAAAGCCTGATGTTTATACCACATGAAAAGACCAAAAAGATTCATCCTCATCATGCAATGAAGTGGCAAGCAGAGAGACTAGTGCTCATTCTGAATATCAGCTGGTTTATCTACATGGCACAGTAAAATAACCATGAAGTTATATTAGCTAGGATCCCATAATTGGTACAATTATAAAGAAGGAGAGCTAATCAGTGGGGGCACAGCACCACCTGTCATCCTGCTTCCTGGATCTAAGTTGGCTCCATTATCTTGAGTTTTAAAGAAGAAATACACTGCAAAAGAGGTGTAAAACATCCAAGTCACCTCATCTCAGTCACAGAATTTCCAAATTAAAATTAAAATTCAAGGCCTGGATGAGCCATAAATCCTTAGGGCACTTGAATCAGTAATATTAAAGTCTTACAATGTGTTACATTGATAATTTCCTGTACTTTTTTTTTTGTTTTTTGTTGATTTTGATATCCCCTTACAAACCAAAGTAAAAGTTATTATATGAAATCAATATGCATTGTAAATGGTTACAGCTTCTCTAAGAGTTACATACATTTTTACCATGCTGTTGTGGTTTAACCCCAGCCAGCAACTAAGCACCACGCAGCCGCTCACTCACTTCCCCCCCACCCAGTGGGATGGGGGAGAAAATCAGGAAAAGAAGTAAAACTCATGGGTTGAGATAAGAACAGTTTAATAGAACAGAAAAGAAGAAATTAATAATGATAACAATAACACTAATAAAATGACAATAGTAATAATAAAAGGATTGGAATGTACAAATGATGGACAATACAATTGCTCGCCACCTGCCGATCGATGCCCAGCTAGTCCCTGAGTGGCCGTTCCCCCCCATCCCCACTCCCCCCAGTTCCTATACTAGGCGTGAGGTCCCACGGTATGGAATACACCGTTGGCCAGTTTGGGTCGGCTGCCCTGGCTGTGTCCTGTGCCAACTTCTTGTGCCCCTCCAGCTTTCTCGCTGACTGGGCATGAGAAGCTGAAAAATCCTTGACTTTAGACTAAACACTACTTAGCAACAACTGAAAACATCAGTGTTATCAACATTCTTCGCATACTGAACTCAAAACATAGCACTGTACCAGCTACTGGGAAGACAGTTAACTCTATCCCAGCTGAAACCAAGACACACGCCAAAGTTTGGCCAAGGACTTAAGTGTTCTCTATGTCTTGAGATAATTTTCTCTGTAAGAGGATTAGGTATGTGGGGAAACAAGCTATGTAAGACAAAGCACATGAGCAGAAAAGAGTGAACAGTGTCATAAATAATATTAGCCTTGATAGTAGAATAATATCTTCAGCCTTCAGGAGAGTGACATTCTGGAGCAGCACTCCACTAGGAGTTAATAGTCTGCTGTTCTGCAGGTAGAGGTAGATGCATTTCTGAAGGGCAGTATGTGATGTGGCTGATGGCAATACAAGGCTGGGCTCAATATCTTAGGGATCTCTTTTCTGTCTCATGTTCCTACATTTCCTCTTCTCATATTGAAAAGGAACAGTGCATCTATCTGCCTCGTGAGGTGAAGCATAGTTTGAATCAGTTTCTTTATTTCTTTAGCATCTTGCAGTTTCTAGAGAGATACAGTAGATAGTCCCTATCCAAAATCACTTTAGCGTCAGTGGAAAGACTTCTGTGACATTCAATAGATTGCACATTAAGCCCTTAGCACAAAGCAGGGGGGATCCAAACTGTGCTATGCAGATTATTTCCAGGTGGTATGTTAATTAAGGTACCCACTGCTTATCCTGTTTATGACTCCTCAGAAAAGAAGAAGCTTCTTCTAAAGTATCCCGAGAGAATTCAGACTTAATGGAGACTAGGAAGTCTTGCTGGAGATGCGTGAGCTTAAGGGAAGATTTCATAGGAGCTGTGAATTCTTCCCAGAAATTTCACCCTACATGAGGAAAGTTTCCCAAAGGTAAGAGGTATCTGAGCCTGACATCCTCATAACTAGCTCTGTACCAGAGTGACCTTTTCTTTCTTCCTTCCATTTTAATAGAGACTGTTTAGGAATCTCAGGGCAGGACAGACACCCTGCTGCACCCAGCACGGCTGAGGAGGAGAGGAGTTGTATATACCTAGCAGTAGCAAGAATTTCAGACCTGCATTGAAACTTAGTTTTTGACAAACTGAATAGTGTCAAAGCCAGAAGCTGTGAAGTTTTTCCAGACATACCCAAATGGCAAATGCTGTTGTAAATGCAGCTCACCACAGCTGATGAAAAAGCAAACATCCCTGCCATATGATTTGTACATGTGTGCAGTGACAAATAAAGCATTAACATAATAAAAATGACATTTTCTATCTTGGGATAGGCATGGGTCTTGTAATGGGAATGAGTCAGAGTACTCTCACACATGTGGGTATATAAGACTACTTCATGCATACATATAAAGATTTCCTCATTTCTTCTGTAAAGTCAGAAAATAATTTAAATTGTGTTGATCAAAGTTCTGACACGCCAGCATTTATATCTCTGTGCTAGTTTTATTTATTACTTTTTAATGGTAATTTTTTTCCTTTCTCTCAAAGTGTTGTAATGGTTAGTTAATTGATATTTGTATAATTTCGTGGAAACAAAGTGTACTGTGCATAAATGAGGAATTATATTCTGCTGAAATGCCATTCTTTTAAAATAATTCAACAGCTCACTACTTCACTAAGTGTAGCATTTGAATTCATAGCTTATGAAACTCATTCACAACACTCTTTTGCCTTAGACATTGTATGAAAGACTAACTTCTAATTACATGAAAGGTCTGCTATATGACAGAGAAAACAAACTGCTTCCTAGTTCTGTAAGTGTAGACCAGGCTTTGCTCAGTATTGTCCATGTTTACCCCACACCTGTTCTCAAGGGCTAAAAAGAAAACATTTCATTCACACTTAAGTTCATTTTACTGAAAATTTTTCCAACAATATCTTTTCTTCCCTCCTTTTCAAAACTATCAGATTAAAACATGACAGAATAAAAAGGATAAGTGAATATTCTGTCCTGATTTTCACTGGAACCCTTTACTTAATACTGCAGACCTAAGTATGTAGAAAACAGGCTAAATCCAGGCTGGGTTTAAGAGCTGATGCAATTTATCCAGTAGCTTATCCTGAGTGGAAATTAAAACCACATACTTTATACTGGCTTCATATTCAAGTGTCAGTTGATAGCTGGTCTTACATTACATTCCATACTACAAAGACAGAAATTTAACTCTCACTGAAGAAAGAAAAAAGAAAGATAGGCAGATTGTGCATTGCCATTTGACCATCAAACTGCAGATTTTCTCAGAAAACAGACATATTGTATATGCCAACTACACAGTTGTAGACACTAAAGTAAATTCTTAAGACAGCATAGAAGGGAGATCCTTATTAATCTAACAAAACCTCGATTTCCTTCAAGTTATCATTCATTCTTGTAAAAGACTAATCATCATAAAAACATATTCTGGAAACACGTACTAGCCTGTAAGATGATTTAGAGTAATTGCTTACCTCCATGCAAAAGTGACATGTGGATATACAGGAAGCATTACATTTTATTCACAGAGGACTGATTACATGGAACATATTGTGGTTCTTCATATCATTTTTTGACAACTTATTTAGTCCAGGATCCTTCTGGAAGCTACATTTACCTATTTTTACATCTGTCCTAGAAAAATATGATTTGGAAACTAAAAAACACTTTCATGCTGTGAAAAAGTGCAACTCTCTAAAGGGGCTTTTTGATTTTTCTAAAGACTACATTGATTGAGGTTGTGGATTGTCCCGCTGTTTGCCAGCTGGGTGATTGTATCAGTGAAAAGTCCTAGTTTAGGTGATTCAAATAATAATTTGTAGTTGGAGAGCTTACTCAGGTTTTTAGTAAGGGTAAGCTGTGGAGCGCAAGGCATGATGTTTCATGTTAGCATTGTCTGATGTAGCTGTACTACTAACCAGAATAAAGGCTAATTCTCAGTATAGACCATGCATAAGTTATTGTACAGTGTAAGCTCAAGTTTCCAGTAGGGATAGAAGAAACTGGCAACATGTCTCTGAAATTTGGCAAGGTTTTATCAGTTTCTTTTGCAGGGCTACTTAGAATTTCACTCTATGGAATATTTCGAGGATGGCAATGGTTTTCAGGGACCAGCTTGCAAAATCAAGTTTTAGCTTGAAGTTTTGTAGGCTGATACTAGGAGAACCATAACAACACACTTCTCAAGAAGTTGTATCCCATGAAAAATATGACCGAGAGCAGGACGGGAAAG
This sequence comes from Haliaeetus albicilla, assembly GCF_947461875.1. Lineage (NCBI taxonomy): Eukaryota > Metazoa > Chordata > Aves > Accipitriformes > Accipitridae > Haliaeetus > Haliaeetus albicilla. The sequence continues at coordinate 19,575,798 of NC_091486.1, forward strand.
AACCTGAGAGTGCCTGAAATGTATTCCCCAAAACCAAAGCTCATGAACTTTAATATTCCAAAGTCATATAACTGGTATGCTCTGGGTCTGCTTGCTCTAAGCCCAGTCCTGCACAGTCAGAAACACCTATAATGAGAGTGCTGCAGCCTCTGTCATCTCAGTTACAGTTGTTTCCTGTTCCATCTTTCTGTATTTGTGATCTCACCTATCACTTGCATTATGAGCTTTCTAGAGCAGATAATATTGTACTGAGAATACACAGTGGGACTATAAGAAAATGCAGTGAAATTATCAAGGGGAGACCTAGTCTGTCTAGGTAGCCAAGGTATTATGATAATACTAATAAAATAATTAGATAAATACATGAGTGCATGCAGGTAAATGATTGTAACACCTTCCATAGAATTTTAGTGTAGTGTGTTCTACTAAAATGCATTCAGATGATATGGGGCTTTGTACAGGGACCAGCACTGGGCTGAAATTTTATTAATTTCTTAATTTATTTTTCTAATGGCTAGAAAACCAACAGATACTATTTAGAATGACCTTCCTATTTTAGCACTGCAGTTACTAAAATAAAATAAAAAAAACCCACAAAAATATTGGAAAAAAAATCCTCATATCTTCATCAACCTCAAAATGAATACCTGTTGAAAGATAAAACCTGCCAGAGCCAAGCAAAAATTTCTTACAGATTTCTCTTAGTGCTCATGAGTCATCACTTATGTAAGCATATAAGGGACACTGAATGTGGTAGGTGGGACAGTTGTGACCTGAGGTAAAAAATCTTCACTGGACATTTTAAGGGTGAGTCTGTAGATCTCTTCTTCAGGGTTTTCAGTTAGGAATATTGGCTTCCAAACAGTATTTGATCCTAAACATAAATAGCAGTAATGGTACCTATTCTACTTAATTTTTGTTAAATGTTTCCAAAATCTGAAACCCCATCTGGCCAATTTTCCCTGCACTGAATCCATGCTGAATTCAAGATTCTGATCTTGATCTTCAAAGACCTTTGGACCTGTTATTTTGAAATGGTCAAAGGAATTATTTGACCATTTTGTAATAATGGATTCAGTTTTTCTGTGGATTTCCACAAAAGTAGTGTTCCTCAGAAACAATAAAAGATTCATTACAAATGTGAAACAGCTGTGGCTAGAACACACACAAGAAAAATGTAGGGCATATATCATTAGCAGAATAACAACACTTATTATGATTAGTAAACATACAATGACATTTGCTATGCACTTTCCACACTCCTCCACCTGTCTGAACAGAAGAGAATGGGAGAGCCAAAGAGTAAAAACCCTGGTTAAAATTTATGACAGAGGCATATTCTTTTTAAGGTACACAAACACTCTATAATGACTGCAGCTGTCAAAATGCTTAGGTGTATCAGCTGGATAGATCATGTAGGTCAGAGTCATTGAATGGAAAACACAATGAAATTAATAGCTATATGTTTCACAAAGACTGCAAGCTAATGTTGCTCTTAAACATCCACATTCATCTGTGATAACCCTTTATTAGAGAAGGCCAATATCTCCAGCACTTGTACAAAAGGTGTTTATTTCCTTAGCTTGATTCTTTACCTATTTTTATATGCTAAACCACTTTTTTGTGAGAAAAAAAGAATTAGTCTTCTGTGTAAGGGAGACAGGGAGTTTTATATATTCCAAATACATTAAGTTGTTTTCTTTGCACTTTCTTTCTAACCCATCCCTAATCCCTAATTACTCCTCATAATACATTTCAAAATAAACAAGAGTCTTAATGCTGCAGTTGTTAATTCACTTCAGTTACACTTATACATATCTGAATATCATCTGCTGTGCTTTTGGGGATTTATAGCATTCCGAACATGCCCAGAATGTCCTAACTAGCTACCCGTGTCTAAACTGTTAATGCAAGGTCCTGGTTCAGGCCAAGACTTTTTTTGTCCTGAGACAATCACAGCAGATGACCTTTAAGTTTCAGTTAGCTTCTCCATTTCTCCTTTGTTCTCCACTGAAATTATTTCAAAATACTTGCTTAGGTTTTAGTCAGGTTGTCAAAAGCATGCTTCAATATTTAATTAATAAACATTGGTTTTGAGATTCTCAGGTGAGTCTGAATATGCATGCAAACACTGGTTTTGGAATAGGACAGATTAAGCATCTTTTCAGTGTTTCCCAGTCTTTACATCTAAGCATAAAGCACTGCTTTTTGAATAATCTTTACCAATGGGATATGAATTTGCTTTGTTTGTATTCATGATGTAACAAATGCATGATTATCTGCTATACCTATACACATATGCAAACATTAAATTAAAAAATGCTTATATGTCTCAACTATCGCATATACATGTACAGGTGTGCAATGTTTATGCATATAGGTTTATGCCATCAAAAAAAGGCCATAATATATCTCAGCTGAATATATTTGGCCCTCATTTTCTGCTGCTTCCATTTAAGGCTGTAGTAGTGAAGGGAGCTATATGGAGTTTCTGCCCAAATTACATACAGGATAAAGTAGTCTGTGTTGTACCAGCCAGCTATGTTCCTTCAGAGACTCCACTGTAGCTGAGAATTGCTCAAACAGTCTGTGTTACTTATTTTGCTTGGCACAATCTCCGTAGCTCAGAGCTGTAAAAAGAGAAAATAGAAAGTGGTTTAGGAATGAGCTGTGCTGATCTTAAGTCTCGTGAGGACGCCTCACCAAGAAGGGGTGACACTCTGCGAGAATTCTCTGCGAGAATGCTCAGTGCTGCCTTAACACTAGGAAAATGGAGAGGGATCTTACTGGCTCTGAGCTGCTGGTCCAAAGAAAGGAAATACTGCCTCACTGTTTGTATGGATCTGATCCAACATCTTTAACATTAACATAGTCTGTTCATTGATGACAACTGGGGCTTATGTCCTTAAGTTAACTATGAGTCCCAGAGTTGCAAGGAGGGAACTTGCAAATTAGGTTCACAAAGAACACAAGCCACAGATGTAAGTATACATACGGGTATACACATAACACACGTGAAAATAAATCTTCTTTTCACAACTATGTAAATAGTTCACAGAACTATACTACAAAGGGATCAAGGCTTCCTTCACACAACGTGATAATGTCCTATTTGCTATCATTTTTTCTTGATTCTGTGTAATTACTATGCTACCCTTCTACTCTGCTTTAATTAACAAGGTATCTTAGCCCGAAGACTGCAATCCTAGGGTTCTTTCAAACTATATTAGGCAGCTAAAATATGAAATTAAAAGAAAACAGAGTTTCAGCCAACAGAAACAAGTGACTCATTTCCTTGTGAAAACACACAAGGTTTATGTTACTCTGGCAACGATGCTCACCATTCCAGAATAAAGTCTCTTTGCTCCCTTCAGAGCTTTTATATATTCCTGTTACAGTCTATGTTCCACTGTGACCTAACATTGAACCAAGTTACTCAGTTATTCACAAGAGATTGTAAGTTATGCTTTAATTTAGATAGATTCTAAGTCTGCTCCTTTGACAATGAATTAATAAATACATACATTCTTTTTCACAGTGAGGATTTCAGATGAGAAAAGTTGTTTCCAAAGCATATTGGTAATATGTGCCATACCAGAACTGTGTGTTGTCATGATAAAGTTGAACGGCTGTGACTGCATTCGCACAACCCTGCAAGCAACAAATGCATCAGCATTGCAACGGCTGGTTTTCACAGGGAAGTTGACTCAATTGTATCACGTATGCCAAAATACAGGTTAGAAAAAAAGCCACAATTTATAATCTCATTGTGACATTAACCACATGTTTTAGGAGAACACCAGCATAACAGGGATACAGAAATTCTGCCCTTTGGAATCTCTGCCACAAAAAAAGTTTTCTAATACAGCAGCTCTCATATATAAAGACATAAAGTCGTCATGCAGTGTGAAAGAAGTATAAAGTTCTAGTTTGAAATCAAAACTATGATTTGGTATTTTTTACTGATTTCCTTAAAGATGTGTCCTTAAAAGATAAAGACAGCAGATTACTACTTCACTGACAAGACAAATTTTCAGCTTAAATGTTGAAGTTGTTGCCCATGTATTTGGAGATTTCTCTGGAGTTAAAAAGGAATTCAGGAGGTTTTGTCTGCTAGAGTTCTTGCTTTTCTTGATAGGGAAGTAAACGTCAGTCTTAAAAGAAGCATTTTCCTGGGAGACTGTGAACATTAAAAGTTCTAAAATACTGCGTAGGAAAACTCCCACAAAACACATGATGAGCAGAAATATATTGCCATAAACTTCTGTAGAGTAACTGAATTTGAAAGCCATATGTCAAAAATTGAGTTTTATGGCATTTATGTGCACACATAGGTGTTCAGTTGAATGGCTTCATTTACCCATCTCTAACATTTTCGTCACTCATGTACAGCTCTGTCACGTAAATTAAGTCTTGGGAAACTTCCATTAAAGTCCCTGAAAGCTTTGCCACCATCCTCTGAGGGACCAGGGTTTTGTCCTTGCTCCTGAAAGTAGCAGGAAAGAACATGGAAAACACCACTTTGTGCCCAGATAATGATAAAACCATCTTCCTTTGTATTCAGAGTTTCCCCCATTTCAAAAGCATTATATTAATATCAAGCTGGAGTTTCATAAGAAGTAAGTAGAATGTTAAACTGAATTTGGATAAAGATAAATGAAAGCTCTGAAAAGCTTTCCTTGAAAAACTATTGCTTCTTAAATAAAACCTTCCCCCAAATCACTGACACTTTTTAAATGCTTCCTGGGCTTGGCCAGAGTCTCATTAAATTACTGATCTTCTTGATGACTTTGACAATGAATTCTATGATTAAGCTGTGGAACCCACAGCCATGAGTTACTACCAAAGCCAAAAGCATAGTAGAATTCAAAACATGATTACACATCTTGATCCAAGTTCTTGGCTCCAGTTTTTTCTGTTGAACGTTGCTGAGACAGCACAAAGATGGAAAGAAGTCTTAAAGGGGCAGATGTAGATTCCCTGACACTGAAAAATCCTTGACTGAGGCAAAGTTGGAGAAGATTCGAATAATGCCACCCAACCCTAATTATTCATTGTAAGAGATGGGTCAGGATCGAAAGATGGCAAGGAAGCTGATACCACGTGTTCCTCAGCTGTCTCGGATGCTGTGTATCACATGGCACACCTTGTAGACATATTTCTCTTCTCACAGTTTATTGGGGGCATTCTGAGCATTGGTGAAGAAGAAGTTTTTTATATGCATAACAAAAATGAGGATAAGATGGGATAAATTAGATAGGACCATACTGTTTTGAGACATACAAGCGTTCATGTTTCAAAGCAAAAGCTGCCTGCTAGTTAGCTGTTGAAGATCAAGATGAAGACTTCCTTTTTCTATGGTTTTTGCATGATTCACTCAAATATCTGGAATTGGTCGTTAACAGATGCAGGCTACATGTTTGGATACTGAAGGGAATGCAGGTCTCTTTCCACATGGCAGTTTCTCTGCTGCAGTTGTGCTTTCACATAGTGATGCAGTGCCAACATAAGATAAGAAATGTAAGCAGGAATATTTTGCTTTTCTTTTAATCTTTAATAATTGAAACAAACAAGATATAGCAGGGTCGCCAAGCAAAAACCACTGGTTTATGTAAGTGATTAAAGGGAAAAGGGTTGTTTCATACTGTAAGATCCCACAATACTGTATACTGCCATAAGCATTCTTGGATATTACAAGGCATTGAGCAAGTACTACATAATCAGCATGTGCTCCAAATGCTTTTTATAAAATATGCATAAGCTGTAATTGCCTGTGAAAGCTGCATGTTGATAAGAAGAAATAATAATTGTGGTTTTGGCCTTGATCCTTAAAAAGACATGTCTCACTAATAAAATACAGTAGCTAATACAGAACACATTATTAGCTTATGAGAAATGAAATAATTCTGCCTAGACTAAATTGACAACTGTACCTGCAGTATATAAATATATTAAAATTGATAAAATGGCTCTAGTTTACAGGAGCCTGATACATAATGTTGATTGCAATAAGCTCACGAAACTGTAAGAATAAATTTCATCTTAAAGTGTCACACGCTGAATATCATCAACTGTGTTACTCTGATGTTGCTGCAACATCCTTCTTATGCGATACAAGTACGCAGAAAGAAAACATTGACTGCAGTCACTGGCAAATGACAACAACAACAAACTCTCTCACTGATTTTTTATTACAACATGAGACTCAGTATTATTAGCAATAGCTTGCTCATTACTGTCATTTCTACATTTCTTAATATTTTCCCAGAGTGTATGTTGTCAGAGTAGTTAAGAAAAAAAGGAAAAGCATGTGCCAAACCATTTCTGAGGACTCTCTCCCCTAGTATGCTAAAAAATAAGAGAGACTGTGTTGTACAGCAGCTGTCTTTCACATCCACAAACCTTCCCCCCATCATTCATCCACAATTTAGCTACTACAAGAAACAGAGTTGCTGTGAGAGTTAGTGGTTATGGCTGGAGAGGTTTCTCAGATACACGTTCCAATATGAAGGCAGAGACATACAACTAGTAGCTATCCCCAAGAAGCCTGCACAGGCAGAACAGTATTGAGATGACAGGTTCATTTTGACCTGTTTTGCTGAGGAAACAAGCTGCTACTTTTTTACTAGCTGGAGGGTTTTTTCCGCAAGCACCTGGCAGCATTGCTAGGTAAAATAAATTACAATAATCAGCCCTGGAGGTCACAAAGGCACAGATCAAGAATGTATTACACATGGGTCCTGCTGGCTCTCTAACCACTTTTTTTTTAAAATTATTTTATTAAAACACTTCAAAGCACTGTTTTCACCTGCAAAAACGGCTTCTTTTAACAATAGTTTTTGCTGCCTGTACAAAAACCAAGGACACTGGGAAATATATTTTTCTTTCCCTGGTTTAAATAACCTGCAAAGTTCAGTTGTCAAAAAAATTTAAAACCAACACGACTTGTGCCCTACAGTAAACAGTGCCTTGAGTGAATGCTTGTGTTAGAAAGAGTACGCACATACAGTTTGGTTTAGGAGTGCCATAGGAGTCACAGTTACGAGGTTTGGGGCTTTGCATGGATTTGTTGTTAAAAGAAACTTACTGCCAAAGCAAGTAACAACAAAAAATCCCCAACATCAGTTCTTTGAGTGGGTCAAAAATCTTGACAATGCTTATTTAACAGTTGATGCCTCTCCATACCTTTAAAGGCAGGAATAGTACTTTGGAGATCAGTGCCTGAGTAACAGAAGGAGGCTGTTTACTCTGAGGACTAATGTTAATGCTAGTTAACAGACTAGTACTGTTAATGCTGAGGAACTTGCAGCCCTCCTTCAGGACTCGGAGACCATGGGGTGTAAACAGTTGTGACTGTGCCCTGACTACCTTCTGGCTGGAGCACCTGCATTTGCATCCCATGGAAACCAGGGCATGAAGCAGGTAGTAGAGGAGAAAGTTAAAGTGCACCTTGGCTTCCCTCGTTTATACAGAGCTCTGTGCTGTCAAGCAGAATTACCCAAGCTCTTTCTAAACCGGCTAACTGGGAACTAGCTAGTTAGCCACCTGGAGGCAGAGAAATACAGAGCTCTGTGCAGGCTTATTGCCCTTCTGAGAAGCACTTTCTTTTGGTGGGACCTCCTACGCAGTCAAAACCCATCTGTGGAGCAACTGTTGAGGGTTATCAAGGGAGCTATGCTCACCATACTCTGTGCATGGAGGAAAGGAGGCAGTTGGCAAAATCTCAGTAGAACAAACCTCAGGCTAGATCCCAAGCCGGTGTTAACCTGGGGTTCATTACTGAAAATGAAGTTATGCCAGTTAGCAACAGGACCGGAACCCAAGAACACTGCTTTAGTTACCTTTGAGATTTTGGGGTGGTTTTTTTTTTTTGAAACATGCCTTTGTATGGGTTACACTTAAATGCATATATATTCAGCACACTGCCAAGAACTGACAACAGTTTTCTGTCTGCACCCTGACAGCCATTCTCCAGTTTCTCTTCTCCTATGATTTACTGAGTAAGTGCCACCCGCTCACACTAAATAAAGGGTAAAGTGGGCTAGGATGGGAAGAGAAGGCAGCTCACCAGTTGTAATAACCCCATTTGCAGAATGGGTTCATAGCACCGATATGGGGATGGTGGACAAAGAGACTCTGAAAAAAGGAAAATACTTAAAAGAATAAGTGAAAGAAGAAAGAAGGAAAGAAAGGTGAAATCTAAGAACCAGGAAAATAGAAAAGGAAATACGGAGTGGGGAAGAGGAAAAGAGATTTGCATGAGTAGCAGATAAGAGAAAATACAGGAAATTTCTTTTCAATGGTGGAGATAATGCAGAGAATGACAAACTGAAGGAAAACAATAGAAGAAAACAAACAGGAAGGATCTGAGAATACATTGTAGTAGTACATTAGTAAATAATGTGAGGAAAAACTACATAACTTAATAGAAGCAATACTAAGTATTGCCTGACCCAGGCTGACTCAGGTCTAGAAAAATACATCTTTTCAGCTAGTAAAGGCTCACCCAGGCAGTTAATATTCTTCTACAGCGAAAATAGTATCTGAACAGAGTCTTGACTCAGTAATATCCCAACATGCATTCAGACCACCACAAAATCTGTTTTTCATTCATGTTTTTAAAAGTACCAAATATAGACAAACACTTGTCAAAAGTCTGAGAGGGCAGTGGGCTAGAAGAGGCAGGTGGGATACATGACTTTTGTCTACAGGGAAAAACATGTCTAATCAGTTTTCTTTACCTTGAACTGCAGTTCTTCAGTACTACTAGATTATTTCTAGAAAACTTTCTATTGCATGAAGAAGGCTATCTCTGTACTGTAGTAGATGATATACAGATTCTACCCATAAATGCAGGTAAAAGATATTGTGTTTTGAGTTTATCAGTTATTACTCCACAGGTTACACAGACAGCTGGCTGTGGCAAGTCAACATCAATGTGAGGATCCACCCACATAACTAAACATGTATAAAGCTCTTGGTCTATGACTCATACCGTTTTACTTACCATAATACTGAGCTGAGGAAAACAGGCAGCAAGACTTGATGAATGCTTGTCTTTGTGTTCCACAGAAATTCTCCTGCATAAATATTTTATTTCGTTTAAATAAAAAAAAAAATCTTAAAATATTTTCTCTACTGTTCAAATGGTATTTGGTCCATAAAATGCTGACTGCAAATTCACATCTGGCTAAGCTCAACATTTGTCTTTGTGTTCTTCATTTTATGTTTTCTTTAAAGGATTTTGAGTGTAAGGATGATAAAGTGCTGACATTTATAGGAACATTTCATTATTACAGTTTGATAAAAATATATGATTGAACTTTACAAATAAAATCCCCTCTTGCTTCAGCAACTCTGGTTTATAATGGGAAGTCTAACATACTATTTTCTATAGTGTTATTATTATTTTGGAAAAAAAAAATAAATCCCAGCCCAAGGTATTCATCATCTTGGTAACAAGCAGAGAAAATAGACCAACTACAGATAACTAAGATAGGATCCCAGTGTAAGAATCCAGAAGTGAATGTTTTTAAAATATATATTGATGCCACCCTAACAATTGCTCACCAATTGGCAATGACTGCCGCATGCCAGCTTTGGGTAAATAGAAGACAATTATTCCTTGTTTTTTCTGCTTATGATAACTGTCATAAGGACGTCAAGAGTATAGAATGTATATCTTTGAATTTGGAAATGCACCTTTTAGAGGACAGTGTAAGAAAAATTGTTGCAAGGGTTAAAGTGTAGAAGCATCACTATGCCTGTTTTCTCCTGCTGCTTGGGGGAGTTCCAAGAATTAATTCAACAAGATGGCAGGACAGCGTTAAGGTTATGGTTGACATTGATATGTCTAATGATTCTTGAAGAAAATGGAACTCTTCAACCAAAAGTTAATAGTGATCTTACTATTAGCTAGGACAGTTCTGATATTTATTGGAGCTCTCATATTTTAAAAAAGGTTCTCAATACTGTGTGTATGTTGCTTATTATAATCCGTTTTTCTTGCTTCTTGAGTGTGGTTCCAAATATTCCTTACATGTGGAATTTACTTTTTACGGGGGTTCAAATTCTGATAGGATAGAAACAGACAATGCTATTCAGCTACACCTCTCTTTCCTTACTGAAGGATAGATGCAAAAATAAATGTTACCTAGTATCTCATCTAGTTAAAATACTGGACTTTGACCTGGCCTTAATGTCTGTCTCTTGAGGAAGACATAAGAACATAACCTACTGAGCACCTGAGCAAAATATATTGACTTGGAGATAGAAAACACATTTAAAATTGGAATCTGATGTATGCTGCAGCTATTCCCTGTGACGTTGCACTGGCCAGTTGTGTTTAATTATGAAGAGCCATGAATCTGTGGAGTCATTCTCCTTTCTGATCCTTTTCAGAAAGTCTAAAAAGAATTCCTACTATAGTAGAGTGATTTTTTTTTTTAAGTATCCTCCAATCCCACTCCCACCACTGATAGCTCAATATTTGCATAACATGTACAGTTTTTAAAGGAATACACTCCGTAATTCCTAAAATTAGGCAGAAGCAGGTATTGTTCATTTTGCAAATGGCCACATAAGGCTCCCAGTCATATTTTCAGGCAACTTTATTTGTAACTAATAAAGAATAAGTTAGCAGTACAAGTAAGACAGCACTTCTGATTCCTGGTGTTCTAGATTGCTACTTTCACGATTTGTTGTGGTTCAAGTGATTTTCTATGCTTATTACTCTCCATTTCGGTAGAAGATGTTTTGAGTGGGGAAAGTGGCTTTTAACCAAATGCTTTCTGTAGTGTAGAGGAAGAATGGTGACTTCTGAAACAGTGCATTTTGCAGTAGGTGATCTCCATTATATATTATAACAGGGAGGAAAAAGAGCCCAGAGGTGGCTGTGCGCGAATACTGACAGACTGAGAATGTTATCTCACTTCAAGGTGAGAATTGCAAGTGCAGGAATCAGAACTTGCATGGCAAATTGACAGATGCATGACTTCAGTTTAGCTTTATGTCATGGTTTAACCCCAGCCAGCAACTAAGCACCACGCAGCCGCTCACTCACTCCCCCCCCATCCGGTGGGATGGGGAAGAAAATCGGGAAAAAGAAGTAAAACTCGTGGGTTGAGATAAGAACAGTTTAATAGAACAGAAAAGAAAAAACTAATAATGATAATGATAACACTAATAAAATGACAACAGTAGTAATGAAAGGATTGGAATGTACAAATGATGCGCAGGGCAATTGCTCACCACCCGCCGACCGACACCCAGCCAGTCCCCAAGCGGTGATTTCCCCCCCACTTCCCAGTTCCTATACTAGATGGGACGTCCCACGGTATGGAATACACCGTTGGCCACTTTAGGTCAGCTGCCCTGGCTGTGTCCTGTGCCAACTTCTTGTGCCCCTCCAGCTTTCTCGCCGGCTGGGCATGAGAAGCTGAAAAATCCTTGGCTTTAGTCTAAACACTACTGAGCAACAACTGAAAACATCAGTGTTATCAACATTCTTCGCATACTGAACTCAAAACACAGCACTGTACCAGCTACTGGGAAGACAGTTAACTCTATCCCAGCTGAAACCAAGACACTTTACCACAGAATTAGATAAAATAAGGTAGGAAATGAAAAATACAAAGATTCCACTAATGTAAATGTCAGTAATAGAATGATATCCTTACAGATATGTACATAGAGATACACAGGTACTCCTATATGCAAATGATTCATTCTGGAATAACTGCCCAGATAAATACAGGCAATGTGCTGACAAGATCTTTTTAGAGCATTGCCATGCACTCATTGCGAGAGTCAGCTTTTTCTTCCAGATTCAAAAGTCTCCATTACAGATCTTGATTTGTGATGGAGAATGAGCCTATTAGACTACTGTGGTTGAAATGGGTAAAAAGCAGGCCCTCTTTGGATTGCAAGAGAGATGAAGAGATATTAAACACCTAGATGTTTCTAGAGGAGAGCAGACAGCAGGGATTGCTCTGTCTGAGCTGCTAAGGTTTGTTCTAAGCCCAGTAGAGATAACACAGCCTGAAGGCCTTGTGCCCCAACTTACAGCAGTGTAACTACACTGACATAAATAGAATTGCAAATCAGAATTTGGCCTAAAAAATCATACAAAATATGAACCATGGGACCCTCGTCAACGTGCCTGTTTTAAAGATAATGTGTTTTATGTTTTAGACTTGAAGGATTATATTGAAAGTCTTCTACTGTTTGTATTTTGCACAGCTCAAGAAATGAATGAAACAGTAATGAATGGTAGGTTATAATTCTCTCTGCTCAATTTTCATTAAAAAGCGATGACCTTTTTATATAAAAAAATATTTATGCATGTTAATTACACATTGTGCAAAAGTAAAAATTAGTGTGCTAGGTAGCTTTTTCAGAAAAATATACTTCCCTGAAACGTAACTTTTTCCAGTGATCTTGTATGTACTATAGATAGACTTCCACTGCTTAATCACTAATTTGCAAGCTTGAATTTGCATTGGTACAGAATTCAGTATTTTCCCTCAGTTAAGATCAATGCTGAACACAGAATCCCAATGGCATAAAATTACTATTCAAAAAACTTTAAAAAGCAGGGGAGGCCCTTTGCCATTTACATCAAATGATGGCAATTGAACCATTAGATAAAAGCAAGAAGACGAAAAAACAAAGTGATGGATAAATATTCAGTGTATCTTTCTAGCTGTGAGATGATATGTTAATGAGAGTGGTGAGAAAAATAACAGAACACAGTTTTCTTACCAAACATTTTCAAGTTTTTAATTTTCAGAAAGTCTTGTAACACAACAATTTTGCAACATTCAGAATTCATTTAATGATTACTTTTGCAAAAAGCTTCTTTGAACATGTATATACAGTTCTTCTCATCCTTATCATAAAGTTTCAACATTTTCTGTCATTCATTAATATTTAACGAAAGGATGAAACAAGAGATCAGCTTTCACTACGCTGTTGAGATGCAGAACTGAAATAGCTCCAAAGTAAAAGAGGATTCAATATCTGGAGTTTAAATAGGTCTTGTGCACTAGATTTCTGTGATAATCAATAAAGAATGACAGGACTTTCTAGAGTGAGCAGAATACTCAAGAATGGATAGTAAATGTAAATGCTTTGGTTTCAAGGTGTTCAAATTAAGATGCTTGAGAAGACAACTTCAAACTCTGAGTAGCCCCCATGCTTTTGGGCTCCATAGATCTCCCAAGAATTTATGTTTTTCATTTAATTGGCTTTGGTCAAAAATTGTGGTTTGCGCTTTCCCAATACAGTATTTATACACACACACACACACACACACACATTTCAGTGTGCTTTTGTTTATTTTTCTTGTGTGTCCTACCATAGTTAAAATTTTATTTATCAGATATAAGAAGAAATAATTGCTCTTTTGGTGGCTAGAGTATACAATTTATTTAAGAAATTATATTAATCTTTGGAATGAGTCTTTTTTCTTGTATGTCATACATTCAAGATATGTTCAACATCTTTACTATAAATTGTCCTATTGGGACAAGGGCTATATCTTCCTGTAAATTAGTAGAGCTTCAAGCATTCAGTAAGTTACAAAAACATGTCTCCAGTCTGTTTTTTCAACTTGTTTTATGAATCAGAGACTTTGTTTCTTTACCATAGGGGAAGAATAGCAGAGAACAAAGAATTAAAGTTACAGTCACATTAATAAAGCTACACTATGTAACATTTTGCCTACAACTAGGGGTAGGTCAAATTTACTCGTTGTTTACTTAGCCAGTTCATTTCATTTCTCAGGTCACAGTAAAATGATACCAGAATCTTTACAACTGCTCTCCAAAGCGTTTCCCGCTATCCACCAAAAGGATAGTTATTTGACCAATCTCTCATCAAAACAGACCTACAGCACTTTGTTTACATTACCAACCACAGGGGCTGTAACAACAACCTTTGACAAAGACATGTTACTATGCAGGATCAATGCATTTGCTTTCCTTATCAAAAAATAACCCTTTTTATAGATGCAAGAACTGTATGTGCAGATTAAAAAGATTCTGTGCTGTGGAATAGTTTGGCCCAGGTTTTAACTTTCCTTAAAACAGTTCTAATCTGGTGGGAACTTCCTCTGACTTGTAAATAGCCTTTGAAAATAGCTAGCATTCTTTGGCAAAGAGACAAAAATAAAATGGCTTGGGCCAGGTTTTCAAAGCATGTGTACGCTTTTGCATGCCCTCTCTGTCTAAGGACTTCAAATACATGATTTTGACAACTAATCACAAAGCCAGGAGAGCAATGATTGCTTGCTTCGTGTTCCTAGGATTAGTACCTAGGAAATTTACAGATCCTATTACCTTTTTTAAGGACAAAACCATCAAAAAGTATGACACTTGACATCTGAGGTTTTTATTTGCTGTTTGTAGGAACATAACAGTATAGCACAGCGCCTCCATTGACAATTGTCTAAGATGTATTACCCAAACCCATCCAAGACAGAAAATTCACTACTTGCTACTAAAATTTCGATTACTTTCATCCCATAAACTCAATATGTTCCTCACATGATTTTGCAAACTGCAGTGATGGTGATACTTTCAAGACTTTTACATTTAATGCATGAGGAGCCTGGATTGTTCTTTGATTGCACTTAGTTCAGCAAATAAAGTATTCATTAAGTCATTCAAGCCAATAAACATTGATTTTACTAATCTGAAACATAAAACAAATTTAAAGAAGTCTTTCACATTAAAAAAAAGTTTAAAATAAACTGAACGGAGTAAAACATTTGTGTTTATGCTAAAAGTATTGAATAATAGTAGAAACCACTACCAAGTTGAATTATGGAGTGGAGTTTGTATGCGAGACCCTTCAGTCTAAACATTTACGGAACTCTGGGAAAAATACATATTCATAGCCCTACTTTGATGTTAGACTCTTGTCTAATCTGGCTGAAATGACAAGAAAACTTTCCACAACTTGTGAATTAATTTCTACTAATGAGTCTCCCAGGTCTGCATCAAAGCTGCAAGTCATAAAATAAATGCAATGTCTTTCCTTTCTTAGTGAAGGATTTTCATGATCTTTTATGATCTAGGAAGTAAAGCAGGTACCTAGATAAGGGTGGGGATACTGTAGACTAGGCAATGTGCATCTCTATAAAATGCAGCTAACAATTAGGGATGTGACTTGAACATTTTCTCCAACTATGCTGATATTTTGTGAATTTCAACAATAACCAAAGTCTGAAGCAGGAATGAAAGGTGTCCATCAGTTTACAACAAAACTCTTGAAGGATCTAAGTGACTTATATTAGCCAATTATCTAAACTTTCTCAGATTTGAGTTGAATGGGAGTAAGCCAACGTAGCTCTGATGAAACAAACACAGCAATGCTGATTTATGCTGGTGGAACTTAAACTCCACTGAGGGGCTTGAACATGGAGAGAATGAATTTATATATTATTTATTTATATTGAGAGAGAGAGAGAGAGAGAGAGAGAGACTTGCAAAGCCCACTGTTTTTGTAGCACTGTTTCCATCACTTCCAATTTCTTTTAAGATGTGCGATTCAACTATGAAAATTAATTTTAGAGTCAATGTTGGCATAAACAGCTGACAAATCTATTTTAAAAGTTTCATTTTATAAAATGGCTTTAGTAAACTCTATACTAAAGGAGCACGGAAAAAGTTGTGGTTTGAGAGGCTTTGTGTCCTTTTCCCTGACAAAATCAGCTTAATTTGTTTTAAAAAATAAGAGTTTAGAGAGTGTTAGTGGGACCTAAGCATGTTTTGGAAATAACAATAAGTGGTTATTCACAAAGGCATTTCACTGCTCTGTGTGCAGTTTGAAAGTGTATCAGCTAGCACTGCAAATTACGAAGTCATAGCCACTCTGTGCACTCAGCTCTCTTTATCTACAGTATGTGATGACTCTGCCAGCTAAATTGCTCTGGGCAGAGGCCTAAAGCCTGTAGTTTCCTCTCTATGTGTTCTTACTACCATGTGTTCTTACTACCAGGATGGAAAAAGATGCATGCAAATGCTAAGCATCTTGTGGATGGTAGTTGAATTGGAATAAACTGAGATCTCTGGGTAGAAGGATGTGAGCTGAGATACATGATCACCAAAGAGGAAAGAATAGCAGAATTCAGCAGAAAAATAACTTGCTACACAACAGAAATATGTAAAAAAAGTCCATCTGCTTTTTGATTAGTGGGACAGAGTTAGAGCAGGGCCATTTCTGTTTTGTCAGAAAGGGATCCTGCTTGACAAAATCGTCAGAGAGCAAGGAAGAATTTTCTTGATCTCTCACTCACTGGAGGCCCCATAGCCACAGAAATCCATAGTTTGCATCACAACGGAATGTTGCACAATGCACTACACAGTGCAAAAAATCATCCTTGTGGAGGGAGGAAAATATTTTGTAATGGCCTATCTGCAACATTTGGTTAACCTTTCTGCTCTGAAGAATTAAATGTAGGAACTTGATACCCTAAATTTAAAAAATTATTTTGAAGGACTTCTTTAAAGAGAAGCTGCATTTTATTTCTAGTTTTATGTGCTCATACCTCTACTTTAACAATCCCTCAGTCATTGCTGTTGAAAATCCAGCTAACAAATAAGAAGTATAGCAAAAATAAGAAAGAATTTAACTTACAAATCATAGTGCTTTTGGCTTTAGCCTTCAAGAAAAATTATATCTGCCATGAGAAGACATTTACTTAGTTATTGACTCTTCTGTGTTTTCAAATCATGGTTCAAACCTTTTAAAAGCCCTTGGAAAGATAAACCCAAGAATACATCAAGTTTAAAGGAAAAAAAAGGTGTGAGGGAGACTATGAATCTGACTAAAGCTACTTTGTTTGCTTTAAGGTTGTTTTTCTGTGTCTATATTCTACCTGTGAAGGATAGAGGAATGGTTGTGGCTTTGACAAGCTCATTCATTTTTTTATTAAAGTCAAACATTATTTCTAACTGGGCTTTTTGTTCGAAAATATTCAGAAACTCCTGTGTCAGTGTATATACTAATTTCCATTGAAAAGCATTTACATGGTTTGTTTCAGTTTCCTTAAATCACTGGGTAGTCTATTAGACTGTGTCTAGTTCCTTTTTCTCTCTTCAGATAAAGGGGTTTTAGGATTCTTTGTAAGATTCTGCACCCAGATTTGGACAATAAACACTGCATTGATGTGTTAGTTACAGTTTGTACACAACAGACTACACAATTTTTGTCAGCTTAGCAGATGGAGGTTAAAAACAACTGTATGCAGTCATTATCACATACTTATCACATTTTTTGTTCTTTTCTGCATATATCTGAAGTATCTTCAAATACAATTGAAAATATATACAAACTATATAGAAGTATATAACTATATAAAAATATTTACTGTATAAACAGAGACACTGAGGCAAGTAGGTTGAGGGTGAGATTTTTAGATGTGATGCCACTTCATTTCTAACTTTAGACCCTGGGGCCTTGCTGTTCATAGGTTCACAAGATGAAAGCTTTCATTAACATATGGAGTCATCATGTTCAGTACCTTTAAACATCTGTCATCTTAGATGCTTCTAAAAACCAAGGCATTCAAAATTAAGTACATTATAGTCAGCACTCATTTGCCAAATATGAGCTGTAGCTCTCCACAAATTAAGTTATAAGCAACGTCAGTTACTGTCAACTACATGACCCTCTTATACCATTAACATCAGTTTTAATCAGTGTCCAGCATCCTCATATCTCATCTGTTCCTTCCCAAATCCTCCTGTTGATCTTCTGTCCCTCCGAATTTCTTCATAAACCTGAGGTAAAATTGTGTTCAGTTTACAGTAAGATCTTTTTCCTAGTGGTAGTATTAATACACTCTCTGTATACAAGAAGATTCTTAATGTCCTGTTCCTTTGGAGGAATAGATACCTTTTAGGCAAAAGGCCACGATCTTAGCCCAGGTCTGCCTCTCAAGCCCCACTCTCACATGGAAAAGCAAGCAGCTCTTGCCTTTTTGCCTGCATCAGTTGCTGGCTGCCAGATTAGCTCCTGGAGGCCAGGGGCATCTGAGCACACTGAATTGGAACCGGATTGACTGTCAGCCAGCTTGAGGAGGAGGGAACCACAAATGTTTTAAAGCCTTCACTTCCTCTTCCATTTTCCAGTCTTTTGCCAAGGGCAGCTCATTTAGTCTGGGGAATCTAGCCACAGGAATCTGAAATCTATTTAAAGATGTACATTCATGAAAGGATAGTGATCCTAATTTGATCTTGACTCGAGCACAATTTTAAGTTCGACTTTACCAGGTCCTAAAACCACAGAGTTTTAGATTCCATAAACAAACCAAGCATTACTACCTGCTATGATGGAGTGAACAAAGTGCTTTGTTTGGGACTATAACTGCACTAATCCTTGCAGCTTTTGATTCATGAAGAGTTTGCAGTTATTTGCTGTTCCTGGAACTAGACTTGCTTTGGGTTTGTTTAGAGGCCAGACTGGGAACTGTAGGAAGAAATCCTCACAGCTACAGCCTTCCTTTCTAGTCTCTGGGGTATTTCCTTTTCACCTTTTTTCAAGTGGGGAAAGATCAGGAAAGTTAGCTTTTTATTAGTGGAACAACCTCACTCATAAGCTTGGGCTGATAACCATAAAACACCAAACTTGTACTTAAAGTCCTCAAGTGGCCCTCAGTTTTAATTCTAGAAAACAGTTGTACAGTTTTCTGAGCTACTTTGATAACTAGTTTTTATTACATGATTATATAAAAGAATATCTAAAACCCACAAAATTTATTTTTTAAAGTTTTCTGCGGTTAAATCATTTGAATAATATGATAGGCCAAATCTCTTAGCCGCTAGAATTATAATTGTAATGAGACTCAATTTAATTAATCCTGAAGAATATAATATTTAGATTTTGCTATGTTTATTAGCCCTGTTTTTTATTACTTAACAATTTTAACTAAGTAAAAAACTGATTGTTCTTCATATACGTATTTCCAGATTTAAAGAAAGTAATTATCATGTTAAAGTGACTTACATTTTTTGTTTTAATAATTCCTAAAATCCCTTTGTTGTCCTCAAATAATTTTCATTTCAATGAAAGCAAATATTAAATCAGAAAATTTACTTTAGTTTATAAATAAATGTAATGTCACTTCTATGTCAGAACCAATACCAGAATAAGTTACAGTGTGGATTGCTTCATTTTAGTGCTTCACTTTGAAAAAAATAATAAATCTGCACTCTATTCTCAAAGATTAAGTAACATGGTCTTTCCAGACAGTATTTCATCAGTTCTCAGATCATTACAGAGAGACAGGCTCTTTGATTAAATGCCTAGGCTCGTGGTGTTCAAATACGCTGCATAATGTAACAAAACAAACAGCAGTAAAACAGTAATGACTGGCAGTAGCAGTAGCACAGATTTTTAAATAGAGAAGGAATGTAAAGCTGATCCTTTGCAACTGACAAACAAACACCAATTGTTTCTGAAATTTTAAGTAATTATGGAGATTTTTACAAGTCCAAATATATTTCCAGTGCAGGATATCTTGAAAAAGCTTCTTGAGCTTTACAACATCAGAGGTTTTGATGAGCCAACTGACTACTGATTTCTTTCTCTTATGAGGGCATTTGCATGAAGTAACCATACTTAGATGAAAAATTCCCTGTAAGGTTATTTAAGGGAAAAGGCTCCAAAATTGCAAATGGTTATGGCTTGCTTATCTTTCATTTCTATTTCCTTAGTTTCTCTAATCAGTTTTTCTCTTGATATTTAAAAGGACTTCACTAGGTCACTGAATAAATTTGGCTGTACTAGATTAGAAAAATCTTTCAGAGTGGTTGGCTTCACTAGCCACTGTCTCCAAAGCCATAACTCTTCTCTCAGAAGGTCTACCTACAAAATACGAATATACATAATGATAACAGAGGAGTGCTGCAATGCCTGAACCTCTCTCACATTGTTCTACACCCTGGTTTTCCCCTGTCTAGAAAGCCCATACTTCTTTTTCCCCAGCCTCAGAGTGAAAAAGAAATTCTGGGCTCTAATGGCCCAAATAACTTGATAGGCAAAGTTATTCCTTTAAAGGTTGCAGTAGATCAAGCAGAAGAGAGATGTTGCTTTGGCATACGATAATTTTATAGAACAAAATAAAATGTGGAGACTAGGATAAAGAATCTCCAAGATTTAAAGGCAGTTTGAAACTACTGTACATCATGAGAAGCTCATATATAGTCAGTTCTTGAATGCTGTAAGGATTCCTTCAGTGTCCTTAGGACTCAAAATTTCCTGAGCTGTTTTATACAAATTGAGGAAAATTGTCTGAATCCCACTGTGAGTAGTGCACTTGCAGTAAATAGTAAAGTGAACTAGCCCATTTCTGGATTGCAGTGATTGTTTGAAGTTCACCAACACAGAAATACCAGCTGAAAAATAGTAGTAATGGAAACTGTAGTGTCTCACATTTTTCCCAAAGTAAAATGAAGAACACAAAGCCAAACAGGATTACCACCAGCCATTCCCTACCACAAACAATCAATCAAAAGCTAGTACCATTTTCAACGGATATTTCATAGGAGAAAATTATTTTTTAAAAAGAAACATGATTTGCAACATTGCAAACTTAATGCACTGTTCCAGGACACAGCCATGCACTGTGGGGTCTCACGTAAAGCAGGAAATATTTGGCTACAGTTTCAGCCTTAGGCCTTGATCCAGAAATTTGATCCATGCGTGTAGACTGCTCAGGCTGGGACTTCTGCACCACTTGGATTCAATTGCATCAGACTTCTGCATCCTTTAAGAGAAGATATGGAAGCAGGGGGTGGAATCTGGAGGGGGGGGGGGAATGAGAGAAGAAAGGTACTTTGGGGGAGTGATAAGAGTTGAGGATATTGCATAGCAGATGGGTTGAAATGTTTCAATAGAGGTTAAGGGCTCTGTAAGGGATTCTTTCCCTTTCTCACCATACCCTGAACTGGGATCCCTCCAGGTTCCCCAGTTCTCTGGGATATGAAATGCCACCTCAGACTCCTTAAGCAATGTAGTCCCCATTGTCCACCCCCAAACAACTTCTGCTTTCCTTGTTGTTGTTTTTTTATTTATTTTGTATCTTCCTGGGAAGGGGCTGTACTAGACCTGGGCCTATTGCTATCCTTACTGAAAAGAAAGAAGACCAAAAAGAAAGAGAGCTCTGCAGAGGTGGACTTTCCGGTCCTGCAGTTATCAGGATGGCAGCAATAACTGCAGAAGGGAGGACCATCTCCATTTACATCTTTCTTACCCTCTTACCAGCAGCAGTGGAAGAAGGGCTATGCAAACAGAAAATGGAGACAATTTCTCCAGGTACTGGTAAAGCTAGCAGTCTCAGGTGCCACGATCTGTTTCTAATTACCTCAATAGAAGTATCAGCTACTTTCTAGCCCTATTAGCAATACATTTTGTCCTTACAGTCAAAAACCCCCAGTCCTGAACAGGTATGCACAGTTTCTTAGAACACTACCATTTTAAAGATTCAGTTCTAACTGTCACCAAGAGAAGAAAGCCAAAGCTTATAAATTTCCCCTTAATGTTTAAGTGATTCTGCAGCTGTCTTGCATGCTGTAGGAACCAGTGCCTTGCAGTGTATGCTGTTTACAGGACTCCAACATTTTGAGCCTCAGCTCAGATGTACTCTGCAGAAGACAACTATATGAACTTGCACAAGACAACTGACATACAAGTGTAAAGATTCTTTACCTCCACCTTATCAGTACCTTTGATAAAACTGCAATAGTACAGCAGGAATAAATGAATCCAAAAAACAGCCAATGGTTGCCCCAAATGCTTCTCCTCTCCAATAAATTACAAACATGAAAATACAGATTAAAGCAAATAACACCAAATGACCAGTTCATAAAAAACCCAGCATAACTACAAGAATATGACTGGGCAAAAGAACACTGTGTTTTCCATCAATATTTTAAAAGTTCTGCTATTATATATTACTAACACTTGGCCATAATTTGGCTAAACTGAATGGGTTTTTGGTATCCGTCTCTTGTCTAATCTATTTGGGACTTATAAAGCATGCCTGTGCCTAAGTTCTTTATCCAAGTTCCTCAATGAACCAATCTAACAGTACTTTAGACACATAAAACACAGGATGTATTTCACTTTACACAAAAAAAATCCACTTATTCAAAAAGCAGAAGGAGAAAGGAGACATTTTTTACAAACCAGTGTAGAGAACAGCCAGACAATTTGCCCAGAAAGTAGAAATCTCAGTGCTTCTTTATCCTGAGGAGGCTCAAATTATAGTTTCTGTCTTCTAAGAGTGCCTAAATTCTTAGGCTACATGTGTTAAGCTGATACAGAGTATTCTGTGGCCCACCTCTTGAGGCTGAGATGACATATAAAAAGGAACACTAAATTTTGGGACCAAAGACAGAAAAAGTGAGGCAGCCAAACTAGCTAAGTGGGTTGATCGCTCCCACATGTTTAAGTACAGGGTATTGAGAAAGCAAGTTCAACTAACCCAAGGTAGACTAGAAAGTACAAATGGGTAAGACCATGGATAAGGGGTTATGTCTGATGAGGGTGTCTGTAGACTCTCCTTTTATCACAGTCCAGGGAGCTTAACTGACCTACAGCAGTTTTCTCTGTTTCTTCCACTATTGAGGAAGTTAAATATAGTCATGTGAAGTTAACCCTGTGTTTGCTACTGAATAGATTATATTGACCCTGAATTCTGTCCCAAAATAACTTTTTGGAAGTATATGTATGTTTGTGACTTGTTTGGTTAATGCACTTTCAGTGGTCTGGATAGTCACTTTCTCATGGTGCCATACAAGTGCCATTGTGACGAACTGCCAAGAAAACAGTAATCATATAATCTGTCTAATAAAGCCAGACATTTCTTAGTTCAGCTTCAGTGAAGAAACAACTTGCCACACCAGCAGCTGAAGCATGCTGTGTCAACAAGATGGAATGTAACTTATTTCATGCTGCAATGTGCATTAGAACAGAAATCAGGGCACAATTACTGCTTGATGTGTGGGGTTCGTTCAGGCGTAAGAGCAGCACTTTGAGAGTGTGCTATGATGGAAAACATCTGGCCCATTTGGTCCTTCAATTGCATAGCCAACCTGGATATGTCCACCAACAATAAGCCAGCTGGTCATTCCTTTCATAAACACCAGTTAAATATCTGCTGATATTCATTTAAGAAACATGTTAAATGCGAAAGACCTAGGCTCTGTGTAAAGAGAAGCTGTCTTCAAGAAATTTTACCGTCCTTTTCTGAATCTAAAAAACCACAAAACTAACACTTTTTGCTGTCAGACCTGAGACATGGCATGGTCATGCCTTGGGCACAAATTTTTTTTGAAGCCAGAGGGAACAGGATATTCTGCAACAAAAGAAAGAGCAGAGTTTGCACAGGTTTTGATTAATTTCCCCTCCAATATTGCCAGATAATTTATAGGATAACCACAGGCATGGAATTTTGATAGGTTTTTTGACTGAGGCAAGGAGGGGACAGTTCCATGCAGGAAGGAAAAACAGAAGAATGAAAGTCTGTAGCAAAGAAGAAAACAAATTATGAAGCAAAGAAAAAGTCTCCAAATCCTAGACTCAGAACCGAGAAGGAGAACCTAATAGCTGGGGCACTTCTTGGCTATTTTCTTTTTCTTCATTTTCTTTTAAATTATAGTTTAGCATCTGTCCAAGAGGTTCCCTTTCTCTTCTTAAGTGACAAATCAAAATATTTTACAAAAAAATGTGGATAAGAAGAGAACAGATATTCTTCTGCAATGTTTAACAACTTTATGAGAATGAAGTCAGATTGCTGACACTCTATAGCTGCGTTTCCCATTGCAGTACAGGTTTCTACAGTATTTACTACTTATTATTTAAAATTATGGCTTCAAAAAGAGATCTAATAAAGCTTTGGTCATTTGCCCATGCTGTTATTTATACTATTACAAGGTTACCCTAATATTTATACTTTAGTGCACTAGTATACACATATTTTGATTATTATGTGTGATATGGCTTATGACTTTCGGAAAACAAAAAATATGGATAAACATAAGTTATGCTGTCACATCTGGAGATTCACACACTGAAGTACTTCCATCAGATGGAGCTAGAGAGGAGAAAAAAGCATTTAGCAAGTGCACTATACCTCTGAAATAAAGCAGATGTGTTTTCAGTCAGCAATGTTGTAACTTAATGTAACTTTTGGCATGACATCTGAAGTGCCAGTGTGCTGTGTTCTGCTTCACAGCCACCCTCACACCACTAGAGATTCCAAAATGGGTTCTGACAGAATTTTTATCCTTTATTTTTGCTGTCTCCTTTCCTTCCCTCCTCATCATACCTTCCCTCTCTCTTCTCCAAAAGGAAGTCTTCTAACCACATAATCAAAAGGTAAACAATCTCTTCCTTACACTAACAACCACACTATAAAATTAAAGAAGCACTAAGAAGGATGTTATAGCAAAAAAACATAAAGATGTGAAGGGAAGGCAGGATCATCCTGTTTCACTTGCTTCATGGGAAAAGTGGGAATAAATAACAATAATAATAATAATAATAATGATGATGATGATGATGATGATGATGATGATGATGCGGAAAAAGAAGAAGCCATTTTCAGCATATGTATTCCAGTTCCATAAACACCCTTTCTAGAATTCCTACTAGCTGCTAACACCAATAGTTGCCTTACCAATGACATTGGTAATAACATATGGTGATTAAAATTGAAGGTTCATAAAATAGGTATAGCTATCTGTTAAATAAGCTCAATTGTTCTGGAATAGTTCTCAAAATCCTTTGATAAAGCTGCAGTCCTGTTTAAAAAACATCTGTTCTCAAGATGTCAAGAGGTCAAGGTAGAAAGCAGTTTATATAGATGTTTTGAAAGGAGATCTATGACCATCTTTTTTCCTCAAAAGAATCATCTAAAGGATGATGAAAACTAGATGTGATCAGTACAAATGGGTTAAAAGGAAGAGAAAGGGTGAGTTTGTTCAGTTAGAAGCTATAACAGGAGGTATCACCTCCAAGTACATCATTTGAATGCTGAAGTCAAAATCCTAACAATCACATTTCTTCAATGAATTTGTACCTTCATAACAGAACTCAGAAATACATACTCAATCACTAGAATGTGCTTTGGGCTACTGCATTAACAAAATCCCTCACTAGTGTTTGCATTATCTTGCTGGTGCTTTCAGACTCCAACTCTTCATTTGCAGGAAAATTCATAGGTAATGAACAGGCGAATTGGTAAGAATTACTATTTCTTACATAGAGGGACAACAATAGGAATATTTTTCACAAACATGATTTTTTGTCTAGTTGTCTTCATGTCACTGTGTTTGTTTTTCATGAACATTATTGAAACCCATTTTAGGAGACTAAATTTTGGGCTCTTAACACAGGTTCACATAAAAAAAGCATACATATTTTTGTCAAGAAAAAATTCAATCAGGGTCACAGCAGAAATGGTTTATAGATACTACCCAATTCATTGGGGAATGGGAAAATATATTTGACTTAAGTGATGAGACAGCTACAATACTACTTGCTAAAGAAAACATGGTGAACCTCAGAAAGCAATTCTTAACTAATTGGGTGACAATTTGTTATGTTCAACATTTAAATAATTCTAGATAAACAAGTATATTTGTAAAAGTAGTTAGTTGTTTATAAGTAATTTGGAAAGAATTAGAGATTCCAGCAGGGGAATCTTTAGATAGGGGAATTCTATCTAAATTGTTTGACCAGCCCTAAGGAAAAACTTGCAAAAACACTTTAAGTACTTATAAGACTGAAGTTCCACTTCCAGGAACCTGAGCCCTTAGGAAACAGAAGACTGTATTTATCCAAATTTGATGCACCTAGCTTAGCCAGCTCAGCTTCTATAGTCAGTGAAGAGAAAAAGGTTCTTCCACTGGGCAATTCAAGCACTTAAATTAGGTTCTTGCCATGGATCAGCACTGGAAGAAAGCTATTTCTCTCCATTAATTATAGAGGAAGCCTGAGGAGATTAGCCAGCTAATCAAGCTGGGTGAAGTTAGAAGCCTTAATTCAGTAGGCTGAACATTCTACTGTGTTTTCTGCAAGCTACTGGTACTTATGCTTTCAATATATGCCTTAACCACTTCTTTGAAAGGGACATTTTCTATACATGAAACATCTTTAGATGGTAAAGTTTTTGCTGGAAATATTTTAGGAACAATTAATTCCTTCTGAATTTTATATGTGAATTTTGCATGAGAGCTCTTCTTTACAGCCATAGATATTTAAATGTAATTTTTACAGATCAATAAGACATTGGAATACGTTAGTATTCCTCCAAAGCAAAATATTTTCTGCCTTCCTATCTTCACAGTCTGATGCGTGCTTTAGCATTTTGTGAATATTTTCTTAGAATGTATTGGGTTTGTGTGGCAAGGGTTTGGGGGGGGGGGGGCTACAGGGGTGGCTTCTGTGAGAAGCCGCTAGAAGCTTCCCCCATGTCCAATGATAGAGCCATGCCAGCCGGCTCCAAGACAGATCCACCGCTGGCCAAGGCCGAGCCCATCAGTGGTGGTGGTAGTGCCTCTGGGGTAACAGATTAAAGAAGGGGAAGAAGGTACTGCAGAACAA
The DNA here is from genome assembly GCF_947461875.1 of Haliaeetus albicilla. Lineage (NCBI taxonomy): Eukaryota > Metazoa > Chordata > Aves > Accipitriformes > Accipitridae > Haliaeetus > Haliaeetus albicilla. Next base: position 19,602,414 of record NC_091486.1, read on the forward strand.
AAAACTGTAGCTGGAGAGAGGAGTGACAATATGTGAGAGAAACAACCTTGCAGACCCCCAGGTCAGTGAAGGAGGAGGGGGAGGAGATGCTCCAGGTGCCAGAGCAGAGATTCCCCTGCAGCCCGTGGGGAAGAACGTGGTGAGGCAGGCTGTCCCCCTGCAGCCCAGGGAGGTCCACGGTGGAGCAGATATCCACCTGCAGGCTGTGGAGGACCCCACGCCTGAGCAGGGGGATGCCCAAAGAAGGCTGTGACCTTGTGGGAAACGCACGCTGGAGCAGGTTTTCTGGCAGGACTTGTGACCCCGTGGGGGACCCACGCTGGAGCAGTCTGTGCCTGAAGGACTGCAGCCTGTGGAAGAGACCCATGCTGGAGCAGTTCATGAAGAACGGCAGCCTGTGGGAAGGACTCACGCTGGAGAAGTTAGTGATGGACTGTCTCCTGTGGGAGGGACCCCACGCTGGAGCAGGGGAAGAGTGTGAGGAGTCCTGCCCCTGAGGAGGAAGGATCGGCAGAGACAACGTGTGAAATGACCGCAACCCCCATTCCCTGTCCCCCTGCACCGCTGGGTGGGAGGAGGTAGATAATTCAGGAATGAAGCTGTGCCTGGGAAGAAGGGATAGATGGGGAGAAGGTGTTTTAAGATTTGGTTTTATTTCTCATTAGCCTACTCTGGTGGATTGGTAATAAATTAAGTTAATTTTCCCGAAGTCGAGTCTGTTTCACCCGTGATGGTAATTAGTGAGTGATCTCTCCCTGTCCTTATCTCCACTCATGAGCCTTTCATTATATTTTCTCTCCCCTGACCAGCTGAGGGTGGGAGTGATAGAGAGGCTTTGGTGGGCACCTGGTGTCCAGCCAGGGTCAACCCACCACATAGAAATAGTAAAAGAATCTTGCTAAAGAGGTGCAGTAGATTATTTGGATGAAAATAAGTTATTGGCTTCCACTTTTTTACTTCCAAGGTGTGCCAACAGCAACAGAAGAAGGAGCAATATACTGCCCTACTGGAAAGAACAAAAACGCACACAAAATTCTGAAGAAACCACAAATTCGAACCCTTATGCCACATAAATCCTCAATCTCATCTCACTGAAAGCAGTCAAACTTCCACCACTGATTTAAATTAAACCATGTTTCAGTCCTAAATGATAAATCATCTTAAATGGAATTATCTCCTATTTCATGATAATACAAATAACTGTAAAATACACTGGAAATTTGAGGAAAAATAGCCAAGCTCTAATATTTGGACTTTTTCTGAGCAGTATATTACATCTATTGACTGCAGAGGCACAGCTGATGGGAGTGAGAATTCTGGAATCCAGCAGTGTATGGGAAAAAGGAAGAGAAGATGCAGGGACAGCTTCTAATTCATGATAAACAACGCTCTGCTGCATGGTGCTTCCACCAGTTACAGAAGAGTGAAAGAAGTCTGTTAAAAAGAGCAGGCCTGTGGAATTTGAAAATAAAGAAACAACACTACAGAAATAACTGGGATACTTGAGAGCTTGGCACTGATCCAGAAAGATTATGCTTATACTAAATGACCAACTGAATGTGACCTCATTATCACCAAGAGAGCTGCCTTGTACACAGACACTTCATACATAAACTTTGGCAACAGCTACCTACCTTGTACTGCCAGTGACACCACAGAAACCAGCCTCAGTATTATCTATTCAATCAGAACATTTAAACAAATATAAATGGCTGACACTTCCACCTTGATCAAAACAGGGTGAACCAGAGGGTTCAGAAAAACATCTTTTGGTAAAGAATGCAAATAAAAGGAAGGGCTATACTTGGTAAATAAATAGGACATATTTAACATAGCATGCTAGGCCTTTATGGTGTGCCTGTTTTCTGATACTACCTGGTTCTTAGAACAACATACCTGAGACTTTTAGCTTAGAGCACTGCTTAGAAACCTGACTGGAAAGCTAGGAGTGCTGGGAAAATCAAGACAAAGGATAAAACCAGTTTTTGTCCCTGAGAAGAAATACTCAGAGGCAACTATGATTAGATTAAGGCACTTGAGGTCTTTAGCTCACACTTGCTAAATTAATTGATTATATTCACCTCGGGTTTTTTAAGTTCCTGGCCGAAGTTTATAATGAAAATATTTAAAGCATAGGTTAAGGTTAATCAATGTAGCAATACTTCCAGGAGTCTATAAAAAGCTTGAAACTGTAGAACTGGGAAGAATGAATTGCTGGCTTCATCCTAATAGACTGTAGTACTTAGTGCTCTGGAGAGACTTCACCAGTGGTCTACCATCAGAAGACTTTTAAGCACAGTGGCAGATGAAAGAAATGGGGTTACCCATGTAACAACATACATTTCAGCTGTTGGTAAAGCCATTTCAGAGGCTGGCACTCTAGAGTGGAAAGAAACACTGAAACTGTTACCATAACAGAAAATGTGGCTGTGGTTCTCAGGGAAGGGAGGCAGCTCCCTGTAAGTGGTATGAGCAGAAGAGTCTCAAGATGGAACCATACAATGCAAAAATTGCTCTAAAATGAGTAGAATTTTCATTCTGCTTCTGAGTTGGGACTGGGAGACTAGGCAGGGAGGTAAGCAAAACCCAAGCTAAATCCCTTCAGACAGCAGGCCTATATGTGAGAGAGGTCAAGAAAAAGAGCTGTTTAACGGGGTGTTCTTCAGCTAAGGAGCAAGATAAAGATATACTACAAGAGCAAAATGAGGGACTACAGTAGAGCTAAAGGTGGGGAAAAAATGAGGGCTCATTTAGCTTTGAGGATGACAATTTCCAAAGATGGAAGAAAGAGTCTCTGGTGAGACTTTTTGGGAGCAGACAACAGGCAGAGTTCTTTAGTTATGTCTGCTGCTTACTTGCCTTTTTAATTCAGGGAAGACTGGAATTTTATTGTTTGCTTGGAGACCAAAATAGACAAAGTTGTATGCCACCCCAGCAATGAGAATGCAAAGTCAGGTCTTAGGCTAATGTCTGCATTAACTTGGTGAAAGTCTGGAGCAATATTCTGCTCTTCCTAAATAAGATGAAACAAGGTATACAGCTATAGGTAGGTTTTTTTACTCTTTTATTCCACCTCCTTCACAGAAACTTATCTAAAGCATGGCAACAGAGACCTACTAGAATATATGCTACCAAGACACTTAACTATCAAAGCATCAAATTTATTTTCAACCACACTATAAAAAATAGATTATTCTAATTCTGTCTCACAGTTTGAGCTATATAGATAATATATACAATATTTGAATACATTTCTTGTACAGAAGTGACTGCAAAACAAAAATATTTTATTCAAAATATCTTACCTTTCACAAAACATATTCACATTTTCATTTGTTTTTCTTTTCTTTAAGAATTATTATTGTAGGATGCTGATAATTTGTAAAAAGGAAAAATCCCAATAAGTAAATATTTGGTATATCAGATATATTAATACCAAAATATTTGGTTTTATCTTAGAAGTAATTTGTTTAAGTCAAAGTCAGTTATGTCTAATGAGTCTTCTGGGAATTCTAAGAATTATTTTACTTTTTCAGATGCTTCCAAGCTGTATGTTCCTCTAGATGAGGAATATATGTTAATCTTCACTCACATCCCGTTCATTGAAACAACCTATGTCAGTAAGAGTTATGACTACGTTCTCTACTCAAATTACTTCTTTGACTCATATAGAGAATTTGCTCTACTGGATTCTTTCTGGTTTTTAAGATTATTAAATGCTATCAGACAATAGTAGGCAGCAAGACCTGGAGCTTCTAGGTCTACTGCAAAACACACTAAAATTGATTGGAATAATCCAGCAACTTTAATGAGATTTGGGTCAATCCTTTAAAACTCTGTTTGCCTTCAGTGGTAATTTCTTCATACTGGCTGCAGTTTTAAAACATACCTCAAACCTCAGCTGGGGACACCAGCATTTACATAGGGAATAGATTGCTCTCTGACTACTTTTAGAGCAGCAAATACTGTGGTCAAGCAGTGAAGGGCCAAATCGTTGGGGCTGAGGAGATCTGAAGCTTACATTATATATTTTCCCTTTTTTTTTTTTTTTTTTTTTACTTTGTACTAGCTACAGTTTAGACCCTTTAACTGAATGTCCATTTGCAGTTGGAGTGTATTAGACGTGTTGCTATTATGCATCTTCCAGTTTAGTTTCATTCAAAAGGAATTAATTTGCACTCTGAGACTCATCTGCAACATGATGCAAAGTACAGCGAGTAGGGAAAATTGAGACATTCACTGCATTCCTTAACTAAAATGTTACAGGGATAAAAATCAACTTCTTGCCACACATGCTTGTTTTATTTATCAAAGCAGGGGGAACATCCCCTTTTGCTCCAGTAAATGCCCTGACAAATAACATGTTGAGATAACATGATTTCCCACTATTATCCTTCGGGAACATCATATTTAGCTAAGCTCAGAGCTCTAAAAGATAGGAGTTACAGAGTTAAGTGAAAAACAAAAAACAACTAAACTGTTCATTACTGCTGCATTTATATATCAGAAAAAGTAGTATGTGTTAAAGTCACAAATATGGTATCCTCTTTGTGAAGGCAAAGGGATTGTTACATTTTATACATGTAATGCACATTGTATATGTAGCATACATGTAGTGCTGCTTCTGGAAGACCAGCTCTGTGTTTAGATGGGGTGTATCACCTAACAACAAATTTGGTGGTAGTTTGCCCTAGACTGGTTTAAGTATCCTACTCTAAGAAGAAGTAGACAGAATGTATCTTACGAACTATCAGAACAAAACTTAAGGAAGCAAGAATCAAGACTGAGATACTCAAAACACATTGTTAAAAAATATGAGTTTTGCTGAACTCTGTAGTTTTGAGAGGTGCAGGAACCTTCCAGGCAACCTTATGTCATGTTAAGCTGTTATTTAATTTCCATTGTTAAAACCAGAAATGTTCTTGGTGGCATTAGCATCCAATTCCACACTTTTGTTGCCATACAGATGTGCAGCAAATCTCTATAGCAGCTAGCAAGTGGTAGAGGACGCTTTAAACTTCCTATGTGCTCCTCGTCCAAACTGCACATCTGGAGTAGTGGAAAGCAGAATTTAAATGGATTTAGAAGTGTTTTGAGGACAGAGTCACTGAGCAGGAGGGGAAAGCAGAGAAAAGTTGTGGCTCACGAACTGACATTTTTATTCTATGGTATTTATGATACCTGAAACGTAAGAGAGTACTTAAGATTTTCTCTTTTTTTCTCACCTTTATCCTACTCTCTGCGTCTCTCTCTCTCTGCAGAAGGACCCTAACGTCTTTAGCCTACAGTCCAAAACTACAGCCATACTTTCTGAGCTCACATGATAAGGGTTAGCCTAATCTGTCATTTTCTAAATATGTGGTTAGGCTGCCAGTGCACTGAGTCTAACCTGTATCTTTAAAAAAGATTTGTAGGTGGTCACTGAATGTAAAATTCTGTAATCCTTTAATGGCCTGTGAAACATATATGTCATCAGATACATTTTACAGTAAGGTATATAAATGCCATCTGGCAGAATCCTAATGATTTTCTAAGGTATGTGAAAAGTATGTATTTAAACCTACTTTCACATTTTACTGATAAACGTACATGTGCTTGTTGAACTCACATTCTATTTGTTTCCTATTTATATCATATACTTCAAATTGTACAACTGGGGATAAAATAAAGCTTTTTCATAATTCATGTGAATTTTTTTTTTTATATTCGAATAAGTATTTAAATTTAACCACCCTTTGCTTTTCTTAGAGGACCCATTTTTAATACCTTTAAAGAAAAATACTCTAAAACAATCAACTGGGACTTGAAATTTTTCTTTGGGGGGAATATCATAAATTCTAACCTCTTTTAGTGTTGCAATGGAAAGGAAACAAATACAAATATCACAAGAAAGTGCAGGAAAATACTTTGGATTAATCTAAACATTCCATTTTGATGTGACCATCTTAAAATTGCATCCAGTAGGCAAACCAATGCAAGATGCTTTCAGAATGTTCTGTTTTGAAATAGTTGGAATAGAATTCATTTAAATTCTTAAAAGAATTTTCTCTCTAAAGAAACTTAGAAGTCTTTGAAAGCTTTCACAAAGCATCCTTCTTTTGATAAATGAGAATTTTCAATTTAAATATTACCAACTATTCCAGCTAACTCCAAATATTAATTTAGCAATAATAAGCTTATGTTTATACAGCCTTCCATCCCAAAGTATTTTATGTTCTCACTTATTGAACTTGTGCATATTTCCATAATTTAATTGTATCTTTGAGCCTTTGTTGAAGCCTTATTTGCATTTAATATCCCTAAATGTCCATTCTGATTTCAATCTATACTTATATTCTCTTTGAAGATCAGAGTTCCAAGCAGTATAATTTCCCTTAATATTATCTGGTTCCAATATCTCTCTGAGAGAAGACATGTTTACTGAAATCTTATACCATTTGTCAAACCTGAGCATTTCTGTGTTGATTATTCTTCCAAATACTAATGCTAGCAAAATCAAAGATGCAATCTTTATGTTTGAGAATGGCAAACACAGATCAGAAGGCTTTTCTAAGCATACAAAGTACATCATTGTTATTTGATGAAGGATATCAACTTTTGTATAAGGCACAACTGCTGAATTTCATGATAGATTAGGTATTGTCTGTGATTTTTCTGACTAGCTATGTATATAAATTAATAAAAATTAATATTCAAGGTGATACCATTATGACATTTTTTGCTTTCCAAGTAATTCCACTGCAGAATTAATGCTAACATGTTGGCTTCTCAGAAGAAATACAAAGAAATTATCATATATACAGCCTCCATGTTGCAAAGGTTTTGTAGACATAAGCATTTTATATTTGCAACTCAGGAGTCTGAAACCTTAGTATAGTCAAGGCACGCTATTAAAATCCATTCTATCAGCTTCATTCTGAATTGCATATAATGTTTAAGACTAGAATTTTTATTCTGATTGAAAAATTCAGGTGCAGTAAGAGAGGGGCTATGCTGGTTCTGTTCTGATTACTGATTTTAGTGTTATACATGGAAATTCATTCCTCCCATCATCACTTCCATGACTTCTTACTAAAGCCAGGACACTTTAGACAAATTGCATACCACCCTCATTGTATCTCTTTTTGCTTGCCTGCCAGTTTACATCAGGCATACCTCAGTGCTTGTTAATATTCACCAAATACATATCAGATAGTCAGAACCTCGGAACCTAAAAGAATTCAAGGGTTGAGTAAGATGTTGAGATCATCAAAGTTACTGCACTGCCCAAAGACCGAATAAACTATCCCTAACATCATTTCTGACAGATGCTTGTCTAACTTCTAGTAAAGGGGATCCACTACATCTCCAAGCTGTCTATTCATGTCCTTAATTATCTTTATTATTAAAATAAATAATCTAACCCTAACATATTCTGAAGGCCATTACTTCTTGTACTGCCCCTCACAAACATGGGAATAGATTCTTCCTTTCCTTCACAGCAGCTCTTTATGTGTTACACTGTTACCAGGTCTCTTTGCTTTCTTTTCTCTGGGCAAGTAACTTCAGATTTTTCTGGTTTTCGCTTTAGGTTGTGTTTCGTGGACCTGAGCACCTCATTGCTCTCCTCTAGACTCTGACTGGTCACTATCTTTCTACAAGAGTCTTATCTACAGCTGGACACGTTATTTCAGCTGTGGCTTTTCTGCTAAGGCTTTCTGCTTTAAAGTTCCTTCAGCTTCTGCTGAGCAGAGTGGAAGAACTACTCCACATCTTGAAGGACAGGATTCTGTTTTCATATCCCTGCACGATGTCTGCCTTTTTCAAACCCAAATGACTGTATTGACTAATATTGGTAGCGATCCAAAATAACTCCTGAGCCCTTTTCTATACAACTGTTACCTAAATACCCCTTTCTCAATCTGTATTTTTGTAGTTGAATAGTCTTTCACATTACCTTACATTTGTCCCCACTGAATCACATGCGATTCATTCTATCACATCTCAAAAACTGTGAAGACTACTTTGCTTTTCAGATGGCTATAATAAGTACTTGGAACTACAGTGCTTTATATGGCCTATTTTTCACATCAGAACCCTACTGACAATATTGAAGAGTAACTTTGGATTAAACAGGTTTTGCAGCTACTTTGTGTTGATCTCCTACATAACAAGAAATGTTCTGTCATTGCTGTGCAGAGAAACTTTGGGTGTCTGTTACTTTAAGGTATAAGATGCAGAACACTTCACATGGAGGTTTTTTGTCCTGAAGTGGAAAATGCTAAACTGGTAGGTTTGAATTCTGTTCCTGTCACTCTTAGTGAATTGTCATGCTCTTCATTCATTTGCTGTACCTGAATTATTACTGAAAACCAATTGTACCTTCTCTGTAAGACCAATCCATTAATATAAAGTAGTGGGACAGATAATGTTGCAGGAATGGAAAATGCTAAACATTCTGCTTCAGAAAGGAATTTAAAATAATAAAAACCTGTAAAAACTCCAATTACTTTTTGGCATATTTTGAAAAGGAGTGTTTCTATTTATTGCTTAGTCCTCTACAGACAGTGTTGCTCGCTGCAGTCTCTGTTCCTGTTGCTGAAAGCATTCTGGTGAAATGTGACTTTTTTCCTGTTGAGGGCAAGTGTTAATACAAAATGCTATTCCATGAGCTACAGTTACCCACACTGCTAGTCAAGTAGCAGGTTTTTCTACAGCTAGATGTTTCCTACTGACACCTCAGAAATCCCTAAGTGAAAATTGTCTTTATGCAAGAACAAAACAGAACCAAACAAGGCAGAAATGAGGTTTTGTAAACAGATGAAAAAGGGAAGTTCTGTCTTGGAAATCCCACAGTATCTAGACTCATAGCTCTCTGTGTTTATGAAGTTTCACTCAAAAGTTATATGTTAATTTGCAAGAGTGTCCCATTGAAAGATAAGATATTTATAAAATCTTCAGATCACCTCAAATTTTACTCAGCAGTAAGCAGACAAAATTTTATACATCTATCACAATCTGGATAGGCTGTCAATGATGAAGTCATCACATGAGGTAAGAAAAAAAAATCCCACAATCCTTCTTGTAGCATGTGGAAACAAAAGATAACCAAATATTGGGAGGGTTGATTATATGCTGTAATGAGCTTGTTTACAAAACAAAAAAATACCCCAAAGGTCAGAAGCCCACCACTTTTTCTTAAGTTTCTCTGAGGACCAGTTACATCTCTCAAGTGTGCTCTCAACCTGTTCTCATTCTGTACTAGGTTCTGACCAGCTTCATTTTTCAGCAAGGTGACCAGGTGTGAAAACATATCATCATCTCGGTGTAAATGGAAAAAATATATGGGTATAAAATCTATAGTGTCCACTCTGGCACCTGGTGGTCTTCTGAAAGGTGCATTGTTGGAAGAGACCAAAGATGAAATGGTACAAATTTTACAACTCCAACACCACGCTTGGATCCCATATCAAGTCTGGGACCATTTCTACCCACTCCACAATGATACCCGATCATCACTGTCCACAAACACCAGACATGGGAACAGTTTAGATGACTGCATCACTATTGTTTATTTAGATCTTCTAGAAGCGTTAAACTTACCTATAGCTGATCAGTAGAACTACAAGCTCCTAACACTCTTAACTGTTTCTCCTTTCCATTTGTTTCACTGGCAAAATATATTATCCTAGCTCTCTAACATACAGATTTCTATTCCTGATAGGAGAAGGGGAATGCCACAGTCCTTGCTAGAAGTATTAACTTCCCTTCCATCTCACCCTTATATTAACTGAATAGAAACAGGAGACCAAGCCTATAGGGCACAGCTTATGCCTTGCAGCTATGGAATCAAAATTTAAAAATTAAGTACTTTACAATCTGAAGACAAACTGAAAGACATCCACTGATTAATATGACCTGTGTCCTCATACATGTACCAAGCGACTAATCTGCCTCTAGATTATATTCCTAGCTATCCAGGGTAGAATACCTGTCTCCTACAGTGTTTGCAACATGCTTATTTTTTCCCTACCCCATGTCACAGAAATTAATGGATTTAAAGCCACAGACAGAGGTTACTTGTAAAAATTGCTTTCAGTCTTGTCACAATTTAATATTTAAACTTAAAAACCTTGTTGGAGACATTTAAATGTATGTGTGCATCAAATAATTGTGTCTCTTAAGATTGTCATGTGTAGTGTTGCATGCCTGAACTACACAAAAGACTTAAGGTTATGTGAGTGAGAATACTGTGACCATGTGATATTGCTGTTTCCGATTCTTACCCTGTGGGTTAACAATAAAGGGGATTTTCTCTCTAATTAAGAAGCGGTTAAAAAAAAAACCCAAACAAACAAATAAATGTTACTTAATTGTAATCTTATCATTTGTCTTGTTCTTTTGTAACGTCCAGATGGGAACAGCCACACAGCAACAAAGCAGTCAAGTCAGGCAGAAAAAACACGAAAGTCCTCAGAATTCTCCAAAAGCAACTGAGTCTGCAGACTCAGTTACTATGTAAACTCTATGCTTCGTAAGTCGTTTAAAGACTTAGTACAAGTGGCTTGTGGTTTAATCTTTTAATTCCATTGCTCCGTAAGTTTCCTTGTAGGTTCATTGAGCAAGGAATTCAGACAAAATATTTGGGGCCCTTTTTTCTAAAAGGGGCTGGGTATGGAAAAATGTGCAGTACCGGAGCTCCTAGAATAGTCTGCGAACTAACCTCCAAATTTACGTGACATAAAAGCCATTATCTTTCAGGGATTCTTGTGTTTCAGACTGTGCACATTTACAACATCAGATGCTTGCCATAGGAGACACTCCCTATCAGTGAACATCTGTGGAATGCATTCAAGCAGTTACAGCTAAACATACAAATTTGTGCCACCAGGTCAAAAGGAAAATATGGCAAGGAGGAAATCACTTTCACATTTTTGAAGATGGTTTATAGATGCTGCGCACGGTTGTAAAAAATCTCAGATCTGTGTGCTGAAAATCTTAAAAGTACGCACAAATACATTCCTGCTTATTCTAATCAGAATTTTAACTTAGATTATAAATAACTCCAGAATTAAAGTAAATCTGGTTTAATGTAGTGTAGCCAGGCTTGGCTAATACCCTAAAGTTAATAGTTATGTATTGAATAACATGGTCATGGTGGATAGGATACATGAAGAAGAGAGAAACATCTACCATGTGGACTTGTATTTGCTTTAGCTTTGGTGAAGGAATACCTAGGCAGTAGACAGAGGCAGACCACAGGCTGGCAAGAAGGAACTGATAATTTCTGCTTTTGATGTGATGTTTGAAATATATAGGGAAGTTAGTATGTTATATGCTTGAACCTATGTGCTGGGTTTGGCTGGGATAGAGTTCTTCATATTTTACTGTGATTTACATACATTTTATTTGCATATAATTTAAGTTTGTAAACTTGCACAAAATTAATAACAGTATGAAAAAACAGCTATCACAATTTTTTTAAGTCTTTAATATTGAAAACATAAGCATTGATGTATTTCATATGAAAAGGTACCTTAGTTTTATCCAAAAGCTGTGTGTCAGTGACAAAACAACAGAGGCTGAAAAGTCAAGATATTACATGATATTTCTCAGATCATATTTAGTAAATTTTTATATTAATATAAAATATTTTAATAAGATATTAAAATCTTCATTAATATAGACATTTAAATATTTTAATTTTGAAACTTTTTAGCCAGTAGAGAACCAACAAGCCCTACAGAGTACTAAGAGGAAAAATTATGCTTTTTTTGTCTCTCTGAGTTTCTGATTTTTTAAGTAACATACCATAAATATAAGTGAAGTGATTTCACAAGCCTGATCTTGTGCTGAATATTGAGTTTGTCTATCAAAGAGATATCAATGCTGTAGTGAAGTCACGCACACACAACTTTGTGTTGCAGATACACTGTTCACAACTGAATCGTTCAGAATTAGCATGGCTAATTTTTCTCAAGACAAAATCCATTTCATGCAAGAATTTAGAATATGTCTTCATTTCAAAGTAAATCCATATCATTACTTTGGTGTGACTTCTACCTAGCCATAAACTATGATTTGCATTTGGGTTACTTAATCTCAAGTTAGCCAATTCCATGGAGAAGGTTTCATTTGATCTAGTATGGTGCAGACAGAACGTGGGCTGATCCACCTGAACAGCAATGAAGTACCTTCCCTCAGTTCAACTCTGCATGCCCAGAGGAACAGAGAACCTATTCAAGAATTTTATTGGCAAAAGAAATGTAGAGAACTTTTTAAAATAGTTCACTAGATAGTCACTGTCCTTGTCAGGGTACATGGTGTATGCTTGCAGAAATCCCAGTGACATGCACGGGTGAACACAGTGTATGTGAAGTAACATCGATGTGCTCATATGTGCCACCAGTGACCTGAGGTAACTCTGCAGTGCAACATGCTCGTTATTATGAAGCACATTTCCATCCTCTCATCCAAGCTCTCAGAAGGTAATCTCACCCACCTTCTCTTTTAATGTCACGTTCAACCACCTAAGGTAATTATACAACACTCTACTGAAGCGTAGAAAAGTATTCTTCTAGAAAAGTGGTATTCTTTAATATGGCATGTTAGCCTGTAAGATAGTTTTAGTTATTACTTTTTTTCTTAGCCACAGTGCCAGTATAAAGTGCATCTTGGAATCAGCAGAGACTGCTGGTTTTGGAAAATCTGATTATGGAACTTTATCTCTGTTAAATGGGGTTGGTTAGTGATGGTGAAACACTGTAAAAAATCTATGCTCTAGTTACACAGTACAGTTGAACATGCCAGGACAATCTGCCTCAGTGTTCAGTGATTGTTGCAACTGAACCACAAAATGCATGGCAAAGGCAATAAACTCTTACTTACATATCTCAATAAGAGGCTTTATTTTGGCTCCCTTTTGTCAGTCTGAAATATGAATTTTTCCCCCTCAAAGATGATGTCTTGCAGGGCACAAGCCTGTATTGTTTGGTAGGTGTTCATAACAAATAAAACCAATCACCAGTTAGAATATCAAAATGTTTTTCATTAGGTGTTCTTAATGAGTATTGTAAGTTAACGATTGTGTGCTGTTCTAAGATTGTTTCACAACTTAATTTATCAAATATCTAAGACATTTTTCGACTTACACTTATCAAATACATAACTTATATGTGAACTTAAGGAAGGAGCTCAGCTTTTTTATATTCCTATAGTATACTTCAGCTCAGGATTGCAAAGCATTAACCAATGTTATTCCCAGTTTATAAGTGTTAAAGTGGGAGCATTGTGAAGGGTAAATGATCTGAAGAGTCACAAGGCAAGTCAGCGCCAAACCCAAATCTTCTAAATCTCAGTTCCCTGGACCAGAATATCTCCCTTGGTTCGTGTGGTTAAATTAAAAGAGCATACATATAAAATGTCTGGGCTATATCATGCTTCATATTGCCCATAAATTCATACAAAGTTTGCAAATATATCAAAGTTTACAAATGTATTGTGTATTAAACTCAGGTTTAACACTGAGTTAGAATTCATTTTGCTGAACCCTGTGAACCTCTCATTAGAAACTCAATTGTTTTCCCTTTCCAGTCACAGAATCGACTGTTGCTTTGCTAATGGATCTCAGATACCTTTTCCTAAACAATTAATAAGGAATTTCTCCAATATCTTTCAGAAATATGGGTTTTAGCAATCAGCTAAGAGTCTGTCTTCTAGAATTTAACCATCTCTGGCTTTCCTGATCTGTATTGTTTTGTACATGTGGTACGCAACCTCTCCTCAGCTGAAAGAAAATATCAGATATAGCTCATCAGACCAAGCGCTCTTTTAAAATGGCAGTTAAATGGGAAAAAAAAACAAACCCAAAACAGAAGCATTGTGTGGTGATGCTTTTTAAGGAGTTTGTGATAAACACTGTAGAGAGCCACAGAGCACCATTAGTGCCAAATGGTGTGAGCCATAAGTTCTGCAGCACTGCGCAGCATCACACTAACATTTGTCACTTGCATGTCCCCTTCACTGTTTTTACAGATATTTTGAAAAATGTGCCAATACATGCATAGGTTTCTTGTAAAAACGTGCTTATGTATGGATAGTAAATTAAGTATTTTTTATTTTACATAATTCACCTGATTTGGGAGCATGTTCTTGTACATTCTCAGGCAAAACTCCTATCCACCAAGTTAGTCAGGCAAATATAAAAATTAATTTCAAGCCAAGATAATAAGACTTATTTTGAAATGAATTATGAAAACATTTGTTTCTGGCATGGGCACACATTTGTTTTCATGCTGTCAGTTTGGGTTTGACATTAAAATCTCACACACATACAGAATTAGGCTTCAAATATATTTTGTATTTTTCTTGGGTAGGTTTTTTTAAAAATGAGACATTCCTGTGAAATGGTTTGATTTCAACAGAACTGTATTTTTCCAACAATTAAAATATTGCCAGAACATTCTTAGCTCTGCTGAGGGGGAAGCAAGGTGAGATGGATAACACTTTTATGTGAAACTTCTGGTTCTCAAAAACCACATGCCAAAATACTTTTTTCCTGTTCTCTTTGCTTCTCCAACTGCATTACCACATAAAGACTAAATTCTACTGTCTTTTCCCTCAGAACTTGGCTCTGTGAGCTAAGAAGATTGTCTGTAGGACTGTGAGGCATGAAAAACAAAAATGATAACTCTCTATAAAGTGAGGGTATTATGGGATATGAGGATATTATTACACTGCAACCACAAGACAAGCAGTGCTTAGGGAAGTTGTAATGGCATAGTTTCTCCCTTGTGGGAACAAATGTGTGGAGGCTGCCATCAGGGAGAGAATTTTAATTCCCTAACCTTAAGACTGCAGCAAATGAACCAAGCCTGGTCACAGTTCAGGTGGTCAGACCTGTACGAGCTTTAACTTGGACACATTGTGTTAGCAGGGAAGATGCAGCAGGAAAGATGTGAGAGTAGCCCAGCAATGAAAGTACATCCTACATTGAACTGTCCCCTTTCTATCATTACTTCTAAATTAGACTAAATTAGTTCAGATACAGCTCCACACCCTAGATTCATGGATCATTCAGGTAACATAGTCTCTAGAGAGAAGAAAAATTTAAAGCATTGTGGAAGGAAAGACTAAAACATCTGGAAAATAAAGTAACAGAAGTGAGCCATTCAAATAAGAAAAAAAATTTCTGTGAAAATAAAGAGTTAATATGAATAAACAGCTAATCTTGGACTGCAACCCCCATGCTGAAGCTTAGGCTACATTTTACATTTTTGGAATGTATCCTAATTTTTCAAAGTCAAATAGGGAGACTTTCATTCTAACTGCTATATCCGTGCAAAAATCCAACCATAAAAAAGAGATTGCACAACGAGAACTTCATTCTCCACTTTCTGAGTTCAACAGAAAATATTTAAAGAAGAATTATGGTGATTTCATTGAGCTTTATCTAATAGAATTGTTGCTTTGAATTTTTGTACCCTAACATATTCTTTAAAAAAGACAATGGAGGAGTTCAATCTGTACATATATTCTTTTATACATTTTTCACATTCACACTTTTCCTATTCATAGCAAAAGGAATTTACTAAACCAACAAATACAGTCTGATATAACTTATGGCATAATCTCACCGGTAGGGTATAGAAATGCTGCCCTATCCATTAAACTTCGTAATTTGAGGCCACAACTGACTAGTTTTCAGGAGCCCAATTTTTGAAAATATCTTTTCTTTCTTTCTTTCTTTGTCTGTGAACACAGGGAATGCAGAGTTTACTGTTCATTCAAATATTTGCTATCCTAGGACAGTGTATTCACATTTTTTTGCAGATCTTATCTTTACCATTCATGTGACTGATTTGAGATATTTATGTGTCCCTGACTTTTGGCTGAGTGGGAAAGCTGAATTTCAGGATGCAGGAAATAGCATCGCTAGTACAGAAGGTCACCAAATATAATCAGCTCTCAATTACCAGTAGGGGATTATCTGGGCTGTGGATTAACTGTGCCACCCTGAAAGGGAACCTGCTATATGACACATTCACTAAGTCTAGCATGGAGCTGAGCCTTCTTCCCTATCATGCAGTGTCATGCTTCTGACCCAGCAGTAAATCAGCACAGAATATTTTCCCCCAACTTAATTTTCATATTTTTTCTGTTAGTTGCACTTTCGTATTACTGAGTTATTGCACCCTGCAGTGCCCTGGACAATCAAAAACTGAGCGGCTATAGTACAAATTTTGGAGCAATCTGAATAACATCCTGGCAAGAAAATGTGCCTAAGCAGTATTGTGAGTCACCATAAGCCTTCTACACAATATTAGCAGGACTTTGCAAGCTTCTAGAAAGAAAGGTGGTTATAACTCTCTAGGAGGACATGAGCACAGTTATCTATGTCAAATTAATTCTATATTCAAAAGTATAGAAGTTAGGATCACAGAGAGTGTTAATATGGTTATAACCGTCTGTATGTCCCAAAGGTAAATAACATGTGCATGTGGTGCACTGACACTTTCTTGAGGCATGTTCTTCCTTCTCTGTGCATAATTCTCACCACTTCAGTTTTTCTTTGTAGCTTGCATCTGATTAAAAGATTTCATTTTGCGTAACAATGTGTGAGCAGAACCATAGGTATTACAAATCAGCATATTGACAGTGAAGGAACTCTTGCAATATACAGCCAAAAACTGAGTTCTGGAGGTTTTTTCCCAAGAAAGGAGAAGACATGTTACCCTGAAAGTGAGATTTTTCTTAATACTTATTATTCTTTTTGCCTTAAGCATAGAATTACAAAATGTATATTCTGAATTCCAGATATCTAACTGTTAATATGAATTTCAGTTAGATTTCTCCTTAATCTACCAGGATAGGTAGAAAGTGGAAATAATTAAGTCAAAACAGTGCCTTACATGTAGTTAGAACAATAAGAAACAAAAATGGAAGTAGTCTCTATCAGAAATATATATGACCAGTACCTAATACTTATAAATTTTGGGGGGCAAAAACTGGTTAAAGGAATGAATGATACCTTTTAAGTTTTTTTTCTAAAATATAGTCATAGGGTTCACCCATGAAACTGATACTTCGCATATAAAGTTAAAAGGCAGATTTACAAAATCCTGTGAGATACAGTTCTTAGTTTGACACTAACAGCATTAATGGTGAAAGCAAAATAAACTTCCCTAAAACTGGAAACACTACTACATAGAGACCACATCTGCTTGAATAGGGTTTTTTTTATGGTGTAAAGATTATATCAGACAGAAACATACTGATCTAAAATCCAGTTTGAAGACCCATAAAATGTTCTTGCAAATGTGGACAAAGAAAAGTTTATACTGCAAACAATACTGAAAGTTCCTGAATAATCTATGGCTTAGATATGAGTGCTTAGACATTACAAGATGGCTAAAAAAGAAAATAAATCAATAAAAGCTGTGTTCTCTGGCTCATGGTGATAAGATTTATTTACAGCCAAAGGAAGGATGATTCTTTAAGAGAAAAGAGGGGACTCTTGTTTTTCCTCACACTCTTCAGATCAATCCAAGCAACTGAATATCACATATTCATGAATTAATAAAAACTTTAAGGCGCATATCATTAACTTTTTCAGTTTAACAAGGAGTTTTAAGAACAACAACCATTGGCAGTTTTATAGTTTGTTTCTTACTAAAAAGCAGGTTGCTTTAGGCTAGATACAAGCTCTGATGCAGGACTGTTCTCAAGTATCATTAAGACGAGGGATTTTTAAAAAGTCATTGCTATTTCTGGGCAGAAATATTATTGTACATATATAGACATGTATGATATATATTTATAAATATATCCATAACATATCATATAAAATACACCTCTAAAAATATGAGACAGTTCACATGTACACATGCCTCATGTCCAGTCTTGCAATACTGAAGTCAAAGGGAAATTTTGATGGTTAGCGCATAAGATCTGTGGCTGCATATAGAAAAAAAAATTGCAGGTATTTTGTCTACAATATTTTGCCTGACACTCACACTGTCACTAAGTGTACTTCAGAAAAATGCTTAAATAAATGCCTAACTTCTACTTTGGAACATATATCAGGAGCTGAGAAGCGGTTTCCATCCAACCAGCAATGTTCTGAACCTTGCCATATATGTACCCAGCAAGTGCCTCGCTGAATCAGGGGGTTGGCCAATAACAAAAGATTTATTAAGCAAGATCCTACCGATAATCACACAGAAACAGTAGATTTGTACCAGTGTAAGAGTGCAAAAAATGTCTAATTTTTAAATAACGACTTTAAATATAAGTAGGATCATAATTTATGTTTACATTTTGTATGTTTATATTTTATGGTATACTTTTAAATTACAAGAGAGAATATGCTTTCTCATAACAAATAGAAATATGTTCTCTCTTGTTCCAACACCTCAATAATTAAAAGATAAACAAGTAAATTACAGTATACAAAAAGTTTTATTCTTACTTTTTGTTTAGTCAGGATTTATTGTTACAAAGTGCCGTAAACCTCTGTCATATTATAACTACAAGAAAAGAAAGCTGTTTTTCAAAAGTCAAAGGTAGAAGCTAATCATACTTTTCCTTGTGTGTCTAGTGATCACTTTTTGTTGATATTGGTTAGCAGGAGGAAAACAGCAGAGAAAAAGGCTTTAATTTCATGCCAGCAGTGTTTATTTTGCAGTGGGGCTATAAGTTTTGTGAAGACTGAAAGTATAAAAGTGGAGTGGACTCAATGAACTGAAGAATGCAGTAGGAGGGGAGGTAAGACGAGCTGTAAAACTAATTGGTGTCCAACATGTTTTGGACTGCATTTAATTTTCTTGAGGGGAAGAGAGGTCAAGAATGGAATGAAGTCAATGAGAATAGGAATAAGAAAGTGGAAAGCAAAATGGCCAGCATTAAAAG
Source organism: Haliaeetus albicilla (assembly GCF_947461875.1). Classification (NCBI taxonomy): domain Eukaryota; kingdom Metazoa; phylum Chordata; class Aves; order Accipitriformes; family Accipitridae; genus Haliaeetus; species Haliaeetus albicilla. The sequence continues at coordinate 19,621,302 of NC_091486.1, forward strand.
GTCAGTGAATATCCCAGGGACAGGAAATGAACTTTAAACAAAAGTATAAGGTAGTATTTCTATCCACGTTTGGGAGTTGTTAAAATTAGTATTAAAAGAAGGAAACTTAAATAACCAGATGTTTCTTGTATGAAAGCTTGTTTTAGCCTGCTTTCAATTTATTGGAGGCCTTAGCAAGACCAAGATTTTGTGTGCTACGCAATTAGGAAATGAGTATTTCAGCACAGTGCTAATGTTATTTAAATATTTTAAAAGACTTCGATATTTTAAACCGACTTGCTTCCTGTTACACTTTTATAGTCTTTGTCTTGGAAGAAATCTCCATCCTGAATTGGGAAAGTAAACTTCTCACAAGATTTAATACAGAATTTAGCCACAGCAGCCAGCCTGCCAGCATCTAGCTAATACAGAGACACTTTGCAGTCTACCTTAAGAGTTCTAGGCTACATGCATAAATGCATACATGACCTGTAAAGTTATCAGTTCAGTATATTTTAAATTATCTTATTTCGAGCATCAACTTTTTTCCACAAAGAAACAGTGTTTCATTTGAAATCTTTTCTGCCACTGAAGTTTTGGCTAAAATTGATTCCAGGGGGGCTTTATTCCTGTTCCTGGTTCATTTGTGTGCACATCAGAGAGCAAGAATCTCTTCCCAGTATACTTAGGTTTTCATCCAAAGCCCACTAGTTTTAGCAAGAATCTTTGCTTTGACTTAAATGGGCTTTGAATCAGGATCTTTGTGTTCTGACCTGGCTGGACAGCAAATGTTTTTCTGCTCCAGAATATGTTTAATTCAAAATATCCACTATTTTTATCACTCCACTTTTCTCTTTCCACCCCAGCACAGCAAGTAATTAATAGATGCTGAAATCATATGAAGTAACTCCATCGAAGGCACTTTACTGGTAGCAACAAAAATGGCAGTGAATGGGCCACCAAGAAGCCCAGAAGAATAAGTAGGCTTCCTAGGGCATGAGGGACACACTATAGCTGGCATCTGAGAAGTAGCACACCCAGGGGAGAAAATTTGTTTAATGAACAAAATGTCCCTCTGCCATGCTTGTAAAATATAGGATGCTGCCAAAGCAGCCTGAGCAGTTGGAATTATAAGTTTACTAAGACTACTTTGTAGTACAACCACCCAATGTAGAAAGCACTAGTCTTTTAAAATCACTTCTAGACCATGTCTGCTTTTACTCAGGCAAAATTTGAGAACATGATGTTAGTTATAAATACATCCCCATTTTCAAGTGAAATTTTGATTTCTTTTCCTTTCAGTGAATATAAATCTCAAACCAATGGATCTGAAACCATACAACAGCTTTGAAAACATAATATCATGCTTCCTATAAAAGTTTAAATTACATTAGTCCTAAAAACTGGGTGTCAGGCTTCCAAAGTCTATTTCCTGTGTAGTATGAGCTCATGGAGTGACCTCATAGGGTGAGCAGAGTAATTTATTATCTTTTCTGTTTGAGACATTTCTGATAATACTTCAAAAGGATGAAGATAACAGCAAGTACCATATCCAAGGACTGTGTGGATTTATGTTTACATTCACATGGCATCTTCTCTTGGAGATTTTCCAGAAATTTTATGAAAGTATTTTTGTGGAAATTTGGAAAAGCTTACCATGTAAGGATCAGTACCTTTTATGTACCAGTGATGCCTTAGTAAATTTTTATTTTTTTCACTGTGAAGGAAGTATAAAGCATTTGAATGTGAATAGGCCTGCACCAGATTATCTCCTGTGTTTTGCAAGATAAAATTAAGGGAGGCTTACCCTTTAGTCAGATCTGAAGTAAATACTTTATAAAAGGGCAGAAGAATAAGATATACAGTAAGAAACTGGTGAGGGATTTTGCTAAAAAGCATAAAAGGATTACAGTTAGCTAAAAAAAAAAAAAAAAAAGAAAAGAAAACTTTGGAAAAATATTCCCAGCGTAGACCTGAAGAACAAAATGGTATGTGTATTTATGGCTCTGAGTTAGTGGAATGTCATTTGATTCCCTTCCCTCTTCCCTCTTCCTTCCCTTTTTTCCCTTTTTTTTCCCCTTTTTTCCCTCTTTTTTGACCATGTTAAAGGCTTGCAAAACTTCACACAAATTGCCAAAATGCAAGTTGTCTTTTCCTTGGGACTGCTATAGCTCATATCTGCCCTCAAATGTCCCCTGAAGTCTCTTCTCAAATGTAACTCTCTCATGTAAGTATTTGAACCGTTCCTACTTGGTATCAAGCATCCATATGGCACTGCAAATGAAAGCTGGACAGATCATTCTTCCTAGACCCGTAGTGGGAGGGAAAATGTCTAGATTTTACTTAATTTGTGTTGCACTTAAGCACATCACAGATATTTATTACTCTACGATATATTCATATTTAAGTAAGAAGAAGAGTTAAAAGCAATTATTTTAAAAAACTAAATAGATACCTCATTACCTAGCATATGTATCTCACTCAGTGAAGACTAAGAAACCTCAAGGACTAATCTCTCATTAATACACGAGATGTTCACAGAATGCCTGCCAGAACTGGGAAGTCAAGTTTAGATGGAAACTTGGCATGGAGTTACTGGCTTGTCCCTTTGAGGGTTGGGAAGGAAAGGAAAAGAAAAACCCGAATAAAACTGTATTTGCATGCTTGCATGCATGTACATACGAGAAGACTTTTTAACTTCATTTTCTCATTAGAGAAAAGTGAAACTGTAAAGATTCCATGTGTGTTCTTATAAACTGTGCTTTTCACACATCTTTTGTTAGACACATGGAATGTTAACTGAAAGGGCTTATCTTAAAAATCAGCAGGGTAGCTGGAATGCAATTTTACAAAACCTGGCTATCTTTCAACAAGAGTGGGTGGATTTTCAATGCAGCAAATGTTTGTGTATTAAAAAGTATTTGCCATGGTGACAAAGCTTGGAGAAACATCCCATTAGCCACAGACGGGAAGCCGTTGCAGATTGTTCTGATTATCCATGCCCAAAACTTAGTCTGGCTCTGTTTATACGGCATTTCCCGATAAAAAAAAAAAAATTCAACATACCCCTAAAACCTGAGCAAACTGTTTGCACTTACTTACACATGCCTTGTGCTGTATTTTCTGGCTCAGATTCAACACATGATTAGATTCTTACTTTCCTGGAACTTAAAACATGTGCTTACAGCTAAGCATATGCTTAAATGTTCTGCTGCACTGGGACCTAAGAGGATGTTCCTATGTTCCTGGTACAGGCAAGACTCCTTGTGAAACAAATAGGAATTTTAGAATAAAAAGGCCTCTAATCTATAGCTCAATAGAGAGATGAGTAAAACAAGTTCGTAATGGTTTGTGATGAGGGATGGTATGAGGGACCATGGGAGAGCATGTGGGCATACTTCACGTGTGTGTACAAACAACTTATCTGCATGAGTCTGGGACAGCTGCATTAATCATGGTCCCAGGATGCTGTTACTAAGAGTTGTCGTGTTATATCATCATGATTTAGCTATAGAAACCTGGAGCAAAGCAAGACATTTAGCTGCTAGGGCACTGCCATTGTCTCGCTATTCTTACAACATAGCACTTCTGTGCATACAACATTACACTTTTAAGATCAACAGTTTGGGATGTTATACTTAGAGTACAGCATCTCACTGGAAATTTAGGAGTCTCCCTCACTAGAAACATGAAGTTCTCATTTTTGCTCCTCTTGAATAGCAAGATATGGAACTTGCAGAAGTTAGAACTATCTGTCACCTGCCATAGTGAAAGGAAAGAAAAATCACCATGTCAAATGGTAGCCACTGGAAAACACTCAAGTCTAGCTATAATTAATATGTGCAAGCAGAGTGGTCAGAGCAGCCCTATAAAGTGCATGTGGGATCATTAGAGATGAGAGGGAAAAAAATTACGTGTCAAAACCAATCTGGAATACATGTAAGTGCCCAAGCCAGATGTGAACTCTACAGGTTTGATACCTCTGGTTCATATGTAATAATCAGAGACGGATTAAAACATTCCAACAGAAGGGTGAAAACTTAGCAGTAAAATGGCTTTAAACACAATTGAAACTGCATGAAGCCCGGTCTCTTGAAATACAACACAATGGACATTTTTTATATCATATATACAGAGGTTCTTCTGCTAATATTCCTGCAGGAATTAAATTAAATAATGGACTTAAATAGTTGAAAGAGTATGTGCCACCTCTTTTATTCTTTTTGGAACATTCACCCAGAAGCCTAACCTGGGAAGCTTAAAATGGACCCATTTTACTCCTATCTTCAGGAACAATGTTTATAGGCAAATGATCTTTTATGTGCTGGAATGAATGACTATGCTATAAAACTAAGTATCCTACAGAACACTGCTTTGAAGTTATACTTGGCTGCCCAAGGTAGATGACAGACAGTGTCAGGAAAAGGGATAAAAAAGCTTAAAGGTCAAAGTAAGGTCAAAACAAATAGGTCACAGCAAATTAATCCTTATCATCTGACCAGTGTGGAGCAAGAAAAGAGCAGTGTTCAAGCTCAAATCTGCTAAAATTTAGTGGAAAGGTATAAAACAATTAGTTGCGACACTGACTTCTTTCTTCTCTTCAGTTGCTGCAAATACAAGTTCCCCTTGTGGATAAAAATAAATATAGTTTTAAAATATTCTACTTAATGATTGATGTATCTAGAAAGTGTTTTTTCATCACAGCTAACCTCAGTTGGTCATTTTTTACTTCAGTGCAAGTTTGAGCTGAATAAGAAACACAGGACAATTGAAAATATTTTATTTTTTTCAGTGCTAATTTTCATAGAAATTATTACTTATTTTCAAAATTTGGGTCAAAACTGTGCCATGCTAAGAATCAAATCAATACGATCACTGTTAACACTGGCTTTTGATATGAAAAAATTTAAGAGATTATAAACTTTTCAGAACTCCTTACAGCTTAAACCAATACTGATAAAATGTTACCATTGTTCAGAGTAAGGCTATGATTTTTATTCAAAATGCACAGTAAATTCCTCATGTAGTTTTGAATAAATCTAATAGAATGTTTTATCAGAATATTAGAATACCTAGCCACTATTTTGTAACCTTGCATGTCCATCCCTACTTGTTTTTATCAATGTACTTAGAAGTACAACGCTAAGAACATGTATTCTCTAGATTATATAAGTGATGCTCTTTAGAAACAGCATAAAGGAAATATTATTCCTAAAAATACTTGCACCTAAGCTTAAACTACACAAAACTGAAACTGCAAGTTGACAGGGCTGTAAAGCTTTCTGGAATGGGAGGGAACTGTCATCAGAGTCCTCCTTTCTAACCATACCATCCTCTAATGCTGTCCCTGACTCTCTTTTCTGATCATGCCCACCAGCTGTGGAGGAAAGAGAAAGGAATTTTTCCCACAACCTCCCTCTCTCCTAGGTCTGTGGGAAGCAGGTGGAACTCAGTCTAAGTAAGCTGGAGCAGAACAACAGCTCTGGGTAAAGCTACTCATAGCTGAGAGCCCTACTATGTCAGAGCTTACTCTGCTCTGTTGCATGTTGCCCCTCCCCTGTTATCAGACACACTGTGCATACAACCTCCTTCGAACTGCCCATGCCTCTCCTCTCATTTTTCCTTTGCTCCCTTTCTAGCAGCCCACTCAGTTTGTGGACAATTGTTCTCAACCATTTTCTTACCTGTGGTGTATCTATGACTTAGGAATACTTCAATGGCAGGCCTACATCTCTTTATGCGTCTTGTAAATGTCCACTTAACAGAATGTAATACCCCAAATCCCTCCTGAGCTGAACAAGTACAAAATGAAGTCCTTATTAGCCATTAAATTATCCACTATTACTAAAACCTTCATTAAGATTAACCATGAGTGATTACCCGATGATCTCTTAAGATGTGCCAAAGTCTGGAAGAACCAGTCTGGGGCCCCTGACATCTAAAAGAGTTCGCACGCTTTCAAACTGGCTTCTACCATGCCTACTGCCACCCACTGCAAAGTTCTGAACAAGACAGAAGTCTGTTTGAGACCAGTGAAGAGGTAGTAGAACATCCCAGGTTGTTTAGCTGAAATGGGCCAGCTAGAGGCAGAGTAGATAGAACAGCAGGCGTATGTAGTTCATATTCTGAAGAAAAAGACAAATACAAGCATGGGAAAAGGACACACAACTGAGAAAGGACATTAAAAAAAAAAAGGCATTCATGTAGTAAACACATCAATCGCCAATCTGATCATTTACTTACATGCTATAACTCTTCCTCCCCAACACTGAATTCCAGAATAATTATGCTTTTTGCTTAATGTATCTCCTAAAGCTTGTAGATATCCCATGAAAGAAGAGAGTTTACACTATTTGTATTACACATTCCTGCAATACAAATTATCAGCTGAAATCTACAGCAGAGCTCCCACTGGCTGAAGAGGGAGCAGACTAGGTCAAACTTTTAAGTAAATGTGAAGGCAGATTACCTTTGGAAAAAAACCAACCACCCCCCCCAAAACACAGCAATTCAATAAAATCAGAAATACTCCTTTAAGATTATAGCATTCCAAAGTGGTATTAGAACTTAATTTGTTTTCTGAGAAGGACTTTACATTTATCATGTCTCTGTGATATTTTATATCTGCCAAAATAAAACTGAGCATAAGAGGCTGCATACCGGGAAGTGATAACTTGTGGTGTCACATTTCAGTATATAGTGTCTTAAATATTTATGTGCAAAAGTCATTTAGCTGTAAGCCTGTTTCCTGTTTTAAACCAGATGCTGTTGCATAAGCTAAAAATATTTAAGAAAAGGTCTAGAATGATAAAGGATTTCATTTGTAAATGTACTCTGTACATGGTGTCAAAGGACAATTCTGTGGACTCTTGAAAAAGGAATTAGCTACCCTTGTGTCTGCCTCAGCCTTGACTGAAGGCTGGAGTTTGCTATATGATATTAAATTGGAGCAGGTTAAAGCTCCTCCTAGAAAATATAGGTCTAATTTCAAATGTACAGAATTTAGTCTTAACAATCAATTAAAACAATGCAAAATCTGTCACCAAACAAAACTAAGAACAGCTTTTTCAGCCTTCTGTATTTCGGTATGTCCCTTCAGTTGGGACAAATAAAACTTAAAATCAAAACAACTATGAAGTAGGGCACAGAAGACATTTCACAACTCAAGTAAACTATCTACAATAAATAAAAGCCATCACATTTCACATTGCTGTATGTACACTCTGACGATATTTCTATTTTCAACTACAATTAACTGCAATGTGTGTAAAGAGAGGCAACAAGCTGCAACTAGGGAATATTTGACATGTGGGAATATGACACTATGATATTAAGGCACCGCCTGTATCAACACTTCCATTTATCTTAGGAGCTACTTTTTTTTTTTTTTTCTTTCGCACACAAGTATTTGACCCTTACAGCTTCCTCTTCTCCACATTCTGCAGCCTGTTCAGGAACTATGCATTTTTGACAGGAACAGGAAACTCCAAATACACTCCTCTCACCTGCCATCCATACAATCACAGGCAATAAGACACTGCATATTGTGCTTCCAGGAGAAAACAAAGTACTTGCTTGCCCTTTGGTACCACAAAATTTCCTCAGCCTGCTGCGGTTGCTGTCCACCTTACCACTATGTCTCAAACCTATAGTCACACACCTGCAATCCCAGGTGACCTACAAATGTTCCCTTCATGGGTGTCATAGAGGCCACCCACCTGAAGGAGGGAAGTACGAGCGCAGTTCAGTTTGATCCTACTGTATTTGTAAATCTTTCCTGAAATTAGGTATTATTTCTAGTACATTTTTAGAGGTACAGTATGCACTGGCCAGCTGTCAGTTCACAACCATTTACTACCACTGCCATCCCCTGGCAGCTGCCTTGCTGAAACCAGACTGGTTTGCAATGCACCAACAGAGTCTGAAGCAGCCAGAGACATGAGTGTAATCTCACCCCTTTGATACTGGTATTAGTTCCTCTGAAAGTTTGCTCTGAAATGGAAGATAGAATAAGTTTTTCACACAGTTTCATGTAGAAACTCTGCAGTCAGTTCTGGTCATCCTGTATTTGTATGCAATCCTAGAATGGCGTGTTTGTTATCAACACAACTGTTAAGGCCTCCGGAAGGCAAGCGAGCTTTGTGTCCTCCCATCTTCTGCAACAAGTAACATCTCCATACCATAAGTATCTCTAAACAACTCACTGAATGTTTACTCTGCTGTATAAACAACTCCTTTGAAAGCAGGAGCAATTAATTCAAAGGATCTGTGGCTTTCTCCTTCATTAGAGGGAAGCAAGAGGATGCAGTGTAAGATCTGCTTCAAAAAAGTGTGTTGACAAGCTAAGCCTCTTCTGCACATGCTTGTTTAGGTCGACAAGCTCTCCTCTGAATCAATTTTTAAGGCTGCTCCACTTGGTAAAGTGCCAAGAAAAATCACAGAAATCCTAAAGCTAAATATGCCTGGGTTCAGTACCACTGGACCTACGGGAGGGGTGGCAGGGGGGAGAGGGTTGCATTTTTTTTTTGCCTTTGTTTTTTTCATTGTGT